>NC_139448.1:21608502-24011677 GCF_963924565.1 Ascidiella aspersa | reverse complement strand
GTAAGGAAAACAATTAGGCAACGATAAGGTTAAAAGTCCACAGCGTTACCCTATAATTTATCACAGCCTAATATTAATATCCTTTACCGTCAGTTAATTATCAAAAAGCGGATGTTACATTCAAATGTGTGTAAGACGTCAAACGTTGCTGGCTCATTAAGTACGGATGTTTATAATTATTTCAATTCACTGGCGGTTACCTTCAAGCTATGAAAAATTTAGGGGTGTTACAACACAAACCTCGCTTTGGTTCTATTTCGTCTTTAGATATGCAGCAATTGCAGCATGGAAAAAACACATATTGAAAAGTATTTCTATTTTAAAAAAGCTTGATCTATAAGCCATACTTGTACACACCACATAAAACATATTGTGTAAAAAAGGAATATATTTTTAGTATAAACATCTGTCATCTCTATCCCTTGTTTAATTAAAAACGTGTAGTGATGTTTTATCTGATAAGAGCCAACTAAGAATTTCTTTTTTAACTATTTATGTTCCTGTTGCTTGTAAGTTAGAAGATTTATAGAACTTAAATAGTTTTCGGATAGTGTACCTTAATCCTAGCAATTTAGGTTTGTATGAATATCTGTTAAGTGTTAAGTCACAATATTTACAGTAGTTTTATGTCATACATTCTCAGTGTATTAAAACGCTCGCAAAGAAAAATCTTGAGCTTATTCATTCTAAGTCAGTAATTCTCAACCAACCTTTTTATGGCCTTGGCTTTCATACACTCTAACATACAAATTGGTCTATAAAGTCATAATAAAATAGAAGTTAAACTGTCAAAATAGTAAAAAGAATATACGCTCGTGTCCCCCTGAACAAACTCTGGTATGTTATTTTTGTCCGTTTTTTTAGGATTGTGCGAAACTTTTTGTACTTACATTGCATGTAGGTTTACAGTAGGCATACTTTGTGTTACGACTATACTAAAAAGCAGTTGTGCTTTTTAAACTTGGGTGATGTTTTTTTTTATTATTGTATTGTTTCGCTTACCGGGCTCACAGTATTCGCAGCTTCGAAATCCGCATAAGCGAAATCGCCAGCCAGTCAGCACTGATACGCATGACATTTACATTACCTTATAGATATTTTTCTTTCGGGTGCATTGTGTGTGCCGTCTACCGGTAGGTTATTTCGTCATATAAATAAAACAATGGTTCTTCGGAACCAGAATTACGAAGACACTATTCTTTCCTGTGACAATTCGAGATAGTGATTAATAAACAGTACTTAGAAAGGATTATAGTACTGTTCTTGGTAATCTGGAAATGTTGATATGGATTCGGACGCTACAATAATTCCAGCATATACCTAGTGCGGACATATCCAAGAAAAATGGACATATTCAAGAAAATGGTCAATTTAAGAACATTGCAATAGCAACCATATAACGCAGTATTTACGTTCTCGGTGTAACTTTGTAGTCAAATGAGTAAGTTGTATATGACATGTGAACTATTTTTTTGTTGTGTTTGATTGATTGTCATTCAAAACACGTTAAAAAAGTCTTCGTGCGATTTTTAGTTTTTTTTTTTTTTCAATTATTGACACAATCTGGAATTTTGTGTGAAATTGTTAACCTTACTGAGACGAGGGTTTTGTATCTCTAGAAAGCAACCCCCCAAGGCCAACAAACACCGAAATAAATACCGGACTTGGTAAAAAATACCTAAATTTAGGTGCGCTTAATAGGCTCGCACGGTATCGGCATTTTGATTGTGTCAAAGACGATAATATTTGTATGCAAACAATGACTAAACAAAGAAATTTTGGTGATTATATCTAATCTTTTGTGACATTTAAGTGGTGTATCTTTATCGTTTACTTTATATGAATCATAAAGCTGATTTCGATTTATTTTGTGATACAGATAACAGAATATAGAATATAAGCTTTTTGTGAGATATTTAGTGTCAGATTATCGAAATCCTAAGCGATATAATTAGACTTTCAGTTGCGTGGGACGTACTTACAATGAATTTGTTGATAAGAATTTCTAGTTCGTGTTTTGTACTTGTTTCCAAAGTAAACGCCATCGTAGTTGAAGAAGACAAGCTTTGGCAAATTTACGGATTCATTATTTCGATTGGCGGTTTTTATTGCGGTAGTCATCAATTTATGAATGAGTGTATTGTGAACGAGTGTGCACATAGCATGAAACAGTAAAGGTCACCGCGTGAGACGACACGATCAACCACATTGTTGCATTTACGATCGCCCCCCAGGAATGCAATAAAACCAGCTCTGCCCCTTCAGCGTGGGAATTGAAATGGAGGGCGTTCAACCAACAGGGCGGTCCGATCGCTGTAATTGCCTTTGCCGTTCATGTAAGCCGTCGTATCGCAAGCAGTGCTTCTAAAATCCCTTATCTGCCGGCCGATTCGTTTCATTTGACCAAGAAAAATGCCCGAAAGGGGCAATTTCGTTCCGTCGCCGGGGATTACGCCATATTCCGGCACTATCGTTGATTTTACATCCCTGTTATTTTCCATTGTAATTGCGGTGAGCCCCTTTGCGACGGGGAGTCCGCTATTTCACTCCCTTTCGCAACGCGCATTGTTTTACAAACAAGCACTCGAGAAACGTTGTTGTTGTGTTACACCTGGATATACGATTAAAAGCGTCTTTGTTTTGTAAAAAAAATGCTTCACATAGAATTCCCTGTTATTTATTAGGAAAAAATGAGAGCAGACAATAATGTACGGGAACAAGGTACAACACCAACTTGCTGGTTACAGTTAAGGAACAACCATCAGCTTAAACAGCTTTATTGATCGATTTGGTCAGATTGCAGATAGCTAATGATATGAATGGTATTAATAAACTGATGAAAGTAGCAAGCACGAAGCAAAAACTTATGAAGAAATAGATATTAGTCCGCTCATGCAAACTTAGTCAGTCTTTATTAGCATTTGGTCTCAAGCAAAACTAGAATAACTTTAATGTCGAAATATTACCTAATTGATAATACGATCAAAATTAGCTTCAAAACTAAAAGTCGGAAACGATCAAGAAAATAATGTCACCATAAACGAACTTCTAATTCCTAATATTAAACACCTGGTAAGCTTAAAGAAGGGTAAACAGTCCGTTGTCACAAAGGCGGCCCAATATGTGTTTTCGTTTGGTCTTTTTACTTGGGTTTAGGTTTTATATCGTTGTATATATTGCGCATTTGGATTTATTGTGTCGTTGGTACTAAATCTAAGTTATTATAGATTATTCTGATGCAATGGCTATATATGTATTAATCTATGTTTCCTGTTATTTAAGTTCAGATATTACGTAATTAAAAAAATTAATTCTGTCAAATTAATTATGTTTTACATTTCTTGAACGTGTAGATTAAAGCAAGTAATAAAGTCTACCCACGATATCATGAGAGTTTCTAGTTGGCGATTATAGGAAAAACTTTTCGCATCGTTTGAGTTAATATATAAGTAAATACTAGGGCCACTGTGGTTTAGGCGATTCTATAAATTTTTCTATAAAAAGCGTTAAACACATTATACATTATCCATTGATAAAATATATATTCATAATTCCCCCTCCTGGAAATTTTTCTGCAAGCGATTCTGGATAAAGTGTATACTAATCGGTTAGTAGTTTTATCAAATACATCGATTTACTTGTTTCGTTCTCATTTTGGTAACATGCGAATTTCTAAAAACGTTTAAAATTTATGGCAATCGTTTTGGGGAGATTTCTACTGTTTAAGCGCCTGTAAATTAGTTTTCGGAAATACCTCTACATAAAGCATGTGAAATGTGAAATCCCACTGTCGCCGACCTAAACAAAAAGACTCATCAAACAACTTTTCACAAACCATTGTGGCAATACCTGTTTGTTAGCCCAAGAGCGATTCGTCGAACTGTAGGCTGCGGTTTTTTGCGAGCGCCGACTAATCGAAGGTTTCTTACTCTGCAAAAGTGATTCGCTTCGGTGCGATAAACACAATGGACATGCAGTTTATAAATGGCAAATACTGGGCGCAAGTGTTAAAAAAATAACGCAAAGTTCGTACGTTAAGTTTTAGAGCAACACATGGTCGACTTTCGAAGGCGTGGGAAAATTAAACTCATCGCGGTAAATCCAGTCTTATCTGGTTTGCGACCGACACGAAAATCTATTTCAACGTTCATGTGTATGTAAACAAACAGGGAGAAGCCGGGATTGTTTACGTAAATATGCCCAATGCGTGATGCATTGGGGAGTAAAATAAGGTGAGGTCATTGGTGTGGCTGGCAATTTACTCGCGTCACAGAATCGCTCCATTCAAAGAATACTATAATTAAACGCCAGTTACGAATTTACGATAAACCACTTTCAAGTATCCACTGCGTAGACAGCGGCAGTTACAACGGACGATTAAGTATTGTGTAATAGGTCATGTGTAATGGTTGTCGTTAAGGGCTATTTTTTTATCAAGCGATAACTTAATCACTAGTTAATAAGCTAAACGTTTCAACCGCAAATGATAATCGGCCTTTAACTAGGTAAACATAAGCTTCCAAACTTCCTCATAAAGCGAAAAGCGTGCCGCCGGTCAGTTGAGATCCTTTTTGCCCAGCGCGGTATTATCCGCGTGACATACGTCAGCGGAAAACAATAAATTGCCGATTTATGGGTGTGCTACAGTGCTAGTGTGTAATCGGGCTAACAAAGCGCTAAATTGGGGTCGGTTAGCCTGAAACACGCCAATAAGTGACCTGGTCATCAAAGCGAGATTGCGTTTGCGACATGTTTTCCGTTCGACGATCGGTAATTGAGCCGTTCGAGTTAATTTGGCCAGTTAACATCCAAAGTCAACTTGCTAAAAGGTCACGAAAATGTCACAGTGAATTAAGAGTGGACAGTGGCTATCACCATTGCAATGGTTCACATTTCGCAACATATTAAAATTGTGCATATCCGCTGCAGTGTGATGTTATGTTTAACAAATAAAACATCACATACATAAAAGCAAAATTTTACTTTGATAATGTCAAAGTTACGTTCTCCGGTCTCTAATTATATTGGATTTAACACACTTCTGTAAACAGACCCAATTGCATTTTTGATAAACTTGTATGCCGTTATTCCCACGTATAGAGCTGGTAGGGTGTAACACACCTTTTTAACTTACCCAAAATCATGCTTTAAGAATGACCTCTGTCGTTTAGCACCATATCAACGGAGGTCGGTAAAATTTAGCGCCTTTTGCCAAACTTTCCTTTAAAATAAAAATTTTATCCAAATCTCCACGAATCACTAGTGGTCGGAATCACGTTGCGCATCACTAGGTTATGTGATTAGAAAAACTAACCTGAGTATTTATGTCGCGTCGCATCTTTATATACCAGAGTCGCCCACGCAGTGTGTTAAGCGTTTCTTTAAGGCCCGACTTGAAGCTTAAAATATTTCAACATAAATAAAGTAAATCTTGGCGCACAAGATAGGCCGGTCTGCTGGTTTGTTAGTAGTCAACGTGTGTTGCAAGAAACATTCCGTCTCGCACTTCAATAAAACGACAAACAATTAAAAACACTTAATTGCGTTGTTCAAGGTTTTAAAATTTGCTCAAGTGAAGTATACCTGTAAATGTTGTAACTCAATTGACATACACTCAATGGCGTTTGTAGCATTGTTGTTGCACTTTTAAGGCCAAAAATCCTATCAAACTGTTGAACAAATATTTTAAAAATAAACATTTTACGATGAACGAAATGTAGTCTATGGAACTTGAATATCAAAGTGTTTCCCAAACTTACTTATGTGGACTAAAAACGCTATAAAATTCAATTTCGGAAATAAAGGTATTTTTAGCTTGTCATGGGTCTTAGTTTACCTAATGATGTAACAATTCTTTTACTTTTTACTAATCTCTGTTTGAGGATACATAAGGTTATATATCCTGTCAATTTACGTCTGTACATTCCGTTTTAGTGACGAGAAATAACCTGTGCGTCACCTCAAGTTCAAAAACTCTTCTTGAATCACGCTTGTCGGTAATTTGGGAATCGTGACGCGCAATTAAATTTCGCTTGCTTGACGATGGGCGCAATTAGGCTTCTATGGCATTGGGTGCGAAAAAAGCTTGACCCTGGCGTACTTAAGTTGCTGGCGGTCAAAGTTACTCGTCACATCATGCCTGAGCAGATGAAAAGATCAGCATTTCAAATGATCATAAAAGTATAAGTTGTACATTTAAAGTTTGAACAATGGCACTTACAAAAGCAATGTGAGGAAATTAAGATATAATGTCAGGCTTATCGTTTTTGAGTCGTTGAGGTTTATGTCTCGCAGCGTTCAGTATTGCCATTTGGTTGCATTGCTTCGCATTCAAAATATGCGCCGGGAGTGTTTATGGAGGCTAGACACTTTTTCTGTGCCATTTAAAATCTAATACTCGAAAAACCGGTCAAGCTCTTGTGTTGCGTAAGGCCTTAGCAATTGCATAAACACAGCGCACATGCTTCAACCGGATTAGTTCTATATCACGCAGCTCAGGTGTGCAGTCAGGCTTCAACCTTATGTTTAACACGTGCTTGGTGCCTGGTTACGCGGGCACGTGCAAAAACTACCCGAAATTCGTTTTAAACTACCGTTATAGCTTCACTATTTTTTATAAAGTAGGGGTAATAATTAAAAAAATATTTAATAGTCCTTAAACGGCGTAAACTATATTTTGTTGTCGTGCTTTACGTGTTAAAGTTAAAATGCAGCGCCACTGCGAATTAAATATTGTTATAAAGATTTGAATTTTTATATTTATAACAGATATGGTTAACGACTCATCACGGTTTTCTCTTGTAATTTTTATAAATCAAATAAAACAGTATTTTTATATTTCATAATAGCTCTTACATATCGTTATTTTTACCATTACGGAGAAAATCGACTTAGGCATGGTGAAATGCGTAAAAGCAATGGAAAAGTTCAAATATAAAATAAAATTTAGGTTAATTTGACCAATTTAAAAATTAAATTCTTGTTGAGCACTGCTGGTCTGCAACCCTGAAGGTGGGTTTGAAATGTTGCAAACAACGATAAATTAATAGCGATTGGGAAAAATTTCACGGAAATGTATCCAGTTTGCCGCTTTGCAGCAACTCCATGAAGACTCAGTAAAATTCCTGCATGTAGCAGGTCGACTGGGTTCCCAGAGGCTGAACGCTCCGAAAGCTCGCTGAACCAGTTTGACCGGGCGTAGCCGCAAGGCTATCGCGATCGAGGCATTTTTTCCAACTTTGTTGATGCCGGCAAGAATAATTTGCGGTGCTCAACGATCGTGCCGAATATTTAACCTGCCGTAATCATTCTGATCGGAGCTTGGTAGCCTTGCTAGGCTATAGTAGGCCTACAGTAAAATATTATTTGCAAATGGGATATATTGCAGTGAAAAATAGAAGCTAATATATTTGTTTCTCTTAATTCCAGGAGTTTCATTTTTATTGTATCATTGCTATAAACAAATTAGCCATGCCGTTTTCAGCAAATAATTCGGTCCTTCCAGTCCTTTCGAAATCAGACACCGCATCTCCGACTAGAACTGTCGACAGCTCCTCGATCAGCTCAATGGAGGACAAAGAGCTACGCAAGAAGTTGCGCAACCGACAATCGGCTCTTGCAGCACGTGAACGCAAGAAGGCAAGGATGCTAGAGCTAGAAAGACAAGTGGCTGAACTCCAAGAAATCAACAGAAGGGCGGAAGAAGAAAACCAGTACCTACGATCAAGGCTTGAGGTGATTGTGCGAAAATGCATGAGAGCAGGCGTTCGCGTAGATGGAGAAGGGGATTTTATCCGCAATTATAACTTTAGCAATCAGCAGCATACTCTACGAGTTGCCGGTGTTCCAGATTATTCAAGAGTATACGTGCGCGATCACCAGCAGCCTTCATCGCCGTACGGCTGCCAAAGAGAATTGTACAACGTCGAAAATTCACCCTCTTACCGCACAGCTGAATGTGCTACCAACGCGCTGTCACAAACAGAAGCGAATTTGCGCAGTTCGATAAAGGTCTTGGGCCAACGACAGAACGAAATATTACAATCAATGTCCTTTAATGACCACGTCACATGCCAGCAACAGCAAGAATCAGAAATTAATCATGCATATCCTGTTAAGCAGGAGTACATCGGTACCGGCACGGAAGAAGCCTCTGCATTCTATTCGCCGCACCTCGACCGATTTAATCAAGTGACGGAGATTGCGTCTCCTGTGCACAAAAGGTCGCTGAACGCCCTGGGCAACGGCGCGCCAAGTTCTGCCGCAATTCGTAAACGTCAGATTTGCGAAGTGAGTAGATTGCCCTCCATTGGCTCGATGCTAGCACCGCCCGCTGCAAAGCGCCCGTGCCCCAATACCCCCGTTGCAAATATGCCACCAACCCGTTTGCAAAACGTGGAGGATCCGTGTAAGGAAGCTCACGGCAGCAGGTTTGCTGCTGAGGGTTCCAAAACGAAAGCATATCCGCAGTCTACTACAGAGACCGATCAATTATCACAACTTCAAACTAACCCGGTGGACAATTTCGAACTTAAAGACTGCAACCTCACGAATTCTACTTCTCCAATGCTGTTACAAAACGACGAACTCTATAGTAGCCTCTCTTCGGCAACAAATAGCGAGAAGTTAACAATTCTCGACTTTCAAGATATTCTGGACGGCGAGATTTCGGCCGAGTCCCCTTCCGCCTTAAGTGGAAGTGACAGCGGCATAAGCATGGATGATTCGCTTGACTGGATCACCGAAAACCCCATTTTTGACATTTAACTTTGATGAAGTGACATATTTACTATATTTAAAAATAAGACTTTTTTTACCTACGGTAGACTGTGGTTTGTATACAACGTAAATTTAAAAGTTTCTCCACGGCGCCGAGCGCATGTTATTACCTGTTTTATTGTCATAAATGTCGCAAAAGTTTATTTGTTAGTGCAGTGCCTTAATAGTTTTCAATTGTACTTTTTATACATGTGTCTTAGCATTTAATGTTGATACAAGTTGACATTGTTTTACAAACAGTTTAAAGTTTCAAAGGCTGAAAACGTCTTTTTTCTGTTTATTGCCTCGTCTATTTTTTGAGCCGATTAAAATAAAGGTGCAGTAACCTGGAGTTAAATCCTACAGTAAAGTAGGAGATGTCATACTTTACAAGCTAACGGTTCCAACAATTTAGTTACTCTCATATTAAACTAAAATAATACGAAGTATCCAACAGTTTTACAGTAAAGGCAACAAGTAAAAATCACGGGAACTTGCAACTAACCAGCTATATATATAAAAAAAATACTTTTAAGTCAAAGCATGATCAAACCAGCCAAAACAGAGTATATTGCTTTTTATAACTAAGAGTTCGGGTATATTAAGGTACTTATCCCAAAATATGAACATATTATTACGTTAAAGTTAGTGGCGAAGTGTGAAATCACTACGCTTTAATTTTGTTGTCAAAAAGGCTTAATAAACATAGTAAATGAGTACAACATATAATGTAGCTGTGCAAACTTAAGTTTCTATTGGGAAAGAAACAAATAAACAATTTTTTTCAAATAAAAGCAATTGATCCTAAGCGAACTTTACTAATTCCCAATATAGAATCGTTTTAGTTTGCTTACATTATTAGAAGAGGCCTTTTTCTGTAATTAGCCACTTTAAAGCAGTTTAGAAACGAGTTGATTTGTATATAGCCACTTAAAAGTAAGGTTTTGCGTCAATTTTCATCACGTAATCAGAACTTTACGTTCATTGCAAACGCAAACTTTGACTTAAAGACAAAAGTTTACAGTAATTGACGTTAGGTAGTACTTCGCTTTTATCAACTATAATTTGGGAGAACACACTTGGCTATGGTAATAGATACAAGTGTGAAAAAGAGCGATTCCGTTAGAAAATCACATCATGGTACTTCGCTGTAATCAACTATAATTTGGGAGAACACACTTGGGGGTATGGTAATAGATACACGTGTGAAAAAGAGCGATTCCGTTAGAAAATCACATCACCACGGTGTGATACAAGGCTGATCGACACAAGTAGTTGCAGCAGTTGTGCTATTGACTTGTTGCACTGTATAGCTGCCGGTTAAACATGTCACGCAGTGCGGTCATCCCGTCTGCGTAGCGCTCGTCATTTTCATTCGATTTTTGGATCCAGCTAAAACAAGAAAATGTGGATTTACAAAATAAGTTGCAAAAGAATTTCAGATAAACTATCGAAAAAACGCATGCAAATAATTGAAAAAGTTTAGCAATGTGTAGTTGACAGTCGTAAGTAGTAATGTGGTCTTAAAAGGGCAAGGCTTTCATAACGCTTCGGGTGGTTCGGCCGCCTTACAAATTTAGGAGTGGAAAAACAAGTTGTCTGCAAATTTCCGATGACTCAGTGGTGTGCGCTCAGAGCTGGCGATTTATTCTCGTTTAAACAAACGCCAAAATTTAGCGAGAATGTTTTTTTGTACAACCTTTTTTATATACCCCATCTTTAGTTGTCCGAAGTCAAATATGACTAGACGACAATGTTGCGGTCGTGGTCGATGAATGTAATCTATGAGTAACTATTTAGGAGCTTACACCAAAAACTACCGCTTATAGAGAGTGGAAAAAAGCCTTTACGCGAAAAAACGCTTGTATAAAAGGAAAACTTTATTTTTAATTTAAGCCTTTTTAAAAATTTCGTAATTTAACAAAAATATTTAGCGAGACTTCACGGAAATAGTGCCTATTACTCATCTAAAAATATTTTAAACTCTATTTTTGCGGCTAGTGAGAATATATCATATATCAACACAATTTTCGACAAAGTTAAAGTATTTCTTTCTTGTTTAACATAAACAAAATAAACATATAAACAAACCGTTCCCTGATGTTTCTCCAACGTTGAATATGGTTAAGCAACAACGTTTCGGGTAGAGGAGAAGAAGCCTGACCTATGAGATAGTCGTCAATCCTGGGTACACAAAAATGTATCAAAATAACAGGTAATAAGATTTCGTAAGTCACCTACCTGTCTTCTGGTAGGGGTAAAGGGTTTGGAACTCTGGGATTAACATATCTTCCTCTTGAATCAATGTTGTTCCAAGTAATGTTTGGGGGTGGAATATCTGTGACATTCCTTGTATTGTCTTCCTCCTCACTCTATTAGAGACAATATTTCTGTTTTATTAAATATATAACAAAAAAAAACAAAAAAACTGGTTAGTCTAACAATGAAATCTTTTAACAATTTTAAACATTGTCCACAGTAAATTGCTACAAAATCAAATTTTTGTGTGAATTTGATTTTCATATATGGATGGTATTTGAATATCTGTGTATAACTATTAAATGAACTTGTTGATTTTTTTTAATTTGGTAAACTTTATCTACTGCCCCAGAACCCGCAATGTTTTTGGGGCTAGATCAGACATATAGTTATTTATTTTAATTGTTTTTTTTACCTATAAACATTCTCATTCCCCATTTCAAAGGATTTAACTATGTTTAATTTTAACTATGTGCACTTTTTTTACAACTTTTTTCTCAATATTTATTATTTGCTAGTGCTATGATAAAGATACTGTCTTTCTAGAAAGTCATTACCATTAACCCAAACTTCCTAAAAGATTCAAGGCATATTATTCTAAGACTTATATTAAATTAGATAAGGAAACTATATAAATGTAAAACTATTGTGCCATAGTAGCATTTAAAATCAGTGTATACAAAAATGAATCTACTTCAGGACTTCTGTGCCTACATTCGTTCAAATGATTTGCTGGGAAATTGCCTACATCCAGTAGTCGATAATAAAATACAAAATGGATCTTTAAAAGGTCAGAATAAAACTGTTTATAGTTAAATCACACCTACATGCCCTATATCAGTGGTTCTCAACTGCCGGTCCGCGTTAACTTTTCTGCTGGTATGCCAAATTACAATTTTATATCTTAATTGCAAAGTGCAAGATGTTGAAGGCTTGTCTATCAAATTTAAAACTTTGCCAGTTTGGTAATTTGCAGCAATGTTATGTAACATAGAGTTAATTATCTACTTTAGACTTGCTCAACTGTTTAAAAAGTATGGGCTACAGCTCATTTTTAAAAGTTTTAAAATTTCAGACCAGTTGTGTGATAGGCTACGAAAACAAAAATTTGTTTGAAAATTTTACCAGTCTGCAAGTTTAAAGGTTGAGAACCAGTGCCCTATATAGTTAAAAAAATAAACAATTTAAAATAATTTTATGGTATGCTAACCCCTAAAATGTTTTGGGGTTGGGGGCAGTAGGTAACTGTTTTTAGAAACGTTTTTTTTAATTTTATAGGTATAAACAGATATTTAGATATTCCCATTAAAAAAAATCAATAAAAAAGGGTGCAACCTAATTAAATAATGCGATAAAAATGTCTGGTTATTTAAAATATAACAAATATACATTGCTTCCTTCTTCTTCAAAGGTCAGAGAAACACTTGAGTGAACTTTTTTTCCACCAGGATCATTATTCATCCAAGCTCTGCATATAGGATACAATGGAGTTTCTTCACTAAAGAGTGCCAGGTCAATGCTTCTGTCAAATAGCTTCATAACATAGGAGTCTGTTTCGAAGCAAAAACACAGTATTATATCCACAAGCAATTTGCAGTGAAAAACTTCATATACACCCGTAAAAAAAATATTACAGATCATATAGCAAAAAATGACTACTTATGAATAGGTAAGTGTGATACTTAACGTTTTTTAAACACAGATAACCAATATTTTGGACAAAGAGTACTGCGATCTGACCAGATAGCTAATGACATCATTACTATTAACTAGCAAAATAGATAATTTCAAATGTTCAAGGCAACTTTGTCTAGGTTTTAGGCAAAAAAGTACCTTTAGCTTCAGTTGTTATTTTCACTTTTTTGATAAATTGACCTTGTAAGATAGAAATTACTGCATCCGATCGCAAATCGTGTTAGTCGTCTACCGATACTAACACTTAGTATTAAGTATCGGCTCCGATATTATAGGAGAACCCTACTTATGGGCATAGGTAATTGTTGCAAAAGTTGTCAAAAACAAGCCAAACAGCATTAAAAAGAGAATACAGGTGATGGAAAAGCAAAACATACTAGATTTCTGCTTATCATCCTTAATTTCCTCCTTTCTTCTTCTTTTTCGAGATGATTTTGTGGGGGTTGATGGACTGAAAACGATTATTTAATTTAAAATGGAGAAACAATGTTTTTTTTATCTTAAACAAGAAACATTTATAAAACTCACAGCTTCTTTACATCTTCTTGACTTCCATCCACACTGTCAATGCCCGCTGATATGGAATCAGCAGTGAAGCTGTAGGGGTTAATATAAACAAATTGATAACAATTATTTTTCACTAACTTCTTAAATGAATGGGCAAAGTCAACTTCGCTTACATGACTGATTACAATTTAATGTTAATAAAATTAAATTTGTTGCCATATCAGGTAGGGTTCCTCTCCGGGAATGTTTCGACGGGAAATTTCCGGGATTTCTCGCGAAATAACGATCCCGAATCCCAGGAATTTTTTTTATAATCCCGGTTATTCGGCAACATAGCAAAACTTAAAAAAAATTGTCATTTTTGACCAATATAAAGAAAAAAAATGTTACCAAAACCTATTAAAGTCGTTGCTTGAGTTGCTTTTTTTGCGGTTACCAGGGAAAATACATAATTAAATTTATTTTACCAATAAAAATGCGCCTAGTATGCGCATGTTTTCTAAAAAAAACAAAAACAAGGGTGTTGACTTTAATTCAAGAACATCTTGTAAGATTGCAGAAGCAATACTACAGAACATAAATGAGCTTAATTAGACATTTGGAGCTAATATAAAGTAATTTTAATCATCATAATGACGTGATTAGAGCACAAAAATTTCGTCAGGATTCCCGGGAAGTTTCATTTGTCAATCCCCTTTCCCGGAAGTGAAAAAATCCGGGAAAAAGAGGAACCCTAATATCAGGGTACGTAATATATTCGGTACCTCAGATGTGCAAAATATTATTGTACACCTCTAAATTTGGGGCTGCTTCAAGTTTAATAGATAATATGTAAACATTCAAACATATATTTTCCAGATTATTGGCCCTAAATTGCTTTAACATTAAAGAGCTTAGTTGCATCCAGTTGTTTAACTACTATTTTGGATAAATTTCCCTTTCAAGGTAAATATCTTAGTTGAATCACAAATCTTGACTAAATGACTTCAATAACATAGATATTGTGAATAGTTCAGACACAGACTTTTGGTAGTACCAGGAATCCTACAAAATTTTAAAGGTTTATTACCGCACGTCGCACATCCCTCGTAATTATAGGCGAATAGTATACACCTGCCTTTCTCCGGCATTAGCCTTGTCAAGCATTCCTTGAAGAACATTTTCAAAATCGATCCTTGCGTCGTTTGCATCCAATTCCTGCTCATATGGAAATTCTGCCATGTTGATCAAAGCAGTAAACGCAAACCGCGCAAAAGTTAAAAAAAACTTCAGCGGAAAGTGTATGTATATAGATTGATCACGTGACAATCACATCATTGTATTAAGCATTTAATTTTTTTGTTATATTAGAATATAACGCTACTACTCTATTTGGCCACGAGTTAAAAAAAACTGAGCATAGTTTACAGAAGCAGAAAAATCATTTGTCCTACTGCGTTTGTTGTACCCATTTCACGACAGGGTTTTATTCAGAAATGAAACGTTATGAATTGGTAGAACTCATTGGTGCAGAACCAATTAATGTTCTTTTGGGAAGATCCATGCTTTAACTGGTAGGTTTTGTGTATGTTTTTTTTACAACTGTTTTAATGCAATTATAGGAAGATTAAATGTTTTCATCGACACCTTTTCAGATTAAAAAATCAAAAAACTTTTCGTAGCTATTTTAAAAGTTACAATATTAGCTAAAAACCTCGTTTTATGATCGCACATATGAGATTTCAAGGAAATTGGAAGTACAGACTGACTATGTCTGTGATGACTATCTTAATTCTGCCATCATCAGTCATAGTTCTCTCTGTTTTGGACGCTGGTCCACAATCTTATAACAGTTTTGTCGGGGGTGCTTTATATGTGCTTATACCAGAGAAAAAATGCGCCCTGCTCTCAATTTTTTTTAAATACAAGCAAATAAGGGTGCAGTATTTAATACAAGATCTTTTAAGATTCAGAAGCAATACTTATTAAACATAAATGTAATTAAACATTTGGAGCTAATATAAAATAATTTTAAACATAATGACGTAATTAGGTAACAAATTTTGTCGAGATTCCTGGGAATTTACATTTTTCAATCCCGTTTCCCGGGAGTAAATAAATCTTGGAAAAAGAGGAACCCTATGCTAGACCAGCGTCCTGCTTTGTTAATCTCTAGCCCATGAGCTATTGGGAATCCTTTAAAGTGTGAAAAAAGGATATTTTGTCAAATTTCAAGGCTTTTATATTTATGAATGTACAGTATCTATTGTATAGAGTGAGGTCAATGCAAATTTGCGAGGAACCTCACAGAATAATTAGGGAAAACCATAATCGCTGCTTAAAAGGAAATAAACAATTAAATATGTCAAAAAGCTTTGTTATTGCATGACGTTGTCAAGAAAGTAACCTAAATTTGGATCAGAGTTAAAAATTTTATTTTTTGGTACATTTTTTTTGTGAGCTAACAGGCCAGACCAAAAAAATAAAAGATTGTTTGCCTGGCATCCCTGTACTGAACTTTGAAATTTGAAGAGTTGTAACTGGTTCATTTTTCCTAAATGAAAAATGAGCCAGTCCACAAGGTTGAAATTTAAAGTTCAGTAAACGGCTATAGAATTAGTTTGCAACTAAGCAGTACCTGATTGTACTAAGCTACAACACTGTTGAAACAATTTATTTTTAAAGCAACACACAACATTTTTTGTAATTTTGCAAATCCGATAACAGTAGTACAAATTTAAAAGTTCAGTCAACAGACGAGACAGACAAATAGCCTTTTCCAAATTTTTTTTTGCTTTAAAGCAGTGGTTCCCAAACTGTGGTACGCGTACCACCAGTGGTTCGCGAGAGTCTTTCAGGTGGTACGCCACTACGTATAAATTTGCGAAAACTTTCAACTTTTAGATCGGGTAATTTGCAATGTTGCGTTTCAGTTCCCTTTAACTTGGGGCAGGTTTATGATGTAACACTTTTCTTGTTCAAGATAATAAAACGTTAATTGTTAGCTGGTTTATTTAACATGTAAGTAGTAAAAAACTGAATAGCAGCAGTGTAATTGCCGTATGTATAATGATATAATTTCTTTAAGAATAGAGGAATAGTGCAAGAACCAAGTTTAGTTTTAATTTAACTATTCGGAACATGTAAATTTTGTTTAATTTAACTATTAGGAACATGTCTAAACGAACGTACAGTCAGGCTTACATAAAGTACGGGTTTATAGCTATTGACCACAATGGAGAGGCTCTTTCTCAATGTGTAGTTTGTATGAAGACGCTTGCTAATTCAGCTATGAAACCAAGCTTACTCCAATACCTTATCCTACAAATATTTTTATACAAAAGAAGGTATTTGGCACAAGTATGACCTACAGTAGGAGTTCCAAAAGGTTTGGAACCACTGGCCTAAGCTATTCCAGGCCTGCCCAACATACAGACCACACAACCTTTTATTGTGGTCCATCTGTGGCCCACAATGTAATGATGCTTCAGTGTACAATTTGACTTTAAACTGTGCTTTTGATATCCAAATTCCAACTGTACAATTTACTTTTAGGCATCCCTGTGTTCAAAGAGGTGAGCGTGTAAAAATGGCAAAGTCGAAGAATCACACCAATCACAACCAAAGTAAATATATTTTATTAATCTATGGAGCTTTTAACTTAGTTTTAATATCTAGTTTATTGTTGTTAAACATTGTAGTGTTTATGGTGGAAAAGTTAATTCTGTTTAGGAATGACCTATAATGTCAGATTAAAACTGATACCCAAAGCTGAGTGGGAGTATCAATACTCGTCTGATATGAGAGTGGTATCTGCTGATCTTATACCATATTCATATATAAATTTTATGTATCCACCAGGATTTACATTTAAATGACAGGTTAACATCTGGAGATACCTAAACCCACCAATTTAAAAAGGAAATTTTGGCCCAATAATTTTAAATTATTTCTTGAATGTTTCCATTTAATTTGTTTTTTCTTTTTTTAAGCATAGTAATGGCATCATTTGGTACCGGAATAAAAAAAAATATGAGACTCCTACTGTTTTAAACTTATGATGGTTTTCAAGTAAATCAATTTTTATCCTCAATTAAGTATTCCTGTATCTATCTTTTTGCTTGCCAAATGGTCTTCATTAATAAAATTAACAGTACACATAATGCTTGCAAAGATTTACTTTTGTTATTTATGTATTTTTTCTTCAGATCGCAAATACCATCGCAATGGTATCAAGAAACCGAAAACATACCGATATCCTTGTTTGAAGGGGGTAAGTTTTTTGAGGGTTGTAAATAATAATTTAAAATTGTTAGCTGACCACTGTTCTAAAAAACTGGCTGTCCGTAAAAGATATTTACTGGAGCTGTCGTTTCTCCCTAAATATTCATGCAATACCTTGTTTACCAATTTTAAATAAATAACCCCCAAAAACTTGTTATCGTAGTTAACAGCCATAGATTTGTAAGCTAATAATAAAATGTTAAGGGGAATATCAAACGACAATTTATAAGTAGGTTTCAATTGTCAAAAGATTTTTTATTTATACCATGTAAACATAGTTCTTAACCTGCAATATCTTAACAAAATCATAAACCTTATGTCCACTATACAATAACTAGGTCGATCCGAAGTTTCTGAAGAACATGCGGTTTGCGAAGAAACACAACAAGAGGCATCCCGTCACCAAGAAGGAATAAACTGCACGTGTTTATCGCAATAAAATGCGTTCACGGCATACCAGTGCTACTTCGGTCTAATGTTCTTTTTTAAAAGTCAGAAAATATGCGACAGTTTGAACGGCGGCCTTTGATTAAAAAGCTTTCGTCAACTGCCCATATAAAACATACTGCTAGATTAGAACAACGTGAAAACATTCGGGCAAAGGTCTAACAATTCTTGCAATAGCAGCTGCAAATGATAGTATTAGTGGGTCCATGAACCGGATCGAACTATTCGATTGCAGCCAAGTAGCCTATATTTTGGTACACAAAAATAAAAGTGAAGTGGGTGCCATTGAACTTTAAAACGGTACAATTAAAACAAAATAAAATTGTCTGTTACCAAATTAAAGTAGAATTTTACAAATTAGGAAATGCGGCTTGCATGTTCAAAAAATATGTTTATTACTGTATAGCAACTATGTCGAGTAAGACAACCCGAGTCTCAAGTCCGACATGCGTGTATTGTGGGTGAAAGACTTCAATGACTCGCCTATAATTTAAGTGAATTGCTGAATATCCACCTTATTTTAGTTGCGTAAATGGGAAAATACACGTTGTAGAGTCGAAGCAGGACTGGTGACTCGACGAAATCGCACATTTAGTCGGGTTTGGACTCTGGTTGTTTTTATGCTTATTACATAAAGGGAACACACAATAAGACCTAAAAGCAACAATATCTAGCAGAACAATCTATAAAACCATAGTAAGACCAACGGCATATTGATGCCAAATACCCACTAGTAGGCTAATATCCAGTACAGAATAAGATCGAAATCGTCTGAATAATACGTCATAAATTCATCAGATTAAGGCCTAAATTGCCAAAATGACACTTAAAACTGTAAAGAGGGTATAGGACGATTGGGGGGTCGTCGATCTGTCATCGGCCGCTTTGCTCTGGACGTGTGGGCGCCCCAGTTTGACTGGCGCCGTTGGGCGACGCTGTTTTGGTACCGATTGTTTGGCCCTGTTTGGGATTATTGTGGATAATAGGTGGGATTAGAAAATGGGTTATGGTTGAAATTATTAATGGAGTTAGTGCTGGAGTTTTGGGCTAGGTAAAGTGCTGTTTGGACTTCATTCTAACCATTTGGGTATTATTCCGACGGGTTTAGGACTTTTTTCCGATTTATACAATACTACGACTATTAGCCTAGGTAGTAGTCCTATTTTGATCTTATTATGAACGGTGTTTTATTGCGACATTGATGTTATTATGTGGCCGGAAAAAAAAAATTTTTTTATGTGGCCCGAAAAAAAAATTTTTTTTTTGGACACATGTTGTTTTTGTCCGAATTATTATGTGGCCCGAAAAAAAAATTTTTTTTTTGGACACATGTTGTTTTTGTCCGAATTATTATGTGGCCCGAAAAAAAAAATTTTTATTTGGACACATGTTGTTTTTATCCGAATTATTATGTGGCCCGAAAAAAAAAATTTTTTTTTGGACTCATGTTGTTTTTGTCCGAATTATTATGTGGCCCGAAAAAAAAAATTTTTTTTTGGACACATGTTGTTTTTTTTTTTTTTTTTTTTTTTTTTTTTTTTTTTCAGTCAATTTTTTATGGCTCACTTTTGACAAGGAAAAAAACATAGTTGGAACATGAAATTTTCACAACTGTTAAATATCCTCCCAAAGTTGTTTCTAATATAAAAAAAAATTGCCTAGGTTCTAAGGGGTGGTTTTTAGAGGGGTAAAACTGTCATTTTTTGTTAATTTTGGTTTTCGGCACTTTTCAGAGATGAAAAAATGTAAAAAAAATCTGATATACTTATGGATGATGGATACATGACATATACAATGCTAAGTAACAACATTTTAAACATTAGCCCTGAACTGTTTATCCGGGGGGTCAAAATGCACAACACTTTAGGAAATTTCAATGATATATTTACACTAGAAGGAAATGACATAAAAATCTGAAAATTTCACAAATGTTAGAGAACCATTTAAAGCTGATGTTAAAATAAACATTTTACCTCTTGAAAATAGGGGAGTATTTTAGAGGGGCAAAATTAAAATTCGGCCATTTTTGTGTTTAGAGGTATCTTAAAAACTAAAGAAAACATTGTTAAATAGTTTTCAATTATAAAGACAAAAAAAAAAAATTTTTTTTGGACACATGTTGTTTTTGTCCGAATTATTTTTTTTTTTTTTTTTTTTTTTTTTTTTTTCAGTCAATTTTTTATGGCTCACTTTTGACAAGGAAAAAAACATAGTTGGAACATGAAATTTTCACAACTGTTAAATATCCTCCCAAAGTTGTTTCTAATATAAAAAAAAATTGCCTAGGTTCTAAGGGGTGGTTTTTAGAGGGGTAAAACTGTCATTTTTTGTTAATTTTGGTTTTCGGCACTTTTCAGAGATGAAAAAATGTAAAAAAAATCTGATATACTTATGGATGATGGATACATGACATATACAATGCTAAGTAACAACATTTTAAACATTAGCCCTGAACTGTTTATCCGGGGGGTCAAAATGCACAACACTTTAGGAAATTTCAATGATATATTTACACTAGAAGGAAATGACATAAAAATCTGAAAATTTCACAAATGTTAGAGAACCATTTAAAGCTGATGTTAAAATAAACATTTTACCTCTTGAAAATAGGGGAGTATTTTAGGGGGGCAAAATTAAAATTCGGCCATTTTTGTGTTTAGAGGTATCTTAAAAACTAAAGAAAACATTGTTAAATAGTTTTCAATTATAAAGACAAATTATAGGTTGCTTCACAGCAAAATTTTGACCTTCAACTCAAAATAATTAACCCATGGGGGAAAATAATTAACCAAAAATATAGAAATTAAAGTGATTTTTTGATGGAAAAAAAATTGCAAACAAAGTGGTGTACACTGCCTGGCAGATTTTTTATTTAAACTTGCGGCGGTAAAATATGTTGTTTGTAAGAGCAATAAGTTAATTCACTAAGACGAGACACTTTGCACAATAGATGTTGCACGCGCTGGACAAAAAAAGCACAGCAGGGAGCCAGCCGCTTCGCGGCCAGAATAAGGCAAGCGATATGAACAAATTCTGTATTGAAGGTTTTCTGCCGCTAGATTAGAGTAGATAGCTGTAAAGAACTAAATCGAACACATCACACTATTGATTTTTGTCCCCAATTAGAGTCGTATAGGGGTGCAAGAAAAAATTGTCAAATATTTTTCAATTATAAAGACAAGTTATAGGTTTGCTTCGCAGCCAAATTTATATTAAGACCACTGGCAATCAATCTTGTAAAAGTGCACCATGTCCAACCTATAACACGCAACTTCGGGCCACATCCGCTTTTGCCTGCTAAAGTACCGAAACTGGAAGCACAACATTGGGAGTATATGGACACTGACAAATAAGACCCGTTGAAAGAATATAGAATAACCAAGGAATAACACCCTGGTAAAGTATAGTGGAACTGCGCTATACCCCCCCTGGTATGTTATAGTAGAACCGCGCTATAACCCCCTAGCAAAATATACAAAAACCGCACACCCTGTCTAGTTTTATTTTTTTTTTCAGTCAATTTTTTATGGCTCACTTTTGACAAGGAAAAAAACATAGTTGGAACATGAAATTTTCACAACTGTTAATTTTGGTTTTCGGCACTTTTCAGAGATGAAATATGTAAAAAAAATCTGATATATTTATGGATGATGGATACATGACATATACAATACTAAGTAACAAAATTTTAAACATTAGCCCTGAACTGTTTATCCGGGGGGTCAAAATGCACAACACTTTAGGAAATTTCAATGATATATTTACACTAGAAGGAAATGACATAAAAATCTGAAAATTTCACAAATGTTAGAGAACCATTTAAAGCTGATGTTAAAATAAACATTTTACCTCTTGAAAATAGGGGAGTATTTTAGGGGGGAAAAATTAAAATTCGGCCATTTTTGTGTTTAGAGGTGTCTAAAAAACTAAAGAAAACATTGTTAAATAGTTTTCAATTATAAAGACAAATTATAGGTTGCTTCACAGCAAAATTTTGACCTTCAACTCAAAATAATTAACCCATGGGGGAAAATAATTAACCAAAAATATAGAAATTAAAGTGATTTTTTGATGGAAAAAAAATTGCAAACAAAGTGGTGTACACTGCCTGGCAGATTTTTTATTTAGACTTGCGGCGGTAAAATATGTTGTTTTGTAAGAGCAATAAGTTAATTCACTAAGACGAGACACTTTGCACAATTGATGTTGCAGGCGCTGGACAAAAAAAGCACAGCAGGAAGTCAGCCGCTTCGCGGCCAGAATAAGGCAAGCGATATGAACAAATTCTGTATTGAAGGTTTTCTGCCGCTAGATTAGAGAGCTGTAAAGAACTAAATCGAACACATCACACTATTGATTTTTGTCCCCAATTAGAGGCGTATAGGGGTGCAAGAAAAAATTGTCAAATATTTTTCAATTATAAAGACAAGTTATAGGTTTGCTTCGCAGCCAAATTTATATTAAGACCACTGGCAATCAATCTTGTAAAAGTGCACCATGTCCAACCTATAACACGCAACTTCGGGCCACATCCGCTTTTGCCTGCTAAAGCACCGAAACTGGAAGCACAACATTGGGAGTATATGGACACTGACAAATAAGACCCGTTGAAAGAATATAGAATAACCAAGGAATAACACCCTGGTAAAGTATAGTGGAACTGCACCATACCCCCTGATATAATATAGTAGAACCGCGCTATAACCCCCTAGCAAAATATACCAAAACCGCACACCCTGTCTAGTTCTTATCTTGGTTTTTGTGATAAATATGGCAATGAAAATGTCAATTTAAATGTAAGAGTGCGTGATTTTTTTTTTTTTTGTAAATTAACCTTTCAAAGACATTAGACAACTACAGTTATTGATATGAAGTCCAACATAGGCTATTATTCAAATTTGTAATTTTTAAACCGAAGAATACACAAATTTTTAAACCGAAGAATACACCCCGCAAGGATCATTACGTAAAAGCTTGCTAAAGATTTTCACAGGTGATAAGCAGTGTTCCCTCTAAGAAAATATTCTACAGAGCAAATATTTTTTTTCTTGAGAGTTAGCGCAGTGGTCAGGAACAGATTAAGTTTTTTTAATAGAGGTAACCGGGTAAGTGGTTAAAATTTAAAAAAAGACGTAACGAAGCGTGACATCATTAAACAATGTATTTTTTAAAGAAGATTTCTGTTCCCGATTGAAGTCGGAAATGTGCAGCTGCATAAGAGTTTAAATCAGGGAGTCGAACCGGAACCGAACCGGAACTTTATGAACCGGTTTTGGGCTAAATTTTTCTGAACCGTAACCGAACCTGAACCGCTTTATGTAAGATTTTAAGAAGCCGAACCGGAACTGAACCTAATATTTTGGAAGAACCTGAACCTTAACCGAACCCGTACCTGTATACAAAAGCGGTTCACTATACAGCATTACGTCACAACTTTATTTTGCAGAGTAAAGCTATGCCATTTTCGAAATGCTATACAAATAATGAATATTAATTAAATAAAACGGTAATTTTTTATTTTTCAGATATTTTAATAATCAGCTGCTTGTTTTTTAATACGTCACGTAACTTAAATTTAATACGAGTTGCAATTCAATATTATTCTTTACATTTATTGACCCACATTTTTTAGATTTAACGCAACCAATATTGTATCCAAACCGGAACTTTATAAACCGGTTTTGGAAATAAATTTAGTCGAACCGGAGCTGAACCGGAACTTTTAAACTGCTCGAAACCGAAACTGAACCGGATTTCAAAAAAATCGTTGAACCCGAACCGAACCTGAACCGGAAAGTCAAACGGTTCGACTCCCTGGTTTAAATACAATCAAAGAAATGGCAACAATTAAAAGCGGTAGCGCGAAAAATATCCGATTACTTGGATTAAATTGACAAAACGTCTAATTTAGAAATATAGGATATGTGATGCCTTTAGGTCTTAGGACAATCATTAATTGCTAACTAATCGCTCATTTGCATTTATCAAGATGATTTTCCAACCTGTGAGGGCCATTGACCCAACAACTGTATATGGCTGCACAGAAATTACGTAACAAATTCGAGCTTTAACCCGAAAAACACAGTTCGTTTATCCTGATGAATTTCACGATGGAAAGGTGTGACCTGCAATACAAAACAATGACGATATTTACTAAAAGGTTATCGATTGGCTCAAAGCGCAAAAATATTAACTTGATATACTTGACAGAAATTGCATGTATAAAAAGCCGTGAGTTCATGTTGCGCTAGCCTATGGACGCAACAAAACAAAAAAATCTGTAAGGCGCCCTTATTTTTATCTTATTTGTTTTGGTCAAAGTTCTAACTTTGGTAGGGCCGTTTAGCTCTGGATGTTGTGTTCAGGGGCGATAAAATACAGTTGTGTCCACTGCTGTGAGCACTCTTCTAAATTTTTCCCTTTTTACTCGGTTTTCCTGTGTTGACATTTAACTCCACGTGAGATAAAAAAAAGCATGGAGGATGAAACCAGCGAGTCCAACCAAACCTGACCAGATCTTTATGAATCGGTTTTAGGACACTTTTTCTCGAACCATTACCGAAAGTAAACCGTTTTTTGTAAGATTTCAAGGAGCCGAACCGGAACTGAACCGAATATTTTGAAAGAACCTGAACTTTAACGAAACTCGAACCTGTCACAAAGCGGCTCACTACAGCACGACGTCACAACTTGTATTTTGCAGAGTCAGGTTATGCCATGTCAAAGTTTTTAAAAAAATTACATTATTAAATAAAATCTTGCCATTAAATTTTCAGATGTTTTAGCAATGAGCTGCCTGCTTTTCAATATTCCACGAAAGGAAACAGAATTTTTTTTATGCTCTTACAGGTAACAAAAAACTACTCAATTTTGCAACTGATTTCAAGACCAAAAAAAAAATGACTGGATGTGGCGTTACTTATCGTAAATGCAAATCTCATAATTAAATAGGTCATATACCGTATTTACAATAGTATGAAGAGATATTTTTGAAATTCCTTTGGATAGATTTTAAATCAGTCTCATAATCACATTTTAGCGTTTCTCACAAATCAATTTTCCCATTCGTTAAAAGTTTATTAATAATAATCAAATGTGTTAAAAACATTCATTACGTAATATATAAAACTCAGTCATAATTGCTACAGTCACCGACGTCGAGATACATTTAAAATAATTATAAATACAAAAAGTGGAACGCACAGTACGTATTGTTTTAAAAAAAAAATTGAACTAATCCAGGTAAAACGTTATTTTTTAGGGCCATAACACTTTTACTACGGACAGAAACCTTGAAATAAACCATTTTAGACAAAAAATAATAGTTTGACGTACTTTTTTAACACTTCTCATGGACATCAAAACAGTAGCCTGCGTTTAAAAACTTTGCAAAAGTGAATCGAAGTTGATTGCACTGTTAAGAAACAATTTTATTATTTCTACACATCAATGGGTTAATACCGAATGCAAGACATTTCGCATAATCATACCGAACGCAGAAGACAGATATCTGTACAGTGTACAATATAATAATGTTTACGGGCCTAATTACTAATATAACAACTTTTCCGTTATTTGACTTTTCCTCCTCTCATGTAAGATAAATGATAAGATTGTGTTAGAAAACGTTCCGAGAAATTTTGTTTTTGGTCGCTAATCGAAATCTAATTAACCACACAAACACCCAATAAAGATCTTGAAGACACAGTAATCGTTCAAAACATAAGCGCTGTGGCAAAATGGTCAAAAAAGAATAGCACACGATTGTTGGTATAAAAACTTAAAAAGAGCCTAAAAACAATATACTATGGAGCGATTGATTTGAAGACACGTGGATTTTCTACAAATAGCAGTAAAAAGATAGTAAACAACAAAAATGTATGCAGATTTCACACATGACTTTGGACGGGTCATTCGAATAAACAGCATGTGGGACAAAAACAATCTTAAAATAGTGTGCAATAGAGCGCAAGACCGTAAGTGTATGAATGTTTAGCGAGAAAACATATTTTAGATTTACAATTACACGTCTCATAAAATAAATACGATTGCAGAATCAATTAAAAATGCACAAACATTCAAGTAAGAATGATGCTGCGAAAAATCTCGAGAGGCGATTAGGCATACAGTTTCATATTTTACGTAACACGTAACGTGTCACAGCGCAACACTAACAATTCATTTGTTACGGAAGGCGGCAGTCGGAACAAAGCGCAACTTGTCCTTTGAGGAAGTCCCGACAAGGACACAGCCGATTTTGGTCGGTAAAACGACCAGCACAGCTGAACAACTGACTATTGCTTTGCAGGTAGCACCTAAAAAACACCAACACACAAAACTATAATAAAAAACTAATAAATTCACAGTTCGTGCGAAAATCATAGTAGCGCAATCACTCGGCTCTTAAAATAGACGTTGCTTAAGCATATTAAACCAAATGTCGCAGTGTCACTTTCGTTACGATGTCCCGGTACCTGACAGTTTGTATTTATCACAAGTAGGCAAGACGGTCTATTTTATTTCATGTCTTATACTGTCGCAAACAAAACAAAAACAATATTTTGTTATACTTTTGAAAGCTTTGCAACAAAAACATAAATTTCAACTAAAAAATAGAAAAGCTATATTCAATTGCAAATCTCATCGTAACTTACTTGTCGTCTTTATGAGAAGGAAAGTCGATTTCCTCGTCGTTTTGACTGGGTAAGATCACGTGACTACAGTTGACTCCCATACGTTGGAAAGCTGCTTTCTCGTTGAGTTGCCTGAAGTATCTTGGTTCACATACCAAACCATGCTTAACACAAAGCTCCGAACACGATTCCTCCTCATTGCTTTCCATCACCTTCAAGGGCATTATAAGCTCTAGTCAAAATTTCCTACGGTTCGGCATTTTAGGGGTAGAGTTGGATAACAAATGGGGACCCTGAGATGCCGACGTTTGAAAATATCCGCAAAACAAATTCCCAGCAACTTATTAGTGAAGAATACAGTGTCGAAGAATAACAATAAACTTATAAGGAGAATTGACTTCCCAACGACAGAGTCATAAGGAAAGTCCTGAATAATGACGATACGTGCTAGACCAGTGGTTCCAAATCTTGGGATCGCTTTATATTATTTACGATTTCGAGGTCATTTCTTAACTATTCCAAAAATATTTTCGCCCACCGCGAAATCTTATCGACTATCTTCAAGTTATTTTAAAAGACTAAAACAACTGCAAGTTTTTTGAGCTACAAGGTAATGTTTTATATCTTGGTAATATAAACACAACACCGAGAGTAGGAATTCCCTAGCAAGTTACAATGTGTCAACTTAAACCAATAAAACGATAAATTTATCGGACTTTTCGAATGAGTTTTTGTGGGAAGTTTTTTTACGTGACTATAGGTCAGTGTCGCGTGAACTCAAACTGTCTCCCAAAACGCAACTTCTGCCAAATAATCTATAATTAATTTATAACTTCTGTAACAACGGGCGAATCTTTGTAGTATGTTCAAGGCGCCACGTCTTCTAAATAAAAGTTATGTCCATTTAAAATATATTGCAATGTAATGACTAGCCCTAGTTGTCTCCGGAAAGAATCGTGCCAAATTTCTGGTAACCGCTCCGGAAAAGTTTCTCAATTTCTGGTAACCGCTCTGGAAAGTTTCTCAAGTGCCAACTGTCGTAAGTTACCGACCTATTTTTTACGTACTTTTCACGAAAGATACAATAATGATATATGCCTTCAATTATTATACAGCAAAAAGTTTACCGTGCAACAAGCACTGCTCTAAAAGATAAAAAATGTTAGGAGTAATGTCACCATTTTGTTTAAGATTTTGTGTTTTAGAAATAAATGGTTAAAAAGCGATGATAAGACATTTATATGCATGTAACTTATAAATGTTGGGCAACGCTTAACACTGTAGTAAGCATTTCTAACTAGAAGTCGGCGGTCCGACGCACTATAGCTGATGTGAAAATAGAAATGAATCGTCTGGAACAACACCAATCACGCATTTTAACAAATTTAACGCGGAAAACAACGTAAAAAAACTTAAACTATAAAGACCCGTGTACCTGTAGGGTTTGAAGTGGTGGGTGCCACGCTTTTGCCGCGGAGCAAAAATCATCCCTCTCCAATTGATGAGCAAGGCGTTCTAACATTCCATAGCAGGTGAACTCAAGCGGAACGTATGGGGACGGCTACCGAAAAATGAGAACAAATTGTCAACTCGGTTAACTATGAAAGGAAATATAATCGCATAATAGATATCTTGTTGAACCTTAATTATATTTGATTGAATATCGTATGAGTGGTTTCATACATTTACAATATTCAATTTTAGTCCAAAAAAAAATACGTATATTGTAATATAACAGCAGAAAACAACCATAAAGCGCAGTACAAAAACAGGTTTCCATTGCCGGAATTTAGTTTAATTTCTCTTTTTTAAACATATGTAACATCAAACACTCACTGGAGGCGAATCGAGAATATCTTTGACGATTTTCTGGACAGATTGTATGTCTTCTATGTCTACCATACGAACATGCGGAGGGCCTAAATGAAGAGTTTTAATGTACGCAACAAATTTGTATTAAATAAATAATTTTTCGACGAGAGCATCATATATAGAGCAATTGTTTTACTTTATTTACCAAAAATACCGTGATTGACTTTGCGTTGGCCTGTATCAGGATTATTCGCGGTTAAAATTCGACATGTTAATGCTTTAAATTTATAATAACACTAAAATTTTTGACAATAAAAAGTTTTATCTAACGAAAAACAAAAGACGCATTCTATGAAAAATTCGGACGTGAGATGAATTACTACACATGGGAAAATGAAAAGTGTGGCTTATTGGAAGGGGTCATATAAAATCTGAAATGATAACAATGGAACACAATTTTTCTTGCACAGGGTTTTCGAACTGATTCTAGTGTACTTTTATTTACATGTGTTTGGTAGCCATTATTCTTGCCATAACGAAAGTGAAAAGTGCAGTATATTCTTTTATATTGGACTTTCGGAACATTTTTATTTTAGCTCCAGCAGCAATTAGCCATCATATAACACTTCCAGCCCATGAAAAAATTAAAACCTTTTGCATCAATCTCAGGCAGGTCAGCAAATACGGGAACGGGTCGTTTAGCTGAATTGTATGCTCGCACTGCTCGGCTATAGGAAATGTTTGTTCTTTTTGTTAAACCTTTTGACATTAACAAGGCCATAGTACCAAAAAGGCCATAGTAGCAAACTGGGACACCGAACTTGCTGGTATTTTTCCCTTTTGAGCGCAAATGGAGCGTTTTGACTCGGGTTATGCACACCTTTAAAAGCGTCCAGTTTTTGTCCTGTTCCCTAAAAGGGACTTTGAAGGGTGCTAGATACACACACATATTTTTTGTTCGTTCTCGTCAGGGTTTAACTTACCGTCCGAAGCAATGCTTTTAATGTAATTGGGTCACGTTATAAGCTAATGCGAACCAAAATCTAACGCACATCGCCGTTTTTCGTCTCTTGTTTGGTCCATCGTAAACAAAAGATATTTTTCTCTTTCGCTTTTTATTATTTGTTCAGATGGGCTGAATATTAGCAAGGGTGTATTTGACAAATGACAGAGTTCGTCTAATGTTCCTCGCTGTTCACTATCTGCGCTAATATCCCATGTTGGTGTAAGTCGCCTTTTTTATGTAATGGTAGATACCGCAAAATTATTCTTTATAGGCATATTCTAGACCTAAGACTATGTGTTTGGTTGCAATGGACACAACTTATTTTCTCTCAACCGCAGCTTACATTTTACCTGACTTGGCATAAAGCTCAACGCAGATGTTGCGCTAATCGTGGCATAATAACACCCGGGAAAACGATCTTCGTTTATTATTACAGGTGGCGAAGTCGTGCCTGTAATTTAGCTAGTCCCGTGCAGGGAACTTAGGAATCTGCGATGCGCTTTTGTTGGACGCTAATTGGTTGTGTCTGATTATTTTTTTTATGACGATATTATTATAACTACTTTATGACGCCATTATTCATTAAAGTCAGACGGAAAATAAAGGAATTCCCTAATTTGAAAATTCGGGCTTCCCTTTTGAATTCTGGATACGCCCCTGTACACAAACTGGATGAAGGTGTCGATGTTTTGTGTCTTTGAGGTGCTTAAGTGATAACTCCACCCCCCTCCCCCACCGCGTTCTAACCGCACACATTTTTTTAGTTTATGGGGCTCTATTGTAGGGTAGACCTATTATAATCAATTTATAACGTCCTACAAGAGTAAAGGCTTGTATTGCAATGTGAATATAGCTCATTGGCCATTGCATTTCCAAACAAATTGCCGTTTTAACCTGTATTGAGTAACTGCTAATTACTGAGGGTGTCGCAGAATGTCTGAATCGATACCCCGAAGTTATTAAACATGAAACTGGTAGAGCAAAAACTGCGGATTTTTTACAAGTCTTTTATGTAGAATGACCCGCCTTACAACAAAGTCACTTCAAAATAACAGGATAGGTCATATAATGGTAAGATAATTTACAACAAAAAAAACTATAAAAATATGAAGTTTATGACTATATGGCAAACTTAAATTTCCACTTTCGCGAGGCATCGTTTAAAAGTTTAGCGAAATTAATATATAGAGCAAGGGTTCTAAAATGTGAGCCACTGGACTCGTTAAGGAAGGATTTTTTTTTCTTTGAAAATTTTAAAATCTGGGCAACTAACTTAGTTTTAGAAAATACAATAGTTTTTGTTTAAAGTATTCTGTTTATTGCTAAACCACGTACGTTTGCAAGTGGTTCAGCAATTATCAGGATTTTCTTGTAATCTGAAAATTTTCGATTTCAAAACAAAAAATGTGAACAAGAATTAACTAGAAAAAAAAGTAATAAATTGAACTTTTTATATGTGTCAAAAAATTTTAGGACTATAAAAGGGTCACAAAAAAAAGCATGTTAAACAAAATATTAACATAGATTATACCAAAAACAATTATTATAAAATTTATGAGATATTTCATATGGGACTCGGTGTTCTTTTTTTTTAACGTAATATATTATATATATTTTATTTGCCATGCTAAAACCAGCTTAAATATAAATCCTGCTTGCAAACTAAAAGAGAATGAAGATGCGCATTGTGCAATAAACTATTCCTTGGATTTTTCACACTACAAGTGGAGTTTGTTTCTACATATAACTAAGGTTTTTTGTAATACATTGTCGTACAAAACAAACCGAAAGACTTAAAAGATAAAACGTTCTAACGCGTAAAACCTGTTGGTATTAATGAATGTAGTTTTGCGATGCATGGTAAATAGTGGCTTATTTCGAGCAACAATTTAAAGTTTAAAAGGTTACTAGAAAAAACAAACAGGATTTCAAAACCGACAACGCTGCTATTAGCCATAATACAGACTGCACATTCAAGATAAACCAAAATCGACTTAAGTAAAAAAAAAAAAAACTTACCAATAAACGTTTTAGAATAAGGGTGTTGTGACTCCAAACGCCGGTTTGTAGGCTTATCCTAAAACAGAACATATTGTTATTCATTTTGCATTGCAAACTTCTGCCGCTAATGACATTACACAAAAAGGTTTCAGAAACTATCCACATCCACTTCAGGCCATTTCCATTTCAATTGCGTTAGCCGATGTGAATGACGTATTAGGGTAACGTTGCTCAAAAAGAACAAATTGGGTTGTAGTTGGCCGAAAGTCAAAATTAGGGTAACTATAGATTTACCTAAACATATGTTTACCGCTGCTTTTAATTAAGAAACTTGTAAACAACCATAAAAAATGAGAAATGCTTAAAATCGTTTTGTTATAAATAAAAAACAAAATAAAAAACTTTTACCCTGTAGAACTTTTCTGCATGTTTTCCTTGCGGGGTTGAAGAGGAAAACACGGGATTAAGGAATACCCCGCCATTAGCGATTGCTTCAAGAGGCGCTGGGCCCTCGTATGGAAATCCCATGCCAACAAATATCTGAAACAAAAGAAATGATTACACTTTTTTCCGTATTGCTTTTTTTACTGATCTTCCATAGTTACAATTTTCTAAACTGGTTTGAGTCTTGTTAGTTTTCTTAATTTGCCGTACATAAGAAAACGTTTTTAAAATATTTTTGGGCTTTCTTGAGTCGATAAAGAGAAAAGTTTGTGGGAGCTTTTGTATCTCCTTCAACCCTTTGTTGTACATCGTATAAATCTTACGATTTTTAGCATAATGGTTGGAGGTTGTAGTAAGACGTAGTAAGAATATCAAAGTCCATACAGAAGTAGGTATCATTTTGAACGTTTCGAATAACTCTTTATTCGTTTTCAACATCTCTGAAGATGTTTGATAAAAACTGTCTGGTTGAAGTGACTTTTGGTGAACAACTATTTGTTATACTTTTCCCACACAAACAAATGATCTGGGGAGAAAAATTATATCAACATATATATAGCCCTTATCCTGTCAAAATCTTAATCCTATGTTATGATAGGCTTAGTGCACATAAATAAAATGTTTTTAATTTACTTACTCGAGCTTTGCGGAGTAGAACCGCCAGTTCGTTTCCAGGCAATACGCCATGATTAATGACATAACTAGGCACGAATTTAAGTTCATTTTGGGCGTTGACTGTGCCATGTACCTCAGTAAACTCGTGGATGGCATCGATATAGCCCGACTTTCCCTGAAAACAGAGTCACAAAAAGCTTTTTAGTATGTATGTTTGGAGTCTGTGGAGTGAGAATCAGTGTCGGGGCCTGGCGGAATAGTGGATTTATTTGGCTGTAGTCACGAGGTGGGACTACGTGAGACCAGGTCTCGTCCGACATGCACAAGCACAGTAGCAAGTACGGAGCTGATGGCCGCACACTGTGCATCGTAAACGTTAAAATCATAGGGGTAATATTCCAACCCACACTCCCGTTATGTTGGTGGGTAAGTTGTAATCTGGGCCGCGGAGTCGGTTAAAAATAACCCAAGTCCGACTCCGGCCAAATGTGCGATTTCGTTAAATCCTGAGTCCGGATCCTAAGCTACAGACTGTACTCAGCCATTTACCTAACCTATTTAGCAATCCACTTATTGGGGTGTCATATAATTCGTCCACCAATAATACATGGTTTAAAAATATTCCACAATATGTGGTCCCACCTTTACAATTTACAGTTTGGGGCCTTATCAGTTTCAAAATTTGGTACTGCGCACCAGCACGTCGGCCTTGGGACTCGGATAGTTCTACGTAGTCTTAACTCGAGTCCCAAGTCGATTTCTGTGAGTCTAGATTCCGACTCCGCAGCTCTGGTTGTAAGACACCCCTATATGTTGATTGTCGAATCTTAACAGTATTTTGGGAAAGGATGGGTGGAATACAGGTCAATGAAGTCGATGCCGGACACGGAATTCGAGGCAGAGTCCATTAATGTGGCAGTCAGACTCGACTTGATTCATTGAATATTTCTGACAATTCAATATGATTTCAACGTAGATTAGTTAGTTAAAACATAAAACGTCGCTGTGTTTTAGTACATCTACTCGACATATTGTTCGTACGTATATCATTGCTGGATAATTTTTCAGCAAAACTTACAAGTGACTTTTTTAGTTCTTTAGTCGGCTATTGAAGAAAAATAATCTTAACTCGGGGGAACCTTGAAGACAGCTCTGGTAACCAACCTTCAATACGTAGAAAAAATTGCCAAAATTTACGGCATATATCGTTCAATTAAGTGCAACGGTAACCAGCAGGGTTCCAGGTCGCTCGCAGGTACCAAATAAGGCAACTTTAGCTTGCTCAAAACATATTACACCATTGAGCAACAAAAAAGTATTCATGAAATGTATAAGACAATTTTGTTAAATCCATCGATGTGTTTACGTAGAAAACTAAGAAAATTTACTATTTCATAAAATTTTATCAAACTGAATGCGCTTTAAAAACTTGGTACAAATAAAGTAGCACTTAGACTTCCACAGTTTGATGTACAGTCAATCACCGGAATACCGTAAGTATAAATCGCGTTTGCGAAATATCAAGCAACATTTATCTATAGGAATCATCGGAAAATAAATAAAACTACAAAATGTTTGCCGCTTTCATGCATGAAATTAAAAAAGTTTGATCAAAATTTACTCGCAGTATTCCTACAAAGTCCTGCGATTTGACGCTGGCTATGCTAGTTTTCTCAAGATTTTGTTGGTATGCGAAAACGTTGTGTTTTTAATCGCACTACTTTTTATCGCTTACTAGGTTAGTTTTCAGAACAAAATTATGGTCCCTCTTTCGCCCAACAAATCACTTACAGAAGTGATAGTCTTCTTCAACCGGCACTCAATCCGCAAAAAAAATATTAATAAAAGTAATTGTCGTAATCGTGTAAAATAAAAACACTTTTGTTTTAAGCGCCTTCCATAAATTCACACAAACATATTTTATCACGCATAAACAAGATATCTGTACACGACAACAAAACCTAAAAACTCGAATAATTATCTCAAGCAGTACAACTGACGTTATTTTAGCCAATAGAAAAAAAGCTTTGCGAAACGTGGCCATAACTGCTGAGAACATTTTCTTATGTGGAGCAAGTAAGTCATCTTTTTTTTAAAGGAGTCATCTTATGTTTTGTTGCATAATTTATCTATCGTGAAAAATCCTAAGTAACATCTGTGTTCGTGGCACCATGTTAGGTGTGTAAAATATAATACATATAATACCAAACTTGTGATTATTTCAAGAAAATAGGGACCTAATTTTAGTGCAATTACTACAATTAATAGCAAATCGCATTTCAAGCTATAATTGTTCAAGTTAATGTCTGCTTTCCTATTATACAAAGTCCTATACAGGGAAAAAACATGTAATATTCAGCAAGTTGTAAGTAAGCAAAAAGCATGAAAATGTGAAGTGGAAACGAAAAAGCATGAAGCTCGAAAAAGCTTGAACTGTGTCAAGTAACCTACTTCATTTCCTTCTATATAGTTAAATATTGTTGGTATTACAGTATTCAAAAACCAAACGGTATACACTGGGGGTTAACAAACTGGGGGATAACAGTTGCCTTTTTTAAAGGCATATCAAACATCACGTCAGAACAAGCAGAAATATTCCTTTAGTATACTACAATTCTATCTTTCATTGGTGTTTTTTATAAACATAAATTCTAAACAACATTAGGCCAGTCGTTTTAACAGTCGCGTTCTACATAAAAAAACGGTGTTTGTCAAAAAAGATTGCGCAATGTCGTGTTATTTTGGTTATATTTTGTTTATGTTTGGTATGCAACCCACGCGAAATGTTTCGCAACAGGCATGGTGTCGAATTTTCAACCGTTTGTATTTCTTTAAATTAAAATAAACATATGTCGGAAATATATTTGGCGATTGAACTACTGTTTCGAAACGCTGCTTCAGCAATGGGGTGTACAACATATTATGTAATAGCGACTTTTACATTTTGTTTAACCAAGGTAAGACAAGGAGAAATATTCGTTTCAGTGTGACAATTTACCGACAGAGCCCCATTATTTTCAAAATGGTCAAAGTATAACGGTTTTTGTTGGCATAACGCAGTTCTTAAAAGGAATAACTTCAAGCGCCTTTATATTTAAATATAGATATCTTGCGCCCCTCGCCCTGTTTTTATTTGGGACCGTGACTTGCCCTGCGTTTTATTTTATATATTTCCACTACCTAGGCGCTTTTGTTAATTCAATTTTGGGTGGGTCGTCAGATAGGTCTCTCACAGGTGAGCTGAACCATTAAATATTTAACCAAGTCCGTCGTACGCCACACCTTAACATACGAAAATGTTTTTTTTAAGATTAACGCACTGACTTTTTAAGATTAACACACTTTTGTAATAATACTTTCTAAATGTCATTTTAGCTAGCATAAAATGTTTAACTTAATTTAACAATATTTACCGTCGGTTGCAAGCACAAGCACATGGTTGGGTTACGCTAATCCACAATACTAGGCAAAAAATATTTTTATTAGAAAAACGATTTTAATCCAATAACACATTTATGTAAGTGAGCATCTTCGTAATAATATTTACGATATTCTTAGAGCGGATGCATAAAGTCAACAGAAGTGATCGAACGGTTTCAAGACTTTTGAATTATTGCAAACATTGTTATCCTCATTTTTTACACTTGCAAGTTGAAAAATAAATTAACAGCAAAATATAATTTGTTTAATACAGTAAAACTTGCCTCCCAAAACGCGTCGACCTTTCCGTAGACGAGAGTAATGTTTTCTTTGGTGATGTTGCGTAATTCGGTGGCGTTCAAGTGTTCTTCGATGACGAAACCGAGAAAGGTGTTGTCGGGGGTATGTGCTGAAAGACATAATATTTGAACAACAAGACTTTTACTAGTAATTGTTTTTATACTGGACCATAAATTTAAGTAGGGGTGCTGCAATCTAGTTATCATGTTAGGGTTGACATTCGTACCCTATAGGCAGACTTGGACAACTAGATTTATTTTAGCTTTTTTAAATTCGATTGCAATTAAAATTAGATCATTTCGGGTTTTGAAAACTAGATTAGAATTAGAATTAGCTCGTTTTGAGTTTACTTAAATTAGATTACAATCAGAATTACCGAATCCTAAAAAATTAAATTTCAACTGGGATTTAAACTAGAATCACATTTAATTGTTTACAATTTATTTAATATAATCGCAATTTGTTCTTATAAGAACGTGAATGGTAAACATGTGTGTGCTTATTTTTATGACTTTTCATGCTTTTTAGACTGTAGAAATTACATACTAGTCGTCCCAACCAAAACAATGTAATTGAAATTTTGTGTTTTAACTGAGAGACTAAAAATGCCGACAAAGCAGGGACGTATCCAGAAAATCAAAATGGAGGGGGTCCTGAAGTTTCAACTTGGGAATTCCCCTATTTTTCGTCTATCGTTAAGGAATATTGCTTGTGTCATTTCCTCTACAGGAAAACAACGCACTATAAAAGAATATCTTATTAAAAAAACCTATGCCACCTTTTAATCTTTTTTATTTTACTTGTTACTTACGAAACATGGTGTTAAACTGCTGCGGTAGTAAATTCCAATTGCCCCAAGGTGAGCGCAGCCTCTTTCTCAAAGCATACCGTGCATCATTGAATGCAGGCTCTGTGCCGAAACTGTCAACAACTCGTAACTTGCATCTGCAAAGATAAAAAAATTGTTGGCGTTGAAAACATAAGACAGGGGGCGTTCCCATGGCTAATATAAACAGGCAGATAAAGTTTGGAAAAGTTTCACTACTGGCCATATTAAAGTCGATTTTTTCTGTTGATAGTGTACTGGTATTTGCTTCTAGCAATTATTGAAAGATAAAATTGCCAAAAAAGTCGTCTTTCATGTATAAAAACTTTCAAGAGTTCACTTGAAGTTTCAGCTAAATCATTGCAGAAGTATTCCTGAATGATTAAAAAACACTAAACTTAAGGGTTATAGTGTATATGTATCGACACTAAGAATATACTACATATCTTTTTGAACCCTGTTCTTACAAGATTCTATTCAATTTAAGAAATATTTTGAATAGTATTTTTACTAAGGTACTGACTTACAGCAGCAAATGAAACTTGGTTCCTACTGCTTTCTTTAGCACAACCATCCCTCTGTAGTCAATAAATACCACGTCAAAGAAGTTTTTTTTAAAGGACAGTTGGTACTTGCTGATGCGAGGTAGGGATTAAAGTTTCTGCAAGATGCAAGATAAGGTTTTTGAAACAACAGGGTTGACTGTTTGGACATACCTAAAAATTAGAGATTTCACAAATCATTTACCTAACATTAAATTTGGTACTGGTTGACCAAGAAATGTATATAGTCAAGAGATATCAACTTCTATCAAAAAACTTCCTCAAAATGTTATGTTTGTATATCTGTTTAGCTTGTGCTGACAACTTTTTCGGAGTATAAAACAATAATCTAGTTAAATAGGCAAATATGTGTTGTTGTGTTGTATAGGGTTTATTGTAACCTACAATCCACAAAACATAAATCGGCATTGGAAAAAACTGTAACATAACTTTGATCTCACAAATTTATTGTTTTTAATGAACAAAACTTACTTTGTAAGGTGATAAGTAGAATGGGTGACAGTAATGTTGTGACCAAGGACATAAAGTGATGATATGAGGTCCGACCACTGTACCAATTCACCCAAGGGACCCCCCTTAAAAGCGTTCTCAGCAATGTTCCACCCACTATCTTCAGACAATAATCCCATATGAACCATAATCTGCAACATATTTAACACAGTTAAAACATGTGAATGCATACGTAGTCAAACAGAGTTTTAAGGATGTGGTCACTAGTAAATTTTAGTAGAAGAGTTGCCACATAATTTTATGATAAAATTGAAACACCTATTTATAGCTTTTTAAATACTGAAAGTTGCATTGATCAATATTTTTTTAATGTATCTATTCGAAAAACAAAATAGATTAAATGTCATGGTTAACATAATAACAAAAATTATAAAAACTGGTTGTACAACAACTCTTTCTAAACATATCTTAAGCTGGACATAATAAAATCAAATTAAGGACTATTGAAACACTTCAAATTTAATGTTGGCAAACTGCAAGTTAATGTTGGCAAACCGTAAACAAGCAAGATTATAGATTTTTTTTAGTAAATATGGAGTACAGGTAAACATCATTTGCCTACCACTAAACCTACTGTGGAAACTCACTTGTTTAGAGTTCTTTTAAGTCTAATTTTAGCTACACACAAATTTTTGAATGGCCAAGCTGTTGATTATTAGCCGAATTGCTATATTAAACATGATCTCTTTTGAAAATTCGGTCTGAGTTTGTTAAGATCTTAAATTTACTTCTAAGAGTAAATGTAAATCCACGAGTAAAATACAAGTGAAATATCCAGGCTTAAGAAATGGTAGAATTTGAATGGAAAGCAGAATGTTTAGTTTACAACCCAGGCCCATCTCAGTTTCATACAAAGGTAGCGCGAATTTAAAATCGCACATCGGTTCTGGTAAACTTAGTAAAATTATGTAAATGAAAATGCGCAAAATCTATGTCTAACCCGTTTTGTTGAAATCGGATCAGCCAGAATGCGCCGCATTGTTTCCAATCTTTTAATATAAAAATACGTCACGTTGTGACATAAATTTTCGAGGACATTTCCGAGTTTTTTTTAGGTTCCTGATCTGTAGTTGGCCACTGGACGCGGTAAATTTGTCAGAAATTCCGCGTTCAAAATATGGCAACCCTAGGTTATGCTAGGTTAAAAACAGTTTCATCCTTCACATTGATGTAACTTACCTGAAAATAAATTGCTGTTATCCTTTATGTTTTTTTGATTACGAAACAAGGTGGGGCGCGAATTTAGATAAAATTGTAAAAGGGGGGAGTGTCTCGAAAAGTATGAGAACCACTGATCTAGAATACCTAGGGAGTACTCTTTAACCATTCTCAGTACGGCGCCACAAAATCCTTATTAATGTAAGACCTAAAAATTACTGTCACATAATTTAGTTTGAATGGTATTGGTATTACCTTCTGTTGTCGCCATCTTGTTTTATAAACTGATTTAAACTTTTGCCCAGCTTTAAGCCATGTAGTTTCCATTCTTTGGATTCTGTTTTTTATCCACTTGTAGTGGTTGTCATCCTTCAGTATCTCGTACAGGCCAGAAAAGTTTTCACGAACAGCAGCCTGTAAGTAAGGTACCGTTCACTCTTTACCATTTTATTTTGTGCATCACACTTAGCAGATGTATTTGGCAGGTTACACATTACTTGCCACAGTAATATGTTAATCTAATCATTGTGTAAGTGTAAGTCAAGCGTTGTGGGGTAAGAATTTACTTGTAAGTGCAATTCCTATAAAAATAATTCAGTAGTAGTACATTTGCCTCCCCCATGTAAGTATGTTGACACAGCATCACGCGATGGTCTGTGAATATTGCTTATAATATAATTTATAATTTCAAATGGCCTAATTGAAGACATTGGCATAGCATTTTTTACTGCTTAGGTCACTTTTAAATATTGCTTTTTGTTAGTTTGTAATACACCATGCTTTATAATTCTTGCAAAAATACCAGTTAGGCAGAAAGCTAACGACTTTGTGACAGTGTTGGCTGAATAATAATCAACCAAAATACTAAAGAAATTGATGCATAAAAATTTTTTAAATGCGAGTCCAAATTTTCCAAATGAAATAGTTTTGTCAGCTCTAGTGCAGAAAATGAACAATACAATTTTTGGTGATGAAATTGGGGAAGCTAATTAGGTGATTAACAAAAGAAATACAAACAAAAATAATATATATACTGGGAGCGGGTTTGGAGAGAAATTTAATTAGTTGGTGTAGGACAAAAAACAACTATTTTGTCATTAATTGCTGTTCAACCAGTAACTATAGTGTTAGGCGAAATGTGGCGTTCTGTTTCTGGCACGAGGCAACCTGCAATTAAATGCCTATCCAGCACAGAAAAACCAGAATACAAAAAAGAGAGCGCAATGATTTTTGGAAAAATGGAAAACAGGCAGACCGTGGCTACTAAATTGTCAGTGTTATTTTTTTCACCAAAGATTGTAAAAACATTTTGGCCAAAAAACGTTGTTTTAAGCTAAACTGCTTTATGGGTCATTAATTTGCTCATTCATGAATGATAATAAATGACCAGACTTTTATAAAAACTAATGTTTACAATATATTTTTTATATATGAGTGTTTAGGACATGTATAATGCTGTACATTTTACATTTCAGGAAGTGAAAAGTTATACACATAGGTCAATGGACAGTAGACTTTATGATATTACCTGTTTTAAAAACAGATTGGGTACAGAAGATAATTAAATGAACAAAAGTATACGTTGGATATGAAGTACAGCGCCAATGGCGCACATAGTTGTAACTAGGGATGCTCAAAGTAGAATATCGAATCCTTGGATTCGGATCCAGATGGGATTTGAATCCAATTCTGCCGTTTATTTCGGGTAATTGGAACCGATATAATTTAATGTTTTACCGCCGATTGTTGTGCCTAATTGCACAAACGCGTGTGGTAAGTTGGCCTGTCGCTGCGGCGACCAATTTATAGTGCTTGCTTTAAATGTAACCTAGTAGTGCAGTGTCAGCGTTTTTTCGGGCGACCAATTACCGCGTCTCGCGATAACGTTAGTCTAATAATTAAGTGTCAATCAAGCGTTATTGGGCGAGAGGCTAACGTGTAATGTCTGGTGTGGAGTTCGCAAATTCCCTAAATGTGTTAAGTTGCAAAAGTAACATAGCGTTGCAAAACGTGCTGGCCGTCCACAAAATGCGCTATGGGGTTACTTAAGGTCAACTTTAGGCCAATATTCAGCGAAGTTATGCAGTTATGCACAACGTAATTGTCAAAAATTCGTTATGTCAATAATAACTTTGTATTCTTTGCAGTACATCATTTGACTGCATAACAGATCAGGTTAGTCAAAAAAGAAGCAATAATATCTAACAATGCTTTAAAAAACAGGACCGAATTGCTTAAGACTTCTGTGTGCAGTGTTGCATTTTCTCACTATTGCCAAAAATATAAGTTTTGGACACAACCTGGACAGTTGACATATTCCAGTTTACAGAACGGCTTCAGATGACAGTTGTTAAGAATGCTAAACATATGGGAGATTTTTTTTATAATGTACACATGTTAGCGAATTGTTTGGGCGATTTATTGCTGTGATTGTGGGCCCTGTAGGGTAGATTAAGATTAATCCCTTCCCCAAACAAAATTGAGGATAAATAATTTAATAAAAATATACTAGGATTCGCTATTCTGGATTCGTTATTCTAGATTCGAAACCTATTATTTATACCTTGGGATTCTACTTACCTTGGGAATACCTTGGGATTCTACTTTGAACATCCCTAGTTGTAACTCATATAAAAGAACTTGTTTTGTAAATGCCTATATCAGCGGTTCCCAAACTGGGGTCCGCGGACCAACTGAGGTCCGTAAAGCATTTTCAAAGAGTCTGCAAGGAGAATTAGTCTTTAAGCTTTTCAACATTAGGCTTTAGCGAATGTTTTTAAACATTAGTCTATGTAGTAAATTATCTGTCATCATGATTGTCTTATAGTTATGCTTAATTATTTGATCATATAGCGTGTTTTATGATGTCTCTTGTGACATCATAAAGCATTTATTATGCTGTACTACCTGCTATCAGCGAATCGTTCGCATTAGTTAGAAAGTTGTTACATTAGAAAGAATCGTGACTGCACTAGTGTACCACAAAAACATGGGTCACCTGACCCTTGAATTTTTATAAGGCCGCAAAATTTCAAAATAATTGCAACGGGTCCACCAAGCAAAATTTTTAGAAAAGTTTGGGAACCACTGGCCTATATAAATATAAATAATATAAATAAAATTTAATTTATTAGTTTTTAGCTGTGGTCCACCTCTTGTATAACAATTACAAGTCCCAATCAAATACTATTATTATTTCAAATGCCTACCTACCTACATCTTCAAAGTTTGGAACAGCTGCTGTAGTGGAAATATTGCCATCCAAAGGCGGACACCAATGTTCAACTTGACTTAAAAAGTGAAAAATTGAACAGTCACTTCCATCTACACCCCACTCAGCATAACAACTGTCTGATTTCCACATCTCTCTCATCCACTGATGCATGTAAATCAATTGTACTTTTAGTTTGAAATATATGATTAAAAATGTTGCTACAAACCTCTATCTTCGTTTGACAATAGCCGTAACCTTCAAAACTTGGAAAATTACAATTAGATGACTGACTTTGGATTTGTTCTGTTAAAACAGTTGTATATTTCATTTAAATTGTTAAACTCTTGGTATATAGGCTTTTAAAAAAGTAATTTGCTGTTTTTCAGTTCACAGTTTTTTGTCCAAACTGTTACCTGATTTTTCCATTTTTACGTTAGCATGATTTTTTTCATAAAACATTACTTTCTCTTCTAAGTCTGCCACACGTCTTTGCAAAGATTCAATTACCGGGATCAACCCTGTTTAAATGCAAATAGAGAAACAAATTTAAATAAAAAACACATGTTCAAGGAATATACAATATATTAATATACCCAATTTCTCAAATCTTGAGTCACAGCAAATAAAACACATTTTAAGTATACAGTTCTAGTAAACCTTTGTAAGCAAATAATAATATACAAATTGGGTTATACAATTTAAGTTGCATCAATAACAATAATATTATTATATTTTGTATTCATTTACTCTGGCTGTTTGACAGATTCAAATTCCAATCTTGATTATCAAACCTCCATACATTCTTTAAATGTGAGTCTTTACTTGTAAACTCTAAATGATATATATAGTTTTGTTAGCTCTCATGCAGAAAACGTTACAATTTTTGTCATTAAAATAGGAGAAGGTAATTAGTTAAGTAACAAAAGATATGCACATAAAAATAGTATTTAGTCACTAAAAAATAATATTCTTACTGGGAATGTTGAAAATAGTATATTGGTTTAGATTAGATTCAAAATTCATATTGGGTATTACAAACCTAAATAATTTACTCCTTTTACAATGGATGGTTTTGCCTAATTGTACATATGCAAGTGGAAAGTATGGATTAAGGACTGTCACTGTTGAGACAAACTTATAGTGTTGCTTTCAATGTAGTCATGTAGTGCTGGGATAGTGTTGTTTTTTTTTCAGTGACTCACCTAATCATAAATGTCAATCAAGTAGTATTGGGAAAGCAACTAACAGCAAAATTTTTGAATTCTAAAATGCTTGTCAGAAGTAACATTCCATCATAAAATGTGCTGGCATTAGAAAAATGTGCCATGGGGCTGCTCAAGGTAAACTTTAGGCCAATATTTAAGTATGTAGTAACTTTTTATTCTTTGCAGCTCAATATTTGACTGCACAACTGAACACATTTGTTGTAAACAAGAAGTGACACAAAACAATGTTTTATAAAACAGACTGAATAGCTTAAGAGTTTATTGTGTTGCATTGTACTTAATATATGGGAAAAATATTTTGTCTAAAACTATTATGTTTCATGTTTTTTTTTTAGATGTAGTAATGCATTACAGTTTGCACAACCGCTTTAAATTGCAATTGTTGAAAATGTTAACTATTGGAAGATTATATTTTTGTTCCAGTATAGAATTCTAACAAAGGGTTAATTGCATAAAATTGCTGTCACTATAGGGCATGATATGGCGCTGGTCTAGAATCCTACCACAACGTTGAAATAATTATCAAGCAATGCATAATATGTGGGTTAGGGTGTCGGTTAGTGTTTGGGTGTGGGTAGGTCAAGCAATATTGTTTAACACTATTACTGGACTCACTCAAACCCAAACGCTAACCTGCACCCTAACCCAAATAATGTTCGTTGTGGTAGGATTCTAGACGAGCGCCCATAATATAAATACCTCTCCCCCAAAAATCATTATTCTAGATTCAAAACCTAAATTTAAACTTCCTTGAGATTTTACCTGGAACATCCCTAATTCTTACCTGAGGATAAACGAGCTGATGAAGGAAGCATAAAATAGAAACAAATTGTTGAAGCAATAAAACATAGGATAATTTTTATCGGAAAAATACGAACTGATCTTCCAAATACTTTCCTCATGTTTTCTTATATCAACTTCTTATGTATCATGTTACAAATCAATCGATTCGTAAAAATATTACAAATCGCACAAATGACTTAACCAAAGTTGAAAGTGGTACGTTATTGAAGTCATTTAGATAATTACGGCAAATGCACCCGTGAGTTTTCCAACAGATTAAACTTCAACAGGACACCATGGTCAATTCGGCGAAATAATTTTTGGTATTTTTTTTTTTAAGTTTTTCAACCCGTTTACCATAAAATTGTTTATTGCCAATCTAAGAACCAAGGAGTCGAACCGTTTGACTTTTCCGGTTCAGGTTCGGTTCGGGATGAAAGATTTTTTCGGAATGCGGTTCAGTTCCGGTTTCGGTTAGGAGGAATTTAAAAGTTCTGGTTCAGCTCCGGTTCGACAATCGCTATTTGAAAACCGGTTCATAAAGTTCCGGTTCGGATACAACATAAGTTGCGTTAAATCTAAAAATGTGGGTCAATAAATGTAGAGAATAATCTTTGAATTGTGAGTCATTTAATCTTAGTTACGCGACGTATTAAAAAAACAGCAACTCATTATTGAAATGTCTAAAAATAAAAAAATATACGTTTTATTTATTCAATATTCATATATTTTTCATAAAACTTCGAACATGGCGTAACTTGAATTTGTAAAGTAGAAGTTGTGACGTCATGCAGGAGCGAACCGCTTTTGTTTACAGGTTCGGGTTCGGTTAAGGTTCAGGTACTTTCAAAATATTCGGTTCAGTTCCGGTTCAGCTCCTTAAAATCTTACAAAAAACGGTTCAGGTTCGGTTACGGTTTGGACAAAATTGACCCAAAACCGGTTCATAAAGTTCCGGTTCGGTTCCGGTTCGACTCCTTGCTAAGAACTAAAAAAAAAACATATTTAAGAAAATTTAATAGCGAGTTTTATAAACGCTTATCAGAGAACCTATACACCGATATTTTTGTAAGTATTCGACTTAGGAAGATTCACATATTTTTTATTGCAGTTTGTATTGTTAATAAACAAAACAAACTAAAATAAAAAAAGTAAATACTGTATCTGTATCTCACTTTCTAAACCTTTATTGATACAAGATCAACGTAACCAATAACCATATATTTTATTTTTTTCATTAGACAAGAAAGAATGACATGGGGAAATACCTTGGGCCTTTTAAATACGTAACAATAGCAACAATCAATAAAGGAAACGAACAACGAGGCAATAGTTTAAAGGTACAGTATCGCACAAAGAGATTATAACATAACATAACGTTAGTCACTAACTCATGCCATTACGATTTTCGCAGAAAAATAACTTTTTCGAAGGCCTCTCTACGAAAAAAATGCTATATTTTACGTGCGAAACCTCCAGTTTGGCGGGTTATAACTTTTTTTCCCCTGCCAATGATTTTCCTAAAAATTACTGTTAAACTGCCTAATACAACACCTAATAACATAACATTAGTCACTAACTCATGCCATTAAGATTTTTGCAGAAAAATAACTTATTCGAAGGCCTCTCTACGAAAAAAATGCCATAATTTACGTGCGAAACCTCCCAGTTTGGCGGGTTATAACTTTTTTTCCCCTGCCAATGATTTTCCTAAAAATTACTGTTAAACTACCTAATACAACACTTCATAACATAACGTTAGTCACTAACTCATGCCGTTCAGATTTTTCCTTTAACATGGAAGTTGTTCAGCACCTCTACAGAATTACAATAAATTTTATCTTCCAAAGAATTCACCTTAAATTCTATTCCGGAATAGGTTTTATTATACAAATGACCATCTGGAAATTTAATTGCCCGATATCTATAGTTGCAAAGTTCACTCTCAATAAAGCTATACAACACGTTTCTTTGATCATAGTTTAGACTACCATTATCTAAACCTATTGTCAAATTAAAAGCAAATAAACAAGGCTTATTTTTCATAAAGAGCAAATGTCGACAACAACTAGGGGTTTTCACTGCAGTAAAGTGTGGAGTTTTAATTATTATTTGTATTTGATTAACTATCTCGCAAAATATTGTTTGAAAGTCAAATATTTAAAAAAAAGTTATTTTTCTGCAAAAATCTTAATGGCATGATTTAGTGACTAACGTTATGTTATTTAGTATTGTATTAGGTAGTTTAACAGTAATTTTTAGGAAAATCATGGGCAGGGAAAAAAAGTCATAACCCGCCAAACTGGGAGGTTTCGCACGTAAAATGTAGCATTTTATTTGTAGAGAGGCCTTCGAAAAAGTTATTTTTCTGCGAAAATCTTAATGGCATGAGTTAGTGACTAACGTTATGTTATTAAGTGTTGTATTAGGCAGTTTAACAGTAATTTTTAGGAAAATCATGGGCAGGGAAAAAAAGTTATAACCCGCCAAACTGGGAGGTTTCGCATGTAAAATATAGCATTTTTTTTCGTAGAGAGGTCTTCGAAAAAGTTATTTTTCTGCAAAAATCTTAATGGCATGTGTTAGTGACTAATGTTATGTTATTAAGTGTTGTATTAGGTAGTTTAACAGTAATTTTTAGAAAAATCGTGAAAAGGAAAAAAAGTTATAGCCTTACAAGTTTCGATTATCGCATGATAATTAAACTGTAAAATGTTCAAATTCACATAGTAAATTTTTAGGAAAATTCATCAGGAATTGTTTTTGTTTCTTTGCAACATTTGTTCAAGAACCTTTGTTTGTGTGAATATGCGATACTGTACCTTTAAACTATTGCCTCGTTGTTCGTTTCCTTTATTGATTGTTGCTATTGTTACGTCTTTAAAAGCCCCAAGGTATTTCCCCATGTCATTCTTTCTTGTCTAATGAAAAAAATAAAATATATGGTTATTGGTTACGTATCAATGAAGGTTTAGAAAGTGAGATACAGATACAGTATTTACTTTTTTGTTTTAGTTTGTTTTGTTTATTATCAGTACAAACTGCAATTAAAAAATGTGTGAATCTTTCTAAGTCGAATACTTACAAAAATATCGGTGTATAGGTTCTCTGATAAGCGTTTATAAAACTCGCTATTAAATTTTCTTGAATATGTTTTTTTTTAGTTCTTAGATTGGCAATAAACAATTTTATGGTAAACGGGTTGAAACATTTCTAAAAAAATTACAAAAAAATATTTCGCCGAAATGACAATGATAACAAGACTCAAATCCAAAACGTGCACATTGACCATAATCATCCTGCCAGGATTTTTTTGATTTTTAGTCTTTTTCAAAATGATTTTTTCGTTTAAATGTTTCCAAATATTTTTGAAAAAAATAGGCATTCTCAACGTTTGTTCGGGACCTACTTCGCAGCTTTGTAAGAAACGACTTTTAGGAAAAAAATACAAATGCAAAACTTTCCGAACAATAGATTTTTTTCAAACTTTCGGCAGTTCTAGAAGAAATGTTCCTTATTCAAACGACAAAGTCAAAAAAGTGACCCAATACCTGGTTACCCCAACATAATAAATTGTTCGGGGCCTATTTTTGCTTTTTTCATGATACGAGTTTTAGACGTAAAAAGAAGGCAATTTTTAAAAACTTTCCGAACAATAGATTTTTTTCAAACTTTCGGCAGTTCTAGAAGAAATGTTCCTTATTCAAACGACAAAGTCAAAAAAGTGACCCCATACCTGGTTACCCTAACATAATAAATTGTTCGGGGCCTATTTTCGCTTTTTTCATGATACGAGTTTTGGACGTAAAATGAAGGCAATTTTTAAAAACTTTCCGAACAATAGATTTTTTTCGAAATCTTTGCAGTGCTAGAAGAAATGTTCCTTATTCAAACGACAAAGTCAAAAAAGTGACCCCATACCTGGTTACCCCAACATAATAAATTGTTCGGGGCCTATTTTCGCTTTTTTCATGATACGAGTTTTGGACGTAAAAAGAAGGCAATTTTTAAAAACTTTCCGAACAATAGATTTTTTTCAAAATCTTTGCAGTTCTAGAAGAAATGTTCCTTATTCAAACGACAAAGTCAAAAAAGTGACCCCATACCTGGTTACCCCAACATAATAAATTGTTCGGGGCCTATTTTTGCTTTTTTCATGATACGAGTTTTAGACGTAAAAAGAAGGCAATTTTTAAAAACTTTCCGAACAATAGATTTTTTTCAAACTTTCGGCAGTTCTAGAAGAAATGTTCCTTATTCAAACGACAAAGTCAAAAAAGTGACCCCATACCTGGTTACCCCAACATAATAAATTGTTCGGGGCCTATTTTCGCTTTTTTCATGATACGAGTTTTGGACGTAAAAAGAAGGCAATTTTTAAAAACTTTCCGAACAATAGATTTTTTTCAAACTCTTTGCAGTTCTAGAAGAAATGTTCCTTATTCAAACGACAAAGTCAAAAAAGTGACCCCATACCTGGTTACCCCAACATAATAAATTGTTCGGGGCCTATTTTCGCTTTTTTCATGATACGAGTTTTGGACGTAAAAAGAAGGCAATTTTTAAAAACTTTCCGAACAATAGATTTTTTTCAAAATCTTTGCAGTGCTAGAAGAAGAGTTCCTTATTCAAACGACAAAGTCAAAAAAGTGACCCCATACCTGGTTACCCCAACATAATAAATTGTTCGGGGCCTATTTTCGCTTTTTTCATGATACGAGTTTTGGACGTAAAAAGAAGGCAATTTTTAAAAACTTTCCGAACAATAGATCTTTTTCAAACTTTCGGCAGTTCTAGAAGAAATGTTCCTTATTCAAACGACAAAGTCAAAAAAGTGACCCCATACCTGGTTACCCCAACATAATAAATTGTTCGGGGCCTATTTTCGCTTTTTTCATGATACGAGTTTTAGACGTAAAAAGAAGGCAATTTTTAAAAACTTTCCGAACAATAGATTTTTTTCAAACTCTTTGCAGTTGTAGAAGAAATGTTCCTTATTCAAACGACAAAGTCAAAAAAGTGACCCCATACCTGGTTACCCCAACATAATAAATTGTTCGGGGCCTATTTTCGCTTTTTTCATGATACGAGTTTTGGACGTAAAAAGAAGGCAATTTTTAAAAACTTTCCGAACAATAGATTTTTTTCAAAATCTTTGCAGTGCTAGAAGAAGAGTTCCTTATTCAAACGACAAAGTCAAAAAAGTGACCCCATACCTGGTTACCCCAACATAATAAATTGTTCGGGGCCTATTTTCGCTTTTTTCATGATACGAGTTTTGGACGTAAAAAGAAGGCAATTTTTAAAAACTTTCCGAACAATAGATCTTTTTCAAACTTTCGGCAGTTCTAGAAGAAATGTTCCTTATTCAAACGACAAAGTCAAAAAAGTGACCCCATACCTGGTTACCCCAACATAATAAATTGTTCGGGGCCTATTTTCGCTTTTTTCATGATACGAGTTTTAGACGTAAAAAGAAGGCAATTTTTAAAAACTTTCCGAACAATAGATTTTTTTCAAACTCTTTGCAGTTGTAGAAGAAATGTTCCTTATTCAAACGTCAAAGTCAAAAAAGTGACCCCATACCTGGTTACCCCAACATAATAAATTGTTCGGGGCCTATTTTCGCTTTTTTCATGATACGAGTTTTAGACGTAAAAAGAAGGCAATTTTTAAAAACTTTCCGAACAATAGATTTTTTTCAAACTTTCGGCAGTTGTAGAAGAAATGTTCCTTATTCAAACGACAAAGTCAAAAAAGTGACCCCATACCTGGTTACCCTAACATAATAAATTGTTCGGGGCCTATTTTCGCTTTTTTCATGATACGAGTTTTGGACGTAAAAAGAAGGCAATTTTTAAAAACTTTCCGAACAATAGATTTTTTTCAAAATCTTTGCAGTGCTAGAAGAAATGTTCCTTATTCAAACGACAAAGTCAAAAAAGTGACCCCATACCTGGTTACCCCAACATAATAAATTGTTCGGGGCCTATTTTCGCTTTTTTTCATGATACGAGTTTTGGACGTAAAAAGAAGGCAATTTTTAAAAACTTTCCGAACAATAGATTTTTTTCAAACTCTTTGCAGTTCTAGAAGAAATGTTCCTTATTCAAACGACAAAGTCAAAAAAGTGACCCCATACCTGGTTACCCCAACATAATAAATTGTTCGGGGCCCATTTTCGCTTTTTTCATGATACGAGTTTTGGACGTAAAAAGAAGGCAATTTTTAAAAACTTTCATTAGTTTTATATGCTTTTATAATGGTAATTTACAAATTTTTTAATAAATATTTGCTTTTGTATTTTGTATAGAAAATTTGTTAAATATTACAACAAGGAAATTCCCGATTAATTAATAATTTTTCTGCTAAACTTTAGGCGCGACAAGTAAAGATAAATTGCATTATTACTTTTGTTATATTAAAACATGATAAATATTAAATAGGAGTTAAAATTAAAACACTCAAATTCATTAATATTTTTGCCTAATTTATTTGCCTAATTTATATTTTTCTACTATACGAACCATAAAGGAAGCTTTAGAAAGCGAAACGCGAAAGTGTTTACATAACCTGATTAAGCCTGACCTGATCTTCTTTTATTTCGCGATTTTCGCCATGTTGTAAAAGAGTTTCCTACGATGTTTGCCCTGCTGTAAAACACCCTTTTTCATATGTTCTTATTCAATCATGTTTTATTCGCAATTAACAATGTGCATACGATTTAACAAAACATACGCCATATAAAAATACTTTTTTACGTGCATTATAAATTAAAATGTTTAGTTTGGCGATGTTTCTTTGCTGAAAATGATAGCAACCAGTTGGTTTGACTTTGCGGGGAACAACTGGTCGCATAAGATGTTATTGAACCCGCAGGCTCCGCTGGCCAAACTCAAAACCCGCACAAAAGGAAACACCAGCTTGGTTCATAGAACGTTTCCGATGATCTTTCAGCAGGCCCAAATGTCCCGTGGACTGTCCTGATTGCCGCCAATCCATTGTAGTGTGAAGGTGGGTGTTCTTAGGTAGTTGACGGCGCACGTAGTAATTCTTTTAAGACAGGTAGCTTGGCATGTACGTTGTTATTGGTTGAAGCAAGTAGCGATGTTTAGGGGTGGCTGTCAGGAAACATCGAACACTGTATCCAACTACTTTTGTCATCAGTTCTTGAGCTACAAAAGCAATTTTTTCCGGCAGTTTTTTGTTTCTTACACTCGCTTTTACAATATTAAAACATGCTTAATATAAAACAGGCATTAAAATGATAACAGTCAAATGGATTTATTTTATCGGATAATAATCAGATGATGTAAGTTTTTGTATTTCCTATATCTCGTATTCATGCCGTTACCGATACTCGATATTTTTTTGCAAAACGTACAGACACCCCAACCGATACCAAATGATTTCATTACTTTAAGCAAATTGATGCAATCACAGAAAGCAACAACGATTATTTTAGCACGTTTTATTAACAACTTCAGCTTTTTAAGTGCAGCCAAATTATTCAAAGACAACAAAGATAGTAAATAATTAAAGTTTTGGAAATGGGTTCAGATTTCTCAAAGCTTCATAGTGACCTGCCATGAAACCGCTCTCTTTGGCCATATTATATGTAAGTGGCTTCCAGCCAAGCTTTTTGGAAGCTTCCATATAACAGAGATTACAGGCAATCATTTCATAACGTATAAAGGCCTCGTTTACTAAAACTAAACGGAGATACGTATTAGCATTTTTCTTCGCTTGGTTTGCAAAATTCTGAAAAACTGAACCCTCGTGTAAATCAACTTTTAGCTCTAGTCCGCACATATATTTAGAAAAAATTGCTTGGTCCACATTACAGACCCTTAGACGATATCTATTTGTACAAAAATGGCTTTGCATGTAGCTCCACAGAAAATTATGTTGTCCCTCATTTAAACTGCCTTCGTATAATTTCGAAGTTAAATTGATAAATCTCAAATACGACATGCGCTCGTTAATAAATAACTGGTGGCGGCAGCATTCATAAACGTTTTCCGCTTCCAATTTTGGTGTGTTAATCATCGTTATAATTTGTTCAGTAACTTCCGAAAAGCGTTTTTTTATTTCCATGTGGACTTTCACAGAAAAGTGTTCTAACGCCAATTCTTCAAAATTAAATAAAATGTTTTCTGTAACGTATTGGGTACTCATTTGCATGTCTTCGGCACTTGGTATTTTTCGTTTTTTTCGCTTTATCACTGTTATAGTTCGCGGCATCTCGTCATCGCTGCTTTCCGAGGTGCTCTCGATTAGTCTTGAAATTTTTCGAGGCTTACTGATGCAATTCTCAGGGGATCTTATACCAGAAGACATACAAGTGTTTGCTTTATCGCCAACAGATGAATTATTTGGTAAAGAGTCTTTTAAAATATGCGAAGCGCTTTTTTCACTATCATATTCATCGGGTTCGGTGTTGATTAATAAAGGCATTTCACCTGTGGGTGGCGGACAAACAACGGTCGTTTCTAAACCTTATATTTATTTATAAATAAAAAAAACGCCATTTCGTGTCAAAGTTGGTTCAATTAATGTTCTACTAGTCAAGTTAACTAATTCGTCATTGTATACAAATACACCGTTCTCGCAAAAATGATAGGTAATGTAGTGACCACTGTTAACGCGATCTCCAATATGAACAATAGCAGACGACAGCGCAAAACGAACTTCAAACCCCAAGCAACTGAAATCCAAAACGCTGTCGGGAATAACTTGCTTTTCGCACTTTTCGTTATTGATGTTCCTGTGAAGGATAATACAAATTGTTTCCGACATTGACAACATTTCTTTTTCGAATTTAACCAAACGTTGTTCATTACAGTTATCACAATGAACGTCAATGTTATCAATTAATGATTTTCGGCAATAGATACTTAGGGGGGCATTATCTCCAACCGTAAGGTTGATTTGAACCGACAAAACCTGCTCACACGGTAAATTAATATACGTGGATACATGACAAACGGTACAACTTCTTGTAATTCGAGTGCTAAACAAGCAACTTAGCCCAACCGCTTTTACAATTGATGAAAAATCAGACCTGACTACCAATTCACACGCATCATGTTGTTCACCTTCGTTCCAAGATAATTCTCTACAAATACTAGCATACATTTCTTTAAAAGTAGTTTCATCAAGGTTATTGGATTTTAACAAGTTAATAATTGTTACAATTTGGCCAGATACAGTGGTCATGTTTATTGGTTTACAACTTTGCGTTTTACTAACAAGGCACCCGACAGCCTGTACCACTGAACTCAACCTACAATTGTTTGCAAAATTCGGAAAGCCACCGTGTAATTTGTCCGGCAATAGTTCGCCTAACGGGAACTTGTTGGAGGGCCCCCTGGGGAAAATGCAATTCGCAAATTATTTTGCATTACAGCCTGGTCGGTATTGTTTGTTTCATTAAAAGGGGCAGGGGAAACGTCAACGGTTGTGTTATCAATGTGTGTTATTGAGTGATCGTCAATGTTTGTAAGGGAGACGAGATCATCAAGTTGATTTTGTTGTTCATTATTAGATAAAAGGTCATTAGAAACAGAGGTTTGCGGTATTTGTTTAGAGATCATTTCTTGATGATCAAAATTTGAATTTAAAGTAAAAGAGATATTTTTGAAACTAATCGGTTTAACAAATTGTTTTAATTCCGGGTCACATGTTTTGCTCATATGAAGCAAAGAATAAAACATCCACATTCTAAAGTTATAGCTATTAAAACTAGATTGACGGAAATTCACTAATTTGCAACAAATGTCATCAACTGTGTAACAAACACAAACTCCACAACTTGATTGATCCGCCTGGACAACCTTTTTTCGCGTTGCAAACCTTATTTTTTGGTTTGTATATTGATTTAACACAGGTAAAATGCTTTTCTTTACCTGTGTCACCAAATATTTGTCTGGAGAACCCATTGAATCGTACAATATAAGTTTGTTATCAAGCTTGTTAAACCATAACAAAACGAAATGGCGTTCAAACAAGACAGGAAAAAAATAATATTTTGGAGCAACATATTCTTCGTAAGAATACTACGTAAAAAGTTGTTTATGTTTTTTGGTTTCTTGCCTTGTAAAAGTTGTGTGATCAAATCGCACTCTAAAAGTCCAACATGAAGTCCTCTAAGTAGAGTGTTGCAAACGTTTACAGAGCGACCAATATAGCTGTCCACAACATTGTCTGTCAACCATCCCGCGGGCGAGTTATTCGTAATCACATTCCAGGCAGAAAGTATTTTCGGGTTTGGGTTTAAAAACAGAGAACATATATCCAACCATTTTACGACGTGATTGTTAGAAAGCTGCACTGCCGTCGAGGTTATTCTGTTTTTATTAATAACCGTGTGATGCATAACATAGTTTGATAGCAGTTTTAAGTTATCAAGAACCACTTTGCAGTCCAGAAAAAACGGTGGATTTGGGTCATTTTTTTCGCTAGGAATTTCAGGATTGTTATATTTTAGCCGCTTTGCGCATTCTGCAGAAGAATAATGACTTTTTTTTTTACTTCGTTTTTTAAATTTTGATTCTACAACAGAAACTTTTTTATTTTTATCCGAAGAGGATAACTTTTGTAAGTATGGTCTTATTTTGCTGGTTTTTGATTTTTTTTTCCGGTAAAAACAGAACAGAATCAGCAAATTGTTTTTCTTGAGTTTTTAAAGCATCATGATACTTAACAACAAAATTATCCAAACCTGTAAGACGTTTATTGTCCAAATAGTTAGTTTTCATGTCTCGAAAATGTGCTTCTATAACCCCCTGCGTTAAATTGTCTGACATAATGTTTTGATATGGAAATCGCTTTAAATTATTGTATTTCAATTTATATGCAGTAAACCTGCTTTGCTGTTCTTGCATTGCCTTGTCGTTGCTTTGTAAGTGTCGTGACAAATCACCAAGTAACAATTTTGAGGTGGAACATATTCTGCTAATGATAACTTCAACGATTCGTTGACATAATTTAACGGAATAATAAAAGTTGTTTGGTTTTGTGGACTGCGGCTTATTAGCCATCAACACTGAAATGAAAACATCATTTAGCATATCATTGTAACGTATAAAAAAAGGTGAACGCATTTCTTGCAAAAGATCCTCCGATTTTTCGGTAAAAAAATAATCAGTTTTATGTTCGTTGATTGCCCCATGATCAAAGTCCGTGTCAATTTCGACAGTATTTCTTTTAGATTGTAAAAAATGCCAATGCTGTTTTACATCATTCGAATAGTTAGGGGAGTTTGTAACAATAAGAAAACTATACACAACATCATTCAACTCCCTTAAAGTACTACAGCAAAACATTAAATTTATCCAGTACAAAAATGAATATACCAATGTTGGCTTTGTCGTATGTTTCCTACACAAAATTTTAGCAGCTTTCATGGCGTGGCTATAGCAATTATGAACAAACGTTTTTTCTAGATCTTTTTCCCGAGGTAACCCTGTAACAATTCTATAGCAGCGAAAATAATATTCCAACCGTGTTTCGAATGAAAATGCTTTTAGAACACCGTACCATAACGCCATAGAGCCATCGATAACAACTAACGACGGTTTCTTTGTGGAGCGACACAACTTTAAAACATTAAACAAAAACCTTTCCAAAAAGTGACTTATACTGACACCATCGTGTCGCGAACTAACCCACGTAGCAACAGGAAGACTAAAATAACCTTTAGTCGGGTTACGAACCAACAAAGTATATACCTGAAAGTCGCTATACCCTTCGTGTCGTCGTAATACGCTACCAGTAGAATCAAAATAGATAATATCTTTATCACAAAGATCAAAATAAATTTTAATTTGGCTATCGGAATACATTTCTACCGCAGGTGGATGGTTGCCGAAACATCGAATAAATGGCGTTAAGTCTTTTTGGATTTTTAATAGATTGATACTCCATAATTTGCTTACTCGGTGGTTGCCCTGGCTCTTAATATTGTTTAAAACAGAGGTTGAAGGTAAAAATGTGTTAGATCCTAAGCTGCGCTCTTCACCGGTTAATTCGTCAAAAAGCTCGCGGTGTTGCTTTACAGCAGTTTTGTATTGCAAATCTTTGCACAATTTCTTTCTGCGTTCCCCGGTGACACGTCTACTTCGCCTACATCCGGTTTCGTGTTTCCGTTGACCACTAATTTCGACAACTGCCTCGACATGACTCACATAGGATAAAAATATTACCGAGTATTCAACTTGACAGCCGCAACATTTATTATGTCCACAGTATAACTTGATGTTTCCTTCGCGAAAGCAATTGTCGTTTTCTATAATGCGCATAACTCCATCTGGCGCAACCAAATAATGATTAAGAACGTTTGGAACGCAACCGCGATACAACTTCGACAAACCCCGAACAACAATTTCCCTGTACAGATCGCTTCCAAAGTGATGTTCGGTTCGAATTTCAATCATTTTTGTCCAGTCTTGTAACAAAATTTTAAAGAAGCCTTTAATATCAATTCGGATATTTTGCTTTGAGTTACTTAGTGTCTTTTGAGAATTTTTTGCAAGATTGCACAGTGTTTCTTTATTAACCCAATCAGTATCTGATGCAGTGACATCCTGGGCAGCCGGGGAATCGTTGCAAGAAAAGTGATCTTTTTGTTCACTGTTTGAAGAATTAACCATATCAATTGAAAAATCTTCACGAGATTTCCGTCTACATCATTTGTAAAACTATCGCTTTCAAAATCTATTAAAGGGTTATTAATATCTTGTTGTGATTCTGGTAAATTACAGATATCAGTGGAATGATAGTAAATTTTGTTGGGTGGAACGTTCTGCAAATTTTTACCATCACAAATCAAATAACACCGACGCCATTGGTTTCGAGTAAAGTGGCCCGGGGCAGAATTCGGAAAAATGCAAAGAGGGTGAAACCATTCTTTGCATGTCGAACATTCTACCATTAAATCTTTAGGGTTCCAAGGATTACGACACTTACAATACACCTGTTTGTTATCTACACTACCTACTAAAGGAATATCTGGCAATGAAGCTAAATTGCCAGAGGGGCTGTAGTTATTATGTTCATCATTAATAATAAATGTGTCTGAAACAAGTTGGCGAAAATGCGCATTTGACTTCCATTTAGTATTGACTTCGCTAATTTGCTTTCTGCCTCGTTTAGAGTTACAACACTTTAAATAAGCAACGACCACTCGACGGGGAAGGTTATTTGTTTTCTCCGGAATAAAAGTCATATTTGTCACTAAAGCCATTATACCCTTGGTTTTTTGACATTTTTCTATCACGCCATCATTTCTGCGGAATGTTAACTTAGCTGTGATTTCAGTTTTAAAAGTTTCACAAAATCTGAAAAGTCTCTTTACACGAATCGTATATGAATTAGCGGCAAATAAGTTGTTCTGTTTGAGAAATTTCTTTGCCGCATTCTGGTCAAAAACATTTATTTTGTTTTTAATGAAATAGTTTGCAATTTCAGTAATTTTTGTTTTGTGATCGAAATGTCTATAGCCACCTGTCTTAATACGATGATTTCGAGTTTTGCTGCGTAATAAAGTTCTTTTTGTTTTATAAACACGATATACTTGATAAAACCGTAGTTTCATATGTTTTGTTCTCCGGCAAAATAAAAGTTTGACAATTTCGCAAAACGTTTGAATTAATGCGTCCACAAAAAATATTTTCACCAAGGTATGTAACAAAAAACGAAAAAATAGCATGCAAAAAAGTGTGTAACAAAACAAGCTCACGGGAACAAACAGAAAAAATGTAAAAATGCCAATAATGGCTCTGTGCCAACTTGAATTATTGTGTGTCCGTTTGTCTACTGTAAGGGACCTATTGTGCTCGATTATATAATTTTTAACTGTGGTGGGATGTGAACCTGAGGTACTTGGGACGGTCGCCTTAGTTAGGGGCTTGGAGGACCGTTGCTCCTTTGAGTGGGTGGGTTGTGTACCTGAGCTACTTGGGACGGTCGCCTTAGATAGGGGCTTGTCTTCCACTACTGCCATATTTTTGCAACATACCTTAGGATCACTTTCGTGAGACCTTCGTGTTGGCGTTGTAGAAACCGACGCAAGGTCGGCCGAGGATGAATTGTTGTTCAATATCGAACAGCCAGATCGAAACAGAGGTCGGAATGAAGGTCTCTTAGATTTCCCGTTTCGCAATTTGTTACAGTCTACTGAAATAAGTGCAATAAGCATACTTTTTTATGTTCGGATTACAAAATTTCCTATGTTTTCATCGTGATGATATAGCAAATTTACCTAACCTTTTAAGGCTGTGTGAACAGATGAAATATCCTCTATTTCTTTTTGTCGCATTTCTTCCAAAAACTTCTCGATGCTGTTTATGTATTGGCTTAGGCCGATAAGTGACAAATGGACTCTGTCCCTCCAACATTCAGCACCATTCCCGATTGCAAATGGCAAAACTCCAATATTCTCGCATCTTGCTACGGATCTCAAAACATTGTTGGCACCGGCGACGCAACGTGCATGGGTGGTATCTTGAGGCAAAATCTCTGGGATGACAATCTGCAAACATATAATTTACTGTTATGCCGCGACCCTATACCGAAACGCCAAAACAAATTGTTGAAAATTTGTTTATGACAATGCATGAATGTTAATTTTGTGACGCAAAAGATCTTTTGGTCTAAGCGAAATTATTTTGACAATTGCCTTAAACCGGTTTTATTCGTTTCGCGGATGGAAGTTCAATAAAGAATATTTGCCGCATTTATATTTAAAATCTGTGGTGAGATTTTTAAAATCCGAGGATCACAGAATCACTGCAAGTGTTCTGTTTAGAGAATGCTAATTTAAGGGATGCATTCACAAAAATGTCTAATATGGCGTTGACAGGCAGCTCTACGTTTTTTTTTCTGGATAAAATTGTCTAAATAAAAACATTAAAAGCCGTGTGAGTTTCTTCAGCTAATTCTCAGCAATGCTGGTGTATCAGCCCAAGTCATTTCAAATGTTTATCGTATTGTGTATTTTCAAATGTGTTGCAATTTCAAGTCTTTTGGCGTCCTATGCGCTTGTCACAAAAAATCTCTAAAAACATTTTAGCGACATCGCATACCAAAGCTTCCGTTTTTACCTGTTAACAAAGCCTCATAACGGTTCACAAGATAAATGTTTTTGTGTGACACATATTTCCGTTACAGATAAACGTATTTCGCCTGTGTGAACACGTTGCTGTCACAGTTCCTGGCTGCCAAAAAGGCTTCGGGTTATGAAACATTTCCGCTTTTTCGTGCCGCCTTTTTTTATGCAAATTCTCAACTTGTATAAGCAGAGCGTTATATGAATATACACGAGTCTTGTCTAGTCAATCACAGAACGGGTGTGGCTCGCTGGCTGCCTTGTTTGCTGGCTTTAAGCCAATGAAAACCGAGTGAATTTATATCAGAATAAGACATTAGCTGAAAGAACAATTTTCTACAATCTCCCCCAATGAAGAAGTAGTTAATTGGTCGAGGCAAAAGACATTAAAGATTCTCATAATTAACCAACTCTCTTCACTGGTGTCTACTAGATTTTTGGTATATAGCCAAGGAAAAGCTATACCAATTTTGCGAATTTAAAACTTGTTTAAGTTGAAACGAGGCCATAACAGTGAAACTTAAACTCAGCGTACTTGTTTCACCACTACGGGAAAAAGTAGTTAATAAAATAAATCATCAACTGTTACCTTTGAGAAAGGATACTGTTCGCGACAAACGCCAACCAGGTTTTGACATTTCGATTTAATGCCATGGTGATCACTGCAACTGTTTTTAAAGTCGTTTGTCCCAAGCGCTAAAATAACAACGTCAATGTTGTAAAATGGTTCGCCCATCTCAATTCTTTAATTCCATCAGTCATCGTTCCACCAGGAATAGAAATAGCACAAAGTGTGACATTTTTTGGTCGAACTCCCCATAGTGCAAAACAAATTCATTGAACATTTACACAAATAAATTTTAAATGGGAAATTGTAAAATCAAAAACAAAATTCCAGTAATTGTATAAAATATAGGATGGGTGAATCTAAAGTAAATTTGCTTTTACGTTAATACAGTTTGGGACAAAGGGATAGGAGTGCCAAACAATAATTTGATAAAATTATGTCAAGTAAAACGCTAGAGATACAGATTCGCGAGACTTCTGCTATATAGGCTTAACTTTTAAACTCTGAATTTTGAATCAGGAAAAGAGCGTAACATTTGGTTTTGGCACGGCAATCCAGTCAGTGTAGTTAAAATAAACTTAAATTCTCTTGTTTTGGCATAACATATTAAAAAAAAGAATTTACCTCAGGATCAATAATCTGACGTCCATTGCTGTCTGTCAAGAGCAACACCGACTGTAAACCCTGTATAGCCTGACGAAGATAGCCAGTCTCTTTTCCACAAACTCCCTTTGGAAATTTAACAAATTTAACCATTTTCTCCCGATATAACTTAGTTTTTAGGAGGTGCTACAAATAAAGAAATATGTAAAATACATTTGGACAAACTTTGTTTGCTGGGTATAAATAAATATATAATCATGGTGCGACGTAAACTGTATTCTCCACAAGGCCAATAAAAACTAACACACAAAGCAAACTGGACATAATCCTTAATAAATCGATTGTTGTCTTAAAATAGGCCACGCTTAAATTGTTCAGCCGGGCGTTCTAGCTATGGGGTCATCAAAATGGTTTTACTGCATTGTTAAATAAGGTGTATTCTAGCAATACTCAATAACTAAAAACAATCTATTGTACGGAAAACTATTTTATTTGTCTTTACTTTTATGCTGCACCACCAAGTTATGTCAAAAAATATTATTTTAAATCACATAAAAATTCTTCCTCGTTTCCCCTGTAAATATAACTATTACTACAACCGAATATTAAATTCTGGTCGTCCTGCTTTCGTGCAAACAAATAACTTAACTTCAAATGAACTATGCTGATCTACGTCGCTGACGTCAAATAACAATACGAGCCGCGTAATGCGAGCGGTGGTTACCCCTATGACAAAGCGTCTCGGCGGCGTGTGGCCCAGCGGGATATGCGCATAGAAAATGTCTAGCAAAGCGCCTTGTTGCACTCCTTCAACAATGTAGAACCAAGTTTCGCCAATTTATAAAATAGGCCACCCTTAGACCGTTCTGCTGGGCGTTCCAGGTATGGGGTCATCAAAATGACTTTACAGCATTGTCGACTAAGATGTATTCTAGCAATACTGAATAATTGAGCGGTGGTTACTCCTATGACAAAGCGTCTCGGCGGCGTGTTGACCAGCGGGATATGCGCATAGAAAATGACTAGTGAAGAGCCTTGTTGTGTTAAGAATGAAACCCAAGAAAAATAATAAAACATAAAAACTTGCACCAGGCAACCTATCAATCAATCAATATCGCTACCACGGTGTAAACGAAGTTATAAATCGTCTGTTCGGCTGTAATATTGCATCAGAACCTAATCACTAAAAATATTGAAAACAAGCATACGTTAACCAACTTATATAATTGTGAAATAGTTAAATGAAAAAGACTTTGGATTAGAGATGGAAACAATTGTTGCTGAAGTATAAGATAATCTGTGGCGCGACGGGCCATCCGGTCAACTTTGAACAATAAGGTTTTATCAGTCAGCTTCAGCGACGTGAAGATTGCCGGAAACGACGAACCCTTTTTGTTCATGGTGTAATGACCTTGGCTGAGTCGGAAGGATGCGATGAACCGTTTTTGTAAAAGTGCGGTTTTAGGGTTCTAGGAGTTAACAATTATCCCAGTTAATTCCGTGTCGAAGTTCAAGCGCATGCTCTGGCAGAGTCGACAAGATAAATTTCACTTGAAAAACATAAATAACCTAAAATTTAACATAAATAACCCTAAAAAATTCCCCCCTAGGGGTGCGCCCAGGAATTCTAAGGGGGGCGCGAGCTCGACTTTATATATTTTTAATTTTTGCAGTGATTTTAATGGTTTCGTTTGGGTTAGGCATAATTCCTACATACAAACTCTGTTTTTTGCCAACTTTAACATTAAAACTGCAAAAATTTTCGCGCTGCGCGCGAATCTTATAGTTCCCTTTTAGAAAATCCATGGTATCACCGTCCTATTAAATTAACTTATAGATAAACGATAAAAGCTATCGCCCTTTCGGACTATTCTTCATCCATATTTTATATATGATTACAGGCTATAGCAACAGGGGGAGTCGAACTTTTTTTGCGCGAAACTATATTGTTTTTGCAATATTGCCGTTGTATTGTGTGTCGTTACATCTTTTGAAACACGATAACGCAATGTTTAATATTTGCGCTTGACATTTTTTGCGCTCGACATAATAACTCTTACAACTGTGGAGTAAATGCCCTCGCAACACGTTTGTCAAAATCAGCTCGATAAAATCAATGTGTCGAGCTCGCGCAATTTGTTGCGTGCCCAATGCGAAACGCCTCTTCGGTTGCAGTTTAGCCAATTCGACCAACTAAAACTCAAAATTTTTCGCGCTTCGCGCGACCAACAATCCCTTCCTTCACTATTTTCCTGTTTTCTCAGTGATATTAAATTGCAAAATGTCGAAATATTAGGGGGGCGCAAGGCATGAGAAAATTACCAAAGGGGGGCGCGGCTGAAAAAAGGTTAAGAACCACTGAGTTAAAGTTTGAGATATTCTGGTAAGGTGTAACTTAGGTGGTAGATCAACACTGTACAAAAGCTCAAAATGGTTCGCGACAAAAAAAGTTTGGGAATCACTGCACTAAAGGGAAGTTAAAGACGAACGTAGAAAAATGCTACAGAAACATACAAAATATATTATGTTAAATTACAGAGAAAAAAATAATTACTAAAAATAAAGTAAAGGCATAGGCCTACATTTATGCAACATCCAAAAAGGTAAAGAATGCCGAACTGTTACTGAATCTGAACCGTTTTTTGTAAAATTTTAAGGACCAGAACCGGAACTGAACCGAATAATTTGAAAGAACATAAACCTTAACCGAACCAGAACCTGTAAACAAAAGCGGTTCACTCCAGCATGACGTCACAACTTGTATTTTATAGAGTTAAGTTAACGCCATGTTCGAAATTTTATGACAAATATATGAATATTGATTAAATAAAACGTTGATTTTTCATTTTTTCGATATATTATCAACGAGTTGCTGTTTTTTTAATACGTCACGTAACTTATCTTAAATGACTTAACAATTCAAAAATTATTCATGCCTCTAACCAACGAGATTGCAAACCGTGCTCAAAAATGCGTCCGATTCTCTCGGTATCCACCCGACGAATGACGATGCAACACAACGCATCCAAAACGCAACCGCACACAAAGTTGTCACGCAGCGCTAGAAAAACTGAGACTTCGAAATTCACACAAAGTCCTATCCCTGAGGGAAAACCAAGTCGGTGGGTAATAGCTGACCCGAACGGCGATTCCCGCGGACAAACGCAGTAGTCCGGTACAAATGGGTCTACAATAATTAAATTTGTGACAATCTGTATATCTTCTGGTAAGTAAGAAAAGTATAAATCCTACATCTGCCTGTCTGTCTGTTTTTAAGTTCGGTAATAATAATCGGCTGCCGGACAAATAGCGCCTTACCATCACGCGCGGTGGAAAAAGTGATCACGGAAAACAGAGTGTGCACCTTTTTAGGCACCTTTGTCGCACATGCACATTAATAGCACATCAAATTCAAGTGAGGTGCACATTATATGCAGATTTAGTGTACATTTGGTGCAAATATCGCAAGTGCACTGAACCGTGCACATATCGCAAGTGCACATTGTGCGCACAATGTGCACGTTTTGGTTCGTGCACATATGACAAGTGCACACTGTGCGCACAATGTGCACCTTCGAATGCGGTGCACATATAACAAGTGCACATTGTGCGCACAATGTGCACATTTTGGTTCGTGCACATATGACAAGTGCACATTGTGCGCACAGTGTGCACCTTCGAAAGCGGTGCACATATACCTTCGAAAGCGGTGCACATATAACAAGTGCACATTGTGCGCACAATGTGCACATTTTGGTTTTGAGCCCGTCTCTTAAACTCATGCCCAAAAATGGCAAAATGCATCTCATTATTTTATACCTGGCGGGATTTTTTTGCCCAAGTTAAAACAGCTGGTCACCCTGATTTTTCAGACGTTGACCAGATGTTTTTGCTGATATCTTTCGCACTTTTAAAACTGGTCTCAGTTTTAAAGTGTGATTTAGCTTGAACATCACTCATAATTGCCTAAAATGGAAACACATAATAAGACCTAAAGGGCTATAATATGTAAAGCAGATAAATTCCATGAAACCATAGTATTAAGACAAACGACATGAAAAAGCGTTGATGTTGTACTTATTTCGGTCTAACTCTAATGGCTAAGAGTCCCCAAAAATAATCGATCCATCCATAACGGCCGCGTAGAGTGACCGTTTCAAAGAGGGGTGTCCCGAATTTACAACTTAGGGAATTCCCCTATTTTCCGTCTGACGTAATGGATAATGACGTCATAAAACATTCTAATCAGAAACAACTAACGTCCAGCAAATGCGAACACGTGCGTCGTCGACACTCCTGCCAGGCGAAAAACTAAACCAAGACCGTTAAATATGTGTGATTAATTTGGGAGAATCGTGTTTCGACTATCAGCAGCGCAGTTTCCTTAGTTCCATATACGGGACTAGCGTTAAATTACGGGAACGCCTTTCGCCAATTCAATACTAAACGAAGATCGTTTTTCCCGGGTGTTATTATGCCACAATTAGCGCAACATCTGCGCCGAGCTATGTGCCAAGTCAGTTAAAAATTCAGGGAGTCGAACCGTTTGACATTTCCGGTTCAGGTTCGGTTCGGGTTCAAAGATTTTATCGGAATCCGGTTCAGTTCCGGTTTCGGTTTTAAGCAATTTAAAAGTTCTGGTTCAGCTCCGGTTCGACCATTGTTATATCAAAACCGGTACATAAAGTTCCGGTTCGGATGCAATACAAGTTGCGTTAAATCTCAAAATGTGGGTCGATAAATGTAGAGAATAATCTTTGAATTGTAAGTCATTTAATCTAAGTTACGTGTCGTATGAAAAAAACAGCAACTCATTATTGAAATAACTAAAAATTAAAATAATCAACGTTTTATTTATTCAATATTCATATATTTAATGGTGAAAATAACGGCCCAAATAGACGTTAAAAGCGACATGCTCACTTTTGACAAGGAAAAAAACATAGTTGGAACATGAAATTTTCACAACTGTTAAATACCCTCCCAAAGTTGTTTCTAATATAAAAAAAAATTGCCTAGGTTGTAAGGGGTGGTTTTTAGGGGGGTAAAACTGTCATTTTTTGTTAATTTTGGTTTTCGGCACTTTTCAGAGATGAAAAAATGTAAAAAAAATCTGATATATTTATGGATGATGGATACATGACATATACAATGCTAAGTAACAAAATTTTAAACATTAGCCCTAAACTGTTTATCCGGGAGATCAAAATGCACAACACTTTAGGAAATTTCAATGATATATTTACACTAGAAGGAAATGACATAAAAATCTGAAAATTTCACAAATGTTAGAGAACCATTTAAAGCTGATGTTAAAATAAACATTTTACCTTTTGAAAATAGGGGAGTATTTTAGGGGGGCAAAATTAAAATTCGGCCGTTTTTGTGTTTAGAGGTGTCTAAAAAACTAAAGAAAACATTGTTAAATAGTTTTCAATTATAAAGAAAAATTATAGGTTGCTTCACAGCAAAATTTTGACCTTCAACTCAAAATAATTAACCCATGGGGGAAAATAATTAACCAAAAATATAGAAATTAAAGTGATTTTTTGATGGAAAAAAAATTGCAAACAAAGTGGTGTACACTGCCTGGCAGATTTTTTATTTAGACTTGCGGCGGTAAAATATGTTGTTTTGTAAGAGCAATAAGTTAATTCACTAAGACGAGACACTTTGCACAATGGATGTTGCACGCGCTGGACAAAAAAAGCACAGCAGGGAGACAGCCGCTTCGCAGCCAGAATAAGGCAAGCGATATGAACAAATTCTGTATTGAAGGTTTTCTGCCGCTAGATTAGAGTAGATAGCTGTAAAGAACTAAATCGAACACATCACACTATTGAATTTTGTCCCCAATTAGAGGCGTATAGGGGTGCAAGAAAAAATTGTCAATTATTTTTCAATTATAAAGACAAGTTATAGGTTTGCTTCGCAGCCAAATTTATATTAAGACCACTGGCAATCAATCTTGTAAAAGTGCACCATGTCCAACCTATAACACGCAACTTCGGGCCACATCCGCTTTTGCCTGCTAAAGCACCGAAACTGGAAGCACAACATTGGGAGTATATGGACACTGACAAATTAGACCCGTTGAAAGAATATAGAATAACCAAGGAATAACACCCTGGTAAAGTATAGTGGAACTGCGCTATACCCCCCCTGGTATAATATAGTAGAACCGCGCTATAACCCCCTAGCAAAATATACAAAAACCGCACACCCTGTCTAGTTTTTTTTTTTTTTTCAGTCAATTTTTTATGGCTCACTTTTGACAAGGAAAAAAACATAGTTGGAACATGAAATTTTCACAACTGTTAAATACCCTCCCAAAGTTGTTTCTTATATAAAAAAAATTGCCTAGGTTCTAAGGGGTGGTTTTTAGGGGGGTAAAACTGTCATTTTTTGTTAATTTTGGTTTTCGGCACTTTTCAGAGATGAAAAAATGTAAAAAAAATCTGATATATTTATGGATGATGGATACATGACATATACAATGCTAAGTAACAAAATTTTAAACATTAGCCCTGAACTGTTTATCCGGGAGATCAAAATGCACAACACTTTAGGAAATTTCAATGATATATTTACACTAGAAGGAAATGACATAAAAATCTGAAAATTTCACAAATGTTAGAGAACCATTTAAAGCTGATTTTAAAATAAACATTTTACCTCTTGAAAATAGGGGAGTATTTTAGGGGGGAAAAATTAAAATTCGGCCGTTTTTGTGTTTAGAGGTGTCTAAAAAACTAAAGAAAACATTGTTAAATAGTTTTCAATTATAAAGACAAATTATAGGTTGCTTCACAGCAAAATTTTGACCTTCAACTCGAAATAATTAACCCATGGGGGAAAATAATTAACCAAAAATATAGAAATTAAAGTGATTTTTTGATGGAAAAAAAATTGCAAACAAAGTGGTGTACACTGCCTGGCAGATTTTTCATTTAAACTTGCGGCGGTAAAACATGCTGTTTTGTAAGAGCAATACGTTAATTCACTAAGAGAAGCCTCTTTCTAAAAGACAAGTCGCACGCGCTTAGTTTCACTAAGACGAGACACTTTGCTCAATGGATGTTGCACGCGCTGGACAAAAAAAGCACAACAGGGAGCCAGCCGCTTCGCGGCCAGAATAAGGCAAGCGATATAAATAAATTCTGTATTCAAGGTTTTCTGCCGCTAGATTAGAGTAGATAGCTGTAAAGAACTAAATCGAACACATCACACTATTGATTGTTGTCCCCTATTAGAGGCGTATAGGGGTGCAAGACAAAATTGTCAATATTTTTCAATTATAAAGACAAGTTATAGGTTTGCTTCGCAGCCAAATTTATATTAAGACCACTGGCAATCAATCTTGTAAAAGTGCACCATGTCCAACCTACAACACGCAACTTCGGGCCACATCCGCTTTTGCCTGCTAAAGCACCGAAACTGGAAGCACAACATTGGGAGTATATGGACACTGACAAATAAGACCCGTTGAAAGAATATAGAATAACCAAGGAATAACACCCTGGTAAAGTATAGTGGAACTGCGCTATACCCCCCCTGGTATAATATAGTAGAACCGCGCTATAACCCCCTAGCAAAATATACAAAAACCGCACACCCTGTCTAGTTATGTGGCCCGAAAAAAAAAATTTTTTTTTGGACACATGTTGTTTTTGTCCGAATTATTTTTTTTTTTTTTTTTTATTTTTATGTGGCCCGAAAAAAAAAAATTTTTTTTGGACACATGTTGTTTTTGTCCGAATTATTTTTTTTTTTTTTTTTTTTTTTATTTCAGTCAATTTTTTATGGCTCACTTTTGACAAGGAAAAAAACATAGTTGGAACATGAAATTTTCACAACTGTTAAATACCCTCCCAAAGTTGTTTCTAATATAAAAAAAAATTGCCTAGGTTCTAAGGGGTGGTTTTTAGGGGGGGCAAAACTGTCATTTTTTGTTAATTTTGGTTTTAAGCACTTTTCAGCGATAAAAAAATGTAAAAAAATCTAATATATTTATGGATGATGGATACATGACATATACAATGCTAAGTAACAAAATTTTAAACCTTACCCCTGAACTTTTCATCCGGGGGGTCAAAATGCACAACACTTTAGGAAATTTTAATGATATATTTACACTAGAAGGAAATGACATAAACATCTGAAAATTTCACAAATGTTAGAGAACCATTTAAAGCTGATGTTAAAATAAACATTTTACCTCTTGAAAAAAAGGGGAGTAATTTAGGGGGGTAAAATTAAAATTCGGCCGTTTTTGTGTTTAGAGGTGTCTAAAAAACTAAAGAAAACATTGTTAAATAGTTTTCAATTATAAAGACAAATTATAGATTGCTTCTCAGGCCAATTTTGAACTTCAATTTAAAATAATTAACCTATGGGAGAAAACAACTAAACAAAAATATAGAAATTAAAGTGATTTCATTCATAGAATAAAAACTGGAAACAGAGTGGTGTACACTGCCTCCACAATTTTTCATTTCAATCTGCGGCGGTAAAATATGTTGTTTTGTAAAAGCAATAAGTTAATTTACTAAGAGAAGCCTCTTTTTAAAAGGCAAGTCGCACGCGCTTAGTTTCCCTGAGACAAGCCACTTCGCACAATGAATGTTGCACGCGCTGGACAAAAAAAGCACAGTAGGCAGCCAGACGCTTCGCGGCCAGAATAAAGCAAGCGATATGAACAAATTCAGCATTAAAGGTTTTCTGCCGCTAGGTTAGAGTATATAGCTGTAAAGAACTAAATCGATTACGTCACACTATTGACTTTTGTCCCCAATGAGAGGCGTACAGGGGTGCAAGAAAAAATTGTCAAATATTTTTTAATTATAAAGACAAGTTATAGGTTTGCTTCGCAGCCAAATTTATATTAAGACCACTGACAATCATTCTTGTAAAAGTGCACCATGTCCAACCTATACCACGCAACTTCGGGCCACATCCGCTTTTGCCTGCTAAAGCACCGAAACTGGAAGCACAACATTGGGAGTATATGGACACTGACAAATAAGACCCGTTGAAAGAATATAGAATAACTAAGGAATGACACCCTGGTAAAGTATAGTAGAACTGCGCTGTACCCCCCTGGTATAATATAGTAGAACCGCACCATACCCCCTGATATAATATAGTAGAACCGCGCTATACCCCCTGGAAAAATATACAAAAACCGCACACCCTGTCTAGTTTTTTTTTTTTTTTTTTTTTCAGTCAATTTTTATGGCTCACTTTTGACAAGGAAAAAAACATAGTTGGAACATGAAATTTTCACAACTGTTAAATACCCTCCCAAAGTTGTTTCTAATATAAAAAAAAATTGCCTAGGTTCTAAGGGGTGGTTTTTAGGGGGGGCAAAACTGTCATTTTTTGTTAATTTTGGTTTTAAGCACTTTTCAGCGATAAAAAAATGTAAAAAAATCTAATATATTTATGGATGATGGATACATGACATATACAATGCTAAGTAACAAAATTTTAAACCTTACCCCTGAACTTTTCATCCGGGGGGTCAAAATGCACAACACTTTAGGAAATTTTAATGATATATTTACACTAGAAGGAAATGACATAAACATCTGAAAATTTCACAAATGTTAGAGAACCATTTAAAGCTGATGTTAAAATAAACATTTTACCTCTTGAAAAAAAGGGGAGTAATTTAGGGGGGTAAAATTAAAATTCGGCCGTTTTTGTGTTTAGAGGTGTCTAAAAAACTAAAGAAAACATTGTTAAATAGTTTTCAATTATAAAGACAAATTATAGATTGCTTCTCAGGCCAATTTTGAACTTCAATTTAAAATAATTAACCTATGGGAGAAAACAACTAAACAAAAATATAGAAATTAAAGTGATTTCATTCATAGAATAAAAACTGGAAACAGAGTGGTGTACACTGCCTCCACAATTTTTCATTTCAATCTGCGGCGGTAAAATATGTTGTTTTGTAAAAGCAATAAGTTAATTTACTAAGAGAAGCCTCTTTTTAAAAGGCAAGTCGCACGCGCTTAGTTTCCCTGAGACAAGCCACTTCGCACAATGAATGTTGCACGCGCTGGACAAAAAAAGCACAGTAGGCAGCCAGACGCTTCGCGGCCAGAATAAAGCAAGCGATATGAACAAATTCAGCATTAAAGGTTTTCTGCCGCTAGGTTAGAGTATATAGCTGTAAAGAACTAAATCGATTACGTCACACTATTGACTTTTGTCCCCAATGAGAGGCGTACAGGGGTGCAAGAAAAAATTGTCAAATATTTTTTAATTATAAAGACAAGTTATAGGTTTGCTTCGCAGCCAAATTTATATTAAGACCACTGACAATCATTCTTGTAAAAGTGCACCATGTCCAACCTATACCACGCAACTTCGGGCCACATCCGCTTTTGCCTGCTAAAGCACCGAAACTGGAAGCACAACATTGGGAGTATATGGACACTGACAAATAAGACCCGTTGAAAGAATATAGAATAACTAAGGAATGACACCCTGGTAAAGTATAGTAGAACTGCGCTGTACCCCCCTGGTATAATATAGTAGAACCGCACCATACCCCCTGATATAATATAGTAGAACCGCGCTATACCCCCTGGAAAAATATACAAAAACCGCACACCCTGTCTAGTTTTTTTTTTTTTTTTTTTTTCAGTCAATTTTTATGGCTCACTTTTGACAAGGAAAAAAACATAGTTGGAACATGAAATTTTCACAACTGTTAAATACCCTCCCAAAGTTGTTTCTAATATAAAAAAAAATTGCCTAGGTTCTAAGGGGTGTTTTTTAGGGGGGCAAAACTGTCATTTTTTGTTAATTTTGGTTTTAAGCACTTTTCAGAGATAAAAAAATGTAAAAAAAATCTGATATATTTATGGATGATGGATACATGACATATACAATACTAAGTAACAAAATTTTAAACCTTACACCTGAACTTTTCATCCGGGGGCTCAAAATGCACAACACTTTAGGAAATTTTAATGATATATTTACACTAAAAGGAAATGACATAAACATCTGAAAATTTCACAAATGTTAGAGAACCATTTAAAGCTGATGTTAAAATAAACATTTTACCTCTTGAAAAAAAGGGGAGTAATTTAGGGGGGTAAAATTAAAATTCGGCCGTTTTTGTGTTTAGAGGTGTCTAAAAAACTAAAGAAAACATTGTTAAATAGTTTTCAATTATAAAGACAAATTATAGATTGCTCCTCAGGCCAATTTTGAACTTCAATTTAAAATAATTAACCTATGGGGGAAAACAACTAAACAAAAATATAGAAATTAAAGTGATTTCATTCATAGAATAAAAACTGGAAACAGAGTGGTGTACACTGCCTCCACAATTTTTCATTTCAATCTGCGGCGGTAAAATATGTTGTTTTGTAAAAGCAATAAGTTAATTTACTAAGAGAAGCCTCTTTTTAAAAGGCAAGTCGCACGCGCTTAGTTTCCCTGAGACAAGCCACTTCGCACAATGAATGTTGCACGCGCTGGACAAAAAAAGCACAGTAGGCAGCCAGACGCTTCGCGGCCAGAATAAAGCAAGTGATATGAACAAATTCAGCATTAAAGGTTTTCTGCCGCTAGGTTAGAGTATATAGCTGTAAAGAACTAAATCGATTACGTCACACTATTGACTTTTGTCCCCAATGAGAGGCGTACAGGGGTGCAAGAAAAAATTGTCAAATATTTTTTAATTATAAAGACAAGTTATAGGTTTGCTTCGCAGCCAAATTTATATTAAGACCACTGACAATCATTCTTGTAAAAGTGCACCATGTCCAACCTATACCACGCAACTTCGGGCCACATCCGCTTTTGCCTGCTAAAGCACCGAAACTGGAAGCACAACATTGGGAGTATATGGACACTGACAAATAAGACCCGTTGAAAGAATATAGAATAACTAAGGAATGACACCCTGGTAAAGTATAGTAGAACTGCGCTGTACCCCCCTGGTATAATTATGGCTCGCTTTTGACAAGGAAAAAAAACATAGTTGGAACATGAAATTTTCACAACTGTTAAATACCCTCCCAAAGTTGTTTCTAATATAAAAAAAAATTGCCTAGGTTTTAAGAGGTGGTTTTTAGGGGGGTAAAACTGTCATTTTTTGTTAATTTTGGTTTTCGGCACTTTTCAGAGATGAAAAAATGTAAAAAAAATCTGATATATTTATGGATGATGGATACATGACATATACAATGCTAAGTAACAAAATTTTAAACATTAGCCCTGAACTGTTTATCCGGGGGGTCAAAATGCACAACACTTTAGGAAATTTCAATGATATATTTACACTAGAAGGAAATGACATAAAAATCTGAAAATTTCACAAATGTTAGAGAACCATTTAAAGCTGATGTTAAAATAAACATTTTACTTCTTGAAAATAGGGGAGTATTTTAGGGGGGCAAAATTAAAATTCGGCCATTTTTGTGTTTAGAGGTGTCTAAAAAACTAAAGAAAACATTGTTAAATAGTTTTCAATTATAAAGACAAATTATAGGTTGCTTCACAGCAAAATTTTGACCTTCAACTCAAAATAATTAACCCATGGGGGAAAATGATTAACCAAAAATATAGAAATTAAAGTGACTTGTTGATGGAAAAAAAATTGCAAACAAAGTGGTGTACACTGCCTGGCAGATTTTTTATTTAAACTTGCAGCGGTAAAATATGTTGTTTTGTAAGAACAATAAGTTAATTACTAAGACGAGACACTTTGCACAATGGATGTTGCACGCGCTGGACAAAAAAAGCACAGCAGGGAGCCAGCCGCTTCGCGGCCAGAATAAGGCAAGCGATATGAACAAATTCTGTATTGAAGGTTTTCTGCCGCTAGATTAGAGTAGATAGCTGTAAAGAACTAAATCGAACACATCACACTATTGATTTTTGTCCCCAATTAGAGGCGTATAGGGGTGCAAGAAAAAATTGTCAAATATTTTTCAATTATAAAGACAAGTTATAGGTTTGCTTCGCAGCCAAATTTATATTAAGACCACTGGCAATCAATCTTGTAAAAGTGCACCATGTCCAACCTATAACACGCAACTTCGGGCCACATCCGCTTTTGCCTGCTAAAGCACCGAAACTGGAAGCACAACATTAGGAGCATATGGACACTGACAAATAAGACCCGTTGAAAGAATATAGAATAACCAAGGAATAACACCCTGGTAAAGTATAGTGGAACTGCGCTATACCCTCCTGGTATAATATAGTAGAACCGCGCTATAACCCCCTAGCAAAATATACAAAAACCGCACACCCTGTCTAGTTTTATTTTTTTTTTTTTCAGTCAATTTTTTATGGCTCACTTTTGACAAGGAAAAAAACATAGTTGGAACATGAAATTTTCACAACTGTTAAATACCCTCCCAAAGTTGTTTCTTATATAAAAAAAAATTGCCTAGGTTCTAAGGGGTCGTTTTTAGGGGGGTAAAACTGTCATTTTTTGTTAATTTTGGTTTTCGGCACTTTTCAGAGATGAAAAAATGTAAAAAAAATCTGATATATTTATGGATGATGGATACATGACATATACAATGCTAAGTAACAAATATTTAAACATTAGCCCTGAACTGTTTATCGGGGAGATCAAAATGCACAACACTTTAGGAAATTTCAATGATATATTTACACTAGAAGGAAATGACATAAAAATCTGAAAATTTCACAAATGTTAGAGAACCATTTAAAGCTGATGTTAAAATAAACATTTTACCTCTTGAAAATAGGGGAGTATTTTAGGGGGGCAAAGTTAAAATTCGGCCATTTTTGTGTTTAGAGGTGTCTAAAAAACTAAAGAAAACATTGTTAAATAGTTTTCAATTATAAAGAAAAATTATAGGTTGCTTCACAGCAAAATTTTGACCTTCAACTCAAAATAATTAACCCATGGGGGAAAATAATTAACCAAAAATATAGAAATTAAAGTGATTTTTTGATGGAAAAAAAATTGCAAACAAAGTGGTGTACACTGCCTGGCAGATTTTTTATTTAGACTTGCGGCGGTAAAATATGTTGTTTTGTAAGAGCAATAAGTTAATTCACTAAGACGAGACACTTTGCACAATGGATGTTGCACGCGCTAGACAAAAAAAGCACAGCAGGGAGCCAGCCGCTTCGCGGCCAGAATAAGGCAAGCGATATGAACAAATTCTGTATTGAAGGTTTTCTGCCGCTAGATTAGAGTAGATAGCTGTAAAGAACTAAATCGAACACATCACACTATTGATTTTTGTCCCCAATTAGAGGCGTATAGGGGTGCAAGAAAAAATTGTCAAATATTTTTCAATTATAAAGACAAGTTATAGGTTTGCTTCGCAGCCAAATTTATATTAAGACCACTGGCAATCAATCTTGTAAAAGTGCACCATGTCCAACCTATAACACGCAACTTCGGGCCACATCCGCTTTTGCCTGCTAAAGCACCGAAACTGGAAGCACAACATTGGGAGTATATGGACACTGACAAATAAGACCCGTTAAAAAGAATATAGAATAACCAAGGAATAACACCCTGGTAAAGTATAGTGGAACTGCGCTATACCCCCCCTGGTGGTATAATATAGTAGAACCGCGCTATAACCCCCTAGCAAAATATACAAAAACCGCACACCCTGTCTAGTTTTATTTTTTTTTTTTCAGTCAATTTTTTATGGCTCACTTTTGACAAGGAAAAAAACATAGTTGGAACATGAAATTTTCACAACTGTTAAATACCCTCCCAAAGTTGTTTCTTATAAAAAAAAATTGCCTAGGTTCTAAGGGGTGGTTTTTAGGGGGGTAAAACTGTCATTTTTTGTTAATTTTGGTTTTCGGCATTTTTCAGAGATGAAAAAATGTAAAAAAAATCTGATATATTTATGGATGATGGATACATGACATATACAATGCTAAGTAACAAAATTTTAAACATTAGCCCTGAACTGTTTATCCGGGAGATCAAAATGCACAACACTTTAGGAAATTTCAATGATATATTTACACTAGAAGGAAATGACATAAAAATCTGAAAATTTCACAAATGTTAGAGAACCATTTAAAGCTGATTTTAAAATAAACATTTTACCTCTTGAAAATAGGGGAGTATTTTAGGGGGGCAAAGTTAAAATTCGGCCATTTTTGTGTTTAGAGGTGTCTAAAAAACTAAAGAAAACATTGTTAAATAGTTTTCAATTATAAAGACAAATTATAGGTTGCTTCACAGCAAAATTTTGACCTTCAGCTCAAAATAATTAACCCATGGGGGAAAATAATTAACCAAAAATATAGAAATTAAAGTGATTTTTTGATGGAAAAAAAATTGCAAACAAAGTGGTGTACACTGCCTGGCAGATTTTTTATTTAGACTTGCGGCGGTAAAATATGTTGTTTTGTAAGAGCAATAAGTTAATTCACTAAGACGAGACACTTTGCACAATGGATGTTGCACGCGCTGGACAAAAAAAACACAGCAGGGAGCGAGCCGCTTCGCGGCCAGAATAAGGCAAGCGATATGAACAAATTCTGTATTGAAGGTTTTCTGCCGCTAGATTAGAGTAGATAGCTGTAAAGAACTAAATCGAACACATCACACTATTGATTTTTGTCCCCAATTAGAGGCGTATAGGGGTGCAAGAAAAAATTGTCAAATATTTTTCAATTATAAAGACAAGTTATAGGTTTGCTTCGCAGCCAAATTTATATTAAGACCACTGGCAATCAATCTTGCAAAAGTGCACCATGTCCAACCTATAACACGCAACTTCGGGCCACATCCGCTTTTGCCTGCTAAAGCACCGAAACTGGAAGCACAACATTGGGAGTATATGGACACTGACAAATAAGACCCGTTGAAAGAATATAGAATAACCAAGGAATAACACCCTGGTAAAGTATAGTGGAACTGCGCTATACCCCCCCTGGTATAATATAGTAGAACCGCGCTATAACCCCCTAGCAAAATATACAAAAACCGCACACCCTGTCTAGTTTTTTTTTTTTTTTTTTCAGTCAATTTTTTGTGGCTCACTTTTGACAAGGAAAAAAACATAGTTGGAACATGAAATTTTCACAACTGTTAAATACCCTCCCAAAGTTGTTTCTAATATAAAAAAAAATTGCCTAGGTTCTAAGGGGTGGTTTTTAGGGGGGCAAAACTGTCATTTTTTGTTAATTTTGGTTTTAAGCACTTTTCAGAGATAAAAAAATGTAAAAAAAATCTGATATATTTATGGATGATGGATACATGACATATACAATACTAAGTAACAAAATTTTAAACCTTACACCTGAACTTTTCATCCGGGGGCTCAAAATGCACAACACTTTAGGAAATTTTAATGATATATTTACACTAAAAGGAAATGACATAAACATCTGAAAATTTCACAAATGTTAGAGAACCATTTAAAGCTGATGTTAAAATAAACATTTTACCTCTTGAAAAAAAGGGGAGTAATTTAGGGGGGTAAAATTAAAATTCGGCCGTTTTTGTGTTTAGAGGTGTCTAAAAAACTAAAGAAAACATTGTTAAATAGTTTTCAATTATAAAGACAAATTATAGATTGCTCCTCAGGCCAATTTTGAACTTCAATTTAAAATAATTAACCTATGGGGGAAAACAACTAAACAAAAATATAGAAATTAAAGTGATTTCATTCATAGAATAAAAACTGGAAACAGAGTGGTGTACACTGCCTCCACAATTTTTCATTTTAATCTGCGGCGGTAAAATATGTTGTTTTGTAAAAGCAATAAGTTAATTTACTAAGAGAAGCCTCTTTTTAAAAGGCAAGTCGCACGCGCTTAGTTTCCCTGAGACAAGCCACTTCGCACAATGAATGTTGCACGCGCTGGACAAAAAAAGCACAGTAGGCAGCCAGACGCTTCGCGGCCAGAATAAAGCAAGTGATATGAACAAATTCAGCATTAAAGGTTTTCTGCCGCTAGGTTAGAGTATATAGCTGTAAAGAACTAAATCGATTACGTCACACTATTGACTTTTGTCCCCAATGAGAGGCGTACAGGGGTGCAAGAAAAAATTGTCAAATATTTTTTAATTATAAAGACAAGTTATAGGTTTGCTTCGCAGCCAAATTTATATTAAGACCACTGACAATCATTCTTGTAAAAGTGCACCATGTCCAACCTATACCACGCAACTTCGGGCCACATCCGCTTTTGCCTGCTAAAGCACCGAAACTGGAAGCACAACATTGGGAGTATATGGACACTGACAAATAAGACCCGTTGAAAGAATATAGAATAACTAAGGAATGACACCCTGGTAAAGTATAGTAGAACTGCGCTGTACCCCCCTGGTATAATTATGGCTCGCTTTTGACAAGGAAAAAAAACATAGTTGGAACATGAAATTTTCACAACTGTTAAATACCCTCCCAAAGTTGTTTCTAATATAAAAAAAAATTGCCTAGGTTTTAAGAGGTGGTTTTTAGGGGGGTAAAACTGTCATTTTTTGTTAATTTTGGTTTTCGGCACTTTTCAGAGATGAAAAAATGTAAAAAAAATCTGATATATTTATGGATGATGGATACATGACATATACAATGCTAAGTAACAAAATTTTAAACATTAGCCCTGAACTGTTTATCCGGGGGGTCAAAATGCACAACACTTTAGGAAATTTCAATGATATATTTACACTAGAAGGAAATGACATAAAAATCTGAAAATTTCACAAATGTTAGAGAACCATTTAAAGCTGATGTTAAAATAAACATTTTACTTCTTGAAAATAGGGGAGTATTTTAGGGGGGCAAAATTAAAATTCGGCCATTTTTGTGTTTAGAGGTGTCTAAAAAACTAAAGAAAACATTGTTAAATAGTTTTCAATTATAAAGACAAATTATAGGTTGCTTCACAGCAAAATTTTGACCTTCAACTCAAAATAATTAACCCATGGGGGAAAATGATTAACCAAAAATATAGAAATTAAAGTGACTTGTTGATGGAAAAAAAATTGCAAACAAAGTGGTGTACACTGCCTGGCAGATTTTTTATTTAAACTTGCAGCGGTAAAATATGTTGTTTTGTAAGAACAATAAGTTAATTACTAAGACGAGACACTTTGCACAATGGATGTTGCACGCGCTGGACAAAAAAAGCACAGCAGGGAGCCAGCCGCTTCGCGGCCAGAATAAGGCAAGCGATATGAACAAATTCTGTATTGAAGGTTTTCTGCCGCTAGATTAGAGTAGATAGCTGTAAAGAACTAAATCGAACACATCACACTATTGATTTTTGTCCCCAATTAGAGGCGTATAGGGGTGCAAGAAAAAATTGTCAAATATTTTTCAATTATAAAGACAAGTTATAGGTTTGCTTCGCAGCCAAATTTATATTAAGACCACTGGCAATCAATCTTGTAAAAGTGCACCATGTCCAACCTATAACACGCAACTTCGGGCCACATCCGCTTTTGCCTGCTAAAGCACCGAAACTGGAAGCACAACATTAGGAGTATATGGACACTGACAAATAAGACCCGTTGAAAGAATATAGAATAACCAAGGAATAACACCCTGGTAAAGTATAGTGGAACTGCGCTATACCCTCCTGGTATAATATAGTAGAACCGCGCTATAACCCCCTAGCAAAATATACAAAAACCGCACACCCTGTCTAGTTTTATTTTTTTTTTTTTCAGTCAATTTTTTATGGCTCACTTTTGACAAGGAAAAAAACTTAGTTGGAACATGAAATTTTCACAACTGTTAAATATCCTCCCAAAGTTGTTTCTTATATAAAAAAAAATTGCCTAGGTTCTAAGGGGTCGTTTTTAGGGGGGTAAAACTGTCATTTTTTGTTAATTTTGGTTTTCGGCACTTTTCAGAGATGAAAAAATGTAAAAAAAATCTGATATATTTATGGATGATGGATACATGACATATACAATGCTAAGTAACAAAATTTTAAACATTAGCCCTGAACTGTTTATCCGGGAGATCAAAATGCACAACACTTTAGGAAATTTCAATGATATATTTACACTAGAAGGAAATGACATAAAAATCTGAAAATTTCACAAATGTTAGAGAACCATTTAAAGCTGATGTTAAAATAAACATTTTACCTCTTGAAAATAGGGGAGTATTTTAGGGGGGCAAAGTTAAAATTCGGCCATTTTTGTGTTTAGAGGTGTCTAAAAAACTAAAGAAAACATTGTTAAATAGTTTTCAATTATAAAGAAAAATTATAGGTTGCTTCACAGCAAAATTTTGACCTTCAACTCAAAATAATTAACCCATGGGGGAAAATAATTAACCAAAAATATAGAAATTAAAGTGATTTTTTGATGGAAAAAAAATTGCAAACAAAGTGGTGTACACTGCCTGGCAGATTTTTTATTTAGACTTGCGGCGGTAAAATATGTTGTTTTGTAAGAGCAATAAGTTAATTCACTAAGACGAGACACTTTGCACAATGGATGTTGCACGCGCTGGACAAAAAAAGCACAGCAGGGAGCCAGCCGCTTCGCGGCCAGAATAAGGCAAGCGATATGAACAAATTCTGTATTGAAGGTTTTCTGCCGCTAGATTAGAGTAGATAGCTGTAAAGAACTAAATCGAACACATCACACTATTGATTTTTGTCCCCAATTAGAGGCGTATAGGGGTGCAAGAAAAAATTGTCAAATATTTTTCAATTATAAAGACAAGTTATAGGTTTGCTTCGCAGCCAAATTTATATTAAGACCACTGGCAATCAATCTTGTAAAAGTGCACCATGTCCAACCTATAACACGCAACTTCGGGCCACATCCGCTTTTGCCTGCTAAAGCACCGAAACTGGAAGCACAACATTGGGAGTATATGGACACTGACAAATAAGACCCGTTGAAAGAATATAGAATAACCAAGGAATAACACCCTGGTAAAGTATAGTGGAACTGCGCTATACCCCCCCCTGGTGGTATAATATAGTAGAACCGCGCTATAACCCCCTAGCAAAATATACAAAAACCGCACACCCTGTCTAGTTTTATTTTTTTTTTTTCAGTCAATTTTTTATGGCTCACTTTTGACAAGGAAAAAAACATAGTTGGAACATGAAATTTTCACAACTGTTAAATACCCTCCCAAAGTTGTTTCTTATAAAAAAAAATTGCCTAGGTTCTAAGGGGTGGTTTTTAGGGGGGTAAAACTGTCATTTTTTGTTAATTTTGGTATTCGGCACTTTTCAGAGATGAAAAAATGTAAAAAAAATCTGATATATTTATGGATGATGGATACATGACATATACAATGCTAAGTAACAAAATTTTAAACATTAGCCCTGAACTGTTTATCCGGGAGATCAAAATGCACAACACTTTAGGAAATTTCAATGATATATTTACACTAGAAGGAAATGACATAAAAATCTGAAAATTTCACAAATGTTAGAGAACCATTTAAAGCTGATTTTAAAATAAACATTTTACCTCTTGAAAATAGGGGAGTATTTTAGGGGGGCAAAGTTAAAATTCGGCCATTTTTGTGTTTAGAGGTGTCTAAAAAACTAAAGAAAACATTGTTAAATAGTTTTCAATTATAAAGACAAATTATAGGTTGCTTCACAGCAAAATTTTGACCTTCAGCTCAAAATAATTAACCCATGGGGGAAAATAATTAACCAAAAATATAGAAATTAAAGTGATTTTTTGATGGAAAAAAAATTGCAAACAAAGTGGTGTACACTGCCTGGCAGATTTTTTATTTAGACTTGCGGCGGTAAAATATGTTGTTTTGTAAGAGCAATAAGTTAATTCACTAAGACGAGACACTTTGCACAATGGATGTTGCACGCGCTGGACAAAAAAAACACAGCAGGGAGCGAGCCGCTTCGCGGCCAGAATAAGGCAAGCGATATGAACAAATTCTGTATTGAAGGTTTTCTGCCGCTAGATTAGAGTAGATAGCTGTAAAGAACTAAATCGAACACATCACACTATTGATTGTTGTCCCCAATTAGAGGCGTATAGGGGTGCAAGAAAAAATTGTCAAATATTTTTCAATTATAAAGACAAGTTATAGGTTTGCTTCGCAGCCAAATTTATATTAAGACCACTGGCAATCAATCTTGCAAAAGTGCACCATGTCCAACCTATAACACGCAACTTCGGGCCACATCCGCTTTTGCCTGCTAAAGCACCGAAACTGGAAGCACAACATTGGGAGTATATGGACACTGACAAATAAGACCCGTTGAAAGAATATAGAATAACCAAGGAATAACACCCTGGTAAAGTATAGTGGAACTGCGCTATACCCCCCCTGGTATAATATAGTAGAACCGCGCTATAACCCCCTAGCAAAATATACAAAAACCGCACACCCTGTCTAGTTATGTGGCCCGAAAAAAAAAAATTTTTTTTGGACACATGTTGTTTTTGTCCGAATTATTTTTTTTTTTTTTTTTTTTTTATTTCAGTCAATTTTTTATGGCTCACTTTTGACAAGGAAAAAAACATAGTTGGAACATGAAATTTTCACAACTGTTAAATACCCTCCCAAAGTTGTTTCTAATATAAAAAAAAATTGCCTAGGTTCTAAGGGGTGGTTTTTAGGGGGGGCAAAACTGTCATTTTTTGTTAATTTTGGTTTTAAGCACTTTTCAGCGATAAAAAAATGTAAAAAAATCTAATATATTTATGGATGATGGATACATGACATATACAATGCTAAGTAACAAAATTTTAAACCTTACCCCTGAACTTTTCATCCGGGGGGTCAAAATGCACAACACTTTAGGAAATTTTAATGATATATTTACACTAGAAGGAAATGACATAAACATCTGAAAATTTCACAAATGTTAGAGAACCATTTAAAGCTGATGTTAAAATAAACATTTTACCTCTTGAAAAAAAGGGGAGTAATTTAGGGGGGTAAAATTAAAATTCGGCCGTTTTTGTGTTTAGAGGTGTCTAAAAAACTAAAGAAAACATTGTTAAATAGTTTTCAATTATAAAGACAAATTATAGATTGCTTCTCAGGCCAATTTTGAACTTCAATTTAAAATAATTAACCTATGGGAGAAAACAACTAAACAAAAATATAGAAATTAAAGTGATTTCATTCATAGAATAAAAACTGGAAACAGAGTGGTGTACACTGCCTCCACAATTTTTCATTTCAATCTGCGGCGGTAAAATATGTTGTTTTGTAAAAGCAATAAGTTAATTTACTAAGAGAAGCCTCTTTTTAAAAGGCAAGTCGCACGCGCTTAGTTTCCCTGAGACAAGCCACTTCGCACAATGAATGTTGCACGCGCTGGACAAAAAAAGCACAGTAGGCAGCCAGACGCTTCGCGGCCAGAATAAAGCAAGCGATATGAACAAATTCAGCATTAAAGGTTTTCTGCCGCTAGGTTAGAGTATATAGCTGTAAAGAACTAAATCGATTACGTCACACTATTGACTTTTGTCCCCAATGAGAGGCGTACAGGGGTGCAAGAAAAAATTGTCAAATATTTTTTAATTATAAAGACAAGTTATAGGTTTGCTTCGCAGCCAAATTTATATTAAGACCACTGACAATCATTCTTGTAAAAGTGCACCATGTCCAACCTATACCACGCAACTTCGGGCCACATCCGCTTTTGCCTGCTAAAGCACCGAAACTGGAAGCACAACATTGGGAGTATATGGACACTGACAAATAAGACCCGTTGAAAGAATATAGAATAACTAAGGAATGACACCCTGGTAAAGTATAGTAGAACTGCGCTGTACCCCCCTGGTATAATATAGTAGAACCGCACCATACCCCCTGATATAATATAGTAGAACCGCGCTATACCCCCTGGAAAAATATACAAAAACCGCACACCCTGTCTAGTTTTTTTTTTTTTTTTTTTCAGTCAATTTTTTGTGGCTCACTTTTGACAAGGAAAAAAACATAGTTGGAACATGAAATTTTCACAACTGGTAAATACCCTCCCAAAGTTGTTTCTAATATAAAAAAAAATTGCCTAGGTTGTAAGGGGTGTATTTTAGGGGGGTAAAACTGTCATTTTTTGTTAATTTTGGTTTTCGGCACTTTTCAGAGATGAAAAAATGTAAAAAAAATCTGATATATTTATGGATGATGGATATATGACATATACAATGCTAAGTAACAAAATTTTAAACCTTACCCCTGAACTTTTCATCCGGGGGGTCAAAATGTAAAACACTTTAGAAAATTTCAATGATATATTTACACTAGAAGAAAATGACATAAAAATCTGAAAATTTCACAAATGTTAGAGACCCATTTAAAGCTGATGTTCAAATAAACATTTTACCTCTTGAAAATAGGGGAGTATTTTAGGGGGGAAAAATTAAAATTCGGCCGTTTTTGTGTTTAGAGGTGTCTAAAAAACTAAAGAAAACATTGTTAAATAGTTTTCAATTATAAAGACAAATTATAGGTTGCTTCACAGCAAAATTTTGACCTTTAACTCGAAATAATTAACCCATGGGGGAAAATAATTAACCAAAAATATAGAAATTAAAGTGATTTTTTGATGGAAAAAAAATTGCAAACAAAGTGGTGTACACTGCCTGGCAGATTTTTCATTTAAACTTGCGGCGGTAAAACATGTTGTTTTGTAAGAGCAATACGTTAATTCACTAAGAGAAGCCTCTTTCTAAAATACAAGTCGCACGCGCTTAGTTTCACTAAGACGAGACACTTTGCTCAATGGATGTTGCACGCGCTGGACAAAAAAAGCACAACAGGGAGCCAGCCGCTTCGCGGCCAGAATAAGGCAAGCGATATGAACAAATTCTGTATTCAAGGTTTTCTGCCGCTAGATTAGAGTAGATAGCTGTAAAGAACTAAATCAAACACATCACACTATTGATTGTTGTCCCCTATTAGAGGCGTATAGGGGTGCAAGACAAAATTTTTAAATATTTTTCAATTATAAAGACAAGTTATAGGTTTGCTTCGCAGCCAAATTTATATTAAGACCACTGGCAATCAATCTTGTAAAAGTGCACCATGTCCAACCTACAACACGCAACTTCGGGCCACATCCGCTTTTGCCTGCTAAAGCACCGAAACTGGAAGCACAACATTGGGAGTATATGGACACTGACAAATAAGACCCGTTGAAAGAATATAGAATAACCAAGGAATAACACCCTGGTAAAGTATAGTGGAACTGCGCTATACCCCCCCCTGGTATAATATAGTAGAACCGCGCTATAACCCCCTAGCAAAATATACAAAAACCGCACACCCTGTCTAGTTTTTTTTTTTTTTTTTTTCAGTCAATTTTTTATGGCTCACTTTTGACAAGGAAAAAAACATAGTTGGAACATTAAATTTTCACAACTGTTAAATACCCTCCCAAAGTTGTTTCTTATATAAAAAAAAATTGCCTAGGTTCTAAGGGGTCGTTTTTAGGGGGGTAAAACTGTCATTTTTTGTTAATTTTGGTTTTCGGCACTTTTCAGAGATGAAAAAATGTAAAAAAAATCTGATATATTTATGGATGATGGATACATGACATATACAATGCTAAGTAACAAAATTTTAAACATTAGCCCTGAACTGTTTATCCGGGAGATCAAAATGCACAACACTTTAGGAAATTTCAATGATATATTTACACTAGAAGGAAATGACATAAAAATCTGAAAATTTCACAAATGTTAGAGAACCATTTAAAGCTGATGTTAAAATAAACATTTTACCTCTTGAAAATAGGGGAGTATTTTAGGGGGGCAAAGTTAAAATTCGGCCATTTTTGTGTTTAGAGGTGTCTAAAAAACTAAAGAAAACATTGTTAAATAGTTTTCAATTATAAAGAAAAATTATAGGTTGCTTCACAGCAAAATTTTGACCTTCAACTCAAAATAATTAACCCATGGGGGAAAATAATTAACCAAAAATATAGAAATTAAAGTGATTTTTTGATGGAAAAAAAATTGCAAACAAAGTGGTGTACACTGCCTGGCAGATTTTTTATTTAGACTTGCGGCGGTAAAATATGTTGTTTTGTAAGAGCAATAAGTTAATTCACTAAGACGAGACACTTTGCACAATGGATGTTGCACGCGCTGGACAAAAAAAGCACAGCAGGGAGCCAGCCGCTTCGCGGCCAGAATAAGGCAAGCGATATGAACAAATTCTGTATTGAAGGTTTTCTGCCGCTAGATTAGAGTAGATAGCTGTAAAGAACTAAATCGAACACATCACACTATTGATTTTTGTCCCCAATTAGAGGCGTATAGGGGTGCAAGAAAAAATTGTCAAATATTTTTCAATTATAAAGACAAGTTATAGGTTTGCTTCGCAGCCAAATTTATATTAAGACCACTGGCAATCAATCTTGTAAAAGTGCACCATGTCCAACCTATAACACGCAACTTCGGGCCACATCCGCTTTTGCCTGCTAAAGCACCGAAACTGGAAGCACAACATTGGGAGTATATGGACACTGACAAATAAGACCCGTTGAAAGAATATAGAATAACCAAGGAATAACACCCTGGTAAAGTATAGTGGAACTGCGCTATACCCCCCCTGGTATAATATAGTAGAACCGCGCTATAACCCCCTAGCAAAATATACAAAAACCGCACACCCTGTCTAGTTATGTGGCCCGAAAAAAAAAATTTTTTTTTGGACGTATGTTGTTTTTGTCCGAATTATTTTTTTTTTTTTTTCAGTCAATTATTTTGTGGCTCACTTTTGACAAGGAAAAAAACATAGTTGGAACATGAAATTTTCACAACTGGTAAATACCCTCCCAAAGTTGTTTCTAATACAACATTTTAGAGCACAACATCGAAGGGGAGGTTTTTAGGGGGACAAAACTGTCATTTTTTGTTAATTTTGGTTTTAAGCACTTTTCCGAGATAAAACAATTTAAAAAAAATCTGATATATTTATGGATGATGGATATATGACATATACAATGCTAAGTAACAAAATTTTAAACCTTACCCCTGAACTTTTCATCCGGGGGGTCAAAATGTAAAACACTTTAGGAAATTTCAATGATATATTTACACTAGAAGAAAATGACATAAACATCTGAAAATTTCACAAATGTTAAACAACCATGTAAAGCTGATGTTCAAATAAACATTATACCTCTTGAAAATAGGGGAGTATTTTAGGGGGGAAAAATTAAAATTCGGCCGTTTTTGTGTTTAGAGGTGTCTAAAAAACTAAAGAAAACACTGTTAAATAGTTTTCAATTATAAAGACAAATTATAGGTTGCTTCACAGCAAAATTTTGACCTTTAACTCAAATTAATTAACCCATAGGGGAAAATAATTAATCAAAAATATAGAAATTAAAGTGATTTTTTGATAAAATAAAAATTGCAAACAGAGTGGTGTACACTGCCTGGCAGATTTTTCATTTAAACTTGCGGCGGTAAAACATGTTGTTTTGTAAGAGCAATACGTTAATTCACTAAGAGAAGCCTCTTTCTAAAAGACAAGTCGCACGCGCTTAGTTTCACTAAGACGAGACACTTTGCTCACTGGATGTTGCACGCGCTGGACAAAAAAAGCACAACAGGGAGCTAGCCGCTTCGCGGCCAGAATAAGGCAAGCGATATGAACAAATTCTGTATTGAAGGTTTTCTGCCGCTAGATTAGAGTAGATAGCTGTAAAGAACTAAATCGAACACATCACACTATTGATTGTTGTCCCCTATTAGAGGCGTATAGGGGTGCAAGACAAAATTGTCAAATATTTTTCAATTATAAAGACAAGTTATAGGTTTGCTTCGCAGCCAAATTTATATTAAGACCACTGGCAATCAATCTTGTAAAAGTGCACCATGTACAACCTATAACACGCAACTTCGGGCCACATCCGCTTTTGCCTGCTAAAGCACCGAAACTGGAAGCACAACATTGGGAGTATATGGACACTGACAAATAAGACCCGTTGAAAGAATATAGAATAACCAAGGAATAACACCCTGGTAAAGTATAGTGGAACTGCGCTATACCCCCCCTGGTGGTATAATATAGTAGAACCGCGCTATAACCCCCTAGCAAAATATACAAAAACCGCACACCCTGTCTAGTTTTATTTTTTTTTTTTCAGTCAATTTTTTATGGCTCACTTTTGACAAGGAAAAAAACATAGTTGGAACATGAAATTTTCACAACTGTTAAATACCCTCCCAAAGTTGTTTCTTATATAAAAAAAAATTGCCTAGGTTATAAGGGGTGGTTTTTAGGGGGGTAAAACTGTCATGTTTTGTTAATTTTGGTTTTCGGCACTTTTCAGAGATGAAAAAATGTAAAAAAAATCTGATATATTTATGGATGATGGATACATGACATATACAATGCTAAGTAACAAAATTTTAAACATTAGCCCTGAACTGTTTATCCGGGAGATCAAAATGCACAACACTTTAGGAAATTTCAATGATATATTTACACTAGAAGGAAATGACATAAAAATCTGAAAATTTCACAAATGTTAGAGAACCATTTAAAGCTGATGTTAAAATAAACATTTTACTTCTTGAAAATAGGGGAGTATTTTAGGGGGGCAAAATTAAAATTCGGCCATTTTTGTGTTTAGAGGTGTCTAAAAAACTAAAGAAAACATTGTTAAATAGTTTTCAATTATAAAGACAAATTATAGGTTGCTTCACAGCAAAATTTTGACCTTCAACTCAAAATAATTAACCCATGGGGGAAAATGATTAACCAAAAATATAGAAATTAAAGTGACTTGTTGATGGAAAAAAAATTGCAAACAAAGTGGTGTACACTGCCTGGCAGATTTTTTATTTAAACTTGCAGCGGTAAAATATGTTGTTTTGTAAGAACAATAAGTTAATTACTAAGACGAGACACTTTGCACAATGGATGTTGCACGCGCTGAACAAAAAAAGCACAGCAGGGAGCCAGCCGCTTCGCGGCCAGAATAAGGCAAGCGATATGAACAAATTCTGTATTGAAGGTTTTCTGCCGCTAGATTAGAGTAGATAGCTGTAAAGAACTAAATCGAACACATCACACTATTGATTTTTGTCCCCAATTAGAGGCGTATAGGGGTGCAAGAAAAAATTGTCAAATATTTTTCAATTATAAAGACAAGTTATAGGTTTGCTTCGCAGCCAAATTTATATTAAGACCACTGGCAATCAATCTTGTAAAAGTGCACCATGTCCAACCTATAACACGCAACTTCGGGCCACATCCGCTTTTGCCTGCTAAAGCACCGAAACTGGAAGCACAACATTGGGAGTATATGGACACTGACAAATAAGACCCGTTGAAAGAATATAGAATAACCAAGGAATAACACCCTGGTAAAGTATAGTGGAACTGCGCTATACCCCCCCTGGTATAATATAGTAGAACCGCGCTATAACCCCCTAGCAAAATATACAAAAACCGCACACCCTGTCTAGTTTTTTTTTTTTTTTTTTTCAGTCAATTTTTTGTGGCTCACTTTTGACAAGGAAAAAAACATAGTTGGAACATGAAATTTTCACAACTGTTAAATACCCTCCCAAAGTTGTTTCTAATATAAAAAAAAATTGCCTAGGTTGTAAGGGGTGTATTTTAGGGGGGTAAAACTGTCATTTTTTGTTAATTTTGGTTTTCGGCACTTTTCAGAGATGAAAAAATGTAAAAAAAATCTGATATATTTATGGATGATGGATATATGACATATACAATGCTAAGTAACAAAATTTTAAACCTTACCCCTGAACTTTTCATCCGGGGGGTCAAAATGTAAAACACTTTAGAAAATTTCAATGATATATTTACACTAGAAGAAAATGACATAAAAATCTGAAAATTTCACAAATGTTAGAGACCCATTTAAAGCTGATGTTCAAATAAACATTTTACCTCTTGAAAATAGGGGAGTATTTTAGGGGGGAAAAATTAAAATTCGGCCGTTTTTGTGTTTAGAGGTGTCTAAAAAACTAAAGAAAACATTGTTAAATAGTTTTCAATTATAAAGACAAATTATAGGTTGCTTCACAGCAAAATTTTGACCTTCAACTCGAAATAATTAACCCATGGGGGGAAATAATTAACCAAAAATATAGAAATTAAAGTGATTTTTTGATGGAAAAAAAATTGCAAACAAAGTGGTGTACACTGCCTGGCAGATTTTTCATTTAAACTTGCGGCGGTAAAACATGTTGTTTTGTAAGAGCAATACGTTAATTCACTAAGAGAAGCCTCTTTCTAAAAGACAAGTCGCACGCGCTTAGTTTCACTAAGACGAGACACTTTGCTCAATGGATGTTGCACGCGCTGGACAAAAAAAGCACAACAGGGAGCCAGCCGCTTCGCGGCCAGAATAAGGCAAGCGATATGAACAAATTCTGTATTCAAGGTTTTCTGCCGCTAGATTAGAGTAGATAGCTGTAAAGAACTAAATCGAACACATCACACTATTGATTGTTGTCCCCTATTAGAGGCGTATAGGGGTGCAAGACAAAATTTTTAAATATTTTTCAATTATAAAGACAAGTTATAGGTTTGCTTCGCAGCCAAATTTATATTAAGACCACTGGCAATCAATCTTGTAAAAGTGCACCATGTCCAACCTACAACACGCAACTTCGGGCCACATCCGCTTTTGCCTGCTAAAGCACCGAAACTGGAAGCACAACATTGGGAGTATATGGACACTGACAAATAAGACCCGTTGAAAGAATATAGAATAACCAAGGAATAACACCCTGGTAAAGTATAGTGGAACTGCGCTATACCCCCCCCTGGTATAATATAGTAGAACCGCGCTATAACCCCCTAGCAAAATATACAAAAACCGCACACCCTGTCTAGTTTTATTTTTTTTTTTTTCAGTCAATTTTTTATGGCTCACTTTTGACAAGGAAAAAAACATAGTTGGAACATGAAATTTTCACAACTGTTAAATACCCTCCCAAAGTTGTTTCTTATATAAAAAAAAATTGCCTAGGTTCTAAGGGGTCGTTTTTAGGGGGGTAAAACTGTCATTTTTTGTTAATTTTGGTTTTCGGCACTTTTCAGAGATGAAAAAATGTAAAAAAAATCTGATATATTTATGGATGATGGATACATGACATATACAATGCTAAGTAACAAAATTTTAAACATTAGCCCTGAACTGTTTATCCGGGAGATCAAAATGCACAACACTTTAGGAAATTTCAATGATATATTTACACTAGAAGGAAATGACATAAAAATCTGAAAATTTCTCAAATGTTAGAGAACCATTTAAAGCTGATGTTAAAATAAACATTTTACCTCTTGAAAATAGGGGAGTATTTTAGGGGGGCAAAGTTAAAATTCGGCCATTTTTGTGTTTAGAGGTGTCTAAAAAACTAAAGAAAACATTGTTAAATAGTTTTCAATTATAAAGAAAAATTATAGGTTGCTTCACAGCAAAATTTTGACCTTCAACTCAAAATAATTAACCCATGGGGGAAAATAATTAACCAAAAATATAGAAATTAAAGTGATTTTTTGATGGAAAAAAAATTGCAAACAAAGTGGTGTACACTGCCTGGCAGATTTTTTATTTAGACTTGCGGCGGTAAAATATGTTGTTTTGTAAGAGCAATAAGTTAATTCACTAAGACGAGACACTTTGCACAATGGATGTTGCACGCGCTGGACAAAAAAAGCACAGCAGGGAGCCAGCCGCTTCGCGGCCAGAATAAGGCAAGCGATATGAACAAATTCTGTATTGAAGGTTTTCTGCCGCTAGATTAGAGTAGATAGCTGTAAAGAACTAAATCGAACACATCACACTATTGATTTTTGTCCCCAATTAGAGGCGTATAGGGGTGCAAGAAAAAATTGTCAAATATTTTTCAATTATAAAGACAAGTTATAGGTTTGCTTCGCAGCCAAATTTATATTAAGACCACTGGCAATCAATCTTGTAAAAGTGCACCATGTCCAACCTATAACACGCAACTTCGGGCCACATCCGCTTTTGCCTGCTAAAGCACCGAAACTGGAAGCACAACATTGGGAGTATATGGACACTGACAAATAAGACCCGTTGAAAGAATATAGAATAACCAAGGAATAACACCCTGGTAAAGTATAGTGGAACTGCGCTATACCCCCCCTGGTATAATATAGTAGAACCGCGCTATAACCCCCTAGCAAAATATACAAAAACCGCACACCCTGTCTAGTTATGTGGCCCGAAAAAAAAAATTTTTTTTTGGACGTATGTTGTTTTTGTCCGAATTATTTTTTTTTTTTTTTCAGTCAATTATTTTGTGGCTCACTTTTGACAAGGAAAAAAACATAGTTGGAACATGAAATTTTCACAACTGGTAAATACCCTCCCAAAGTTGTTTCTAATACAACATTTTAGAGCACAACATCTAAGGGGAGGTTTTTAGGGGGACAAAACTGTCATTTTTTGTTAATTTTGGTTTTAAGCACTTTTCCGAGATAAAACAATTTAAAAAAAATCTGATATATTTATGGATGATGGATATATGACATATACAATGCTAAGTAACAAAATTTTAAACCTTACCCCTGAACTTTTCATCCGGGGGGTCAAAATGTAAAACACTTTAGGAAATTTCAATGATATATTTACACTAGAAGAAAATGACATAAACATCTGAAAATTTCACAAATGTTAAACAACCATGTAAAGCTGATGTTCAAATAAACATTATACCTCTTGAAAATAGGGGAGTATTTTAGGGGGGAAAAATTAAAATTCGGCCGTTTTTGTGTTTAGAGGTGTCTAAAAAACTAAAGAAAACACTGTTAAATAGTTTTCAATTATAAAGACAAATTATAGGTTGCTTCACAGCAAAATTTTGACCTTTAACTCAAATTAATTAACCCATGGGGGAAAATAATTAATCAAAAATATAGAAATTAAAGTGATTTTTTGATAAAATAAAAATTGCAAACAGAGTGGTGTACACTGCCTGGCAGATTTTTCATTTAAACTTGCGGCGGTAAAACATGTTGTTTTGTAAGAGCAATACGTTAATTCACTAAGAGAAGCCTCTTTCTAAAAGACAAGTCGCACGCGCTTAGTTTCACTAAGACGAGACACTTTGCTCACTGGATGTTGCACGCGCTGGACAAAAAAAGCACAACAGGGAGCTAGCCGCTTCGCGGCCAGAATAAGGCAAGCGATATGAACAAATTCTGTATTGAAGGTTTTCTGCCGCTAGATTAGAGTAGATAGCTGTAAAGAACTAAATCGAACACATCACACTATTGATTGTTGTCCCCTATTAGAGGCGTATAGGGGTGCAAGACAAAATTGTCAAATATTTTTCAATTATAAAGACAAGTTATAGGTTTGCTTCGCAGCCAAATTTATATTAAGACCACTGGCAATCAATCTTGTAAAAGTGCACCATGTACAACCTATAACACGCAACTTCGGGCCACATCCGCTTTTGCCTGCTAAAGCACCGAAACTGGAAGCACAACATTGGGAGTATATGGACACTGACAAATAAGACCCGTTGAAAGAATATAGAATAACCAAGGAATAACACCCTGGTAAAGTATAGTGGAACTGCGCTATACCCCCCCTGGTGGTATAATATAGTAGAACCGCGCTATAACCCCCTAGCAAAATATACAAAAACCGCACACCCTGTCTAGTTTTATTTTTTTTTTTTCAGTCAATTTTTTATGGCTCACTTTTGACAAGGAAAAAAACATAGTTGGAACATGAAATTTTCACAACTGTTAAATACCCTCCCAAAGTTGTTTCTTATATAAAAAAAAATTGCCTAGGTTATAAGGGGTGGTTTTTAGGGGGGTAAAACTGTCATGTTTTGTTAATTTTGGTTTTCGGCACTTTTCAGAGATGAAAAAATGTAAAAAAAATCTGATATATTTATGGATGATGGATACATGACATATACAATGCTAAGTAACAAAATTTTAAACATTAGCCCTGAACTGTTTATCCGGGAGATCAAAATGCACAACACTTTAGGAAATTTCAATGATATATTTACACTAGAAGGAAATGACATAAAAATCTGAAAATTTCACAAATGTTAGAGAACCATTTAAAGCTGATGTTAAAATAAACATTTTACCTCTTGAAAATAGGGGAGTATTTTAGGGGGGCAAAGTTAAAATTCGGCCATTTTTGTGTTTAGAGGTGTCTAAAAAACTAAAGAAAACATTGTTAAATAGTTTTCAATTATAAAGACAAATTATAGGTTGCTTCACAGCAAAATGTTGACCTTCAACTCAAAATAATTAACCCATGGGGGAAAATAATTAACCAAAAATATAGAAATTAAAGTGATTTTTTGATGGAAAAAAAATTGCAAACAAAGTGGTGTACACTGCCTGGCAGATTTTTTATTTAGACTTGCGGGGGTAAAATATGTTGTTTTGTAAGAGCAATAAGTTAATTCACTAAGACGAGACACTTTGCACAATGGATGTTGCACGCGCTGGACAAAAAAAGTACAGCAGGGAGTCAGCCGCTTCGCGGCCAGAATAAGGCAAGCGATATGAACAAATTCTGTATTGAAGGTTTTCTGCCGCTAGATTAGAGTAGATAGCTGTAAAGAACTAAATCGAACACATTACACTATTGATTTTTGTCCCCAATTAGAGGCGTATAGGGGTGCAAGACAAAATTGTCAAATATTTTTTAATTATAAAGACAAGTTATAGGTTTGCTTCGCAGCCAAATTTATATTAAGACCACTGGCAATCAATCTTGTAAAAGTGCACCATGTCCAACCTATAACACGCAACTTCGGGCCACATCCGCTTTTGCCTGCTAAAGCACCGAAACTGGAAGCACAACATTGGGAGTATATGGACACTGACAAACAAGACCCGTTGAAAGAATATAGAATAACCAAGGAATAACACCCTGGTAAAGTATAGTGGAACTGCACCATACCCCTTGATATAATATAGTAGAACCGCGCTATAACCCCCTAGCAAAATATACAAAAACCGCACACCCTGTCTAGTTCTTATCTTGTTTTTTGTGATAAATATGGCAATGAAAATGTCAATTTAAATGTAAGAGTGCGTGATTTGTTTTTTTTTGTAAATTAATCTTTCAAAGACATTAGAGAACTACAGTTATTGATATGAAGTCCAACATAGGCTATTATTCAAATTTGTGTCAGTTGGAAATTTTTAAACCGAAGAATACACCCCGCAAGAATCATTACGTAAAAGCTTGCTAAAGATTTTCACAGGTGATAAGCAGTGTTCCCTCTAAGAAAATATTCTACAGAGCAAGTATTTTTTTTTCTTGAGAGTTAGCGCAGTGGTCAGGAACAGATTAAGTTTTTTTAATGGAGGTAACCGGGTAAGTGGTTAAAATTAAAAAAAAGACGTAACGAAGCGTGACATCATTAAACAAATATATTTTTTAAAGAAGATTTCTGTTCCCGATTGAAGTCGGAAATGTGCAACTGCATAAGAGTTTAAATCAGGGAGTCGAACCGGAACCGAACCGGAACTTTATGAACCGGTTTTGGGCTAAATTTTTCTGAACCGTAACCGAACCTGAACCGCTTTATGTGAGATTTTAAGAAGCCGAACCGGAACTGAACCTAATATTTTGGAAGAACCTGAACCTTAACCGAACCTGTATACAAAAGCGGTTCACTATACAGCATTACGTCACAACTTGTATTTTGCAGAGTAAAGCTATGCCATTTTCGAAATGCTATACAAATAATGAATATTAATTAAATAAAACGGTAATTTTTTATTTTTCAGATATTTTAATAATCAGCTGCTTGTTTTTTAATACGTCACGTAACTTAAATTTAATACGAGTTGCAATTTAATATTATTCTTTACATTTATTGACCCACATTTTTTAGATTTAACGCAACCAATATTGTATCCAAACCGGAACTTTATAAACCGGTTTTGGAAATAAATTTAGTCGAACCGGAGCTGAACCGGAACTTTTAAATTGCTCGAAACCGAAACTGAACCGGATTAAAAAAAAATCGTTGAACCCGAACCGAACCTGAACCGGATAGTCAAACGGTTCGACTCCCCGGTTTAAATACAATCAAAGAAATGGCAACAATTAAAAGCGGTAGCGCGAAAAATATCCGATTACTTGGTTAAATTGACAAAACGTTTAATTTAAAAATATAGGATATGTGATGCCTTTAGGTCTTAGGACAATCATTAATTGCTAACTAATCGCTCATTTGCATTTATCAAGATGATTTTCCAACCTGTGAGGGCCATTGACCCAACAACTGTATATGGCTGCACAGAAATTACGTAACAAATTCGAGCTTTAACCCGAAAAACACAGTGCGTTTATCCTGATGAATTTCACGATGGAAAGGTGTGACCTGCAATACAAAACAATGACGATATTTACTAAAAGGTTATCGATTGGCTCAAAGCGCAAAAATATTAACTTGATATACTTGACAGAAATTGCATGTATAAAAAGCCGTTGAGTTCATGTTGCGCTAGCCTATGGACGCAACAAAACAAAAAAATCTGTAAGGCGCCCTTATTTTTATCTTATTTGTTTTGGTCAAAGTTCTAACTTTGGTAGGGCCGTTTAGCTCTGGATGTTGTGTTCAGGGGCGATAAAATACAGTTGTGTCCACTGCTGTGAGCACATTAGTAATGAGCTGCCTGCTTTTCAATATTCCACGAAAGGAAACAGAATTTTTTTATGCTCTTACAGGTAACAAAAAACTACTCAATTTTGCAACTGATTTCAAGAGCAAAAAAAAAATGACTGGATGTGGCGTTACTTATCGTAAATGCAAATCTCATAATTAAATAGGTCATATACCGTATTTACAATAGTATGAAGAGATATTTTTGAAATTACTTCGGATAGATTTTAAATCAGTCTCATAATCACATTTTAGCGTTTCTCACAAATCAATTTTCCCATTCGTTCGAAAAGTTTATTAATAATAATCAAATGTGTTAAAAACATTCATTACGTAATATATAAAACTCAGTCATAATTGCTACAGTCACCGACGTCGAGATACATTTAAAATAATTATAAATACAAAAAGTGGAACGCACAGTACGTATTGTTTTTTTAAAAAAATTTAACTAATCCAGGTAAAACGTTATTTTTTAGGGCCATAACACTTTTACTACGGACAGAAACCTTGAAATAAACCATTTTTGACAAAAAATAATAGTTTGACGTACTTTTTTAACACTTCTCATGGACATCAAAACAGTAGCCTGCGTTTAAAAACTTTGCAAAAGTGAATCGAAGTTGATTGCACTGTTAAGAAACAATTTTATTATTTCTACACATCAATGGGTTAATACCGAATGCAAGACATTTCGCATAATCATACCAAACGCAGGAGACAGATATCTGTACAGTGTACAATATAATAATGTTTGCGGGCCTAATTACTAATATAACAAATTTTCCGTTATTTGACTTTTCCTCCTCTCATGTAAGATAAATGATAAGATTGTGTTAGAAAACGTTCCGAGAAATTTTGTTTTTGGTCGCTAATCGAAATCTAATTAACCACACAAACACCCAATAAAGATCTTGAAGACACAGTAATCGTTCAAAACATAAGCGCTGTGGCAAAATGGTCAAAAAAGAATAGCACACGATTGTTGGTATAAAAACTTAAAAAGAGCCTAAAAACAAAATATTATGGAGCGATTGATTTAAAGACACGTGGATTTTCTACAAATAGCAGTGAAAAGATAGTAAACAACAAAAATGTATGCAGATTTCACACATGACTTTGGACGGGTCATTCGAATAAACAGCACGTGGGACAAAAACAATCTTGAAATAGTGTGCAATAGAACGCAAGACCGTAAGTGTATGAATGTTTAGCGAGAACCATATTTTAGATTTACAATTACACGTCTCATAAAATAAATACGATTGCAGAATCTATTAAAAATGCACAAACATTCAAGTAAGAATGATGCTGCGAAAAATCTCGAGAGGCGATTAGGCATACAGTTTCATATTTTACGTAACACGTAACGTGTCACAGCGCAACACTAAGAATTCATTTGTTACGGAAGGCGGCAGTCGGAACAAAGCGCAACTTGTCCTTTGAGGAAGTCCCGACAAGGACACAGCCGATTTTGGTCGGTAAAACGACCAGCACAGCTGAACAACTGACTGTTGCTTTGCAGGTAGCACCTAAAAAACACCAACACACAAAACTATAATAAAAAACTAATAAATTCACAGAGCCGATCCGTACGAGAAAGGCGTCATTGGAATTGTAGGAAAGTTATTTCCGAATCCGCAAGTAGACAGCACTGACAAAACTGCCGTAGTTGCAGCCTAGTAGCTCATTAGTTTTTCTAGTAAAAGTTGAAAATATGAATTAGTGTTTATTTGATGTGCGGTAAGCATTAAATTTCCTAACTGGCCCTTGTGTTAAAAAGGTTGCCCACCCCTGTCTTATACTGTCGCAAACAAAACAAAAACAATATTTTGTTATACTTTTGAAAGCTTTGCAACAAAACATAAGTTTTATCTAAAAAATAGAAAAGCTATATTCAATTGCAAATCTCATCGTAACTTACTTGTCGTCTTTATGAGAAGGAAAGTCGATTTCCTCGTCGTTTTGACTGGGTAAGATCACGTGACTACAGTTGACTCCCATACGTTGGAAAGCTGCTTTCTCGTTGAGTTGCCTGAAGTATCTTGGTTCGCATACCAAACCATGCTTAACACAAAGATCCGAACACGATTCCTCCTCATTGCTTTCCAACACCTTCAAGGGCATTATAAGCTCTAGTCAAAATTTCCTACGGTTCGGCATTTTAGGGGTAGAGTTGGATAACAAATGGGGACCCTGAGATGCCGACGTTTAAAAATATCCGCAAAACAAATTCCCAGCAACTTATTAGTGAAGAATACAGTGTTGAAGAATAACAATAAATTTATAAGGAGAATTGACTTCCCAACGACAGAGTCATAAGGAAAGTCCTGAATAATGACGATACGTGCTAGACCACTGGTTCCAAATCTTGGGATCGCTTTATATTATTTAGGATTTCGAGGTCATTTCTTAACTATTCCAAAAATATTTTCGCCCACCGCGAAATCTTATTGACTATCTTCAAGTTATTTTAAAAGACTAAAACAACTGCAAGATTTTTGAGCTACAAGGTAATGTTTTATATCTTGGTAATATAAACACAACATCGAGAGTAGGAATTCCCTATCAAGTTACAATGTGTCAACTAAAACCAATAAAATGATAAATTTATCGGACTTTTCGAATGAGTTTTTGTGGGAAGTTTTTTTACGTGACTATAGGTCAGTGCCGCGTGAACTCAAACTGTCTCCCAAAACGCAACTTCTGCCAAATAATCTATAACTAATTTATAACTTCTGTAACAAAGGGCGAATCTTTGTAGTATGTTCAAGGCGCCACGTCTTCTAAATAAAAGTTATGTACATTTAAAATATATTGCAATGTAATGACTAGCCCTAGTTGTCTCCGGAAAGAATCGTGCCAAATTTCTGGTAACCGCTCCGTGGAAAGTTTTTTGTATATTTACCGTTTCTCAAGTGCCAACTGTCGTAAGTTACCGACCTATTTTGTACGTACTATTCACGAAAGATACAATAATGATATATGCCTTCAATTATTATACAGCAAAAAAATTTACCGTGCAACAAGCACTGCTCTACAAGATAAAAAATGTTAGGAGTAATGTCACCATTTTTTTTAAGATTTTGTGTTTTAGAAATAAATGGTTGAAAAGCGATGATAAGACATTTATATGCATGTAACTTATAAGTGTTGAGCAACGCTTAACACTGTAGTAAGCATTTCTAACTAGAAGTCGGCGGTCCGACGCACTATAGCTGATGTGAAAATAGAAATGAATCGTCTGGAACAACACCAATCACGTATTTTAACAAATTTAACGCGGAAAACAACATAAAAAAACTTAAACTATAAAGACCCGTGTACCTGTAGGGTTTGAAGTGGTGGGTGCCACGCTTTTGCCGCGGAGCAAAAATCATCCCTCTCCAATTGATGAGCAAGGCGTTCTAACATTCCATAGCAGGTGAACTCAAGCGGAACGTATGGGGACGGCTACCGAAAAATGAGAACAAATTGTCAACTCGGTTAACTATGGAAGGAAATATAATCGCATAATAGATATCTTGTTGAAGCTTAATCATATTTGATTGAATATCGTATGAGTGGTTTCATACATTTACAATATTTAATTTTAGTCCAAAAAAAAATACGTATATTGTAATATAACAGCAGAAAACAACCATAAAGCGCAGTACAAAAACAGGTTTCCATTGCCGGAATTTAGTTTAATTTCTCTTTTTTAAACATATGTAACATCAAACACTCACTGGAGGCGAATCGAGAATATCTTTGACGATTTTCTGGACAGATTGTATGTCTTCTATGTCTACCATACGAACATGCGGAGGGCCTAAATGAAGAGTTTTAATGTACGCAACAAATTTGTATTAAATAAATAATTTTTCGACGAGAGCATCATATATAGAGCAATTGTTTTACTTTATTTACCAAAAATACCGTGATTGACTTCGCGTTGGCCTGTATCAGGATTATTCACGGTTAACATTCGACATTTTAATGCTTTAAATTCATAATAACACTTTTAAAATTTTTGACAATAAAAAGTATTATCTAACGAAAAACAAAAGACGCATTCTATGAAAAATTCGGACGTGAGATGAATTACTATACATGGGAAAATGAAAAGTGTGGCTTATTGGAAGGGGTCATATAAAATCTGAAATGATAACAATGGTCAACACAATTTTTCTTGCACAGGGTTTTCGAACTGATTCTAGTGTACTTTTATTTACATGTGTATGGTAGCCATTATTCTTGCCATAACGAAAGTGAAAAGTGCAGTATATTCTTTTATATTGGACTTTCGGAACATTTTTATTTTAGCTCCAGCAGCAATTAGCCATCATATAACACTTCCAGCCCATGAAAAAATTAAAACCTTTTGCATCAATCTCAGGCAGGTCAGCAAATACGGGAACGGGTCGTTTAGCTGAATTGTATGCTCGCACTGCTCGGCTATAGGAAATGTTTGTTCTTTTTGTTAAACCTTTTGACATTAACAAGGCCATAGTAGCAGTCATCTAACTGATTTCTAGGTTCTCTCCAAACTGGGACACCGAACTTGCTGGTATTTTTTCCCTTTTGAGCGCAAATGGAGCGTTTTGACTCGGGTTATGCACACCTTTAAAAGCGTCCAGTTTTTGTCCTGTTCCCTAAAAGGGACTTTGAAGGGTGCTAGATACACACACATATTTTTTGTTCGTTCTAGTCAGGGTTTAACTTACCGTCCGAAGCAATGCTTTTAATGTAATTGGGTCACGTTATAAGCTAATGCGAACCAAAATCTAACGCAAATCGCCGTTTTTCGTCTCTTGTTTCGTCCATCGTAAACAAAGGATATTTTTCTCTTTCGCTTTTTATTATTTGTTCAGATGGGCTGAATATTAGCAAGGGTGTATTTGACAAATGACAGAGTTCGTCTAATGTTCCTCGCTGTTCACTATCTGCGCTAATATCCCATGTTGGTGTAAGTCGCCTTTTTTATGTAATGGTAGATACCGCAAAATTATTCTTTATAGGCATATTCTAGACCTAAGACTATGTGTTTGGTTGCAATTGACACAACTTATTTTCTCTCAACCGCAGCTTACATTTTACCTGACTTGGCATAAAGCTCAACGCAGATGTTGCGCTAATCGTGGCATAATAACACCCGGGAAAACGATCTTCGTTTAGTATTACAGGTGGCGAAGTCGTGCCTGTAATTTAGCTAGTCCCGTGCAGGGAACTTAGGAATCTGCGATGCGCTTTTGTTGGACGCTAATTGGTTGTGTCTGATTATTTTTTTTATGACGATATTATTATAACTACTTTATGACGCCATTATTCATTAAAGTCAGACGGAAAATAAAGGAATTCCCTAATTTGAAAATTCGGGGTCCCCTTTTGAATTCTGGATACGCCCCTGTACACAAACTGGATGAAGGTGTCGATGTTTTGTGTCTTTGAGGTGCTTGAGTGATAACTCCGCCCCCCTCCCCCACCGCGTTCTAACCGCACACATTTTTTTAGTTTATGGGGCTCTATTGTAGGGTAGACCTATTATAATCAATTTATAACGTCCTATAAGAGTAAAGGCTTGTATTGCAATGTGAATATAGCTCATTGGCCATTGCATTTCCAAACAAATTGCCGTTTTAACCTGTATTGAGTAACTGCTAATTACTGAGGGTGTCGCAGAATGTCTGAATCGATACCCCGAAGTTATTAAACATGAAAGTGGTAGAGCAAAAACTGCGGATTTTTTACGAGTCTTTTATGTAGAATGACCCGCCTTACAACAAAGTCACTTAAAAATAACAGGATAGGTCATATAATGGTAAGATAATTTACAACAAAAAAAAAACTATAAAAATATGAAGTTTATGACTATATGGCAAACTTAAATTTCCACTTTCGCGAGGCACCGTTTAAAAGTTTGGCGAAATTAATATATAGAGCAAGGGTTCTAAAATGTGAGCCACTGGACTCGTTAAGGAAGGATTTTTTTTTCTTTGAAAATTTTAAAATCTGGGCAACTAACTTAGTTTTAGAAAATACAATAGTTTTTGTTTAAAGTATTCTGTTTATTGCTAAACCACGTACGTTTGCAAGTGGTTCAGCAATTATCAGGATTTTCTTGTAATCTGAAAATTTTCGATTTCAAAACAAAAAATGTGAACAAGAATTGACTAGAAAAAAAAGTAATAAATTGAACTTTTTATATGTGTCAAAAAATTTTAGGACTATAAAAGGGTCACAAAAAAAAGCATGTTAAACAAAATATTAACATAGATTATACCAAAAACAATTATTATAAAATTTATGAGATATTTCATATGGGACTCGGTGTTCTTTTTTTTAAACGTAATATATTATATATATTTTATTTGCCATGCTAAAACCAGCTTAAATATAAATCCTGCTTGCAAACTAAAAGAGAATGAAGATGCGCATTGTGCAATAAACTATTCCTTGGATTTTTCACACTACAAGTGGAGTTTGTTTCTACATATAACTAAGGTTTTTTGTAATACATTGTCGTACAAAACAAACCGAAAGACTTAAAAGATAAAACGTTCTAACGCGTAAAACCTGTTGGTATTAATGAATGTAGTTTTGCGATGCATGGTAAATAGTGACTTATTTCGAGCAACAAGTTTAAAAGGTTACTAGAAAAAACAAACAGGATTTCAAAACCGACAACGCTGCTATTAGCCATAATACAGACTGCACATTCAAGATAAACCAAACATCGACTAAAGTAAAAAAAAAAAAAACTTACCAATAAACGTTTTAGAATAAGGGTGTTGTGACTCCAAACGCCGGTATGTAGGCTTATCCTAAAACAGAACATATTGTTATTCATTTTGCATTGCAAACTTCTGCCGCTAATGACATTACACAAAAAGGTTTCAGAAACTATCCACATCCACTTCAGGCCATTTCCATTTCAATTGCGTTTAGCCGATGTGAATGACTCATTAAGGTAACGTTGCTCAAAAAGAACAAATTTGGTTGTAGTTGGCCGAAAGTCAAAATTAGGGTAACTATAGATTTACCTAAACATATGTTTACCGCTGCTTTTAATTAAGAAACTTGTAAACAACCATAAAAAATGAGAAATGCTTAAAATCGTTTCGTTATAAATAAAAAACAAAATAAAAAACTTTTACCCTGTAGAACTTTTCTGCATGTTGTCCTTGCGGGGTTGAAGAGGAAAACACGGGATTAAGGAATACCCCGCCATTAGCGATTGCTTCAAGAGGCGCTGGGCCCTCGTATGGAAATCCCATGCCAACAAATATCTGAAACAAAAGAAATGATTACACTTTTTTCCGTATCGCTTTTTTTACTGATCTTCCATAGTTACAATTTTCTAAACTGGTTTGAGTCTTGTTAGTTTTCTTAATTTGCCTTACATAAGAAAACGTTTTTAAAATATTTTTGGGCTTTCTTGAGTCGATAAAGAGAAAAGTTTGTGTGAGCTTTTGTATCTCCTTCAACCCTTTGTTGTACATCGTATAAATCTTACGATTTTTAGCATAATGGTTGGAGGTTGTAGTAAGACGTAGTAAGAATATCAAAGTCCATACAGAAGTAGGTATCATTTTGAACGTTTCGAATAACTCTTTATTGGTTTTCAACATCTCTGAAGATGTTTGATAAAAACTGTCTGGTTGAAGTGACTTTTGGTGAACAACTATTTGTTATACTTTTCCCACACAAACAAATGATCTGGGGAGAAAAATTATATCAACATATATATAGCCCTTATCCTGTCAAAATCTTAATCCTATGTTATGATAGGCTTAGTGCACATAAATAAAATGTTTTTAATTTACTTACTCGAGCTTTGCGAAGTAGAACCGCCAGTTCGTTTCCAGGCAATACGCCATGATTAATGACATAACTAGGCACGAATTTAAGTTCATTTTGGGCGTTGACTGTGCCATGTACCTCAGTAAACTCGTGGATGGCATCGATATAGCCCGACTTTCCCTGAAAACAGAGTCACAAAAAGCTTTTTAGTATGTATGTTTGGAGTCTGTGGAGTGAGAATCAGTGTCGGGGCCTGGCGGAATAGTGGGTTTATTTGGTTGTAGTCAAGAGGTGGGACTACGCGAGACCAGGTCTCGTCCGACATGCACAAGCACAGTAGCAAGTACGGAGCTGATGGCCGCACACTGTGCATCGTAAACGTTAAAATCATAGGGGTAATATTCCAACCCACACTCCCGTGATGTTGGTGGGTAAGTTGTAATCTGGGCCGCGGAGTCGGTTAAAAATAACCCAAGTCCGACTCCGGCCAAATGTGCGATTTCGTTAAATCCTGTCCGGATCCTAAGCTACAGACTGTACTCAGCCATTTACCTAACCTATTTAGCAATCCACTTATAGGGGTGTCATATAATTCGTCCAACAATAATACATGGTTTAAAAATATTCCACAATATGTGGTCCCACCTTTACAATTTAAAAAATTTGGTACTGCGCACCAGCACGTCGGCCTTGGGACTCGGATAGTTCTACGTAGTCTTAACTCGAGTCCCAAGTCGATTTCTGTGAGTCTAGATTCCGACTCGGCAGCTCTGGTTGTAAGACACCCCTATATGTTGATTGCCGTATCTTAACACTATTTTTGGAAAGGATGGGTGGAATACAGGTCAATGAAGTCGATGCCGGACACGGAATTCGAGACAGACTCCATTAATGTGGCAGTCAGACTCGACTTGATTCATTGAATATTTCTGACAATTCAATATGATTTCAACGTAGATTAGTTAGTTAAAACATAGAACGTCGCTGTGTTTTAGTTCATCTACTCGACATATTGTTCGTACGTATATCATTGCTGGATAATTTTTCAGCAAAACTTACAAGTGACTTTTTTAGTTCTTTAGTCGGCTATTGAAGAAAAATAATCTTAACTCGGGGGAACCTTGAAGACAGCTCTGGTAACCAACCTTCAATACGTAGAAAAAATTGCCAAAATTTACGGCATATATCGTTTATTTAAGTGCAACGGTAACCAGCAGGGTTCCAGGTCGCTCGCAGGTACCAAATAAGGCAACTTTAGCTTGCTCAAAACATATTACACCATTGAGCAACAAAAAAGTATTTATGAAATGTATAAGACAATTTTGTTAAATCCATCGATGTGTTTACGTAGAAAACTAAGAAAATTTACTATTTCATAAAATTTTATCAAACTGAATGCGCTTTAAAAACTTGGTACAAATAAAGTAGCACTTAGAGTTCCACAGTTTGATGTACAGTCAATCACCGGAATACCGTAAGTATAAATCGCGTTTGCGAAATATCAAGCAACATTTATCTATAGGAATCATCGGAAAATAAATAAAACTACAAAATGTTTGCCGCTTTCATGCATGAAATTAAAAAATTTGATCAAATTTTACAAGTCCTGCGATTTGACGCTGGCTATGCTAGTTTTCTCAAGATTTTGTTGGTACGCGAAAACGTTGTGTTTTTAATCGCACTACTTTTTATCGCTTACTAGGTTAGTTTTCAGAACAAAATTATGGTCCCTCTTTCGCCCAACAAATCACTTACAGAAGTGATAGTCTTCTTCAATCGGCACTCAATCCGCAAAAAAAATATTAATAAAAGTAATTGTCGTAATCGTGTAAAATAAAAACACTTTTGTATTAAGCGCCTTCCATAAATTCACACAAACATATTTTATCACGCATAAACAAGATATCTGTACACGACAACAAAACCTAAAAACTCGAATAATTATCTCAAGCAGGACAACTGACGTTATTTTAGCCAATAGAAAAAAAGCTTTGCGAAACGTGGCCATAACTGCTGAGAACATTTTCTTATGTGGAGCAAGTAAGTCCCCTTTTTTTTAAAGTAGTCATCTTATGTTTTGTTGCATAATTTATCTATCGTGAAAAATCCTAAGTAACATCTGTGTTCGTGGCACCATGTTAGGTGTGTAAAATATAATACATATAATACCAAACTTGTGATTATTTCAAGAAAATAGGGACCTAATTTTAGTGCAATTACTACAATTAATAGCAAATCGCATTTCAAGCTATAATTGTTCAAGTTAATGTCTGCTTTCCTATTATACAAAGTCCTATACAGGAAAAAAACATGTAATATTCAGCAAGTTGTAAGTAAGCAAAAAGCATGAAAATGTGAAGTGGAAACGAAAAAGCATGAAGCTCGAAAAAGCTTGAACTGTGTCAAGTAACCTACTTCATTTCCTTCTATATAGTTAAATATTGTTGGTATTATAGTATTCAAAAACCAAACGGTATACACTGGGGGATAACACTAACAGTTGCCTTTTAAAGGCATATCAAACATCACGTCAGAACAAGCAGAAATATTCCTTTAGTATACTACAATTCTATCTTTCATTGGTGTTTTTTATAAACATAAATTCTAAACAACATTAGGCCAGTCGTTTGAACAGTCGCGTTCTACATAAAAAAAACGGTGTTTGTCAAAAAAGATTGCGCAATGTCGTGTTATTTTGGTTATATTTTGTTTATGTTTGGTATGCAACCCACGCGAAATGGTTCGCAACAGGCATGGTGTCGAATTTTCAACCGTTTGTATTTCTTTAAATTAAAATAAACATATGTCGGAAATATATTTGGCGATTGAACTACTGTTTCGAAACGCTGCTGCAGCAATGGGGTGTACAACATATTATGTAATAGCGACTTTTACATTTTGTTTAACAAAGGTAAGACATGTAGAAATATTCGTTTCAGTGTGACAATTTACCGACAGAGCCCCATTATTTTCAAAATGGTCAAAGTATAACGGTTTTTGTTGGCATAACGCAGTTCTTAAAAGGAATAACTTCAAGCGCCTTTATATTTAAATATAGATATCTTGCGCCCCTCGCCCTGTTTTTTTGTGGACCGTGACTTGCCCTGCGTTTTATTTTATATATTTCCACTACCGTAATAATATTTACGATATTCTTAGAGCGGATGCATAAAGTCAACAGAAGTGATCGAGCGGTTTCAAGACTTTTGAATTATTGCAAACATTGCTATCCTCATTTTTTACACTTGCAAGTTGAAAAATAAATTAACAGCAAAATATAATTTGTTTAATACAGCAAAACTTGCCTCCCAAAACGCGTCGACCTTTCCGTAGACGAGAGTAATGTTTTCTTTGGTGATGTTGCGTAATTCGGTGGCGTTCAAGTGTTCTTCGATGACGAAACCGAGAAAGGTGTTGTCGGGGGTATGTGCTGAAAGACATATCATTTGAACAACAAGACTTTTACTAGTAATTGTTTTTATACTGGACCATAAATTTAAGTAGGGGTGCTGCAAATCTATTTATCATGTCAGGGTTGACATAAGTCATAAAAACAGCGTACCCTATAGGCAGACTTGAACAACTAGATTTGTTTTAGCTTTTTAAAATTCGATTAGCATTAAAATTAGATCATTTCGGGTTTTCAAAACTAGATTAGAATTAGAATTAGATCGTTTTAAGTTTACTTAAATTAGATTACAATCAGAATTACCGAATTCCTAACAAATTAAATTGTAAATGGAATTTGAACTAGAATCACATTTAATTATTTACAATTTATTTGATCTAATCGCAATTTATTCTTATAAAAACGTGAATGGTAAATATGTGTGAGCTAATTTCTTCGTTTTGATGCTGTCTTTTGAAATAAATCAGTGCTTCTTTATCGCTGCGCCGTGGAAGGCTGCCAAATGCGTCGCGGACAAACGGAGAACGTATTCAAACATATTGGACATAATTATATTTTTTTAACATTGTTTTATTTTCGGCCATGTAATAAAAACATGCAAGAAATTTAAAAAAAATGCCGGTATACCACAAAAAAAAAAATCGCGCTCGCTTCGCTCGCCAGGTCTTCCCTCACTTAAAAACGTTAACAAACACTGTTTAACGCTTTCCCTCAAAGTAGTTTCATTACACTTTCCATTAGTAGTATAAATGACGACGTGCAGTCGGATTTTAAATCAAACAAACGCTTTTTTTCGCGCTAATAGTTTACTGCCTTCCTGAATGTAATTCAACACGTTTTTTCGTGCAAAAAAGATCCGAGGCCCAAAACAAACAAAAAAAGGTTGCCGACCCCTGCTCTACAGGAAAACAACGCATTATGAAAGAATATCTTATTAAAAAAAACCTATGCCACCTTTAATCTTTTTCATTTTACTCGTTACTTACGAAACATGGTGTTAAACTGCTGTGGTAGTAAATTCCAATTGCCCCAAGGTGAGCGCAGCCTCTTTCTCAAAGCATACCGTGCATCATTGAATGCAGGCTCTGTGCCAAAACTGTCAACAACTCGTAACTTGCATCTGCAAAGATAAACACATTATTGGCGTTAAAAACATAAGACAGGTGGCGTTCACATGGCTAATATAAACAAGCAGATAAAGTTTGGAAAAGTTTTACTACTGGGCATATTAAAGTCGATTTTTTCTGTTGATAGTGTACTGGTATTTGCTTCTAGCAATTATTATAAGATAAAATTGCCAAAAAAGTCGTATTTCATGTATAAAAACTTTCAAGAGTTCACTTGAAGTTTCAGCTAAATCATTGCAGAAGTATTCCTGAATGATTAAAAAACACTAAACTTAAGGGTTATAGTGTATATGTATCGACACTAAGAATATACTACATATCTTTTTGAACCCTGTTCTTACAAGATTCTATTCAATTTAAGAAATATTTTTACTAAGGTACTGACTTACAGCAGCAAATGAAACTTGGTTCCTACTGCTTTCTTTAGCACAACCATCCCTCTGTAGTCAATAAATACCACGTCAAAAGGAGTTTTTTTTAAAGGACAGTTGGTACTTGCTGATGCGAGGTAGGGATTAAAGTTTCTGCAAGATGCAAGATAAGGTTTTTGAAACAACAGGGTTGACTGTTTGGACATACCTAAAAATTAGAGATTTCACAAATCATTTACCTAACATTAAATTTGGTACTGGTTGACCAAGAAATGTATATAGTCAAGAGATATCAACTTCTATTAAAAAATTTCCTCAAAATGTTATGTTTGTATATCTGTTTAGCTTGTGCTGACAACTTTTTCGGAGTATAAAACAATAATCTAGTTAAATAGGCAAATATGTGTTGTTGTGTTGTATAGGGTTTATTGTAACCTACAATCCACAAAACATAAATCGGCATTGAAAAAAACTGTAACATAACTTCGATCTCACAAATTTATTGTTTTTAATGAACAAAACTTACTTTGTAAGGTGATAAGTAGAATGGGTGACAGTAATGTTGTGACCAAGGACATAAAGTGATGATATGAGGTCCGACCACTGTACCAATTCACCCAAGGGACCCCCCTTAAAAGCATTCTCAGCAATGTTCCACCCACTATCTTCAGACAATAATCCCATATGAACCATAATCTGCAACATATTTAACACAGTTAACACATGTGAATGCATACGTAGTCTAACAGAGTTTTAAGGATGTGGTCACTAGTAAATTTTAGTAGAAGGGTTGCCACATAATTTTATGATAAAATTGAAACACCTATTTATAGTTTTTTAAATACTCAAAGTTGCATTGATCAATATTTTTTTAATGTATCTATTCGAAAAACAAAATAGATTAAATATCATGGTTAACATAATAACAAAAATTATAAAAACTGGTTGTACAACAACTCTTTCTAAACATATCTTAAGCTGGACATCTTAAGCTACTAAAATCAAATTAAGGACTATTGAAAGACTTCAAATTTAATGTTGGCAAACTGCAAGTTAATGTTGGCAAACCGTAAACAAGCAAGATTATATATTTTTTTTTTAGTAAATATGGAGTACAGGTAAACATCATTTGCCTACCACTAAACCTACTGTGGAAACTCAATTGTTTAGAGTTGTCTAATTTTAGCTACACACAAATTTTTTAATGGCCAAGCTGTTGATTATTAGCCGAATTGCTATAATAAACATGATCTCTTTTGAAAATTCGAGCTGAGTTTGTTAAGATCTTAAATTTACTTCTAAGAGTAAATGTAAATCCACGAGTAAAATACAAGTGAAATATCCAGGCCTAAGAAATGGTAGAATTTGAATGGAAAGCAGAATGTTTAGTTTACAACCCAGGCACATCTCAGTTTCATACAAAGGTAGCGCGAATTTAAAATCGCACATCGGTTCTGATAAACTTAGTAAAATTATGTAAATGAAAATGCGCAAAATCTATGTCTAACCCGTTTTGTTAAAATCGGATCAGCCAGAATGCGCCGCATTGTTTCCAATATTTTAATATAAAAATACGTCACGTTGTGACATAAATTTTCGAGGAAATTTCCGAGTTTTTTTTAGGTTCCTGATCTGTAGTTGGCCACTGGACGCGGTAAATTTGTCAGAAATTCCGCGTTCAAAATATGGCAACCCTAGGTTATGCTAGGTTAAAAACAGTTTCATCCTTCACATTGATGTAACTTACCTGAAAATAAATTGCTGTTATCCTTTGTTTTTTTTTATTACGAAACAAGGTGGGGCGCGAATTTAGATAAAATTGTAAAAGGGGGACGTGTCTCGAAAAGTATAAGAACCACTGATCTAGAATACCTAGGGAGTACTCTTTAACTATTCTCAGTACGGCGCCACAAAATCCTTATTAATGTAAGACCTAAAAATTACTGTCACATAATTTAGTTTGAATGGTGTTGGTATTACCTTCTGTTGTCGCCATCTTGTTTTATAAACTGATTTAAACTTTTGCCCAGCTTTAAGCCATTTAGTTTCCATTCTTTTGATTCTGTTTTTTATCCACTTGTAGTGGGCGTCATCCTTCAGTATCTCGTACAGGCCAGAAAAGTTTTCACGAACAGCAGCCTGTAAGTAAGGTACCGTTCACTCTTTACCATTTTATTTTGTGCATCACACTTAGCAGATGTATTTGGCAGGTTACACATTACTTGCCACAGTAATATGTTAATCTAATCATTGTGTAAGTGTAAGTCAAGCGTTGTGGGGTAAGAATTTACTTGTAAATGCAATTCCTATAAAAATAATTCAGTAGTAGTACATTTGCCTCCCCCATGGAAGTATGGTGACACAGCATCACGCGATGGTCTGTGAATATTGCTTATAATATAATTTATAATTTCAAATGGCCTAATTGAAGACATTGGCATAGCATTTTTTACTGCTTAGGTCACTTTTAAATATTGCTTTTTGTTAGCGTGTAATACACCATGCTTTATAATTCTTGCAAAAATACCAGTAAGGCAGAAAGCTAACGACTTTGTGACAGTGTCGGCTGAATAATAATCAACCAAAATACTAAAGAAATTGATGCATAAAAATTTTTTAAATGCGAGTCTATTCTTGTTAACTCCAATTTTTCCAAATGAAATAGTTTTGTCAGCTCTAGTGCAGAGAATGAACAATACAATTTTTGGTGATGAAATTGGGGAAGGTAATTAGTTGAGTAACAAAAAAAATACAAACAAAAATAATATTTAGTTACTAAAATATACTGGGAGCAGGTTCGGCGAGAAATTTAATTAGTTGGTGTAGGACAACTTGTGTTAAACACTAGGGATGCTCAAAGTAGAATATCGAATCCTTGGATTCGAATTCAGATGGGATTCGAATCCAATTCTGCCGTTTATTTCGGGTAATTGGAGCCGATATAATTTAATGTTTTACCGCCGATTGTCGCGCCTAATTATACAAACTCGTGCGGTAAGTTGGCATGTCGCTGCGGCGACCATTTTATGGTGCTTGTTTTAAATGTAACCTGGTAGTGCAGTGTCAGCGTTTTTTCGGGCGACCAATTACTTCGCGTCAGGCGATAACATTCGTCTAATAATTAAGTGTCAATCAAGCGTTATTGGGCGAGCGATTAACGTGTAATGTCAGGAGCGGAGTTCGCAATTTCCTAAATGCGTTAAGTTGCAAAAGTAACACGTGTCGAGGTTAAATAATTTAATAAAAATATACTAGGATTCGCTATTCTGGATTCGTTATTCAAGATTCGAAACCTATTATTCTAGAATACCTTGGTATTCTACTTTGAACATCCCTATTAAACACCACCACTGAGCAAAAAGTTTAAAATTTACAACTATTTTGTCATTAATTGTAATAGTAACTATAGTGTTAGGCGAAATGTGGCGTTTTGTTTCTGGCGCGAGGCAACCTGCGATGAAATGTCTATCCAGCACAGAAAAACCAGAATACAAAAAAAGAGAGTGCAATGATTTTTGGAAAAATGGAAAACAGGCAGACCGTGGCTACTAAATTGTCAGTGTTATTTTTTTCAACAAAGATTGTAAAAACATTTCGGCCAAAAAACGTTGTTTTAAGCTAAACTGCTTTATGGGTCATTAATTTGTTCATTCATGAATGGAAATAAATGACCAGACTTTTATAAAAACTAATGTTTACAATATATTTTTTATATATGAGTGTTTAAGACATGTATAATGCTGTACATTTTACATTTCGGGAAGTGAAAAGTTATACACATAGGTCAATGGACAGTAGACTTTATGATATTACCTGTTTTAAAAACAGATCGGGTACAGAAGATAATTAAATGAACAAAAGTATACGTTGGATATGAAGGACAACGCCAATGGCGCACATAGTTGTAACTCATATAAAAGAACTTGTTTTGTAAATGCCTATATCAGCGGTTCCCAAACTAGGGTCCGCGGACCAACTGAGGTCCGTAAAGCATTTTCAAAGAGTCTGCAAGGAGAATTAGTCTTTAAGCTTTTCAACATTAGGCTTTAGCGAATGATTTTAAACATTAGTCTATGTAGTAAATTATCTGTCATCATGATTGTCTTATAGTTATGCTTAATTATTTGATCATATAGCGTGTTTTATGATGTCTCTTGTGACATCATAAAGCATTTATTATGCTGTACTACCTGCTATCAGTGAATCGTTCGCATTAGTTAGAAAGTTGTTACATTAGAAAGAATCGTGACTGCACTAGTGTACCACAAAAAACATGGGTCACCTGACCCTTGAATTTTTATAAGGCCGCAAAATTTCAAAATAATTGCAACGGGTCCACCAAGCAAAATTTTTAGAAAAGTTTGGGAACCACTGGCCTATATAAATATAAATAATATAAATAAAATTTAATTTATTAGTTTTTAGCTGTGGTCCACCTCTTGTATAACAATTACAAGTCCCAATCAAATACTATTATTATTCAAATGCCTACCTACCTCTTCAAAGTTTGGAACAGCTGCTGTAGTGGAAATATTGCCATCCAAAGGCGGACACCAATGTTCAACTTGACTTAAAAAGTGAAAAATTGAACAGTCACTTCCATCTACACCCCACTCAGCATAACAACTGTCTGATTTCCACATCTCTCTCATCCACTGATGCATGTAAACCAATTGTACTTTTAGTTTAAAATATATGATTAAAAATGTTGCTACAAACCTCTATCTTCGTTTGACAATAGCCGTAACCTTCAAAACTTGGAAAATTACAATTAGATGACTGACTTTGGATTTGGTCTGTTAAAACAGTTGTATATTTCTTTTTAATTGTTAAACTATTTTAAAACTTCTTTTACTACTTGTTTTTAACTTAGAAATTAACTTTTTTGGTTGCTAAGATACACAAAAGTATTTGATAGGTATATAGGCTTTTAAAAAAGTAATTTGCTGTTTTTCAGTTCACAGTTTTTTGTACAAACTGTTACCTGATTTTTCCATTTTAACGTTAGCATGATTTTTTTCATAAAACATTACTTTCTCTTCTAAGTCTGCCACACGTCTTTGCAAAGATTCAATTACCGGGATCAACCCTTTTTGAATGCAAATAGATAAACAAATTTAAATAAAAAACACATGTTCAAGGAATATACAATATATTAATATACCCAATTTCTCAAATCTTGGGTCACAGCAAATAAAACACATTTTAAGTATATTAGACAGTTCTAGTAAACCTTTGTAAGCAAATAATAATATACAAATTGGGTTATACAATTTAAGTTGCATCAATAACAATAATATTATTATATTTTGTATGCATTTACTCTGGCTGTTTGACAGATTCAAATTCCAATCTTGATTATCAAACCTCCATACATTCTTTAAATGTGAGTCTTTACTTGAAAACTCTAAATGATATAGTTTTGTTAGCTCTCATGCAGAAACCGTTACAATTTTTGTCATTAAAATAGGAGAAGGTAATTAGTTAAGTAACAAAAGATATGCACATAAAAATAGTATTTAGTCACTAAAAAACAATATTCTTACTGGGAATGTTGAAAATAGTATATTGGTTTAGATTAGATTCAAAATTCATATTGGGTATTACAAACCTAAATAATTTATTCATTTTACAATGGATGGTTTTGCCTAATTGTACATATGCAAGTGGAAAGTATGGATTAAGGACTGTCACTGTTGAGACAAACTTATAGTGTTGCTTTCAATGTAGTCATGCAGTGCTGGGATAGTGTTGTTTTTTTTCAGTGACTCACCTAATCATAAATGTCAATCAAGTACTATTGGGCAAGCAACTAACAGCAAAATTTTTTAATTCTAAAATGCTTGTCAGAAGTAACATTCCATCATAAAATGTGCTGGCATTAGAAAAATGTGCCATGGGGCTGCTCAAGGTAAACTTTAGGCCAATATTTAAGTATGTAGTAACTTTTTATTCTTTGCAGCTCAATATTTGACTGCACAACTGAACACATTTGTTGTAAACTAGAAGTGACACAAAACAATGTTTTATAAAACAGACTGAATAGCTTAAGAGTTTATTGTGTTGCATTGTACTTAATATATGGGAAAAATATTTTGTCTAAAACTATTGTTTCATGTTTTTGTTTTTTTATGTAGTTATGCATTACAGTTTACATAACTGCTTTAAATTGCAATTGTTGAAAATGTTAACTATTGGAAGATTATATTTTTGTTCCAGTATAAGAAATTCTAACAAAGGGTTAATTGCATAAAATTGCTGTCACTATAGGGTATAATATAAATACCTCTCCCCCACAAAAAATGGAAGTTTAATAACTAAAAAACAGACTAGGATTTCATATTCTGGATTCATTATTCTAGATTCAAAACCTAAATTCAAACTCCCTTGAGATTTTACCTGGAACATCCCTAATTCTTACCTGAGGATAAACGAACTGATGAAGGAAGCATAAAATAGAAACAAATTGTTGAAGCAATAAAACATAGGATAATTTTTATCGGAAAAATACGAACTGATCTTCCAAATACTTTCCTCATGTTTTCTTATATCAACTTCTTATGTATCATGTTACAAATCAATCGATTCGTAAAATATTACAAATCGCACAAATGACTTTGGAGTTTAAGTTTTTTTACACAGTTAAAAACACCTGTAAAGCAATTAAATTGGTAATTATAAATGTTCAGCTTCAATAGCAAGTAACCAAAGTTGAAAGTGGTACGTTATTGAAGTCATTTAGATAATTACGGCAAATGCACCCGTGAGTTTTCCACAGATTAAACTTCAACAGGACTCAAAACCAAAACGTGCACATTGTGCGCACAATGTGCACTTGCCAGATGTGCACGGTTCGGTGGACATTCGAAGGTGCACATTCTGCGCACTTTGTGCACTTGTGATATGTACGCGTACCGAAATGTGCACATTGTGCGCACAATGTGCACTTGCGATATGTGACGATTAAGTGCACATTGTGCACTATCGCTCAATGTGCAACTTACAATGTATCAGTGAACGTTATACAGTCAAATAAATAACTTCATATTAAACGATTTTTCCGATGATGTTTTTGCATGGAAAAGATTAAGTAGTGCATGTTATCTTTCGTGCAATTCTTTTTATTATGATATATTTTCTATTTGAGTTCCAATTTTATGGATTTCCGATTATATTGAATGAATTTATTACATGTTATTTTTCGATCGATTCTTTTTATAATTCAATTTTTTTTAATTGAGTCCCAATTGTATGGATTTTCGATTATATGGGGTAAATTTACCAAACAAATAAGTTAGCAACTGGAGGTAACTAAACCTGCAAATTTAACCTTAAAACCTGTAAACGATTTTTAAACGCTCATAATTTTTAACTACTCTGCTTATGTGGGCATGGTTATGACGTCATTGGGTACCGGATAGTGATACTTTTTGTTCACGATATTGGTTATCGGAATAAAATGTCCCGTTTTGGGCACCCCTACCCAATTGCATGTTGATAGGACCTTTTCAACGTAAGGCAACACTTCTTGTATTTAAAGATCTATGTTTGACCATTTTTAATCTAATTCAACTGCAATTTTAATTTTGTTAACTTAGAAAAAAATTTGTTAGAATTAGTTGAACATTGAATAGCGATACGTCTGCTTAGATTGTTTGTGTTTGTTTTAAAATGATCAATGAATCCTAAAAATAACTTTCGTAATTAGTGGCTCTATCGACCTATCTGATTCACTGCATTTTAAAAAATACAAGCATTTTTATTATGAAATACAATTAAAATGAGTGATTGTACAACGTTAAGTCAGGCCATATTTGCGTAAATTCAAAAAACTTCAACACAAAATTTTATTTTACAAAATCAGAGAATTGAAGGAGTCACGGCACGCATATAGCACAAAAGCAATTAAGGGGAACAAAAAAATACTCACTTTAGGGCGAAATACCAATCGTAAGATAAAAAGTTGGAAATGGTTGAATAGAAAAATTTTAAACGGAAAACTGCAACAGCAATATTTTCGAAATACTTTAAGCAAGAGTATCAACGAAATACTATCTATAGGTAGTTAGGCTAATATGAAAATGCGACAGAAACAAATTAAATATAACCTCAAATGACAAAGGAAAATGGAATTATATTAAAAATAAATGAAAAATGAATAAAAAAGGAAATGCTATCGAAATAAAAAAATTAAAAATCAATACACCAAAGGGAAGTTAAAGACGAACGTAGAAAAATGCTACAGAAACATACAAAATATATTATGTTAAATTACAGAGAAAAAAATAATTGCTAAAAATAAAGTAAAGGCATAGGCCTACATTTATGCAACATCCAAAAAGGTAAAGAATGCCGAACTGTTACTGAATCTGAACCGTTTTTTGTAAGATTTTAAGGACAAGAACCGGAACTGAACCGAATAATTTGAATGAACATAAACCTTAACAGAACCAGAACCTGCAAACAAAAGCGGTTCACTCCAGCATGACGTCACAACTTGTATTTTACAGAGTTACGTTAACGCCATGTTCGAAATTTTATGACAAAAATATGAATATTGATTAAATAAAACGTTGATTTGTCATTTTTTCGATATATTATCAATGAGTTGCTGTTTTTTTAATACGTCACGTAACTTATCTTGAATGACTTAACAATTCAAAAATTATTCTTGCCTCTAACCAACGATATTGCAAACCGTGCTCAAAAATGCGTCCGATTCTCTCGGTATCCACCCGACGAATGACGATGCAACACAACGCATCCAAAACGCAACCGCACACAAAGTTGTCACGCAGCGCTAGAAAAACTGAGACTTCGAAATTCACACAAAGTCCTATCCCTGAGGGAAAACCAAGTCGGTGGGTAGCTGACCCGAACGGCGATTCCCGCGGATAAACGCAGTAGTCCGGTACAAAAGGGTCTACAATAATTAAATTTGTGACAATCTGTATATCTTCTGGTAAGTAAGAAAAGCACAAATCCTACATCTGCCTGTCTGTCTGTTTTTAAGTTCGGTAATAATAATCGGCTGCCAGGCAAATAGCGCCTTACCATCACGCGCGGTGGAAAAAGTGATCACGGAAAACAGAGTGTGCACCTTTTTAGCCACCTTTGCCGCACATGCACATTAATAGCACATCAAATTCAAGTGAGGTGCACATTAGATGCAGATTTAGTGTACATTTGGTGCAAATATCGCAAGTGCACTGAACCGTGCACTTATCGCAAGTGCACATTGTGCGCACAATGTGCACGTTTTGGTTCGTGCACGTATGACAATTGCACATTGTGCGCACAATGTGCACCTTCGAAAGCGGTGCACATATACCTTCGAAAGCGGTGCACATATAACAAGTGCACATTGTGCGCACAATGTGCACATTTTGGTTTTGAGCCCGTCTCTTAAACTCATGCCCAAAAATGGCAAAATGCATCTCATTCTTTTATACCTGGCGGGATTTTTTTGCCCAAGTTAAAACAACTGGTCACCCTGATTTTTTAGACGTTGACCAGATGTTTTTGCTGATATCTTTCGCACTTTTAAAACCGGTCTCAGTTTTAAAATGTGAATTAGCTTGAACATCACTCATAATTGCCTAAAATGGAAACACATAATAAGACCTAAAGGGCTATAATATGTAAAGCAGATAAATTCCATGAAATCATAGTATTAATACAAACGACATGAAAAAGCGTTGATGTTGTACTTATTTCGGTCTACCTCTAATGGCTAAGAGTCCCCAAAAATAATCGATCCATCCATAACGGCCGCGTAGAGTGACCGTTTCAAAGAGGGGTGTCCCGAATTTTCAACTTAGGGAATTCCCCTATTTTCCGTCTGACGTTAATGAATAATGACGTCATAAAACATTCTAATCAGAAACAACTAACGTCCAGCAAATGCGAACACGTGCGTCGTCGACACTCCTGCCAGGCGAAAAACTAAACCAAGAACGTTAAATATGTGTGATTGATTTTGGTAGAATCGTGTTTCGACTATCAGCAGCGCAGTTTCCTAAGTTCCATATACGGGACTAGCGTTAAATTACGGGAACGCCTTTCGCCACCTGCAATACTAAACGAAGATCGTTTTTCCCGGGTGTTATTATGCCACAATTAGCGCAACATCTGCGCCGAGCTATGTGCCAAGTCAGTTAAAAATTCAGGGAGTCGAACCGTTTGACATTTCCGGTTCAGGTTCGGTTCGGGTTCAAAGATTTTATCGGAATCCGGTTCAGTTCCGGTTTCGGTTTTAAGCAATTTAAAAGTTCTGGTTCAGCTCCGGTTGGACCATTGTAATATCAAAACCGGTTCATAAAGTTCCGGTTCGGATACAATACAAGTTGCGTTAAATCTCAAAATGTGGGTCGATAAATGTAGAGAATAATCTTTGAATTGTAAGTCATTTAATCTAAGTTACGTGTCGTATGAAAAAAACAGCAACTCATTATTGAAATAACTAAAAATTAAAAAAATCAACGTTTTATTTATTCAATATTCATATATTTAATGGTGAAAATAACGGCCAAAATAGACGTTAAAAGCGACATGCTTTATTTTCAAACGTTTCGGCAATTTCTAATGCCATCATCAGTGATATGAAGGCCACATCAGTTGCACCCGTTTATACACACTTTGGTCGCACCAAGAAATGATAAGAATGATAAAATGTGCGAAACAAGCGTCGCAAAAAGATAGATAAAAAGGTGCGCAGCAAAAACGAGGAGCGAGGTGTAAGCCACCTGCGAGTGTGCGTCTGACGAAACAGGTGCAGATCAACTTTGAAAATAAAGCATGTCGCTTTTAACGTCTATTTGGGCCGTTATTTTCACCACTAAACTTATGAACAGATCCGTATATAGTGTTCCAAAATATTCATATATTTTTCATAAAATTTCGAACATGGCGTAACTTGACTCTGTAAAATAGAAGTTGTGACGTCATGCTGGAGCGAACCGCTTATATTTACAGGTTAGGGTTCGGTTAAGGTTCAGGTACTTTCAAAATATTCGGTTCAGTTCCGGTTCGGCTCCTTAAAATCTTACAAAAACTCGGTTTAGGTTCGGTTACGGTTCGGACAAAATTGACCAAAAACCGGTTCATAAAGTTCCGGTTCGGTTCCGGTTCGACTCCCTAGTTAAAATACAAGCTGCGGTTGAAGGAAAATAAGTTGTGCCAATTGCACACTAAACACGTGGTCTTAGAATATGCTTTTATAGAGAATACTTTTGCGTTAAGTAGCATGACTTAAAAAAGGGCAACTTTGAAATGTGCACGACAGTCATAAATATACCACCTTTCAAGAAATCTTCTTCAGGTAACAAAAATCCATTGTTAACCAATTTCGAATATTAGCGCAGACAGCGAACAGTGAGGAACATCGGCTGCGCTAACTTCGACGTTTTAGCGAGAAAAAAGAAAGACGGTTTGTCTTAGCGTTGTTAATTGTCGAATTCACACTTAATATAATCAGCCAGCCTCAACAAACAAAAGAGAAAATAAAATACAAAAACGGAGTTTTTCGTTAGATTTTGGTTACGCATTAGCTTAAGACGCGTGACCCAATTTCATTAAAAGCATTGCCGCTTCGGACACAGTTTGCTAAACCACGAACAAAACACGATAATGTCACTTACAAAAAGGGGGGGGGGGCACAAACCACTGGATACGCCACTGTGTCACATGATCAGTAAGTAGTAACCCAAATTACCTATGGGGTCTGGGGTGTGTGTTATGAACACCCATAGCGGGTACGGAAGGAGCCCGAACAATTTTACGTTTCGTGCATTCTTGACGCTTAAAACGGCGATTAATAGGAGCTTACGGCTGTTTTAAGTCGTCTATTTGACATTAGAAAAATCGCAACACCTCGTATTCAAGTCCGATTGTCTTATTCATGTCCGATTTGTCAAGTGATTTCAATTGCGCGCGAAGCGCTATGGAATTGCTGTGCCAGAACAGTCTTTGTGACGTTTCACGTGTCAACCACAAACTGTTGCACTTCGTTGTCAGCAAAATTAACAATGCCTATTAACAAATTTTTTTTGAAATATTTATAGTTTAATTTCACCGATGGTATAAACTATAAAGCGTGGCTTCAAAATCGCCCTTTTTGAACTGTGTATAATTAGTAAATTATTCAGCTAAAACTGCGAAGAAAAACACAAACATGGCTTATTACTGAAATTAAGACGGTCATTTATTATCAGTTTAGCGCAGGGGTGGGCAATTGTTTTCAACCGCGGGCCGTATGAGAAACTTGAAATGCTATGGCGGGCCAGGTCAAAAATAAGATCTCAAATACACGCAATGTGATGTCATACTCTGTCAGGATTAAACAAATAAGCTAACGAACTTGTTATTACGTTTGTAGTTGTGATAAAATTTGCAATTTAGGTCTAATTTAAAAAAGACGCAAAGCGCGAAATAATTGCGACTCTATTTGTTTTAAAATGCCAACTTTAATTTAGATTTATAGGGGGACGTGGCGCATTGAGCACAGATAAAAAATATAGATTACATATCTTATTGATATGTTGACATTTATTAAGTTGTGGGGCGCATTGACCCAAAAGTTAAGATTATAATACGTAAAAATCGCCCACAAAAGACTTACAATGATTTTTGCTTATTGAGGCTTTAAGTTACCGATGTGTTACTTTCGGTACAACGGCCATATTGCAAAGACGACATAAATCGGGTTCATTAACTAAATTATGTTGACAACATGTAAATCGGTATGTTTCAGAGTTTAGAAAACCGCTGGTATTTAGTTCATAATTTAAAGACGGAATACATTCGACCGAAGCGCAAAAAATAAATAAATATTAGGGTAAGTTTGTTAACTTTCGTTGCCAAGAGCACCATAATGCAGAGGACGCTTTTTGTCTGTAAAGAGGCCAAAAAATCGCGTGGAATATATACGATTAAGACAGAAGGGAACAAAAATTCCCTTTTAGTACTTAAAATGGGCTAAAGAGTTTTGCGAGAAAGAGTGTTTAAGATACCATACAACCAAATGTGTAGAAACTCGCCCTTGTTTTTAATTATATGCATTTTAGCAAAAATAAGCCGCGGGCCGGATTACATCGCTATCCGGCCCGCGGGCCGTATGTTGCCCAGGTCTGGTTTTGCGGGAAGTTATAGTTCGCCGACGTTTTAATCTATGTTTCAAAATGCGACGGTCAAGCGCTCCTTTTCGAGAATGAGGCAAATAAAAACATTCAATAGAGCGACCTGCGGTGAAGACGTTTGCTGTAGCTTACACGCCTGTTTTCTACGTTGTTAAGAATGTTTGTTTTAACAATAAAATATGTTGTCGTTATCAGGCGTGTTTGAGATTTCGGTGACAGGTATGGGCGCCCGCACGGGGGGAAAGGGAATTTCAAAGCGCGATTATTAGTATTATTTGTAAGTGTAATATGTATTACTTATGAAGGTTATAAAAATATTAAACAATATTATACATCGCCCCCAGTGGCGTATCCAGGTGGGCGGGAGTTCTTTCCCCCTTTTTGTAAGTGATATTATCGTTTTTTGTTCGTTTTTGTCATGGCTTAACAATCTGTTCGAAGCGGCGTGCTTTTTAAGTAATTGGGTCACGCGTCTTAATCTAATGCGAAACCAAAATCGAGCGCAAAACGCCGTTTTTCGTCTTTTGTTTGGTCGACCGTAAACGCTGGGAGTTTTTCTCTTTCGTTATTTGTTTAGGTCAGTGGTTCTCAAACTTTTGAAAAAAAATTACGCAACGGACCCCCAGCAATCAATGTGACGGGTGCACTTGCTTCTTTGCTTCATGTTCGGCTATGTTAACCTCTAACGAATCACTTTGTAAGTGAAGCAATCACGAACAGTTTTAAAACCGTGACTGTGCAGCCCACAGTGGCAGCGCAGCAGCAACAAGCAAGCTGTAAAACGTAATTCTCATTAGCACAACGCAACACTATGACGTCACAATGGACAATTTAACCTAAAGCGTGCAATTACGTGAATGAACAACTAATGATAATAATCAGCTTGGTTTGGAAAATGGAGTTGCCTAAAAATGTTATTGCACAAAATTTTCTTCTTCAGGAGCGTCCTGTTGATTTTTTGTTAGGTGCTTCGCGGTCCCAGAAAATTGTCTCGCGGACCCCAGTTTGAGAACCACTGGTTTAGGTTGACTATGATTAGCAAGTGTGTATTCGACAATTGACAACGCTAAGTCACATGTTCTTTCTTTTTTTCTCGCGGTTCGGTTTCTGCGCTAATAACCGATGTTGGTGTAACATCGACATTTGTTTAATAACTGAAGCAAATTCTTAAAAGGAGGTATAATGGTGACTGTCGTGCGCGTTTCGAAGTCTACATTTTTAAGTAATGATGGTTAACGCAAAATTTAAGCATACTCTAACACCACGTGCTAAGTGTGCAATGGACACAACTTATTTCCCCTCAACCGCAGCTTGTAATTTAGCTGACTTGGCACACAGCTCGACACAGATGTTGCGCTAATAGTGGCATAATAACACCCGGGAAAAACGTTCTTCGTTTAGTATTGCAGGTGGTGAAAGGCGTGCTTGTAATTTAGCGCTAGTTCCGTTCATGGAACTTGAAAACTGCGCTGCTGATAGTCGAATTATGTGTGATTCTACCACAATTAATCACATATACTTCACGGTCTTGGTTTGTTTTTTTGCCTGAAGTTAACGATTGTACACCGTGATTTTGCAGCTGGCGCCTGACAGGATTGTCGACGACGCACGTGGTCGCTTTTGCTGGACGTATTTGGCTGTTTCTGATTAGTTTTTTTATCACGCCTTGCAATCACCATTCTATGACGCCATACTGTCACTATTTTATGACGTCATTATTCATTAACGTCAGACGAAACATAGGGGAATTCCCACAGTTGAAAATTCAGGACCCCTCTTTTTTAATTTTCTGGCTACGCCCCTGATTGCCCCCCTGGTAAATTTTCTGCGGGCGCCCCTGGTAACAGGTGACGACAGCTAAATGAAACAACGTATAATGAGTGGTGATTAGGCGTTGGCGGCGATAAGCTCCGACGTGTTTTCAATGACAGGGTCAATGTTGCCGGTGTAACATTGCAGCAATCACGGTTTTAGTTTTGTGATAATTGTTTACTGACATTTCAAAGGGTGTCAAGACTCCTGATATCCCCCACGTTACGCCCCTGCCTAACGCACTAATTAAAAAAAAATTATTTAATATTTTATAGATTAAGAGTAGCCTAATTGGTGAAATAATTAGCACAATATACAATATACCTTTTTTGGTTCTGCAGGCCGCATTTAGGAGAGTTGGGCGACTTAACCAGGATATTTATTGAACTACGATCATATTTGGTTCAAAAGGCAGAACTTAAATTTTTTTAAATATATACTGAAATTTTGGGTCACTTCTAAACATTCCTAAATACCGAAATCTCAGTGAAAAAGCGATTTCCATCCTTGTTCGCATACCCACGACATCCCTTTGCGAAAAAGGATTTTCTGCTCTTGTTGAAATTAAAACCAAAAAAGAAATTCTATCAAGGATGTTGATACGCTTATGAGAGAAGCACTCGAAACAAGGCTACTGCCTCGGTTCGCACAACTGACTAAAAAAATTCAAATTCAACAGCAACACTCGCATTAAATGAATGATAAAATTTTGTAGCCCTATAGTATTTGTATAAAGATATGCTACGAATTTCCTATACTTGCAGCCATGGTTATCCCTATTCCTATTAGGATTACTACAGATTCGAAATATTACGTGGACTGGGGTGTATAGGTTTTGGGTAAGCGTAAAAAGGGTGTACTATTCCGAAAAAGGTTGACAAGCACTGGTCTAGGGCAGGGGTCTGCAACCTTTCGTGTACAGTGTGCCAGTTTATGAATAATGTCAAATATCAACAACTCGCGTGCCAAACATTTTTCTATGGTCGGTTTTGCACTGGCAACCTCCCGAGTCGGTTTAAAACAACTCGAGTCGACCCCGACCAAATGAGCAATTTCATCGATTCCCAGTCCGGCTGGGACTCTACAGCAGGGGTGGGCAATTATTTTTAACCGCGGGCCGCATGAGAAACTTTAAATGTTGTGGCGGGCCGGGTCAAAAATAGGATGTCATACACGCAGTATGACGTCATATCTCTGGCGTATAAAACAAAAAGGAAGGCCATGAGACATCGCGCGAAGCGCGAAAAAATTGCGACTATATTTGTTGTAAAATGTAAACTTTAACTTAGATTTAGAGGGGCACGTGACGCATTGACCACAGATAAAAAAATGTACATTGCTTGATATATTGGCGTTTATTAAGTTGTGGAGCGCGTTGACCCAAAAGTTAGTAATAAAATAATTAAAAATTTCGCACAAAAATACTTATTGTTTTTTTTTTGCCTTTTAGGCTTTAAGTTAGCGATGTGTGACGGTACTTGTGGTAAACATATTGTAAAAGACGATATAAAGCGGGAGAGATACATAACATGGCATTACCTAAATTGAGTTGACAAAATGTGAATCGGTATGTTTTAGAGATCAGAAAACGGACGGTATTTCGCACATATTTTAAAGACGGAATACTTTCGACCGAAGCGCAAAAATATAAATATTAGGCTAAGTTTGTTAAACTTTCGTTAGAGAGACTGCCACATTGCAGAGGACGCTATTTGTCTGTAAAGATCGCGTGGAACTTACGAGAAAGACAGGAAAGATTCGCGCAAAGCGAGAAAACAATATCCGTTAGTGCAGCTTCTCACACATGCTCGCTTCTGGAGGGGGGTCCTGTTCAATTTTCAGACAAAAAAGTAACAGGTTCAATTTTCAGACAAAAAATCACAGAAGAAAAATTACTACAATTATAAAAACGAACACAATGGATGACTGTTACGTGCGAAATTGCCCATTGCACATTACAAAACGACGTACTGAGCTACTTGGATTCGAAAGTCGGTTTATCAGATAAGATGCAAAAATTCATTGACAGTAACCAGTAATGCCAACCGGTTCGCTAATCCTATAAAATTCCGTGAGACGTTTCTGTAGAACCGGTGTGAACCGGCTGGATCCCACCACTGGTCCACCCTCTGTTGCTAGCCTGTTATCATATATAAAATTAGATAAAAAATAGTTCGAAAAGGGAATAACTTTTGTGGTGTATCAATAAGTTAGCAAAACTGGAATTAAATAGGGCCGTTATACCTTCGATGATATGTGTATTACTAATAAACAGAAAACATCCAATGGCACTACTTGCAAAAAAGTAAAAAAAAACGTTTTTTTGCAGTTTTAATGTTAAAGTTGGCAAAAACAGAGTTTGTACAGCTGTAGCAGTGGTTCCCAACCCAAACGAAACCATTAAAATCACTGCAAAAAATTTAAATTTTGAAGTGGAGCTCGCGCCCCTAAAAATTGCTTAGCGCCTTTCTGGCGCAATGCTTGCAATAACAATTAAAAAGATAGGGCAGGCGGGCAATTTTCGCAAAAACCTGTAAACCAGCAATTCAGCATGTTTAATGGGTACAGTAATTTTTCGGAAATAAATACAACGTCTCGCCGAAAAGACTTGTTGAAAGTAAAAGCAACTAACTCGAAATGCGAAAAAAAAAAGACATTTGGCCATTTTTGAGCGTCCTCGGAGGACCATTAACTTTTCTTGAGAAAAGAGGACAAATCCTCCTAAAAGAGGACATATGGTAGGCCTACTAAAGATGCTAAGCCATGTGCGATGTTGCTAAGCCATGCGACAAGTCATTTGTTTTTTCTCATGTCATTCGCCAAGTTGCTCTTCAATTCAACATGTCGTGAAAAACACAAAGATGTCATTCGACGTTTCGCTGTTTGATTTACACGCGCCGTATCCGCAAATTGAATACAATTGTGGCATTGTCACATTAAAATCACCTGCGTTGCCTTCTAAAGTTGAATTTGCTGTTTGTTGTAAATAAATTTGCTGTCTGTTGTAAATAAAAAAGTTGTAAATAAATTTAGTTCAAGTATAATCACAAAAAAAATTGTGAATGTGGACAAATGAATTGCAAGTAGTCATTACAATCATAAAGTATCTGTGTAAAACAGAAAACTAGAGAAGTTAAATGCCAAGTGCTTAAATCAAAAGTTGCTAAATAAAAAGCACAATGTTGCTATTTCATTTAAACATTTGATATGTAAATCACCGTTATACCGATAGAATGCGCCATTGCCTAATAAATACTTCTCATTAAAATCCATAAAGTGGTATTTTTGCGGCTTTAGCTTTCCATATGACAATGCAAATATGGTTTTAAACTGGTGTACAAATCAAACAGCATAAAACGTCGAGTATTTGACATGTTGAATTCAAGAGCAACTATAAAGGCATAGCAAAATAACAATAAACTAGACGGGGCTGCGGTTGTTGTTTATTTTGTCGAGGGGTATGTTTCAGGGTGATATTTTTTGTCAAAATAGTTCGGTCATTAAAAATATTTATTTACTAGGTTATTTCTTGTAATAGCTATTACACTGGTTGGTTTTGAGGTATATATTAAGTTGTACTATATCTTGACTTGTTTCTACAAACATAAACAGATATGTGCCGAAAATTTCCGGCCATCACCTTTACTGATGCAAAGAGAGAAGGTAGCCAAGCGATACATTTTCTGTTATGTTTTTTTGTTGTAAAGACTATGCAAAAAAAAAAGCACTGTATTGTTATGTGGTATTTTGTACACCCCAGTACACCCCATCAATGTGGAAGACCCTTTAATAATTCTGGTACACCCGGGGGGTACAATACCCGGCTGAAAAGCTTTGTATTGTTATGTGGTATTTTGTACACCCCAGTACACCCCATCAATGTGGTACACCCTTTTATAATTCTGGTACACCCGGGGGGTACAATACCCGGCTGAAAAGCACTCTACACAATAACCTTATTCAAGCATAGCGTCATCCAAACAACGTCTAGCTGATTTTAGGTAACACATTAATCTCGACCATTCAATTATATCGTACTTGACCATAGTTGTGAAGTGAACTGGGCGCCACGATCTGATGAAATATGTCCGCGGGAACACCGAAGCGACTTACCCAGTTGCTAATAAATGCACGTGTACAAGTGACGGTCGTTGCGTCTGGCATCGGGATAGCTTCCGGCCAACGTGTAAATCTATCCACCATTGTTAACAGATAGCTGTAACCCTGACAAGAAGGCAGGGGACCGACAATATGAATGTTGACATGATCAAAACGCTTACCTGGGTCTGCATACCTTACCAGCGGAGCTCGTACATGTGTCTGAACTTTTGCCTTCTGACAAGAAATGCATTGCTTTGCCCACAACCCGACTTGTTTGTGGAGGCCGTGCCAAACAAAATTTGAGGATATGATTTTCCTCGTGGTCCGAATAGACTGGGCGCGATAAGCCATGCATGACGTAGAAAATTTTACGCTGCCAAGATCGTGGTATAATGGGACGAGGATATCCGGTGGACCTGTCACATAATAAAACAAATCTTGACGAGCCGAGCGGAATCTGTTCGATATGTAGGCCAGAAATAGCTGTTGTGTAAGCTTCAACTTCCGGACATTGTTGTGCCGCTGCTAAAGATGCGTAATCGATGTCAAGTAAATCATCTTGACGAAGATTTATGGACGACAAGCGGGAAAGTCCATCAGCCGCGCAGTTGTTTTTGATGATAAAACTGGATCATTTCCGCAAATTCTTGCAGTCCTTTGATGGTACAGGAAATTGCTTGATGATTTCTACATTTTGAGGAAGTGGTGCTGCTCCATTCTTGCTAATGTGATGCCCAGAAAATCAATTTCTGCGACACCGAATATGCATTTGTTTGCGTTAATAACTAACCCATGTTGGACTAAACGCCGAAACAGTTGTCGCAAATGCTGCCTATGCTCTTGGACAGATGAGCTGGTCACAAGTATATCATCAATGTAGACGAAGACAAATGTCAGGTCTTGGCAAACCGTATCCATAAGACGCTGAAATGCCTGCGCTGCGTTCTTCAGCCCGAAAAGCATTCGCATGAATTCAAATAGGCCAAATGGGGTTATGATTGCGGTCTTGGGAATATCTTTTTGTGCCACTGGGACCTGGTGATACCCGCGTACTAGATCAACTTTTGAAAATACATTTGCACCGGACAGGCGGGCAGAAAAATCTTGTATATGAGGAATTGCGTAGCGATCTGGTTCTGTAACTGCGTTAAGTCGACGATAATCGATCGCCACAAGGTCGCCATCCGCCAGACGATTTCGGCACCATATGCAAGGGTGACCAACAGCTTGCGGAACGCCGAATAATGCCCATTTCAAACATTTTGCTGAATTCAGCTTTTGCAAGTTACAATTTTTCTGGTGGCAGTCTTCGTGCTCTCGTGTGAATCAGAGGTCCTGCGGTAAGAATATGATGTTCCACTCCATGTTTCGGTGAAGTTTGAGGACGGGAAATCTGAGGAAACTCCATAACAATATCATTGTAGCGACTTTTAAACTTTGCTACTGTGTACAATCCTGGAGGCGCTTCTGACGCTGTGTGCAAGGCGATGCTAGTGAACGACGTAGCATTTACAAGGCGTCTGTGCCGCAGGCCCACCAATAAAGAGTGCGCTCTGAGGAAATCAGCGCCTAAGAGCGGGCGGCTGACATTTGCTAAAACGAATTTCCAACGAAAAGTGCCTGAAGCCAGCTTGAGGGAAACAACACGCGTGCCGTATGTGCGGATAGTGCTTCCATTTGCTGCTACCAAATCAGGCCCTGGTTGTTGTGCTCGCCGTTCCTTTGTCGTTGCTGGCAGAACGCTTACATCAGCACCTGTGTCAACCAGAAATTTGCAGCCTGACGGTATGTCGTACCCATAAAAAAGGTTTTGCAGCTTGCCGGCCGCCGAAGTTACAAGGGGCGACCGGCTTGATCGTTTCCCTGAAATGTACAGGGTGGGCAGCATTGTCGAGCTTTATCTCCAAAGCGGCGGTGGTAAAAGCACATCCCTTCACTTTGTTTGTCAGGTTTCTGCAACGTTGACTTTTTTATAGCAGATAGCGATTGTGTTGGAGTGCGTGCCAACCATAAAGTATCTGCACGGTGCGCCAACCGACGAGGGTCCGTGAATTCGTGAAATCTTCTGTTGCAAGAACAACGCGCATATCTTCTGGCATTTTTTCTAGAAAAATGTAATTAAAAAGAAAACATTTTGTGTGACTTCCAAGCAAACTTAGCATGTCATCCATTAATGCGGATGGCTTGCGGTCGCCGAGTTCTGGCATGATGATCAGTTTTGCTGCTCTTTCGTGACTGGACATGGAATAAGGAGATAGCAAGCGCCTTTTTAAATCTTCGTACTTGTGATGCTCTTTTTTCTTTTTCCAAAAGATCGATAACTCTTCGCACTGATTCTTGATCTAACGCGGACACGACGTAGTAATACTTTGTATCCTCAGCAGTTATTCGTTTCAGAGCGAACTGTGCTTCGGCCTGCTGAAACCACACGCGCGGGTTTGAAGTCCAAAATATTGGTAGCTTTAACGAAACAGCGTTTTGTTGTAGCATTTCATCATCTGCGTGCTCCATTTTGCTTCTTACGAATATTCCAGGTGCGCCGAATCAAAAAGAACACACTAGAACCGGCGATAAAAAGGCACGAGAAAAATAAGAAAAAGGCAAACATAACGCTTCGATAAATCCGGGTCGGTGTAGTGTCGCTACACACATCATATCATAAACGAAATTAAAAAACCTGGAGTCAGATTTTTTAAATTGTCCTTCAGTTAACATTTTATCATAAAAAAATAGTATTGAATTATATTCAACGACATTTTAACTATATGATGTTTTCATTAGAGCAATATACTGTGTACGGGAGCCGGCAGAATTAACCATATAGGCCTAGTTTATCGCATTAGGTTCACCTCGAACTTCGTTTTTGCTTTGTGTATCTCTGATTTGGGCAAATTTATTGAACAGTATTTTGCTATTTTTACCTTTTATTTTACTTGTTTACAAACACATTTTTTCTAAAATATTCAGCGTTTTGTTTTTCTTTAGTATTTTTATAGTTGTTTGTCTCTTTGAAATGATAAGCATATCAAATACGCATTCCAAAGAGTTTTTCATAAACCAGAAAAAATAACTGAATTGGTGCAGTCATGAAAACATCAAAAGCGAGTGGTTTATGACGTCAAGACAATAATGCAGTATTTCAAACAACAATATGTTGTTTAAACTTTAAACCAATGGATTTGTTATTAGTCAAAATTTTGTTAAAAAAATAACTTTTCAAATCAAAATATCAATGTTTTAGGTCAAAAAATAATCGCCCTAGTGATTATACATTGTGTTATTAGTGATCATACATTTGTGTGAGCGTTAATGGCGAGTGCGAAGTTAACGGTGTTCGTTTGAGGAACTGTCTGCGTTTGGCTCTGGTCTAGCGATATGAATTGCTCCAGTACGTCACGTCGATGACGTAAGAAGATATGCGTGTTAAATAGCGAAGATAGTAATGCGGCCTTAAAAACAAAACCTTTAGGGTTCGTGCGATGTTAGTGGGTGGCTAACTCCATTAAAATAGCTAACACGGGAAGTAAATATGTAAAATAATGATTGTAAAACGGACTGTGTCTTTAGTGACGTCATGATCTACAGCAGTGGTCGGCAAACTTTTTTTGTCGGCCCAAAGTACTCTTTTCAGAGCTATTGAAGGCCCACTATGTAAAACCACTGCGAAAACAGTGGCGGATTCACGATATTTGATTTTAAGGTGAAATATAACACGGCGCCTAGGTGCCCAAAACACTGCCATGTCATACTGTAAAACATAATATAAATGAAGAACATACCCCGAATCGCGAAAAATGTTGCGTTTACATACAGTTAAAGTTGGCAAAAATATAGTTTGATAGGCTCTAAGGCCATATTTGGCATGTGGGCCTTTCCAAGCTGAGCCAATTAAAAAATTCTATGCCACACCAACTTTTAAAATAAAGTGCAATGAATATACGGCTTTCTCGCGGCCCAGAACTACATGATAACACTAAAATATTCAAAAGTAGCTCACGGCCCACTAAAAATGGCTCTGCGGCCCACATTTAGGCCGCGGTCCACAGTTTGCCGACCACTGATCTACCAGCTTATATGACTTAACAATAAACTTGCTTCTCTGACGAAACAGTTCATTTACTAGCTTGTGTGACGGCGTAAATGCTCCAGACCCAAGCAAATAATGAGAGCTGTTAGATCTTCCATACACGGCATGTATGCATGCACACCACTAAGTCTACCACAGTCTCTTATATTTTAGTTTTTTTATTCTTGGGATTTATTTTCAATTCTTGGGATTTTTATACAAGAAACCTTGGGATAAATGGAAAATCAGAATGGCAGCCCTGGTTGGCCCATGTTTCTTAAAGTACCGTACACTAGTGCAGTCAATATTCTATGCGAACGACTCGCTGATAACAGGTAGTACCGTACATCATAATAGATTCTTTATAATGTCACAAGAGACACCATGAAACACGCTATATGATCGAAGCATAACTAAAGACAATAACGATGACAGATAATTAGGGCGATTATTGTGACATTTTAACTGAATTATACCTTGAATAGAGCAATATACGGTATACGCGAGAAAATTTAACAACCCAGGCCTCTCTGATTTGGAGAAAAGTTTTGAAAAGCATTTGTTGTATTTTTTCGCTTGTAATTTGCAATTATGCCATTTCCTATTGCAATAACTAGGTCTTTGTTAATTTTCTGCAATTATTTTTACGTTGCATTTCAAGTTTCAACTGTTTACACCACATTATTCCAAAAAAAACAGCGTCTTGTTTTCTTTGGCTTTCTTTTATAGTTGGTTGTCTTTTGGAAATTACAAAAATATCAACTAAGTATTTTCTTGAGTTTTGCATAAACTCGAAAAAATAACTGATTTGTGTTGGAAATCCTGTGGTTGAAGACGCTAATTCAGTACTTCAAACAACAATAACCTATTTAAATCAACGTATTTCTAACCTGGTCAAAATTTTGTCAAAATAATTTTTTTTTAGGTAAAAAGTTGCGAAAATTTTAATTTTTCAGGTGAAAATTTCTTATTTTTAGGTCAAAAAATAATCGCCTACAGATAATGTTTAAAACATAGACAATAGACATAGACTAATTTTTTTTTCGCTACAGTGTAATGTTGAAAAACTTAAAGACTAATTATCCTTGTGGACCCTCTGAAACTGCTGTACGGACCCAGTTGAAATTAAAAAAATGAATTCTTCCTAATCCTTGCGAATACGTTTTCATGGTAGGGTAGCAATAAACAAACTTTGTTGTGTAATCATAAGCGCGCCGAAGCTCGCGGTTCCCATTAAGCGTAATTCATTTCGTTTAGTATGTTACACTATTATTTACATATTTTTTTCAGGGGTTGGCGGGGTTGGCAGTTTGTTAAACCCACCTTTGGTTTGGGCTCAACATTGCCCTGTTGTTTGGCATTTTTATTTTGAAGGGCGAACGGAAAATACATTTAAATGGGGGAATATATAATAATGGTTTGGCTTTGTTTTGGCGATGCCATGTTCCCCTGTCAGTCTGCGTTGGAGGTCCCTATAGAATAACATAAACTGCAGCGACTATAAACATAAATCAGATTACGTCACGCGGTGTTTTTCTGGCCGCCTTGCTCGGCCCAGGCATCAGCTTTACCATAATGCAGCCAATCAAAAACATTTCAGCCCGCAATAGAGCAGTATAGGAACTCCCCCAGACTGCAGCTGCGGTTTTCGAGCGGTTGTGCGCCCGACTGTGACATAGTGGAAGAACGACGCTGATAAATTGTATTTTTACTTTAAAGATGTTTTGCCTAAACTCTAATGACTGCAACTGCACAGCGGTAGTCACACATCTGCGACTTGGCATATTATGCTGAAATTATTTTTACGTAAGCAAATTCATTTCCACTTAAAAATATCTTTTTCTTAAACAAACCCATTTTCCACAAAACATTTTCCACATTTCCTTAATCAAACATTTTTACCAGAATGGGCAAGATTGTTACGGAGGGCCGCATGATATACAATGTTTTTGGTAAAACGTTATGGAATCGCGCAACGATTGCATTAAAACGCTAAATAATACTATAGGCCTACATGATTTGCTTTTAGTGTAGAATTATTGTGGAGATTCAAGGCCGTTACATACCGTGGTACGTGTTTGTCTATTAGAACAAAATCATTTTACGTCTTGTTCCGACCGTTTTGGATTTACAAGGCTCTACAACAGGGATCGGCAACCTTTTTCTAGTCGCGGGCCAAAACCAAACTCAGAAATGGCTCTGCGGGCCGCAAAAAATGTTAACTAAGAATTGTGTTATTAAAATGTTAGAACAACTGTGAATCAGGCGGGCCTCGGATATTTTTTGAACTTAAAAACGTGTTTAATTACATTTACAGAGGCAGTGTAGAAGCAAAGCGCGAAAAAAAGCGTTTGTTTGGTTTAAAATTTGAGTCAACACGTCGTCATCCATATAAATAATGAAAGTGTAATAAAACTACTTTGAGGAAACGCGATAACATTTAAAGTTAATCTAGATCCGTGTTTATTAATCGTTTGAAGTGAAGGCGCACCTGGCGAGCGAAGCAAGCACGTTTTTTTGGTATACCGATATTTCTTTTAAATTTTTTGCAAGTTTTTATTAAAATGCCGACAATAAAAAATGTTAAAAAATATATGTCCAATATATTATAGTACGTTTTCTGTTTTTTCGTGACGCACTTGGCAGCCTTCCACAGTGCAACTGTAAAGAAGCGCTGTGATCTAGTTGAAAAGGCAGCATCAAAACGTAATCAAACCGGAGGTTTAATAAACAGTCGCGCGAGCGCGAAACTTTTCGCAATTACGTAGTTAAAATAGTCAAAAAGTGTCTTAATTTGTCAAAGAGGCGGCGGGCCGGATGAATTACATCGGGGGCCGTAGGTTGCCGACCCCTGTTCTACAACTATTAAGTTTTAGTCCTATTTTGATGTTGTTCCGAAGGGTGTTTTTTTCGACGTCGATGTTGTTCTTATTTCGATCTTATGGCTTGAGTTCGCATCCACATTTTAAGTGACAAACTCTACCCTGCATGTTTATATCAAAGTTTTCACTATAAAAACAAGGGATCAAACATTTAAAGTTTGCTTCGTGGTGCTAATAGTGCTGTACTGTACCGCTGAGTGTTGCCAGGTACGTTGGAAAGGTTTAGGACATTACTAGCTTAAAATTCGAGAATTTCAGGTTTCAACTGAAGTTCCTTACTACTCACAGAAATTAATTAGTTAATCGTTTACAGTAGTATAGGTATGTAGAACTTAAACCGATCCAAGGGACGGAACAAAAAAACAATTTGGTATGTCGATTAAAAAAAAATTAAAAAAAAACTTTTTTGTTTTTAGTCATTATGGCAGGTTTTAAAAATCTTATTCGAAAAACAGTATTGTTTTCTCATAGTGCTGTATTAACTCTGGGATTTAACATTTCAGTGTATTGCTTCAAATAATAACAATATTGAGCTGTTAGAAATAGTTTTGAAGAGCAAAGTTTACTAAAACTCCACATTTCCAATAAATTCTAAATTCTGGCCATCTTTTAAAAACTTTATGTGTTTTTGACCTCAATATAGACTAGTATTCTGGCGGCCCGTTTTAGGCCCATGATGTGATAACATTTTCAGTCATTTGCTAATATTTTTCATCAGTGCGGAATTGCTTATGTATGGTTTGATCACCGTGCATCTAAAATGTCCAGGATCACATGGTAGGCTATATGAAAAAATAAACGCAATTTTTTTCCCGCTTCGCGCGATTAAACTGGATTGCAACATGTTATAACGAAGCTTTGGACGTCATCCAGGAAACACTTCTTTCAACTTCTATATGTGGTCCGTGTAATTGTAATTCTAATTGTTGCGTAATTGTATTTTTACCTGTACCATTTTGAGTTATCGAGGCTTGCTCTAATCTTTACATTGATTATATGTCATCGTTCTATACACAAACAGGGCCTGTTGAATAGTACAATGATGAAGCTTTCTATAAATCAAATTTGCTTTTGAAGAAAACATAAGCAGTCGATTAAAATTTTATAACCGGAATCCTGAAGGTGAAAGCGAGGAAAAACGGAACCCTCACTTTTCTCGCAAAAATTGCCAGGGTCAATATTTGATTGCTGAACAGTGACTATCGCCGAAAAAACGTTTGTGGTTAAAAATCACACAAATTCGATTTTCCACAAACTGGGGAGGGGAGAAAATGTAGTTGGAGAATGTTGATATAGGGATAGTACAGAAAAAAAAATATGTGTCTGGTAGTAAACTTTAAGTAAAGGCCAAGTTCCAATTTTTGCTAAATAATTTGTAGATAAAGGTCTGTTTATTAATCCTAGACAGTTGGACTCTTTAAGTTTAGAGCAGTGGTCGGCAACTTACGGCCCCCGTCCGGCCCGCCAATGTAATTTATCCGGCCCGCCGCTTCTTTGACAAATTAGACACGAGTCCATTTTACATACTTTTTGACGTTTTAACTACGCAAGTGCAATGTTGTCGCGTTCCCTCAAAGTAGTTTTATTACACTTTTCAGTAGTAGTATGAATGACGACGTGCGAACTCGAATTTTAAACCAAACAAACAAATATTTCGCGCTTTCCGCCAACACTTTACTGCCTCCTTAAACGTAATTAAACAAGTTTTAAAGTGCAAAAACGATCCGAGGCCCGGCTGATTTACAGTTATTCTACCATGAAAATAACACAATTCCTAGTTATCATTTTGTGCGTCCCGCAGATATATTTCTGAGTTTGGTTTTGGTCCGCGACTAGAAAAAGGTTGCCGACCCTTGGTTTAGAGCAGGGGTGGGCAAATGTATTCAATGGAAGAGTCATTTGCAGAAAATAACACTACTATAGAGAGCCTCAAAATTATTTCATTACAAAAACGGTAAATAATGCAAATTCAGCAATAATAACAGAATTGTAATATAACAAAACGGTAATAATTACCACAATAAAAATAACGGTCAAAGCAAAATAACCCGCACAATATTTATTAATGTCAGTCTTTTGTTTGATTTGCTAATCGCTGAAACCTTAGCAATGGAATTACGTTGACATGCTGTTAACTAACTCTTCTTCTGTGTCTAGTGGTACGTCATAAACAAAATGCTTACCTAAATAATGAAATGCTAAGGAGAGAAACGTTCATAAACAGTACTTTTGGTAGCCACATTTTTTTTTGGAATTTTACGATTCAACTAAAAGAGCCACAAAAAACATGCCGAAGAGCCGCATGTGGCTCGCGAGCCGCAGTTTGCCCACACCTGGTTTAGAGATGGGTCAGTTTTTATAACTGCATATAACAGCCGATGGCAGGTAATATGTTTAGATTTCAGCGGTAAGTATTGACATACTTGTGTCTGGCGTTCGAAGCACTCCTTTGGCGGAATCTGTTTCGCTGCTTTAACAGTGCCCCTTTGTCGCGTATTAACGCTAGACCAGGGTTTTTTTTACCGCGAACCCCTAATTTGTTTTTTATCCTTCGCGTGGACCACGGTAGGCAAGACAATTTCAGGTATGACGTCATAAATTGACGTCACAATACAAATAGACTTCTGAAATCAGCTGTTTCCGGTCAAAAAACGTGAAAGTAAAATGCAGTCTAAATACACTCAGTGCAAAACCGTGATATTTTTATATAAAATCTTTTTTTTTAAAAACTGATACTTCTTAAATATACAATAGTATTTTATTTAGGCCTTCATGGGCCCCCTAAAACTAGTTGACGGACCCTAGTTTAAGAATCCCTGCGCTAAGATTTTAAGGAGCCGAACCGGAACTGAACCGAATATTTTGAAAGTACCTGAACCTTAACCGAACCCGAACCTGTAAAACAAACGGTTCACTCCAGCATGACGTCACAACTTCTATTTTACAGAGTAAAACGTTGATTTTTTACTTTTCAGATATTTCGATAATGAGTTGCTCTTTTTTTTAATACGTCACATAACTTAAATTAAGTGACTTACAATTCAAAGATTATTCTCTAAATTTATTGACCCACATTTTAGATTTAACTCAACTAATATTGTATCCGAACCGGAACTTTATGAACCGGTTTTGAAATGACGATGGTCGAACCGGAGCTGAACCGGAACATTTAAAATGCCCAAAACCGAAACCGGAACTGAACGGGATTCCGAAAAAATCCTTGAACCCTAACCGAACCTGAACCGCAAAAGTCAAACGGTTCGACTCCCTGGTTACAATTAGTATTCTATGGTTTTGCTGTAAAACAAAAAAACGGTCTGAAACAAAACAAAAACCATAAAAGAAATCGAGCAAAAACAAGATATGTCCCGAAAATAAATTTTCGGCCCATATAATTAACTTTTTGTTGTTGATTTTTTCATGGGGCAAAAGAGACACCCGGCTGGGCTCACGGGGCAAAAGAGAATTCAATTGCTTTATTGTGTTGGAATGCCGGATCAAAGACGTCATAATTCAAGTAGTCCATATTGGTATCCATGACGCCTTGCAGCCTGAAAATTCTGTATGAAAGTAGGCCAAAACATACTAGAAAATCAAAATAGCACTATGCATAAGTAGCATTTTATCAATAGAAAAGTTGGTTATCAATAGGCCGTACATGAACTGCCTTATATTTCTCGTATCTGCCTTATATTTCTCTTACCAACTCATTAGCAATAAAACAAATGTCAATCGACCTTTTTTGCAGGAAATTTTGTTACAATTTATGATTTTCTAGCCTTTCTGCCAAATTGATCTCTACTTTTATTCCAGCTACTTTTGTTCCAGGTGCAAAATGCCTTAATGAAAAGTCAACCAAAAAATAAATAGTAAAATTTAAAGTTGAGTTACACTAGTAATGACGGACTTCCTTGTGAGGGGTCCGTTTTGTCCCGCTTGGGGGTCCGTTTTGCCCCAACACTATGCATCGCATGAAATCTCTAAACCAGGGGTGGGCAAACTGCGGCTCGCGAGCCACATGCGGCTCTTCGGCATGTTTTTTGTGGCCCTTTTAGTTGAATCGTAAAATTCCAAAAACATTGTGGCTACCAAAAGTACTGTTTATGAACGTTTGTCTCCTTAGCATTTCTTTATTTAGGTAAGCATTTCGTTTATGACGTACCACTAGACATAGAAGAAAAGTTAGTTAACAGCAAGTCAACGTAATTTCATTGCTAAGGTTTCAGCGATTAGCAAATCAAACAAAAGCTGACATTAATAAATATTGTGCGTGTTATTTTGTTGTTACCGTTATTTTTATTGTGGTAATTATTACCGTTTTGTTATATTACAATTCTGTTATTATTGCTGAATTTGCATTATTTACCGTTTTTGCAATGAAATAATTTTGAGGCTCTCTATAGTAGTGTTATTTTCTGCAAATGGCTCTTCCATTAAATACATTTGCCCACCCCTGTTCTAAACCAAGGGTCGGCAACCTTTTTCTAGTCGCGGGCCAAAACCAATATATGGACGCACAAAATGATAACTAAGAATTTTGTTATTTTTATGGTAGAATAACTGTAAATCAGCCGGGCCTCGGATCGTTTTTGCACTTTAAAACCTGTTTAATTACATTTAAGGAGGCAGTAAAGCAGGGGTCGGAAACTTAGGAGGCAGTAAAGCAGGGGTCGGCAACGGCCCGCCAGTGAAAATCATCCGGCCCGCGACCTCTTTTTCAAACTAGACCCAAGGTCATGTATCATATTTTTTTTAACTTTTTGAACAATACGAAAACGCAAAAAATGTTCGCGCTTCGCGCGAGTCGTCTTGTTTAACTTTCAGCTACATGCTCCTTTTGAGGGATTCTTCTAAGACCAAATGGCCTTGCGCATAAAAACTATTTAAGTGGAAACTAATCGTAGCATGGAACTCTCAAATGAAAGTTTCTCCAACTTAATCTTTATAATCTTTTCTCTGATGAATTCCGTCTTTTATGATAAAAATTGCACCAAAGGGTATCAAAAATGTGTTTAATTTTAATTTTGTGTGTGCGCAATGCGTTACGTCTTCTTGCAAATCGAAAGGCAATGTAAACCAAACAAACGCAATTTTTTTCGCGCTTCGCGCGTTAAATTTTTACTATAAAATAGATATTTCTATTCAATTGCATAAAACATTTAGGTCTGAACCCCATTCAGTGTAATTAAATACCACACGTTTTAATAACAACATTTTTGTGGAATTTTATTACGGCCCGCCGAGAACTTGCTTAGGTTGCTTTGGCCCGCGACTAGCAAAAGGTTGCCGACCCCTGCAGTAAAGTGGTGGCGGAAAGCGCGAAAAATTTATTTGTTTGGTTTAAAACAGGGAGTCGAACCGTTTGACTTTTCCGGTTCAGGTTCGGTTCGGGTTCAAGGATTTTGTCGGAATCCGGTTCAGTTCCGGTTCGGAGGAATTTAAAAGTTCCGGTTCAGCTCCGGTTCGACCATCGCTATTTCAAAACCGGTTCATAAAGTTCCGGTTCAGATACAATATAATTTGCGTTAAATCTCAAAATGTGGGTCGATAAATGTACAAAATAATTTTGAATTGTAAGTCATTTAATCTAAGTTACGTGACGTATTAAAAAGAAGCAAATCATTATTAAAATATCTAAAAAATAAAAAATCAACGATTTTTTCACTCAATATTTATATTTTTTTCATAAAATTTCTAATATGGCGTAACTTGACTTTGTAAAATAGAAGTTGTGACGTCATGCAGAAGCGAACCGCTTTTATTTGCAGGTTCGGGTTCGGTTAAGGTACTTTCAAATTATTCGGTTCAGCTCCTTAAAATCTTATAAAAACCGGTTCAGGTTAGGTTACGGTTCGGATAAAATTGACACAAAACCGGTTCATAAAGTTCCGGTTCGGTTCCGGTTCGACTCCCTGGTTTAAAATTCGAGTTAGCACGTCGTCATTCATACTACTACTGAAAAGTGTAATAAAACTACTTTGAGGGAACGCGACAGCATTTAAAGTTAATCGAGCTCAGGGTTTGTTAACCTTTTAAGACAAGACACGCTTGGCGAGCGAACGAGCTCGATTATTTGGGGATACCGGAATTTCTTGCAAGTTTTTATTACATTGCCGAAAAAAAATGTTAAAAAATATATGTTCAGTATTTCGAATACGTTTTCCGTGACGCACTTGGTTGGCCTCCACGGCGCAACGGTAAAGAAGCGCTGATCTAGTTGAAAACAGAGCATTAAAACGTAAACACAGCGGACGTAGAATGCTGATTCGCGAAATTTTTTGCACTTACGTAGTTAAAAACGTCAAAAAGTATGTAAAATGGACTTGTGTCTAATTTGTCAAAGAAGCGGCGGGCCGGATGAATTACATAGGCGGGCCGGACGGGGGCCGTAGGTTGCCGACCACTGCTCTAAACTAAAAGAGTCCAACTGTCTAGGATTAATAAACAGACCTTTATATACAAATTATTTAGCAAAAAATGGAACTTGGCCTTTACTTGAACTTTACTACCAGACACATATTTTTTTTCTGTACTATCCTTATATCAACATTCTCCAACCACATTTTCTCCCCTCCCCATAGTTTGTGGAAAATCGAATTTGCGTGATTTTTAACCACAAACGTTTTTTCGACGATAGTCACTGTTTAGCAATCAAATAATGACCATGGCAATTTTTGCGAGAAAAGTGAGGGGTCCGTTTTTCCACGCTTTCACCTTCAGGATTCCGGTTATAAAATTTTAATCGGCTACTTATGTTTTCGTCAAAAGCAAATTTGATTTATAGAAAGCTTCATCATTGTACTATTCAACAGGCCCTGTTTGTGTATAAAACGATGACATATAATCAATGTAAAGATTAGAGCAAGCTTGATAACTCAAAATGGTACAGGTAAAAATACAATTACGCAACAATTAGAAATACAATTACACGGACCACATATAGAAGTTGAAAGAAGTGTTTCTTGGATGACGTCCAAAGCTACGTTATAACATGTTGCAATCCAGTTTAATCGCGCGAAGCGGGAAAAAAATTGCGTTTATTTTTTCATATAGCCTACCATGTGATCCTGGACATTTTAGATAGATAAAACGGGCCGCCAGAATACTAGTCTATATTGAGGTCAAAAACACATAAAGTTTTTAAAACATGGCCAGAATTTAGAATTTATTGGAAATGTGAAGTTTTAGTAAACTTTGCTCTTCAAAACTATTTCTAACAGCTCAATATTGTTATTATTTGAAGCAATACACTGAAATGTTAAATCCCAGAGTTAATACAGCACTATGAGAAAACAATACTGTTTTTCGAATAAGATTTTTAAAACCTGCCATAATGACTAAAAACAAAAAAGTTTTTTTTTAATTTTTTTTTAATCGACATACCAAATTGTTTTTTCTGTTCCGTCCCTTGGATCGGTTTAAGTTGTACATACCTATACTACTGTAAACGATTAATTAATTAATTTCTGTGAATAGTAAGGAACACCTGAAATTCTCAAATTTTAAGCTAGTAATGTCCTAAACCTTTCCAACGTACCTGGCAACACTTAGCGGTACAGTACAGCACTATTAGCACAACGAAGCAAACTTTAAATGTTTGATCCCTTGTTTTTATAGTGAAAACTTTGATATAAACATGCAGGGTAGAGTTTGTCACTTAAAAGGTGGATGCGAACTCAAGCCATAAGATCGAAATAAGAACAACATCGACGTCGAAAAAAAACACCCTTCGGAACAAGATCAAAATAGGACTAAAACTTAATAGTTGTAGAACCTTGTAAATCCAAAACGGTCGGAACAAGACGTAAATGATTAAAATTAGGACTAAACGACACTTTACGTAACCACAAACCCCAACCCTAAGTACATCACTAACTCCCCTAAGGATTTAAATCCTAACTCAACATCTAACCCCTATCATCCTCCCCCTTCTGTTTTTTATACAGTGTTTTAGGCGAAGTTTTAAACTAATCACGATGTTCACAAAGTAGTACAACATTTATTACATACCAAAGTAACATAGTAACATTTACCAAAAGGCAGACAAAGTTGGGTGTACACTGTACAGTTTCGTTGTACACCATCCCCAAATAAACAAATGATGACACGTGTAATAAACAATTAATTTCCTATTTGATAAGCAAAAAAGGTTTATCAGTAACAAAACATTGAAGGAAGTAAAATAAAGAGATATATCTCTCTTCTAAACACATACGATTTAAGGTTGCAAAACATACGTTTACCCAACGATTTATTTTTATGAGCAAAATATTTGTCACCAAAATTAACCACCAGTGAATCATTAGCAAAGATTAACTAAAGAAATATCCGTCGAAGTTTGTCCGCAGGGGTAATGGCGTTACATTGGGGACAAAGTTTTTTAACAGAGAGAGCTCGCAACCAACATCGTTCGCAGTAAACATGCCAGCATTGGATCGACGTCAAAGGATCCGTGTAGGAATCCTGTATACAAATATCGGTCAGCCGGCGTTTCAAAACACTGCTTTGCATACAATTTACGCTGCAAAAAAGCATAACAGGGCCGTTGCAGTAAGTTCCAACCAGTTCTACAAAACTGATTTTTTATTTAGGAAAGTTTTTTGTTATAGGTTCACGCGATGCGTAATAGTTTGGACTTTTCGAGTTTTTTTCCAAAACCAAACGGCATTGTGTGCAAACTCGCAAATATAGCTGTTACGAGTTTATCTCATTCAATACAATCCAACAATAAGACTGGCAATTTCTAAAATATTAACGTCGGAAAAAATTAAATTAAGATACACGATTAAAATTTGATTGACAACAAAAATTCTAAATAAGACGACCGAAAAAAAGCCTGAACTGCCAAAAAAAAATATTTCATCAACCCTTGCCCAACCCCAAACTTAAACACAACTTTATCACTAAATCCATAAGTAATATTAACCTTCACCCAACTTCGATCCTAGTAGTTTTTAAACTTGCTTTCTTGCGACGACGGCTTGGGAAAAATTTGTTGGACTTGCAACGCACCCACCAAGAGGAATACTACTACTTTCCATTAGTTATTAGTTTATATTAGAAAATTGTATATCAATTTGCTGCTGTTCTAACACAGCCCGTTGCCTATCCCTAACCCTAAAACAAGGGCAAACAGACTGGTGTCTTAACGGCAATCGTACCATGAACTCAACGGTTTCAGAATGACGATTTAGCATTTATTCCGAGGCGCGGGTTTATATCTTAATAATTCGTACATATTATTGCGCGTTTGGTGGTATTATTACGTCTGCGGCCTTAAACCATGAATATACCGCTGTATATATTGTCGACATTTGCAAGGCTTCCAGTAGCGTACCACTCACCATGCAGATCATGCATCGAGGCGAACTTTCCTCTACGTTACTTGCATGACGTCCCCCTTTTGTCTGTTCATCGAAGGTTAACGTACCAATGGCCGTCGAAGTATGAGACGTATTGCCTCGTGACGGCGAGGTAGTAACATTGGTTGACTGGGCGGACCGGGCGATATTTCCGGACAGATGAGCATTAGGTGTTTTAGAATTCCTGCGCAAAACAGGCCCCGACTGAGTATAAAAAGTTAGGTTTATTGTAAGTGGTTAAACGATGAGACCACCAACTTTGACAGATTATCATCCAAAGTAACAAACCTTATCACAGAGATGATTTCGACATTTCGACAGGTTAATCTATCGCAACACACAAAAATGTGATACACATTTGCCTCGGCGCAACGAGTAAAATTAATACTTACTTTTGCTGCACAGTCGTGGTGACGGTCGAGGTTGTGTGACTGTCACTGTTGTTTATCCGTGATCTACACTTATTTAAATCCTCCTCACTAAACTGAGAGGGTCCAAAAGCTTGACTGTCGTCTGCCTCCACGTTAAGAAACTGTTGAACATAATTTTATTTAAAAATAGATGGGTGTTTGACTGTTGCTTATTTCTCAACGATATAAATCATTTTTTGAGGGCCGAAAGATATTGCTTTTTCCTTAGATTTCTTCTCATGGCATATACCATTATTCATATTTATATAACTCATTACACTCCTTTACAAACGAAAAAATTCGTGTTTATTTGGTTGGAATGGGATAAACTTTAATCTGGGAGACCTGACGCATTAGGCACACAAAAATTGCTCGTGCCCCATATATTGGTTTTCATCGAGCTCATTTTGACAAACAAGTTGTGAAGACATTGACTCCACAGTTGTAAGGCTGCATAGAGACCACGTAAAAATGTCGCCCGAATCGCAAAAATTGAACATTGCGATAATCATGTTTCAAAATGTGTGCGTGTCATGATAAACTACACAATGGCCTTACTGAAAATAACATGAAAAAAATCACGCTAAAGAGCATAGGTTCCCTGGCGCTAACCAATTGTGAAATATGAACGACGGGTTCGCGCGAAGCGCAATATGTTTAGCAGTTTTGTTGTGAAAGTTGGCAAAAACACAGTTTGTGGAGAGGGTGGCATGATGCCCAATCCCTGGGCACAACTTAGATCTTCATCAACCATATCACACAGTTTTGACTAAACATATCCAAAATCAGACATAAAAAGTAGCAAATATTGTCCAAAAACTGAGAAACTGTAGTGGCCCAAAAGCTTGCAAATTGCAAAATCATTAACCATTTATCTTTCATGGAACCAATAAAATCATTACAAAAAGTCAAATATTTTAGTAGAGCTTGCGCCGGGGCGTGCTCCCCGGTTAAGAACCCTGATTTAATAATATATCTGGTAATATTATAACATCATTCATTAGAGATTTTTATCTCCTTTAAAACTCTGACACGCGAAATTAGCAAAAATAGACCCTTTCACAAATGCAAAAACGCCTTACGAAAGACCTCGGTGATCTTGGCGTTAAGTTTTTATATTTTTCGAATCAAATTTAACCTGAAGAATTGCTCATTTTGAAGAGTGTGTCTTTCGGTTTAAGTTAAAATGTGGCTTGTTATCTCGACAGTTAGGGCTGAATAATGCTGAATATTATGATTTATATTTTATTTTATTAATATATTCGCTAAAAGTGTGCTTGCTGGATAGCTTAAGCAAATACAAGGAATCTGTAAAAAATGCAACATATTAGGGCACAATTTTGGGAGATATTACACTATACCAATAAAGTTTAGGGAAGGGGGATTCAATTTTGGATTTTGAATAAAATTTTGATTTTTTTTAATTTCATCTTATAGTATTTTTCTAATAGCCCCAGATAAATTTATCAGGGGTGAGGTTATAATTTGTTATTAATTTTTCATTAAACATTATAATTTTTTAATGTTTTATATACCATAAAAGTAATGAAAACCAAAATCATTCAACTTAAATCTTTGTAATTTTATGAGCATCGCCTGTAGCTTTACCTCGTTTGCTATTGAAGGTGACGACGGTCGAACTAGGTGATAACCAGAGGGCGGGTCTTGGCCTCTTGATCGCTCTACAAGTGCCGAGGCTCGAACACGTGACTGACCGCACCAATCGTACTCAGAACCGAAGCTGTTGTTGCTTCGATCGTCTTCGTTCGAAGCAGTGGGGGGCGCCTGACTGCAGTTTGCCGGCAAGTCAGCCGCGTTGCTCTCAACGTCCACGAACTCGTCTTCATCGTCAGGCGACGGCCGGCAGGTAGCGCTGCGCTGTAAGGCAACAGTATGGCTGAAAATAAGACGCACGGGAGTTTACGAACAAATATAAACAACAATCCTCTTTCCACCTAGATCTCAATTGGAATGGCACCAGGCCTTAAGTCGGGAGTGCGCGACTGCACGTCTGCCCTAAAAAAGCATTTATCGAAACCTGTACAATTCAATAATCGAAAACAAACTATAAGAAGCTTCAAGATTAAGTTCAATTTGGGCGCAATTATAACAAATTATTCCCTTGATTCGTTTGATAAAATAGAATTGAACGTATGTACTTTCTGCAAAAGGGCTACGGAAACCGTATACAACCTGTTTTATTTGTGTCCTGTGACGTGTTTATACTTAGATGAACTGTGCAAACTTCCGAGCAATATTTGCTTTAAAAAGAAAAAAGATGGCGATATACAAAAGTAAATGGTCGTTAGCTGCCTGAGAGTTTTTCTATTATAAATTGTTTTCCTTGTGAATTTTTCGCCATTTAATTTCCCGAATGCAAATCTCTTTGTTGATGCCTCCCTGTTAAGCCTTCGCTTCTAACATGTGTTTTATATCGCCCTTTCTCTCGCATTCGTTTCGTTATGTCCTTGTATGAATAAACTAACAAACGCAAAAAAAAATAATGAACAAATAAATACGCACGGTAATGATTAATGTAGATGACTACCTTTAAACACCAAATGAATTAGTAAACTACTGGACGATAACGTGGGAATTAATTGGAAACAAATCCAAGCCCACTTTCTTCACGGTAACCGCCTGGAAGCCTTCCTTAATGGAAACAGTAACGAACAGTGAGAATGTGAGACGCACACTTCCCCTGCGAAGGTCGCGTTGCGCAATAACTGTCTGCAAACAACCCCTAGAAATTATACATCCACAAGTAAGCAACCGTTGGCTTTGCTAGCACAAAATAATGAAACCCAAATCAAACGCCTTTTTTATGCCATCAATTATTATAGACTAGAATACCATCTTTTACCAGGATAATTAGATTTCTAAAGCAAATACCTATAATACCGACGCATTAGATAATACAAAGATCTTTAAATCGAAGAATTAGTATAATTAAAACTAATATCAAGTCTACCAGTAGAAGGAAACGCAATATCATACAAGAAATAAAGTTAAACTACACCTCCCAAGTAATTACATGTTAACCTCAGCAGTTCGAAGACTACCAAGAAGGAAATTAAACCAAACCATACGCGAGAAACTACAAACCACATCACATCAAAACAAAAACAGCAAAATATTACAAAAACTGCAACAGTATTAAGTCGTAACTTACCGAATTTTTTTTGCGTTTTATAAAAAAAAACACTTTAAATACCGAAAAAAACTGGATCTTATTAGTTTAATTTTATTAGTTGTACTTTCCAATAGGACTATTTATTAACGCGCGAAGTAAAATTCTTTGCTGGTGAAAACGTTCTTCGAACATAATTTTTTTAATTAAGCAATACTAATCATACAACTAATCATACAAAAAATCGAAAAAAAGGCCTGGTAAATATATTAACAAACAAGTCCAATGTAACCTACTTACCCGTCTCAGGCAAGATTCGATGTGATCATTCACTGTCGACAGACAACCAGTAAGACGAGACGAACACACAGGACAGCAGGTGACGCCATCGTCCGGTTGGCCGCCGGCTCCATTGGAGGTCGCTGCTGACCAAAGATGTCGTCCGGCACCGAACAGTGCCAAGGAATTGGCTGAACTGACATGGGGAGGTACACAGTGGCCTACGCGGGCGTTCATCCGTTCCACTCGATTGCTTCTCACTTTTTGATAGGTCTGTTCAAAGACATAGTATAAAACATGTTTGAAAAAAAAAATTTAACAAACTTGAATATGTTAGCGACGGCTAAATCTAACCACCGTTTTAAAAATTTTTTTTTTAAGTTCCGAGTTGTTTTTAGAAGTAGTTTAATAAACTACATACATATATAACGGCCAATGGTTTGTTTAAAAATATCGGTAAAACTAAGTATTTGTAGTGTTCAAATAATAATAATTCACTGCGGTAGTGACAATTATAGAATTCGAAAGATTTTCAATACTGTGAACTGTTGTCACTAATGCAAAGAACAGACCTTGACAAAACAGTTCAAAAATTTGTACTTAAAAGAGACAATGAGCAAAACATAAATCATTTGCGTATTCGGTGTTTACAACACTGCGTTCTTTATATCCGAGCACCCCGTCGCGAAAATCGAAAGGCTCCTGGGAAATTTATAATTCAACCTCGGCGAAACATTCCAATTGATTGCAACTAACCGAACGGAAGCGCAACAGGGCGGGATAAAGCAACAGGACGCTATCATCAATCACGTCCTATTAGCGGGCGCTTTGTACAAATCGAAAAAGCGTTAGGGAAAACGACGAAAACACAAATCGGCCGATTTGCTTAGTCCGGGCGGCTTCGCTTCAGCAAAGCCAAGTCATAAATCACAAGCGACACACACGGAGGGATGACACCACCAATAGCGGCATGACAGGAACGGGAGCCGCTCGATTCCCTAATTAGATTTGGCGTTTTGTGAGGGTTAAAAGCGCGACACGCGGTAGGGCCTTGGCAATTATCGTTTTGTAAGGTCCGTGTAATTGCTAATTGCATCACAGCCGTTTTTCGAATTTTGCTACAGGCTTTAGAAAAACAGACTGAAGCATTGTTCGCCGAATGTGGGCAATATAGAGAAGATAAGTTAAAACTGCTTTGACACAACTTGAAACTTAGTTTATTGCAACACAAAATACCTTCATTAGATGTTTTTAAACCAAAAATTGAAAATTTAAAGACAACAATCGAATATAATTCGTTGAAAAGTAGATATTATTTATTTTATTAATTTAACCATAAAAAAGAATGGATTAACTCCAGTTGTTACAGCTATTGGGTTTAAGCGTGGCGCGAAACCTAACAACGTATAAATTACGCACGCGCCTTGATCTAACAATCACCAAAAAAAAGAATCCATTCCAGAAACAAGTGGGTCATAAATCGTGGTGCGCGCCGTCAACTCGCGGCAAACAGAAGCATCATCAAACGGCGCGGGCCATATCGGGCAAGTGCTAAGCTAAATACGCACGTCTGGCGGTCCTCAGCGCGCGTGGATTTAAAGAGCCATTTATAAACTGATGGTCTGCGCACAAAACGGCTTCGCGATATTTGAAGTCGGCCAGTCGGGACAAACGAACGCAAATTATGACACGTACGGTTCAGCGCTGACGCAATTGGACTTTTTGTCTCCAAGACACGGGATGTTTTGTGTGCAGTGGTCGGTGCGTTGTGGCAGCGAAGACAGGTGCTAGCGTTCGAGACGTCAGCGGCGGCACGGGCGACTCGATTTATTGCAGACGTGCGCGTTTGATTAAGCCTGGCCAGGGACCCTGTTCATCGCTTGCAACGCAAACAACCAACAAAATTCGGATTCCTCATGAATCTTGAAAGGGGCCGCCGTTGTAGGCACGCGAAAAACAATGTTTGCCGGCGATAAGGCATCAACATTGGCAAACGAATGTGATTCGTAGTGGCGTTATTCTAAGCCGATTGCTCCACCACACGCCTCGTGGTGTGCAGACATTTTGTTTGGGAGGCAAACCCTCTTATCAGGGTCGGGTCTATTACTCATGTTTGAGAGTACTTTCGGGTTTTTTGCTTATCAGATAAAGAAGCGTTCCGCGCGTATTACCAGAATGTTTCTTTGACAAGGAGTATTAAGCGCAAAGCAATCAACAACCGGCTAAGTCGTAAATCTGTCATCACGGGGCTTTTTTATGTAATCCAACCTACTTATTATTTTAAGAAGAAATCTTCGAAATGGGTTTCTATAGTCACGTTTGAGAAGGAAATTCATCCCATTTTTCAACAACGGTTACTCCAACTGGGACGTGGAACCCATAATGACAACCGCTGTTTAAAACTGTTTTCCTCATTACGCTGAATTATTTTTTAATTTGATGCTATTCGATTCTATTTGTTGTACATGGTTTTCACGTTTTTTATTCACCATATGATATTCCTGATGAATATCACTCATTATGAAACGAATTTTTTAATAAAGCTCTGAAAAAAAAAAATCAAAAGAATTAAAAGAAATTAGAAGATCTCAGAATAAAAACGTTTATTGCTTAGGAAATATTATAAGGCAGTATAAACAAACAAAACATAGTATTACCTTCATTCGATTCGTCCGATTAGTCTTTGGCGAAAGATCTCTATCTGATAACCGTTTGCTATTAGATGTCGAGCTAGTAGCCGAAGACTGAAATTATGTTAAGATGTTTTAGATATTAGTTCTTCGTTTAAACTTTCAGAATATAATAGATTTTATGTACGAACCTAAACATTTCCCCTAAACCAAAAAAGTTGACAAACAACGTTGAAGATCTGAAACAACTATGTCAACGCCCTGTTTTTTTAATTTTGATAATGTAGTATAAATTGCAAAATTAAAAACAAAAGGTTCTTTGAAATTAAACATGGCTTTATTGCTAAACTTATGGCTATGTTGTTTATTACTTAAATTGTACGGTTTATTTTCAATATAGGTCTTCTGGTATTCGAGGAATGTCGAGTAAGGTATAAGTAATATGTATTAGTTTATATAATATTCATTGAAGACAAAATTTGCATTGGACCAACCTTTACAAACTAATAACGTGAACATATTTTGGTAAAAATTTAGTTCCTTAGTTGGCGAAGCAAACTTATAGTCATGCAAAACGCAATAGCATTACTGCTGTAGTTACTATTTCTTGTCTGAAGCTTGGCCTTCTTTCCAGCGATGTGCGACGATGAATGGTAGACTTTTTTTTCGTTTCGCTAAAATGCGACAAAAAAAAATTGAAATCCAGTAAAACTTTAAGCCGAAGTGGTTCTTAAACTGTTTTTTTAAAAAATTCACAAAATGTTAAAATCATAACTGATAGTGTGTATTAAAGTCTTGTATGCTTGTCTGTACACGTATTTGTAATATCAAAACAATACAAAAAGTTACGCGACACACAGTTAGAATCAATGATTTTTGTTTGACTAGCGACGCAGCAACCGATTTCACTTACATTTACACAACGACCAACTTATCAATTTTACTGTTTTTAAAAATCATCATCAATTCCTGCACATTTTTACCAATAAGTTACAATACACGCGTCTGGGGTTAATAATTATGTAAGCATTTTGTTACTTCAATTAAATTTAGATACGAAACAAAATAAACGTGCGACGGACTTTTGAAAAACTAAAACGACCCAGGGTCGCCCGGAATAGCCACCATAAAGTGACCTAACAAAATTATGTTTAACCTGGAAATTCGTTCCAAACTATCAAGCTCCTGCTGCAAGTGTGAGTTGACCTCGGACGGTCGAACTGTGATTCCACACACAGGACATGTCTCTACAGCAGGACTGCTGCGTTTTCCTTAAAAAACAGACTCAATCAGCGTGAAAAAATCAAACTATGTTTAAAACAAAAAAGTTATGGGAATGTAGTAGATACTTTTTTATATTTTTTGAACTGCGTATAAATGATATATTTTTCTCCAATACCGGCAAATTGATTTATGTGTGTTGCTCCGCATAACACACATTTAATCATGATTTGGGTTTACACCAAATAGGAATGTCAGTTTCAATCTAAGCAGAGTCTATTGATATATTAGATTTAAATAACATAAGTAGCAGAACTAAGCGAATATTTTATTTAAAATGCGCCGATCAGCACCACCGTATATCGGACACCGCAACTCACGACATTCCACGAATTTTAAGTCGTGGCTTCTAAATGACACAAAAAGAGGAGGTCGTCGAGTTCGCATAAACAGGCGATCAGCTAACACGCGATCGTGCACGAAGTATCAGGCGGAACCCTATAATTAGCCATGAATCAAAAACAAATCAAATCCGAGCATCGCGCGCGTCAATATCGTCGGAAAGAGCCGCAAATGCTAAATTTCGTCACGATAAAATAGCGTCTAATCTTCCAATCTGTCATTTGTTTGCAATTAAGATTTGGATGATGCGAGTTCGGCATCCACAGCACGAGAAAAGCAGATGTAGGGCGAGCTAAGCCAGGTCAATATGCAAGACGAATCACAGCAGGGTCTGTTGTTTCGGGTGTGGTTTTATCCTGAAAACCGTATAAACTAATAACGTTTATTCACATTTGTTCGAAAAATGGGCCGTACAATTTAGTTTTCTTTAACGGCGTACGCAGCATGCATTGCTAACGCACCCTTTTTAAAAAACTAGAGTTTGGTAAACTTTTGTTTATGTATATTTGCTATATCCATTTTACTTCCAACTGGAATTTGCTAAACGCAGCGGGGATTTTATCCAAATATATAATAAAATTGAAAATTATGCCGATATTAGATAGGCTGAGCAATTGCAATTAAAAATGAAATATTGTCAAATGTATGACAGCTTGTAATGATGTTGACTGCTAATCGGAAATTAGCTGGTCTTCGTCGTTTTGGTTTATTTTCTAATTCCCAGTTGGGCAATCAACATTCTTTCATAATGCCAAATGCTTGACAGCAGCGAAGCAACGAGATTTAGATGAAGGCTTGCGATTCGCAAGAGACCGATAGTAATAAAGAAGCGCAACAACCTCAATATCCAAAGTCAACAAACTGCTTTGAGGCGGCAAAGGCAGTCAATTTAGATGTCGCGTGTACAACTGACCGACAAGGAGCGAAATAAAAAGCATTTTTCAAGTTGCTGGGGATTCGACAAAGAAAATGGCCAATTTAAATAGATTATTACAAATTTTCGTGTTACAACAAACCTTTAAAAAACAAATACTATTGAAAATAAAATAAAATTAAAGGACCGTCATAAGATTCATTTGGGTATTTGTAGTTATAATAAAGGAAAGAATCGCTGCAAAGGGTTGACATACTTCTGCGAACTCTAGGTGTTTCGTCTGATTGGACAGAAGAGGCGCTGGAGCTCCTTCCATTGGCCGAAAGTGGCGTATCAAGAATGACACAGGGATCTCTGTTTAGCGGAGATCGCCGGTTCGCAATTTCTGTATAAAAACATATTGCGTTTGTAAAAAAAAAAAATAATTTTATTCCACCCGCTTGACTTTAGCATGGCGCGGTTATCGTGACAGGTAAATATAACTTGATGTACCGGCTACTGCTTATAGCAGTGTTTCTTAACCTTTTTTACTTGGGGGCGCACCTAGAGACGTATGAGAACGTGGCGGCGCACCTTACGAGCGAAGCGAGCGCGAAATTTTTGAAGTGTACTTATATTTGTCTTAAATAGCCTGCATTTTTTATTATATGGGTTTTATAGTTGCATATCTTTAAAGGGACTTCCAGCCTTTGAGACTAAAAACGTTATTTTGTCCATTAAAGTCTTATTCCGATTAGTTTTGGACTTATTTCGACATGGTTTTCCTTTTTCTGGCGGCGCACTTAGCAGCCTTCCATGGCGCACCGGTTGAGAAACGCTGGCTTATAGTGTCCCGACGAAAGTTCTCTCTCTCTCCAATATTTTGAGGGAAACATTTCCTTTAAAATTATAGAAGTTTCATGGTTCGTCACATAATTATAAAAATGAGCGTATGTTATCATTGAGGCGATATTTTGTGATCCCAAAAATAAATGTGCTTATCCCTATAATAAACAACTGACAGGCAAGTTTGCATAAAGTTTGAACATTGAAATAACAAACAAAAACTACCTAAAATCACTACACGGGTCAAATGTCGCATCTAATTAATAAGCATTTTCAAGGACAATAACGATGTACTATGCGATAATTGTGTCAGAAAGGCGCAACTCCAAACTGACTGATGGGTATAGATATAGGCTAACCGACTCCAAGTGCTTATAATAGTGAGATACCAGATTATGTGTTGTAAAAAAATGTGTTAAGGTGATGTCTCGATGCAAATTACATCCTAAACTTTTTAGGGCCGCGCAACACAATTTATCGGAACTCGCCCCCCCCCCCCGAGTGTTTAAAAAAAAAGAAACATCGCACAGGCAGTGCAAAAAGACGCTTAAATGTAAAACCTGCAAATTATTCGAAAGTTGTTTAAATTTGTGGTTTTATTTAGCCAACGTTAGTTTTGGCAATGTAATTACCAGCATCAATAGCGTAAGTTGTTTCACACCATATGCGATAGCGTGCACGACGCCTTTCGACCAAAAAACTGGCGAGGAATAGTACTAAAACAAGATGTATATTGTAAATTGGCAGAAAATATAGTTTCGAGCAGTGGCCAAGTGCAATTCCTCCTGACAACACTGTACATTGGTCATTGGGTATAATAAGTATTCTGCCACAATCAGGTTATTGTACAAGTGCAAGAAACGTCAAAACAAGATTAATATCACTTAGGAGAATAGATTAAGTGATTGGAATAAAAGTCACGATTAAAAAATAGCTGAAAACAGATAATAGAGATGTTCGTGTTAGAAAAACGAATATTCAATAAATAAATAAATAACTAAAAACCGGTGAGTCATTCACGTCCCTAACAAACCCCTCAAGACCCAGTTTGAGAACCCCTGAGGTACAGAATGCTCTTAAAATGTGACTTCCAATGTTTGGAAAGTGTAAGAACACTCGAAACCTTTCTCGTCCACAAATTATGTTTGAACTAAATCTACAAAGTTATCAGGGTGGGATCGTTACATTTCTTAAACGAACAAAAAACTGGTAACATTTTATGACTTAAAACAGAAAATGTGACTTTGGTGACTTTTTTTTATTGTTTGCTATATTCCAAAAACATTTTTTTCTGTTATTAGTTTCACTTTCACGTCTCTGTGTTTCGCTTAAAAATATGACTTTTACTGGCCTTGATTATCATTACCTGACGAACAGTCGAGTGTCGAACATCGTTGAATGGGATCGTTTGACAAGCCTGGCTGATGGTTCTTTATCTGCGGATCAAACATCGGACCTTGTTCTCTCGGATGAGCCTGCATCGACTGCGCGAGCGAAAACTCCAAGGCGTCGGCCTGATCGTTTGCAACGAAATAAGGTTCGTTATGCGGCGGCAGGTTGGTGGCGATTCCCCGGTCAAAATGTGGTCGACGTGAACCGGTTTCATCGGAATAATAGGAACACAATGCTTCGGGGTGGGACTGCGCAGAACACGGATCAAAACCGGAGTCGCCAACAGTCCGGAATCGCCGAAGCAGCTGATGCCAGACGGCAACGGGTGTCCCTTGAAGATAATCTTGCTCAAATTCAACGTGTTAAAAAAAATGTCGTCTGGTCAAAGATTATATGTTTCCCAATTGTTAGATGTTTTTGTAAGAAAAGAGTTTTAGTTATATTTTAGGAAATTTTATTTATTTTTTAATTGGAATAATATCGTGTTTTATGGTAGTTTCGATTAAAAAATGTTTTTAAATTCAATCAAAGCGCTTTAATCTTCTAAACAATTCAAAAACGTAATATATATTTTGGTGGCGTTACTGTGTTAAAAGTAAAGACAGTATTAAAATCGTGGAAAACAATCCCCTCTCTCCACGTGTAATCCTTCAGTCGAATTGAACGCCTATCGCATTTAGATTAACGATAAAGTTTAAGAACTGCTTTAAATGGCATCGTGTTTGTACAACGCTTCAGGTGAGTCGTTTGATGATTAGGGTGGAAACCAACTAAAACGTCGTTTAGGCATGTTTGAAATTGTAAACGGGCGCGAAGTATCAACATGAGATGATAAGGTTGGCATCACTTCCATCACAGGAGGAGATACTATCAGAATAAATCAGGTCGTCCGTCGAACTCATGAAGACGATAATAGACTATAGAGGGAATGGCTTTGCGCGGGGAGACGGGAGAAAGCGCCGGCCAGCAAAATGGCCAAGGGCCTAAGCAGCAGGATAAAAGTAATCTGAGCCCTAATCGACAAACTCAATCACCGCGGGTTCAAGATTACGCATGCCCGAGCGACGTATCAAGTATTTGGTATATTGCCGGGATTAGGAGTCAAGGATAAAAGCGTTAACAACATCTTCACTGCAGTTGTTGCTCTTTTTCGAGTGACGAGTAAATTTTGTCCAAGTTTGCCATAAATCGTTTTATATTTTAGAAATGGCACAACACCACAAATGTTTAGACTGGGACAAGTAAACGATTCAGACCAGTTATGTAGCGAAATAGTTTGACCGTTTTATACCATTTGCTGATTGCTGGTTAAATTAATATATTATTAATTTTTCTTGATTCGTGGTATACGATGCTATATATAGGCCGGGCTTTGTTTATTTGGGCACTTATGTTAACAAAGACGAACGGTAGTTTAAGAAACCGCTTTGTACAATCAGTTTAAACATACAACAAAATGCGCTCGAAATCGCAAATTGTCGAATCATGTTGACTTTGGCAGAATCGGTCTGTGACAAAAATACAACTTACAGGTATGTTTATTGTTTTTAGAATATTCGCGTTGTTTATTTGGCTCGAGTCAAGATGCATTTTGTATATGTGATTCCTGCTTGGGATATATTTAGTTTTAGGCGAACTGCCTCAAAAATAAATAATAAAGTAATGCTAGGCGATAAATATTTTAACAACGTTTAACACTGCCGTAAATCAAGCCACATACTTAATCAAACTGTAGTTTGCTTTGCTTTATCATATTAGGTTTATAAAATACAGCATTTTGTACAGATAGGCAAAAAAGGCAAAATACAGATAGGCAAAATTATTAGACATTTGGCAATACGTAGGAAACGCATGACGCAGCTTTTAAACATTAGAAAATATATATCACGACATTGTAAAGATTAGTTCATCTTGAGAATGCTCACAGGAAATACACACCTTTTATGGCGACACCCTAAACCTTGCTATCAGCACAACAAAATCTAATCGTCAGCTCAGGTTTTATCACCAGACGCTAAAAGTTGCCAGCGAAAAAAATACTTTTATCTTTTAAGAATCTGGATAAAACAATCACAAATATGTTTTAACGCTGGTGCGCCTATAATCCTATATACAGCAATCTGAGGTTAAAGAAGATATCGTCACAAAACCTAAAATCATCAAAAGATTTTATTTTCTTTTTTTAGTTATAAATGCAACACATCCGCATCAAAACGCTAATAAACTTGAAAGGGGATCCCAGCGGCAGAATTAAAAAAGAAAGGTAATATTTTGGCCAGGAATTACTCTTGTGTTTTAAAATGTTCAAAAAATTATTTTGGGAAATTGCTTTCTAAAATTCATGTTTAACTACTACGTTACCTTCGTTGTGTTTATCTTCTCAATAATATTGGCGTTGTAGTGCACTAAATTTTTAGGTAAATATACAACAAACCAACCTGCGTTATAAGATGAAACTGGAACTATAGGTGCTATTTGGCGAGAGGGTGACCGTTTATCTTCTGTCAGCGATTCAACGTCAAACTGTAATTGAACCCACAGATTAATACTAAAGTTGACATTAGTTGGTAATTAGGGGTGTCCGAATATCCAAATAGGACCAATATCCGATACTAGAATGCAGTATCGCTACTGGTGTACCAGAATGGCATGGTTTTAAAAGCGCTGGAACGTCAGGTGCTTGGGGCCAACCGCAAGCTTAGACTCAAACTAACTCACACGCCATTTAATTAATACGTAGCGTAGCATAACGATTGAGTGATGTCAATGTTTTGACCTGAAGCGCATTGTAGGTTTTTTCATAATCTTTTAGGTGGTACTGGTAACAATATTTCAAAAAATTACCCTGTGAAAACTGCCAATACAAAATAAACTTTCGATTGCTTCTAGGACAGAAATAATTGAATTTTCTATTTTTTTGGATGCAAAATGGGTATTAAATTGAGAAAAATGATATGTGAAAAATATTAAAATAAAAAAACCATGAGATTCGGATAATTTATTATAGTTTCTAATTGTTTGTTTAATCGACACGGTATTCTATTCGCGGTAATTGTACTTCACCTGTTGCCGTTGTTTTTTAAAAGGAAGGTGGTGGCTTTCTTCTGATTGGTCGTGATTTAATTCGTTGCGGGTGGATAGTACGCGCGCTTTGCTTTGAAAATCTACAATGAAACAGATATCGTTGATAAACGATTACGTCGTACGCGATAGAAATATCCAGCAGGTAATCTTAGATGCAAGAGCAATAATTTAGGTCAATGGAAGTTATTTAGCGACCATCTTACTGCGCAATATTTGATTGGATAGGTTCTGACCAACACAGCCGGACGCAGCAAGCGCGACTAGAGCAGCCGCAGAAGACGACTGCTGCTGTGAGATCGGGTTATTCGAATGAGGGTAGCCGGAGCTTGACTGCTCGACGCCGGCGGCCAGGGGATAGAAGTGTGCGATGAAAGGGTGTGGAGCGGACGGTGGAACCGTGGCAGAAATGGCGGGCGCCGGCGTCTGCTGCGACAATGCGGGCGGAGCGCCGTTCCCGAAGTATCTGCTGTAACCAAAGGTTAAGCACCAAAGGTTAAGCACCAAAGTAATCATTCACTCAAAGCAAAATTGTCGTTACCCAAAATCGGCTTGAAATCTGCTGAACGGCGAATACTTGTCAGCTCCTGAAAGCAAAAATACTCAGATCGTGATATCAACATATAGTGATCGAGATATTAGCGTATAGTGGTACAGTTTTATTGACTAACAACTAAACAAAACGTTAACCCTGTAATGCTACTTACCTGACATCCTGAAGAAATAGGCTACTGTGCTACCGATACGTAACTGTTGATCAGGTAATAACGCGATCGAAGTCCAATACAACCTTTTAAAGCTCTCGATCACTTATTAGGCAGCGAGAGAGGGGGCTAAAGTCGCAGACAAATCCGAAAAACGTCAGTGATGAGCGTTTTGCGTGCGATTGCCTTTTTCTTTTTGTGAGGCGAAAGCATGTGGAGTTACTGCTGATCATTTTTTACGGTTTAAAGTTTATTTAAAATCATTTTTAAGCCGTATAAAGGTATGTAAGATATGCCGACCAAACAAAAACGCAATTAACTTGTTCAGTAATGAATATCAAGGCGTTTCAAAAAAATTATTATTTTTTTTTTACAAGTAAAAATTATATTTTTTTGACAAGTAATGCGGTATACTGCATGGCAGTAATATATGAATTGAAATCGGGCTTCTGAATTTGTCTTCCATCACATGCTACACACAGCTTAATAAATGTAAGCATAAACGGGCTAAATACTGGAATTAAATGTTTAAAATAGATCAATCTACTTATATTTAACAACAATACTTTACAATACAAAGCAGGTAATTTAAACAGTATAGAATTAAAAATGTAGTTAAATTTAACCATAAACAACATATGCTACCAAATTTGTATCACTCTATTTTAACTTTTTCCCTTTCTAATCTTTTTTTAAAACATAAATAAATAGAATTACCTGAATCTCACATGAAAATACCTCTTTTATTCTCAGACTGGATTTTTATGCTGGTAGTGATTTACAAATATAAACAAACTACAAAAGTAAAAAAGGTATAATTAGATTAATCAAGTAAAGATGAAATATTTAACAAAAATACTAAGCTTTAATTTGCGAATTTTGCCTTCATTTCAAAATGCAAGTCGTACCCTAAAACACCATTGGCCTGCCAATAAAAAAATATTTATTCATTAAAAAAAGTTACGATAAAACAATATATTAGGTAAACTTCCCAAAGATTGAAAAAACAAATAGAGCATGGAATTAAATAATGAAAACAATTCATACTTGGTTGAATTACATTCAATAATATTTTACCCAGTGATAAAGCCTAAACCTAGTCTGCATATGTGATTTTTGCCAAAATCCATGGTATGTAGTGTCAAATTTCCTGGTGTACAATCAAGGTTTTATGTACATGTACAACTGAGGATACAAAATCTTACCACAACTCAATCTATTTTCAAAATTTTGATGGAGCAATTTACTAATGTGCACACAAGTTGCTCTTTTAAACTCCAATGTACACCTACAACAGAGTGCACACTGGTCTTTTTAAATATTGGGTTTAGATCTAGTTTGCAATCTATGACATATTTGCGACCAAGGGATGAATTGTTTAGAATTTCCGACCTCAGGTGTGCATAAAACAGTAATTTAACAGCTAAAATCATAGCGCTACCTATCCGAGATCATGATGAAAAGTGCCATGATATGCATTCTGAGTTTAGGCCAGCGTTCTTATCCATGGCCATCGCCTCTTGGGACGCCGCAGAGCAGTCTTGGGAGGGACCACAAGCATATAGTATTTTAATTATTAGTCAATTAAACTGTAATTTGAGGTTTTAATTATTATTACTTTAGAGACCCTAGTGATTTTCAATGACACATTTTCCCAAAACATTAGCAATGGGGACAACAAACTGTTGAGATCCTGTGAAAAGAGGCTACCATTCATAGAAGATGAAGAACTACTGGTCTATGCTTCATTCAATTAGGTATTCAGAAATGTAATTCAATCAAGTATGTTCTTTTAATATTTAACCTTACTATCCCATTTCATTAATTTGGGTTACTCTACAATTCCGTAAGCAGGAGGACAAATTATTGCTGACATTATAGGAAACCATTTTAGTAGGTCCATAATACACCAGTTTGTATTTTGTCATTTCTTAACGAATTTTGATGCCGTTTCGGCTATAGACTCACGTGCAACATCTGAGCACTTCTCACTGCACACCCTTAATTTTGGCGCAGCACCCAGACCCGAGATCTGGTATAAAGTGCAATAAATTCCGACTGGATAATTAATATGTACGTTATAATGGTTGCTGTTAAGCTTTGAAAAGCTTACTGGATACGTCGGTAATCGGTTCGTGTTATGTACATAACTAAGATTAGCAGTGGTCTACTTTAAACTGAACATTGATATATGGAAACCCTGGATGCTATAATTTTGCATATCCATGTGACTTTCTCTGGTAATGAAGAAATGTTTTTACTACGGTTTCAGCAAGGGGAATTTCCCATTCAACTATGTTCATTATTTTTTATGTAGTACATACATTGTTCTTATATTTTCTTACTTATAAAGTAAACCAAAGCACTTCGCGGAGTACCTGTAAAGAATTATACAGTAACTGTAAAACATTAAATACAATGATTTTTGTTTTAGCTTTAAAATTCCTTTTAAAACAGCGCATCTAGCGACCTAACGTAATGCCACGAAAGAGCATTGCGCTCCGGTGCCGCATGTGGCTCTTTCGGTGCATCTAAAACAGTGGTTCTTAAACTTCTCGAGACACGCCCCCTTTACAATTTCAACAAAACTCACGCCCGTCTTGTTTCCAAATAAAAAAACATAAAGCAGAACAGCAATTTATTTCCAGGTAAGCTGCTTTAGTGTGAAAGATGTAACATTTTTTGGATAGCAAATGTTTTATTCGAGGATTAGTAGCAGGGAAATATCACTTCGCCTTAATGTTTAGTCATAATTCATACAGAGTGTGTCAATTTCTCGCGCCCCCCTAGTGAACCTCACACGCCCTCAGTTTAAGAACCACTGATCTAAAATATACAGGATTACAAGGTAGGCTACACAAGTCCAAGAATTACCGTTTACATCGGGCAATGGGGAGTTGCTATAATTATTCGCTTTATCGCGAAGGGTCGCGTTTAATTGTAGGCTACATATACGCGAGTGGTATGTTTGGATTAAGATCTGCAGCGGTGGTGATACAATTATTGTGCTTGCTTTTAATCTAGCCATGTAGTGAGGCGTCAACGTTTTTTCAGGCGACCAAATACTTTGCGATAACCTTAGCCTACCATTAAGTGTCAATCAAGAGTTATTATTTCAGCGGCTAAGGTATAGTGCCAGGTGCAGAGTTCGCAATTTACTTGTTGTCCTAAGTTGTGAATAGTCAAGTCCTAGTCCAAGTCAATCCATTATTAGGGCAAGTCATCTAAAAGTCAAATCACTAATTAACAAACCAAAAACATTAAAATTGGTAAATTCGTTCGATTATGGGAAATGATTTAACTCAAAATAACCAAACAAACATCTAGCAATCTAACTGTTTTTCCTGCAAAACTTATCATGGATAGCTCTTTTTCATAAAAACTGTTCAAGTCAAGTCACTTAAAAACCTGTTTATGGAAGCGGCATCTAATCGACTTACGTGTTGTAAAAGTTTGTTAAAGCCGCATGTTACAGCAGACGGTTTAAAAAAGATTGTGACAATTTGGCAAGCAACCAAATTGCAATGTTGTGTGTTATTTCTAGAATAGTAGGACTAAATACTGGACTACAGCATACACTACGTTGCTAATGCTACAAGCACCTGCTGAACGACTAGAGGCAATCACTAATTGTCGCTAATTATTTTTTTATCGTTTCGTTCCTCGCGTTTATTTCTGTTTTTTTCCTTTTTTCGATTTCCATTTATTGTACGAGCGTTCCATGTCATTCATCCTGACGAAGGCGGCTTATATAGGTTGCCGAAACGTTGGTTAACAATTACAATTACCAGAGGAGCTGTTTTTGATTTATACCACATTACTAAGTAACGACACGCCGTGACGTTTATCGATCGGGAATCATAAACAGACAAAAAAGTTGTAGAAGCAATTGTTTAACTTGTATGCTAGCGTGATATTCATCCAAACTGCGTCGAACGTAAAAAAAGCGCTTTAGAAATAAAAATTGCTTACTATACTGTCCAACGTACTGATGGTATATTTTACGATATCCTTGTAAATTTCCTGATGCATCTAACTATATAGAGGATACACCCGTGTGATAGCAATATTGTGTAATTCAAGCAATGACTTGTGCAATATCCAAGCAAACACGTAATCCCAGGACCAAATGGCGTAGCCTACAATGTAAGAAAATCCGTAACGTGTTTAAAAGTGAAAATTGCTTACTGTAAACGCGATATTTTGCAAACTCAGCCAAATTTTGTGCGTGTAAACCAGGGCTGCGGAGTCGGTATTCGAGTAAGACCGCGTAAAACTACCGAGTCCTGAGTCCGAAATGCGCATGCGCAGTACCAAATTTTAAAACTGATGTGCCCGCAAACTGGAAATTCTAAAGGTGGATATTTTCCAAGCAAGTATTGTGAGTGAATGAACTATATGACAACCAGGGGCGTATCCAGAAATTCAAAAAGGGGGGGTCCGAATTTTCAACTTAGGGAATTCCCCGTTATTTCGTCTGACGTTAATGTCGTCATAAAATAGTGACGGATATGACGTCATAAAATAGCGATGGTAATGAGGTCATAAACAAGAAAAAAAATCATCCGAAACAGCCAATTAACGTCCAGCTAAAGCGAACATTTAGACGCAAAGCGATTTTTTTTTGGTATAACGGCATTTCTTTTAAATTTCTTGCAAGTTTTTATTACATTGCCGAAAATAAAAATGATTATATGTCAAATATTTTTTAATACGTTTTCGGTTTGTCCGCGACGCACTTGGCAGCTTTCCACGGCTCAACGGTAAAGAAGCTCTGATGTAGTTCAAAATACAGCATCAAAACGTTAACAAACCGGACGTAGTAAGATCATTCGCGCAAAGCGCGAAAAATAGTCAAAAAGTATTTAAAATGAACTCGTGTATAGTTTGTCAACGAGGCGACGGGCCCGATGAATTACAGTAGGTTGCCGACCCCAGTCTTACATCAAGATGTGATATTAACGCAGACAACAAACAGCGAGAAACATCAGCACAGTCTAACTCGACGTTTTCAGAGAGAAAAAGCGGAAACCGCTTGATTTATATTATTAATTGTCTAACACACACTTGCTGATTAGCCAACCAGAACGAATAACGAAAGAGAAAAACTATCTAGCGTTTACGGTCGACCAAACAAAAGACGAAAAACGGCGTTTTGCGTTTGATTTTGGTTTCGCATTATTTAAGACGTGTGAACTAGTTACATTAAAAACATTGCCGCAGTGCAGCTTCGGACGGTGAGTAAAACTCTGACAAAAACGATAATATCACTTACGAAAAGAGGGGGGGGGGGGGCCCAACCCCCCTGATGACAACCCTATAAGTGGATTGCTAAATAACCACGTTATTTTAGTTCCTTAATTGGCGGAATACAGGCTGTAGAGTCAGGGCCGGACTCGGGACTCGACGAAATCGCACATCCGACCGGAGTCGGACTCGAGTTTATTTTCAACCGACTCCGCAGCCCTGTTGGTGTAAACATACTGTAAGAGGCATATAAGCTTAAACCCGTGAATGGGTAAAATTGCGATGACAATTTTTAGTATTACAACGACGCTCGCTTATTACGTGCGGTCATTGCTCCGACTTTTCTTATAAAGACACTATTTTTTCTGTCTGAGAGCATATACGACTTTCTTTCTATTTTAGCGTATCGCGCCACCTCTCGTTTAAGACCGAGAAATGTGCGCAATATGCGAGACATTGTTCCGTCTCTCTTTTGCTATAGAACGAATGTTGACGACACACCAAGCAAAAATATATATTAGACTTGCAGGTGCTGTTTTGAGTTTAAATATTGGTTTAGGAGTTCCACGGAATAAAAAAGTTCCTGAATCAGTTTTAAACATCATTGCCCAGTACTCAACAGTTATATGTTTGAAAGTTGTTGCAGGGTTAACAATTTAGTAATAAATTCGCTTTTTATTAACTAATTTTATTGTAGCAACGGGTTTAAATCCGAAAACCTTTTATGAGCTAGCACGTCTATTCAAGATTTTTTTCGCAAGTTCATGAACTATTTTCTTAATACAATATTTATCTTATACAGCGTGGTCTTACTACAGGCCTAGACATGAGATAAATAAATGTATTTTCTATAGTCCTCCACCTCGAATGTGTTTTTCTGAAACTTCAGCAAGGCGGTGACAACTACTAATTAAAGGTTAGGTACCACTAGCTTATATACTTTATGAATTCAATAGAAAAAAACGGAAAACAGCAGAAAAATGCAATATAAATAGTATAACAAATATTATCTTGACGACCGATTGTTTCTGGCAAACATGGGGTTAAATTGGTTATTATATTTTGGTACAACTTGTGTTGGGGAGGGGGGTGAAAGGTCTGTGCGTTTTGGAATGTCGTAGTGCCTTTCGAGAAATGATTTTGAACGCAGCCTTTCCTCTTTTTCTCTCCGAAGGCGCGCTTCTCGCATTTTTTGTAGTTTATCTTGCTTTGACGTGCTGCTCGTGGTACAGACATCACGCCTGTCAATTTGTTTGGATTTGTGCGACTTTTTGTGCTTCTTTTTTTTCTTTTTGGACAGATGTTTGTGCATGTCGTTTAAAGGATCTAACGATGACTTTCGTTTAACGTCCTTCGATTCGGTAGGCTGATCTCTTTGCGAAGGAGCTTTGAAGTACCAAGGTTTTTCTTCGTCGTTCATTGTTTCAACGGAACTTTGGCCAAGGTAGGTTAGGACGCCTAGATTTTTCTCCTGGGTTTCCTTTTCAATTCGCTTTTCTTCTTCGTGATGCACGTTTTTGGCCGTAGGGTCATCAACAAAAAGGTTAGTGGGCGTTCTACTATGTTCTTCCAAGCTGCTGACGCAATCCTGGCCAGCAGTTAGTCTTGCTTTTTGCCGGAGCAGCTGAATTCTAGTTTCCTGCTCAGCAAGTGATATCCGGCGTTCACGTTCTTTTTCTTGATCACGGGCCTCTTGCTCATCCTTGCGGACCTTTGCCACATTGTCTTTGTTCCGAACATGCCAGCTCTTTTTTGGTAAAATGTTCATTTTAAAATATATACAAAAACTATCTATATATGATGTCAACCTAAAGAACAAAGCAAATAAATAAATTAGTAAAGCAAATGTAAAACACAAATAAGCAAATGTGAGATAAAAAGCGTGCATGTGACAAGACAGTACGTCTGTATCTATAATCTTACAAACATGATATTTCGTAAGTAGCATTAAAATCTCCTATATTTAACTTCTTAACATCTACGGCAGATTTGTGAACAACTGACACCGTATTCAGGATACAATTTATTTAATGAGTATTGCTAAAATGTTATCATACCTTCCCCACAAACAAACTTCACTACATTTACAACACATTGTTTAAAAAGTTTGCAACTAATTTAAAAAAAAACAAAAAAAACATGAATGTGTTTTTATGAACTGAGTTTGTAATATATATATATTTACTTCAACAAAGAAAATATAAAAAAAGGTTAAAAATTGCACAGATAATAATTCATGAACCAATACAGTAAGATGCCATAAAATAGTTGCTAACTGCAATAAAAGTTGAAAGAAATCACTAATCTACAAGGCCAATTAAAAAAACAACCAAGAAATACTCTTTGCTAATTATAACTTATTATTTGACAATTCTTGTTGCTTTTCCTTGGTTGACTTTTCAAACCAATCAGGATCTTCCTTATAAGAAGAAGGAACAATAAAAAGTGATTCGGGGAGACTTTCGATAAAATCGAACTGGGGAAAGGTAACGGTGGCCTTGACAGTGGGAAAAATTGGGAGATCAATGCGAACGGGGAAACCAGGTGGTAATCTGAGTGTTACAAAGTCCCTAAACTTAGACAACAGCTTGGCCTTTGGGCCCAGTGCTTCAAAAATAGGCAAAAGATTTTCAAGGCGCACAGGAAACTCACTGCTCATTCCAAGGACAGGGTCAAATTGCTTTTGGTTAGTTTTTTCTCTATGGGATCTTCCAAGATTAGGGTTTGGCCCAAATGAACTTGATATATATTCTTCCCACGACAAGAGTGGCTTGTCAGGTGGGATGAGTGATTTTCTTCTCTCTGCTTCTTCTGTAGAATCTTCTAAAACCTTATTGGAATCGTCACCACGACTGATAGCCTCACGTAGAGATTTGTTTTTGCGAATATCTTCATCAGTTAAATGTTCACGTCTCTTTCTAGTTTGTAAGTTGAGGCCAGATATTCTATAAAATTTGGCATTAAATTTACCAATTTTTTCATTTTTTTCACGACGAAAGAACCACCCTGAATTCATCCGTTCGATTATAGATTCTTTGGTTTTCATTGCTACGTCAATAATGTCACTACTCATCGCAATGTCTACCTCATCCTCAAGGGATGCTTCATGTTGTTGACTTGTTTGCTGCATATGTTGATAAACTTTTCTCCTATAAATATGGAAAAATTATAAAAACAATTACATCTACAGACACAACTCTTCATATGTACATTTTAAAACATTAAAACATTAGGATGTTTGCACTTGGGTAAAGGTTATGCAACTTCCTGTTATAGATCTGGTAATCTATTTTATTGATTTTTAAAACAATTTTGGAATTTGTTCAGTTTAGGTTGATTCAACAATACTTTTTTTGGTAAAGTGTAACTGTTTAAAGATGGTAAATCATTGTTGTTTGTGGCATACGGTTAAAATGCCTTCATTTATGTACATTTGTCACGATAATTTTACTGGTTAATAGATAATAGCTTTAAAAAAAAACTTTGGTAACTTCAAGGCACCCGCCAGGTATTAAGGGTGGATTCAAGTAACAATATATTTAATTGTTCAAGTGACAAAAAGTAACTTGAGTGATTCAAGTAATTCAATGGTTCTCAACCTGGGTTGCGACCCCCTTAGAGTTTATCTGGGGACTATTTGCTAAATGCTTAATTGACGATATAACAAACAATATACACAAAAATTAGAAATACAAGGAGCAAGAACCACCACTAGTTTACCAATTGCATAAATTTCATTTGTTTCAGACTTACAGTCATGTTCATGACGTCACCATTTCAGTTGAATTCAACCAATGGCATAGCTCAAGTCTAAGAGTTTTATCAGAGTATAAATAGGAACGGTTATAAACAACTTTATGTCACTTAAAAGTAAAACTCTATGTAACAACATTTATACAAAATTCAATTTTCCAGTAACAACATTTTTTCTCATTCAATCAAATCAGGAAAAAGCAAGATAATACAAGTTTCTTTACAAATTTATCGTTCCGGATAAGCTAGACATTCTTGTCTAATTTTAAAATGATCCATCAATAAATATAAACATTTTTTGCCGAAATGTCGCATAGGTTCTCAAAAACTGAAAAGGGGTTGCAAAAATTAAAAGGTTGAGAACCACTAAAGTAATTGTTATGAACGACAATCAGGATTAAAAACATCACAATTATTAAAACATACATTTTATATATATCTAACCATAACCAATGAGAGAATAGTTATATATTTCTTTTTTATGTAACTTTTTACAAAACAGATATTGTCAATCAAAATAAAGACCTAAGTTTAGATATGAGCAATCCAGCTGCATTAAAGCAAAAACTTCACTTTAAGCTATTAAAAAAAATATTTTAAAACATATTTTCTGGTATTTAAAATATTACTATGGCTTAGCTGTCTTCCGCTAGCAAAATGCTTAAATGTCATGCTGAGGTTTGTATACAAGAGGTAAAACACAAAGTTTTCAGGGATCTTACTTTCAACAGAGAACAACTTACGACTTATTAGGTTGTCCAAAATTAATTATCGAGAAAATAAATAATTTAAAAAATAGTAAATTACATTCGAAGGTAACTAAGATTTTTGACTTTGAAATACTTTATAGTAATTTTTACTTTTATGGGTTTTAAATATTTGTCCTTGTAATTAGTCAATTTATATCGCATTTGTGTACCAGAACTTTTCCACTAACGCTATCGGACTAAAATTGTAGCTTTGCACCAACATTGTTTTTGCTATCTGCAATTGGCAAAAAATTCTTTATATCAATGGACAGAAAACAAATTGATAGTAGTGGAGAAACAACAGCCATACGCCAAGCTTGTTACATTTTGTTAGTATAAGCAACTTCCTATTGAAGAAGGTTTGCAGTACCATATCATCATTCAATGAAAGATACACACACATATGTGTTCAATAACTGTGATCTAGAACTTCTGAAGCTGCGTTTTGACCAACGATTATGAATTATGTGTCAATAGTACACCGAAAGCCATTGCAGACTCACCAAATCTGTCTATCAAAGATGCAAGCAAGGCAGGCTAGAAAAACAACTAGCCTGCAGTGAGGTTCAAAGTTACAACTTGTTTAGCTCAGCTGGTAGAGTGACAGGCCTGGTAAGACTGAAGGTCGTAAGTTTGAACCTCACTACAGGCTAGTTGTTTTTCCAGCCTGCCTTGCTTGCATCATTGATCGCAGATTCGGCGAGTCTGCGATGGCTTTCGGTCTTCTATGATCAAACAGGTTGTAGCTTTTGTTTTCCCTAACCAAAATTGAAATAGCCCACTAAGAAGTTGACGACCACCTAAAGGAGCTTTCCAGTCCGCTAGTTGAAAAGCACTGTTTGAAGCACTTTAATGTTTTAGGTCACAAATCCATTGTCATGTAACAAGTAACAATTGCCTAGCAATATGTAACAATTACGCATGACTTACATAACAATTCAAAATTTCATGTTCTATGTGTAATATTGCAATAGCAAAGGTAATCTACCTCCAACTCTACAATGTTCGCTAAACTAAAAGCAAAATTACTTCTCAAGTAACCTGAAAATCTCAAGTAATGGAAAAATTACCAAGGTAAGTAATTAAATATGATTTAGTTTTCAAGTTATAATTTGAGTAATTACTTAACTTGAACCCACCCCTGGTATGAGCACTGTAATATGCTACATGGTTATAGTTATTAAAGCAATAACAGTATTTCAAGGTCTCATTTATATTAAAAAGAAATATTTGTGGTATGCTGCACAATACCAATTATGCAGTATAAAAGAATGATAAAACATTAAGATATAAAATTTAACACTATCGCTAACCTGTTGTCCATTAATATCATTGAAGGCTCTCCCTCGGTAGCAAAATTCACGAGAAAAGTAAGGTCACCACGTACCCAATGCATGTCATTAAAATCTTCCAAAGTGGAGTCTAGTCGAATTTGGCTACCACTTCTATATATATGACATACGTCTGATGGCAGTATCTTTGTAACAAATGGAATCCAACTTTGAAAGTCCCACTTCATGACCATCGAAAAATCACCACCAAGCGACTGCAAAGCTCTTTGAATATCCGGTTTTCTTTTTCGCATATCAATCTTGTTTTGCTTGCGAATTGCTCTAAATAAGGATTTTATGGTTTGCCTATCACCATAACTAACAGCCTCTTGCAAAGGAGTCCACCCATAAAGGTTCTTCACAGTTACAGGATGGCTGTTCTTAAGTAAAATCTGAACGCATTCTTTGTGCCCAAGTATGACAGCAATGTGCAATGGTGTATTTCCATGTTGGTCTTTCAGGAGTGTAAAATCTATCGCTTTTCCGTGTTGATGAAGATATTTTGAGACACCAGATATGTCATTTTTAAAAACTATATGATGTAAGGCAGTTGCCTCACCATTAGACAGAATGTTACTCATTAAAAATTGTTGATTACCTAAATAAAAAAATGAAATATTCTTTACATGACAGATATAAAGTTATTAAATATTTAAAAAAAATATTTATTAAGTTGTTGTTCTGGTCAGTATACCAAGCAGGTTTGGTTTTAATTGAATATGTGTGTGAAAAGTGTTACTAGTTCTTACAATATGTCTGTTTTGTTAACAACCTTTTCTATCTTTTTTTAAAAAGTACCATGAGATTCATGAATTATAGACTAAGGTTAAGTTGGAAAAGCACTACAATGCTGCTTTTCTAACCCAGCAATACAATTACATAAAAAAAACAAATCTTAAACTGCTTTTTGTGCAGTTGGTGATTGCAAAAAAAAACACAAACAAATATTTAAAGATATAATAACTCTCAGACGCTATGCATTTTTCAATTGGTATATAACCCTAAAAATGTTTTGGGTGGCAATTAACATCAGGAAAGATATTCCGGCGCTGGTCTAGAATCATCCCACATTTATTAAATCAATGCACAATATTTGAATTAGGGTGCGAGTTAGCGTTTGGGTGTGGGGTGGTCAAGTATTATTGTATTCATAAGTTAATAAGAATACTTTACCCACCCTAACCCAAATAAAGTGCGTTGTGCTAGAATTCTAGACCAGCGGCAATATTCCTTAATTTACTTACCTTTGGGTTATATTGCATTTATTATAATTTAATAGTGTATCTAAAACCTTGATTGCTGACTTTCAACAAGGCTAAAGGTTGCAAAATCTATAGACCCTTTTGAAGTAGCTTCAAAAACTGTTTTTTTAGCTTACATTAAAAAAATCGTTATGCCAGGGAAATGTGAAGGCAACTATTGTACCAGTTGCTTATATTTTTATAATAAATGTCATTATATAATATACTTAATTTAGCACAAAATTTAGAGTAGGCCTATACATAATGCAGTATCGGTGTGCAGTTAAAAGCATTTGGAGGTAAAGTAAAAAGGGAAGCAAAGATATGGTAATTCGTAACATATTTATGCAATTCACGACTTGAAAGATTGCCTATATGGCCTAGTCTTAAACGTTGTTTCAAATATAGATTTAATAATGTTATGTCCTTTGCAAAATATCAAATTGGTTGAAGTAATAGGGACGAGTAGAAAACGTCTGATGAGACTTGTGGTTTTGCAGTTGCAAACAAAGGGTTTTTGTGGTGTTATCTTGTTACGCTTTAATTAATTTGTTTTATTTTACAACGTCAATAGCTCATCTTTACCAGCACCTTTTCACAGTATTATAAAGGCACCGGTGATACTGCAAAAATATTTGTATAGATTAATTGCTTTGGTATTATTCAGTAGTGTAGTACCGGTAAGTAGTACTTGGCCGAAGTATTCCCCTTCTTTGTTACTCGGTCGATTATAAGAACGATTATATCGATACGTATGTATTTTGTAATATAGAATGTATTACATTTAGTGCATTCAAGTCACTATTTTTAAATATCTTAACTTGAACTAAGTTTTTTATGCATTTGACTTGGATTTTTGTTTGGCCATAAAACTTTTCGGGCGCTGGTGTAAAATCAACGCCTATCTATATATACAGGCGTTGGTAGAATCATAGAATACTAATTACATAGAAGGCTCACTGGGTCTCGTCACGCATGAGTAACACTGACACGATTTGTTAAAAACACGGGTTTCGGCGGCAATTATAGGTAGAGTATTCATGTCGTTTGTTGACCTGCGTATTATTTTCGCGTTTTAGCGTATTTCATTCAGCGTTTCAGTTCATGCAAGAAATTTTCTAATTATATCCATGTTTATTTTGTCAGTTTAATATAATTTAACATGTCAAGTATTGGACTGACAAGTGAGGTAATAGCCGAACTGCTTAACGTTCCCCAAGAAGTGGAATTACAACCACTAATCAAGCCAGCAACAGAAGCAACCATCAGTTTAGCGTCCCTGCCGGGAGAGATTCAGCTTCCCTTCTAGCCTATGAAGTAATTACGGATTGGTTGCAGTTATTTTTAAGAAAATATCAACCGGGTGGTATAATATCACAATATCCGAAATTTTGCTGTAATGCTGATAAGTTATTTTTAAATTTGCCATAATTGGCTGCAAAGCAAATTTTACATTTATTCAATGAAATTGTCTAAAACAAAGAAGAAGATACAGCTTTACAATCCTATTTTATAAATAAAACTGAAAGTGAAATGTTAGTATATATCAGGGGTGGCCAGACCTGCTTTATGCTCGAGCCACATATTACAAAATCAAGTTTTAGAAGAGCCACAACACAAACACAATAAAAAATACGAATTTATTCACTTACAACGAAGTGTATATTTCACTTACAACGAAGTGTATAGATTAATATTAGTGCGGCGTGGTCCTACTATGAGTTTCCACCTGGGCTGCAAGATGTTTGAAATTAGGCTGATATGATTTTAAAGCAATTCGGAGCAGTTTCTTCAAGTGTTGATTGGTCAAAATTGAACGGTGTTTTGACTTTACAAATTTCATTACGGAATAAAATGACTCACAGCAGTATTTTGTGCTGAAAATCGGATAGCTGTTTTCTTTGGGTGCGGGTATTTTGCTTCTGGGACTTGTTTCCAGAAATCAACTGTAGGCTACTCAGAGATTTATGGGCCATTTATAAACCGAGATCTTCCTGCAATTCAAACAGTTCCATTTCCAAAACAGATGCTTCACTTACAAATGGTTCAGGAATCGGACATCCATCGGTTATCACATCAACCACAAACAGGTTTACAAAAAAAGAAAAACAAGGTTTCAGCATTTGCAAGTCTTGAAACCTAGATTGAAATTCGCCAAACAGTTCTTGAAGTTTGCCTTTATATTCTTCCACTTTCTCTTTTATTTCCACATTTATCTTTCTCTGATTAGGGAAATGATCAAATGTTTTAGAAACCAAATCCCTTTAAAAAAGTCTGAGTTTATTTTAAAACTGAATTTTTTTTAGAAAGGCCTGAAACAAGGTGATCTTTGCCTTGGAGTGCCAAGTTTAAGCTTTGTAAATGATGCATTACGTCAGTAAGAAACATGAGATCGTGCATCCACTCATCATCTTCCAGTTGAGGATAAGGTATGTTTCTTTCTTTAAGAAAAATACTAATGGGCTCTAATAACTCAACAAATCTACTCAAAACATTGCTGGTCGACAGCCACCTTACATTGCGGTAAAATGAGACATCGTTAGGCTTATCTTCAAGATTCAAATTTGCAATGAAGTTTCTTAATTGTCGGTGGGTCTAGGCATGTTTGCGGATAAAATTTTCAATTTCAAGCACAGTTTTCATAACGTCTTCATATTTGAAATATTTTGCTGCTAGGTTCTCACGGTGAATTATGCAATGAAAAGAAAGAAAATCAGGGTTCAAGTTATCATCATTTTTCATTAGTCCAATTAAACCTGCATTTCTTCCTACCATTGCTGGTGCTCCGTCTGTTGCAACACTGACTAGTCTATTTAGCGAAACTTTAGCATTTACTAAGATGTTGTCAATCGCATTTTGAATATCTACACCACGAGTGTTTTTCTTGAAATGCGATTAAGTCCAACAACTCTTCTTTTACAGCAACTTCATTGGAAACGTAACGAACAAATACAGCCAGTTGCGGATTGTTTGCACATCTGTCGACTCGTCTAAAGCTAAACGGAATGCAGTGGAATTTTCTAAATATTTTTACAGTTTGTCTTCGACATCAAAATTGATCTGAGATACGGTACTCGTCTTTCAACTGTGTGTCGTGAAATTGGAGTTTGCGATATTAGTCGCTGAAGTGTTGTGTTTTTAGGATCTAACACTGCAACCACCTCAGATTTATTCTTCTTAATGAAGTCACCTTCTGAATATGGACGGGCAAATATTACATGAAACAATGAAACTAGCTTCAGTGGTTGTGTCAGCTTCCTTGCTGAATGTTTTCAACAGGTTCTAATGGGTATTGCGGGAAGAATTTAGCTTATTAATCTTATTCTTCCGTAATTCCGACTTAGGTGGGTAGTTAGTGTGAAAGTGTTTGTGTTTAGCTTCGTAATGGCGTTTCAAGTTACTGGTTTTGTAATTGTTGAGCGAAGCATGACAGATAAGACACACAGGTTTACCTCCATTATCAGAGAATCCAAACTCTTCCTCCCATTCTATTTTAAAAGTTCTATTCTCCTCTTGCTACTTTCTCTTATTGCAATTAATCTTTAACGCCATTTCTTCGCTAAACTCGTTTTGCAATTAGAAGTATAACCGCAACCAAGACTTGAAACTGGGCCAGCCCTGACATACAGCTTCAATCTGACAGTTAACTTAACTTCAGTGTACAATAACGTATTTTCGGACCGTGATTATTACTAACAACCAATCCATTGTTGCGTGTGACAGAAGTTCATAGAACGCATTGTTTCATCTTCTCTGATCAAACAACCCGTTAAAGCCGGAAAAATGCATGTCTAATTCACAATGCTAATTCATTAAAGAGCCGCAATCAAAGGCTTAAAGAGCTGCAGTTTGCCCCCCCCCCCCTGGTATATATATTGCTATATACTGTATACACAAGGTCTCCAAAAAGTACAAATACTTGCATTCAATTATTCAAGTTTTATGTGCACCTGAAAATGGAAGAACACCGAATTCTGCCTTTCTTTTCAGGTTGGAAAAATAAAATTGCCATCTAAAGATGCCTGCTGAGTGGTGCTCATATTTTTTGATTATATGTATTTTACTTTTAGCATAGAATGCAACAAAAAAGCTGATAAAATTAATTTTAATGAAGTAATAATTGACATACTTTCTAGCAGTCGTTTTAGCAAGTTCAATGAAACTCTGAGTAAAATGGCTAAATGTGATTATGTACAGAGCGAAACGGTGAATGTTTTTATGGTTATGCGAAACGGTGAATGTTTTTTATGGTTACCCACCTTATTGACAAATGCCTTAATGACGCCATGCGCATCGTCTCTGGAGGCCTGCTCCCCACCCCAGACGAACGTCATCTTCTACACCCAGACGAACGTCACCTGCTACACAACTACTAGGGCCGGTTGACTGGCCTAAACTGAGGTCAAGACATCCATTTGTACCGGCCGCACTTAAACTGCTACAAGACAGTGGGGACAAAAGTGTGGCACCCATCTCCATCAATACATTACCCATCCTACCACAAAGCCGCTCGGCTTTGGCCTTAAGCGGCTAGCATGGGTTCGCTTGAACAGACTGCGATCTGGGGTCGGCCGCTTCAAGTCATCCATGCACAAATGGGGCCTTGCTTCTTCTGCGGCGTGCGAGTGTGGCGCGGAGGAACAGACTGCTAACCACATTATTTCGGAATGCCCTGTTTATCGACCTCCCAACGGGATAAACGGTCTGATTATTCTGGACTGTGATACGAAATGCTGGCTGGTTGAAAACTGCCCAGACATTTGAACTTAAAAAAAAAAAAAAAAGACAAAAAAAGGGTTGGTAGCCGATGTCGCATATACGGGCATTCGCATAATGTCGCATATACGCCCTTTAGGTGACTTCTAGTTGGCGTTTAAGCGTGCTATTGTCGGACGAACTGGTGTACAATTATGTCACACCTTTTTGCTTAGAAATGCACTAATTTCTAACGTAAAAAGTTGTCATTCAAGAGCAAAATAGCCAAATTGATATAACTCTCCTAATAACTTCAATCCTCACCCGGTTTCTAACCTCACTCATTATCCACCAATAAACCCAAACAGGGTCAAAATAATCTGGTTCCGTACAAACTAGGGAACCCAAGCGTCAACACAAAAACAGCCGATACCAGACCGATAGCCTCCGATCGACCCATACCATCTCTCAACAATTTAGGGCGTTATTTTGGCAATTTAGGCCTTATTCCGATAATTTTAGGACTTATTTTATGTCTTATTTATACGATTAAGTTATTATTCTGTCGTGGATAGCCTATACTGCGTTTTTGGCTTTAGGATGTCGGTCTTAATACTACGCTATTATAGATTTTTTTGCTTTTGGTATTGTTGCTTTTTAGGTCTTTTTGTTCCCGTTAAAAATTTACAATTTGGGAAAACGCAGCAAATGAAACCAGCTATATTTGCGCCGAAAGCGTAAAACAAAATTTCGCGGGCTTTGTTTAGTGACTCCTAATCTACGAATGCTTTGTAGTAAACGCCAAGCCTTTACCTTTACGAAATTCTCATTATAACGATTTTAATACACAAAGTTGCCAAATAAATATCAGTAAAATACAACACAAGCATGCAGTCTTTAACAAAAACTGTCATGCGTAGGCCTAAGGCTATATCCGCCAAATTACGGCATGGGTATAGCAATTATGATTTTCCGCGTCGGAATTAACCATTCTGAATAATAACTATCAAACGTTATCTATGGTGACACAACATCATAATTTACTCAAATTATGTTTTATAAATTTGCTGCTGTCTTACAGTTACGGGAACCGGAACATACAAACGAAAGAGTTGCATGCTGAGCCGCAGTTGGCGACCAATGCGATGAACATATAAAGCAGTGGTTTTCAACCTTTTTGAAACTGTCATAACCCCACGTTATTTTGCAAGCTTTCGTTGAGCCCCAAATCTTAGCTCCGTCTCCTGTTTCCTCCTCCTATATGTTCCATTAACCAGAGACGGATCCAGGATTTTTGTTGAGGGGTCTTTTCAAGGATAGCGTTACAAAGGTAGACTACGTCAAACGTGACGTCATAAATACAATTAATCTTAAAAACACCTCTTGTCCTCGAACCTGTGCGCAAATATGTAGGCGAAACTCAATATAATAGTGCAAAGCGCAAAAATGCATTAATACGGATTAAATTCGCAGAACTTTAAATTTGAAAGGATACGTGACACCTTAGGCACCTTTAAGAGATTCGCATATTGCTCGAAATACCGGCATGATAGTCCAACTTCTAAGACTTAGAACCTAGAATCTAAGTGAACAGAAATTAAACTTTATAATTAAAAGAGTTTATTTGTCACATAGCGCAACAAGCCATAGTATGTATTGTATAGATCAGGGGTGTTCAAATGATTTCTGCCATGATCCACCACAGTCAAACCTGACAACATGATAATACACCAAATGCGAATAGTAAACATATTGGTCACGCTTTAATTTTTATGGTGCTTTATTTATGTAAATGTACCCTACAACATATTGATAACTTTTAAAAGTCAAAAGTGAAGTGTGCTACAGCACCAAGAATGTTTCAGTGAGAAAAATGATGAGTTGGTTTAGACCAGGGGTCGGCAACCTTTTTCTAGTCGCGGGCCAACACCAAACTCAGAAAGGTCTTTTTGGGCCGCACAAAATGTTAACTGAGAATTGTATAAGTCAGGGGCTCGTGGCGAGCGAAGCGAGCGCGATTTTTTTTAGGTATACCAGCATTTCTTTTGAATTTCTTGCAAGTTTTTATTACATTGCCGAAAATAAAAAATGTTAGAATATATGACCAATATTTTTAAATACGTTTTCCGTTGAAGCGCTGATCTAGTTCAAAAGACAGCATCAAAGCGTAAACAATTAAGTTGGACGTAGAAAATTCATTCGCGCTAAGCGCCCTAAGCGCCCCTACGAATAGTTAAAATAGTCAAAACGTAAGTATTTTATTTTTTCAAGACTACATTAGAAGATACGCGCAAAACGTTGAAAATATCCGGAACCGGATCGCGATCCGCCATTTGAACATGACCGGTATAGATCTTATTGGCTTGATAGTTTTCATTAAAGCGGACAAGGATAGCAAAAAGGGATAGAAGTTGCCGTGAACAATTGTATTTACATAGATAAAGTTGGCAAAACACATGGAGGGTATAGTGTATTACCGTTTTAGAGCACATTCTCCACGAACCCCTGAAACATCTTCATTGAACCCCGAGGGCTTGATCATAATGGTTATCGAACACTGTTCCAAAGGTAACCGAAACAAAACTTGATGCAGACGTGTTCTACATCGCACTTGATAAAACCGTCGCTTTCAAAAGTGCATTCAAAGTCCAGATAACAAAAAAGGTGGTATCGAGTTCTAGTAGAATTCGGCAATTTGCTAAGTTTTATTAACTCGTGCTTGTAGAGGTCCCACCGTCTGTATTTGTTATTTACTGTGTTTGTTGTGCGTGTGCTAAATGCCTGTTTAAGTCGTTCTGGTATATTTCCTTTCCCTGCATCCTACTCGTTAACTGGCCAGTTTTAATCCTCGACGCATTCGCTTTTACTGCAACGTTAGTCGTGTCCTTTCTACTGCAAAACAGTCAACAATGCACGTCTTACTGGCAGCACGTGTTTTTACTGCGCTGTAAGCTCTTTTATTGAAAGCGAGCTATGCTAAATTATGTGAATGTACAATAAATCTATAAGCGACCTGACAGTATTCTCCTTAAATTACAATGGCAGTTTGTTTTAGTTTCGATTTAGTGGAGTCAGATAGCACGGTGGTCATGTCTCACCTGTTGAAATATACATGCTTTAGAATATTTCTTAAGAGAGTTTACTTTGGAAATGGCAGAAACGTTTTGGTGGTTACGAAGGACTCACTATGAGGGATAACAATATTACACGCCACATTTTATCAATTAATCAGTAGGGATGTTCGATACTTGAATTATCAAGAGACGTCATTCTGAGGTCAAATAATCAAATTTAAACGTAATGTTTTACGCATTGCTAAGAACAAAAGTCTTTAGCGCTGTAAATCTTAGTTACCTTCATTGATGCCATTTCCTCAAAACAATTGCCTTTTAAAGTAATAAACACTAGGTTGGATCACAAACAATGACCGAAATAACTAAATTTATTTGGTATTGAAATGGCACATCATCGACTATCTGACGAGTAAATATTCTACTTTTTTATATACATCGGGTGTCGACTTTCTTTAAAATAAAAAAAAATAAACCAGCATTTTGGTTATTTTTATATTTCTGGTAAAATTAATGTTGCAGAAATAGAACAAGTGCACACAAGTTGATTGGGTTTTCCATTTTTATTACATATTACAATACAAGAGGAAAATATTACAACAAATACTAGTATTTTTACAATGTTAGACGTGCACCATTGTATTAAATTGCCTAATTACTATAGTCTTTGAAGAATGAACTACAAACTACATGGAACAATCCATGTAACTTGTTGTGACAAATGTATAGTAGCATAACCGCACCCTAATTTTTAGATTGACATAGAATAAACATTAAAGCCCATTCACTATAGTACTAGGTAGCATATTCTGAATGTTTTAAATAAAACTTTTTGTATTCTGTTCGCAATATGCTACCTAATTCAGTATGAGCTTAGATATTTTTTATTCGCCAAAATACAATCTCCAGTCATTATGACCGAAAAATACTTAGAACAGACTTAAGTGCGCACCTGAAACTTACCAGCTTTTGTGACATACTTCACACCTTTGAATGGTTTATATCTCTCACCATACATATCTAAACGATTTACACGTAAACCAGAAATTGACATTTGTTGAATTTGAAAGTGTACTGTTAATGTAGGTTTTTCTTCAGGAGTGGGAACTCCAGATTGGAGACTTATAACACCTCTTATGGTTGGTGGCTTTCCTGCAACAATTTTTCCAACTACCCAGGTTAGTTCCTTTTCAACTGGATTGAAACTATAGTCTCCCTGTGATGGTTGTAGATTTACATTTAGGACATGCTTGGGCATTGATGCTGATATTTTCAAGTTCTCAATGACTTTTCCCATAGTATGGCGTGGCCCAACAGTGACTTCAAATTTCCCACTACTGGCAGCATAGTGAATGTTGTGTCGGACATATATTGGTATTGATACCATTCCCTGTGAACCAACATGATAAGAGCAAAGCTTAAAAGAGCCGTCAGGTGGAACAAATGACAGCACCCTCTCTGACTCCCAACGTTTAAACCTTACACAAGGATGAAAGCTTACATCATCTAATAAGCGTGGATTGACAAAGGACAGGGTCAAGTCTGGCATACCTGACAGCTTCACAGCTGCATCAATGCTGCCCTGAATTTCTGCAAAGACTACAGAGCCCGATCGATCAATTATTGCATCAATTTCCTCAGTAACATCAAAATAGGCTTCATTACTAGCATATTTCACACCAGTTCTTCTCCAAGGAATATTGGACAACTGACCAGTAGGCAATCGGTCAGCAATGTTACTTTGTCCTGTCACAGTGTTTACAACAGATCTTAAAATGTTGGGTGGCTTTATAAGCTCTTTTAATACATTACTCTCAGTGGCAAGTGGGTATCCATTATCAAGCATTTCCTCAAGCAGTTCATAAACTACAACATAATTATCTTTTATCGTTCTCTCTGAACAATCATCAAAATAATCAAGAAATGTGTCAACGATGCGATGTAGAAATTCAATTACAAACAGTGGCTGAATCTCCTTGTTTATAACCGTTACAAAGTAGAGTCGTTCCCTGTAGATACTTATGAGATAATGATGGGGAGTTGTAATTACAGGCGGAACATCTTCTGGGCTTGAAGCTTTTTCTAAAGCTTCAAAGAAATAATCACAGATTGACTTCTTAATAGCTGTTTTCCAATGTTTTTCCATAAAAATGTCACGGTGAGAGTTCACCATAAAAAGACTGTGAATCATTTTTAAAGTTTAATTTTATTGACATAAAAAAACCTGAAAATAACAAAAAATGGTATGTAAAATATGAACACTAAACAAAAACAGTATTCTGTATGAAAACAATAAAATTTCTCTTTTGATATTTAATATTATCATAGAAAAAAAATAATACAGAAATCAACACATCTTAACATTTAAGTTGAAAAGTATATGTAGTAAACATACAAAGATCCTTCACCCTGGACATTTGTATATTTAAGCAATTTCTAGTGTATCAGTGTGCCACTATGGAAAGTATGGCAAGTGCACCCGCGATTTTTTTCTCAACAGACTAGATTTACACCCCTGGAAATTAAATATGCACCCCTTTTTCCTATATGTTATAAAAGCGGGGTGCACTTTTGACCTCAGTTGCACCCGGTCACCCCAACTTTTTCGGCCGTGCACCCGCGAGATCTCGTCAAGATCTGCCATACTTTCCAGAGGGGTCAGTGTGTACACCTAATTTTGTAAGACGCACAACTTTTTATTTCCACATGTTCTAAAATAAGTGCATAGTGTTTCTTTGTTTATTTTGTTTAAATCCGTGCCACATCAAGTTTGTTTTTTAGGACAACTTTCAGCGCTGTTCTAGAATCCTATCACAAAAACATTATTTGGGTTAGCGTTCATAGGATGAGCAATTATTAAATAATAATACTTGACCCACCCTTACCCAAACCAATACCTCTAGGTTATAACGCCTAACCCAAATATTGTGCGTTGCCTTAATTAATTGTTTCAACCCTGTGGTAGGATTGTAGAACAGCACACAACTCTTCTAAAAGGAAGAAGAAAAAAATATAACAAAACGAAAGGTAGGTATCATTAATTAAGTTTAATTTGATTTCACAAGACGTAATGTTAAGCCAAAATTCACAGTAAAACGTGATAAAATATCAAAAATAAACAAAGCAACATAATTATCGTTGAAACACTTTTTTTTTACATCCAGCATTTTTCCTTATGAAAGCTATTGAGGTAAAGATTTAATATAGTTTAAGTTGTTTACGCTACTTTTTATATGTCAAATTAATTTGTAATGGTAACGTCACGGGGTTTTCTTGATGTAATATCATAGAATACTAATGTACAGTTAATCATAAGATTTCTATTTTTGTTAGCGGTCAAAGGTTTCAGAATAAATGTTTAGGACTTTTTTAGGTTATTTTAAAATTTAAATTTAACATCTACATATACCCACAAGGACTTCGCTAAGTTTTTACACCTAAATCACTCGAATCACAAATAGAAATAGTGCAGTTTTTAACAACAAAAAATCTATAACAATTTTTTTTAAGGCTAAAAAAGTGTGATATTTGGAACTTGAGGTTGTGGATAACAGTGTTTGTAAAAGCCTTCTTTGTGTAATAGAAACGAATGCCAGATTTCTTGTGCGTGGGATAATGGCGTGTTATGGTAAAATAAAGAATTTTAATACGAACTAAGTTTGCGAGTGAAGTTTTTCACTGAGTTTAAAGCAAAGCCGATGATTTATGATTGGTTAAAACGTTAATTGCCAAGCTTATGTCAACGTTTTGTGGCTTGTTTTATTGATATGTGATTTCGCAAAAAAAAACGCTTGAAACTTTAAATTATTGGTTATTCACAAATGTTTTAGATAGTGTTGCATAATTAAGACACATTTTGTTTCAATGTGAACATATTACGATCGAGGGTACACACCTCTCGTAGCCTAATAGAATCTCTAAAGCAATAAACTGATAGATCCAATCTCAACCACTTACATAAGTCGTTACTTTCGAACTGCAAAACCCATTGCGGCTCAACTCTGCTCACGTGTTATGTTGATTGTGTTGAATATCTTAACAGATTAACCGCACCACTTTGTTTGAAAATCCTTTTAAAGGCAAACATAGGAGAAGGCCAAACCTTGCTTTTACATAACGAGAGATTTATCTCATTGGTCACTACAAGTAAACATGATCTGTGGATTATAATTCAATATATTTTAAAGCCATTGGTGCCTCCTTAACTTTTAACGATATTCCATTTAATTAGCACTATCAGAAAAGTGATTTTTTTGTCGTCACTTAGGCTACCACGGGTTTTAACCGTCTTAAATAAATCGTAAGCAATGACCTTTATGAACGCAATCGGCATATTTATAACTAGTGCGAGTATATTTTAATTAGGCCTGTAGAAGATTAATAGTACCGCGTTACTGTATTTTTGCTCGCGAACTTCACTGGATTATATGTATATCCGCCAGGCATATAAGACGACAATTGTTTCCCTAAATACACTCGCTGAGTCAGGGGAACCAATGACATTAAACAGAAGCGTACGGGTTGCCAACCAATGCTAGACCAGTATTCCTCACATTTTTAGCCTTAATTGCGCCAAATTAAAAAGATTGTTCGCGGCAAAGTTTCCAGAACAAACATATCATATCTTGACCGTTTAATGCTTAGCTCAAATAGTAAAATACCGAAATAGTAACAGTTATCCCAAACCTGTGAAAAAACAGTGCACTCCAGCATGACATCACAATTTTTATTGAGTCAAGCTATGCATGTTTGAAATTTTATGAAAAATATAAACAATTATTGAATAAAGCGGTGCTTTTTATTTTTTCAAATATTTTAATAATGTGTTGTTTGCTTTTTAATACGTCATGAAACTTAGATTAAATACGAGTTACAATTCAATACTATTCTCTACATTTGTCGACCCACAGTTTTAGATTTAACGCAACTTATATTGTATCCGAACCGGAACTTTATGAACCAGTTTTGAAATAACAATGGTCGAACCGGAGCTGAACCGAAACTTTTAAAGAGTTTTGAACGAAAGGTGGAACTGAACCCTATTCCGAAAAAATCGTTGAACCCGAACCGAGCCTGACCAGGAAAAGTCAAACGGCTTTGACTACCGGTACTTGTTATTTTTCATGATTTCTGTCTATCTGCAGTCAAAAGCGTACCAGTATTGTGACCTTCTTTGGGCATGAGTTATTCCAGTGTTTAAATACGTGAATAATTTGACAATATTAGTATTAAATCATTACCGGACTTTTCCCAGGAGATCCTAGCATGCCTAGCCTAACTAATTCTAGATGAGCGTCAATATACCAAGCATAGTGACTCATTTGTCCGTAGCAGTAAGTACATGCAAAAATGTGCTGATATTTATACAAAACAAACAATTTAATGACATGAATATATAAAATGGATGGCAGAACTTTAATAAATTTAGCGCGGTGCGACCTCTAATTGAATTTACTGTCTTAAAACAACGTAATAAAATTATATCACACTTTGGGGCGCAAAAAAGAACAATATTAATGTATTCATAGATTATATTACACTTCTGTATTTCTTCTTTTGATATTTTGTGCATCTCAAGTATTTTAGGACAGGGCGACGTCTGACGAAAGGATTTTTATAAAAACAGTTGCCGCTAGGTGGCAGAAAAACTAGAAGAGGATTGTTTAAACATCATATGCGTCCCCTGCCCATTCCAAGTCTGGCGCTCGTGGAGTGCGGAGCGAAAAATGGCAAGCAGAGCAAGTTACGCTCAGGCAGTGAATAAAAATGCAGCCAGCTTTAAGAGGTCGAATTGCTTAAGTATGAGGACAGTTAATTTATTGAAAAGAGACGAAATTCTGAATCTTATAAAAAGTATGGATTATCCGCTGAAAAAATTAGTTGGGATTGCAGAAATGCGAGGCCAAAACGTCGACATAACTTGCACCAATAGACAAAATGTTTTGGAACTTTACACAAAGCTTTGCGCAGCAGAATCAGTGAAATTTGTTAAACTATACGAAAATGACAAGATTAACATCGCAGTTGGCTGGGTGCCTATCCCTTTCCCCAGTGAACTCATAGCAGAGGAAATATCGGCAAAATATGGAAATGTTGAAAAGGTGACGCACAGGAAGGACAAGGTTGGGTTGCTAACCGGAATGAGGATCTTGACAATGAATTCAACGGACGTGGAAGAAAACCCTTTACCAAGTTATATTAGGATGGCGGACTGTGAATTTTAAATTGTCCCAAACGTCAAAAAGATTTTCCTCGGCTAGTAAAAAGACAAGAAGAGCACAAGCAAGCCAAAGCACACGGAGAGACAAACGATAACGCAGTTGCCCCCCAATCTAGTGCTGGCGTCAACAACGCTGATAACAATCCACACTCTACAACAGCCGTAAGCAGCATTACGATGCTGATAACTTTCGTTTGCTGGAGTTGTTCCAACAAGTATTCCGTAGCAATGAAGTGCTGCACGGACGAGTTATTTCTGGTCGAAGAGGGTAAAGAAACATGCCAATGTCCTTCATGCGAAGGGACATTGAGACGTATACCGTGCTGCGATGAGCTCCAGCCAGAATACAAGACGAAGGAAGATGTGCTTGAGTGCATACAGTGCGAAAGGTCCTCTGTTGTCTATATTTGTTTTACTATTAACTCGCTACTTAAGGTTACCATTTGTAAAGCGTGTAGTAATACCCACTGCAAGTATAAGATAGTCAACTGTAGTTGCGGGAAAAAGCATTCCTGTCTTATGGGTCCCAATAAAGCGTTTAGATGAGAATGTGGCATGGAGTACGAATGGGACATAGATATTGGTGTCGAACGCGTTCAAATACTATTTTTATGTCTTTAAATATTATTTCACACAACGTTCGAGGTTTAAACATCGCTATGAAAAGAAAATCGATTTTTAATTTTTTACACCGTAAAAAGTGTCACGTTGCCCTTTTGGGGAGGGGAAGCGTTTTGGGCGCACGGCACGTCAAGCAGTAGAGGGGTGGCAATACTAATCGACAAAAACTTATCCTATTCAGTCTCAGGCACACGGGTAGACCAAGAAGGTCGATACTTAATGGTTGAAATTACAATAAATGCAACCCCAAAAGTAATTGTTAATGTTTACGCGCCGAATAAGGACGATCCAGAATTTTTCATCAATTTATTCGCCGTACTTGACAGCTTTTCCGATGCCTCAATAATCATTGGAGGGGACTTTAATCTAGTTCTGGACAATGTCCTAGATCAAAATGGAAGTAAAAAACATCGTAACCGAAAAGCAAGAGAAAGTCTTTTGCAATATATGAAACATTACAAACTAACAGATATTTTTCTCAAGGCTTCAGAAACTACCAGCGGCATCATCGCGTTTAGATTTCTTTTTAATTGACGGATCTCTCGTCGAAAACGTTAAAAATGTAGACATAGTCCTCGGTAGGCTATAATGTCCGACCATAATATGGCAACTCTAGGGGCTGACATTAACCCAGCACCACGCGGTAGAGGCTACTGGAAATTTAATACATCACTATTAAATGACCAGCGTTACAAGGATAAAATAAGAAAGGTAATCACTTATTATAAAGCAGAAAACCATATAGGCGAAACCGACCCACATGTAAGACGGGACGCCTTGAAAGCAGTTGTTCGGGGAGAAACTATTAGATATGCGGCCGAACTAAAACGAAGGCTAAATATTAAGCAAATCGATTTGGAAAAACTGATTGGCGAGACGCAAGACGCTATTTTAAAGAACTCTGAAACAGAATTAGGCCCCTTAAAATTGTTCAAACTTAAATCGGAACTCGACCAACTAATGCTGCGCCAAACAAAAAGCGCCATAACGCGAAGTAGGGCTCGCTGGGCAGAGGAGGGCGAGAAAAATACAAAATACTTTTTAAATTTGGAAAAAAGACATTGCGAAAAAAAGGGTATTACCAGACTTTTTGTAGATGATAAAATAATAACTGACCAAAACAACATTTTAGACGGCCTAGTTGACTTTTACAAGCAACTCTACAAACAAAACGGAGATCTATTGAACAAAACCTTAATCGCCTCAAAATTAAAAACACTAAATCTCCCAAAAATTAAGGCAGAACAATCAAAACTATTAGAAGCGGAAACAACAGAAGCGGAATTCTTTACTGCTTTCTGTAACATGGGTAAAAATAAATCCCCTGGGCTAGACGGTTTTCCAGCAGAGTTTTATATCACCTTTTGGGACAACATCAAATGCGTCTATATGGCAGCTTGGCGACATACAGTATATACAGGTAGGCTATCAGCTTCTCAGTCAGAAGCAGTGGTAACTCTACTTCCAAAAGCTTATAAAGATCATCTTCAACCGGAAAATTTTAGACCGATAACACTTTTGAATGTATAGTCTACAAAATTGCTTCAAAAGTAGTTAACACCAGGATCCGAGGGGTACTAAACGACATTACCTCGCCTGCGCAAAATGGCTTTATTCCAAAACGATACATAGGCACTAATAATCGTCTTTTGTTCGATATCAATGACTGCGCCGACTATTACGATATACCTGGCGCGATACTGTCTTTAGACATGTTCAAGGCCTTTGACACGGTGAACTGGGACTTCATATATACAGCCTTAGCTGCTTTCGGGTTCGGGGATAAGATTATTAAATTGATCGAATGTTTTCATCAAAATCCTTCGTGCGTAATTGTTAACAACAACTTTTTATCAAAATCGTTTAACGTTGAACGTGGCGTACGCCAGGGAGACCCTCTCTCTCCAACTTTATTTGTCCTGTGCATTGAATGCCTTGCCGCTGCGTTAAAACAGGGCCGCCAAAACGGCATCACAATAAATGGCAAAGAATTTAAAGTGTCCCTATTTGCTGACGACACTACAATATTTCTATCGGGTAGTGATCAGGATTTTACGGAAGTCTTTCGGATTATCGACGACTTCGGCGAAATGTCAGGCTGCAAGATCAACATGTTCAAATCAAACGCCTTTTTTATCGGAACAAATCGTGAAAACTGTCACAAACCCATGGAACAAAGTGGCCTTCTATGGCCATCAGGTACTATCAAATACTTAGGCGTTGAAATTCCCACTAGCTCGAGTAACGACGCCGATCTAATTGAAAAAAACTTCACACCACTTCTGAACAAAATTAAAATAGTATCAAATATTAGATCCGCGAGGGGTCTCTCTCTTCTCGGAAAAATAACAGTTATCAAGACCCTCATGATACCAATCTTAACCTTTAAAATGAGTGTTGTCCCGGTTAATATACCCAAATGCTTTATCTCAAAAATTAAACGAATCCTCTTTACATTTGTATGGGGGTCAAAATGGGAGAGGGTGAAAAGAGAAACTTTAAGTGCGAGTATTGCAAATGGGGGGACAGGAATGATCAATATAGATAATTACTTGTTAGCCTTACATACGAAATGTATCTCTAAACTACTTGACGAAAACGCGGAAGCTGATTGGAAACAAATCGAAGGCCCCTTTATCCAAGGTAACAGATTAAAAGCGCTTCTTAATGGGAACATAGGAACAAACAATGCAATCACAAGGCGTATACTTCCTATGCGAACGTTACGTTGCGCAATAACGGCGTGCAAACAACTCTTGGAAATTATAGATCCAAAGTCAAACAGCCGTCCGCTTTGGCTAAACAAAAAAGTAAAATTCCGCTCAAATGTTTTTTTTATGCCATCACTTATAGATTCCAATATCATTTTTCACCAGGATTTATTGAATAGAAACGGCGAGTATTTACAATATGACACATTAGTAAATAAATTTAACTTTACACCTAACAACACAGATTTTGTCCAATGCATAAAATTAATATCAATTCTCCCAGAAAACTGGGATTCGGGTAGCGCAACAACGTTCCGATCGTATAGAACCCAAACATTAAAATTATTTATCCAGCAGTATAACTCCACCAAATCGGTTTACGAAAAAATACAAACAACAATTCTCTTTTCTCCAAAAGCTCAATTAAAATGGCACTGGACCTTAAATTACGGGAGTGCACGTCTGCCATGGGGGAAAATTTACCGCAACCTCTACAATTCAACAATCGAAAACAAATTAAGAAGCTTTCAGATAAAGTTTAACTTGGGCGCAATTGTTACAAATGACTCCCTTTATTCGTTTGGTAAAACCGAATCTAACCAATGTACTTTTTGCAAAAAGGCCACGGAAACCCTGTGTTGTGTTTCTTAACCTTTGTTTGCCTTGCAAGAATAGTAAACAGAGTCCAAGTAAGTAACTGGTTTAATTCGAATGGGGATAACACAAGAAGGGCACGAGCATTTATAGGCGAGTAGTCGCGTAATTTACATTGCGATACAATTAACGTACAACACAAGCAATGATTACAAAACACGTGACTAGAGCACGCGGCTCAGGGGCCGCGGGCAACCTCTCGCAGCAGAACCACGTGAACACTCCATGACACCCTGTACCACTTGTTTTATTTGTGTCCTGTTACGTGTCTATACTAGGAAAACGTGAGTGCGTGCTTAAGTCCTAAACTACGAATATCGTGTATTTTTTCCCTCGATCAATTACTTTTTGGAGTGCATAAAAACGAACCGTGCAAAACATTTGTTAATCGTGTCCTTTTATGCGCGCGATGTTATTTATCAATGTAAATATGCCGACACTGTCCTGACTATGTTACGCTTTTTACTGTTGCTATCTTTTGTGCGAACTTCCGAGCGATATTCGGCTTTAAAAAGTGGAAGTATGACGATATACAAAATTAAATGGTCGTTGAGCTGCTTGAGAGCTTTACTGTTTTGATTTGTTTTTCTTGTCCGTTTTTTTTTTCGCTATTTATTTTATTAATAATAATAATAAAAAAAATATGCGTCCCCTTAGGTGAGACCTTGCCATTGCACTTCGGCTTGGCTGACCCTTGCGATAATCCGAAATGCGGTTAACTCGGCTCGGCTGTATAATTTCTGTTAGCGTAGTGTGCGTTCGCGCAAAACCCCATACATTATTTTTCTAAAAAAATGTTCCCCTGTGGTCAACTTAGGACGCCGGGCGTGACATTTTTAAAAAAATAATACATAATTACATATGTTACACAACAGTGTCCAGGACGAGCTTATACCTACTCAGTCGGTGAGTGGAAGGGTCCGCAGACCTCATGAAATTGTGTCCGTTGAAGGACCAAAGGCAATATGAATATAAAAACATAATTTAACTTTAGTGGGAGGTACGGCGTTCCTAATCTTTAAATGAGCATAATTTGTTCTCTGTGTGTTTTTATTTTGCTTTAATTTTTTTTACCTTTTCTGGATTTATATTTCAAATAGGTTTGCATAAAATCAAAACTTTAATAATGTGGGAACCTTGTAACCAAGGACAAATGTGTGCATTTTTTTAAATTCATTTTTTAAATTTTTATTCATTTTTTTTAATGCATTTTTTCATTTGTTTTAATATAGAATAATTTAAAAGGTTTTGAGGATCTGACTTGGCCAAAGTATAAACTATGTAGCCATGTTTGAGTCTTGAACTGATGCATTCAGGTTTAGTAGTATATACATCAAAATGTGCCAACCTGAATACTTGACAAACTTATTTATGAATTGTTTTAAAACATATGAAGTTGAATATTAGTTATGATCCACTGTGGAAAGTATGGCAAGTGCACATGTAAGTGTTTTGTAACCTTTTTGAAGTGCACCCCGAAAAAAATCTGAACTGCACCCCAAATATGTAAAATGTTGCATACATTTACAGTGCAATGTATGTAATATATACTATTCAAGTGAATCGGAAAATCATAAATGCACCCAGAAATTTGATTTTTTGACGTTTGTTGCACCCAGTGACCCGGATTTTTTCAAATGTGCACCCTTGAGGTTTCGTCGAGATCTGCCATGCTTTCCAAACTGGTAACAAATAATTTATCAGATCAGAGTATGTTTAGTAAGAATGACATATAAATATTAAAAACTTTTTGTTTTGACAAGTTAGATTAAATCTTTATTTTGAACATAGCTTTTTGGTGCAATTTACAGAAAACATTGAAACAGCTTAGTAGTAAACATGCTATATGCCACTATTTTGTTTGCCATTACTGTCAACATTGGTTCAGCTAAATACTTGGTGGACTCAAATTTGATTGATGGCCTTTCACCACTAGAGTATGCTGGTATTTCTATCAACTCAAACAATAAACTAGTAAAAAATAGTGCTTTTCTACCAGGATCGGATGCTCAGCCATTTTCAGTCTGGACATTAAAGAATGGTTTTATAACATACCCAAGTAGTAAACTACCAAAAAACATTGCAATCGGAGTTCATGCCTTTTCCAACAAGTCTGCTTTCTTAGAATGTATGTGGACTAACACCGATTCCTTAACAGATTTTATAAATGGCAGCCCTAATGGTGTAAAATATATTTTTATGACTTTTGAACAAAATGCATTTGAAGTTGTATCATGGATGGAAGCAACTATGCAAGCATCACTTATGAAATCAAACCTATCAAAGTCTAACAGGGAAACGTTTTTGAAGAATTGTTTTTTTGTAGTAAACCCTGTTGATGAATTGGGAAATTGGTTGCCATCTATTTTAAGACAGTGGTCATGTAGCGGACATGGCTGTGGATTTGACCAAATAGTCCTAACCTCACAAGAGTGGACCCCGCCTAGTATGGTGCTGAAGCGTTTGGATGCAAGGTATGACTGGGCTTTTAAGCACCAATGGACTACAGTAAATGCTACTTTGCTCCACGTTTTGCAACCCTGCAATATTACAACAAAACATGTGGATTTAAAAGGAAGGGTGGCTCTGCTACAATATGAGGTGGATGTATGCTCAGTAGCATCTCAAGTTTTTACTTTACAGAGTCTGGGTGCTATTGGTGTTATAATTTATGCAAAACCAGGCTTACCTGTGGTTGAAATAAATTGCTTTGAAGATGAATGTAACAAAGCTGTAAATATTCCTGTTATGTCAGTTCCTTACAATGACAAATTAATTAAAGCTGTAAGATACAGTAACAAAATTGTGATAGCCTTTCTGCAAACAACAAGTTCACCAAATTTTTTTATTACTATTGACAGCAGTGGCAAGCTGGCAGAAGCTGGTTGGTTTCTTTACCCATCCTTGCGATTTTTAACATGGCAAATGCAATGGCTGGAGTATGTTAGTAAACTTAAATCAAAAATATCGACTCTTAATGATTATGTTGTGTCTGTGTTTAACCAAACGACAATGGTCGGAAAAAATGGCACTGGATTATCCACTGTAGCAATCAACGATATCACTCGTTATCAGAATCTATATCTAGATATGCGTTTGAGTTGCCCTGGTGACATGGATGAAAATTGCCCTCCATGGGATCATGTCCCCGTGTTGTACGTTTCTTGCAACAAGTCTGCAACCAGTATGACAGAAATTGGTCGTTGGATTACTTCGTTTCGGCGTGGTGTTGGACACTGGCTTACTGACATCACTCCATTAATGCCCCTTCTTGGAACCACCAACAACCCGATATGCAACTTTCTGCTGAAAATGAACGCTTGGTGGGCGCAACCTTGGGTTGCTACCTTGAATTTACGTTTTGTAGAAAAAAGTCGCTCGTTTGATGTGGCTGGCCAATGGAGCCAAATTAGTTTATCCGCAACGGTCCAAGGAGTTTATCCTCACCTCGTTGTACCTTTGTTCGAAGGTGGCACTTTTGACAAGAGCTACAACGCTAAATATAAACCGTATGTGTTCCAAGTGCAGCCCGCTATTAAGCGTGTCGAAATATACGCGGTGATAACAGGCCACGGTTCAGACAACAACAACTGTGCAGAGTTCTGTCCAACTTCGCACCACTTCACGATAAACAATTACACACATGTCCGAACATTCTCTGATGCTGGCTCGCCACTGGGTTGCGCCGAACTGGTTCCACAGGGAGTAGTGCCTAACGAACACGGCACCTGGTTGTACGGCAGGGATGGATGGTGCGATGGACAGCAGGTCGACCCCTGGATAATCGACATAACCAATGATCTGGACGCCTCAATGAACACTGTGACTTATCGGGGGTTATACAAAGGCGGTGATCCGAACCCAACAGCAAATCCTGGTGTTATTCGTATGGTGTCTTTTCTCGTTTTTTATGCGTAAACTTTTCTAGCAGAAAATTATTGATTATTATTATTTGTGTGCTTTGCGTCACAAAAATCTTGGTTGCCACACGATTATCATTTTTTAAATTTTGTTACAATTACTATGTTCTCCTACGTTACCCAGGAGGTGTCTATATTTGGCGATTAATCCGTCTTTTTAGGATTGCTGTTTATTTTCTATTATGCATTTGTTTTGTTACATAATCTCAAACTTTGTTTGTTTGTTTTGCTTCTTGAACAGCATTAATTAGCAAAAAAATGTCTGTCACTGCCCTTCGGTTCGGACACAAGCTTGTTCCTATTTCCACCACTTTCTTCAGAACACCTTTGAGTTATGCCGTGGTTAATATCAAGCCAATTGTTCCGGGACGTATGTATTTTAGTAAATTCATTTCATGTTTTACATTTTCGCAGCCAGCACGATGTACCGTCGTGCCTATAACTTGACTTTCGTACTTAATGCAGAGTTATAACAAAAGAACAAGTAGTTTTAGTCTGGAACTTATGTTCAATTAACAAATTGATTAATTAGTGACATAGTTTAATTTATGTAAAAAAAAATCTGAAAATATTGTTTTTCTATACGACTATTTTCATAATTAGACTCTAGCGTTCATTTATAATTTTTTTTATATTCAAATCAGTATTTCTTGAATTTTTTAGCTTGCTACACACTAAGAAAATCGAAAAAAGTTCGCGGCTAACTTTCTACAATACAATAATACAAGACATAAATCATATTCGTACTTGATACACACAAGGCAATAAGTTAACATCATAATATTAAAGGTTTTCTAATATATATATATATATTGTGCATTCATAGGCTTGCCATACGTCCCGGTTTAGCCGGGACAGTCCCGATTTTAAGGCCTTGTCCCGGTGTCCCGCCCGGTTAACCATTTTGTCCAGGATTTTTCAAATTTAAGAAAAAAATTAAAAAATGTAAAACTCTTGAGTAAGGCATTTAGCAATTCTTTCTCAAAATTCCTGGGAGATATCTTTTTGAGGAAGGTAAGCGAGCGCCGTCGCGAACCGGTCACCGTTAAGCCATTTTAATTTTCAAGGATTTTTTCAAGTATGACGCAGTTTGGTGCCGGTATTATTAAGTCTAAACAATTGCTGTTACAACCTAAAGTTTAACGTTTGTTAGTAATTCTGGATCGATAAATGTCGCGAGTTTTCAGCATTACAATCAAATTGAAGTCATAACATACTAATTGCCTTAACAAAAATAAGTTTTAATGTTTCCAACTTAAAGACTTATGTTTAAAAACTTCTTGATGTTTGTTACCGCGCAAAATTTAGGTAAAGTTCGCAAAATTTCGCATTCAAAGCGGCGGTTTTAATAGTAACCAATTTTCAGTTTCAAACGAGATTTTACTTACGTTGTAGGTACGCAGTATGGTACCAGGATTACGTATTTGCTGAATATCACGCAATGCGAACAATGGCTGCTATACAACTTAAGGTTTTACGTTAGTGAGTGGTTCCCTATCGATATATGTCACTGGTTTTCGTTATGTAAATGATGTTTGACGTGCTTAGCCTTTGGGTATTTAGTCATTTTATTTCAAATAAGCACACATTATTTGCAATTTTGTTTCAACAAATGTAAAATTTTAGTTTGCGAAGACTTTTTAGAAGTTTCACAGTCACGCAGATAAATCCGATAAATTATAACACGTCATCCGATTAAATGCTGCTTCCACACAGGGTATAGAGAGAATGTGACTCCACTTGTGGGGAATCATTTAGTTAACCCATTTCAGGCACAATAAGCAAAAAATAATCAAGGGACGACCAACATATATGCTTTATAACAATTAACGATAACAGAAATTAAAATGTTTTATTTAGAAAAAATTACAATGTTTACGACTTTACACACTAGTTAGCACTCAAGCCAAACATTACTTCTTAGTAACATCATAAATTACCTTTTTAAATCATCGGCAATAACACGCGCCTCAAGCAAATGACGCAAAGTACAATATGTAATAGCCTTAAGAGGCCAGCTGGATGGAATCTTGCATTTTGTTTAACTTATGCTTGAGAATGATTTGGTCCTGGGAATACGAATTTATTATGGACACAGCGCCTTTGCCAACATGTACGGCCTAAAATTGTTGCTGCTTTTACGAGGGCCGCATCCTACTTTAATTGTAGAAAGTATATTTACTCAACTCATTTATTCACAATACAGACAATACTTTCGGCTACAATTTAAATTACTTAGACAAACCACCCTTAAAACTAGGGCCCTAAAAAATAACCCCTGACAAAATATAAAACAACCGCAACCCTGTTAAGTTAATTATTTACATTAAATTATTTGTATTAGGTCTTCATTAAGTTTGTTTGCAGTTTTCAAAATGCGTCCCGGATTTACGTTTCTAAAAAATGGCAAGCCTATATGCATTCATGTCTCATGCTTTATTTGTAATACAAACAGGGTAATTTCCTAAATTACGAAAAGTTTCACTGCATACTAAACAATCACTAGAGACACACATTTTGAGGATTACTGTTTAAATCAGTTATCTACGAACTAAACATTTTCAAGGAAACCACCATAACGCGTATAACTTAACTCGTGTTTGGTTCAGATGTATTGGTGTGTTCACTTCGATCTGTAGAGAGGTTTAAGGATCTGCGATCAGATGAAGTAAGCGATTTGTTTCTCACAGCACAAAAGGTCGCTACTGCCGTTGAAGAAATGTTCGCTGCCACCTCAGTTACGTTGGCTGTTCAGGTAATGTTTTAAACGATTTTGCGGATATCATCAAAACTACGTTATTTGGGCTCGATGTGTTGAGATTATTATGATTGACCAAACTAGTCGCGCTAATTTGTTTCGTTTAAATATTTTAAAAATACTTTTAACAAAGTAGCGCACACGTGAAAAGCACTGTTTCCCTCAGTCGCTGCACCATTCTTTGTATACACTATACAGCTTGTTTTAGCCTATCCACGAGTAAGCCGATGCACGGTAAGACGTAGTTCGGTCAGTAAGCTTGAAGATTCGCGTGTTTTTTTCAAATTTCACAAACTCTTCGTAAAAGGAAATTTCGTGAGGAGTTACAATAATCAAATGGCTATTTGCATATTTTAAAACAGGACGTTCTTTGTTATTCATTTAACATGTATGGAAACCGTTTTTAAAATATTTTACTGTTTTCCCCTACTGTTGAATCTAGTGGTTGTTTGTCGATTCTTTCGTTACTACGTTTCGTGCCGAAGTTTGGTTGGTTGTTTAGTCTCTTTCTTTAAGCTGGATTTTTGCCAGTAACAATTTTTAGCGCTTTACACGTTAAATGTGCCTTTAATCGTATTAGTTGTGATTAGGATATGTTATCGTTTATTTCTAACTTTTGCCGCTTCGTTAATCCGCTGTTAGAGAGCCTTCATCATTGTTGATAAATCTGATTGCATTTATAAAGGAAAAAGCGTTCACCTATTGCTACGACCCTATTTGGATTAATATATACCTACGCAGTCTGCGCGCCGAACATAAAGTACAAAGCTAATTCTCAACATAAAATGACTTGATTCGAGTTAATGGCTAATTTGTTAAATATTAAACCATCCACCATGGGAATGAAAAATCGTTAATCAGTAATTCGAACTAAATGAGTTACTCCTAAATTAACACAGCTCACTAACGTCCTAGCATACCAAAGTGATTATTATGATGTTAATGTGCCTCTTAGATAGGCTCAGGCCCAAGATTATAAAAGTATTTAATAACAATTTACAAAGTTTCTTACAGCACTTGTCCTGTCAAATGTTGTAAGAAACTATTGGCGTTACATATCAAAAAGTTTTTAAATAGTAAAATAGAATATATTTTTTTGTAGTAGGATGGCCCAGAAGCAGGCCAGACAATTCGGCACGTCCATATTCACGTCCTTCCCAGGAAAGCTGGGGACTTTTTTCAAAATGACGAAATTTACGCAAAGGTATTTTAATCTTCCATTTTCTGTGTTGTATTTTATCACTTTTCCTTGTTAAGTTAAAATTTATTACCTGGGAACGCACTTTTCAAAATCGTGCTAAAAATAGTTTTGCACTTTTAGTTACAACAACACGACAAGGGAGAATCCGAGGATCTTGAAAGAACAGGTCGTTCAATGTCGGATATGGAGAAAGAAGCGGCAAAGTTGCGCCAGGTGTTGGAAAATCCAACTCGTAAGATCAGCTAATAACATCCGGCTGACGCTCAGCCTATCTAAAACGCATCACGAGATATTTCTTTTCTTTTTCCAACAAAAGCTTTATCTTGCATTAAAGCTGACTGATTACGACCAGACTCAATGGTGCAAATTTTACCAACAATTTGGTTGCATTTCGCTTAATAAGGATACGTCGTTTATTTCGATGTTGCGTCACTTTAACATACACAATACACATACTTGGTGACACTGTTTAAAATATTTGTAGCTACTATATCGACAATTCGATCAGATTTTAAATGTTTAACGATATGTACAGTTTGTTTCAAAGGCGAACGAAAATGAAATAAATGAAGATTTAGTCGTGAAGGAATGTTTCGTGCAGAAGACATTGGTTTATAAATTTGGGGTACACTGAGATCCTAATATGTTTAACAAAACTACCGATTCAAAAAGTTAGAAGTTCTGTCACAAACAAAATTGCAACCCAATCTGGCATATTAGTATGTTCTGTTGAATCAGTCTGTACGATGCGGTTAAGATGATGGTAACCCACCGAAATTAAAGTGATGTCGGATGAAGGAGGGAAATTTTATAAGGTGTTTTATCTGCTGCTACATGCAGTGAAGTGATTCCTTGTTGCAAAGATTCGAACTACAACAGCATCTACATACGCTGCTCAGACGACCTGGCTTGCACTGCTTCATGTTGTTGAGATAGTTGTTTTCACATGCGGCTGCCTGTTTGCACGATTTCTGGATGGACACCTGTCGCAACGCACATACTCTTGTTAAGGCCGTATATCACACGCCTACTCGACATTGTTTTCAGATATTATGTTGAACTACAAAATGACACACGTTGGTGGCATAATGTAGTTCAAGTCTGATAAAAACAAAAACAACTTTCTTGGCCAAAAAAATTATTTAAAAACTCGTTAAATAGCCAGCAAGTAAACAAACACCTAATTAAAAAATAATAAAATTTTAGCGAATGTATGTTGTACTCCTTTGGCACATAAACCCAAATGTATTCCAAATTACGCTGAAGGACGCATTTCTATGCATATTTCATAGCGACCCTTACCAAGTTAATATTGTTACAAAATATACGACAACCTGTTATTACATGGCTTCGCAGTACAGTAGTTTAATTAAAAAAAAATTAATTTGACAACGCATCTGTAACTTTATCCTAGCTTGTTTAAAAAAAAAATCAATGTGGAGTTATTAAGGCACCTAAGTAACGATAAGCGCAATTGTTATATGGTTGGCCTAATGTATATACATTTCTCCAGGGTAAAAGTAGAATAACTTTCTTATCGAAATGCATACAAAAATTTTTCAAAATAATAATTAGAAAAAATTTGGCTTAGTTTCACTACCGCCCTTATTCTGTCAGCAGGGACTGGGCTAATGTTGAAGCCCTAAATTTTACTTTTGCGTGTTGCAGTTTTTCTTGTATGGTTTACTTATTTTTACCATCTTAAGAGACAAAAGGCACCCTCTGTATAGCGTATCACTATTTTAATCGAAAGTTTTACAAACATATTTATAAATGCATTTTTTTGCTTCAATAAATGCATTCCATCTTTAAAATATGAACAAAACGTTAGTCCTACAACAGACCTCTTTGAATCTCTATAACTCCCGATTTACATTTTTTCAACTTAATTTAGTTAAAGTCAACTTTTCGTGTTTCACTTTTAATTGTACTCAAAGCGTCACGTACCGTTTAAATTTCAATTAAAGTTTGTATTTTTAACTCAATAGGCCCATTTTTTTGGGCTTCGCCGGTTTCCTTGGCTAACTACAGTTTTATAGTGCTATGAAATGAGACGTCATATTGTGTGTATTTCAGATCCTTTTTGTAACCGGACCGTCACACTTCTCACGCGACTCGATAAAGAAAATAGTTGCACACCCCTGCCTTAGAGAGTCGTGCCTCATAAAGCCAGTCCTCATAACGGCTACAGACACATTCAATAGTAGTAAAACGTCCAGAACAGTGTTTCCTTACGTTTTTGTGCTAGCGCTCCCTGGTGTTCAACAAATTCTTGTAACGCCCCCCGGCCCCCCATACTGCAAAAACCCGGATATGGATTTAAGATGCTTGATTGGGAGGCGACATAACAACTTAAAAATGTGATTGCTAAGGGTTGACAGACCAATACATTTAATTGTTTGGTTAAACATTCCCTTGATATAAGCAAGAGCAAACACTCAATTCTTCAGTTGATACAATTAATTATTTAGTTCTTTCAAAACTCTATCGTGTATTTTAAAGTAAAGTCCAACCTTATCTCGTGTGATCTGCCTTGTTTCGCTTTGACAAATTTCTCCTTGGTGGCAAGTTACCTTTTCCAAACAATCTTCTTCACTCTCTGCGTTGTTGCACGAGTGGCAGGTTACTGCTGCGTGAAATTTACAGACTTTGACGCCAAAGATCTTAGCATAAACTATTCACAAATTGTAATACCCTGTCCAACTTACAACTTGGTCGCATTTTCTTTTTTGCCTTCAAGATTCCAAAAAGTATAACAGGTTTTAATATAAAGATGCGTCAGTTAGTCTTTTTTTGCGTAAAAGCAGTTTGGTCGGTATTAGTTTTGTATTGTTGGTTGCTATGTGAAATACTGCTCGAAATCAACTCTTTTTAGTTTACATTTAACTTTGATGCTAGTGACTTGACTTGGGACTGACTTGTTATAACAATGATTTGGACTGGGACTTAACTTGGCGAATAAAGACGTGTAATCGGACTTGTATTTGTTGAAAATGACTTGGATTTAGATTAGGTTGCAAGTAACTTTACTGGGATTAACTAATTTCAAAATGACCTGTTTACAACACTAATGTTTAGTAATCTTAATATTCCTAACATTGTATATAGGCCTAGGCTACATTATTATGGCAGCATGGACAATAGGTAACACGTAGTGACTTTGTGCGTAGGTACTGGTATAGAAATAAATGCCAGTAAAATGACATAATGAAAATAATATTTTTATTAATGCATAGTTCTTCTAAAATAGTAGGCTAGATATGGAAATCGCTTGGTTATTGTGTGAATTAAGTCTGTAGAATAACTCAATGATCTTGATCCGGTAACGACAAACTTTATTGCTATACTGCTAGTTTTTATTGAAGCAGACAGCATTGTAATATAGTCACGATTTCTCAATCGGAAGAGATTAGGCATTAGGCTATACAAATCTGTTCATTAAAAGCAAAGTACAACGGATCCGTTATGAACGTTTTATATAATAAAGTTGTATGATTTCAATAGTTTGAATTTACCTAAAAACAATAACAAACGTTTGTTCTTGGTGTGAGGTTGAAAAAAATTCCTGGTGAGTTTCGTATTTTTTTTTCTAATAGGCTTTTTAGCATGTAAGTATTTTTTATTTTAAATTAACTAAAAACAGACATATGACGTATTGGACGACAAAACATTAAACATTGCCCGTACTCGATCTGCCTATATTGGCTTTTATCAACCTGATTTTGACAAACATGTTGAAAGGGCAATTGATTTTACAGCGGTATGGCAGCATAGAACCAACGTAAAAAAATGGTACTTGTGTTTTGTCTTCTTTCAAAAGCAATGTCTCTAAAAACACCAAGCGTAGCATAGAGCTATTAAAATTACTGTACAAAAAGGTAAATATTGTCGCTTCTCACGAACCTCCCTGCTAATTTTGGCGCTCCCGGTTAGGAATCACTGATTTCACACATACAGTACTATAGCGGTTGTTCTTAAGCTTTTTTACCAGCACCCCTTTGGCAATTTTCCTGTGCCTTGCGCCCTCTCAGATATGTTATAATTATCATACGAAAATCAATGCGGTATTTTTCACATACATATCAGTGAGATAGTTTGGCTAAACTGTAACTCAGGAGGCATTTCGTATTAAGCACACAACAAATTGCTAGTGCTCGATTATTGGTTTTAATCAAGCTGATTTTGACAAACATGTTGTGAGGGCATTCACAGTTTGTAAGGCTGCGGACTCCACAGTTGTAAGGCTGCGCAGAAACCACGTAGGCCTAACAATGTAGCCCGAAGCGCCAAAATTTAACTGTATATGTTAATTGTATTTAAAAATGTGTGACGACACACAATACAACGGCAATAGCCTATTGCGAAAACATTATAGATTCGCGCAAAAAGCGGGTCACCCTGTTGCTAGTATGTTATCATATTATATAAACTATTTATGAAAAATAGTTGAAAAAATGGATATATATTTTATCGAAGTCAGCAAAGTTGTAATTTGAATAGGGCCGTTATACTTTCGATGATATAGGCCAGGGATGGCGAACCACTGACCCACCACAGATTTTTAACGACCAACTTGTCTCTCTAATTGAAAAATACCGAAATGCTATTAATCATTTTCAGGAATAGGCTTAAAAGGCCAATATAAACTTTACTCACATTGATCTGAGTCTAACCAACCATTTGGAGGGTTAACTACAACCTCGACTTCTGATGGATTAAAGAAACACCCGTTCGAACCAAAGTTTAGAGTAAAGTTGAGCAGTGAGATGTCTCGTAATAGTTCAAGTTTATTATCTTCCATCCTCCAGAAATTCCTTGTGTCAACAAGATGTTTTTTCTTGTTTGACATAACGTTCACAGGCAAACCCAGCGTGTCTGTCATCTTAGTAAAACATACAACGAAACGGATTAGAATAGGTTCTACATAAAAAGGAGTTGCACCAACGGCATCACTAAATAACGCTTTGCTCTTTTAATAAAAATACTCTTTTTTGCCAATACAACACCAAATATAAAAGTTGTAAACCAATGTATTTTTTCTCTGAGTCGGAAAAGAAAAGTTTTTGCATTGTATTAAAAGAAATTGGCTAGTCATATAGGAGCTCATTGGACAATCTTATACGTAATATTTTTTTAATAATTTCGACAGAATGCAGCTTACTTTAAAACTGGCGATGGTACAAGGCATGATAAGTCCAAGCCTGCTAAAGGAGGCGGCCACTTCATTTACAGTGGTTTGGCTCAGTTCACGTTTTCTCCTTGGTCCGTTATCTTGCGTTCTTATTTCAGCCGGAATAGACCCATCAGTCATTTGCAATTTGGCTAATGACTTCGTGTCAAAGAATATGTGCCCTTTTTGGTCACCTCGGGGTGGAAAACTGTTTCCAAAACTTGATAACTGGGGAAGGGCTAGTGATAAAATGTAAGTTAGTTATTTGCTAATTCTAAGACATTCGTTTAATTACTAATATACCTTTTAGCAGGAGTGTCCAACTCAAACATGCCGACGTGCCAATTTTTATCTTATAACTTCTTCCCGTGCCAAAGTTTAGCAACTATTTTTTTTCTAATGTTAAAAGCGCTTTTATACAAAAAATAAGTTCATTATAGTGTTATAATATCAGAAGTAATTGTTTGTTGTCGTAATTGCTGGGATTGTTTTGTATTGTGAATAAACAACAAATTTAGCTTTTTTGACAATTGGCTGTATGCGTGCTATTTTTATTAGATCGAAATTTGGCACGCGTGCCTCATGTTGGACACCCCTGCCTTATAGTAATAGTTTAACTTTAAACGTTTATTAAAACGAAAGCCCCCTTTTTTTATACCGAGATGTATACTAACAGTGATACAAATAACCACCGTATATTAATAAGTTATCGTTTGAGCGGATTGGAGTTTTCCAATTGGAATAGAATGACATTTCATATGATCACCGAAATCGTTTAAGGTTAAATATTTTTTTAAAAGGTTGAGTAATAATATCCGATCAGTTTGTCCGAACTTTCACCATCCCAATTTCACTGCCTAATATTTGTTACTCAAAAAACAAATTCAAGTTCACACAACTACAAGTGAGCTTAGCGAGTACAAATAAACAGGATTGAGCATTATTAGTAACTCGTTTATCCAAAATTCAGAATTGCATATAACGCCCCCAAATGATTTCGTACCTTCTTTTCAAGTTACACTTAAGCTGGGTTTGTGTAAAATGATTTTTAATATAATGATCTTTTCAATTGCCAGGTTGTTAAGACCGGTGCAATTCACCGGCCGGTAGCACGGGATACCGTTTGGATGACGTGCCCCCCGGGCTGAGCCATCCCACCACGCTAATGCGGGCCACAATATAGACCGCAAGACGATTTTCGAAACAACGCAAATAAGCTGGTACGATCTCGACAACTGCGGTGGATTTTTTTTGCGAAGTACACCACAAAGCACAACGATGAAAATTTACTTATCTGGGTACACAGTTTGACCAGAGCGCACGTTAAATGCTAACCGATATATATATTTTTCCAAATCGCTTTCTTTTAGGAACTGCAAGTCGTAACTGTCCTGTTAGATCATCGAATTGCGACATTTTTACTACCGGCAATTTATTGCTCTCATGGTTTAGTTCAGTGGTGAAAGTAAGCCGGAAAGTTCCAGAGCGGCATTTCGGTGAAATAATGTTTGTAGGTATCCGGAAGGGGTAAACAAATTGTTCAAATGTTCCAAAACTGTTCTGATTATACCAGGCCATCCTGCCTTATGTATTTGAAAAACGATTTCAGTTGCATATTTGTGCATGACAATTAACAATAACCTGAGGTAAATATTATCAATTTATCAGTTTTCTAATGGGATAGTGTGTATTCAAGTTTTACATGTCTCCATGGCTGCATGCTCATTTGTAGTACAAATAAGACATTTTTTTAAATAACGAAAGGTTACGCGGCAGACAGTTTGAGATTCATTGCTTCAGCGTGAGCTCTTGAAGCACCAAGTAACAATATTTTGTAATTTTTGAATCATACAACAACCAAGATTGTATAATCTTTGTTTGCCACCTACAACAAACCGTTTCTTTCTACCCCAATAATTGCTAAGGTTACTCAGCACTCCCGAAGATAAACATATAGCTTACATTTTGGGAATTTATATTCTCAGGACAACATACAAAGATCTTTGTACTTGTAATTGCTTGATACTAATTGTGATTTATTATTATTATATAATTCCACCACGGAGTGAGTCTGGAACGTATGGCAAATCAGGTGCACGGTGAAAAAATCAGGTGAAATTGGCACACTAAGGTCTGAAGAGCATCCGCTGGTGTAACGTATGGGAAACTCGGGGTACATAGGCTTATTCCTCGCGCCGTAGGTTTAATTTATAAAAAAACACAGATTCACTTATTAGGCTATGCCGCAGAAACTGTGGAGTAGGTTTTAAGCGTTTTAAAATTGAAATGCATGGAGCTAATTGTGGTATTTTTCACGTGCGATTCAGATTTAACTTCAATTTTCATCTTGACAACACTGATTTAAAGGTATTTCTAAGTGTAAAAAGTCCAAGGCACATTCAATGGTAAACTTATTCCTTTTATCACAAAAATAATACGTGATGGTTAAAAAATACAACAGTATTCGGTAGTCTATTATAAAACTTATTTCGATTGGATATACCTAACTAAACATATGCGACAACCTAACGGATAATTTGCTATAGTTGAGTATTTTCGGTTTTTCAGTTCCAACCCATAGTTAAAAAACTTTTTAATCTATGCTAGTGCCTTGCTTGTGAAATTACGTCGATCTTCATGTGTGAAAAGTGTTTACTGGAGTTTTTACATGCGATGTTTGTCAGCGTAACACTTTCAAGCTTTCTTAATAAAACTTTTTTTTGTTTACAATTATCTGTTTTGTCTGTAATTTGAAGGTTTTGATCTATTTTGATTTATCGCTCTATAAATTCTAAAGCGACCCAGTAGAATTCTCACCCGACGAAACTTTAGGCGCGACCACACCATTGCGGGGCCTACTGCCATTTGAGAACTAAAATACATGCTTCAGTTAAAAACAGGGAAAATCCTTGTTATGGTTTCAACCCAATGGGCCTTTCTATTGTATATGCCTAAATTAGTTATGATATATTAAACCCCTTTTCTAACTCTGGTATATAGGCTACAACTTGTGATTTTGTGATACCGGTAGTGATTTGATCTACCACATCGCCAAAAAAAACAAACGCTGTAAAAGTAATTAAGTGACACCTTTTAATTAAATTTAGGCATATATTGCTAAACAAAAGTGTAAGGCTCGATAAAGACAACGAGATTATAAAAAATAACTTTATTCCTTTATTTTAGCGGTTCTTACTAATAACCATTTTATCGTCTCGAAGAAAATTTGAAAACTAAGATGTACTGTACGTAAATACAGAAAAGTGTCTATAAGGGCCGCCAAACACTTTAAAATGCGAAATGTTCTTACCGAAAGCAGGTACCGATTCACTCCATATAATCTGTACGTCTTCGATGTTGAAACGACACGCGTCACTGAATTTAGCCAGGAACATGATTTCGTTGTTAAATACGAGTTTGTTTTGCGCCAGGACAAAGTCACGAGCTTTGCTGTCTTCCGCGAACGAGTTGATGCAGTACGCGTTCCAAAACTATTGAACAACGAAAGGTGCGCTAAAGTCAAATGTAAAAGCTATTAACAAAACACATTCATTGCGTTTTAACGTATTTTCCTAGGGGTTTAAAAGCTATAGGCCTTTTAATTTGCAAACAAATTGGCAAGTTAACATTATGTTGGCTGGGCCATTGTACAACTTTGTACCTGGAATAATGGCGGTTTGCACGGCAGCTTGACAGTAAGTGACCACCAGTCATTGGCTGGTCGTCGCACCGGCAATGTAATCCTGCCCCGTGATTTGGTAACAGCTTCGAATTTAGGCAATTCTAAATCATCAGACGACAGTTTTACAACACAGAAAATACTAAAGAATGTGAAGAAATGTGTAGATAGCAATTTTCAGATTAGTTTGTTTCACAACATAAAACGCGAATTTCGCACAAAAAATTGTAATAGAATACAATTTAAAATATTTTTACTGAAATGTAATGTTAAACAAAATTAAAGACAAAGCTTACCGTTGCTAAGAGATGCATACACATATTGTCTTATACAACTATCAAGAACATTCCGTGACACATTGTGCGATTGCAGAAGTCCACTTTGCGGAAGTTCTGTTGTAAAGCACAATACGCACTCCTCGATTTGATCCAAGTCCTTCGTTCCGCGTTTTACAGTGGAACAACTCTATAAAGGTTTCAAAACGTTAAACCGAAGAGGTGAACACAATGTGGGTGTTTTTTTTTGTTTTTAGGTAATTCTTTAAAGTAGCATTATTTGACTCAAAACACTATTTTTCCGTGTTGTGAGTATGTCATTCTAAAACGACAACCGAAGCTAAGTTGTTGGTAAGAAACAAGAAGAGTTCAAATTTAAGTTATTAAGCCTAGCATTAAAAAAAGACAACATAAGCTATGAATTACACATTGAATACCGAGAATAGTTCAAGATGAGAAACACCCAAATGTTTACATTTTGATGATTTTTCCGAGAATAATTGTGCGCATTTGTATAAAACATAGTTCACGTAGCCGTAAGGCATTATGCAGCATTCAAACACACGGTGTTGTCAGGGTATCCACCGATTAAAACCGCTAGTGGTTGCAAGTCATTCACAATTGGATAACCAGCTTATTATAAACACCTTTTTTTTAACTATTATTAACGAATTAGGTCCCCGTATTACAACTTTCCAATAATAAGAAACAATAAAATTTAATCAAGTGGTTCTCAACCTTTCATGAGTCATGGGCCCGCAACACTTTGTGACTTCCCTTGCTTGGCTTTTGGAAAATACATCATTGAGAGTCACAAGTAAGTTTTCTGAAGTCATATGGAAAATTAAACGTTGTATAGTTTTACTGGATAAGGATTAAAATAATACATGTTTGTGGCCCAAGAAAGACCGCCGCTGGTTTGAGAAATCCTGTGCCTTTTGTTAGAGTGACATATAGACAATTATCTAACAAGATGCAGACAAAGCGAAAATCAAAAAGAGGATTTCATTGCTAGCCTAAATACGGACTCCAGCCATAAGACCGAGACAAGAACAACACCAACGTCAGAATAAAATACAATTCGGAATAAGGCCAAAATAGGACTAATACCTAATGGTATTAGTACCGTCTAAATCAGGCCTAAACAACACTTTAACCAACCCCAAACCTCGCCCCTAAGTACATCAATAACTCTCCTAATAATTTCAACACTAACCCATTTTCTAACCTAACCCATTTCCCATCAATAACCCCAAACGAGACCAAAGATCCGGTGCCAAAACAGCGGCGCCCTGACGGCGCCGGTCAGACTAGGGCGTCCAAACGTAGTCACCAAAAGGGCTGATGCTAGACCGATGGCCCCCGATCGTTCCATACCCTCTACCCATAGGTTCGGGGATTATTTTGTCCATTTAGGCCTTCCTCTGATGCATTTTAGGCCTTATTCCCAAGAATTCAGGACTTATTCCGATGAATTTAGGCCTTATTCCGATGAATTTAGGCCTTATTCCGATGAATTTAAGACTTATTCCGATGAATTTAGGCATTATTCCGATGAATTTAGGACTTATTCCGATGAATTTAGGCCTTATTCAGATGAATTTAGGCCTTGTTCCGATAGATTTAGGTCTTATTCAGACGATTTTGATATTATGCTGTACTGGAAATTACTGTGTATTTGGCATATTATGCCGCTGGACTTAATACTATGGTTTTATAGATTTTGGTGCTTTTGGTATTGTTGCTTTTTAGGTTTTATTGTGTGTTCCCTAAATACTTCAGCTTACATGTGGATTTTAAGCAGTAACGCTCATAGACCAGATTAACAACATAAGTCGGCGCAGAACTAAGCATAACTGCCATTTTATAAAACATTTTAAAATTGTTAGCTGACGCTTAGGAAACGCGATAAGTGCCAATTCTCAGGATATTGGTGTCAATCTCATAATCGCGTAATTATTTTCAAGTGCAACTTCCCTGGATAATTGCTAAGTGAAAGGGAGGTGGGTAATCGTAATCGACCGATTTTCAGACTTTATGCTAGAACTAACGGAAGGGCCATGCTTATCAAGGACGGATCAAGGATTTTTGTTTGGGGGGGGGGGGGGGGGGGGTCATGAACAAAAGTTCAAAGCTCGCGTTACAATACAACGTAAAATCGTGACGTCACAAAGTTACGAAACGTGGCGTTATTGACAATAACCTTGAAAACACCTTACAGTGGGTTTTTTTTTTTAAGTTTTGGGTAAAATAGAAAGATATAAAAATTCCTGCAAAGCGTGAACAAATTGCTTAACGAGATAAACTTGGCGGAAATTTCTTTCTGGAAAGAGTCACGGCGTTAAGCGACAATCGCGTTAAAAAGTGTTTTAAGGCGTTTCATTACTAGTATGTTTGTTGGAAATATTATTTTTGTATTCAGCATTGCAACCACGCACCTCCAAACACTCCTGATACGTAGTCTGGTACCAAATTTTCATGCTTATGGCAATTTCTGCTGTTCCTTTGTTTAAACAGAAAGCAAGCTGTCTCAGCCAGGGTTTTGTTTGTCCTGAGCATCCAGTCAGTTGAAGAGTTGTTTCTGACTGTGTCACGAACCTACGTCTTCTGCAAACTTCAGAGCGACAACCTACAAAACGATGATCCGAAGTTATGTTTTCCTGCAGCTATTATGGATAGAGCAAAGCGTAAACAGCCTCCTTTTGGCGACCGAAAGTAATAGTTTGTACTCAAATAGCAGCCCCCGAATGGAGCAACCTAAAACCAACCACCCCGCAGTTGGAAACACGATTTCTTAACGCATACCGTCAAGATGAATGTGCACGTATTGTCGCACCCATCAAATAAAGATGCAACTCACGAGATGAGCTTATGACGTGTTGTACAATACTCCCCAGGCTAATTTCTTCCCTCAAATTTTGTTAAGTTGCGGAATTGTTTAAATACAATTATACAGCTACCCTGAACTTTATTCTGTCTGTGATGTTAACTACCGTGGTATTGCGTTCCTTTCACTATTTAACCAAAATGCAAATATCGTCTGCACACCATTAAGTAATTGTTAGTCAAAAACTGTTATTCGGAAATAAAAGCTAAAAAATCGAATATATAGGATTATGACATAATCATTTTGTATAGTGTAGATCACAGTGTATGAGTCCGACCCGGTACAGCTATTTTAGTAAACCCATACAGCCTTTATCAAGATGCTAAATCGCCATTATAATGAATATCGTGTTTTATACGGCATTATCGGCTTTTTTTTATTTTCGACTTCGCTTTATAGAGCACACCAACGAAACTAGGGTAGAACCAATAAATTAAGTCTACTGCTGAGAGCTGTGTAAAAAATACTGACATATTGTTTGTTTAAGTATTTTGTGATACTGGCATTATTCAGTTTATTTCCATTTAATGTTTCGTGCCCTAAGAAGAGTTTGGCTTCATAGGGCACGCGAAATATTAAATGGAAATAAACCTTGTGGAATTGCTTTCGTGCTACTCGTAATTATACAGTTACAACAGATTTCCACTAAATGAAATTCTTATTAACTCAAGTTCAACATTTTATTATTTTTAGTGGACGCGTCAGCATTTTAAAATTTCGCCCGTCATTAAATACTGTACAAACCGCTGGTGTAGATTTTTAATTATGCAGTGATATACAAAAAAACGCAAACACTAAATCACACCTAAACAATTATTTGCGCTAATATATTTCGTAGTTAATGATAAAATACCACTGTTTAGGGTTTTAACATAACATGACACGATCGAAAACAACTGTCACTGTCACGGCTTAAGAAACGAGCCCTAACGATTTACAAAAAGACAAAACTTACAAGAGTATTCTTTCAAATTATATTTTAGTGGACCTTTTGAGGATAAAGCAAACATAAAATAATTCGATTTGATGACCACTAGTAAAGGGTTGTCTTTCAGTAGGCTATTCTTATAAATTTGGTGTGTTTTGAATAGTACAAAATTCGAGTGTCGGGCAAACTTAGCCGATCCTGTGCAATGAAAAAGTAAAACGTAGACTATACGCTAACAGATGTTGTTTTGCGACCAGGCCAATATCCCAATGCTATCGGCGTGTTCGCAGTATTGTCATCAGATAAGCAATCGGGCGTATCTTTGCACCAGCTTGGTGGAAAATCCAGTTTCGCCGGTGTATGAACGTAGGGAGGAGTCATGTGCGACACTCAACACGACGTGTCAACCGGCCTTGGCCTTAGAAACGATTCATTCGCCAGTGGCCGTTTTTGGTTTTGGTCTGTCTCGCGAAAATTTTTTAAAGTAGAAACTGCGATTATATTTAAGTGGAGTATGTGCCCTCACGACCACGTGCGAGACTTTGACTGTAACGCATAATTTAATCAAGATATATTATTTTCTGAATTAGTCCTTTTTCCCAAAAATGCTAAATTAAGGTAAAGGCAAAACAATTTTTGATTAAGGAAGAATCAAATCATACAAAAATTACGGTTAAGATTAACATCTATTCCAGAAATTGATCACTGGATCATAGTCGATATTACCATTCCAAATATAACAAGGGTTGACCAACTCTATTAATTGTTTCATTTATGGTGGGCGTGGTTGACCTACAAGTCTTTTTTTACAATTTTCACTTTAATTTAGGGCGACTTTTAGCCGAAATTTCACAAATGCCAGTTCATCACAGCAAAAGCAGTACTTAATACTGGTGTCTTTGTCTTATTCGAATGTTTTCTAGTTCCAGGTAAACTACGAACGAAACCAAATATCATGTACATATCTATCTTACCATATACTTGTAATGACATTGTTCCCAATAATACGATGCATGCAGCCACAGCTATCAACAACCAATCCTGCTTTGCAGCCATTTCCAAGGTAAAAACAGTAACCACAACCGACACTTTTGATTCCTTTTAATTGTTAAATCAGCAACTGAAACGATATTTATACTAGGAGAGACTTAAGTATTTTAATCGAAAAATTTTATTCCATGACGCATGCTTGCGCCCTACGTCACGTATTTACCCTTTTATTCTGCGTAACGTCCCGCACAATGCGCCAGAATGCGTGTCTGTGTCTTCTTTCCTTCACGCACTGTCGTTTCATGTTATACCAGACCAACCAGTGAACTTTAAAAAACGGAAATTTTCACGTTTAGCGTGTAAGCAACGTTTAAGACTATCTGTATTTTAATGGCAATTGAACGAGCAACTGAAACACAGGTTACCGAAGTTAGCATGAGACTGGATAAATATTACCGGCAAGCAACAACCTACAGCACACTCTGCGCTTCTAGCCTAATCTTTTTTACGAACTGTTGCTGAAACAAATGCACAAATATTATCAATCAAGTTTAGTTGAAACGCAAGCTTCAAAATGCATTCCACGACTCTCACTGTTATAATGTATAGTTTCTGACTAGATTAAAATCCAACGAAGCGAAGATCGAACAAAACCGCTGCTTTTACATACTCATTAAATATAGGCTTTGGAAGCGTATGCTTAAGCTTGGTTTTATCTGATTCATCAAACAGCACTGTCATCTAATTCAGTTATATTGTGCGCCTGACATTATGTTGTAAGACTGTGACTAACAGTTTGTTAATGTTGTCAAGACTCGTTTGAGGGAGCGTGCGCTCGTATTTCTTAAGGTTTTTATTTAGCTCAGTGTCGTGATAAGGAAAGGTCGTCTAATTCTTTCACAGACTTGAACTACACTGTCTACGCCTACGCACGTTTTCAACGCAGCCGACGTGTGGTTCACAGATTTAAAAAGCCAGGAGGCAAATTGAGAATTTTCACAAATGGCTGTAAATCAGCCGCTCCCTTGTGAGGTGTTTGGTAATCAGAATAAAATATGCATTAATGTTAAGTAGGCAAAATGCCTTCAAAGTATATAAACTATCTCGTATGTGGACTCTTTTTTGTTTATTTGCCTTGCCACAATATCCCCAATCATGGTTATTTTTTACAAGATTTTACCACTGTAGTATCATTTACCTTATAAGCGGATACTATCATGTAAAGTCACGATTTACGCCTTCATTACATAATTTTGCGCCTTTTCGTAACACACTTTCACGACCCCTAAGTTAAGGGTTTCAATCGGGTCGGTGTCAGTTTAGTCATACACAAATTATGACGTCACAATGCTGAATTGAGTTAAATTAAATTAAAACACTAACAAAAACAAAAAAACAAAGGGTATTGATTTACTTCAGATTTGTAGCTCGTAGTGTGAAACTAAAGTAAGCCAAAATTATAAATGTATACCAAAGTTTTATTTTGTAGTAAATGAATATCGTTATTCAAATGGTTCTTGTAGCTAGCAGGGTTACCGACCCCTAGTATAACAAATTACATCCCAGAATAGTTTATAACAGCGTGATTGAACTAGGCTACAGGGCCGCGGGCCAAATGTGCGGACTGTATTTTTTGGCCCGCGGTCTTATTTTTAAGTGATGAAATCAAAATACATATTTTTTTATTAGCCCGCGATCGGGCCGCTCGTCCAAACTTTTTATTTCCCTGCTGGAAAAAACTTATTTTTTGCTAATTTTAACCATGGAAATGGAAAAAAAGTAAGGAGTATATTATGCATTATGTGGCCTTTCGATGTGTTCAGCTTGAAGGTGCCGTGTAAAATTTTCACTTTTTCTATGTGAGTCTTAGCGCTGGACAAAGTGCAATTTTCTACACAGCAGCTTCCCAATACGGCTACTTTTTAATAGTAGTAATAGTTATGTAAGTTTGCGGAAGCCGCATGTTATGTGGCGAGAGTATTATAAACAAGTCATTTCAAAATGACTCAAGTCCAACTCAAGTCATTTGCGAAATGGCTTAAATTCCAGCACAGTGACATTTGCAAAATAACGAAAGTCCAAGTCAAGTCCCAGTCCAGGTCGTTAATGATGCAAGTCAATTATCGTTAATGATGCAAGTCAGTTCATAATAAACACCCAAACATCCCAACATGTTAAAATTGAACGACTGAATACACAACGATTGGATGAACCCATCGCACACCTTTTACTTAACGAAAACCCGTGACATATATCCATAGGGAACCACTAACAAACGATCCGTAATCTTGGCATCATACTGCGTCCAACGTAAGCAAAAAAGTCCCGTTTAAAAAAAAAATTGCTTACTGTTTAAACCGTTGCAATAAATGCTATATTTTGCAAAGCGTTTAAATTTTGCGTAGTTATACACACTGTAAAATATATATTAACTTTGGCCCAAATAACTAGCTATCACTTTATATTTCACATATTTCGGGTAAAGTTAATTTGGTTGTACGAAGTCGCGTAGGTTTTCTGACGCCCAATAAAAGTATGTCAAGGATACGGTTCATGTGATTGCAGTAATTGTTCGACCGGCGTGATACCTATTCGCGGTGCCTAATTGTTTTCAATAGGTTTTTAGCCTAATAAAGAGGCCAACGTATATTGTCCTTAAAGTTGCTCTACGTGGCTATACACTTTCGGAAAATAGAAATTTGACATAGTATCAGATTAAGTTTTCTAATGCATCGAGTTGTAAGGCCAATACTAAATTTGCAATATTTAATTTTATTTTTACGAAAGCGATTGCTTTAATTTATTTTGACGGTCACGCTAAAACCGCGTCGAATTAGCCCAATAAACCCGCATTGCTTACTATTAAAATCGTTGCAATAAGCACGATATTTTGCAAACTCTTTCCAAGTCAAGGATGGCAAGAATAGTCTGGTGTACCCAAGAACCTTAGTGTGCTTAACATGGTGATCAGTGATATTATTCATTAAAATTCTTAAAGAAGTTCGTGCAATACGAAATAATTGTTAGGTAGCGTTTGGTGCGTGATAAGTTAGTCATTTTACAGTGACATTAAAATCAACTTTTGTTGTACGGTACTATGGATTTTTAATTTTTCCTTTGCCATTTTGACGTCATAGGTTTTAAATAGCACACTTGACTCATAGCATGACCATGATTATCTGCGGATAAGCAGAATTGATAGACAGAAAAAGGTAATACTAATATCGATGGTTTTAGCGGATGGGGGATTGTTCCAGCCCATGCAGCATACTGACAATAAGGATCTTCATCAAAAACAAATTTAACTTCAACATAAGGCAACCAAGGAAATTTATTGAATGACACATAGCGTATGACATTTAATTGACGTCATGTCTTGTCTAAAATAATCCTCCTTATCGTTATACTTATTTACAGTAGCCTAGTTGTTTTTGGAGTTGATAGCTAAGATGCTTTTATAATTACTTTGATCTGTAAAAAATAGCATTGACATCAATTGCCTTTGGAGATAAGAAACTGCCTCATGTGATGTTTAAACTTTTAAAATTTTGTGGCGAATAATGGGGTATAGGAGGAACCAGGTCATATGTATACTTTTTTGGAATTTTTACGCAGATAAAAGAAAAACAATTTCGCACGAATATTCTTTCGTAGACTTTGCACGCAATATGATTTAGCTCGCTTGTTGTAATCTTTTCAGTACAACTGCAATTTTTTAGCGCTTTTGTGCTAATTTTTACTCTTGTTTCTAAATATAAACATACCATCTGTAGACTAGAGTATAGGCGCCAAACCTTTAGTAAAGAGACAAAATTGGGTTTAAAAAATGTTCGCGGACAATAATATAGTAGGCCACAGGTCGATATAATTCTATTACGAAAAATCTTGCTTTGTTTCTAATTCATATACATCAATTCCAAACTTTATTACAAAGTCTTCCGCAGAAAAATCTTTAAATTGTCGAACGACGTAGACTCTGTAGAGCAGGCCTGGGCAAACTCCGGCCCTCGGACCGGCCCGTCAAGCAATATACTCCGGCCCGCGGCTCATTTTCAATAAAACTTATTTGGGCAAAAATAAGCTTAACACTTTTTTAATTTTATAATATTTTAACGAATACAATACTCTTGTAAGGCATCCTTACTTATTTCTAATCTTACCAGCTTGCCAAAACATGGTATTTAAAGATTCTTTTGAAACGAATCACACGTTGTAGGCTACTATATTTGTATTCGAGTTCCCCATTTTTGGCACGGCCCTCCAAGACATTTTTCTGTTTCTCATTTGGCCCGCTGTCAAAAAATGATTGGCCACCCTTGCTGTAGAGCAGGGGTTTCCAACCGGGGGTACTCGTACTTGGGGTACGAGATTGAACATTAAGGGGTACGAAGATCCTTGGGCCACAGAGCAGCTTTTCGAACAGATTTAACAGTACAGTTTAATTTTGGAATGGTAAATTACATTATGCGGTTATGCCATTACGGTCTTTGCATTGAAAAAAAAATCAATTATCTACAAACATTTTTTATTATATAGTAAGAAACCTCATTGTCTTATAACAATGGGCTATTTTAACTGCGCCGTCCGTCGTCAAGAGATTAAAAGGAATGCGAATTTACTAGCTGTCAGCAATCAACAACTAATCACAAAGTTAGGAACAAAATGCACGGTAAAGGCGTTCAATATACTGTTGCTGTAAATCTGCTACAAATTATCCATTATGATTCACCTCTGGAACTAGAGTGTAAAATATAGTATTTGGGGGCACAGAAATCGGTTGTGCCTCCGGAGGTATTGACCGAACAATTTACGAGACAAATATAGACATGGGTCTAGAATACCAAAAAATCTCAAATATGATATCATAATGTTCTTTGAGTAAAATCGACCACGTTTGAGCGAATTTTATCAATGAAGTCGCAACAAATATCACATTAAGAAGTGACCAACAAAATATATGTTTAATTTCTTTTTGCGATTTGTGTGCGAATTACCCGGTTAACGTTTAATAGAGGTACAAAAGCAATGTAATTTAGCAATATATATCAGAAAAATTCCATAATAATTTGTTTGGGGGTACGAAGAATGCTCTGACCTGACAAAGGGGTACGAGCAGCAAAAAAGGTTGGGAACCCCTGCTGTAGAGGCATTAGGAGACGAAACTATAATGCACACATAAATTAAACGACGCTTCGTCTGTTGTTTCGCCTGAAAGTTACTCAAAATTGATTTTAAAAACAGCTTTAATCGCTGCTTGTAATAATGCTTGTCATACGGACCATATGACAGCTATTTCTTTAGTGTGCTATTATTAATATATACGCCCAAATAATATAATTTGAAGTAGGCCTATATCTTTGTAACGTTGCTTTTATGGTCAATGAATAAAATAAAATTTCCAATTTTTTATCTTAGGCTCTATAATGAAAATCCCAAACTCTTAAACGCTATGCTTATATTGAGTTATTTTAGTTTTACGTTTTGTACTATAGCGCCTTGATAAAAAACTTGCGTCTTTTCTCGATTAAGGCTGCCATATAACTGATCTTTTGTTGCAACTTGCAACAACAGGTTCTGGTTAAAGGAAAACTTTAAAAATATATATTTTGTCAAACAATAAGCCCTCTATTCAAGTTTGAATGTTTTTAAAACAAGCATATTAAGATTGTCATTAAAAATGTTGCGATATTTTATTTCGACAAAATTATTTTTTACTCGTATTATATTTTAAATTAGTCGACCAGGGCGAAACTTGTTGCCCGATCTTGGTTTTTTCGTTGCTCGAAAGGTTACACAGAACATAACATCACGAAGAAGCGTAACACAGGCCTATATAAAGTCGGGTCACTTTCGGCATATCTGCATTGATAATTGACATTCCCAAAACTGTTTTATTTTTACAGAGGATTCAAGTGTAGCCTAGTTGCAAAAAGTGTTATCGAGTGTCACAAAAGGGGGAATTCGGTGTCGAATGTATACCGTTCCTATTGTATTAAATAAGGCCGTAAGACTGAAGCTATGCTTTGGCCATTGATTGAAAACAAGAATAATCGTGACGTTATAAACATGACGGTTTGCTAAGGCAAATGTCAATACAAGTGTTGGATTGGGATTTTTCTTGCTCCTTCTAGCACTAAATTTTAGGTTTTTTTTTGTTTATTTATTCTTTTCGGTTTTCGTTTACAAGCAGTGTACGGAAATCCCCTGAAAACCAACCCAAGGTTGGAACAAAGCTCTTTGGTTGGAACCACTACTCTAAATAGTATGCGCCACCTAATGGAAGCGATATTGCAACATTATTCCAAGCACGAAAAAAGGAGTAGGTATTGTAGTTGGGCAATGGTGAGAGGTGAGGTGAGGTCGACCAAGGTAGCGTAAGCTCAGCTCATCACAAAGCGTTACTTGTAAAAAAATACATTTATATATTATTGATATTTATGTAGTCATAACTACTACTACAATAAGTTGAAGCTGAATATAAGCCTGTTATTGACTGATTAAACTGTTGACGTTGTGCTTCCAAAACACATTTATTTTTTTCTGTTGAGGTGCTGGTGCTAAATATATATGGGAAATTGTTTTAAAATTTGTATGGCCTAAGTTTGCAGATGGAAAATGGTTTGGAAACTGCTTTGTTCGCACCTAAAAAACTTCAAGTTTTACAAACATAATGCAGGATCAAGGGAAAGCTGGAGAAGTTTCAAAAATGTCAATATAAATGACTCGTTTGCCCGGCTCCGGTGGAGTGGAATATATTTATTGCAAAAAATTCTTTCAAAAAACTCTTTGTTTAACAAGTTCTATTCAAACTTTTATCGGCACAGGCTCATAACAACATCATTGTGGAGATTTTTGCCAAATCGACAGCCAGTTTATTTGTTTGCTGGAGCTGTGTGCTCATTTTCGTGGGAGGACAACTCTATTACAAATGATGACATTTGGGGGTAAGTAAAATATATATCTAAACAAGTGTCACTGTTGACCAGTGTATTACATTTGTAACCTGATTGCATTCCAGTACCTCCCGCCAAAGATTTTTGGTGTTGAGTGCTTGTCCAAATCCACGCATATGACTTCATTTGACGTAAAACATTGACGACCTAGTGAATTTACAACAAAAAATGGTCATTTTTGGCATATAAATTGTCCTATTTAAGCATAGGATTTCATCAAAAATGTTTTTGCCTTGAATTTTTGGCTGTCACAAATTATGGAATGTAGTCTGGACCGTTTTGGAAAGCTATGCTTTTAATTTTGAATAAAACATTATTCACCAAGATATATAACCGAGTTTTATTCTTTTTTCATTTTATTGTTATAGGCATATAAATGAACTTAATAAATTACAAGAGTTACAATTCAATAATTTATCTGAATCATCTGGAAATAACAATTATGGTGGTAAGTTTATTTAAACTATTTACTTTTATTTATATACATATTGACACAATTGGCTTGCTTTTATTGTATGTACTACCGGTACTTATTGTATGGATGTTCATTCATTAATATTGTAGTTACTAATCTTCCTGAGCATTGGGAAACCATTGTTGATGAACCAAACCTTAAAATTTGGAAACTTCCGTATAAGAACACTGAATACATGCAGTATAAAGGTAGGTTTTATTTTTCATCTGATGCTTTGTGGTGGAATGCAAACATTATGTTGGACAACCCTAGATTGGCATGCATTGTACAAATTTCACTAAATAAGTTAGCTGTGTTATTATTCATAACAAAAACGGCCCACCAAGGAAGCTAATTCGGCTTAGTCTTCTTAAAATATTTTTTTTCATTTTTTGTGCTAATTAAACAACGCATCTTCAACTCTATCCTAACTTTTTTGTAAGGCAACTAAATAAAAAACAGCTAGGTGTGACTTAGTTAATATGCTTGCACTTCTAACTTAGACAAAGGGTGCAATGTGCGCTATGGTACTCTTTTAAACAAATGTTTTGCAAACTTAATTCATATTTCCAATTAAATCTAATGCATCCATCTTTAAAATATGAGCAAAACATTTGTATAGTAACTCTCTTCCTGATCATATTATTTTCCGCCTAATTTAGTTGATGCCATTTTCCGTGTTCTGTCCAATCTGTACCGCCTTTGCAATAAAGTTGTGGTACTGAAATATTTGATTTTTAAAATTATACCTTCACATATTCTCAAGGGGTCCACCCCTGAGTTAGCTGTACACACTTCTTGCATAAATCCGGACAATGTTATTTTGCCTGCCTAATTTAATTGCTTACTGGTATGCGATTGTAATCAAAAGTAACAAATAATGATTCTCTTGTTTGATATCCCTAAATCTTAACTTGATCAAATGAAGTAAAAACTAAACATTGCCAAAATTTTAAATAAACTTTTATAATATCACAATAAATTAAGGTAAACATATGTGTAATATTTTAAATTTTAAAACTTCCAAATTACATGTAGTGTTTGGAAGATTTTTTGATGTAACTGCAAGACAATTTTTTGCGGTTCAATCAGACGTTGAATATCGCAAAAAATGGGATAATCTTGCTCTTGATATTGATATTGTTGATGAAAACAAAAGTACTGGTGAACAAGTTCTTCGCTGGCTTGCATATTTTCCGGTAAGTTATTTTTGAGAATTTGTAAATACACCAAGATTGACCATAAAGTTTAGGGAGTAACTTCAGTCTATCTATACACATTTTCGTGGAAGCAATGAAGCTAAAAAATCAGGCCTGCAGTGACATTCGGTATCTCAACGTTCCTTGAATAAATTATCTCAACTTATAAGCAAATTAATATTGTGGGCTAGGTGCTAAACTTCTAGAACCTATTAATCTTTACCATTTTAAAATAGGTCTGGTGGCATCATCACAACACATTTGTGTACTAAACCTGATCTGAGTTGAATTTCAATCTTTGTCAGTAGTTATGACATTTGGTGCCACCCGTAAAACATCCAATGTAACTTATTTGTTTTTTATTTGTTTTCAGTATCCGTTCAATGCAAGAGAGTACATTTACATTAGACGCCAAGAGGTTGGTATTTAAACATATTCATCTTGTTTGTAAATTTTTCCATGCTTTCTTATATAATGGGAACGAAGTTTCACTCTGTTTTTAGTTGCATTTTTCTGCTGTGAACATGTGCACTTTCTTTTCTTTTTCTTTCCCTTTCCTTTTTTTCGTTTTGACTTTTTCTACATACAGGATTTACTATTAAGACAGTTAAACTGTTATATCAATTCTAATCCTATTTTTAGCCTTGTAAATGATAAGGCTGTTTATTCTTGGTGGTATGAAATACAAATATATATCACAAAAACACATTGTTTATGTTCAAAGGTTTAAAAATTTAGTGATTTGCACGCCCCTCGTTTTGAGTTTTGTAAAGTTATGCATTACCCACCTTGCTAAGAGTTTAAAGAAACAGCCGTTGTGAATTGGTTTACCTACCTTGGTCAGTTTACTTACTTTTGAAGACTTTCGCTTCTTTTTTGCTTTTCTTCTGGAAGTAAAAAATATTTTAAGTTTGCTATTAAGAACAAAAACCTTTACTGTGTTCTTACCTCTTTTTCTTCTTTCTTTTCTTCTGAGACTTGCTTAAAACTGCTACTGTGTGTTTTTTAATTAGCCTAAATATATAACAAAAAGTGTTTTTTTTAACGTTTTTTTAACGAATAATTAATGGAATTTACAACCGCACTTACCTTTTTCCACTGAAGTAATAATTCCCATTTTTCAATTTGGTTATTTTCATATCAACCATCCATTTCAAAATGTATCTCAGCAAAACATCATTTTGAATATGGTACCTTATTTGAATATACCTGTTGAATATATATTTTTATTCATTAGCTTTAAAAATAGAAATTTCCTAAACATAATTTATAGTTACTTGGAAATGGCTTCCTTTCCAGTCATCCTATATGGTGTCAAATCACGAATAGCTGTTTTTACCATTGCAATGTATGTTGGCATTTTCGAACTGGGAAAAGGTGTGCGAGGAATGTCATTTGTGCCAGAATTTTGTTGCCGTGTACTGTTAACAACCTGTAATGTTGTTGACAAAGAACTCCGGAGATACTTGTTACTGCTAGACTCTCTTTTATGGCTACTTTTTGATCCATACCCCCAGCTTGGTGTGGGTGCTATATCTTGTTTCATTTGCTCTTTAATACCTCTTTCTTTGTTTTGTTTGGCTTTGTTTTGTTGAGCAGTTTGTTTTGCTTTGTCTTTCAAGGCTTTGATTAACTTGTCTGTGAGCAAAACCCACTTCACTGTTTGTCGTTTGGTGGACTTTATATTCCCTACCTTTTGGGGTTTCAGCTGCAGTTGCTTGGCACCCAGCTTTTTTTTTACCCTTGTGTAGTTTTTTTGTTTTTTCTTATGTTGACTTTTTTTGCTAATAGCAGTTTGTTTTAAATGTTGAATGGACCGAGTTAATACTGGAGTAACATTTCTACTTTCATTGAGTTCCATCTTTTTAACGGATTGACTACGCTTAATATTCTTTGTCTTGTCCATATGGTTATATCCTGCACTGGCAAATGGTGTTTCACTACAACCAGATTTGGTGCATTGTAGGTACTGATTTGCTATATTTCCAGCAGACTTTGATCTTCTTTTATTTAAACTAACTTGTGAATTATGTGCCTTGCCAATTTGCCGAATTATGTTTTGAAATCGCTGGCAACATGTGCAGGCCTGTTGTTCCTTTGGTTTTTGTGGGCTTACCTTTCCATTTTTTTGTCTAATTGATGATTTTTTCTTTAAAACTAACTTTAGGAGTGATTTAGTAGGCTTTCCTTTCCTTGTTTTCCCCTTGTGGGACTGTTTCATATTTGTTTGTACCATTTTGACTTTCTTTTTGTATCTTCTAGGTTTGCATTTTTCAAGTGGGTGTTTCAGTCTTTGGACTTTTGTGCTGCTCTCTTTAGGCTTTTTCTGGCGTTTTTGATGGTTGCTTGTAGGTTGCTTAAGTTTTGTTACACTGTGCATTTTCATATCTGAGCTATTTCTTGTCAATAAGTTTTTTGAAATATATTGCTGGTCACCAGACAAACCATAGTTGTTGTTATCTTCACAAGATATGGCCCCCATGCTTTGTTGTAACATTCCCTTTTGTTGGCTTGGCACATCTTTTACGTCGATCAGGCCTGTACATTCATAGCAATCACAATACTTGCTGTCTGCACTCTGTCTGTGTTTAGGTAAAACTGCACTTGGCATTGATTTGGCAAGATTTGGCAAAGAATTAGAATTCCCTTCACTTTTTAGCATAAGACTCAGTCCACTATGGTTGCTGGTGACAGTTTTGCTTCTGTTATCTTTGCATTGCTTACAGCTGCACTGGTCCTTCGCAGTCTCTAACTTTGTTGGCTTATTAGATAAACTTGTCAAAGACAAAAGAGAACCAAAAATTAATTTAGCCGAAGCTTTACTGTTTGTAATCCTTGAGTATCTTATTCCAGATCTTGTCTTACCTGGCTGCCTAAGAAAGTTGCTTACAAAATAGTCCTCATTACTCTTTTTAAGTTTTGGTTGCTTTTTCTTTGTACTTTTCCTTTTGGCTTTCTTCGCCATTGTTGTAAAATTGTTTACACAATGTGCATTTTCTCACAAAAATATTATTATTAAATTTTTTGTTGATGATTTTCGTTATAAGCCTGGATTGTGATGTCATAAAACCTATTGTGTCAAATGAAATGGCCTTTAAACTTTATGCAAATTCAACTTAAAGTACAGTTTTTTTTTGAACTTTTACAAGTTTTATGTTTTGTAGATATTAAAACACATGAATATGGTTAAATAAATTTACATACATTTAACAAGTTTTGTTTTAATTCAGATTTACAAAGATGCTAATGTTCTTGCAATACTGGCAAGGTATGTTTATGCTTAAAAAATAGTTTTACATCTGATTTAAAAATAGTGTTTGATGTAAGAAATACCTGGCATTGCTCAGGTTTAATAGGGTATTAACTAATTTTATAATTTGTGACCTTAAACTTAAGATGATAAAATACTTGGACTACTGGCATTGTCCAGAAATTAAAAAAAAAATTGACTGTTGCAATAAATACAACAATTTGCATAGTGAAATGACAATAGCCATTTTTTTGTAAAAAAAACTTGCTTCGCCGTTTTTGTCAAGCTGTTAAGACTTTGAAGCAGACTGTTTTGTTAAAGCAATGTAGATTGCAAAATTGTAATACAGCAAATATCCAATGTAAGTTATATTTAAAATGAAGAAATGTGTGACTACACTTAGCTAAGCACTTCACTCATACCAAGGGAATTTCCTTCTACTTTTTGTTTGGAATGAGCCTCTTTTTTAATTTTGTGGTTATATATTTAAAGCTCACTCTCCCCTGCGACTTGTCAACATACCAGCTGACCGACAAATTATGCTAAATAGATATCCCTTAAAGCTATCTAAAAATATTGTGTCTTATTATAATGGAAACAACCTTAATAGATTTGCTTTATTACAAAACATTGTGTGGCTGTGTAAGGAATTTTCAAGTGGTCTGTGCTGTAAGTGTCAAATGTAGTGACCATAGACTCAAGACTTTTTTTTCACAAGGGAATCTTCCGCTAAATATAACGCCATTAAATGCCCACCGAAAGTATGACTTTATACATCATGCAAGATATATTTCACTTTTGGTATTTAAAACTGTTATTATACTTAATAGATTTAAAAACAAATTGTGCGACTAGTTGTTAGATTTATAAATTGTTTTCGGTCAATTTCCATTTTAAACCTTAAATTGAGTTGCACACATTCTTATAAAACATGTCAAACACAGTATGCTGCAGCGCTCGGGTCCACCACTGTTTCTATATATATTAACATCACGATTGAATAAAACTTAAAACAATCCACAATAAATTGGACCAAACATAATAAACAAAATTGTCAGACTGTGGGTTGATTCGTTTTTTTTTTCTAGTGTAATGACCGTCTACTTTAATTCTTAAATTAAATATTGTACAACAATTGGCCAAAATACTCCCAGCAAACCTGGAGTTGAATAGGTATTTTAAATCTAATTTTTGCCATTCTCGAAATTTAGGTTGGCTATTTACAAAAAACATTTTTTTTATTTTAAGGTCAGTTGATCATCCTAAATGCGCTGTAAACAAGCGGTATGTTCGTGTTCCATTGTATGTCTCTGACATGGTGATTAAACCTCACACAAACATTGATGAGCCAGGAATAGACTACTTGTTGACATACTGTGATGACCCCCAGACTTCAATTCCAGCTGCCCTTTCTTCTTGGGTTGTTTCAGCTGGTAATGGCATTAACACCTTTTAAATCATAAGATACTCGTCACAATAACAAGTTAAAGTTCTATTTGTATTTCAGGTATACCAGAATACATCGAAAAACTTCACAAGGCAGCATTAAATGTGAAAAATATGAACAGTGGTGTAGAAAGCAATGCTACGGCAACCTCACAAAACTTTTATAATTTACATTTCAATACACAAACCAATAGAATTAACACTGCATAACATCATTCAACTTACAAAAATCAACATTTTGCAATTTGCTTTTTTATAGTAACATTGTTATTTGCTATAAGATTTTTTCTGTGTTAAAGTTTTTGATTTCTGTACGATGTGAAAAAATCGTTGAAATACTTATTGCGTGTGCTGATGCCTTGTAGCAAACTAAATGCAAACTTTGTTTAATGAGTTTGTGTGTCATGTCAGTAATAGAAACATGCATTTCTAAACACTACAAAAGTGAGATTTATGCAAGACAACATTCAATGTGTTTTAATCAAAACTTTAAGACTATACTGTTCGTTTGACCTTTTTAAATGAAAGATTTGCTTTACTATATTGAACTAAGTTTGGATCAATGCCTAAGTAAGTAATTAGTTGACCCATAGATGTTGGTGGCTCCTTAGGTGCATAATCCAAAAGTTGTGTTAAGGCTGTTTGGCAGGCCGTTCTCCATTTTGCTATTAGGTGTTCCAGGGTTTCCATTTTATTCTACAAAGAAATGCATTGTGTATTTCAGCCAACTCGTGACTTACACATCCCATATTTGTCAGAGCATTTCAAAATTAATAGATTTGGCTTGCAATAGCCTATCTGATGACCAGCAATTGGAGACTGGTGTCTGCCTGGCCTATAACGTTTTAAAATTCCAATTTGCGCATTAGGTAAACACAAGTTTGGCCACCAACACTTGTATCTTCGACCTGCGGCCGTGCATCCCTCGATATAGACCTACTCTTAGTTATAAATTTTGTATAAACAGGAAATAAATGTAATAGATGGTGAAGTCTAAAGCTTTCTTCTTGTGGTGCATTTTTTTGTGTGCCGTACAAGTACAAAAAAAAAATAAACTGTCTTCCTTTATCTTATTTAAAGAAATGAGTGAGTTTTAATGATTTAAGGATATCAATACTGCATTTTAAAACTACACTCACCACTTAAATTTTATGATAAGGATCACTCAAATTTTATGATAAGGAAATAACTAAAATTGAGAAAAATTCTATTTTTTATGTATTTTCCATGCTTTCCACAGTGGCTGTAAGTGATTATAAAGTTGATTTTTTTATCAGTTTTGTAAAGCAGAAAAGAAAACGACTACTATAAAAAGTTTCCTACTCTTTTATCAGATTATAGGTATGACTTTGTATATATACAGGTTTTAAATCCACAAAAAATTTAGAGTAACAAACCATTTTGCAATAAAAGATTATCGTACTTTTTCCTTATGTAATCGCACAATCCTAAGTTTTCTTAAAATTTCCTGATTGATTTTTTGCTGCGTTAGCATATCATCATAACGTTCCAATAATTTTGTAGTTGTGGCCTCTTTTGTTGATTTAGTTGTTGGCGGAGTTATGGCAATTTTCCCACTGGATGTTGGATTTGTAAATTTTGTGACATCACTTTCACACTCTTTGAAATTCAGCATCCAGGCATATTCCTCGTCTTCCTCATCATTTGCCATGATGACAATGTTTAATATTTAAACAAGGTTTAGGATATTAAAATTATTCATTTAAATTTTAGTACAATGAAACTATGAACTTTGTATTACAATTTAGGACAAAACAAATATGCTGGATTTGATTTTGCTAAACAAAGTCCAAAAAAAATGTTACAACTGAAATCTTATATATGTTTTAGAAAATTGTACGATAATAGTATATTAACACATTTATAGCCTGTTGGCCATTCAAAATAGGTTGTTATCTGCTAAATAAACAAATCATTTTCAAGTAAAACAAATTCTAAATTCCCGTTGTTAAATTTGGTAAAAGCATAGTTGTGATCCTGTTCAGTCTGCATTTTGTGGCAGGTGCACACACTAAACTTCAATAAGTAAATAGCACAGCTCAATTTTGAAATAATGAATTGTCATAGGATTGGAGAACTCAGTCTGAAATCAATGATTGACGATGGTGTTAAGTTGAATAAAAACAACCAGAGTTTGGCCCAAAAAACTAGTCGAGTCTGTCTCCTGCCAAATGTGTTGATTCCAGGTCCAATTCTCAGCCTGTATCCCACCCGTTTAGGTAATTAAATAGGGACGGAGGGTAGATATACAGCAATCCACTAACCAGGTGTCGTACAACTCATCTACCTACAATATGGTTGAAACATATGTTATTCCACCTACAAGATACACAGTTATTTATATGCTTCATATTTGGTATTGTGCATGCTGGAGTTGGTTTATTTGAATGTTGTTCTGAAATTCTAAATTGCTTGAACAAACCTGGGCTGCATACCGGCCAAAAATTCCAACCCCTGCACAAACTGTGTTTTTTTTAACTTTATTTTGTTTAGTTTTTTGTTTCCTGTTATTTGGTAACATGTTAACAAAATTTTTGTGCTTTGAGCCAAATTTTTAAGTGATTTATTTGCGGCCATACCACTATAACATGTTTGTGTAAATGCTTGATAAACGTTAATATATGAAGGACATGCAATTTTTTTGTGCTCAATGTGAAATGTCTGCTGAATTAGCACTGTCAAAAGTATGGCAAGTACACACAAGTTTTTTTCAACAAACCTGCAACTTGAATAATCAAATATATACCCATTTTGCCCATATGTTACATTATTGAGGTGTACTTTCGACCCTTAATGCAATTTATTCCAAGTAAACCCAAACTTGTTTCAGCTTCGGACAATGAAGTTTAGTATTTATTAGGTTGTCTGATATTAGAAAAATACCAATTTGCCTTTCGTATGATAATTATTTATTATTTTAGGAGGGCCTCCCGGCAAAGATCTTTAGTATTTCGGCAAAAAATTGTTTTGCAGGATTTTTTACGACAACAAATTAGCCTATGGAATGCAGCCGAGGCGCAAGCCGCAAGGCAGAAAGACAACTACCGGAACCAATGGAAAAAATATGAAGGAACACTCGTCTAATTGGATTCAATCATAAGCAGGTAATGTTTAATGATTTAATATTTTAATAGTCAGCCGAGAAGGATAGGGCCTACAGATCTGAGATCTTCAACCCAAAATAAGTTTTATCAGAAACTGGAAGGATCGATTTCAACATTTGCTTTAAATTTTAAACACAGTAAAATTTCCCGCACTAAATATAAAACGGATAAGGCCTTAAAAAAGTTTAGCGTTTATCAGGATTTTATTTTATTGATGAAAGTAGACAAGGGCTTGGGTTGGCATTATTTATAATGCAAATCCCTGACATAATACTTTCTTGGGGCCATAAAAAGCAGTGTTAAGTCGATTATTTTGCGTTTTTGGCTTTCTATTGCTTCTATTTTTTGTATCCATAACGACCCCTTTGTTGTCGCGCGGCGAAGAGAATCAGAATTGACAAATGTGATTGTTAAATCATAATTAGGCTAAGTAATGGCTACAGTTTTGTAATTGATGAGTTCAAATGCACACCTTAATGAACGATAACATCTGGAAGCATTTTAATGCCACAGTTAAATTTCGGTTCAAATTAAAGGAAAATGTTTATGTCAAAAGGCCGAATGTTGTGTAACTTCTTGAATTTCGATATGTTGGAAACGAAATTTGTAAAATTATTTCCGATTTATATAAAATTCAGGACTTGCACATTTCATCGTTTGTCTACTGTCTCTTTTGAACACTATATTCCCTGACATAACAGGAAAAAACCATGCGTGGCAGTGGGCAAACCGCTAATACGGAACGGCAAAAATACGAAGGTTTTCAGGTGGTACCGGTACGCGAGTAGATTCCGTTTTTTTCACAAAAACCTGGATTCACAACTTTTATATTTTGTCAATCTGTTTTTTTTACACAAAAATAAAAAATCCCCAAAGCCTATATTCTTAGTTCGTAAGTTTTCCTGTTGTTTCGTACCATTACCATCTTCAAAATACAGGTCAAGTCAATTGTCAACAAGGAGCACAAGTGCTTTGAAAAGCCATACCACGTTAATTATGTCAAATGGTTGCTCTTGATAGATATCATCTGCTAATTTATAGCTTAATCTACAAATAGCATTCAACATTGCTAGTCTTTAGCTAAAAATAGGTAAAAAAAATGTGATTCGAAAAATGTGATTCGATCAAAATAATTGTTCTACAACAGTGGTTCTTAACCGGGGGCGCCAAGCAAATCTTAGGGGGGCGCAAGCTCTACTCCAATATTTAATTTTTTATAATGATTTAATCAGTTCCATGTTGCGTTAGTTATTAAACCTGCTATTATGCTGTCTTATGGATTACATCAAAATTACACATATTTAGACAAAGTTACTGAAGAAAAACGGTTCATAATTTTGCGAACTTTGAGGCTACTTAATGTATGTTTTAATATGGGTTCTTGAATTTTTGGACAATATTTGCTACTTATTACGGCCAATTGGGGCTGTGTTTAGTCAGAACAGTATGTTATGTTTGAATAGAAGATCTAAGTTGCGCACCATGCCACCCTCTCCACAAAGAGTGTTTGCAAAATTTAACAATTAAACTACGAAAAAGACGCTTTGTGCAAACTACGAACTGCTTTGGGGGAACTTAGACTTTATTACGCCAATTTGTAATGTTATTTGCAGCATATGTATACAAACAATATATTGTGTGTCATCACGCAAGGCACAGGACAATTAGCAAAGATGGGTGTGGTAGAAAAAAGGTTAAGAACCACTGTTCTACAAGAAGTGGTACGCGTGGCAGTACAGAACGTCCAACTGGTACGAGGTTGGAAAAAGGTTGCGAACCCCTGTCCTATCTAACGGTCCTAACTTTTTGCCCAAATTACCATTATAAGAATGAACCTTTGCGTTAATAATAGTGCCTCTGGTTTACGAAATTGGTGAAAATTTTATCATACCTGGTAAAACGAAATATTTTTATAGCGTAATAGGTTATAGCTTTTAATCACCTGAACCAAAGTTTTAATAGCTCGCTAAAAATTACAGAAAACACAAAGACCAAAGAGCTTTGTAAGCGCTGTCTAATATTTTAGGTCACAAATTTATTGTTAACGCCACAAGTAGGCTTACGTTCGAAAAACGTATTTCTTTATTTTTTGTATTCTTTTTTTCTTTCTTCTTTTGGCTTCCCTCATTTCAAGTAATTTAAGAAACTGTCAGCAAACTAAGAAGAATATGAACTTGCATTGCGGTGCGCAACCACATTTTCAGAGGTATACTGGTGTACATCAGGTTGTAACACATTTTAAGGCCTCTCTAAATCGTTTCTATCTGACATGTGTTTTGTCTTGCCTCTTTTTGTATCGCATTTCTTTCGATGTGGTGTTGTATGCGTATTAATAACAAAAATGATAGACAACAAATCACAAGGGACGTCATAACGTGACGTCATAGTTAGCTATCTAAGAAGCGTTCTGTTCTCGAAATAAAGTACCATATTAATGCAACTATACCGTTCATTTAATCGCGTATCGATACGTTTAGTGGGTTATAGTTGAAAACTTTTACTTTAGAAAGCACGAAGCGCAAAATAGCATGCATTACGTTTATCTTGTTTAAAATTTGGAATAGATGTCACCAGAGCTGCGGAGTCGGATTCGGACTCGGGACTCGGAACTCGACAGAGTCGATTTGTTTTTTGGAATTGTTTTTCCGCAGCCGAACGTTCAGGACTTGACGAAATCGCGTATTTGCCGGAGTCGAACCCGGGACTCGGAAGTCGAACTAGGTGCTTCTCAACCTATGGGTGGCGACCCAAAATTGGGTCGCTGTTTAATTTGGTTGGGTCGCCAACCGCAGTAGTTTATATGTTTATTGAGATTGGTTCTGAGAAATATTTCTCAATTAAGAAAAATTGTATTATAAAATAATTCTTAAAATTCGAAATTATTTACGCTAATGCCTATAATGCCTATTTTTTTGTTCGCTTACAAGAAGCTAGTTATTATTTTGCTTACAAGAAAAAACAATTGGGTCGCCAAAGCTTAGTCGTCATACTTACGCTTAATATTTGGGTCGCCGCGAAAAAAGGTTGAGAAGCACTGGACTAGGGTTTACTTCATTGGCCGGAGTTGGACTCGGGTTATTTTTAACCGACTCCGCAGGCCTGGATGTCACCGAGAAGGAAATTTCTGTAAGATTGTGAAGATAATTTGGTTGAAAATGAATTTCGTCCATATAGCGCTCGGTACCCACATAATGGATAAACTATTATACTGAATCGGGCAAAACAGACCTTCATAAGACCGAAATAAGAACAGCGTCAACGTCGGAACAAAACACAGTTCAGAATAAGACTAAAATAGGACTACTATGTAATAGTCATAAAACCGTTTAATCAGATAAGTCCTAAACCCGTCGGAGTAAGACCTAAATGGCGAGAATTAGTCCTAAAAAACATTTTACCTAAACCCAAACCCCATCCCTATGTATATCACTAACTCCCCTAATAATTTCAACCTTTTTTCTAACCCCATTCATTACCCACCTAAAACACCAAACAGGGCCAAATAAATCTGGTGCCAAAAAGCGCCCTAACGGCGCCATTCAAACTAGAGCGCCCAAACGTCGACACCAAAGCGTCCGATGCCAGACGGGCGGCCCCCGATCGTCCAATACCCTCTCTCTATGTTTTGGCCCTTTAAGCCTTATTCCGATAAATTTAGGACTTATTTCTACAGGTTTTTGTATTAATTAGAGTTATACGATTAAGTTCTTAGTCTGTCGTGGATATTACTGCGCATTTGGCTTCATTATGGCGTTGGTCTTAATACTATGGTTTTATAGATGTTTATAAAAATGTGTCATCCTCACGCACCTAATTTAATGTGTCAACTTAACAGAGATGTTCTTAACAGATAAATTTCTGAACACATAAACGTTTTTTTTTAAATAAGCGTTCATTATAACCGCGCTACATTTTAAACAATATAGTCTACGTTAAATCTATCTCGACACACTTGTTTTGAACAATGGTTGCCTCTTAATCAAGTTGTGAATTATCGTTACTTGTATGAGTGAAACTTGCCAAGCCACTTGAAATACATTGCAACGTCATACGAGAGAGTTCTAAGTGGACAAGATTGACGTGTATTGTTTATATTGAGCTGTGCGACGAGCATCTAAGTCTAAGTGTTACGCACATTAAACAAAATAGTAGACATTGCTATTTACAGTTTGCTCTAGAGTCTAGATTTAATAATAAAACAACCAGTCATAGTTTCTTAAGGAGAGATTGCATAATGTATAAACCTTTTTCTACTTTGTATTTTGTATTTTTTCGGTCACTTGGTGGTGATAAACATCTTTCATAAACTAACCATTTAGTAAAATTACTGTGAAAACTTCCAACTTAATTTACATGGTGTATTTTTTCCTTTTTTATTAAAAAAAACTATGAAAAATAACTAACACTATCAAAAAGAAATGTGAAAATCTAATGATACAAATTCCCTCCCAATCTGAACATAAAGACGTTTTAGCAACATTTTTATCGCTTCTCTGCTTTGTGTGTCCAGTAGTGATTGGTATGGTAGAATATATACGCCTAACGTGTTTTAGAACAACAGGTGTCATGAACATTTACGTTTATCCGCCGGTCTTGTGGAAAGCACTGTTTTATTACATTTTCTAACTTAAGAATTACATCGATTAAGTAATAAAACAAATGATGTAAAAAAAGATGTTAACTGTTTTTTAATACAATGACTGTGCCTCCATTTTATACCAAGAGTTTGTAAATACCAATTTGTATTTTGCATTTTATATGTAGCACTTTGAAACACGGCTTAAAGTTATACGATTTCTGCATGAATAAAAATGCTAATATTTAAACATAGGCCTTATTTCTTTGAATACACACATGACTTTCAGTTTTTCAACTAATAGGTTGACGTAATTTGTAAGTGTTTGAAGTGATTTACTTAATTACTTGTTTTGGTGTGTTAAACTTAAACTTATTTAAAATGAGAATCGTAAGTAAAGTGGCCGGAAACTCAATCTATTTGTGTCAAGAGCGCGTGTGACATGTCCCTTTGGGCTGTACAATGTCAAGTGATAGGATGCTCACGTCTGAAAACAAAGAGAAGGTTTATGAAAATCCCAGGAAGGGTTCCAACTGCGAAGAAAAGCAGCTGTAATGATTAGAGCGCGCGCTGATATCCGCACAAAAAGCCCCGTGTAGACAGAAGCTGTCCGCCGGAAAAGGAAAAAGGCATTTAAAGAAACAAGCTTCATTCTCGTTTAGAGCCCACTCGCTCTGTCTTTGTTCGCAGTTGCTCTCGTTGCTGATTTGTTTGCGCTCCAGCGCGTGTACTTCCGCTCTTTTCGCCAGTCTCTGCGGCTTGAAGGGCTTTCGTAGGAGAGAACTACATACCGCCACGGATGTATGCGTTTGTTTTACATTTTAACTTCGCCGTTTGTCCAAACTTGAGCCTGGAAGAAATGCTGAAAGGTTACCGTTACTTCTTTGTGTAAAGCAAGCTTGGCAGCAAAAGGTCAGTCACTTCCGCAGTTTAGTCAAACTTTAGCATAAAGGAAGTACACCAAAAGTCGCCCTTACCATTATTCAGTGTTAGGTCGGATATGGTGTAATGCCGATACGAAGATATATGGCGTAACAGATTGATAAACACAGGTATATGACGTGTACTGCTCTTGTAGTTTATGTCTGAAATACAATCTTGATATATACTCATACCAAAGATGTAGTAAAACTTTAGTTTATTGTTTTATAAAAACGTCGTGTTATTTCTAAGTCGTTTATAACTTCGTCTAACCACTGTCGCTCGTTTAGGTAACATATGATGTTAGAGGTTCCTTACAAAAAACTCGATTAATAAACAACTTGAAAGTCTCCGTGTGACTATAACCGGTCATTTTCTTCTGTATTATACATACGAAATGATGACATTGAAGTATGAAAATGCTGAATCCGATCGAAATGACCCATGCAAACGGGACTTGGGCAATATAAAAAACTCGGCTGAGAAAAGTGAATATACGACGGCAACGTGTTATTACGATCACCAGCAACAAAGCAAATTACCAGACGATAAATCATCAACCGCTTCAGAAGAACTACCGACGTCAGGTAAGGACATAGTCTCCTTTAGTTTCCGGTTTAACAGTATTGCGCAATAGTCACCGACAAACAGGATACGATGCGTTATCGACCCTTAGACCAAAAATCGAATTCTTGACGTAAGCCAGTTTCACAACAAAAGTAATTCGACAGCCTTTAAGACCGGTCATGTCCGTTCGTCCGAACGTAATGTATTTCCGCCTGTTCCGGATTTATCGCCAGTAAATGAGTTGGTCGCGCGGGCCATTTACGTCTGGTCTACTTTACGACGCGTCGCGACGGCGCACTCGCGTTTGTTTCTTTGTGCTTTGTGTCACCGGATGAGCAACATCTGCTCGCCCGCTTTTGTGCGCAGCCGTCGCCCTCATCATTATGTGGAACTCGCCAGTTGGGCTTTGACATTGTAGGCCGTCGAATCTTGGTTCGACCGATGCCAAAACTGCCCTTCTTAGACTAACCACAAAATTAAACTAACATTACAGCAATAGAGAGGACAGCCACGATCCTATAACTGCGTCTTTTGATTGTTCATGATTTTTGTTTCTATGTCAACCTTCTAACAATATAGTATTATAACTTTTTGTTGGTTATATACCTAGCTATTTAGACGGGCGAATATATTTTGGAGAAATGGATTGAGGAAATATCTTTCATTAAAGTCCATAAGTGTTAGAATATTCCCTGACCTCTTGCCGTCCCTAACACCTTGAAATAATAGAGATAGTTCGCCTAACAATGTGTGATTTGAGTACGTAAATATACCAAAAATATTGCACAGTACCACGTAACTATTTTAAATCCGTCTTTTGTTGTGTCGAAACAGTTATTAAAAAAGTAACATAATTTTAACCGCATCAGTTTAACACTAGCCATATGTTCAAGCTTTGCAAAAATTGAGTAATATACAGTATTGTTAAAGTACGACATCATTCGACCGGAATTCGTTCCAAACCTTGTATACTATAGCACCTATATGCTGGCGCCTCATCAACTACACTTTCTATATATGGTTATGCTTATATTTTGTAAGTGACAAAATGGCCAAAACGTTTTCATATGGCCAAACGTGTAATACAATTAGGTTTTGTAATTTAAACAACAATATGCTGAAACGAGTGTCCATGAGTTACCCTTCGCAGTACTAGCGACAATAGAAAATTAAGCGTTGTATTCATTTAGTTAAATAGGTTTGGAGAATTGAGGACCTAAAAAACCTGTATGGCTACCCACATAATAACACGAAAGTTAGGAAAAGTAGACTTACAGCGTTTTATCATATTACTGTATTACCTATCTAGTTTTGCGACCGGATACCTTAATCTATTACACAAAGTTCGCCGGAACAGTTTGCAGAAGTTAGCGGAAGCTTGGTTTTTCATATGAGAAATAATCGCTGTTCGAACTCAAATCACCCCAATTTTACTGCGTGCGTGCTTGTGTGTGTCGCTGTGTCGTGTTTACGGCGACATAATACTGAAGCCTGTGGCGAGCTGTTCCGCGAACCGGGTGTGTGTTTAGCTGGTGGCGCAACTTGTACGTAAATGTCACGTGATTTTTGCGTATGTAAGAGACGCAAGTGTGGTGTGGTGCGCAAAACAGGTAACTATTTAGGAGAAAGTTGGCCTTAACTGGGCAGGTGCGGACCGCATGCCCAGCCTATCTTAACGCAACCTACGTACAGAATGTATTTATGGGATACCGTGTTTCTATTACGAACGGCTAGTCTATATTTGGCGGTTTGTTTACCATTACACAGTTACTCGAACAAAAATTAGAAACACAATCGTTAATGGCCATAAATTTAATATCATTATACGACATTTATAAAACCCTTTATTTCAAATTTTACGGTTTAGTAGCATTTGATTTGTCAAAATGCACAATAGCGACCATTTGCTTTGCGATGCTTTTGGCGCAAAGAAGTACTCAAGGCTTACGCCTGTGCATCGATTTTCTACCGCCACTGATTCACGGCTTGAGCCTTCGGGAGAAGTTCAAATGGCGAACGCGGGCGCTGGGTTGGTGATCGCTTGCTTGTATTGTCCTTTTCCGGGTCTCGTGCCGATTCCCCAGGGAGCGTGGGAAGCGCTGCCCGTGGCCAGGATCGACGGAAATGAAAACTGCCTGGCACCCGACGTAAAGGCCGAAAACAAGCGAACGCTCTTTCAGTGGAGGGAGGGCGACCGGGGACGGGAAATTGAGGAAATTTCGCGGCCCTTTGTTTAAGTATGGAGCGCGAACTTGACGAGCTTTCATGGTTCGACGTCCGGTCGATTGTCCTGCGCCACTGTCGGATTAATCAAAATCTTATTCAATAAACTATCTTTATCGCTAAATGCAATATTGGGTATGTGTCAATAAATAAATGTCAATTTTACAAAGCCACTGCGTAAAAATAGCCTCTATGTTTTATTTTTTTTATTGGACAGTTGTATGAACTAACGCAAGTAATTTAATTATGTTCTTTGTTTTACATCAATAATAAGCCTATCCAAACCCGGATGAAGGCAGAACGCCGACTTCCGGTGTGATTTGGTTGATTGGGCGCCCGGTAGCTGCGTTCCGTTGTGTTCCCACGCTTTTCTGCTATAAACAGCAGCTGCTGTCTCGAACCGTCGGCGTCCGGCCGAGCCAGTCCCGGCCCGCATCCACCTATTACTATTTTTTCCGGTTTTCTTTCACATATTACCCTTTCACGAGCAATACATAGCGTCAGATCGCTCGTTTACAGGGTTGTCTCAGTAATCGAGCGACCAACGCGCCAAAATCAAACGCCAATTCATTGCCATTAAAATCGACCACATCGCTTCCGGAATATTTCGAAAGTAGCAAGTCAATCATTCCGTTTCCCGGGGCGTCTTTATGCTTAGCAAACCTGTAATATTTCCCAATAGCGCCAGTTTATTTCGGCATTGCGTATTGCAGGATGTTCGTTAGTCACAGCATTTTACACAAAAAAATACCCTGCAGTTATATCGCTAAGTGTTTTCGATTGCTCAAGTTTATTGTTTAACTATCTATTATTGTGATAGTAATGGATATAGAATAGATCTATGTTCGACTATTGAGACATAGGATCACCCAATTGTAGAAGAACAAGCACTCCAGCAGCATGAAAATTTTTGTTTGGTAAAATATTCTTAAAATGTTGTTGTGCACATTTTTGTCATGCATATTTATGGCTTACGATTACTTTGTTTCCCAAACTGTTTCTTCATACGCCTTGAATTTTACGACAGCTTTATAGTCATCAAAGTGACCAACTGGTTTCTTATCGCTCTGCATCAGGAGAATTACGCCATCGAATTTCCTCTCACCTGTTAACGTTTCCTGTTGAACGCCGCACAATGGCCTTTAGGGGCGTTCGTCTCTACGTGTATAAGTACTTGTGCCTTCTTGGGTTAATTACAGAATATTCTGCTAGTACAATGCTGTGGTAAAACTAGCATAGCGGTCGACGCTTGCAAACAATGGCAGCGACGAACTATTTTCGGAGGGCGTTTCCGGACCGCTTCCCATCCGTCAGTCGCACCAGAACTGACCGAAAAGCGCCCTGCAAAAGCACTCTCCTGTCGTTGTTTATAAAAAAAAAAAACGTTTTAACACACTTCACTTGTTAGAAACAAAAATGTAACCCACAGTTGACCGACAATATAAATGAGGTTACAGTGTATTTAGAACAGTTCGCAGCGGAAGGCCGTCGGCGTCATAATCCAAAAAAGTTTCGCTTGTCTTAGCGACGATGGGTCCTAATCAGGCCGTTAGCTTTATTAATTGACCGGATGGCGTACACGTCATCTCGTAAACTACCTGTTTCTTTAGGGCGTATTAGGGTACAACATCAAGTTCGGACATCAATTAAGGTAATGAAGCGCAAATTAAATAAAGCCGTTGACTGTCGCCATAAAGTACCCTAATGGGCGGAAAACGGCCACATTGAATCCGGTCCAGCAATGTAGCGTGATCGGCAAGGCCTGTATTTACTCACGTGTTGGCGACGTATTACCTTTTCTTCCAATGACAATGACTGAGTGTTGTCGCCTTAAGATCTTTCGGCCCGTGTGACTGGTGCGTAGGAGTGGTTTTCGACTAAAGCCGAAGCGCCCGTGTTTAATCGCGTTGTCAGTCACCGTTTTGAACGTCAGTGCTCCAAACGGAAACCATTCCCATTTTGCCTGCTTCTGACCCTGATATATTCCTCACACCTTTCCGCAAGGTCGGCCAACCCCCTAGTTGCACCACTTGGGGTCTTAAAGCGACACAAAACACACATTACACGCGGTGTGGCGTTTCGCGAAGGGTAGCAACCAAATCGAATGCTATTTACGAACGATGATGATGCTGGTGATGGGGTGTGCATTTTCGCAGCTGCTTCCGCATGCTGACGGATGGTGGTATCGAAAGTGGCCGATTCGTGCTACTGTATTTTGTTGTTGCGCGTTTCGCCATGACGTAATGTATACAGGGGTAAAGAGAGAACCCAAAACTGTGCTCATGATAAATACACTAATACGGAGTACGTGAAGCAATGGGGCACGACCAATGCACTTTTCTCGTCGCCGGTAATTGGGGTCCAGGAATAAGAATTGAGAGTGTCCTGATCAAGGTGTGGCACACAGTCATCGCACAACACATACACCGTGTGCGGTGGAAGATTGTATATGTGCTCGCGCGCGTCGGTTTTCCACACACGCGGCATATAGGCGTTTGACGCGGCTCTCGGAGCCACTTCCTGATCGGCGTAACGAGCCATTTCCGTCTCACACACTCAGATCCCGCGCGTCTACGAGCCTGACTTATGTTAGAGAGAGAACAGGGATGAAAATAAGCATAGCCACCGACGGGGTGAGATGTTTTAGAGGCAGTAGGGTTGTTAGGGTCTGGCGGCGCAGCAGTTCAGAAAAGCAAGGCATAATGCTTGCGCTTTGCAGACCGGTCAGCATTTCTTCGTGTATTTTAGGTAAACGCTTCCGCGTCAAAATAAAAAGTCGGGTGTACATAATAATGTTTGTGAGTCGAGGCTAATGTTTAAAAAACAGTATTGTCAATGAAGCGTAAGATAATTGTTTTTGAGGTAGTGCGCAGAACGACGACGGACAGTTGCACGCACGTATTGGCCATAGACAAATCGCTATGGGCATTAATACCTATTGATCGTTTTCTTCTGTCAGTGACCGTACAATAATGGTGAATAACTTTAGGATTTTCTTCTTTAGATAAAGTATTTTTTGTAGAATGAAGATTTTTAAAACAAATGTTTTGTCTTAAATAAATGCTTATAAAATTACGGTTACAAGTAAGCGTTTTTGGAAAATATTACATATTGAAGTACTTCTTTTTCTATGTTGTATGTCGAATAGTTACCAGTCACAAATTATAAAAGATTTATTATACTTGTGTTTATGATTTAAATAGTCTAAACTGGGTTTATGTTTTTGTTTTTCATGTGTTTTTCTGGATCTATGTTTAATGTTGACAACTTGCAATGTCTGTTACTTCAACTTGGGGTAAATCTTTTCAATCGACATAGACTTGCAAGACAATCCTCAGAAGCGCACATCGATGGTAAACATGGACGACTTGGACTTGCAGGGTCCCCCGGTTGACAAGCGCCTCTGCATGAGCACTATGCAACAGCAAATTGGGGCGCATCTACCCAGAGGTAAATCGTCTTACTTGTAAAAGTGTTTGTGCAACTAAAAGTAATTTAAGATTGATCAACTCTGCGCCAGACATAGCGGTGTAGCACGCTTTGCAAGTCGTTCTTTGTAGGGTTATAGATAAACCAGTTGTTAGACCACTGTATATGGCCGCATGTCAATGGGTGGCTTATCAAAGGAACTGCACATGCGGTTTTCGCGCCTGCCTTCCACCAGCATACAGCAGAGGCAAAAGAGCCCGGTGGTGCGGCTCGCGGCTCTGTTCGACGTATTTCGAGGCATATAACAATTAGCGGAAACAGGTTCTCTTCGCGCGTGAACTGTGGCTTCAGCTGCAGCTTACATTAATACGTTAAATGCGCTTCTCGGCCTGTATTGTTCCACCGGGAATAGGGAATGAGATCTGCAGTTGCCTCAAATCAAATGCGCGACGCGTGTCGTTAAGACAGCGGTACGGTTTAGGGGTCGGCCTACGAATGTACACACATGCGCCTAATTTGCGGTTAGCTGTAATCACAGGGCAAGAAAACAGGAACACATAGCCCATTTAAATTGATCTACAACAAACCGGCGGCCATTTAAGAGATACCTTAAAGCGAGTAATTGACGTTTGGATTACGGCAATTAACTGGCCGTAAACGCTGTTGCATTTTGGCCACGACCGCACAGCGCTTTGGGTCAGGAAAGCCACAAAGCGCTGCAGGCGAAACGGTTTCCGAACAATAGAGTGCCAGACCGCATTTTCTTCGCTACCACTAACTCGCCCGTAAACAAGCAACAAATAATAAAACAGGGACGTTTCCGGGACCCGGATACACTCGACGACACTTGACCATACCGCTTGCCTTGCGCGCTTCGCCGTCGCCTCTCCGCGCGGATCAAGTTTCGTTTCGATTTTCGCCAACTGTCTGGCTCTGCTTTCAAGACGCGACGAAAACGTCTTGCGCGATTCTTTTGTTCACCTGTGACGAGACGCCATGCCAACGTGTAGTGTTGCTCCCAAGGCACCGTGTTCCGCTTTCTTTGTGTAAATAAAATCTTGGACGATCGCGCTGCTGAGTGCCCTGTGTTGTACAAGGTTAACGGGAGTCGCTTTCCAAATTAATAAATGGAAGGCAGCCATGCATGCCACTGTAAGATTACGAGCCTACACCCGAGCTTATCTGGTCCGGCTGGCACCTCCGTTATATAAACAACCTATGACGTCACACGATCGGCACCTATTTAGGTAACGGGTACTGCGAGCCGCCTCTCAATCACTCAGTGGCAACTCGTGTTTTATGGTTTACGTGTTTTCGATATGCGATAAAGGTTTCCGGTGCGCAAGCCGTGAAGGCTGCGGTTTGTAGGTCGACGAAGCACCACCCTCGATCTGTGTTCAGACGACTGTAGACAAGTCGCCTACCCTTAATGGACACTCGCCGCCTTTGTGCGACCGATGTATGGCGAATTAGCCGACAGCGATGTGCTAATTATGCCCAGCGCAGTCGAATGTGCGCCTGGCAATTTGCCTTTGCTGATGTTAATTAAAAGCAGGTAGAGGTGGCGCTTGGGGGCGGAAGGATTGGCGTCTTATTGACGTACCGTAAAGATGTAAACGAGCGCGCAAGGCCTGTTATGTTTTAGTCCCGGGGATGTAAAATATATTCTACACGATTAAATTACATCTCCGACGAGGAACTACCGGAAACCAATTCGTGTATTGTACTTAAAAGGCGATTTTCTGCTTTGGTTTCACTTTTCTATATGCGTTTTGCCTTCGTTTTTTATAAGCGTTACTAGTTTCGTTCAGTCCTGGTGGCGCCGCTGAAATCTTACCTTCTGCGTATAACCTCTGGCGCCTACCGATTCCGCCCGAAACCCCCAGCTCCGAGTGTATTATTACATTGATGTGTTTTTACGGGTGCCTGGTATTAAATGCGGAAAGCATAAAACGCCATTAAGCCTCCGGGCAGACATAGAAAAAAACAGTAAAACAACCTAATGTATAGCTCGTATATATATGTTTTCCTATTTCGCAAGGAAAATGCAGGATCAAGCGAACGTAAATGTTAATTTAGGATTTTAAGTGAACATTTCTTGCTTGCTATCTTTAGTCTTTACGTTCCCACTTTCGACATTTTAAAACCTGTTTACATCCTAATGGGCTTGCACTGAGTCACCAATAAATTTACCTAAGATTGCCCCGGGTTTAAAGGCGGAAATTCCGGCGTTTACTTCTTGTTTTTGCGCGCGTGTGTGCGGTTGCAACTTGCGGCGTATGCTGTTTATCACCGTTTCTAAAACCGGAATGGCGCCGGCTTCAGTTTTCGATGCAGAGTCACCGCTTTTTGTGAGTGATACGCGCGATCTATTGTTCTTGGATCACGTGAACTCTGGTGACTCACGGAGCCGGTAACATGGTGCTGACAGGACGAATGGCCCAGTTAGGTGCTGAAACGCTTTATGAACAAGATACTTCGAAAATAGGATTTCTTAACCGTAGTAATTTGCTTATTGTAGAATTGTAGAAAGCGTTATGTTTTAAATATACGTAAGTTATCTGACCGGCATTTTTATTAATTTCAACCATTTGCGTCAGGAAACCTTGACATTACGTGTCACTGAGCACGCCATGTTCGCTTCATAAATCAAACTAAGAAAAATAATTACGTTGGCTTTCGCTTTGCTTGCCTATGTATGGCCGTTTTTGTCTACAGCTCACCATTACATCAGGGTAGGGGTTGCCATCCACTATCGGGGAACATGTTGTAACAAATTTAACCAAGCATTCCTATACTGTTTGTTCGCGACATATTCTTTTCGAAAGAGTCTAGAAATAAATCGGCTTGTAGGAAATGTACTATCGTTTTGCGTACCAACACGTCGAATTCCTGTGAAATTGACACAAGATGGCTGCCACACGCCGGATAAACTCAACTCAACCGCCTGGGCAAAGGTGTTGTGACTTGTGATGAACGGATGCCCGCGCATAAGCAAGAAGTCAAGTCATGTGTGAAGATGTAGCGGCTGTCTTTAAATGCGGGTAATACCATCTCCTGCTGTCAACATGCAAAACGTCTTCCGACAGTGTGGGGATATGTTCGTAAGCTTTCTGCGACTCGGAACCACAAATCAATGCCACAAATCACAAGTCCCAGCGCAATTCTGTCATCGGCAGTATTGGACCTCCTGAAGTTCCTAATCGCATCGTCTAAATTTAGAATCCTTGCGAAATAGATTGTTTAGCAAGAATAAGCGGGAGACGTGAAGTGATAGGCCAGCCGTCTTTATTCTGATGTAGTTCATGTCATTCGGCTTTGAAAATTTTCTCTCGTCGCGATAACGCTCAAGGCAGACGCATTCCTAATAAAGTAAAGGAATCTTATGAGCGCCTCAAGCTAAAACGTAGTTTTCGTCATCATCAAGGTGCTTTAAAGATTGGTTTTCTAGTTCTTTGGCGTTAAGCGACTCTTCTTAATTTAACCCTAGATTCGGTGGAACAGCATGGTTTCTGTCCAGCGTTAGAGAGAAGTGCTCTGGGTATATAGTTGTTGCCAAGGGGGGTCCGCTTACACGACTTGACATACGTTGGTTGAAAGCATTGAGTTCCAGTAGCAAGCCGCAGAATTAGGCTGCAACCAGCCGGGCAAGCTATTGGCGCCCAGGACAATTTCCTTGCCTTTTCTGCGAAAAATACGCGCTGCGGCAAACTGCCTGCCATTGTCACAAACTCCGGCTCGCATCCTGTCGACGCGCAATAGAGTGGCAACGTCCGGAAGGAATTCCACCATTAATTTAGCGAGCATGCCGTGCGCCAAACCCGACCGGTCCAACGCCCGCCCTGTTCTCTTATAATACGTTTTATTGTAGTGTATCGCTGCATTGCTGTAGAGGATGTCGGCTGTCGGGGCGACGCCTGAGGCGGAGTCCTGCCCATTTGGAACGCTCTCTCGATGTACTAGAAAGCTTTCATTGCTTGTAAAATAGCCGCTAACGTAGGTCGCAAAATGCTCTCTGCCCTGGAGCTGTTTTGCCCTCAGTCGGATCGTATTTCGATCATGTACTCACTGCGACGTCCTTGTTGTCGGGGTACGTCCGTTTTCCACCTCCCGTTCCAACCGTCTAAACCTAGCTTCCTTTCTAACCTCATTGCGCTCATACGGTCTACACTCTAACCTTAGTGCACTCTGCAGTCTGCGCAATGCATCTCGCCTAATCTGCTGCAAATCCCGGTGTGGCGAATGCCCCATCGCATATGCAATATAATCGTTTTTAATCGTATGGCTAGCGGTGCTACATAACATTTTATTACATTTAATATAGTTTAACACTCGATGATGTATAAAGGTATTTTTCATTACAGTGCTGGACATGAATGTCACATTGTGGCAATTTCTACTCGAATTACTGATGGATCCCAACTCGAACAGCCACCTGATCAGCTGGACGTCGACCGATGGCGAGTTCAAACTGCATAATTCGGAGGAGGTGGCCAGGTTGTGGGGTTTGCGAAAAAACAAAACCAACATGAACTACGACAAGCTTAGTCGGGCACTGCGCTACTACTACGATAAGGTATGCATAAGAATCTTAATTTTCGCATGTGTTATTACATTTGGCCTTCACTATTTGTTTAAACCGAACGTTGAATTACTAGTATTGTTAGATTAATCTCGTGGAACAACCATTTTTTTTGGTACTCTCCAGGTAAAATTTTCTGGTAATGTATACTTGAAATACGTCGCTGTTTTAGAGCATGAGGCAAATAAAAAAATATGGTTCACAATCGCCCTGTACTCCCCTTCTCACTCCATACGAGTGCCCAACCGTTTCCGGCGTCGTCACGTGATGCCTTCTCATTCGCTTCCTGTAATATTACACCCATGTGGTTTGCTTCTGGCGGTCGCCTGTTCCACATCTAAATGCTTTTTAATCACGATACAGTGGAGTGATAATTCACGTATACGATTAGAATAAAATAGCCTAGTTTAGTTGTCAGTTTTCACGATTTTAATTCCCCTTGGTCCAAGGATAGTATGTCGTTAGATATGACGCTGTTTTTTTGCATGGTCCTATAGCGATGTGTTAAACAGAAACTTGACAAACCTAAAACTACCACAAAGTAACTACATTATCCGAACGTTGGCGAGTACATTCACTACGTGGTTAACTGGTTGGTACCAATAGCTCGAAGATTAAATATGGGCTCTGCATCTGCATTAAGTTTGTATGGTTGGTCAAACCACTGCAAAGCAACTGGTCTGACGTCACCGGAAATCCCTCGAGCTGAATTGTGGGACCACACTTGCGCGTCACTTCCAGGTGTACATTAAAGAATTCACTCTCCGTCTTTTAACCACCATGCGAATAATGTTGCATATTTCAGTCTATTTATTGAATTCGACGAGCAGTTTGTATACACGAACCACACTCTTTACACATAATTATTGCTAAAAGGATTGTGTTTATTGTCGATTTCCCTCGAAAAGAAACAATCAACTTAAATCTAAGATCGCCTATTTGTAGAATGGTTGTGACGACAACCAAATATTGCCAGGCTCGCATTTATGTCAGGGTCATGTCGTCCGACTTACTGCTGTCGACAGTTTAGTTTGCCCCGATGACCGATGACAGTATACGGCTGCTGGATTAAGTACGAGTCACCATCGTCAATAGCGCTGTCGATAGCCTTTGTCGTTTACGTACTGGATACTGTGGATAGGCGTTGCTTGTTCCGGTAGGTCTTAAACCACACTCGATCCGAAGTACTGTTAAGCAGTCACTGTTAATTTCTGGCCAAGCCCATCGCTTGTCGCGTCGTGAACACAGTCATTTGTCTTTTTATGACCGGTGACGTAAGTTCAAGGGGATGGGACTAATTCCCAGTTCAGCGTTGTAATTGGTTCCTTTTCCGAACCGGGCCGTTGTATTATGGCGGATGGACACAAAACGTTACCGTTTATCGACATAATTGGCGATAATTATTGTACTTCCGCCTTGCGTTGTCGTCGTTGTCGATCAATTACTTTGGTTGGAGTTTTTAGCTGAATCAATTTCTCCAATACCCCTTTCCATTTGTGTAAATACGCTAATCGCAAGTCTCAGTTACACGTCTCCCTAGTGGACTTGACAGTCGTGCGTCATTCTTATTGGAAGGACAAGTAGCAGCTATTCGCTAACACACGGGTCTGGTTTCCTGCGCGGCATCTCCGTTCATCGCGAGGGTACGTTTTTTCACCCCGCCTGCCTCTGTCCGTCGGCGTTGCTTGACATTCCGCATGCCACAAACTCTAGCAGCGATCACTCAGGCCGGGGTCAATACCGTTTTGTATTTTGAACAAAGCAAATTACCGCGTCGCCGGCGGTGCCCGGATTGAATTTATCGGCGCAAGACTCGCTTTCTGCGCCGCTCATACAGGAAACGAAAATAGTGACGTAATCGGGCCTTTCCACCCACCTACAAACCATGACGATTCGAGCTTTACGTTTGCATCCCGCTTTGCCCTTATTTGTACTTCCTGGGTCACTTTTGTTCGCAAACAGATGTCAATCCGTAACCGCGATCGCGCTGTTTAAAATCATAGCTGCTCAAACCGAGTGACAGAAAATGAACGACAATTTACCGAATACAGACTTTTACAATTGGCGCTAAACAAAATATGAATTACTTTGGCAGGTGTGGTGTTTTCGTTGACAAAATACCTTTTTTTATTTACTTCTTTACTTGCTAATACGATAAATTACATCTCAACAGGCAATATTGTTATTTCATAGAATTAAACGTGTGTTATCGATAACGTGCTGTTTTGTGTTCCAACAGAACATAATCAAGAAAGTGAATGGCCAAAAGTTCGTCTACAAGTTTGTTTCCTTTCCTGAAATCATCAAAACAGAAACAAAGATCCCCTTTCGTGTAAAGATGGAGAGACTTTCGCACAACGACGGGGGTTCGAGTATGGCCGGGGACGATGACGAGGAAGGGGATCCCCCATCACCCACCCTCTCCAGCTCACCACCCTCGATGGTCGTAAGTCGACCAGAAGTGAATGAGGACGATTACCGTTACTACCTACAGCGACAACAGGAGGAAGCATCTAAGGAGGTAGATATGTACTCCCGACCTATTCAACGAAAAAACGTCCACCACGATCTGATGGGCGACCACCGACGCTCGGCGAACGGCGACAAGGCGCGCAACTACCAGGGCAGGTTCTCCACATCCTCTACCGACTCCTGGAGAATGCAAGATCAATCGTCCGAGGAGAAGCGAATGTTTTCTCCGTCCTCCATGCACACCCACGTCATGGATGATGTGGCAGCAAATATGACCCTCGATCCCACGTCGGCGGCGGCAGTAGCAGCCGCGCTGCAAGCGGCAGGTATGAGTGACGAGGAGCGTGCTAGGAACGCAGCAGCCACAGCTGCGTTTTGGGCCGGATTCCGACAAGCTGCAGCAGCCGCAGTGGTCGCCTCAACGTCCAAAGCAGACGATTCGACTTCGCGAAATTTTCACTCTCCAGTTTCAGGTTGGTGCTTAACACATTCACAATTTACTGCTTCTACTAGCTATAATTTGTGTGTACGTCCGATACCTTACAAACCGTTTAATATTTTGCGCTATTGACACGTTAAAACCCTTTTAAACGGATGTGTTGTGAATTTCCCATCTATATTTGTTTATGTTTTTGCGCAGTTCCCGTTGACGGCGGCGAATGCGACCTGTACCGTGCTCAACTACCGGGAAGGAAGTATCAGTCGCACAACACCCACAACTCTCCCGTGGACCGACACAACAGCAACAACAACCACCGACAGCAGTTACATCACCAGAACAACCACGCCAGCTCCAACCCGCGATCATCGTCGCAAGCCTTCCACTCAGACCATTATCAAAGAGAACTATCACAATACCATGGAAACAGCAGGGCTTCCACCTCTTCTTCGTCTTCCCGAAAGTCACCCAACTCTCAGTCGCGCTATCACCACCAGCAACAGACACATCGCTATAACGACGATTTTAGGCGGAGTCCTGATACAAGGCATCACCAAAGCGCGCCCGAACTTTCACATGAGGACCTTATTAAGCAAAACAAGAAAAAGCTCGCCGAGGCCTTTCTTGCCCATGTGCCACATTCTTTGACGTCATCAAGCTCGCAGCAATTTGGCACTGCTGCGAAAAGGCGCCACCCAGACGACAGTCAGCACGTTCTTCACTCACCTACACAAAGAAGACGCGACGATGCTCAACGTGACAGCTCTTCACCCGGCCATATAGAGTTAAAAAAGCCTAAACAGGAAGCCAGAAACGGTTTGGTCGGCGCTGGCTCTTTCCCAATCTCCCATTGCGGTTACGGCTCGGTGCACAACTCGGTTAAGTCCCCAACCCATAACGATCGTGAGGTGTTCTCGGGCGATGTAGCACACGACCAACGCCTTGTCACTACCACAGCAACATCGGGAAGCGCCAAATCCGACGAATCGCCGCTGTTAATGATGCTTAACAATCGCCAGCAGCATTCCAATCGTCGCTTTGGCAAGCAACCGGAACACGTGACCTCTCACACTCACCTGAAAGAGCACAGCGGCAGCTCGGACGCCCCCTTGGACTTGTGTACTTCACCTAAAAACTCGAATTCGGTACCGAACTCACCTCGCACGGCCACACCGCCGCTAGAAGAATCGCAATCTATGGAAAGCAATTTAACTCCTGTCCTTAGCACCCTTACAGATACGGACAGTTTAAAGGCAGAGTCGGACGAAACTCCCCCAAAGCGAAAGTCACCCGAACTCATACCGGCCCCCGAACAACAAGAGGACACTCCCAAATCTGCGGCAATTGAATCCCTCCCGCACCGTAGGCTTACTGGTAAAAAGTCAATCGATCGAAAACCGAGTCCTATCGACTTGAGCAAGTCAACTCGAACCGACATAGACGACGAATGTGTTTCCTCAGCCCTCTTCGCCCAGTTCCCAGGACTTCGTGGGTCTTCGCTGTTCTCTCACGATGGTCGCACTATAAACACACCAGATGCTGTCAGTCGTAAAACGCCTTCGGACACAACTATGGCTTTCTTCCCCAACTCCGCCATCATGACTCCTTCGCCGATGGTAATATTACCATGATACTCTTTTAGTTCGCTAATCTTCAGCAAAAAGAACGCCGTACTTTTATCAAGCGTTTTTAGTATTAATTTTTGCCGTTCCGTACAGCTCTTTCTATTAACCGCAAATATTTGGACAACAATGGCCTTAACCCAGAACCCAGTCGCCTAAATTGCAATTAATTTGATGTTACCAAAAAAAAACATTCATTAAAAAATCCTTTATTAAGGTTTAAAAACATGTGCTGTGTTCTTCAGGTGATCCCAAGCATTACTTTCTGGAGCACACTAAGTCCGATGCCTAACGCTCCAGGTATTGGGAGGCCGGATGGGATGCCCTTTTCAAAGGAAGCTGCTCGGGTTTCAGAGTGCCCGGGCACCGATAAAAAATCCGATGACGACAGTGAAGTCAGTTCTCCATCCTCTTTACGATCTAGCACCGTCTTCCAGTTTCCGACTGTGGTTAACGGCCAAATGACCTTTGCCGGAGTTCCCGTGCGCCCAATAGCCGCCGCCCTGGGTCAACCTATCCCAGTTAGTCAAGTCAGCAGCGTTGCCACTCAGCTGACGTCACACATGACTGGAGCACCGCTAAACCTCATGTCGCCAAACTCTCTCGCCACTTTGACGACGTCATGATGTCACCGGTGACGACATAGTCCCTCGACCCTCTCAGTTTCTTCAGATGCTTTCGGCGGACCTAACCCGGTTGATACCGCGGCTAAGTAATGCAAAGCGCGTGTACACGTGTGTTTGTGTGTGTGTGTGTGTAACATTATCTTGTTGATTTTACCACGTCGGTCGCGGTACCTTATTTGTTTTGTAAAATTTATGCGAATCGTCTCTCTTTCGTGCTAACGTACTTTTCACCATTTGCTTTTTGCCAAACGATGCAGTAAGATTGGCGGTTATGTTTTCAAAAGGCCAAACGTGTTTATTTAATATACGGGGCGAATACTTTTTGGTAGTACGTAGTACCTGTTTTATAATATGTGGTTAACCAATTGTACTGTACAGTTATGCTTTAGCTGTACTTTAAAGCCTGTTGAACTAAACTTTGTTTTCGAAATGCCTAATGTTTGAACTATTCTGCGGCCATATAAAGTTATTGAGGACGGTGAACTGTTCTTTAATGCCTAAATTGCGGATTTGTACTTAGGTGCCACGGACCTATGTTATTTTGCAATGTTTTTTTGTGCAATGTTAAGTTGAGTCGACAACTGTATAATGGGTGAAAACCTATGAGCTATTCTTGAAGTTCATCGAGCGATTTGCAATGACCCAACTGCTGATATTCGTTGCGTTGCCTTAATCACCATCTCCAAATCATGTTTTCTTATGACCGTCGCAAATATATATTCATAGCGCTTTGCAGGGATAAATCAGCGTTGAAGTCAGTGGTCCCAGTGAAATAAACTACATCTTTAAACATAACTAGAACCGGTTGCATTTATCTTCTTACGGATTTTCTACCCCCGGATTGCCTTTTTTATTACTTTTTCACTTACTTGGTTATCCAGTATTCGACCTACGTTTGCGCATATCACTTCGGGTGCTGACCACAACCTAAAATGTGTTTGTTTCGGATGTTGTTTCTTATTTCTTAAATTCGCTTCTTTGTTCTGATAATGTTGCCCACCATTTCCCGACTGTAAGTTATTTTTCTGGCGGTGCGTGAACAAAGAGATGAAACAACGATAGGCGTGTGGTTTTATTTGACTTATTGTGGTTTCTATCCAGACGAGTCAGATAATTAGATGTTTGGTTGACAATAAATTTCCATTTAAAAATAAATAAACTTTTCTCCAATTTAATGATGAAACATAACGAATCTGTTTATGTGTAATGTTATCAGATATCGTCTGACTGAACATTGAGGTTCTATACCAGGGGTGGGCATATGTGTTCAATGGAAGAGAAAATACAAGTACCAGAGAGCCTCAAAACTGTTAAAACGGTAATAGTTAACACAATATAAATAACGATAATAACAAAATACTACGCACAGTATTTATCAATATCAGTCTTTTGTTAACTAATTCTTCAGATTCTATGTCTGGTGTTAGGTCATAAACGAAATGCTTGCCTAAATAACGAAAATAAAAAGAGGGAAACTTTCATAAACGGTATTCTTGGTAGCCTTTACAATTATTTTGGAATATTACGATTTGACTATAGAAGAGCCACAAAAACATGCCGGGGAGCCCCATGTGGCTCGCGAGCCGCAGTTTGCCCACCCCTGTTCTATACAGTGATTAAAATGACCCTCCCTTCTTGCGACAAACAGGAGTGTAGACTCTGTGGGCGTTTACTATTTTTAGCAGCGAGATGATTATGCAAAATCGTCTTTCAGTGTGGTAGGCTTGCAACCTTGCCCGTCTCATAGTGTGTCAAGCTCCGATATGTGTGGTGTAAAGCCAGGGCAGACTTCGTAATCAGCATATATATGAAACGACGCCAGACTTAGACTGCACACCGCAATTATTTCAACAATACAGCCTTCATGTTTACCTTTAATCATGGTAAGGTATTAAAAACCCAGATAAATCCCAAATACAGTCAAGTATACCCAGGGGCGCCCGCAGAAATTTTTCCAGGGGGGGCAATCAGGGGCGTAACCAGAAAATCAAAAAGTGGGTCCGGAATTTTCAACTGTGGGAATTACCCTATTTTTCGTCTGACGTTATTGAATAATGACGTCATAAAACAGTGACAGTATGACGTCATAGAATGGTGATATCCAGACGTGAGAAAAAAACTAATCAGAAACAGCCAAATACGTCCAGCAAAAGCGACCACGTGCGTCATCGACAATCCTGTCAGGCGCCAGCTGCGAAATCACGGTGTGCAATCGTTAACTTCAAGCAAAAGAAACAAACCAAGACCGTGAAATATGTGTGATTAATTGTGGTAGAATCACACATAATTCGACTATCAGCAGCGCAGTTTTCAAGTTCCATGAACGGAACGAGCGCTTAATTACAAGCACGTCTTTCACCACCTGCAATACTAAACAAAGATAATTTTTTCCGGGTGTTATTATGCCACGATTAGCGCAACATCTGCGCCGAGCTGTGTGAAAGTCAGCTAAATTACAAGCTGCGGTTGAGGGGAAATAAGTTGTGTCCATTGCACACTTAGCACGTGGTCTTAGAGTACGCTTAAAGAGCATAATTTTGCGTTAACCATCATTAGCGAGAAAAAAAGAAAGAAAGTTTGACTTAGCGTTGTCAATTGTCGAATACACACTTGCTAATCAGTCAACCTAAACAAATAACGAAAGAGAAAAACTTCCAGCGTTTACGGTCGACCAAACAAAAGACGAAAAACGGCGTTTTGCGCTCAATTTTGGTTTCGCATAATATTAAGACGCGTGACCCAATTACTTAAAAAGCACGCCGCTTTGAACAATTTGTTACATGACAACGAACAAAAAACGATAATTTAACTTACAAAAAGGGGGTAAGAACTCCCGCCATCCTGGATACGCCACTGGGGGCAATGGATAATGTGTAATATTTTTAAACTTCTTAAGTAATACATATTACACTTATAAATAATACTAATAATCGCATTTTGAAATTCCAGGGGGGGGGCAAGTGCCCCCCCTAGCCCCCCCCCCCGTGCGGGCGCCCATGAGTATACCTCATATGTGAATGTTGTCGAGCGACATAATGTCTTGAAAACGTCATTTGTTCGCTATAGGTTTTAGTACATCTACATCGCTTGTCACACGAATCGACCACAAAGAAAATATGGATGCTCAGATATACTTCAAGGCAAGCTATTGTTTAGCGATAACTGAGAATTCAGCAAGAAGGGGGCACTACACGCATCGTAGATAAACGCTGATTAGGATATGGTATTTCAGAAACGAATTAGTTTTTGACTGCTCAGTATAAAAGATGTGCTTTGATACCTTGAAATATTTCTTAATTACCAATAGGCAATGCCAGAGCTGTCGTTAAATGCATTATATACTGTAACTTTAAAGTATAGGCATACGGTAACAGCCAAGGTGCTAAGCGACTTAACATCCCTCAACATAATAGCGTAACAAAATTAACGAACAGTAAAAGGTTTGTTACAAGAAACTATATTTAGACGAGCTTGTTTTTTCACATCATTTCAATTAGGCGGTAGCCAACTGTTGGTTTGGATGTCGATTTCTCTGGACATGATCTGATTATGACTCAATGTGGGTTACATGTTCTTTAAATTAAACAGTACCGGCACACTGAAAATATTTTATTACGTTTTATTAACAATAAAAAGTACAATGAAAAATGGAATAAACCTTGCATGTCCAGGAAAACTAAGACATTACTTAAATATTTTGCTATATTTGTTTTACACGATAGATTTTTAACTGTTAAATACCTTCGTTTGACAAAATCCGGTACTCAGTCTGGTACTATATATCTTTTAGTTTTATTATCCACGAGAGGCATATTTTAGCTTAGCGAGATACAGTAGATGCTTTAAACGCGGTAGTCTGCTCTCTAACGAAAGATGCTGCTGCTGTTACTCCGCGCTGATTTTCTGGATGTCCTAGAAATAGCACTCCCGCTTGTCAAACGACCACGGCCTGCCACCTTGTCCTGTCGTAGACTTGCGGTCTCACTCTGCGAAACCGAACCTCGTTCAACAATACTAGCCAGGTCGCTTACCGACGCCGTGAATTCTGACGTCAGTGTTGGTCGTTCGCTGGGTACCGGAGGAACCTATCATATAGACCACAGAAAAAGACAACAATTTAAAAGTCTAGTTTTATCATAAGTTTAGAGTTTAGACCAGGGGTACCTAACCTTTTAGCTGTTGACGGTCGCATTGACCGTCTTTATTGATCTCACGGCCGCCAGTAAAGAGATGACGTCAGAAAGTTAGGTCATAGTGTGACGTCATATAACAATTATTCTTAAACATATACTAGTTGTTTTCTAATTATCCCGTGCTTTCAATGTGACACGTGATGCAGCTGAACGGCGGATCGTCGAAACGGTGTCCATTCAGTTTTTAGGGTGTTACCAAGTTCGTTGACCTGGGACCCCGGGCCTACTGTCTGTGGGTAATGATTTAATCTTTTTTGGTTTTTGGCCTATTAGCGAAATACAGATTTTTATTGTGTCTGGAGATTTAATCCCTAATGTATTTTCTCTCCATTTGCTCAGTAACAGTTTAAGAAACTAGCACAAAATATAATATAAACAAGACTTTCTATAACTACCGCTCAACCTGTCCCACATTTTTGCCATAATTTCACTCACAACTCGCATAACACATGCCTGCTCAGCCGTTAAATAGGTATTATCATTTCTTATTTTTTCTTTATGTGACACCACCATTCAGATTGTTAAATACACTGATTTATTTTTGCATCAGACGTAACACATTATAATCTTTATTTAGCATATCAACCACTAACGCATGCCAGCACAGGCACGGCCGCCACACATGCTTGTTAAAATACGTGTTAACGGCCGCATAATTATTCATAGACGGCCGCAGATTGGACACCGTTGGTTTAGATTAGACCAGGGGTGGACAAACTGCGGCTCGCGAGCCACATGCGGCTCGCCGGCATGTTTTTTGTGGCTCTTCTAGTTGAATCGTAAAATTCCCCCAAAAATTGTAAAGGTTACCAAGAGTACCGTTTATGAACGTTTGCATAGTTGCCATTTTTTATTAGGGTAAACGTCTAGAATTACAATAAATTTAATCTAGAAACATCTAGATTTTTTATAGAGAATTCTAAAAAATAATCTAAAAAGGATTTTTGAAAATGTTCAATACATTTTAACAAAAAAATCAACTTTTTTAAAGCTTAATACGGTATAAAATTGCATTAAGGGTCTTGCTTAAAGCTTTAGATCTAAGATTTTCTGTTTTATAAAATATTTTACTGAACATGACCAGTTACTGAAATTTTGATTTCATACCTCATTGTTTATTTTTCAATTCGCAAAAATTTTAACTTTTTAAATTACTGAAATATTTAACCTGGATAGCGAAACTGTCACTAATTTAGATTATATAATATTTTTTTCACAATAATAAAATATTCCAGAATGGCAACTATAAACGTTTGTCTATTTTTCTTTTCTTAATTTAGGCCAGAATTTCGTTTTGACGTAACACTAAACATAAAATCCGAAGAGTTAGTTAACAGCAAGTCATCGCAATTTCATTACTAAGGTTTCAGAGATTAGCAAATCAAACAAAAGAATGATATTGATAAATATTGTTTGTGTATTTTTGTTATTACCCTTATTATTATTGTATTTGTTATTACCGTTTTATTATATCACAATTCTGTTAACCGTTTTTGTATTGAAATAATTATGAGGCTCTCTGTTACTTGTATTTTCTATGAAATGGCTCTTCCATTCAAAACATTTCCCCACCCCTGGTTTAGACTATTGTCACCGTAGGCCTCCCAAAACATGTCATCGCCATAAAAAGAGGGTGTACGACGAACCAAAGCTTACGGTGATTCTGTATATCATATTGCTTTCAATCTAGTGCAGGGTTTCCCAAATTGTGGTCCGCGGACCATTGGTGGTCCGCGGCGACTGCAGAGGTGGTCCGTGGCGAGAAATTAAAAAAGTCACACATATACGTTGTACAGCAGTGCGAAATGTAAAAATTCATTCGACCCGCAGTCTCTTTGACAAACTAGACACGAGTCCATTTCTCATACTTTTTGACTATTTTAACTACGTGAATGCAAAAAATTTTCGCGCTTTGCGCCAACGATATTTGTACATCAGGTTTGTTTACTAATTTGAACTAGATGATCGTTTCTTGACCGTTGCGCCGTGGAAGACTGACTGCCAAGTGCCAAGTGCGTCGCGTACAAACGGAAAACGTATTCAAAAATATTAGACATAATTTTTTAATTTTTAGTTTTGAAATAATAAAAACTTGCAAGAAATTTAAAAGAAATGCCGTTATACCCAAAAAAATCGCGCTCGCTTCGCTCGCCAGGTGCGCCCGGCCTTTTAATTAGGTTAACAAACAGTCAACTACATTAACCATTATCATTCTCCCGTTTTCTCAAAGTGTTTTTTCTTACACGTTTTAATATAGATGAAGACGTGTGGACTCGAATGTTAAACCAAACAAACGCTTTTTTCCCGCTTTGCGTCAACACTTTATACTGCCTCCTTAATAGTAACTAAACACTTTTTTAAGTGCAAAAAAATACCCGAAGCCCGCCTGATTTACACTTGTTCTAACATTATAATAACACAATTTTTAGTTCACATTTTGTGCGGCCTGCAGAGACCTTTCTGAGTTTGGTTTTGGCCCGCGACTAGAAAAAGGTTGCCGACCCCTGTTGTCCAGTATGTCTATCCTTTCAAAGATAATTGCGCAGTTATTCACAACTTATTGATTTCGAAAGCTATTGCTGTCCATTATCGTAAATCTTACTTGTTGCGCTTGGAGTTGATGATTCATGCAGAATGAAAATAATTGATGATTTATGCAGAAAAAATCAATCCCATCCGTCCCATTGATGGTGTCAGTTTTGTAAATATATCAAACTAAGTTTTATTTAATTTTTGCTTTGTATTGCGGTCCGTGAAATAACAGATTCACAAATAGTGGTCCGTGGTCCAAAAAAGTTTGGGAAACCCTGATCTAGTGAATCAGCGGACGTTGAAATCAGCGGACGTCCACATGAGCCTTACAGGCTATTTTAGTTGGTAAAGTATGTTATGTTATTACCTGTACGTATAGAGATGCGGGCTTGTGCTTTGCTGGAGTCCAAAGTCGACTTTCTGTATACATGTGGAACAGTGTGCTCAAGTTTCTTTGCGCCCGTTCGATGGCGCTAAATGACAACAAAAATTAATAAGTAAAAATTTATTTTCAAGTCTGCTAACTTAACAATATTTGCAAATCCATTGGTAGGCACGAGAAAATAACAATGCATTATTAACCAATGTAGGTAAATTATTATAGTAGCACATACAATCTCGATTAATAGTACATACAAAGAGAAAAACAAACAGCATTTTACCTCGCTTTCTGATAGTTATTCACGCCAGTAAGGTCCGAGTTGTCTGTCCCTGTCACCATCGTGTTCAAAGACTCGAGTGATTGTGCTTTCTTTCGCATCCTGGGCGACTTTTGAGCTACTTTGATTTTGTCGCTCTTCTCCCCTCCGTCATCACCTTGTAGTCTTCTTATTCCTTCCACGTTTGCTCTTGTATGTGGGCGAGTCGGCAGCTTTAACTCCCCCATCTCCGGAATCGCTTCGTACGGAATTGCGGTGTATGGTCGCGTGATCCTTGTGCTTGGACGCGTTACTTTACATTTTCGCTGATCCCTTATGGCCTGCTTCAGTTTTTGTATTGCGTTCACATTGAACTTCGACTGATCTTTGGCAGGCACTTTGACCAAAAGAAGCAAATTGCTTTTCTTGTTTGCCTGGCCGTCAAACGAGATTGGCAAATTGACTGAAGCATTGGCTAGCGCCTCTCGCCTCATTACTGATGCGGAAGGCACCTTGCTGGCGGCAGAAGCAACTGCTTTCCGCGCCGAATAACGCCCTTTGTTTATTTGAATGGCAGAATCTGCTTTCGAACGCCGTCCATCGGTGGCATCTTCGTAAAATCGGCGGTTTCCTGTGGCTTCCGATGTTAGATCACTAATGTCGTCTAGCTGGCTTTCCTGTAGTTGGGGCCTAGATTCCGAATGCAGTGGTGAAGCAAGGCGCCGTTTCTGTAACAAAAATAAATCCATTAGGATGTTGTTTGGTATGGCACCGAGCATCAGACCCTGACAATCAGTGGCAATTTAATTTGTTCATTGATCCCATAACCAGTTTGTTTGTGCATCTGTTTTCATAACCAGTCCGACTCCTGACTCGACAAAGTCGGTGTTATTTTGTCTGGAGTCTGACGAGCGCTTGCGCAGCAAAATTCTGAACCGTTATCGCTGCACATACTGTATATCGTTAAGCTGGAATAGCACATGGTGGAATGTTTTCGACTTGAGTATGTGTCTGGATGAGTTATATGACAACCCTAAAAATGGTTTGCTGTATATCCATATTTTAGTTTCGTGGGTGATACAGCATTAATTGTTGGTTTTTGTGAATTTACATTACCATTAGTACGCGATACCCCCATTCAAAACAATGTGTCTATTAGGCTTCTGGTTTCTCATAAAGTGTAGCATACTTAGCCGTCCAATACATAAGACTATTTTAATTTTTGGTCGCATTGTGAATCATGTCTGTTACTGGTTGTGATTAGAAGCGCACGTATATTTTGCAATTTGTAAGGAGCCTTAAATAGAAATTTAATTTCAACTTACGCGGTTGTGTGGCCGCAGCCGCAATTCGGGGTTAGGCTATAGTCTCAGTCTTCACAGGTATAGTTAAAGAACGTTTACCTTACCATGCCGCAATAAAGTACAGAGTTATCGACCGGACTCGGGACGCAAAGGAGTAGGTTTATTTAACTGGAGAGACTCTGTACTCGACTTTATTTTAAAGTCGGAGTCGGACTCGAGATGTTTAAACCGATTCTGCAGCCCTGCCACAAAAATGACTATTTTTGGGGGCGTGGGGCATTATAACCATCTTAGCTGATTTGGACGCAGGCGTCTAATGGGGAAACTCTCAATATAACACTGTGCATGTTTTTCATAAAAAGGCCGACTTTTTGTTTTAATTTAAATCTTCTTAAAACGTCGCTATAATGTCTCAGTTGAGCGTTTTTACGGCAAAATGACAGGAGACTATAGAGTTTAGTCTAAAAGCAAGCTCGCTTCTAATGGCAGTGAAATGTTATAAAAATGGTTTTAATCAGCAATATAGTATTTTTACAACAAGGCCATCCTGCATTCTGTGACAGGTGCAACAATTTCGAGGGAGATTTTGAAAACTACTTTTTTTTACAAGAGTAGTTGTTTTCCCAACCACAGAATATAGTATGTGAGTTTAAGTATGGCTTATTAATGTTTGTAGGCGCTTACCACGGCAGACGTTTGACTGATCTTGGAAACACTAGAAGGAGGTCTGCTGTGACGCCCATAGGGATCAGGCTCGAATAGTAGGCCAGAAAGTGCCGCCACCTCCTTAATCGTTGATGGAACCTCGGAATCCTGCGTGTCACTTTGCCTATCAGCAGTGCCCTCTAGTGAGTTTTCAGTCAGGGTAACTTGCGGATGGTTTACGGAGGCGCTTTGTTTCCTTTGTTGTTGATTTCCGATCTTGGTTCGATTGCTTGCATCATTCATACTTGGTTTTATAGTAGTATTGATGCGGAAGCGACTATCGCAAAGCGACTTTCGCAGCCATTCGCTGGCATTCTTAAATTCAATGTCGTCGCGTATTGTAGTACAGGAGTTCCCATATCTACAACCATCGAAAGATGATTAACAAAAGCACAGAGCAACACATAGATAATTATTTGATAATCGGTTTTGTTGTAAAACACGAAAAAAAAGTGAAAATATACATATCAGTAACTGAACAGGGTACCGTATAAGGTCGTATGCAATATCGTAGTTTTTGTTCTTTATTGCATGAAGAAGTGCGGTAAAGCCCTTGTTATCTCTCAGATCCATTTCGAGGTCGAATTTAGCAAGTTTTAAAGCCAATATACGAGATGTACGTAAGTGACCGTTCATCGCCGACAGCATCAACGGGGTTCGTCCTAAAAATTTAACCAATTGATATTTGTGCATTTTATTCTCAAAACGCTTACATCAAACAAATTTTATACTGATAAAGTACAGTTAAACCCAGGCAAACTGCATTTACAAAATACATATCGGTATTTAAACAGTTATCGAACAATTTTTAGGGGTAACATGAATAAAAATGTATTTTTTACATTTTGTCAAAATATTGCATGAAATGATAACAGGTCGGTTTCACGATTTTTGTTCAGGGAGAATGACACTTATTAAAGAACACGTCACAAATTTACGTCATAACATGACGTCATAAAACAAGTAACCTTCATGAAAAATATTTCTGTTCTCTGTCAAACGCGTGCGCAAATGTGCAAATGAAATCAAGTCGAAATACGTTCGAAGAATCAAGGCGTTGCCACGAAGCGCAGAAAAACAGAGTTTGTTAGGATTATATTGCCAACGTTTTGTTTGGATGAACCTTGATTCACACAAAAAACAACGTTAAAGTTTGCTCCGAGCGCAAAAATAATATAGGCTAATGTTTTTTTCTTGTTTAACCTTTCAATTAGATAGGCATAAATTACGATTTGATTAATTTAGTGTTGAGACCAGCACACGGCTAGTCTAAATTTTTAGGAAAGCAGTAACTTTGATCGTTTGTATAGCACAAATTAGGAAAAATAGCTGACGAACTCGCCAGTAAACGTTTAGCTAAAGATTTTTGTTCAAAATTGGTTTGTTTTAAAAAATTCAAATTGTAAGGGATAAAAGGTATTTATATAATCTAAAATGACAAACTCAAAACATATAGCAAAGTTCATATGACGATTTAGGTAAACTATTTCCGTCTTTTTGAAGTAAACGTGCCGTCGATTTTATAATGGTTATTATATAATTATGTTAAATATATGTTTTTATTGGGTGACATTACAACGGAAAACAGACGTTACCAACTTTTGAAAGTGTTTATTTCAAGGGTTCCCAAACTTTTTAGACTTTTTATAAAATATAAATAGTTCACGGCACCATTACTAACATTTTCGTGGTTATCTGTTATTTTTTAAGTGGTTATCTGTTATGTCACAATGTGTATTAAGAATTCTATACTCTATAGCAACGGTGTCCAACCTGCGGCCGTCGATGAATAATTGTGTGGCCGTTAACACGTATTTTAATAAGCATGTGTTGGCGGCCGTGACCGTGCTGGCATGCGTTAATGGTTGATATGCTAAATGCAGATTATAATTTTTTACGACTTTAGGGATTGCAGTTAAATCAGTGAGCTAAGCTCTTTCGCTACATTCTCAGGGAAGATATTTCTTATGTGCGCTAAAAAAACTTGATTTCATTGATTGATTAATGCACAAAGAAATCAGTGTATGACAGGGGTCGGCAACCTACGGCCCGCCGACCGGATCGGCTCGCCATGTAATTCATCCAGCCCGCGGCTTCTTTGGACAAACTAGACACGAGTCCATTACAAATACTTTTTGTAGGCAAGTGCCTAAAATTTTTCCGCGCTTCGCGCGAATGATATTTCTACGTCCGGTTCGTTTACGTTTTGAGGCTGTCTTTTGAACTAGATCAGCGCTTCTTTACCGTTGAACAGTGGAAGGCTGACAAGTGGATTGCGGACAAACGGAAACCGTATTCAAAAATATTAGGCATATATTTTTAATTTGTTTTTAATTTTTGGCAATGTAATAAAAACTTGCACGAAATTTCAAACAAATGCCAGTATACAAAAAAAATGCTGAATTTGGGACTTTGAGGCATGTTATAGGCCAGCCAGACATTCGTCTACCATTGCTGGTCATTAGATTGGCTAAGAGCATTAGAGCAGGGGTGGATCCAGAGAGGACACCTGACCATGCCCCCTAAAAATATTATTTTTGACAAATTTCAATGCTAAAGCTATTTTTTCGCGCTTTGCCCGAACTTCTTCTATATGTCTTTATTGTATTTTAGTCCCTTTGAAGTAAATCCGTTAATATCAAAAGTGCTATTTATATCATGGCATATTGCGCTGCATTCCAAATAAAATCCAATTCTTACATAAATGCTTGTGTTTATAACAATATGCGATTATTTTATGTGCCTAAGCTCATTTCGATTGAATTAAAAGTTTTGCCAAATCTAAACGTAATAAACGCATTTTTTTTCGCGTGCGTTAGGTTCCATTTTTAACCACGAGTTCGTTAGACAAAAAAACGTCTTTTCAAGATTAATTATGTTATGACGTCACGATTTGACAACTTTTTGAGTCATCCCTAATATAATTTCACTTGCGGCCGTGAAGAAAATAAGACTGTCAATGCGGCCGTCAAGAGCTGAAAGGTTAGACACCCCTGCTCTACAGGTAGAGCAAAACTTCCAAAAGATTTGAGTGGAGTGCTGCAGGAATTTGCAAAACAAACACGCCCTACTGACACACTCTGACGACTAGAACGTTATGGTGGTAAACAAACCGTCGACATCTTGTTTATTCAGCTCGACCGACCCTTCCTTTATCAGCGTTTCGACCAGTGCACTTTTTCCGCTTCGACATGCGTAGTGTAATGCTGAGCGGCATTGGTCGTCAATTGCGTTTATGTTCAATTTGGTCTTCAGCAAAATCTATAGAGGTTAAATAGTCGAATCGCTGAACAGTTAATCAATCGGTTCTATTGCGTAAATCTAGTCATTATATATATACGAAAATGTATTAGTTGCATTTTGATTATGCTTAATATTGTCTATTGTTTTACCTTTGTAATTTTTTGAGCCGACTCTTCACTAGACAGCATAGAAGCCTTGAGCAGTGGAGTTCGATAGAAATCGTTTTTGTCCCTCGTTTCTGAATTCACTCCAAGTGTAAGCAAAAGCCTAACCTATTGGTGGTTAACAGGTAAAGCGAGGTTGAGAAATAGATTGATTAATTTTAGGAATATTTGAAATGGCTTTGCGTTATATAGATTGATTAATATTCGGAATATTTGAAATAGCATTATTATAGTACGGAGGCTACAATATTTAATCTCTACAGTCTACACCTGTGGTTCTCAACCTTTCATGGCGTCTGGCCCCTTCCACAGGCTTTTAACACTTAGTGGCCTCTTGTTAACGTTTTTCGTTACGGAATTTCACAAGATAGTTATCTTGGGTCATGATAGAAAAACAACGTGTTATATGCCACAGTTGAGAAACGCTGGTCATAATCCAAGATACTTAAATCTCATATAGGTAGATGTTTTATAAACTAAAGAGCAACTGATAAATAACCACGGCTAAATCTAGACCCGACACCTGGTTGGTTAATAATATGTTTTTCAGAAAATTGGTCATACAAATATTTTCTAGTTCTGTTGTAAACTCTTGGCCCACAACGCGATAAATTCATTTCGGGTCAATTAAAAGAGGTCTTCCTTTCTTAGTCCAAAATAACCAACCTGGTGAATCCGCTCTTCTGATATGGCTTGGTTCAAGCAGTTCATCGAATTAGATAAATCTTTTCTACAGAATAACAGTATAAATTGACTGCAAATGATCAGCCGCGACTAGAAACCACAAGCACATATAGGTATAGGAAACACAGAATAGCTGTTTGGTGCATACAATCAGGTTACGCTAGTGAAAGGAACTGGTTGTAAATAGGTTATTGTTTTGTCTTCGAGGTTCGGATCGAATGTCATGTAGGCACGAACAGAATGGTACTTAAATGTCTCAGTAAAGCAAAGCCGCGTTTACCAAACTATTTAATTGGTATCCCGTAACAATTGCGATTTATTTTGTTTCATACTCATAACACTACCCACTGGTACAAATAAATTCATACTGAAACGATTAGTACCTAACCACGAAGAGATTTGATAGAAGTACATACTTTTTGAACGTTACACGATTAAATTCATAGTGAAACGGCTCAAGAATATTATATCTATAAAGTTGCTTTGTATGTTTTATCATATTTAGCACTATTCGTCAAACTGGGACATGCGCGAACCAGGCCTTTGACCTTCCAAACCATATTTTTTTGCCAACTTTATTTTGTTATTGTTAAATAATAAACTCACCAAGTACAATTTTTGTTAAATTAGATTAGCCTATTACGTGTTTTCCGACTCTACATATTAACATAACAGCTAAGTATAACGGCGCTTCAGAAATTTAATTTTGCCAACTTCAACTTAATTTAAAACAAGGGTCGTTTTTTTAATTTTTTAGCGATTCCTACGAACATTTAAGTCGTTCCGGTGCAGCCATACAGCTCAACTTGTTGTCTAAAATATCTTTAGATATCAATATACCGAGCAAAATATTTGAAAATTGAAACCAAATAGAGATCAGCTTTGTGCGATTAGTGTCAAGATCAGTGGGGAAATAATGGACTTTTTTTTCCTATTTTAACTACGTAAAATCTGTTATAAGATGAGGTGTGTTAATGCTTATTTAGTAAAATGGTTTTAGCCAAAGGCGTCGTGCGTTCATCACGCATCCTCAAAAATGAACGTTTTGACAATTAAAAAAAATAAAGCCGTTTTTTTCGCTTTGCGCACCCGAAAACATTTTTATATTGTGGCTTTTGTAATGAAAGGAACACCTCTGCCACACATTAAGATATAACTTTGTGATGTCACGTTTTAACCTCCTAGAAACACAAATTCTGGGTCAGGGCCTACTATAGTCAGTCCAGAAAAAGGAGCAATTTATGATTAAACTCGCAGAAGGTGTGGAAAATTTGACATTTTAATATTTCTTTCTCGCTGATTTCTTAAGTCGTCGCAAACGACCGGAATACATTTAGTGCTCCTATTTTTAAGTGCACCTTCGCGCGAGAATTTGACTGGCAACAGGAGACCTTTTTCATTATAACACGTTATGACGCATTTTTAGGACGTCATTTAAACATGAACACAAAATATGCTGGATCTTGGAACTGTATGAAAGCGTCCCGATTTTAAGCCCCCAAAATGATAACCTAACCATATTTGCTAAGAAAAGGTCGAGCACCACTGTTCTATAAACTACATTTTAAAATATTGACATTTTTGTGGCTAAGTATAAAGAAGCACATATAGCATAATACAAAAGGAGTCGGACTGATCTTAACATGAGCTGGCGCGACCTAAGAAGTGTACGAATCCCTAATATAGAACGTTTTATGTCCGAGTTGACCAAGATATTATGCAAGAGGTCCCAATCATACGACATTTAAAAAAAAGCAAAGCTAAATATGTATTTTATAGATTTTGTGAGAATAAGAATGATTGTTTTTATTTTTAACTGGTCCTTGCAAAATAACTTATATTGCAAAAGTGATGTAGCCCTAGTACCTTTGGTGAAATTTATCTCTAATCCCACACACATGGTTACATGCCAGTTTAATAAATAGAAATTCGAACATTTAGTGTTTTGCCCTTCGGCGCAGTCAAATATTAGCGCAAATAATCGCATAACATTGACCGAAGTAATGCCGGAAAGCCAATCACAGGTATAAAGCGGTTGAGCTTTTGCCATTGAATAAAAATGGAGCAAATTGAAAGCAAAAAGAAGACCAGCTTTGTTTTTAAAAACTTCGGCCTGATGCAGAGTTAAGTCAGCCAGCAGATTTTCCGAATGAAAATAAAATATAGTTGAAAATTTGTCGGGTTCAATTCAACATTAAATTTTAACGAAAAATATTTGTTCTTAGGCAATGGCTTTTAACCAACAAAGCACCCGCGGGCCCATAATATGTAACTCCAGTTATTGTGATTTTACTGTTCCGTAAAATTTGCTCGTTTGCTGTACTTTGGTTTACATGAATATAACGTTTATTTTTCGATGACATATTCAGTGAGACAACATGAAAATACAAAAGTTGACCCTTAATTTTGTGGTATTTCTACTGATTATTAAAACGTACTCATGACAAATACGCAAGGCAAACACCTCCGGGAACGTCGCGCCATGTCTGGCATTGTTTCGCTGGTTGCTAAGCACTAAACTAAAGGACAGGCGATTTTTGAAAAGCCTCTTGAATATAGTTCGAATTGTCTTGTTTTATATTAGATAATTTATTTTGGAAAAAATAAAAGCAGAACCTTTAGGTTAGACTATTTCTGTTTTATAAATTGTGGTGAAAAACAAGTTAAACTAAAAGATTAAATGTCTATTCCACCACCGCCAGTCGATTTGAAGCCAAAATATACTCAGGTGAGCTATAGCAATTGATTTATATGGTGGAAAATGTGTATATTAGTTAAATAACATTTTTATTTATATGCAAACGCCAACGAACAGAAGAGAATTATGCAGGAAATTCGTACGTTTAAAGTTTAGATTTAGTAATATACAGTTTATGCCAGGGGTCGGCAACCCCTGGCACGCGTGCCACTTGTTTTATTTTGCATGGCACGCGAATTGATTTAACGCGCACGTTATATCACCTTAAGAAAGTTCAACCTTCAACCATTACATCACTACCACATCATTAACATTACTATTACATCACCAACACTAGCGCTAATTAAATGGTTGCATACATTGCCAGTTCGTGTCTTTCTTAACTGTGTTGTATTTAATATTATTTTTTGTGGGCGTAGTTGTTGTTAAGCACTAACCGTTCGTATTACGTCACAATGCCCCAAATTTGGCATAACGTTTACTACGTTAAAGCAGGGCATTCTACATAAGTGGTTCTCAACCGCCGGTACGCGTCACTTTTCCCGCCGGTCCGCCAAATATATTACAAATTTATATCTCAATTGCAAAAAGCAAGATGAAGGCGGCTTGTCCATCAAATTTAGAACTTAGCCAGTTCCTTAATTTGCAGCATTGTGACGTAACATAGAGTTAACGGTCTAATTTGGACTTCATTTTACGTCACAATGCTGCAAGTGTTGTGCCCGACTATTTAAAAGTAGGCTACAGCTCGTTTAAATCCAAAACTTTAAGACCAGTTGTACGTTAAAAACTTCAATAGAACCACGTATAGCACGTATGATATCAAAAAGACAGCAGCAAATTTCTCACTACATATAGAAGTTTCGTTATTTGATTTTAAGTTGCATAATTTTGTCATAATTACACTTTGGGTTGATTTTAATTTTTGAAGGTCCACCTGTTCGCAAAAATTGTTTTAAAATTTTGCCGGTCCGTATGTTAAAAAGGGTGAGAGCCACTGTTCTACATTAAAAGTAAGCAATGGATGAAGTAATACTAATATTATTATTATTATTTTTGTTAATATCGGGATCTAAACCTGCTCCGACATTTCTAGTTGTTGATCTTTTTTCCATATCATATGATCCAAACAAAACCACAAAGGTTGTAAAAGAGATCTAAAACAACTTTATTCAACAAAAGCAGAATACTATATAGTTACGCAAGAACGCATCATCAGTTCTGCTAATAACTGTAAACACAACGAAAACACCGAAGTTATATATGAATATAAACTATTTGCAAGTCTAAAATACCAATAACAGAATTACAATACAGTACAGTCCAGGTGTAAACCAATAGTGAAGTTAAAATTGCAAAAGAAAAAGGAAAAACAGCTATAATAAAAGGGAATCGCAATGCCTGAAGCAAAACACCGCCAAGAAATCGCAAAGAAATTATGAGGTCGCGCAAAAAGTAGGTCAATGAAAAGAGATAAAAACGGAAGGTTAACGATTATTTAATAGCAGGTGTTATAATATGCTGAATATTATTCATAAACTGGCACACTGCGTACGAAAGGTTGTCGACCCCTGGTTTATGTGTTCCCGAGAGAAAGGGGGAAAATATAAAAGTATAAAAGTGGTTCAAAATTCAAAACCTGTGGAAGTAGCAATGTAATTTTGTTGGAAAACTGCACGCCTAAACAATGGGAAAATTGCATGCCTAAATTTAGGGAAAACACAGCATGTGGAATACAAATTCAAAGTATGTGGGAACATCTGTTAGCTTTAGGAATTACATGCTTAGTCAATACTTTATGGAAAGTACAACAGGTGGAATCAAATTTATATTATTTATTGCATTCCATTTTAAATACGGTAGTTACTTTTTAATTCGATAAAACTTTTTGAATCTATGCGACTTCGCATTAAATGGGGTATTTTTATTCTGCAAAGATTTTCATCAACAACGAATGGGTGAACTCAAAAAGCGGGAAAACTTTTCCTACTTTTAACCCTGCGACAGAGGAAAAGATATGCGATATTCAAGAAGGCGACCAGGTAACGGCCGAAATTAATATATAGGCCTATATTTACTGGAATCGTCCTGTCGTGATATTTCAGGTTCACCACGGGATGTTCTGGATTTGCCTAACTCGACCATGTATATGTTCACTAACGTATAATGCCGTTAAAGTTGAATGGCGAATTCAAAACAAATTTTAAAAAACAAAGTGTTTATCTTATATGTATTAATCAGCAATAAATATCAGTTTTTAAAAGTCATATTTTGACGTTACGACAACATTGGCAATCTTTTTTTGTATAACGCTTTTCAGTAGCATCAGAATTGTACTTGTAGCATCAGATTTGAGTTCAAAGTTCGTGATAGCCTCAGAGGTTACCGGTGGTAGGTCGGGATACACTAAAAAATTTACCTTTCACATATACAACAGTATCGTGGCCGAAGTAGCTCGCGGGACCAAATTTAAGTAGCCTACTGCCGCAGACCACTGCAGCTGCCTAACGTGGTTAACGGGTAGTTCCCACGATACAACAACGCTCGTGGGATTTTAGCCGCTTGTGTAAACTTATCTGAGATTGGCCCAACCTAGGTCGAATCGGTCGCGCTGCGGTGTGTATGCAGAACCTTTGGCGTCATTCTACATTGCCGCAACTTTAGCACGTCCACATTTTTCTTAACTTATAGCATGCTTTTAATTGACGTCGCGAATGTCTTCCTTGTGACAATACATTAAAAGTGCTATCGGTAAAGTTCGTTAGACAACTACTTGAATTTAAGGAGATAGTAAACAAGAATTTTACCAAAATGAAATCGACCTAACGTCCTAGATTCTCATTCACGTTTAATTAGGTGTATCTCGGTCAGCAAGCAATTGTTACTTGCAGATTGTAACCTTTTCTCATTGTTTTACTAAAAATTGAGTATAACGTGCGTGTTAGGTTTTATACGATTTTGCCATTATATAATTTATAAAACAGAAAAAAATTCTGTTTGGCCAAATGCGCCTAAGTGTTACCAAGAAGAAATGTTTGTGCCAGATTTCTTAATTTCCCTTGTTTTATCGTATTCTTTTTTTTTTTAAAGGCGGATGTAGATGTTGCAGTAGCGGCGGCGCGAAAAGCGTTTGAGCTCGGTTCTGAATGGAGAACGATGCCAGCATCTCGCAGAGGTCTGCTCCTATTGAAGCTTGCAGATTTATTGGAGCGAGACCGTTCCGTATTGGCAGTAAGCAAAATATATTAAACGCATTTTTTGCGTCCTCTTTAGATGTTAATGCCACAAGGTATTTGTTTTTAACTTAAACTGCATTGCATATTTTGACTTAGTTTTATCATTGTCGTATTTTATTTGCTTTTGTTTTCTTTAAGTTTGATTTAGGAAGGATTAATATCGAAAACCCAATCGGAATGTGCTTTCAGCATACATGTTTCACTCTTATCAATAGATATTTAATTATTATCCTAAAACATTTGTTCCTCAATTTACAATTTATAATAACAAGCTAGCGTTTCGCGTGGTAAGTTATATTTATTAGACGATTTGACAAAAAGGAAAACGTTTTACCCCCTTCCGCCTCAGTTAAAGTGATTTGGCATTTTTCGTTTTCAAATTTTTGCAAAACGTCCATCGTTTTTCTTCCGCAAATCGTAGAATGTTCATTTCGTGGTCTTTTGGACCGCTGCTAGAAAGCAATATTCTCACAAAGAAATCGTTCTGCCGCTGATTACAGCGTAGTATCATTTGCAAACACTAAAGGGATTAATTTATGGTTAAAACTAGATTCCCTATTTTCTTTACATTATCTTTATAAAATTATGTATGCTTGACATTTTTAGGCCTTAGAGACGCTAGATAATGGAAAACCCTACGCAACAGCATATCAGGTGGATCTTGATTTGTCCATTACTTGTTACCGGTAAGAAACATGAAATTGTTAGTTTTTTATAATTTAAAACTTCGACTAAGGTTCTTCTCTTTAGACGTTACTAGGATACATGTTTTAAGCATATAAAAATGTATACAGAAAACTTGTTTTAATGAGCTGAGATACATTTCTAGTTAAATCTTAGTTAATTGCTTTTGTGACTTTCGTTTGTAACATAAACTTGTTCTATAAATATCTTACATTATAGTGAATATTTGTATTTTTATAACATTCTAATAACAGGTACCATGCTGGGTGGCCGGATAAAATACATGGAAAAGTTATTCCGATTGGTAAGCATTTCTTAATAAATCATCATATTGTCTAACGTCATTGCCATATAGATTGCACCACAGGGGAATGTTTTTATTTATACAATAAAATGTTTATCTGGCTATAGTTTAACCATTTTTAGAAAAAAACTTGTCAAACGTGCAGGTTAATTGCAACTTATTAGGCCTACATTACATGAATACAGCAAAGGGTTTACTAAATACGAAAATGTTTTCAGATGGTGATTTTATGTGTTATACACGCTATGAACCTATGGGTGTTTGCGGTCAAATTATTCCGTGGAATGTTCCACTGATAATGCAAGCATGGAAATTGGCTCCTGCTTTGGCATGCGGTAATACCGTTGTGCTAAAGCCATCAGAAGAAACGTCTTTGTCAGCACTTCATGTTTGTTCTTTGATTAAAGAGGTTGGTCTTCAACAGGGTCGACCCCCCAAACTATAGACGTTTTTGCTAACTATAACTACGTATTGAAAATTGGTCCCGTTTTACGCAAATCTTATTCTTATTTTTTGGTATGTCTTAGACTTAAGCCGTCTTAAGAAAGCTATTTGACCTATTGGCGCCGCACATTAAAAATAAGTTGTTGTTTACATTTGAACATGTAATATAAATTCGTTTACCCCCTTAAAGCAATATCCTAGAACCGCCCGTGATTCCCAATACGATTTGTTTCAAGATATAGTGAAGTTACCAAACATTTTTCGAAAAGCGAGTCCTTATAATACTTTCATACCTTTAAGAAATAGCTCATCAACGCAGCTTACTGTAGTAGTCAACCAAGTTTTTAACACAGGTTTGACTTTTTTGAAAATAAATTGATCATATGGAAACGTATGTATGCAGATGTCGTCCATTTTATTTGATTTATGTTTTGTCTATTCGTTATAGTCTGTAGGACGTTCTATACTCAAAAATATACGAAAGGATTGAGGCACATTCTCTTTCTTACTAATATAATATTCCGGTTGGTTTCAGGCGGGATTTCCCCCTGGTGTGGTAAATGTTGTTCCTGGTTACGGCCCAACCGTAGGGGCTGCCATATCCCAACATATGGACGTCGACAAAGTCGCATTTACGGGGTCGATTCAGGTAAGATTGTCTGAATATTGCTATATATTCAAGCAGAATTCAGTTCAAAAGGAATAATTTAGGTGGGAAAAACGGTATTGGCCGCAGCAGCACAGAGCAATTTAAAAAAATGCAGCCTGGAACTTGGAGGAAAAAGCCCGAACATAGTTTTCGCCGACGCTGATTTAGATGACGCTGTTCAGAAAAGCCACGACGGAATCTTTTTTAACCAAGTAACACAATTTTGTAATGAACAATACTTGTATTTGCTCATGTAATGTGGCTGTCTTACTAATGTTGTACTTACCCAAAAATGTTTTTACTTTTTTGTGAAACTTAACGGTGCGTTTGTTGGAAAATATCCTGTCACCCAGATGGGTAAAGAAATTAAATTACAAAACATTGTACAGATGTGTTCTAAATTTTAGGGTCAAGTATGCTGTTCCGGGTCGCGTATCTTTGTTGAAGACAAAATTTACGACGAGTTCGTGACTAAAAGCGTCGAGCTAGCAAAAAAGCGAACGGTGGGTGATCCCTGGAAGATGACCACTCAACAAGGCTCCCAGGTAAATCAGACAGAATGCACTATGCCATGCAGTGGTTCCCAATTTTTTTTCTTGCGACCCCCTTTGGAAAAGTTTTATTGTTTTCATTTAACTTTTTGTGTATAAAAACGCATGAGAGAAAACAAGCAAACGAACTACATTAACAAACTTTAAGACTACCAAATTAAGTGTGACGTGTGGTCTTGCACTGTAAAGCTTTAGTTTGGTGTGGCGTGTAGGTAAAGCGTCAAGCTTTCAAACAAAACTATGCGTTTATTTACGAAATACAATGTAATCATCCTGATTGACGCATTAGACTATTTTCCCTATTAGGATCGTAGTTTTACTGACCAATGCCTTACTCAATCAACACAGATTTTCCCAGCCAACTCAGCTTTCCCAGCCATTTTTACGATACCCTGATTAGATGTAATTGAATACGTTCAAATATTTTAAGTACGGTCATACTCAGAATGGCTAACAGGCCCACATTTGCGGCTAATAGTTTGGAGGCCACTGAGTTAGACATTTTAAGTTAAATAAAACAGGTTGTAAATCCGAATCGAGGGCAATGAGTTGAGGCGGTGTGTCGGATTCGTCTTATAATATCCCTGGCAAGATAGCCTCACACCTGTTGCTATACGATGTCAGCTAACTATATAAAACACATTGCACGATCAAATGTGTAATAATTAAGGCCCGCAAAAGTCAATAAAGTCACATTTTTTTAAGGAGCTCTTCTGTTCACGAATCAAAGAATAAAGTTGTTTTTAGCACCTAGGGGACTGTTTCCAAGAAGTTTATAGGTTAAAATAAAGTTTAAAGTTACAATAAAGTCAAAATTTTGTATAAAGTCAAAATTTGTCAAATTATGGCTTTTGACAAAGTTGTTGTGTGTTCTTGAGAGTAATTTTTGTAAAAAATGTTGTGGAGGCATAGTAAATCAGGAACTGCGACACAATTAAACCATATCAACCCATAAAAGCAGGAAATATGTCACAATGCCCACTTGGATCAGCTGTAACCTTTATCGCAAATTGTCCATTTTTTATTCATAGTTACGCATTTAAATAATTCTTATAAAACACTTCCTCTTCATAAACGTGGTCTTTTCAAAGATCAACAGTTTGAATCTTAGGAATAGCCTACCGAAATTCCGTAATTGAAAAATGCCTAAGCAAGCTAATTCTAACGCCAGAAAACACGGCGCACTTTTTAAATCCACAAAACAATAAGCAATTTCGTTAGGTTAAAATAAAGTTAAAATTGGATAAAAATAAAGTCAAAAATTTTTCTTAAGGTTAAAACAAAAATGGCCCTAGTTATAATGTTTTAAAAAACAAACATTTTTGAATTTATAAAGATCTTTAGCTTAACCATTTATTAGTTATAGGTAGCGATGTGTAAAATTGTACCCGATGTCATGTGGTGGTATCGGAAGTCGTCCGATACTAGGGTGGATTCGGTGTCAATCCGATATCAACGTAATATATACATTTAAGGCTTAAATTTTAAGCCATGATCTGCAATCCAAAGCGTCGATTCTACGTTGAAAGGTGAACTAATGAAAAATTATAGATTAACAACTAAAGGTAATAAAATAAACGACGGTAACTGATTAACTCTTAAAACTAGAGCAAAACTAGGCCGAATAAGCTAAAAAACAAATTAATAAATTTGATCGTTTCAATTTCATATATTTTGTTTTTTAGAGCATTGCAATGACTTCATTATTATCGGTTCGGATGACGATACTTATTGTGTAAAGCAGGGGCGCGCAACCTTTTATACTGCCGGGCCAAATATGGGTATTCGGATCAGACAACGGGCCACTTGCATATCTCGTCGTCTACCTGTTAGTGCAGTGGTCGGCAAAGTTTTATGCCCAAAGTAGTCTTTTCAGAGCTACTTAAAGGTCCACTAAGAAAAACCACTATGAAAACAGTGGCGTATTCAGGGGGATATTTGTTTTTTTAGGTGAAATATAAAAAAGTATTATACGCGCGAAGCGAGAAAAATTTGCGTTTACATAGAGTTAAAAGTGGTCAAAAATATAGTTTTACAGGTTTACAAGACCACATTTAGCACGTGGGTATTTTTAAGCTGACCCAATTTAAAACATTATATGCCACACCAATTGTTAAAGTAAAGTGCAATGAATGTACGGCTATCATGCGGCTAACAACTACGGAACATGATAACACCAAGCTATTCAAAAATAACTCGTGGTCCACAGTTGGCCTACCACTGTGTTAGTGACTACCCCTAAAAAAAATTACTCACACACGTACGTTGAACCGAACAATGCCACCTTAAAAGCAACGAATTTTCTCAGCTGTGAAAACTTATTTAGATCGAGATGTTGGCGGTAAAAAACTACTTTTTAGCTGCGCTGCGCAGAGAAATTTGTTTCTTTTTTTTACAACTCACGTGAGCATTGAAACTAAATATAAAATAATAACATTTTAAATGAGCGAAAAAGATCAGATGGACATTTTTAATATGCTTTTTTTACATGGCCATAAGTAGCTTTTCGAAAGCATTTCAAAAACAAAAAAATTGCGGCGCTCAGTGCAATTCACTTTCACACAAAGTTGTACACTTTCAGCAACAGCATCCAAAACACATTTTGTAGTTTTATTTTGTTAGCAGGTTACGTTCTATTCTAATATGTTAGCAGGTCACATTCTATTCTAATTCTAATAAACTAAAAATGTACATGATATATAAGGCGACTTAGACTAAGGAACAGTCAGGAAGTTTTAATATTTTAACAGTTACCTAAATGTTTAGTGGTGTGGGCCAAAAACCAAAGCACGCCGCGGGCCACATATTTTGGTTCCGCGGGCCGCAGGTTGCACGCCCCTGGTGTAAAGTATCGGGTATCGGAGTAAAATGTCAAGTATCGGGCATCCCTGGTTATAGGCGATATGTATGCTGTCTAATTGGGCAAAATGTACATAACAAATAAATTTTTTAAGATTAACAACAAACAAATGACAAGAGTGATGGGATACATTGAATCTGGTCAAAGTGAGGGTGCCAAGATGATGTGTGGAGGAAAACGAATTGGTGATAAAGGTTATTTCATTGAACCGACGGTGTTTGTAGACGTCACAGACGACATGAAAATAGCCAAAGAAGAGGTACAAACTGATATAAATATTCGATTATTATTATTATCAAAAAACGTAAAAAACGCACAAGGCATATTCTCTGTACCTTATAGTTATTTGCACATTGCAGATTTTCGGTCCAGTTCAACCGATAATGAAATTTAGTTCAGTTGAAGAGGTGTTAAAACGAGCCAATAAGACAAGCTATGGTCTGGCATCTGCCGTCTTCACCAATGATATCAACAAAGCATTGATGATATCAAACGGTCTACAAGCCGGATTTGTATGGTATGTTTTATAAAGTCTATATAAAACATATATGTCATAATTATTCTTATGCATTGGTATTCTTAGAGTTGTAAATCAGTCTTCTAAAACGACTTAAACGATAAACCTAGGAATTCCAACAGCCTACAATCGTTAGTCAATAATAAAACTAAAAAAATATTCAACATTTCTTCTTCGGTTATATAGCAAAACAGACTAAATAACTTCGATGGTCAAAGTCTAAATAACTTCGTTGGTCAAATTTAATGTCTAACGACCAGCGCGTTTAGCTCGAGATGTTTTTTCAGGGTCAATACCTACTATGGTTTTACGAATGCTGCGCCGTTTGGTGGTTATAAGCAGTCAGGAATCGGGCGGGAAATGGGCGAGGATGGATTAAAAGAATATTGCCAAACTAAAACCGTAAGCATCAGTTAAATTTATTTTTACCGTATTTACCCGTTATTTAAACTTTTTTTAAAAACAGTGTTTTTCAACGTGTAAATCTTTCTCCTTTTACTAAAAACAAATAAAAATAAATAAAATAGCTTTCGATGTTTAAATGATGTTGTTCAGAACCACGAAGCAAACTTCGGGTTCTTTCCACAAATAAATGTAATTTTTATAGTGTCATTTAAAACTTGTAGCACCCCAATAGAAGCCTTTGTATAGGGATTGTATTTTTAGCTTTTGTGTTTTTAATTTGTTCTCATTTGTTTACTTAATGTTAGCCTAAAAGTAAAATCTCAACGTTTATTTGAACTTTAAATAATGTGTGACTTCTTGAAAAAAAACAACAACAAAAAAAGCAGTTTTTAACTTTATAACAAACACTTTTCAAATTTAAAATACCAATAATATGTTTGTTGTTTGTAGGTTGTCGTGAAGATTCCAAAGAAAAATTCATAATCTTTATTATTGCCTCAGCAAATCACTTTATGCTGTTACAACACAGTTATTTAGCTCTATACTAACTGCCCGGTTTGGAAAACCACTGCTGTATCCCGTTACATGGAACGCCAGATTGATACAAACGTATTTTTTCCTATGAAATGCTTTCTAGTATAATGTCTTCCTGTCCGGTGATCATTGCCATATGTGCCTATATTGCCTGTGTCCTATATCAGTGTTTCACAAACGTTTACACTTTACGGGGCCTCTTTCTTTCTTGAAATAATGGCGGAACCCCTTAATGTTTAGGACAGGAAAAAATATATTTTACGGCAAAAAAATAATTACAAGAACATTCAGTTCGGCACTAATACTTCAACAGTCTATAAAATAAGAAATGTTGTCCGGACTCGTTCAAACATTCTCACGGACCCGAGTTTAAAAACCACTGCCTTATTTGTCCACTTTAAGGCTTTAATACAATTCGAATAACAACTTATGTAAATATTGTATGTATGTCGTATGTAATCGTGTACCGTATGCATTTATCGATGATATGCAGTTTGGCATGTCAACAACTAATTTAACAGTTTTGTGCTATTAACGCATATGCTACCTTGCTTCCCGAAAATATAAGGTTAAACAAAAGGCCAATTAAATATCTTAATCATTCATGTAATCTTATGTATCGCTTAACGTTGGCTCATTCGGAATACATTGATTTAAATAACGCATTGTTGTGCGAAGTAGCCTACTGCTTAGTGTGTTTGGCATGGTTATAGTCATTTGATATTGATGTTTACTGACGTCCGGTGGAACACACATGAGTTATTTCTTACGAGATTATGCAAAACTCTTGAAAATGCTTGGTTGGTATTTTGGCATATAAAAAAGACTACCAACAGACTTTTATTTTAGAGAATTGTTAAGTAACAGATGAGTTGAAATACATGGTAAAGTATCCAGCATATTATGGAAAAATATTAACAAAATAGTAAACAAGATCATTGTAAATCCCCTCGGAAAAATCAACACAGCAAATGCTGTTCATCAGAGTTACGCAACTATATAAAGAAAACCAAGTTCGAGCTGAACCTATAATAAACTACAGGCCTGCGTGGGTAATTCTGTCGGCGCGCGTACATATCATATATTGCTTCAAAAAAGATTTAATAGAATTAATATGTTTGTCGTTGTGATTTAAAACTGAAAAATTCTAACTCAACGAAAATTTCGAAAGCTTACTACAGTTCTTGTTAATTTTGTAAATGATTTTGTGCTTTTGTAACAGATTTTTGCAATTTTAAGCTAGTGTTTAAATTATGACTAAATTTTGACTTTTTTTGCCAAGTCAAAAAATGTTCGTCCTTCTTATCACCCAATATAGTATCTTGCGTCTTTTCGCGATCAGTAATATAACAACTATAATGGAAACAACAGATTCTTGTTGAAGGAAAACTTGATATAAAAAGATCTGTTTTCCAAAATGCTTTCTTTTCAAGTTTGCCATTTTTCCATTTATACGTTGGTGAACGAGTTAGTTGTTTTATAAAACCGTATTACAATCATGCAACAAAAAATGCTTAAGTGAAGATTAACCTAAGTATAGATAGATTAACTTTTATTGGCTCCTACTTGCATACTTAGTGGTAGTAAGTTATGAAGAAGCAAAATATTGGATTGCTTGATTAAAAAGTTACTTCGCGAAGCGATTAATTAAAGCGACTGAATTTTAGTTTTTAACTTTATATTGCTAACATCACCTGCACAGAAAAAAAACGAATTAATTTTACAAACACCCTCATCGTACAATTAAATAAGAATAACATATCTTTAAGATCGTCCAAAAAATTATTGCAGTCTACCTATAGCATAATAAAGTACAAATGCAACAAGTTTAGCGAACCACTTCTATAGGTTTTGTCTGGGCACATGTGACCGGACAACGGGTTGGGCGCCCCTGCTTTACACTGTAATTATTAGGCACGCAATATTATCATTCAGAATAGTAGATTCCGCATAACAACGAAATAAAGCAGGCAATTTTTTAAAACCCCTAAACCAGTGGTTCCCAAATCCCAACAATTTAGCAAGAGTGAACGAAGGGTAATAAAATTTATTTCGGTTTATTTAGGTCTAAGGCTAAAATGCTCTTAATACAGACTAAAGAGATACTTTATACCAGTATCAGCTGAACCAATGATCGATCGAGTAGCCTACAACGGAGCAAAACCTTGCTTGAATAATTTTAATAAAATAATAATTTTTCTTTAATAATAATTTTGTCAGCAATTATTTGATTTAAATCAAGGAAAATAAACGCTAAAAGAACTAACAAACAGCACAAAGAAAACAGGGACACCGCTTATACTTACAGGCTTTTTAGGGGACTAGTAGGCGAAATAGGCTGGGATCAGGTAATAAGACCTAAATAAGAACAACACCATCGTCAGAATAAAACATTGATCGAGAAATCAGGGGTGAAAGTATAATACTTTTGTTACCGAAACGCATGAAAATTTTCAGGGATGACGTCACAAAGTTGTATCAAACCGGGACTTCATAAAACTGGTAGGCCGAACGCAACTTTGGAAAACCTGAGTTTATCGTTTCGTGCACAAATATGCAACTAAAATAGGCAAACATAGTTTTGAGACGGTCTTGTAAAAAAGAAAATTCCGGTTCAGTTCAATCTTCGTTTCGGATTAATTCAAAAGTTCGGGTTCACCTTCAGATCGACCATTGTTATTTCAACACCGGTTTAAAGTTCCGGTTCGGATACAATATAAGTTGTGTTAAATCTAAAAATTCGTAAAATTCGAGTTCGGGTTTGGTTTAACTTCATGTTTTGTACACAGTTGTATATAATAAAATTTCAAAAGAATCGTGAAACACTGTAACTCGTTACCTACGCGAATAACCTTGATAAATAGAACAATTTTGTTGGCCTTCTAATTTTTTTTTTTTTGGCAGCATTTGAAAATTAAACTGTAATTAATTATTCAGTTCTTAAACAAACGACATAGAAAAAATAAAAAACAAATAGATCGCTGCTTACTTAAACCAATGATACTACAGTATCATTGCTTAAACGCAAAGAGATTATAACTTATAATCTCTTTGCTTAAACCAGGGATGTCCAACATTTTATTATAGTGGGCCGCATTGACACTTGAAATAATTTAATGGGCCGCAGAACCTATTAATTTTCAAGAATAAGTATTAGCCTTTAGAGTTATAACGGGCCTTTATAGTTATATATATATATTTTTTTACCCATACTATACTATTAGTGCGCCCCTAAAAGCTGACAGGCACATTTTAATTAGGCTAATATTGAACGTTTAAAATACTACTTGGGAGTGAAAATGACTAGCGGGCCGCACTAAAATTTCAGACGGGCCGCAATGTGGCCCGCGGGCCGCAGGTTGGACATCCCTGGCTTAAACGATACTATTTTTATGTGGTTTCTTTGTGAAGATATCTATGTTTTCAAACAGAGGCGTTTGTCTTGCTTGGTCGACCAAGCATGATACTACGGTTGACATTCAGTCTTAGCGGTAAATCTGATTTTCCCAGTTGCAGTATCTACGTTAAATTTAATTTAAAGTTCCAATTGTTTTTACGTTGTTGAGGTTATGTCCGGTGAAACACATACGAACTTAAAATAAAGTCAATTGGTAATAAATTTCTAACATTAAAATTGTATTTGTATATCGCTATTGCCTATTTATATTCACAGTTATAAACGCCCAATTCAGATTGAAAACTTTTGACTTTTATGTGGGAGATGTTTATGGATCCTGAAATTGCGCGACTGTAATGCATTTAATTAAATAAAACTTCAGCGGTAGTAAATGACTTATTAAAAACTGATGGTTAGATTAAAGTTTTGTGCATTTAATTGACGTTTCGCAGCTACACGCATTTCTCACGATTTTCCACAAAATGCGCGGCTATTACAATCTCGCGCCCAGTCAGCATTTTATGGCAGTTTTAAGCAAGATCTTGCATGTGCAAACTGTACTTGGCCAAATTTTAACATGTGCAATCATGGTTTTGTGGACACGAGGTTTAGAATCCCACCATAAGTCTACTTTTTTTTCAAAGTTTAGGAGTGTAGTTCGGTTGTTGTGTAAACATAAATTGCTGAATACAAAATTTAAGGCTGTGCACCGGTAACAAAAGGCAGGCCTAATTAATTTGTTCATTGGTTGTTTGAATCGAACAGGTAAAATAAACTCTAAATCTAATGATTTTAGTAAAGTAAAAAAAGAGGTGTTCTCTTTATCACTTTAATTATGATAACTGTAGTTTGAACAACAGCCGAAAAAGACTTGGAAGTAAAGCTTGCAGTTGAATCATTAGTGTTTATTGTTTGACCCTTAATATTTCTCTTGTCTTTATCACCTAATGAGTAAAAAGTGCTCTGAGTTTTTTGTTAAGGACATCATTTTTTTTCTAAAATACTGTCACAGTTCAAGTAATTTTAGAAAACATGTTGTTCTGGACTGAACTAGTGTGGAAAGATACAAATTTAGTTTCAAGTCAAGTCAACAGACCCTAAAATGTGTTTATTTGGTTTATATTCGCCTTGTCTGAGAAGTATGGCAGATATCAATAGAATGTTGTGGGTGCACAGCCTAAAAATCAGAGTAACTGTTGAACAAAGGTCAAAACAGAGTAACTGTTGCAACAAAGGTCAAGACAGAGTAACTGCTGCAATAATGGTCATACTGTTGTTTAACATATGGTAAAATCGGGAGTAATATTTCATTTGATGTAAGGATTGGTCTGCTCGCACATACATGGGTGCATTTCATACTCTCCACTCAGATTGGATACTTTGGATATTGCACGTTATAGATGATTTTGTAGCTTAAAAAGGTGTGGCTGTAAAAATGTTATTTCTAATATTTTTATGGCTGACTTTTCGCGGCTGATTACACGGCTATGGCTGCTGGCCTGCTGCTCAACACTTTTTCCACAAAAGAAGACATGAAGCAACGGGCATATAAAAAGATTAACACTGATATATATAAGGGCCACCGACTTAACAGTTTAGTGGCTGAACTTAAACCTCTTAAAATTTCACACAGCACTAGGCTGTGGGCCACTGCGGAAAAAAGGCAAGCGCCTCAATGAGTGTTTTTAACAGACCAAACCTACACCCCAACTAACCAAATATATGCACCCTGGTTTTCTGTTACACTACCATGGTGCACATTTAACCTCATTGCACCTGCCACCCTGATTCGATGGCTAATCTTTCGTTTCATTGCATCCTTTTTTTATTTTTATTGAAGATGTCCCTCATTTTTTTATCGTTTAAAGAGGACGCCAAAACAATAAAATGAAAAAAAAATTTCTTTGTTAAAACTACTTAAATTTCTGATGTACTTTTTTTTAGAATTAGGATGTGGTTAGATTTTTTTATGCTTTTTCTTGTATTGTGCCGGAAAAAGTGTGCCATTCAGAATCTTGTAGTGCACCATAGGTTAACCCCTTATATATGTATATATATATTATTTAAAAAATGATATTTAAAGCGTCATTTGAGGAATTATAAATATATTTAAATGTTTGTTATTTTGTGCTTTTCTAATCCACTAGGTTGATAGCACTGTTTGTAAACTGCAAAAATACTGAAATATATTTATGTAATTGCATTTATATTTATAGCTATATTTTGCTTAGTACATTATTTAAACACAATATGACGGAAGAACTTTATTCAGAAGTACACAAAATCCAACTAAAATGTTATGAATCTGAAGACAAGTAAGAACATAAATTTACATTAATTTTTAACCTAATATACGCCTTGCACTGAAGCACCGAATTGGTGTATATTTTACAATTTGTCTTTTACAGACAGGTTCACATTAAAGTAACAGTTGAAATCCAGACAACCACTTCACCTTTGCATAGAAAAGATCTTCTGGTCCGACTAACAGATGACAAAGACCCTTTCTTTTTGTATAATTTATGTCTTGGTGAGGAGGATTTTCAAAGGTAATAATTATTTTAATGTAGATCAGCCTGTCTTAACCTGGGGTAAATTTCATCATTTTGGGGGTAAATAAGCTATCAATTACACTTTTTAGTTAATTAGCAGCATCCCTATATTTTACTTCATTGCTATGTCATACCTCTTTGTTAAAAGGGTAAAACATACAGAAAAGGTTGAGAACCCCTGTTATAGATGATGAGTATGTAAGCTGTTACCATTATTCCTATTTTATTACTTCTAGTCTTAAGACACAACAAGGATTGCTGGTGGACTTCAGTGCATTTCCCCAACGTTTTATAGCATTGCTACAACAATGTAAAAATGAAGAAACCCGAGAAACACCCAAATTTTTACTCCAGGTAAGTGGTGTTTTGGTTTAAACAAATATATAAATATCTATTTACTTTTGGTTGTGGTGGCTTTTAAGTTGGTTTACAACATAAAAATATTGTTTAAGCAAAATACTTTGCATTGACATAAATGGTAAATTGCGACAATTCTTAATATTTCGTTATGATTTATTTAGTTTGAAATGGATGATGGCTCATCTAGTGCATACAGTGGGATGAACCTTAGCAATGGGACTTTAAAAATGATTGAAACCAATCCCTTCAAGCATCTTATTCACCTTTCCCTGCGCCTTGTTCCAGGCAATGATAGTGATGTGAAGAAATATTTGGCCACTTGTTTAAAGCTATCGCTGGTAAGAAATTTGATTCCTTGTTGGTAGATTTGTTTATATCATATTTAAGTTCTTATATGTGCTATATCAGTTTGTATGAAAGAACATTATGAGAATTGAGAACATGATAGGATGTATGTAGTTACGCACACAATTTACCGCCAAGTGGCTTGGTGTACACTACAATGATATTTCTTATGTGAGTGCCTGTATACGATAGGAGATAGCTTTGTGTAAGTTAGTTTCTTAACCAGTTCTCATTTAAGCTAGGTTGACTAATGTTGCCAGCATCTTTACCATGAGCCACAAATTGTTGCCCATTGTTTGCAGTTCACAAATAGTAGGCTACAAAGATTGCAACAGTTTGTTTAATAGTTTAACCCAAATATTTTAACCTTAGCAGAACAATTTGTACACATTTGCTGTATGTGGTTATTATGGTTCATTAGTCCCTTCAAAATACAAATGAACTAAAGTTTTGCAATACCTAATAAAGTTTTCTGCCTTATTTTTGAAGATCAGATTAACTTTTTACCATAACTCTGTAATTTAGACATTCAATGTCTATTTTATTCACACTATTCCAATTTGGTGAAAATCAACCGGTTTAATTGTTGAGTAGCACTATTACTAAAACACAATTTAGATGGGTATGTTTAGCTTTTTTTTTCATTTAGAAGGATTTGTAATTCATTAAGCACAAAAAAAGTATTGCTAAATACATTCGTCAAGAGATATTTGTCAAAACATTTTTTGAGGGCAATTAACCTGACTGCTATGACTGCAAAGAAAAACACATGCAATTCTATCAGTTCGCAAAACAATTAATTTACAAAATGCCTCTAGACACACTGCACCTGGCTTGATGACTTGTTTGTCAGTAAGTGTCTACATCAGCGCTTCTTCAACCGGTGCGCCACGGAAGGTTGCCAGGTGCGCCACGAGCAAAAGGAAAAAAAATAAAACATATAAAAACATGTATTTTTACTTTCCTATTAAGCTTATGTCATTAATTCCACAATACTTTAAAAACACAATAAGACCTACAAAGCAACAATATCTAAATCAGATAATCTATAATACCATAGTAATAAGACCACTGACGTAATAACGCCAAATTTGCAGGAATAACCACGACAGAATAATATCTAAAATAGTCTAGATAAGACCTAAACATGTCAAAATAAGTCCAAAGTTAATCTGAATAAGACTTAAATGAACAAAATAACGCCTAAGACTGTAGGGAAAGGGTATAGGATGATTGGGGCCACCTGTCTGGCATTGGCTGTTGCTATCAACATTTGGGCGCCGCTATTTTGGTCACGGATTTTTTGCACCTGTTTTGGCTTATGGGTGATGTTAGCATTTGGTTAGGTAGAAAAGGAGAGTTAGTGATAGTTATGGGTTGGATTTGGAATTAGACAAAAGGTTGTATAAGCCCTATTTAGGCAACACAGCCATTTAGGTCAGATTCCGATTTAGTCATTATTACAACTATTAGGTATAAGTCCTATTTACGCCTTATTCCTAACTGTCTTTTATTCTGAAGTTGATGTTGTTCCAATTTTGGTCTCAAGGCTGGAGTCCCTTAAAGATTTGCAACTAAAAAGTCTATATTATGAAAAATTGCAAGCAATTTAAAACAAATACCGGTACACCTAAAAAATTTCACACTCGCTTCGCTCGCAAGGTGCGCCGCCACGTTTTCATATGTCTCTATGTGCGCCCCCAAGTACAAGAAACACTGGTCTACATAGTGTACTGTATCTGTAACTATAGTCATTTTTTTATTTAGTGTAGGTGTTAGTTTATGTTGTGTGGGTGCATGTATTAACAAGGGACAGGTCCAAGGAAGCACATGGCTATGACCCACTAAAATGATATTTTTTGCTTATGTTATACCTAAATGCTAAAAACATTTGAACCTTTTACAAAAGTTTGAACACCAAAGATTTATGCCAAAAAACTTGTCGAAAAAATGTCAGTGTTTTGTACCAGTATGGCAGAATGCTGGCGACTATGTCGGCCGAAGAATCATCCAGAAAACCGAAGAAATTGGTGCAAAAAAAATTTTAAGTAAAAAACAAAAATTGGAAAAAAAAATTTAGTGGTTGTTTCCACACATATTTAATCACATTTATTTTACAATTGGCATAAATTAATTTTGTTGTGTCATTTTGAAAAAAGTTACGGTAGTGTGAAGCACGTTGTTTAGTGAGAAAAAGCCAGTGTAAGGCATATAGACTGTTTATTATTTTAAAAAGTACACACTTTTGATCATACAATTGTTACGTGTTGCCAGTTTTACTTTGAATTGGCAAGTATTTCTATATTGAGGTGATTTCCTGTATATTGAGTTGAATTCCCCATTCCTGTTAAATGTACAGGTATAACATTCACATCGGCATATTAAGGATGTACCAGGCTATGCTTCTCCCCCTAGGGCCTGAAGTATATTTTTGGTTATTTAATTACGCAAATGCTGCGCGCGAACTTTAGCCTGGTTTTGCTAGGTTTATGTGTCTTTGTTTCAAAAAAATCTATCCCAAAGTTAATATGCATACTATGGGGAATGTTACACTATGACTGTGACAATTTCTATTAAATTTTATTATAAATATCATTATTTCGAGCAATATAAATTGGAAATTTATCCAAAGAATATTTTTTTCCTGCTTTTCAATCTGGCTTTGAGCAGCACGTTTTCACATAAGTTTGCCTGAAAACAGCTATCTATGTAACACTTTTAAAACAAGAAAAGCAGACATGTACGATTGTACGTACATCCCAGGCCCCAGGTTGTACCTTCACATGTCCATTATGTATTTGTTAATGACTTAATGTCACAAAAAATTTTGCGCCTTCTGCGCTACGTTTTGTTGTCTAATTTTATTATTAATAGCCTTGTTTATCGCCAAAAACATGGCAAGGTTCATACATTCCTTAAGCGAACACATCATTTAAGCTTAGGGGCGTGACCAAAAACCGAAGAATTTTCGCCAAAAATGCTTGTCACCAGAAGAACTGTTTTGTACATTTAATTAAATCAACATAAAATTCTAAACTACTTACCATATCAAAGTTTTTTTGTTTTTTTTTGTCTGTGAATTAGTGTGGTTAAGTGCTGTTAATTTTTCCAATTTTTTTGGGAAAAAATCCAATTGTTTGAAAAAAAGAGAAAACGTTGAATAAAATAAAATCAGAGTGGTAGCCCTAGTGATGCAAGAGAAACATAACGGAACAAAATAAAAACTAAACAATTTGATACATGTCTATTAGTCAATATTTATTCACTATTTTTTTCATGATTTATAGAGTATTTAATTTCATTGAGGTACAGCTGGAACCTCAATCCGTTTCTTTAAAAATATATTTTTTTAGTGAATATAATTTTATTGTGCCTTGAGAATAAGATACCCTAGAAATCAACTATTTATAAAACGGTGTTACCAGAACCCAAGTTCTAGGTTTAGCTCCCAAAAACTTGGGAAATATTTCAAAGAGTGGCAACCATAATATATGTCTTTTCATTTAACATTTTCAAATCTTTTGAATTTAAAGATAAGTTCTATGTAAAATATTCTGCCATTTACCCAATTGTTTATTTTTATTAATGAAAAAAATCTTTTGTAATTTTTAGGAAAGGCAAATTAATCTGGAAAAGAAACTCCAGCAGACTGAAGGGGATTTAAAGCAAAAGTTGGATCAAACTCGACAACAGCTTTCTAATAAATCCTCTGAACTGGATCAGCTTAGGGTTGAGGCAGGTGGGCGATCTGAACGACTGACAATGCAACACACTAGAGAACTGCAATTGGAAAGGGAAAAGGGCTTAAAGGTAATGATTAATTTTACTTTTTTAAATGCTAAAATTGTTTGTTTGTTGATGGCAAATCATGTTGCTTGCGGCAAAAAACTCTATTGTTCTACAATTACATACTATTTAGCTTTTAACTTTTTTTTTTACTGTACTTAGATTCAGGAAGAACTACAGCAGAGGTACGATCGCGAGCGCAAAGATATGGAATCATCTTATCAAAAGACGCTTAGGCAGAAAGAATCTCGTTTGTCTGACTTTGAGAATTTAAATAAGGTATTGGTTTATAACACATGTTGGTGAGATTTTTTTGGCAGTTTAGCTGTGTCAAACCTAAACGTTTTCAGCAACAAACACACTTAGCAGGCACTCTGCGCTAATGGTTTAGATGCTGCCGTGTAGGTTAGAATTTGAATATTATTGTTTTTAAGCTTTGTTTTGTAGTTTTTACTGACTTGTCTTGATGGTTAATACCTCTATGTCGTTTTCTATTAAAGGACTTGACTGACAGGCGGTATCGTGCTGAGGCAACTATACGAGAGCAGAAGACCAAGTTAAACACATTGGATGAAGAGCACCGAAGATGTAGGGCTGATCTCCAGCAGACACGTCGGGAAAATTGCTCGCTGGATGCCGAGCGCCATGCCCAGGTGCACTGCCGCTCGTTTGCTGGCGATATTTACCTTAAACTAGTGGTTTAAACAGTTAACCCTAACTGTAAAATTAGATTGAAGTGTTTTAGAGCTGTTCTTTTTTTCTATTGTAATAAAAGCCTGCTGATCTCTAAAAATGGTATCTGTCACGCCAGCTCTTCAAATGTTTAAATATGTACGCTTTAACTATTACTGACATCAGTTACACAAAAATTAACCCCAAATAACATAAATATGTTAAAAATATATAAATATAAACATTTGAATGTTCCAACTTTATGCCTACATAAATAAATTATATCTGTTTTGTACTTAAAGTTATAAAGAGCATTGTTATTTTATAATTTGTGTAATTTTGATTAATGAAGAAATCTATTTGTGGTAGGCTTTCTAAACATTATGGATCTACGCCACACGTAAACGGGAGCTTTGTTTTCAAAACTAAAAAAATTTCCTAAAATATGCTATTCTTTCTAAAACTGTTACTTGTTAAATCAGTAGACTGTAGCGCTGTAACATTAGTTTTTTGTTCAGGATAAAAGCATTCAGCAGCTTAAAACTCGGGTGGCGGTCCTAGAACAGGAACTTCTTGATAAGGAACAGCTGGTTGCTCGCATGTCTTCATCATTAGATGGCGCACAGCAGCAGAAGGAACAGTTAGACGAACGACGAAGTGAGCAACAATCACAAATACGCAGACTCGAAGCTACCATTAAGACCATGTCAGAAGAGCTTATGAAGGTAGGTTTGGTTGTTTGACTATCGTTCCTTAAATCTCTTTTGTGAGGTGGATATTTTTTTGTGGACTCAGTTCTATGATTGTGGCTATGTTGGGTGATTCACTGTGAGATGCATCATTTAAAGTAGCTCGTATCACAAAATGCGAAAACCAACTTCAACGCAAATGCAGGAATTGCTTTAGCGTTTAAGGGCTACCAATTATACCAAGGTTTTGAAAGCGATCCGTAAAAGGATACATGTGTTTATAGAGCCTACGATCAAATTTCTTAAAAAAAAACAAATGACGCTTTATTGCGAAGCTGCGACATGGTAAAGTCAAGGTAAAGAGGTAGCACAAGCACAAACACTCGTTTATAGATGTACAATTGCGAAATAGGAAAAAAGGCGATCTGCACGCTTTGATGAACGTGGACGCACATCGGTAGGTTCGCTGCAGAACCCCCCTCCAGAAGCGGTAATGTCTGAAGTTCGTCGGGTTGCTTCGTTAGTCACTTTTGAGAACAGTGGCCATGGTCAAGCGACTATATGCATGTGGCGAGTTCAATTTGCTCTCAAGTACGCCACGTCGGTGACGTAGTGAATAATGCGGGTTGCATCGACGGCGAAAATAGTTGGCGAGCTTGCAGAAGCTGTCTTGGGAACGGATCCTTTGAAGGGTTTGTGCGAGGAAGAGCTAGTACCAAACGCAGGTAGGCTAGCTTCCATGAGCGGTCTTAAGAACGGAACCCCGTGGATTGGTGCGACGTTCAAGACGAGCGTGAAAGCAGCAGCTTTCTTCAGCGGCCTTGCCAATCGAATATCCTCCGGCATATGTTGTAGCCACCAGGGACGGGTGTGCCAACGAGAAAACGTCTCTAGTAGAGCGGGCATCCACTCTCGTGAAACAGGTGTTTCTGTTCGCCCGAGAAAACGTGTTTATAAACAAAAAGTCGCGCTTTAAGTTCCTACCGGGAACGGGTAGAAAATGGAAGAAATTAACGCTGCCTCTTGGTTGTTCAGTTATTGAAGTTGAATAGTTGAGCTGCCGTTCCTGCCGGGAAAAAATAAAGCGAAGAGCATTGCGTCTTGGTTGTCCCAAAGTGAAGGAATGCTGACTAGCTGCTGCGTTGCGCGTTCCTATCGGGAAAGTGCAGATGCCGAAAGCAAGCGCTCTTCGATTGCCTTGTGTCGAGCCAAGTAGCCAAAATCCTAGCTGTGTTTCCTAGAGCGTGGGAAGCTTTGTAGAATAGGCGATAGTCATTCAACTAACTTTGCTTAGACTCCAGTTGTTCAATTTCTTCTTCTGACCTTCAAAAATGTTGTGAAGACGCGGGGTCACCAGTAAAGCGGTTAGTGCTTTATTGCGTAGCTGCGACATGGTAAAGTCAAGGTAAAGAGTTAGCACAAGCACAAACACGCGTTTATAAATGTACAATTGCGAAATAGGAAAAAAGGCGATCTGCACGCTTCGATGAACGTGGATGCACATCGGTAGGTTCGCTACAAACTGATTAGTTAGTTAAAACGTGCAATTTTAGGCATTTTACTATAAAAACTATAGTTATTAATCAAGGATTGACCTAGGTTAAATCAAATATTAAATCAAGGATTGACAAGGATTCGACCTAGGTTTACGTTTGTTTGGTTTGAAAATCAAGTCGGAAAAATTTACTTGTACTAATGATGTTACATAGAGTTCAATCAAGTGTCGCAAAACGGGTCCTCGGTGAAATGTCCAACGTATCTATTTTTACCAAACAAGGCCGTTGTACTGTGGAGGTGTGCTTAACAGAGTAATAGTCACGTCATCCAAGCACCACTGGTTAACTGGGAAAATTTTCATTAACACAATTGTTAGACTGGCAATTTTTTTATTCCTTATACTGCTACATTTGTAGTTTATGTTGCTTTTTTCTTGTGATTTTTTCGTTGGACAAATAGTACACAGCGATCCCCCTGACAATCCTTTGCGCCCCCCTACAGGGTCGCGGCACCCATTTTGGGAACCACGCACCTAGTTTATGGTGTAATTTGGATAACTCCGTTAAATTCTTGATATTATGTTCATATATAAAAGACGTAAAAAAATAACACGCAGCATGATGAAGCGCATTCAGATATACTATTCTGACGAAACTTCCTTTGTTGATAGTTCCAAGTTTTGTGTGGCGCCTTTAGGCTGAAACAATTCCCTCAAATCGCAAACATACTAGGCCAGATGTGTAAATATGTTTTTTTTATTAACTTAGATAAAATACACAAAAATATGGGTAGCGGCCTTTTGCCAAGTTTGCAGAAGAGGTGGCTGGTCGGCTGATTTACGTTGGCGGGCCGTAGGTTGCCTACTCCTGAATTATACTCAATGTATGTAGGCCATATTTATCGCAATAACCGCAATAAGACAAGACAGGTTGTACAAGGCCACTTCTTCTATCGTACAATAAGATCGAAAATCATAAAACTAAAACATAATGGCAGAAAAGTTTGATTGTGGACGGTATAATATGTGAAAGAATGATCTTCAGTTAGCAAAAAGAATGATCTGCAGTTAACATCTCGTTTTTCTTTGCCAAAAAAATTCTTATAGTTTGCGACTAACGTACCAAATTTAAGAGTCATATTTTGTGCATGTTGAAATAATTTAAATGTTAGGTATTTTCAAAGATGAATATTGATAATTGATATATGGTAACATTTCCTAAATGATAAAGTGTATTAACATAAAATAACTATAGATCATGGGATTACTGATGTACCAATTTTATCTTGTGTTTTTAACATTTATAATCAAAAGAAGGCGGTTTAAAACTAGTTTCAGTATTTTTGCAATATTTAGTTTACTTTTAAACACGGATTCAAGTTGGAAGTCGTAAATTTTTTTAAATAAACATACAATTAAAGGTTAGTTGCGAGTCACACTTTGTTGAGAATTGCTATACCATGAAATGTTACAGAATGAACACGACAACAAATACATGGTTTGCAAAATAACAGATCTATGAATATTTTTCTTTATGCAACTTTGCTTGTATGGTATTAAATTTCCTCATATAACAACATTACCGTGTTTTCAGCGCGTTGTATTTAGGATTACCTAGTATTTACTTTATCTAAAAGTCGCATATGTCTGTCAATCTAGGGCAACGAGATTATTAAGAAGTTGCAAGATGAGCTCCGAGGTTACGTGAGCAAAGTTAAGCTGAAGAACGAGGTCACCACAAAGCAGGAACACTTGATCGGTGAAAAGGAGCGGGCGATGGAACGCACAAAGAAGGAGCTGGAGGAGAAAAACGACAAGTTAAAGGTAGAAGAAATGTTTGTTTGCGAGGGCGTTTTGAAAGAACGTATATCATGTTTAAGCTTTTACTAACTAGGATCCCTTGCGTAATGCCTTGTTTCGTTTTAGGGTCTTACTATTGTTTAAACCAGGATGGTACAAACCAAGGCCTGCGCGTCACATGGGATTGTTAATTTCGAAAGATGACAATTTTTGTTTTCGATCTGCGTAACATTAAGAGGGTTTTGTTTATCAAGGATCACTGATTTTTCGCCACCAGTATGGTAATGTGTACGGTTATAAAGCTGTTCATCAACAGTTGCGTTGTGTCTAGCCCCAAAGTTGACGATTTTGAACCATTCTATCGACTGATAATAATTTTTACAGTTAACCGCTGGATTTTAAATATATAATGTACAGAAACTGGAAGATGAGTCGGCGAAGATGAAGGACCAACTGACGATTACTATTGAAAAACTAGAAGAGAGCAAGGGTCTTCTGAAAACCAACGAAAACGGTGAGAAGAGCCCTTGATAATTAATCAGTTTCGTATCACATTTTATTTCTACAACATAATATTTAATTCGTTTGATGAGAAACGCTGGTTAAGATGAATGCGACCAAAAATGTTGGGCTATGTCGTATTTAAAATAGTTGATTTGGGTACTCGCTTTTTCTTTTAAAAGTATATTAAAAAACTAAAATGATGCTTGGTGTGTCTCTGAAGCTGCGTACACCATCAGTAAGTCGAAATCCTCTTCATGTCAAATACTTCTTATGGATTGACCTTTATTTCTAGAATAAATTTCTACAACGTACAACTGAACGTTTTTGTGGAATGCACTCATTGTACTTCATAAATCCCTCATGGAACAACATGAACACGTTCATGTGTCGTACAAACTTCAAATCAGTACTGAAATGTGTTGTTTTTTGCCCAGTAATCAACTGGCTGAACAAGCAGCTCAACGAGCGTCAAATGACCTCTCGCCCGCTGACGTCATCAGCAGCTCCCTCTGCTCCTCACCAACTTGTCCCTTCCTCCCACCACCATATTCCTCTTCCATCATCTTACAATGATCACCATGCAACATCCACATTTCAGCAAGCCCCACTTTACGACAGATTGGGGGTACGAAAGGATGTTCGATTTTATACGCCACCAAATTACCAGGGTTTTGTAGGAAAATATTAATGTCATGTAAAGCATCGCATTGGTAGTAAACTAAGAGGTTTTTTTAGAAAATTACACAAACACATTTGTGTACCATTTGAATTTGTGTGCTTGGCTTAACTTGTGGCTGGAGATCAAAGCTTGGAACTATACTTATTGTTTTAAATTTTCTTTGAACATTGTGCCTTACCTGAGCAAACAAATTACATTAACTTTTCTTAAACATATTTATTTATCATTTTTTACATTTCAGCCGCACTACAGTACCCCGATTGGACCCAACTCAACCCCACCGCATCTCTCCGCTTCTCAAAACACCCCTATTCCCAAGTCTTCTAGTCCCACAGTTGCTCATGCCCCACCCACCGGGGCTTCACCGCATTTTTCCCGGCCCGCCGTTACCGGGTCAAGTCCGCAAGTGATTTACAATCCTGGCAACAAGGACAAAGAGAACCGTTCACCAAGAGCTGGGTTAGTAGTTTTTAGTAAAAAGCGTCACAAGATGTGTTTTTTGCCTGTTATTTTGTTTTGTTTAAATATAGTTATTTTCACCATTAAACTTATGAACAGATCCGTATATAGTGTTCCATAGTTGTCTTTGCTTGTGGTAAAAATGCCAAGAATTTCGTGTAGTTAAAACAGTAAAATACCTGTATTATTGTAAACTGTAAATTGCGTGAATGTTTGCTCTGATCCGCGTAAGGTAAAACATAAGTTTTAATACGATATGTTTTTCAGGGACCTAGTGTCGATATCCACCTGCAAGGCTAATTGTACCATAGTTTGATTCGCACTTTAAGAGGGCGATTAGTGTGTTTAGGCGTAGTCATTGTTTAAACCTAATAACGTTTGCTTATACATGACAGAGCCGAATCCTCCATCGATCCAAAGTACCTTGCTCGATCCTCTGACGTCATCGCTGCTCGTAGTATATCGCCAGGTGGCGCACCGGAGCCTCCAAAGCACCAAAATGCATCGAAGCAACTCACCAAGCCTTCGACTCGTCTTAGTCAACAGGTATCGTTTTGTATAGACCGCTCGTTTTGTATTTTCTAGCGAAACCTCCATACTATAAATGTAGTTAAAAGTGATAAAAAACAGTATTTTTGTTGTTTGTCTTTGATGCGTTAACCGCGGTTTGATCAAAATAACCCTGATAATACAAGCGTTTAAATCAAACCACACTTAAAATTAAAAAATAAATTAATAGACAAACACAGGCGAACAAGTTAGGTTGTTGTGCCGCAAGGTTGTGCAAAATCATTAAACAAGAAGTTTCGCTTTGAATTTGTGATTATATTTTTATTCATTTACGTAGTTTATTATCCTGTAATTCAATTCGTGACTTTAGTATTCACTTTTTGAGCCTATTCCATTGCACAATAACAACATAATTGTTATTCCATTAACGCATTTCGGTCAAACATCGCTGGTTACATAAAAAACATATATTTATTTTACTACTTTTAGAACTTATTGATCGGTATTGCATTACCTTTTGGATCTATGTTTCAAATATATTTTTTGTAGCCCTTAAGGATAAACGTTATTAAAATATGTCTAGATATTATTTTTCCAAAACATAGATACAAAATTCAAACTAATATTGCCAACAATTTCATAACAGAAATTCCTTTGCCTAATCCCCGAACAGATCTAAATATAGCCTAAGGTTTAAAGCAACCCATTGTTGGATTTCGCACGGGCTCTAATTCAAAGAAAGGCATTTCTGTTTAAATCGAAATGAATAGAGAAATATGGTATACAAATTGGCGTTGTTAAATAAATAGTATAGACTACCAGATCTCTTATAAAACTTATATGGTTGTTTGAGTCATTCAAAAAACTATATATTTTCTTTGGTGAATTGAAAACCACTACAAGTTCTCACACATACGCTCATAAATTGCCCGGAAATAGATCGAGCTAGATTAGTCGAGCTACATATTTTTTAACGTTTGTTTTGTTGGCGCCTAAGTTGATAAGCAGAACCGCCGCAACAAATATCCATGCCACTTCATATTGTAGTTTTCTACGTTAATGTAACAGTTTTAAACGTGTTGTCGTAACTCGTTTTGTAATATAGCAAATCTATTGGACATTGGTTTATTTGTTGACAAACAAGCACTTTAGATTTGTTAACCAAACGTACAATATTTGTGTGCTTATTCGTCTGTTTGTTACCTTTGATTCTAATGTCGAGTTTTTATAATTTAAAAACTTGCTTCATGGCAACGTTTGTACATTTTGCAGCGTTTTGTTTATTCCCCTAAAATAGTTTTGGGCGTACTTTGTTTCAAACTAAAATATTTTTTTCGGTTTCACCCTCATGCAATGTTTCATGTTGACCGCGCAGGTGATCAACAAAGCGACGTTGGGCAGACAACACAACGTTCGCTTTCAACCTCACGCCCAGCAACCGCAGCCTGGTTTAGTGTCGGCATACTTTACCGGAACCATCCCGAAGCAATCGTAGGATTCACGTGATGCCTGTTGGAACCGATCGTGCTTCCATCGTCGCCGGAAAGAACCGTTTTCTTCCGATAAACCTTTCGTCCATTCGAAATATTTCTAGTTTATGCCGTTCCACAACCTATTTTAACTGGAGGCAAGTGAATTTCTAACGCTAAAGCAAATTATGACCTAAGTTCAATGAACGTTCTGATATTGACTCTTTACATGTGTGAGCATAGCAATGACGCCATTTAGTATCGAACCGGATCGCTATACTTTTTGTTTAAAATATCCGAATCAAATGGCAAGTATCGGACATCCCAAGTCGACACAGATTATTTTGTGGTTAAATATTGTTTGTCGAAACATATAATGTATCAGAACAACACAATGGTTTACATTGGCGCTCACTTTGAGACCGCTGAAAGAAATTTTCTGGCCTAACTAATAAGACTCCGCCATTGAAGGTGTTGTGTAAATCCTGATAAATATAATAAATTGTTTTCGCCGTTAACTTGACTTTGGTGTTCATGTGTTGCGAGCTGCTTCTATAAACTCCTGTTTTGTGTCAACTGACTCGTTCCCTCTTGAATTTCTGTGGTGTGTCGTGCTATTATCACTGTAAAAATAAGTCAACGTTCTGAATAAAAGAAAGGCGACCTAAATGTGTTTTAACGACTTCGCACGCGTGCAGCAAGATACCTCCGGTCAGGTGTCCGATACAAAAATAGCGGCAGCCACAAGTCTGTTGTTGCTGCTTGGGGTCACTAATGGAGGTCACACGCGTACGTGCCACAATACAATGTATGGCAAATTACCGGGTTACCACAGTCACATCTCCTTAACGCGGAATTTTCAATATGCTGTTTTATTACTCAAAACACGATTTTTATTCCAACCGATTAACGTTTCAAGCTAAACCGAGCGATTTCAGTTGTGTGGTTTTACAAAAATACACGTTTGCTTAGAATAAATTAAAAATTTGTAGCTATATCATATTTCAACCATAAAAATGATTTGCAACATAGATTCTTTGTTCGCTTTATTAGGTTTAAATTTATACACACAAACAGAATTTTTACACTTGCACTAAGGTTCGGTTAAATCATTTCACCAAATCTTCTGTCCATGTGCAATTTATGCATTTATTTATAAGCGTCTTTGTTGATGCGTTGTGGCATATATGCCATCTTTGTTGATAACGGGTAATGTTTCCTGTAAAAATTTAAAAGCAAATCATTTCCCATTTAAAATTTGCTAGGTTGTTGCTTAGTTTGAAAGTATTTGCAACCTGTGTTTATTCTTAAATTTCACAAATGTGCAATGAGCATGACAAAAAATTCCAACTGTACGTGCCAAGGTTTAAAAATAATTCTGTGTATACCAATACCAACCGATTTGCGTTCGAAGTGTGCCAAGCGTTTTAAAGCGAAAAAACACTATGGTCGTCAGCCAAATACCCAAAAATATCCGAATAGCGGAGAACGACGACGCAGACACTAATACAGTCGTCCATACAATAACACGCTGTTTAGGTAAGTATGCTTTTTCTTTTCTGTATCGTAGTCTGAAGATAGGCATGATTCTCTCATATAATTACCATACATAATTTACGTGTTTTAAGCATATAAATTTAAATATTTAGGTGACTTTTAAAGAAAATTCCTCTACTGGTCTAGTTTTCTGAAAATTACCTACCAAACTACGTAATTACTTTTAGCCTACTAATCAGAAAAAAAAACATGTTTGGTTTAATACTAAAGCTTGTATGTTTTAAACACAAATTTGAACATATTATTCTGTCTAAAATGCGTTAATATTAAAAAAAGTACAATATTGATGTGATATTTTAGCTGCAAGACAGTAACATTGGTGGGGACACTTCAAAGTGACCGCGTCAAACGCAGAACCCAGCCGACCTAACATCGGTTACATCACCCACTCACCCCACATCTTCTCACTTTCGCGCGGCCAACGGAACTGAAAACAACTCAACAATGCGAGAGAGGGGGACTAGTCAGAACTCCCAAACAGGGCGACCCCGGCGTTCTTGAGCAGGAAACCAATTGCTCCTCCGGTGTGAATTTTGAAATAGTAAAGTTAGGCCACTCGTTAGGCTGTGCCGCTCAAGGCCCGACACCGTGAGATCTCGGCTTTAAACTATCACGCAACCCGGGGCTGCCGTGGCTTTACCGCAAGAGGCTCCCCCGAACCGGGCCCAGTGTCAGCTTTCATAACACACCGCCTTCCCGACGCCCCCGATCGCGCTGCTGCCAGCTCCAGTCAGCTCGCATTATCGCCACATTCGAGTTTTTTCCCTTCAAGCTGACAGGGCTTTGCCCAGTCTTACGAACGACTTTTCGCGGCCACAAACGGGCGCAGCGATCGCTGCACTCGCTATTCAACATACAAGTTGGTGAGCTGAGGCCGTTCAGCGCCCTTCGCTAAAGAATGCTTTGTTTTAGATCGATAGCGAACGAGATTAACCTAAACACTCGTTTTCTTGATTGGATTGATGGCTTTTCGGATGCTAAAATAAGGTGGTACTAATAAGCTTCACACTCTTTCATGTTTTAAATGTTTCGACACTTGTATTTGCACCTTAATTTTACTATTTATTTAGCTAGCTGGCAAGGCAGTGTTTTTTGTATAGTATATTATTTAATCCATGTTTGACTTAAGTTATTAACCTTCGTAAAATTACTTCTAAAAAATTGTAAAACTGTTCATTTCTTTGCACATTTAAGGGCAAATTACCAGCTATTGGTTTGTCTCGATAAAATACACACAAGGAAATAATTTAGAAAACATACATGTATAATTTTTGTAGAATAATTTAACTCCTATCTTGGAAACCGGAGAAATGACTTTGTTTCGGCAACAGATCTCTTAAAGTTTGTTGGTAAATGGTTGGATGAGTAAATTGTGCGGCTCCATTCAATGTTACCCACACTCCAATGACAACGTTTTCTAAACAAGGTCACTTTGTATTCACAAAATCTTTTTTTCCCACAGCCGATCTAGTAAAAGGATATCCTTATAAAAATATTTAAATATATGATTGTGCTGTAGGGAAAACTAACGAATTTGGTTGCATATATACTTTTAACCCGAGAGTTCCGTACTACCCTAACAGGGTTGTAATGATTTAAGTCAATGATTTGACTTAACTGCACTTAAGTAACTGTTTTCAAAATACTTTGGCAAAACGCGGCTCCTCAATCAGTTTTTTGTGGCCCTTGCGTTCAGGTCGTATTTGATTTTTTTAGGATATTTAGTGTCAATTTGTGTGTATTTAGTTTTACCTATTTTAACTACTTGAATGCAGAACATTTTTAGCGCTTCGCGCGAATTTAATTTCTATTTCCAGAATGTCTTTAACTCTTTTAAAAGTATTTAGTACAAACACACTGTGCGATTCATGGTTATGGCGATGGGTTTTTCGCCCACCCCTTGAATTTATTTATGCTTTATTTCCGTGGCATATTGCCGCACGGTACATATTTATGGCATCACTTTGTTATCATACCCCTCAATTACGGGATCCACCCCTGCTCAGACTCTTATCGTTTTTGTAGAGTCGAATCAACAGATTTTAGAAACTTCGACATTTTAATCACATTGTTTTAAAAATCCATGTAGTGTTAATAAATATTTACTGCGGCCTAGGCATCATTGTTAGTGTGCAACATTAGTATTAACCCCAACTGAGCCAATGTGTATAGATGACAACAGAGATATTTATTTCTTCCCATGTGTAAGGTGCGGCTCTCTGTTGTTGACCAAGTAAAAAATGTGGCTCTTCGTCTATGCCTTGTTGGCCACCCCTGTTCTATAATAACGACTTATATCGTATAGGGTTGGACTTGCTAGTTGAAAAATACCAAAAGTCAAAAGACTTATTTAACACACTTGATCTTAAGAATGTTACGATTTATGAAAAAAGGAACTGTGGTGTTTAAATGATAAAGCGCCCCAATAAAGCGGCGCTCAAACTGATCGTTTTGCCTTATTTTGGAAGTGATAGGCTACTTTTCAAGTTATAATTTAATGTGTCTGGCAACACAAATGTGTAGGATCTATTTGTTAACTAGCCAATAAAATGTTTAATAGCCGATGAAGGATAAAACGGATCCAAACTATATAATAATATTGACAGTGATTTTCTACCACTTTTAACCTCCGGCCAACAAATAATAATATACCTTTCGGACATTTTTTTACGCAAAAAATGACTTGAAATGAATAGTAATGATGTATAAGGTTAGTTAAGACTAGGCAAAGTATAGCGACACTGTCGTGCTTTGGTAAAAATATGACATTTTAATGTGTAATGCACTGTTTAGCTGATTTCGTATGAAAGCCTGGTTAGTGGGCAGAATAAAAAGGGTTGTTTTTCATTTTTTTAATTTGTTTATCTGACTTAGATTTAAAAAGTCGGAAACTATAATATACTGTATGAGTTTAAGTTTTCGCATAGAGCTAACCATCCAGAACATTTTATTGCTGTGTTATATCCTGTTTTATGCGTTAAATATATTTAAAAAAAATTCATTTTAAAATATAGGCTCCGATAGATATGATCACCATTCAAATTTAAATATACTAGCTTTAAAAAAAAATGTAAAATGTGTGCATACCGTAGGTCTACAAATCACATAATGACCAACAACTTTTGCTCGAACCTGTTTAATTAAAATAAAATATTTTCTAATTTCAACAGTTTACTGTGTGAGCATGGAAGCTAAACGCTGTTTTTTGGCCGACGCCCGACACGCTGCATTTGTTTTTATGTATACCATTGAAGTAACAAAATGTGGTGCTTGTTTTCAATCGAAAGGCCTCGTTTTCCGTCGAGCTAGATGATTGTGTGTGGTTATTTGCTTGCTTACATACTCACTGTTTTGCCTAACCTCGGGTTCAGGCGATTTTTTAATCCTCTCTAGGCGTATCGAGTCGTCGTGTGTGGCGCGTCGGCCAAATATATGCTTTTAAAGACAAACTACTCTTGTGGCAATGACCCTGTCATCAGCGGCGGGCCGCCCTTATTACAGAGTCTACCATACGCGACCTATTCAGTGTTAGGCAATGCCTCTAGCATCTTTGGCTCGGGCAACCATGCGTGTGTTATAAGTAACTGTCAAACAAACCGGAGGTTCACGCTGGTTCGGTGAATTATGTTTTATTAATCAGCAAAGGGCGTAAGCTTGCCTTTAAATCATAGACAAAGTGGTCAGGTACTTCGCTTGTTCAGCTGGTCAGTATCCAGTGTTCACCTTAGCGAAGGCAAGGTGTAATTAAACACTCTCTTCAGAAATGTTTAGGCATTTAGAAAAGGTAACACTTATGCCCACTTATCTGGGTTACCAGTTAGTCGCACTTTGTAGATGTCATTGATGGCAGATATTATCCACTATTTTAATTTTAATGTTGCCAGGTCTCTAGGGGCCAACAATATAAAATTTGCCGTGGTCGCGGCGATTTGTGTCAACAATATCTACGCCATGACGTATAAAACGTTAACGTTTTTGTAAATACCTAAAAAATAATATAGGTAAGTGTTTGCAAATTTAAAAAAGGTAATTGGATGTTAAATATTTTAAAATCAATATGAAAACGGTAGTTTGAAAGTTAGACAGAGTAAATTTTATATTTTTAGTAGTTTACGTATTTCGAAGATATATACGTTTTGAGAAGCATTTCATTTGGAAGCAGCATTCATTTATGGCCGTCAAAATTAAAGACATGTGTCGCTATATTATTGAAAAAGTGCGGTGGTGGCGCCCGTTAATACTGTCCAACTCGGTGGTCTCATTAAGTCACATTCACAAAAACGCGCCGTCTCTCTCTTGTTTGTGACGGCAGCAAATGTTATAACCAGCAAATGGTAATGGACCACCCAAGGCGCGCGGGCAGGTCGCACATTGCGAGTGATGTAAGCTCCGACATCAGTTATGTTCATCCTTCGTCTACGTCGTACAAAATGCCGCACGATTTGGCTTCTCGCCGCTTGTAATCTGCTTTCTTACGGACAAGTGAACAGCAGTCGTTTTATTCAGAGCATCAGGGCTATATCGCTAGTAAGCGTTACGCAGGGTTTGTGCCAGCATCTATGATTTATTGCTTTAGGTGACGATTTGATAGTCGAGTTGCTTGTCTGCCACTGACATATCGAAAGCTATATGCCATTGGATAGGCGACAGGACAAATTTCCTCTGAAACTCGTCTGTTTGGGCTTGTCCTTCTAAATGCATCGCGCCACCCTTCACGGGCACGTCGATCTCAAGTATTTCTTTGCGGCCAAGCGCAACGGGCCCGCGCATTAGCCTCCCTGACATTTTCCTGTCGCCCCTATTGCTCGCCGCCATTATGTACCCGAACGTGTCGTTTGGCGAGAGGAACTCTGTATAAACACCGTCACACGTATTCTACTGGGTTTTACGCCCCCTATAGCCCCCTCGCCACGAAGGCCCATTGTTCTCAATCCAGCCGATCATTCGCCCTCCACTGCTGAGCTATCTGCGCCTGCGTCCGGCTTTATCTAAAACTTTTACCCACAAGGTGGTCTTAAGTGGCTATTTGCCCCGTTTAATACAGGTAGGGTGGCTTGTGCTCGGTGCTAGGAGTTTCATCAGTTATACTTTCTGGGGGCTCAGCGTGCGGTTTCATTTAGTTTGCCTTCAAAGGATTAGCAAGGTACGGGGGCAAGCGAACGCAACAAAATTTCCCTTAAAGTTCGCTCCCGGGCTTAAACGATGCAGCTTTATTAAGTGAGTGTAGTTCAGAATTTACCCTGAGAAATAGAGGTTTGTTAATCAGCAAAGCTAAAACAACGTATAAAAGGAACGCTGAACAATTGTTATTAAAACATGTGCTCTTAGTTTGAAACCGTCTCACATTATTCTAGTTAAATTATGCAAAGTTTTAGGAGGTAACTTATGATCGGTGTAAGATGATGCTATGCTAGACGTATTTATAACAAATAATGTAATATAAACAGCCAAAGCGGGACATATTGAAGCGTGATTGGTGGTGCAGGACCGAGTTACACCTATCGCGATTAATCTTGATCAATATGACACTCGGCATGCGATGTGTTTGCGCTCGCATAATTCTCCTGTCGTACCACCTATAAACTCTGCTGTTGTTTAGAAATACCAGAGAAGATACCAATAGGACAAGACGAAAAGGACGGCGAACTGTGCGAAGAAGACTGCTAGCAAAACAATACCTGGATAATTACAGGAATACATCTTTATAAAGTCAAGGAGTATTTCTACCTCAACTTAAGTCATTGAATAAGAAAAGTATTTCCATGTGGCGAGCAGGATTTTGGTAAATCATATCTACCGGCGTTGGTCATCAAAAGTCAAAACAAGTGGCGCCAGTGCGATTACGAATCGGAAGGTTCACTACAGCGACCGTCCACTAAATTCGCCAGTGGTTAATACACCGTTAAGATGGATGGCCACCCGTAGAAGGCACAGGAAAATAAGGTGCGGACGTCAGTTCTGTCTTCACGAATACGAAGCGTGATGTATGATCCGAACGGGATTAACTTTTCCTCGCAGGTAAGTTTAGTGTTTCTTTGTAAATTTGCCGCTGTCTGTTGTTGTAAGGGATAGAAACAAGAAATTCCTGGATAGTGTGCGTTTGGCTTGTTTGGCCGTTTAGGTTTTTACCTGACGATAAATGCGTGGAAGCTTTGTGTGCGCTAGATTCCAAGGATTACAGAGGGGATTAAATCACACACTGCGGAAGCGGTTGGCATCTTGGGAAACTTAGACTTTTACAAAGTACTAAGTTTGAAGTGAATAATTTATAAATTTAAACACAATCCAAGATTTAAAAAAACAATATCGGTAGAACGAGGATTGTTTTTAAATAAGTGTTTTAACACAAATATAAACCTTATAGGATTTTATTTAAATTACTTATTTTTACTAATACACATATGTCGGAAATCAAAAAGATAACTTACCCGCCGTCATTTAAACTATTTAAACTAGGTATGATTAAAATTGTATTTACCAATATGCACACTATAGGGATGTTCAGATTTAACTTTTTTTTGAAAATTTATGCTTCCTGCTTGATTTCCCATTATGTGTCACATAAAAATCAGTTTCACAAGTTTTCAAAACAATTGGACAACATTTAGGGGCTCCGCAGGCACCCAAAAGTTATCACACTAAAATTGCTAAAATACGGGACTTCCCCTAACACGATACTGTACGTTTTTCTTTAAAAACAAAGAAACCTTGTAATTTTTATATTAAAGAATGGCAAGAAAACATTACTAATCTATTGTCCAGTTTTATGTAACTTAAAATGTATTCTTAAAGCCCCCAAAGCTCTACTTTACCCCATTTTTAGAGTTGTCATTTGATTTATCACATATATTCAATAAAATACATTTTTTTGAATTATTTCAAACTTGTTTATCGCCTGTGATCTTCAACAGCCTGCAGCAAGCTTGCACGTTGCTGAGGATTGTCATTTAACATAGCAGCATAATCAGTGATTAATATTTTTAACAAACACATGGTCAGCATGACCATGGAACTTGTCCGTAATCACAGCTTTGTTTTAAGACAAACAACGGCTCCATCAAAGCAGGTTATGACGCCTTAGAAACGGCATGCCTCAGGGATCAGTTCTGGCTCCTTTGCTGTTTAATGTTTATTACAGTGATCTGCCCGCCACAGTCTCCAAACATACGCTGATGACTGGGCGATCTTGCATGCTGAAGGGAATTGGCGCAGTGTTGAGAGGACTCTTAGTCCACCTCAATAACAAGGAAATTAAACATGTGTTGTCCGTCAATACCAATGGAAGAACTTTGGATTTCCATGTCTACATACCTCGTATTGCATCTGGACAAGACACTCACATTCCGACCCTGGCAGGCATTTAGCCCGCTGAGCTTCGCCCCAGAGGAGCCACAATACCAAAGGCTGCTATCCTCGAGATGCTCCTTTGTACCAGCTGTACTCAAATCACTGAAGGAATGTGAAAGCTCTGGTTTAGGTGAATGGATGGCCACCAAAAAGAACGAGGAGCAATATTACCCCTCTCCACCACTATTACCCCACCACCTTCAATAAGCCTTAGGGTTTTGGCCTGTCTATTCGAGCCTAGACTCGCCTTAACAGGCTGAGAACAGGGGTCGGGCGTGCCAGGTCTTCCATGAATAAATGGGGCTTCTGTGACTGTGGTTTCGAGGAACAGACTGCAGATCACATAGTCCCACGGTGCCGATATATCGCCAACCAAGTGGGACAAATGGTCAGACACTCTTGGACGATGAGACTATCCGCTGGCATCTCGACTTCTGCCCGGACATTTGAACTGGAATAATAAGATCGTCCATACGAAAGAAGAAGAAGATCAAGCTGGTGCAACACACAGTACAAGGTGGATGGGACAAGTTTTCTAAGGCCAAAAATGTTTATGTGGTCTGAACAGATGGGTAATGATGCTATTTTTCTAGACAAACTTGTCACATTTTCCATGTTTAGTAATCACCCACAAATGACCAAGGACACAAAGGCAGCAATTGCCCGAAAACTTCTTACAACTGCAAAACCAGAAGATTTCACCAAGGCATTCAAGTTTTGCATCATAAAATTAAAAGTTATACCACTTTAGAGGATTTGATTGGCTCAGATTTCTGGTTTATTTTACGCTACTTAATCAGATATGTGATTGGCCGACGCATTCTCCCGATTCATGGTGCTCATAATGGGTACAACGAGTTAAAGTCTTCATGTACTGTTAAAGTTGTGAATGATGCCACAGAAAGAGGGGGTAAAAGTAAACACAGATTGTGCTGCTATACTAACCGACAATCCACAGTAACAAACAACTTGCTACAAGCTGTTGAAGACCACAGGCAATCATACCCAGATTTTCTAAAAAAAAAAACCTTGGCTAAAAAATAAAAAAAGCTATTCAATGATGTTCCTTTTTACATTTTTTAACTATTACATTGGTATACTTTTGCTATATTCCTTCTTTATTCACTGTTGATTAAAATACTTTGCTTTTCATAATATACAATTTGTTAAAATATATTTTATCGTACATATGTGATAAATTAAATGACAACTCCAAAAATGGGGTAAAGTGGGTATTTAGGGGCTTTAAGAATACATTTTAAGTTATATAAAACTGGAAAATAGATTAGTGATGCTTTCTTACCATTGTTTAATATAAAAATTCAAAGGTTTCTGTGTTTTTTAAGAAAAACGTACAGTATCGTGTTAGGGGAAGTCCCAGATTTAAAGCAATTTCAGTGTGATAACTTTGGGGTGTCTGCGGAGCCCCTAAATGTTGTCCAATTGTTTTGAAAACTTACGAAACTCATTTTTATGTGACACATAATGGGAAATCAAGCAGGAAGCATAAATTTTCAAAAAAAGTTAAATCTGAACAACCCTAATGCACACGTATACGTTATAGGCTATATTATAGTTAAATCATGTTGCGTAACCTTATTACTTATAGTTGCTGTAATTAGAAGTTTAAAGGTAAATTAACTTGGGCGTTTAATATTCATGGCGACTAGCTATGGGTATTAAAATTATGATGTGTCTTCTGAAAAAAATCCATAAATAAAACAAACACGAAACCAGATTGATCGTTTTAAACCGCACTACGTTTTATTTCGGTAATCCTTTTTTGCAACTAGTCTATGATAGCAAACAGTGGACATTTATTGAATTCAATATTTAGGTTTGTTGTAACTTGTCCTTAAATCGGGCAAACTTTCCGATTCAACCAAGACCAACCAACAAACTTGATTTTTAATTAAATTATTTGATGCAATACATAACATTTATAATGGATACCTGGTGAAGAATAACGTTTGGTACTCTAAATACATTGATTAGGCGATGCCTTTAGATATAACAAAAGTAAAGACAAAAGGGAGTATTTTATTTGTCTTCGCAAAAAAGTAGAGTTACTGTGAAAAAAGCTTTTAGCCAGTTGACCAGCACTTATCTCTACTAATTTACAATATATTCGAGTTGGTTTTTGATACGTGGATGTTGTTTTTCTTACCTATGTTACTGTGGAACTTCAATCGGGTAAAACCGTCTCTTCCCCTGGAAAAAATGTTCACCATAGAATATGTTGTAAAAAGCACAAATATGAGTTTGTTTTGTTTGTTTTTTTATTATGGTCAACATTTGTCTATCTCTATTTATAAAAAGTGCCACAGAGTAAGTTTTAACGAAGAAGCGCAAAAAACGAACGGTTCGCACAGGAACAGGCGATAATTTTTATTGATGACGCCAGCAACTTGATGACGTATTGATGACGTCATCAAGATCATTTATTTGATGACGTCATCAACGCCATGACTAGAATCTTAAAAACACTTGTTCTTCAACGAACTCGTGTGCAAATTGCAGCTCAAGCCAGTATAATTGCGCAAAACGCAAAAAATGCGTTTATTTGATTTTAATTGGCAAAGAGTTTTACTTTGAAAGTGGGTGGTTCCCAAACCTTTTGTTGCCGCGACCCCGTTTCAGTTTTCAAAAATCTACGCGACGCCCATTTTTCTGGTTTTACACATAAACCATATTCCAATCATAAACAATAAGGCAAAAATTGTCGACAAATTGTTTAAAGGTTTTGCAAGAATGTCAGGATTTGCGTCGAAAGCATGAACAAGTTACTAAAAGTTACGCATCAAGGTATATTAACGTCATAAGACTTTTGTCCCAACAAAGAAAAAAATATTGTGCAATTATGACGTAACAATACTCTTTTTCGTAAATTCGTAGGAGTTTAAACAAAACAACGAGAAGTGATTTATTTTAGTTTTTAAAACTAATGATGGTAATATAGAAAAAGTTATCTTAATATATGTAAAATGTTCAAGCAGGTAAAATGTTGTTACATAGAGTTTTACCCGGTGTGGCCCAAAGTGTATTCGGTGGTCGAAAGGTCATCGTCTCTATTTATATTAGAAGGCCAATAGGCTAAAACTATACGCTTCATCCATTGACTGAAAACAATACTAATAAACATAACTGGTTTACTAATAAATTTCATCAACACAATTATATTGTGTGATTGTTCTTTGATAGATTGGGGGCTATATTTTTAGTTTATATTGTTTGTTTTTTTTCCTCTTGCGACCCCTTGGTGTTTCTAATGTTAAGAATTGATACTTGACCTATAAAACTTCTGTAATATGGTACACATTGTAAGCATTCACTTACAATATTGATATTTCCGACTTGACCTTGCTAAGTTAAAAAAGGTTAAACCTTATATTACAACATTGTCCCATATAAATCAATGCAATCAAATACTTTAAAAAACAATAATATTTTTTTTAATACACGAAGGAAACCTAATAAAAGTGTTAAAACGATTTACTTGCGTCAATTTTTTTTTAATTAATTGGAAGCTTCAAAGCACTGGGGCATAGCTATGGTGTCCAATGCCAGACAAAGCAATGGAATGACGTCTGCCCTGGTGTTTCCGTTTCATGGAAAAGATACAAGTGGCATTTCGTGTTGGCTTTCTAAAAGTTTGATGTGAACTATTTACCCTTGTTTAGTTAGAATTGTTTTTTCCATTTGTTTTGTCGTCTGAGTTATGAAAATGTAATCACAGATGGAAAAAAACCCATTACCAGCTAAACAAAACGGTATGCTTGACGTTTATTCGATCATGCGTTTTGTATTGTATGGAATTTGTTTATAAATATGCTTTTAATAAAAAAATTACTAATAGCATGGTGCAAATTATTTCACTAGATACATTTTCTTTCTGCTTTTTAACTAACATTTGCAGGTTTATTTAGGTATATGAAAATCTTACAAGAAATGTTACCCTTGTACGAACAACTTACGCTTCACAATTATGGCACAAAAAAAAAAAAAAAAACTTAGGCTGCGCCAACAAACATAATAAAATAATTTACGTAAGTGGCAAATTTTATCGATTGCGATTTATTTTCGTAACGTACAACATAACAAATTCGCTTTACCTCCTTCCAGTCTTATCGCGTAATACGCTTCCTTAGAAGCAAAGTATCCTATGAAAAACGTCTTATGATGCACAATGTGCCACTCCTCTTTGGTGAGCTAGGGCGAGCAATATAATTGTCCGGAAAAGTCCTGGGTTATCGAAAATTTTTCTCTCGTACATCTCGTAAGCGAGAGAAGGGAAAAAGGCAAAACTTGTCTTCTTGTGTGGTCTCGTAGAGTAGACTCCTCCGAGAGTAGCGCTGCTCGCCAGAGCGTACTGCTGTATAAAGAAAAACTTTAACAGTCTGAAGGCTTCCTGAACAGCCTTGTATCTTTTAAAATAATATACCTAAAGAATAATAAACATACTCGTAAAACAACGGTATGTTTAGTTATCTATATATAGTTTCCATGATTTTATTTTTCGCAATCCTTAAAAGTAAATGACGGTAAATAGACCAAAGGTATGCAGTAGAATTCTACCACATTCTATTTCATTGCGTTTAGTTTGCAACGTAGCTCTGACGACATCATGTGGAAGCATGGCCTGATTTAACGTATTTCCAGTGTTTTAAATTGGATAATTATAGTAGTTTAAAAAATATTAAGCCAGTCCACAATGCGGGACCAAGTTTAAAATTAACACTAATGCGTGGAACGCCAATGAAAAAGACAACTATTAATTCATTACCGAGGTGATTTAGTCTTGTCTTTACGTAACCTTTTACACATATAATTTCAACAGACCAATGGGTTTAAGTTTGTAAAACGAATAAGCGTATAGCAATCAACAGTATAATTTTTCAACTATATTACAAAAATAGTTTATGATTTTGTAGCAAACCCAGCCAACTATGGTATGATACCGAAGCGCGGATCAACTTTCGGCGAGAGAAAAAATGAAAACACGGCGCAGTTTGAGAGCGAAGTGGCGACTTACTTCGCTCGGCCGACTCTATTCATGCGTTATTGCGTGAAGAAGAACAGGCCGCCGCCAGTTGTAGGTCCAACACTAAAGCAGCAGCTATACTGTTTTATCTCCATTGAGCATTATTGAGTGTTTTATCTGCCAACATTTAGGGATTAGTGGTTGCAATGTGCGAGAGTTCTTAAAGCTTTTGCCCTGAAACACCCCTTAAGTTTGGCCAGGAGGATTTAAACTACGTTTGAAGGCTCTGTTTAGAATTGTTTTTAGTTTACTAGAGAGAACATTGGGCGTATTTCGGAACAAACCCACTGATGAGAATGATTATTATCGGTTTTTGTCTAAGTTAACGAATAAAGAAATATTTAGCTGTAGTGTATGCGAAATAAAACTGATAGGTTTCCGGTTTTATCTAGAACTGTAATTCGCCAACAATACTGTTCATTGTGAGTTATAGTTGTGGTCATAGACAACAAGACAAGAAACGACTTGTGTCAGTTGCTTTAGGAAATCAGCTAGTAGTGCTATATTATTGCTTGTTGTGGTAGGGTGGCGTACTTGAGCTTAGTATGACGACAAGTAGTAATTAACAAACCTTCTTTACAAATAAGACTTGCTGCTTCGATACCAGCAGTACAACCATTACGTTATAGCTCGCGGCGCGCCTATGACCGCTTGTAAACTTCACGGAAATTCAACTGCTTATGAGCGTAGTCGCCACGCTCTTCGTTTGCGATTAAGTTTAACGTTTGTAAGTGCCCTTCTAATTCATAAAGTGAGGGCTATAAGATACCTTTTTGTATTTAAAAGCTTTGACACCCACTCTGTTTTATTAATTTACCATTGATTGCTCTCTGACATTCATAAATCTGTTTTGCACTAACTGTGTAATAGTCAATATGCTCGAACTAAACATATTATTCCCAATATATGGGGTGATTTAGTATTGTTATAGTCAAAAGTAGACAAAAGTCGTTACAAAAATTCTAAAAAAATACCTTACAATAACATATTACTCGCCCACTATACAGTTCACATGTATCATGTGTAGTTTAGTCTTGATAATAATTTTGCAAGTTATAGTTTAAAACTGCGTAAAACAAATGTCATTTTCAGATATAATTCAGCGCGAATTTGCCCAAAACATTTTTAGACATTTTTTGTAAAATATGGTCGAATAACAAAGAGTGACAGCTCTTGGTATGTGGATGTATTTGACGTTGAATCTATGATGAAAAGGCAGATTTTACCTTATCAGCACCGCATACAGCACATGCGACCATGGTGTAAACATGGACGACAATCACAAAACTAATGCACATGCTGCCCGTGTTCAGGGCAACAACAAACTCGACAATCCGTTGCGAAAAAATGGGGACTATGTCCTCAACGCAGAATACCGAAGGAAAGGTCACATGAATTCTGATCATGATTTGCACAATCCACATCGACATGCATATTCGATCACGCCACGTCTTGACAGCCAATCAAATGCCGGGACAAATTCTCGCGATGTTTGTGCTGCAGAGGATGTTATTTCCGTGTGTCCAAATCAATCGCCATTAGTAGTAAAGACACCAGCACGAACCGAGGCTAAAGAAATTACTGTCACTGCAGAAGCAAGCGAAGATGGCCCTAAGCGAGGTCAGTCGACTATAAAACTTTCTTCTCGTTCTCCGGCAGTTCGGTCCGCCATTGCCAAACGAACTTACAACGACAACTTGTATCTCGATAACCTATCGTCTTCGTGTAGTTCAGACTGGAGTCTTTTAAACAGCTCAAGTACATCGTTGCAACAACAGAAGGCACTTCAGGACAGGTCAACCAGCAAGAATAATTCGCGGTTATCTGTTGCTTCAAAACGATCAGGCCTATCTAACAGTGGTGGAAAGCGCAAACCACAGACAAAGCTTGCAGAACATCGCTTAGATCTCAGTTCCTTGTCAGATTTTGATATTTCTGTTAACGAACCTAAAATGACCAACAGTAACTTAGAAATGGGTGAAGACGATGCATCTGGTTCTGTCGATGCTACCAGCCCCAGTCGTTCGTCACCAGTTGAAAGCGTCGAAGTGTCCGACGAGGAAGAGAGGCAAAACCCTGACGTTTCTTCAAATTTAACACCGGCCCAAAATGAAATAATGAAGGATCCTTGGGTACGTGCGCCACCTTTAGAACCAAACAGCTCACCGAGAGTGCGATTTGTCACAAATGGCATGCAACCCGCAGCGCAAGCTAGTCAGGATTCGGAAGCAAACCAAATCACGAGTTCAGAAGCCGAAGCTTGCCCAGTCGACGAGCCATCCTTCAACACTCCAGTCAGGATTTCTAAAACTGACAGCCAAGAGGAACTTGACCGAATTGGAACTGAGCAAGAATTGGCTGTCCCTCGCTGCGAATCGTCATCTGCACCGCAGCGAAGTTTTACTGACAGGATTCGAAACGACCTCGATCTACTAAGTCGTCCTAGTTGGTGCGACGCTCAGTTTGCGCTTTCTCGAGTTGAGCAAGTAAGTGAAATATTTACTCGGTTCCTTTCAGGTGACTTGCTTTCTATAACATCCTAGACTTTCTTTGTGTTTACGGGATTTGGTTTTCCTGTGATCTGTTAAAAACGTCACACTTGGATATATACAAGTCTTGATTTTAATTGAATATTTGTTTTGAAGGACAATGTCAAATATTTAAAACAGTTATTGGTTCAATGAGTTTTGATTAAAGTTTATTTCGATTTGGTTTGAATAATGCCCGAAGCGACGTGACACTATTTGGCTTCGGTCGGTTGTATTCCAATGTGCCCGGCGCCACTTATGCAAGTGATGCAATCCCGGCACGTTCCGCCATTTTGCAAATGCCACAAATGGTGAGGCAGTTGCGATGCATGGAAACGACGTCACTAGTACAGTCCACGACAGCCTCGTGAATGGAACAAACGTGTCGCGTCTTAGTTCAGTCTTAATTAGCCAAAGCGTTTTTTTACCAAATGTCAGACGACCACCACTACTTTATGCCGAAACTAGAATTATGGTTTATTTATTAAATTAGATATAACAATCGGATCATAAATGAATATTACTATCTGCGCCGGTTTCGCTACCCTATGAAAGGTTTCTTTGATATGCGCTCCTATTTAGTTACAACACAGTAATTTAATGGCCGCAGTGGTCTAGACGTATTTTTTTCGAAAGGACAATCTATTTCCGTATTTCAACCCAGTCGCTCCTTTAAAAGACCACCCTGCAGACGTCGATAATTAAAAGCGGTTTCGGTTACGCCGAATCTAAACTTTGTCGTGTCGTATAACATCACACTGGGACTTCAGAGTTGTCGCTAATTGCGATTCACAGACGAGTTTCCTGGATTCTGGCGACCGTTGAACATTTGAGACGAACGGGGAGAAATTAATTGAAATTTCGTAACAAATTTGCCAGCCTTTCTTTTTTCCCACATATATTGCCAATAATTCTGAACGTCTTTGGTGTGATCGCACTCACAACTTTTAATATATATGAAAAAGCGTTTACTATAACATCCGCATGCCACCGTGTTAAAATTAAAGAGTGTGGCTCTGTGTAAGCGAAGGCAGTGTATCCCGTTAATAGGAGCCATGAAAACCCACGCATTCTTCGCTAGCCGTGCGTGTAACCGGTGACGCTGTTGTGTTGTGGTGATCCGCCAAACTTTTTGCACGGCGTATTAGGTCACTCGATAATCAGGCAACGCCTGGCAAGAAATGTTGTATCGCTATGCAAGATTGCGCAATTTCGTTTACGTGCCAAATTTGTTAATATTTTTACTTGATTATACTTTTATCTACTTCTCTTTCGATGTAATTTAAGCAGCTTTTTCTTTATTTATTCCCATGCTAAGTTTTCTTTAATGCTAAATTTTGGTTAATATAAAACGGCGTTACACTACAATTTAAGACATCAATAACACGTAAATGTATATAGGGTCTTCGTTTAACTTGTAAACCCTCTAAAAGGAATACCGCGGAATAACAATAAAACGCCTTTTTCGGCCAAACGAAGCGCTAGTCATCACACACTGCCGCCCGTGAAAGCTCTTCCGTTATTAGATTATTTCTCTCCCTTGCATCGTTATTTTCGCGACGATGGACGATCGCACGCTCTGTGGGGCGGGCTTCGGAGCCGACTGCCAGTAACCTTGAAGAAATAGAATCTGCTTTGACGCTTGCTGCTGCGGACCAATTCAGCAGCGGCATGTGAAACGGTGCGCGAAAAAAATCAACGGCCCCGTTCGGTGGTCTTGCGGGATTTCGTGCAAACTTGCTTTTTTTTAAATCTGCTACGGGGTGTGAAAGTTAACTTGTGCTGTCGTGTGCCATCCTTCTATCAGAAATATATCTTGATGCTTTTTAAGGACATACACCATTGCTTTCTGAGAAATAACGACATTTTGTTGTATGCTGTGACTTTGGCATATCAACCCGGCCTCCGTAGTTTTTTTCTGTTAACAAAATTAAAGAAATTTCTTTACCAAACTTCATATGTGTAACTATCGAGTTTTAAAATCGTATGAGCGCCATAAAAGGCGCGATTTGATATTACACGTGGCGGAAATTTACAAATCGTAAACAGAGGCTATGAGTGACAATTAAAGTTAACCTAACTATTCGTAGTTGTCCATCGATTTATTATACCAGCATCAGGTAGCATTAAACGTAGGTTGCAATGCCACCAACATACCACGCAATTTTTTTTATACACAATTGCGCTGGGTAGTCGTTTTTCAGTCGATGATTATGCAAACTTGTCGGCTGTCGGATTAATGCGACTCGGAAGGTTATTCGTCAAGATTTCGTGATCGTCTTTGGTCTTTGCCCTTAGGCCAGCAATTACGATAGGACCACCCATTTTTCCCAAAACCTCTATCCACGGTGTGGTCACGACGTCGACACAGCGGTGATTATTTGGCTGTCACGGGAGCAGTCTTACATGTAATTTTGAACAACGTTAAAATTTAAGACGATTATAGTTCTGTTTTACCCACAAATCGTCGATCATTGGTTACATTCTTTGCTTATAAACTGCACAGGGCAATGTTGTGCTTTCGTTTGACAAGACGGTCTTTGTCCGAGTGTTAACAAGAATTTTTTACAAAACAATTTTTGTATGATTTTCTATTGAATAGATTTGCAACAACCGAACAGATTCGTCTGTGTAAAATTGCTTTCGCTAAAGCAGTATTTGTACCAAACGTGGTAAATACGACCACAGTTATCCAAAGTATCCACGACCACAACTTTTACAACAAACCGCGATGTGTTTCTTTTCGCAGGGCAAGGCCTCGGGCAGCCGATATGCCCTTCGTCTTCGGGCTTTTATCCACAAGTTTTTATTCGCCCTGGGGTGTATAATCCAGAGTAACGCCTTCACCGTGTGCTTCGTGGGACTTCTCTTGCTCGCAGCATGCTGCATTGGTCTCAAGAATTGGCACATGGAAACCAACATTGAAAAACTATGGGTAGAAAGTAAGTTCATACAATACTATTATTAAAATTTGCACCAGGTTTGTTTTCAATGCATGGGATTTTTGTATAACCCCCATCAAACCTCTGTTTGATTTTAAAAATTTTAAAATATCGTGCGAACAGAATCTAATGACATGTATTTAATGCAGGGTTTTCCTTATTGAGGTAATTACGTAGCATTTGCAATGAAAGACTAATTGACAACTATTATTTTCAAAGAGATTCGTTTACCTAAATGTAAAACTAAATTATTTCGACAATGCCACGTATCCCGGCAATTGAAATAACCGTAGATTTTAGGTTCCGGTGTTGTGTCTAGTTCACTGTCTGTAAGGTAAACCGACCGCTTACTATATTCTATTTTAGGGCAGTAGACGACGCTATAACAAAATATAGTAAAAGGCTATAAAATCGATTATGTTTTAAGCGATGCGCCTTCTGCCAATAGGTTCATGGAAAAACGACACAGGTGGCCAGAGTAGCACGGGTTGATTTTAACTGCATTACCAAGCGACCCAAATACACCCGAGGGCGCTGAATTGAGTATTAAGCTTTTATGTGGCCCAGAGGAGTTGTTGCCTCGGCGTACATCGCGGTAGATCAAAATCCAGATAGAAGTGACTTGATATCGAATTAGAAGCCACGGATCACGGAACTATTAATCCATTTTTTGCACGCTACAGATTTTAGATGGGTAGTCAAGCGATCAATGTGCAGTTTCTTCGTCAATGCTTTTTCAAAGTAGACCTGTGTGAAATCTCTGTCCGTACTTCGTTGATATCAGGCAAGCATCAGTAACAGAAAACCAGACTTGTCACTCGCAACATGTCACCCGTTAAATTTGCTCGCTACCTGATGACACCGACGAACGTTGTCTCCGATTTCGAGACGTTTTCAAGAAGCCTTGTCACTTCATGGCTGTGCACAAATTGACGTTGTCATGGGCGAAACAGTTTTAAGTGCATTGGGTGGTCTTACTTACCAGGCCACTAACGGACTGTTTTGTATTCCTAATAATATTCCCTTTCTGCTACGGTGCCATAATTTACATTCTAGTGTCCCATTGGCTATTGTCAGTCGACCAATCGCCTGCAGCCATAGAGCCCTAGACCAACGCAATTAAACACCCAGACAGCTTGACTGAAGTCAGGGCTAACAAGCTATAATACAACTTTTTGTGGCAATTAGTGCCAAACCGTAGTTACACGCACCAAGAATTTAAAATAATCAAGTAATGATGTAATAAATTTGTTATATGTAGACAAAATTTGTTGACCGACCAGTAATTTGTTTTGCACAATCAAAAAATAACCCATATATTATTATTATTAAACAAGGTTTAACTTTGGAACATTTTCTCTCTCAACAAAAAAATTTGACTTCCCACCACGGCTTTGTCTTACCGTTTTAACTTTTGTAAAGCCGCTACACTTCGTTATTTTTGCTATTTCGTCTAAAGGCGCTCATGGTAGTAAAAACATAGTTGCTTTAAACCTACACGGCGATGTTCGGTGATGCGTGTCTCGCTTGCAGGGGCGCGCCTTGTACTTGCGTGTGGTCCTTGCTGTACGACTTCTCCCGAGTGTCGAGCAAGCCCATAACCCTATAACGTTCTGTGGGCGGTTTGTTGAGTCAAAACAACAACACTTTGAACTTACTTTGCAAAAACAATAAGCTCGTGCCAGTAGACACATAGCATTCATTGGCATGAGCTAATTGTTTTTGCAAAGTAAGATCAGAAGTGTTTTCGGCAATACAATTCAGTTGACTGCTTATTTTCAAATATATTTCAGCAAAATGATTTTTTGCTGAATATCAATCTTAGACGTGGTATTGTTATTTCCCTGGAGAATTCTTCCAACTTGTTTCGTTTGGGTCTAGTGCTTATGAACGGTTTGAAAATACAAGTCTGTTGGCAGGACTGGCGGGTTCAATTTCAGGGTAAATTCTTCTGTTCTATGATGGTGGCCATTTTTACCCTGCGCTGATTTTCTTTTTACTGTCAACCGTTGCCAGGGGCGACGATTGGCGAAACGCAGTTTGTTTTCAAAACACCCAATTATTTTTGCTCCCTGAAGTGCGTCACACTGCGAGGAATCTAAGCGTGACGATAATGCGATGGGAAATTGCTCGAATTGAGCTACTTGTGATTCACCTCTATACCCACCCCAGAAGTCACACTACTTCACTGGAGTATAGCTTTAATGTAATTTGCTATATTTTCAGTCAACATCTTTCGGGCGCTTATTTCTTCCAAACATCGCTTTTCGCGTGGAAGATCATGCAAAGCAAAATTTACGGCATCTTCCTTTTTCATTTCAGTTGCTTACCAAGGTTAGCTTGCGTTGTAGAGTTACGTAACTTGTAGGAAACGTTGCGCGGTGGTAAGTAGTTTTGTAAAAGAAAGGTGTCTACTTTCTTTTCTTTTTGTGGGCGACTGCTTGCTTCGCTTACCTTGGACAGATGGAATTGTAGCTGATGCGACGTAGATTACAGGAAACCGCAATGACAGAAACCCGATTTGGATCGCTTCTCCTAGTAAGCTTCTGTTATCACCAGCGCACGGGATTCTATAAACAGCGCTAATACCCAGTGTCGAAGGCGGATCTGCGGCCGATAACAAAGCCTGCTTATTTGTTTTGCTCAAACGCCTCCGACCCGACAGAAGCGGTTCCATCACTCCTGGTGGGCTCATAGACCAGCAGATAAAGAATGGCAACAACGCACCGGCTAATCTCGTTGACGCCAGTCTTCGGTCATTTACGGCTGGCGGCCTTAGTGTTCAGTGGGATCTGAAGCAAATTGCATTTTTTTGCAACATGCGTCTTTTACCCATAAGCTCTATGTAAAAAATAGATACGTTTTTGTGTCCCGAGTGTTGACTAGTTGTTTACGATGTTGGGGTAGGGTTAAACGACCTACATCACTAAGGGTGGGTATTGCAAGGCGAACTATCGAAGCTCGCTGGACTTGCGTTATTTGTGTCAGCTTACTGATTTTAAGTGGAAGCCTGGATTGATAATAAGCTGAAGCTCATGTGCACGAAGACAATCAATCGCCTGTTATTTACTTTATAAAGTTAACCACAGCGAAATGTATACGCCACCATCTGACACCGACCAAATTTCGCAATTAGATGGCCAGTCGAGTCAAATTTTTACTTGGAGCAACCACTTCTTTACTAGAACGTTATATGCGGTTTACAAAGCTCACAATATAATCAGTCGTTTACTACCTACATTAAAACGATGCGACACCAATGTCAACATACTATTTGTGATCTCAGGTTTGCGCGATTGAAATTTAGTCTAATTTTTGCTGAGTTAACAATTTTCGAATTTTCGGTAAATTATAAAATTAACACCTGTTTATTTAAATATCATTTCATATTAGCTTTTTACCTTGTGGGCCTATGTATCAAAATGAATTGACAAAACGTTTGCTATTTTTATAAAAACTGACGACTGGCTTAATTGCTGTTTTTCCTTAGCCGGTGGACAACTGGAGTCAGAGATGAAGTACAAGGCCTCGATTGTTCCGGCTTCATCCAGCAGCTCTTCAGGGAGCACCGGTTCGGAATCCTCAGACTCCTTTAGCATGCAAATGCTCATTCAAACCGGACGGGACGCTGCAACTATTGATGCGTTTAAGTATCATCTCGAAGCAGCCATGGAAGCGACGAAAGTAACAGTCTACATGTACAACCAGTAAGTGGTAAATTACAAAATTACAAAATGTTCGGGTGGAATCCTAACAGCATAGTTTTTTTATTCGCACTAATACTTATTTTGACCCAGTTAACGGGGAAAGCCGTAATGATTTGTGGCGATCTATGTATAAATAAAAAAGTTCAGAATTTTTTTGCCTAACTTTATGGAAATGTTTGACAAATATGTTTATGTATGAACATCGATTGTATTAAAAGTTGCAAACTTATAAATACAAAGGATTTAACGAAATCCGTTTAGCTTTTTGATAAGATTGTCTAATATAATAATTTTCCTTATTGCGTTGTGTCTTCTTTTTAGCATACGATTTATGTAACCTTAGCTAAAACCTTGATTTGAGTAACAAGAAAGAACCGTACACTTACCCTTCTAAGTATATTTGTAGGATACTGTTTTTCTTTTTTGATGTAGCTTTTCTATTTAGGACATGGCGATTCGATGATGTTTGTTATAAACAATCATTCTCTCTGGGAAGCGACAACGGCAATTTCTTTGCTGCTGTGAGTAGAACCTTGTATTATGAATTGACCAGGTCTAGTTGGTTGTCTAAAAACCACTTACTGAGGTTTACTTTATCCGTTGTAATGTTGGTTTCTTAAATAAATAACGAAGTTGACGTCTATAAATATTTAAATTTGTTTTGTTCATATGCATTATTAGCTGAGTCTATTTGTTTATACTGCAACCACGTTTGTTGCTTTCTTAAATAATTAACGATGTTGTTTGGTAAATGTTTAATGCTGTTTCCCTTGTAATAGATGCTGGACAAATTAATTCCCTGTTTTGTGATCAGTCCGCTGGACTGCTTTTGGGACGGATCAAAAATTTTGGGACCAGATGTCCCGATAAAGACAATCCAGTAAGTTGATCTTTAAAGTTTTACTCAGCGTCATGACAAACAAATTATTTTTACGTCATGTTTGTGATGTCGGCTCGAAGGAATTTTCCACGCGAGCTATTTCCGTCACGGTTAAGCGTCATCACAGCCAATTTTATAATGCCAATTTTGTGACGGGATATTACGTACTTTCACGGTATTCAACAAAATAAAAAATCCAGCAGATTAAGTAAATGGTAATTTGAAATGTTATTTCTAGTGGAGTACCGGACATCACATGGAAGACACTTGATCCCCAGGGCCTGCTAGATACAATTATTAACGCACTTGCAGGAAGCTCCTTGTTAAATGATATTAAAAAGTATCGGGATCTGATGGTTCAGGTATTTTTACATATGTTATAACGTGTTTGGTTTTGGTTTATGTAGCCTACCGTTGCATAAATTGAATAACAGTACCGAACTAGAAAAGGCAATACCGTTCCACGTCGACCTTTACGTATTTTCTAACGATTTATGTTTTATTTTTTTAGGCTGGAATAACCAGTGGCTATATGAATCGATGGTGCTTGGACCCCTTTGACAAGGAATGTCCTGAAACCGCCCCTAATTACCACAGCAAACAGGTATTGACATACGATTTTACAAGCCACCAGCAGACACGGACAACTTTGTAGAGGTCCGAGTAGTCAAACCAGGCATTTTGAGAAAGAATTTTATATCACGAAACGCTTTGCATAATCTTGGATAAACAGTGGATATAAAATAGTTCATTAAAAATACTTCCACTAGATTGAGTTTGTTACATATTATAAACATTTTGTTAGCTTCCTGACGTTAAAGCAATTCTGGAGAGAGGATGTAATGGATTTGCCACTAAGGTGATGCAATGGCCCCTTGATCTTATTGTTGGTGGGATCGACTATAACTCGGAAGGAAACATCACTAAGTAAGACTAACTAATATATAATACATGTTTTAGTTGTAGGAAATCGGTTGATATTACGGTGTCGATTCATCATTTTACGCTAAACATGAACAATATAGGTAAACCAACATTGCTTTTCAGTTTAAGCTTTGTGAAATAAAAAGTTGGTATTTAATGTTCACACGCAGTGTTTATCGAGAACTAACGAAGTACCGAATTGGACATAGGCTTGGCAAGTTGTTGCTTTCGTGGCATGCGAGATAAATCTTTGCTTTTTTGGCGTAATGCTGTCAGTAAGAGGAGGGGTTTATTCCGGGTGACTGCAATGTCAGAAAAGCTGATTTGCCCGTCAAATCAACCTGCTAGCGTGCTGCCACTGAGCTGTCAAGACATCTCGTCAATTTCAACTATCGCACGTATAACACCGCGAATAATACTTTTGAAGTGCGTTGTACTGCCGCGCCCTGGCAGGTTAAATGGTTAAACCTGTTTAATCTCATATTAAACAGCATATAGTTATTTTCGCGACGCAATGCCTTTCCAATATCCACAGTTAGATGTCCGAAATATACAAATGCTTTAACAAAATATCGCTAAAACATCGGTTGTTATCTATAGTGCCAAGGGTCTTCAGACTCTTATACAGCTAATGGGCACGAGCAACATGTACGATTTTCACAAGCTTAGCTTCAAGACGATTGCCATCGACTGGAATGAGCAAAAGGCGAAGGAGATTCTTTACGCTTGGCAGAGAAAGTTTGTTGATGTAGGTTTTAATCACTTATTTCAATCATGCGCTTTTGACGTAAGCTTCTTATTTGTTGTAAAAACTAAAAGAGTATACAAGACATATTCAAAATAATAATTAGTTTGGTACGATGGCCTACAAATACCATGTTTTTTGCTTTTTCGGAACAGAAAATGTACAAGCTAAATGAGAAGGAGAATCAAAACGACAACCCTCAAACTCTAAACGCTTTCACCGGCGCTACGGCAGAAGATATTTTATTGAAATTTTCCAACATTAGCGTGATTCGTCTCCTTGGTGGTTATCTGTTGATGGTGTGTAACTTTACTCCCTTTGGTGCTTAATGACTAGGGGTTGTAGTTAATCGTAGAATGAATATCAAACCTATACAAAAGTAGTGAGCAATAATTTTGGTGCACAAATTCTAATTCCTTAGCGTAGCGGTTCGTTTTGGCTTTGGTCGCGTGGCACCAACACTTTTGACAACACTTAATTTCGCAAAACTTTTAAATTTGTTTGCTGACGGATTTGGGGTTGACTTCTGGGGCTATCATGGGTCAATTGTCTCGTAGATGGGGTACGCCTGCTTATCGCTGATGAGAGCCAGGGCATCTACGTCACAGGGAGCGGTTGGTCTGTTCGGAGTCGTTTTGGTCGCACTTTCGGTGGCTGCTGGTCTCGGCATCTCTTCTGTTATTGGAATTAGCTTCAACGCCGCTTCCACCCAGGTATGTTTTAACTTTGTTCTTGTTTTTAGTTCAAAGTATTTGAAATGCATAAGGTAGTATCAGCCAAATAAGGGATTACAACAAAATTTTAATTCATTGTAGAGCTAATTATACAACAACTGTTACTGTCTAGCCATAGCCCACAGTGAATTAACTTGTTTACTGCCTAAAACAGTGGTATATTATTTTTTTTGTTACCGCGTTAATAAAGTACATTGGTAATATTACAAAAGCTTGACAACGGATCAATATTATGTTTGAGATGCAAAACTTTTCTTTTTCTCATTTGGTAAATGACGATTGAATTTATGTTACCATATAGCAATTTAAAAATGTAATCTTACGTATTACGTTTAAAAACAATAAATTAAATTATATAATTATATTGTTTTTGTGTTGCTTCTGTTATAAAAAGTTTATAAATTTGTATTTGAATACTTAGGTAATTTTGCTAACATCTACTAAATTTAAATGAAAACTTTGGTAGCTATCCTTAACCTTTTTTTTCTTTTTTTTCTTTAAACCATATGACGTGATTTTAATACAACATAGGCCAAGTGTCTTTCCCTGTTTAAATATACTTGACCTGGTCTACAAAAGTGAAACAACATTAAAATATGTTACGTTTTAAAAGGTTCTACCATTCCTGATGCTTGGACTTGGTGTGGATGACATGTTTCTCATGGCTCATCATTTTGGGGAGATCGCAGTCTTATCCTACATTCCTTTCCACGTAAGTGACATATGTTTAAGAACGGCAAATGTTGGCCAGAAAATGCTTAATTTTAATTAATAAAAATTTAAAATCGATTCAGTTGTTATTTATTTTGCAAAAATAAATTAATTTTCCGTTTTAATTTTCAACTTTCTATCTTGAATATTTTTACGTCTAACCTATATTTTTGACTCGGCATATAGCAATTTGAAACACATATTAAGCTATATGTTTTGGGAGAGGGGTTCCAAACAACCTAATGAATACAAAATAATATGCACCAACTTCCTACCTTCTTTGCTTTAACATCAAAAATGTTTACTTCAGATAACATATATTGAATCCAACGGTTAAATTGATCCACTATACCAAACATCGTGTACCAGTTCTAAATTTTTCGCAGATCTAGCATGACAAATAGCGAAATCGTATAGCGTTGCTCAGTTGATGTACGAACGCATGTCTAGGGTCGACGAGGGTCAGCTACACACCGTAAATATATATTGCCACCAATTTTTCGGCTATCCCGCGAATCGGATGCCTCGCCTTGAACAGCATCTTCCATCGCAACTAATAGGATTAACGCGTTCAACGGCGTCTTGATTTTATGACAGCGGATAATAACTCACCTCTCCAGTGGAAGGCCTCGGGTATTTACGGGATTGCAACTCGGTTTGTTTGCAGGCCCATCAATCACAAACTCGAGATCTGCCAGAGTCGAGCGCAAGGCGTGTGGTCCTTGTGCTTTGCGAGCATTATACTTCAATCGGCGCCTAGGTCGTTTTATAGCGGGAATTAACTTCATGGCTCACTCGCCCGTGCGCGCTAAGCTTGACATTTTCAACAAACGGCCTCGCGCTTCGCTCGTATTCTGTAAGACTTTCTAAACTTTTCTATCCGAGCGAACCTTAAATCGTCTCATCGGTTCGGTTAAAAGTGTGCCCATAGCACGTGAACATTTATAGCAATTACACTTCAATTTTCATTTGATGCCTCGAACGATAACTAACTTTCTTAAGAAGAACCCTGTTAGGGGAAATTTGCAATCTAATGTTAATTCTTGAAGTTTCCAATAAATGGAAATAACAATGTTTTTTTTTCGTACAGGAGAGGACTGGAGAGTGCTTAAAGCGAGTCGGAGTCAGCGTTATTCTTACTTCATTGGCGATACTTTCTGGATTCCTTTTTTCCCTTATTATCCCCATGCCCGCACTGCGCGCCTTCGGAATTCAGGTATAATCCAAATGCATCACCGTAAAATATTTCTAGACTAATAGAATGCTTGTTTTTTGGTTGAAAAAATATGGCTTTCCCATCCCCGGTCTTATACGCACAAAAGACACGCAGGCAGGCAAGGTTACCTCATTGCCAAACTGCAAACACTGTGTGGCCACAGAGGGAAGGCCCCACGTAGAAGTGGGCGTCACTCAGCGTCACAATATTTCACGAATCTTAGACCATTTCAAGCTGCCTAAATCGTGTCGCACCTGCCGCCGAAATCCGAAACCGCGCCACTATAGAGATCCGATCGATTGGTGGCTGAAAAAGAAAATTTTCGGCGGTTGCTCTAAACCTCGCTTACTAATCCTTGGCGAAAATAACGGTGGGGCTGGCTGGCGCTATTGATTTCTATCTCTGCGGTAGATATAGAATGTTGGAGACCAGTGGGAGGTGATGTTTCGAACATCTATCACAGACAGGGGATTTTAGCTGAAAGCTAAGGTGCGAAAGGTTAAAGTTTAATCTTAGTGCTGACGGCTTGAGTCGACTAAGCAAACAAAGATATAAGTTTTCCTCCTGAACTATCTCCGGTTTTCCGCACATTTAATAATGCTTCATGTGGGTGTGCTGAAGAGGCAACTGAAAGTAATCAACTTAGAATGTTATAAGGGGACCAAAGCGAATTCACATATGGAAGAAACGATTAAAGGACCCACCAATGTATAATATTTTAGGTAAACAGTCAAACGGACATGTATTGATTGATAGATAGAATACTAGACATATGGTTACTGGATAAAAAAAGTAGGTTAATGTATGTTTGACCGCCACTTACCCATAATCAGATGCAAATTATATTTGTATTGAGATATACGCATCTTCCTGGTTTGGCCTATTTGCATTGATCGCTTTTCATCATGCCAGAAAAAGCAATCAAAAGGTTGTGCGATTTTTATAGTCCGCATTGCAGTTAACATAACCAAATATGTATATATTCATATGTGGGAAGATGTTATATACCCTAAATCTATTAGAAATGAATTTCAGTACTAGAAGTTTTTATGCGGTTGGAATAACACAAAGCATTTTTCCAGGCAGCGATCGTGACCGTCTTCAATTTGATATCAGTGCTTGTGATTTTCCCGGCAGTTCTATCCTTGGATTTGAGACGTCGGAAAGATAACAGACTTGATCTCCTTTTCTGCTTTAAAAGGTATTTACGATATCCAAAACAAAGACGACGGAAATAATAAAATGAAATACAATGTTTTTCTGCAGGATGTCGCATATGCGGTTTAATTGAAACTATAAGTCTGCCTTTAAAATCCTGTCAAAATCACACACCGTTAAGCGTGAAGTACTAAACTTGTGAACCGTTGGATTTTCCAGCCGGTCGCCGCTCTCTTGGAGATGTTTAATGTCCTAAACCAAATTCCACCTTTACTTTAAAATAATCTGTTTGATTGTCCGGCAATAAGTTTGTGTGGATTTCGCTGGAAAGTTGGCGCCCGTAAACGCTTAATGTAATACAATGACAAAGACCGCCTGTTGGAAAATCGCATTTGTTGTTCGATGCAGCTCGGCAACTAACGAGGTTGTTGATCTGACGGAAAACCGCCGTTTGCCCCCGCACGCGTGTGCCCATTGTTCTCACCATTCGTGCCATCAGAACGGGTCAGCCCCAAACACACAAGGTGGCCAACGACGGAGCGCCACCGAAACCCGATACCAGGAACCGCCTGCAGCTACTATAACTGTGCACAACACCATTCAGGTTGGTATTTCCGATCGGGTTCGCCAGAAGAGTCAAATTAACGGGTTTTATGGCATTTAATTACGAATGGTTTATCCGTTCTTTCTTTGTACCAGAACTTGCGAGGCATGGCTTTTGCTTTGTCAAGCGATTTGTGAGTGCAACTATTCCAGCGGTTCTTACCGTTTTGTGTCTCGTGGCACCCCTTTCATGGGCTATTAACACTTTGTGATCGCCCTGTTCATGTTTCAAAAAATACGTTATTGAACGTCACGAAGTCTGCTACGTGGTCCCCAGGTGGCCGAGGGCCACGATGAGAAAGTTGAACTATACTATCTAAATGGGTGCATTTTGTAGGTCCATAAAGTTTTATCAACGCTTTCCGCTGACGATGTAAATAAGAAACCCAATACTTTAACAGGCCTATGCGAACGAATCGTACGTCACCGTGTTGGGCCCGAGCAACACAAGCACTACATTTAACACCCCGAGTGGACCAGAAAGTCGAACCCGCGCCCCAAGCCCCAATCAAGAGAACCCGACTACCCCGCCGCCCAAGTATTCAGTTTCGGACGAGAACGCTGGTGCACCCCCACCGCGACCCAAGGTGGCATTTCTTGATGCAAACTGCGCTACTCCACAGGAAAGCAGAGGAGGCGAGCGGGTAAGCTACTATTTCAATGACGACCCACAATTACAAGTGCCTAATGTTGTAAATAGCTAGAGTGGCAAATTGTTTACCATGTGATGTAGTTGAATGACGTAGTATTTGGATATTAAATAAAAGCTTACTTTATCCTGTGTCAGTCAGAAAAATCCAACTAAACGCACTTAAAAACGTAGGAAGGTGATTCTAATTTCTACTACGGATTCTTTTTTAAATGTTACACTTCGTGATATTACCAAAATTTAGTAATATAAGATTGGTGTTAATTTCTAGTGTTTAGTAATTATTATTTTTATTTGTTAAAGCTATACACACCGCGTTCGACTCGGATCACCCCTGCCAGTAGTACGAGAACTTTACGATCAAACGGAAACAGCAACCCACCTACTAATCTGACCACACCAATGGAGAGCGTTCGCAGCTCAACCCACAGCCTGGTCCCCAAACGCCGAGGAAAGAAACCATCGATGCTGTGTTGTGGACCGACCAAGCGATCTGGTTCATTTTACGCTAAGCTGGCAGTCCTTCCCTCCCTCACCCTTAATCAGCTGGGCGAACGTTATTACGCCCCCTTTCTGTTGAAAAACCCAGTACGGGTAAGAATCGCCTGCTCAACAAACAAATTTGTGATTTTATTACCTTTTTTTTAAATGTTGTAAAAAGGCACATCACAATAGAATTAATCCAGGGGTTAAAGTAGAAAATACTTTTATTGTAAGTAACTATAAAATTGTTAGCAGTGACGTCATAAAGGGACGCTAAAACTAGTAACTTTAGAAAACTTAAGGTTATCGTATGATGTTGTGCACAAACAAATATGCAACTGAAATATTAGTTTAAATACATCTAAGGATTTGGCGCGATGGCCTGAAAAAAAATGAAACTCTGTAAAAATACAAAAATTGTTGTAAAATTACATTATTTTTATTAAAGGGAACATGGTATATAATTTACAGAAGCAAATCAACTCTTGGTTTAACTAATATTTAAATTAAAGCACTTCCCAACCTTGTTAGCATTGCTAGTGTGTGATTATTGACAATAACATGTAATCATTTCAAACTTCTTCATGACAAAAATGTACCGACATTTCCGCATGTAAAAAATGTACCGACAATTAACCCAACTCGGACACCGTATTATTTTTTTAATTTAAAATTTAATACGGGGTCTCAAAGTTTTAATTTCCTATATGTGGCAACACAGGTGCAATCGTTTTTTATACCATTAAATAACCATTGTTAATTATTTTAACTTAATTTCCAGATTACAATCCTTGCACTTTTCGGAGCTTTACTAGGCGCGTCTATTTATGGCGCTACTCAGATAAAAGATGGTCTCGATTTTGGCGACGTGCTGCCAAGAGGAACCCGCGAGCGACAGGCTGTTGTGGCCCAGACAACCTACTTTTCATTTTACAACATGTATATCGTAACCAAAGGTACGCACTTTATATAAAACAACTTCCTTTTGTATGTTTTGCAAACTTGTAAAGCAACTATTTTAGATATTAGTTTGTTCATTCTGCAAACATCTGTGTTACTTAACTGTGAGTTACATTAAACATCTGATTTCCAGAGTTTGATTACGCAACTCAGCAACAAAACCTTTATCTTCTTCACGAGCAAGTTGGTAACATAAGTTACGTCATGAAGCAAACTGACGGCTCTGTAATGAAATTTTGGCTACAATACTTCAGAGATTACTTGCAAGGTAGAATATTTAACTGGTGTGTTTAAACAGCAATCGTTTTCATATAAAATTTGCACAACATGGTATATTTACTGTACCAAAAGAATAGCAAAATATGTACTGTAGAGTTTACCCATGTTTAAACAGGATTACAAGATTCTTTCGACGATGACTGGCGCAAAGGTTTGGTAAACGCATCCACTTGGCAACCAACAGCCAGTGACAATACGGTTCTGGCTTACAAACTTCTGGTTCAAACAGGAAGAATAGAGGACCCCACTGATTCCGCTCGCATTGGTTGCTCGGTCGGAACCAATTGTAAAAAGGTGCGTTGTATTTTGCGTGATCCGGTCACCAGAAGCATTTTGCACAAATGTTGGCTTCCTGGGATAACAATTTTAACATATTTTTGTCGCAGATCGACCGGGTTCGGTTGGTGTCTGATGACGGTGTGATCCGTGAAGACGCTTTCTACAATTACTTGTCGGTTTGGTACTCGAATGATCCGCTGGCTTACGCGGCCGCCCAAGCGCAAATCTACCCCACACCTAGCAGCTCGGTACAGGAGCGAGATGCCAACCTGATTATTCCGCCTTCGTCCGGCATCAAATTCGCCCAGATGCCGTTTTATCTAAACAGTACGTAATTCAACTGTTTATCTGTTTCCTTGAAAGTTTATCCCCACGGCGGCGCCGCTTTAAGCGCGCAATAACGACCCCGGAAAAGCCTTTAAACTTAATTTTCGTAGGAGATTTGCACAAAATTGGGCAGGCACAAATGGGGTTAAACAACTCACAGTTTTTTACCCTTGAAAGGCTTACTGTAAAAAAGCTACGTACAATAACCAGCAGCATACTGTTAATAAAATACAATCCAGTTATCAGCGTCGAATATTTTTGTTTCATACTCAGGCTAACCTGCTTGATTAATTATGTTAGAAATAAACATCAAACTAGATTATTTTACTAACTTTTTTTCTCGATGTAAGAGTCTTGTGTTATTGCAGACATGCGCGACAATGAGGACTTTGTTTACGTGATAAAGAACGTGCGTCGCATCTGCGAAACTATGGAGGCTGAAACCGATGTAGCGTCTTACCCAAGCGGTTACCCTTTCACATTCTGGCAGCAATACATTGACCTCCGATACTGGCTATTCCTGTCACTGGCTTCGGTCATCGGAGCTGTGTTTATCGTTCTTTCGTTGGTTCTCTTTAACCCTTGGGCATCCGCAATTATGGTAAGTCAACGTTGAAAAGCAATAAATTAATTAACGATTTGAACTGAATAACAATCATAGTTTTTTTAAGGTTAGTTTTTGTCTTTTGTGTTTTGGTGTTATATTTCGACGACAATTTGCGAATGCGTCATTTTATTTCGTAACATCCCGTTGATATCTACAGGCCGTCTTCCTCGCTATGATTGCCACAGAGCTGCTCGGATTTATGGGTTGGGTGGGTGTAAAGTTGAGTGCGGTACCTGCTGTCATCCTGGTTGCCTCAATTGGACTCGGGGTCGAGTTTACGGTGCACATCACTTTCGCTTATATTACTTCCTGTGGCACCAGGTAAACATAGTAACTCTGTTTGTGAAGGCAACAAAGTGATCTGTTTTTGCAGGCTACGGTATTATTCTAAAAAGTATTTGTTTTTCTTAAAATGAATGGATTATTACGTTAAAAAGGTAATAGTTTGTTCCATTTTGATCTATGTAGGAACGAGCGCGTCGCCAGAAGTATAGGTCATATGCTGGGTCCTGTAGTAGATGGTTCAATCTCCACATTGCTTGGTGTTATCATGCTGGCTGGATCCGAATTCGACTTTATTATCAAGTAAGTCGCATTATTTTAGCTTTCCTCTAAAAAGTTTGCTGATACAGTTAACTTCCTATAAAGCTTTATTTTTTCCTCGATTGTTGAATAACAAATGATATGCAGACATAAAGCCTTTTAGCTCTATTAAATTATTGTGACTGATTTATATGGTGACGTGTAATATATCTGCCTAACCTAGTGTATAAAAGGGTTGTTTAATGACTACCTAGTATTGTCAAATTCAACCAGTAAATTATCTAAAATAAACTTATTACGTATATATTACGTTTAATAGTTGCTAAATGAGGTTTTAGCACAACCAAAGCTTACGAAGCATATATACCAATAAAACAGTCCAGGAGTGTTAAGACATGCGAAATCGACGTTTCCAGGTACTTTTTCCACGTTCTCGGAATCCTCATTCTTCTGGGGGTCATCAATGGCCTAATCCTGCTGCCGGTGTTGTTGTCGCTTATTGGCCCCCCTGCTGAAGTGATCCCGGTGGGGGGAGGGGCCCGTCTTAAGACCCCCACACCGCCCCCATCGCCACCCTGCGAAGTAGAATGTTTCTGCCATCATGGTGGAGCAGTGAGGTCAAGGGTCAACACGAACCACAGCAGCAACGTTTGCCATTGTGCTCGGTAAGCGGTGGTGCTCACTGTTTTCTATTAACTAAGACAAAACGGACACAATTTTGACATGGATAACTAACGAGCAAGACATGCACTTTAAATTTTATATTTCTTGTTAAATATTTTTGAAACTGAAAGAAACATGTGTCAATCCTACTTCTTCTTCAGTTGCATCGAGTCCCGTCGTCGTTGCGTCCGCCATGATCACGTGACGTCACGTGACGACTTGAACGTACGTCACCAATCCAATTACTCGGGCCGCCATGGCCGACATACCGCCCCGTACGGACACCGGTTCGATCACCGGGACACTGCCGGGGCATTCCGACGGGTTCGCGGTGGCCAAATGCCGAGGCCCGGCCAACACCACCCCCACTCGATCCCCCCCATTTACGAAGAAACAGAGCCAAGTGTGTTTGTGCATCCGAGGAATGACTTTGTGATGTACTCAAGAGAAGGCGCGCGGCCGTCGCATAATGATCACTGTGAGGTAACGACCACATGCTATTTCCTGTATGTATGGTATTAATGACATTGAAAGTGCCTCTGTTGTGTGCGGTGTTGAGTTCAGCTTTAAGTGTGTTTTAGCAAATCACCGATTTTAACCGTATAATATCCCATACAGCCAGCCCCAAATATTAAATATCATCAAGACCAAAGTACCTTTATGACTGGAAATCAACGCTTTTCTTTTTGTTTCTTAATCGCCATAAAATCTATGTGTACATTTAATATCTGGCTAAAAATATATTTATAATTTTAAAATTAAAAAAGAATCGTTTGGTAAGCGGTTGTGTTTATTACGTGTCAAAATAATTTTGGAAAAAGAAAGCTGGTAAAATAACCTTCGAAAAAGAAAACCTTCATATTTGTTAACTTTAAAACGTTTAGCGACTTACGTAGAGTCGCAAATAAAATGTCACTACAACCGCAATATCGCATTGAACAATGCATTTGAATCGCAATATTCTTAAGTTATTATTTTTTAGTTATTTTTGAAAAGGGACTCATCAGAGTTTAAAGCTTATAATTTTCAGCAATCTAACTGGGTATTTTTTATTTTTTCGTCGATCATCCACAGTCCGTTTCAAGTCAATTCGAATTTCACCCGATTCACCCGGATCGAGACCAGCCGGCAGCTGCGCCAGAGAGCTCTTATCGCGACCGTCGGCAACACATTGCAACATTGAGTTCATCTGTTACCGTCAATCTACATACACCTGTTGCCGGATCGGTGAGTGAATTTTTTGACTTTGTAATCGTTTCTTGCACTTTTGTGTAAAAGTTTTTTTGTTGAACTTCTCGGTTAATCGCGCTCTGTTTTGTATTTCAAATCACAAAACCACTTCTGCAATATTGTACGAATCTCTTATCTTACATCAACAGAGCTCGAGGTCTTTCTGCGAGCACAGCTCATCCAGTAGCGACTGGCAACAACATGGAAGTGGTACCCGGCAGCATTGCGAAAGTGGACCTCTCGAACAAGGGACTTCGCCTCATCGGAGATTTGACATCTCAGCGCTCAACAAAGTTCACTCTTAACTCCCGCCACAAGCAAATATTACCGTGGGATATTAAAGTACCTATAATAATCAATTCTAATTCTTTCGGAATGCTGTGAATATCCTTTAAACAAAGCCACGTTGTTTACCTGAACGTGCATCGACGCACGGAGAGATGTTTATTCGGAATTTTCTTCCTTGGTGGTATCCGCCAAGAAAGCCTCGTCTTTCTTCAAAAGTCCATTACGTGTCTAAGCATGATGATATAGTGGCAGAAGGTGTACTCGCTATACCCTACCTTTGTCAGTATTCCAGCACACAGTTTGAATGCAAAACAGAACAACCCGTGCGGATTAACGCACGAATATTTGGCCTCGTGAAAGAGCATTGCTTTGACTGCAACATCGTTTTCAGCTTTTTAAAAGTAAATATGCTCTAGGTTTGTTTTGGTTGTAAGGCACGCCCTGACGAAAATCAGGCCACAAGAGTTTATTACCTTTAGCAATACCCTTTTTATTTATACACCAATTTAACACACTTCGTAATTCCTTAATTGTTAATCAATCATATAGTTATCACTGCCAGCGCATATGATCTTCAACAATCATCTGTAGACACCAGCATCAGCAGTGACCAACGCGAACTATCGCTCTAACTTTGCGCCTCAGTTTTTTTTTTTTTCAATTTGCCATCATTACGTGCAAAATCATGTTCGTCAGCAGCTTATGTTCGTGCTGCTTTGGTCACGCCTCTTTGTTGTTTTTATCGAGCCATTTTTATTTATTATACCAGCCGATCATCTTTGATTATTTGATTTCACATGTTGTACGTTTTCACTCGTCGTATTTGTTCGTTCTTCATTGGCCGCGACGTCGCGCTCTTTTATTGTGGCAGAATGAACTCGATTTGATTTGCCCGCCCCACCTATCGACTCTTACCATATCGACTCTGCTCAACTTTTTACATTTCAATATGTCGGAATATAATGTTGTTGTGTACGAGCGAAATATACCTCATGTTTCATTTGCAAATGTGTCGGGCGTTAATTTGTGTCAGGCAACTTCCGTTAGATTTCATACCAATTACGTAATTTGTCTAAAAAAAGATTGAAGTGCAAGAAGACCATGTTGACTATATCGATGAGCTGTATTTTTACTCAACGTTGGGAAATTTAATTAGTATTAATTGTAATCATTTTGTTTTGGGGCAAATTGACCTTCCCGGTTCGTAATGATCTGTGCTTCGGATCACAACACATATAGCTAAAATACTTATATATTTAATATCGGATCAGAAGAAATGCACTCCTAGTATTGAGCGTGTATTTGTCATATGAAGTATCCACTCTAATCAAATAATGTCGGACATCTTCATTTGAAACGAGTGTTTATAAAGGATTTTAAATTTCATTTATTTCAAACTAGTAAAAAGAGGCACACATACTCATTTTACCTAAAGCATCGCAATAATAACAACACCCAAATAAAAAAGCACATCTATATCAAACAAATTAAATGTTATTCTACGAACACTGAAAAGTAAACACACAAATAAAACAAACCGTCACAAATACAGCACTAAGTAAACCATTTGTCAAAGTGAATAAATTAAACCATTTTTGGAAGAATTGCAAAAGTTTAAATTGTTTAGCTTACTTAAATTAATGATAATTATCGTGTTTTACACATAAGGCCTGCATAATCAAATGTTTACTAGCGTTTGAAAACCGCTATTCTCATTTTGATAACAGTTCAGTTCAATCAATAAAGAAGTATAACAATGAACCTCCGACATATCCAACGTATAAATCAATAAGTCTTAAAGAGTCGATATTAATTTTGCACGTTTTCGTTGTTTAATGTGTGATCTATACGATACTTAAAAAGCAATACATAATATTGTAAGTCGTGTATTGCTAATCAGATTAACATTTAAAATACATTGCTAGAAAATTGCCTTTCTACTGAAAGCAAATCAGTTAAATATGCAATAACTGCCTTTTAAAATTCCTGCCTATGCGCTACACATAACATTATAGTGACTGTACCTCACTATAAGCATAATCGTATAATTATATCCCATTATGAGGGAATTTGTTTTTATATATGATATATGTTACTGCCGGCATTTCTCACAATACGTTATTTGAGGTTTTGCAAGGATTATATTTTGTTCGTGACTAGAAAAGAGCAAAGTTATACATTAATCACACAAAGCGTAAAATAAATAGAAAAAACGTTTGGCCATGCACTTTAAAATTAAATTTTTTTTAAGAAAATACAACTTTTTAAACCCAAGGAAGCCGTGCGTAGAGAGGCGCCCGCAGAATTTTTTCCAGGGGTGTTAGCAACATGAATATTAGAACCTATGATAATAATATGTACATACGATTTTATATCAGTAAAAGTTTATATACAAATCAGTATTATTCCATTAGTAAGTTAGTAAAACTGAGTTACTTAATATGAAGTAATACTGTTAGACTTCATAAGTAAGCTTATTACACTTATAAACAATAATAATAATCGCATTTTGAAATTAAAGAGGGGGCGAGTGCCCCCTTGTCCCCTCGTGGGGCACCCATGTGTGCTTACTATGCAAGATTTGGTGGAAAGTTTAGCAAAACTTAGTTAAGGTTATCCAATTCCTTTATTACGTGTATATTCGTTATTTATTTTAGCAGCATTTGTAGCTATTAGAACTTTTACGCTGGGCGTAATATTATATTGACACTAAAATTACCGTTAGGCCCTGATTTAAACACAAGCGCAGTAATAATATAAATGCGTCTGAACGAGATTTCACATTTCTTGCTTTTGTTTCTATTAAGCTTGTTGTTTGAAACCAACGAATTGAAAACTAGCGCCTAGGCGGATATAAAAGGGACACATACGCTTCCTTCCAGTAATTGTTTAATTCTTGTTTCGGGAGCTTACAGCATGCATTTCAGCCACGAGCATCAAGCAATCATATATGTATACATACAAGGCGTTTAACTGCGGCGCCCTTCAAACTGTTTGCCCTTTTGCGAGAACAAACGTGACAAACGGCAATGGTAAGCATTTGTTGGATGTGGGAGGCCTACATAGCCCTACATCAGCTTTGCCTAACTCGAATGACGAACTGCTTCCTCTAATCGTTCGCAAGCGCACTGCCGGCCTATAGATGGTCGGCGCTCCCATATTCTAAGCTTGGCTATAACCATATGCTGATGGTACAGCCGAGGCGGCGCAAGTTGCCAGTGGGAAATATGTGGGCTACAGAAACAATATAAGTGGACTGTTTTGCCTCAGTCTGTTTAGCCAGGTTTTTATGTGATTTGATTTGATTAAAGAAAAGCATATTTATGCACGTATTTTAGATAACTAAGGAAATATTTACTTGCAAACGGCACGCAAGATTTAGAAGGTTGGACTGTGCTGTAAAATGAGGTCTAATAACTTTTATATTGCATTTCGTTTAGGCTTAAAGGATTACTTTAATTTCACTGCGATTACCATTTGATCTTTCGTACTGTGTGGTTTTGAGTTATGTTGCCGCAGTAAAAGAAGGAAGGAGTATATATCATTAAGCACTCAAAAAAGGAATCAAAATCTGTGTGTCCAAGCTAGCTTACTACTCCGATTGTAAATATACGGCTACAAAGATGTCATACGAGCATGAAAATCTTGACGAAAGTGAGTTTGGTATTTTCTTTTGGTTTGTTTTATACTGTAGACAGCGTAATGTTCTAGAATGGTTGATGTACTTCATCACTCGCAAAAGTCCATTCTTAGTTTATGCATTATTAATATATTTTGGACTGAGGGATGTCAGTTAAGCGTTTTATGTCAGATGTCAGGTAGTTCTTACAGTGGTACCGCCCTATAAGTAGTATAATCTAACTAATTAGGTTAAAAATATGCAAAATTACAGGTTTTCTGTAGTCAAATGTTTGATTGCAAAATATATCGACCAAATAGGCCAAAACGGGTTTACTGACAAAAATGCTGGTATATACAATGCTTTAACAGGAATATCCTATTGGTTTTGTCGTTAAAACAACATTGCGAGGCCACTTTAATCAGCATACGTAAAACATGATGTGACAGTTTCCTTTTCGCTATAGAACCGACCGGCTTTAGTACTATACGCGCTGTTCGCATACAATTAATTAAATGAGCTATGCTGTTTGCCGGCTTTTAGCGGACAGGCTGTATCCTCTTAAACACGCTGCAAACCTAAACGGCACAAGCCAGGTCCCGGTAGTCATATGCACCAGTGGTAGCAAGTGGCTTTGGTTTAACAGTGATAATAATGGTATTTTAAACCATTGTAACAGTTTTTATGCATCGACACAAGCGAGACAGGAACAGATTGTAAACAAATCTACTGAAGAACAGGGACCATAGTTCTTGAAGAAAATTAATGCCGATTTTAGGTGCCATTTTTCTTGGAATCTACGTAGCATCTTGGTATCTTCACAGAAACGGTAATAACAAATATTTGCTTCCCAGTAGTTCATCAAAAGCACAACAATTTACCTTTATTCAATCGAAATCGAGGATGTTTTATCTTCAGGCATGCTATTCGTGTTTTGGCACAATGAAAGGCGTGGCAACTGGCGAGCAAACCGTTTTTTTTTTATTAAAACATCTCGTTTTTCATTAACTATACTGTTAATTTTTAGAAGTTGAATTATGCCATAGTCACCTCGGTGTATAAACGTTTCATAAGTCAGGAAAATGTAAAATAGTCCATGTTTTTTGTCAGGAATCCGATTGAAATCGGTGCAATATTATAGAAACTTGTCACAAACCTAGGGACGTAAGTTTTTGTTAAGATAACAATTTGACTCTGCTTGGGGTTGAAAATGTAAAAATGTTATAAACCTATGTGATCAACTACTTTTATTGTTATGTTGTGTGAAACGGTAGAAAATGAAGGTGGCATTTTGCGAGTCTATAACTGCGAATGTTTGTTTTCTATCAGGCGGAGAAGACAATTTGGACACAAACTACGACTTCCTCATAAAGGTATTGTTGCTTGGCGATTCTGGTGTAGGCAAGACCTGCTTCTTGCATCAATATACCGAGGGAGAGTTCAAACAGAAATTCATCGCCACAGTCGGTGTTGACTTCAGGCTAAAAAAACTGGTAAATATATGCGCAATGTTGTTTCCATGTGAATATTAAACTGATGTTTTTTTGCGTTTAATCTGTAAACCAAGGTCGTATATAGCATTCTGTTTGATTAAGTCGCATAAAAAAAATAGAAATGACTTCACAAAGGTATGTTATAACTAGGGCCCGCAAAAGTCAATTAAGTCAAAAATTAAGGACCTCGTCTGTCTACGAATCAAATAATAAAGTTGTTTTCAGCACCTAGGGCATTGTTTCTAAGAAGTTTATAGGTCAAAATGAAGTCAAAATTTACACAAAAGTCGAACTTTTTAATAAAGTAAAAATTTGTCAAATTATGGCTTTTGACAAAGTTTTTGTGTTTGTTGAGAGTAATTTTGATAAAAATCGCCGTAGAAGCATCGTAAATCAGGAACTGCGACACAATTAAACCATATTAACCCATAAAAGTAGGAAATATGTCACAATGCCCCCTTGGATCAGCAGTAACTTTTATCGCAAATTGCCCATTTTTTTATTCATAGTTACGTATTTAAATAATTCTTATAAAACACTTCCTCTTCATAAACGTGGTCTTTCCGAAGATCAATAATTTAGATTTTAGTAATAGCCTACTGACATTCTGTAATACAAAAATGCCTAGGCAAGCCAAATCTATCGCCTAATCCAGGAATGTCCAACCTTTTAGCAGAATGGGCCGCATTGCCACTTTAAAAATTTCGGTGGGCCACAAAACCTCTCAAATTAAACGGGTGACGTCATAAGTTACGTCATATCGTGACGTCATAAAACAACTTAACTTATAAAAAAGTTATCCGACCTTATTTATTATTTATATTATGGCGAAGCGCAAAAATTTGAGTTTTTACATGTTTGGGCTGATACATTTCCTTAAAAAGGTCCGGAAAAATACACATTTAGAAAAACACACATCTTGCTTAGCAATGGTGTGTGCACAAAGTGTTCTATGGATGTTGAAATGCGACATTAGACTCGATTATAGTATCAGAAAAAACATAAGATTGGGCCTACAACAAATACTGCGCGTTTTACACGTTTTGATGATAGTCGAAACAATTGTTTTTAATAAAGGCTACTGAAAGTGACAATAAGTGGTGGGCCGCACGTAAATATCCCGGGCCGCAGGTTTGACATCCCTGGCCTAATCCATAAAACACCTTGACTTTTTGATAAAATATTATGATTGGGTCTGAAATTGACAAAATATTATGTTTGGGTAACTGCCATCAATACAAGGAAGTACTGTGGCCTCTACAAATAAGCAATTTTGTTAGGTCAAAATAAAGTCAAAATTTGATAAATAAAAAAAATGTATCTAGGTCAAAATAAAAATGGCCCTAGTTGTAACTTGACGCCTATAACTCGCGGTATATTTTTTCCAAGAGTTCACTTAAATGCTCACATATAAAGTCACGCAAAAGCATATCTATTTGGCATGAACTGGAAACCGGTATATCTATGCCTGGTCTTGTGCACGGAATTGGCAAAATATGATTAAATGCCAATCACAATGACGAGTTATTGAAAAATACGTGTGGAATATTTAATGTCAGCAAGTTTACCTTACTATAAAAAATCAATAAGGTCTGCTTATTTAAAAAAAAATAAAAACATGAATGCATGCATTTGAAGAAAATATAACATAGATGCTTGCATGAACTGGTTAAACATTTCATTAGTCCAATGCACAACTAGCCTAAAATTCAGAAGAAAAAGAGCACTGACAATCATCCAGAGCTTCGTGGCTAGAACAGTGGTTCTCAACCTGGGGTCGCGGCCCCCAAGGGGTTCGCAAGGGGTTGTCTGTGGAGTCGCCGTGTGGTATTTCAAATAAACTTCAAAGCAATAGGAAAAAATAAGCAATATGAACTAAATATAAAAAGAAATAGGCAATATGAACTAAAAGTTTAGCAGTATAGAAGGAGAAAAAGCAACCACCAGTCTAAAATTTGTGTTTATGTGGCTTTTGCTGCAGTGAACCAGTAGTGTTTATGACGTCACGATTTCACTTTTCAATTAATGAATCTAGCGTAGCTTCAGTCAAACAATATCTAACAAAAATGAAAAGACGCTCTAACCGCAACTTTACCTTGTTATCTGTTGTGCATACTTAAATCCGTACATTTTAGCCAAATTTTTATACAATCAATCTAAAATTTTCTCAACTTGAACTTGTCAATTTTGAAATGTGTTTTTTATTGACTCTGGTATATTTATCGTACACTATAATTGGGGGTCGCGCAAGTTATCGAAAACTTACAAGGGGTCGCGAGAACAAAAAAGTTGGAAATCATTGGACCCTAAAGGACTAAAAAGACTCAAAGTATTACGAAATTATTATATTTTGACATGTCCTGATTGATATGGCAAAATCAGAATTGAGAATTACAATAGTAATTAAGTTGAGTCACTTTTTAAATGAATATAGTAAATTACCTGCTTAACCATTGTGTATATATATTACTTGTGGTGCCGCATGTGCTTTGGCACGTTATTGATCTTTGCAATTTTAGTTTACAACAGTGCAGTTGTCAAACTTGTTTTGCCTGGGCTCAATATGAAAAAAAATCGCGGCATCCTTACAAAACAATAATATTATTACGTAACCATAGCTTTTATTTACGAAAAGTACCACGGCATACTTGCGTATACTCTTGAGCAGTGGTTCTCAACCGCGGCTCCCAACAGTCTTTTTAACGGCCCCAATTAGGGTTTAAAAAATAAAATGATTTATCAGAAGCATATTTGCTCACGAATTCGTTCGACAACAGCAGGCGTTTTTAGTTTAATTGTTTGATTACGTAACTTTGTGAAATTATACCTGAAAATGTTCATGCCCCCCTAAACAAAAATACTGGATCCACCACTACACATAACATAACGCGATGCCAAAACAACTTTCGAAGAAAGCTTGCCTTCTTTAGCAAAAAATAGGACGTTTTAGAGTAGCCTGAATGGAATACAAACATTTTGCCTTCTTTGATGTGATTTGTTATTATTAATTTAAAATTTATTTTTAATGAACTGCTTGATATTTTTGCGGCTCTTTTTAAAATCGACAGTTCAAATTTGGCTCAGATGCTTACAAAGGTTGAGAACCACTGCTCTCGAGGCATCGTTGTGCCGCGGCACACAGTTTGAGAATGATTGGTTTGCACGGTAACTTCTTTCGAAGTAATTTTAAATAGACTAAACGCACCTTTCTTAGTAAGTGAATTTTGTTATGTAATTAAATTGAGGCCGATGGCATCTATGATTTCGAAAGTGAATTTTTCTTTAATGTATCAATTATTTGGATAAACTATTGACTGATATGTGAACTCATTTTTCGTATATATAACACCATCATTTTTAGCCTGATAGGTTATAGTAAATTTGTTCGGGTTGTTACCACAGTGTAACGTTCGTGTAAACCTACTTGGTGCACCTAACAAAAAAACACACGAACAAGAACTTTTATAAAGCAGAATACTTTTCTTTTCGGGACGACAAAAAAATTTCTTACCGGAAGGCAATTTTCAGAAATGACGTCACAAGTTACGTCATAACGATACGTCTAAACAAGTAACCTAAGGAACCTTAACCTTAGGATAAGCAAACCTTAACCTTACGATGTAGTTCACACATATCCATCTGAAATCTGATAGTTAAAGTATATCCACGGAGATGGCGAGATAACCTGATGAAACACGTAACCGATTCGGCATACCTGCAAAAATTATTTGACCGTTTTTTACCGACCGTTCAGAATGGTTCCGGCTTACCTTTACAACTGGTGGTGGTTGTCCAAAAAATTATTATAAATAAATGAACGATATTTTATAAGCGAGTTCCATCTTTTTTTACTTTTCTTTACAGCTGTACGAATTTCCCGAACAAGACGAGGAAGATTCTCGGAAGAAGATTCACCTTCAACTGTGGGACACGGCCGGCCAGGAGAGGTACGTCGCTAATTCGTATGCTTTTTTAACTTGTATCGGCAAATTAGTATTAAACTTACAGACGTATGTACAAATCTGTCGGTAGTCATTTGCATTCCTTTATTAACAATTTCAAAGCGAAAAGCAAAACCCCAAATTGTTAAGTAAATGGTTGTTAACCCTTTGTCACTTGCGGATCGCAAAAATACAAAAATCCCTTCATGGATTGTTGTTAGAATGAAACATTTCAGGCCAAACTATAATTTTAATATGTATAGTTGCGAGACACCGCAATTATTAAATTTACTAAACTTTCTTTTAATCTTTTACAGTAATGCTATACTAAAGCTAACTTTGCGATTTAGAATCAGTCTAAGGCTAGAGTTCGTTTTGCCGATCACAAAACTTACACTCAGGCATGCAAACTTTTAACCAAGATGCAGCATAATAATGATCATTGACAATATATTTTAAATAGTTTATTAACAATATATTTTTGACGGTCGGCTGTCTTGTTATGTATGTCAGATTTTCTAATTGGTACTGTAAAGCTGCCTTGAATAATATTTTTTGACTTCTTTCCCGGGAATCGCATCTCAACATAAAAGCCTATAATGTGGTTAGAATAATGAATTCTTAATTTTGTATCGTTTAGGTATCGAAGCTTAACAAAGGCGTTTTTCCGCGATGGCATGGGTTTTCTACTCCTCTTTGATCTAACAAGGGAGACGAGCTTCCAATCTGTACGACAATGGCTAAGTAAGCATGACGACAATTTGCCAATAAATGGCAGAAACTTTACCATAATGACGCATGGGATTTATGGCAGCCCTGGCGGGTCGTAAGCGTGACCCGGTGAAAGCTCCAATTGATTTTCCTATTGCGTGGTCGAATGCAGCGCTTCCCTACATGAACTGATTAATAATTTAGGCTCCTAAAAAAGCGCAAGAAAAGTGGATCTCATTCGAAACCCGTGTTGACACCTTTGCCTGTCATAAGAAGCAATATTTTATATTATGTTTTAACTGATAAGCCTATACAACATAATTACTTAGTAGAATAAATTACTTAGAAAAAAAATCTTAATTCACCGAATATCTGCTAAACAATTTTAGAGGGCGTACATTCCAATGGACAGATCATGTCCTAAAACTGAATATTTTTATAAACTAAACCAGTTAAGTTTGGAAAATATATCTCACAAGTACGATTTTTTTTTAGCAATAATTTCTTTGGCAGGCCAGGGTCACAGCTTTCTAACAAATCCACCACAGTATCTATCAGTGTGTAAAATCGTCCAAGGCAATTTCCATTGAAAAGCCATCTTGCTTTCTTGTGTAGAAGAAAGCGCGCAAAGGCCTCGTCGTTCTCTTTACACATTTGCTTAAACAAGCGTGTATAAGCTTTAATTTTATTTACTGTCTTGATGACAGTCTTAAATAAGAGGTTAAGACGACCGCTAATATTCTTGGCCACCAAATGCTGCCGATGAGTCGTTCGGTTTCAGGATGTACCGCCCACTTTGGGAACCACTGAACTAAACGAATCATTTTTTACGTTTTGCCTGAAAGGGTTAACGCAGTGGTTCTTAAACAGGGCTCTATGGACTCCCAGGGTTAACAGAAATATTTGAGGTCCGTGAGCTTTACATGCATTTAAGATCTATGCAAAATAATAAAACAAATTACCCGCATGCGTGTTTCAATATGCAAAAGACGACACTTGTCATACTAAAAACTACTATATAGGTTAACACTAGATCTGGCATGAATGAAATCATTTATTTACCTTACAAATGGAATTTAATAAACCAATACGAATTACTGTACTCTCACTTCATGCAGCTCTCCGAAAACGAAAGTATTAACTACAAGAATGTATTACAAAATCCTGACAAATTAACTCAATCAACTGTTACATTCCTTAAGTCTTGTAATGATTTCCCACTGTTTTCAAATCGCTTCAGTTTTATATCATTGGAACATAGTGATTTATCTTCAGCATTTTATTGTAGGATCTATGGTGTGTCTGTTGCCCAGCTTTATGCATATTTTTATATTTGCGTTGCAAAGATTTAAGAAAAAATGAAATAATTTTAGTGACTTTAGGAGTTAGAAATTATTTATTTGATGCAATCTTGACTGGCCTAAGGAATAATGACATTCAAAATATTTTGATAATTATCTCCTATAATCTAACAGTCAAATGATTTGTGTTAATTAGGCACAACTTGTAGGGAATAGTTTAACTATAGTTTCTCTAATAAAGGGTCTATATCTGTCGGTCAAACGATCAGAAAATCCATTTAAGATAAAATCTTGAGCATTAAGATAAAGTTGAGTATAAAACGTTGTCGCGGTTGGTTTTATAAACACAAATTAAGTGTCACATCCCTTTTCACTGTATAACTTCTGAGTTATACCAAAGTAAAGGCAATGTAGAAATATCACATTTGCCGGTAAAACAAGCTAAAGTCTAATACTACCGAACTTTTTACATTCTGTAGCGGTGTCAGCTTCGTTTTTTGGTGTTTTAGCCCACAGTAGTTTAATTGCAAATGAAAATTAAGTATTAACATCTTTTGTGTGTGTTTGATGTTTAATATATAGGTTTTTAGCGGCAGCATTACTCTTGGTCACTGATTTTCAACATTTTTTCTCTATTGTACAGCTCTAACAATTTATTATTAAATTTGTACACCTCACTAATAGAAATGTACAAAGGCATGAACAAAATTAAGAGACGACGTCACAAATTTCCGCCGTAACGTAACGCCGTGAAACAAATATACTTTGAAAATCGTTCGCGCAGAGCTGGAATTGTTTTTGCGTTTATTGGGATAAAATTGCCCATTTATTTAGAGGAGTCGTGGCATTATATCCATTCGTGAAAATGTACAAATAGGCATATTATGGCAAACTGAATGAGTAAAATATAAAGATCTCAATGCTCTTAAACGTAAATGACGACAATGACCTCAAATGGGAGGAAATATTCTTTTGACTTTCTTGTCTTAGTTAAAGTCAGTCATTAATAAGTTTTAGTGAATTGCAAGAGGCCTATTATAACGTTATATATAATTGTTTTGTTTAAGGAAAATCACCTAGCAAAGTAAACACTTTCTAAAACAAAATATACATGTTATTCGCCCTATTAATGAATCGCACCTCCATTTGTGACTGGCGTACATTCGACAACGCGCAAAGTGTACATTCGGCAACGCGTAAATCGTATTGTCCTAAATATATTTTAACTCGGTGGCCAGCGGATGCATCGAAATAGATCGTTAAATCGATATTAATATGGCTTCATCTCTTTTGCAGACGAAATCAAGGAGCAGGCGTATTGTGACAAGCCGGACATCATTCTGATCGGTAACAAGAACGACCTTTCAAACTGGGAAGTAAAGTCAGCTCAAGCAAAGGAACTTGCGGACAGCGAAGGGTAAGTTGGCATATCCAGTGAACTAACAGATGACGGTATATTAAACAAAAATATATCGATTTTGCATCTAAATTAATCTAGGTTTTTTTCAGATCATCTTTTAACACAATATTTTCGACCAAGCACAAATGAGGGCACAAAGAGTCGTTCAAGGCAAATCGTGAATAATCTTCATATTATTGGGTTGCGCCCGGTGGGATTTTATTAAAAAAGCGCAAGCTTATTAACTGATGATCCAACCACCGGTTAAATTCGCTAAACGTCTTGTTTGAATTATCCTCACTTGTGAATAGTCGATAAGAAAACAAAATATGCAAAAAACTAATTTGTTGACCTAATCTACTAAAGGATCCCGTATATTGAGGCAAGCGCGGCGACCGGGGAAAACGTGGAAAAAGCGGTCAATACATTGCTGGATTTGGTCATGAAGCGGATGACCGACTACTTGTCATCTATGGACCAAGACACGTCGAACGGTGGTGGACAGGCGGCCGAGGCACAGACGGCGTCAAGAAATGTCGACATCGCAAAGGAACAAGAAGAGACCAAAAGTTCCTGTCCTTGTTGACACTTGTCTTTTTGTTACATGGGGTCGTTTTTCATCGTACGTCTGTGTCCCACTTTATGTTAAGTTTTCTGAACCTGATGAATCATTTAGGATGGGTCCCAATTGTCATGTATCGTAATTTTAGCATTTTAGTTCATAATTAAAATACCTTGGCGGGGTAAATGTTTTTGTCCACGCATTACGCATCAAATTACTTTTAATAAGACGGCAGACATTATCCGTTTCAAGTTGAAAACACCTAAGTGCCTAGAAAGATGTTTATGATGAGGCTATATGGAAAGTTGATCAGTAACTTAATCTTGTATATTACTTTAGTTTAGTCATCATTTTTTCCATTTTGGTTATTTGAAGTGCGAGTTGTTACTAACTCATGTAAGTTTGCTTAAAAAACGATTGATATACCAATTCAGTGCAATATTATTGTAATGTATACACAGCGAGCGTATTAAATTGTATACAAGCGCCAATTTGTTGCATTCCCACATTATCGAAATACTAAGTTTAAATAGATATAAATTGAAGTATATTCTTATATTATTTTAGTGAAGATAGTATGCTTTTGTTCTGTTTTATAGTTTTTATGGTATGATTGCTTTTAGGAAAAAAATTCTAAAATTTTAATTTTACGTTTTGTATGAAATGTATGTGGATCGGTTATCATTTTCAGTTAAAACAATAAAGCTGAATTTAGCGGATTTCATTCAATTTGTCGCTACACTAAGCTGTGTAATGTATTTTTATAAGATAAAAGAAAGCCACGGCGGGCGCTTTATGCAAACGCCATACGACTTTTATTTTCAGTTCAGAAATCGAGTAAAAACTCGTGCGATGAACTAAATGGTATACATTGAATTTATCTCGTTCAATTTTCACGTTGAATAGGTGTTACTTGCGATACAATGGCCACATTGTGTAGTTGGTCGCCTAAAAAAACCTGGACGTCACATCACTTAATTGGCTTTATTTCCATACGTTTCACCTTGTATTTTCACAATGAGACGCAACTATCAGTGACAAAACAAATAGATAAAAATTGGTTCCAATTAACCTATATGAACGACACATTGGATTCGAATCCAAATTGGGGATCCGCATTACTTTGAAAGTCCCTACTTATTACATAGTTATTTTATTTCCAACTTTTTTCGCCTTCATGCGCGATTTTGATTTTCACAAAGTTCATAATATTAGTAAACTCTATAATCTTTGTCCACGCGACAATCAACATGGAAAACGCTGTATTTTTATTGAAGCATTTATATTATTTTTTGCGTTTCGTATTTCGTCTATAATAGTTATTGGTTCGCAACTCAGTTTTAACGCGTTCGGTAATGGCGTTACACAACATATTTTAACATTAGAGTTATTTTACAAAACTTTCATTAAGTATGGATAGTACTATACAAGAAGCAAGAGCGGATCCACTGGGGGAACTAGGATATCCTCAAAACGGTCTAGACCTACAACATACTAAGCCAAAATCCAGGTTTGGAACGTTTAAACTTAAGTCGAAAAATGTATTTGCAAGGTAGGAAACACGTACACTCATCGCTTATATTTTCATTACGTTTATTGTCTGTCACGCTTACCTCATTCTACGGCACTGCAACCGGGCTATCTATTTTTTCCACGACTTAGTATATAGCCTCGGGACATATGGAACATTTTAATTTACTTGTGAGCATTGTTCGTTGGCCACTCAGTTAACTTTGTCTTGATGAGAAAACTTTTCTTAAAACGATCAGGGTAATACATAGTGCTTTAAGCTTTATTTATTGAAATATGTGTTTATTTGTTTTAAGATAGGTATTAAGGTGTTGCTAAAAGTATTTAACAGAATTTTGAAAAGTTGTCAAAGTTTGAACAGAAGAACTTCTGCCAAAAAAACAAGTTGTGAAGTTTGAATGTTAAGGCGCCTGTTTTCTATTATTGTTGTACTGGCATTGAGCACCACTTTTCTCACTATTCAACAAACTCATAGAGTAAGTAGTTTAGGTTTTCTTATGTTGTTTCATTAACAACCTGTATAGCCACCACTCCACCTCTAGCTCTTAAGGTTATAGCCTTACCTATCGTTAGTAATCCTGTTCAATTTGTGATCCTAAGGCCTAAAACGTACATAATACGGCTCAGGCTCGGTTACCATTTCTAAAAGTTAGCCATAAAATCCGGTTCACTTTTATGATCCCATTAGTTTGTTTTGATTTGAAATCCACTAGTTTAAACCTGATACAGAGTCAACATTTCTTGTTACACCTTATATCTTTGTTTGCAGTATAGGGTACATCATGGGATACCACAAGATTTGCAAAAGGATAACTCAATATTTCTACGACGTAAGAAGCTCACGTTAAATAGGTTGGAGCGTCATCACAAGGCCAGTCTAGGGAGGTACAACAGTAAAACCCACTATGAAAGAAGAAATTTGGTCCTACGCAGCCAAGCATCAGCCTCCCAAAGGAAGTATATATTACCAATTCTTTTCTACAACATGGGACCAAACAACGTATTCAGGTTTAATCACTTGTGTTACTTTTACTCCTATATTTTGTATTTTATATAGTCCCATCGAAATGTATAGCAGATTTAGAAGACATTTTAAAGCTATGACAACTTTATAAAATGATGTCAAATACCAAGTTTTTATTGTAATTGTACAAAAATAACAAGTGAACCATGTTATTTATAAAAGTTATGGATCGAAAATTAAACCGTTTTATCTTTTGTAAAAAATGCCTTATAATATAAATTAACCAATTTCTGTCAAACATTTGTTAATTCAGAATATTCAAAGAAACAATTCCGATCGCGCTTGCGCTAAATCGCACCCTAATAGTTCCCCCCTTTCATCATCATCCGAGGATGAAACTACCTAAAGAAACCAAAGGTAAAATGACATTTTATGGTCTATAACTACGTTTGCAGGCTATACTTATAACATGATGACCGATGCATACATGATATAGTAACGTTACTAAACTATCGAGGACCGGATTAGGTATTTTAGAATTTTTGTTGCTTTAAACTTTAACAAAAATGTAAAATCTAAATTGACCTTCAAATAACAAATGTATTACATAAAAATCTCTTTTTATGGTGTTGACTGTATTTAATAAAAAACAAAAGTACAAATCTATTTTGATTAATTTTACAAAAGGAACAAAGACTTTGAATGACCATGTTTTTGTCGAAATACAAATATTCGATGAAATGTATAAATCTGTGATGGTGTCCGATCCCAATCAAGTAATTGACTTCAAACTGTTACAAAAACACATGGCTGTGGAGTCCGCCAAGACGTAAGAAATTTAATTAAAATGTAGTGCAGCATGTTATGGGTATAGTTCTCGAAAACAAAAAATATCGTAAAAATTAATTATATAACATAGAATGATTTTTGGACGACAAAATTCTACTTTTGAAAGACTCTACTTATATACTTTTAAACCTTTTTTGATAAAAATACAACTCGTAAGGATAACAGACATGTTGTTTTACTCTCTACTGTGTCTCCTAGATTTGTGCACGAATGTGGCAACAAAGTCGATTTGATGGTCGAATGCGGTGACGTTTCCGGCAAACGAGCGGTTGGTTTGCAGCATTTTACCGCGTTCAACAACGTCACTTTTGCGCGGAAGCATCACGTGACTAGCCTGAGTGACATTTCTGACAAGAGTGTTCTAAAATTGTAAGCTTAATCGGATCATTTAGCGCAAGATACTGTTTAAATTTGTTTAAAACAGTTTCTAACGTACGATTTTGGTAAATTGTTTCTTTTCTGTGATTTTTAAATTATGTTTTAGTTAACAAAATCAAGTGTAAAGAATAGGTTTAAATCAGCGTTTTGGAATAAGTTTTATGGAAATGCGAAATCAACAAAGAATGTGGTTTTACAGGAACCTGAAAAAGTTGCAAAGTGTATCTGCTAACCAAAATTGTATTGCGCTGGCCATTGGAGCTAAGTGCCTGGGAAACAGAGAGGACTGGTTTCAAGAATGGAAGAAGTTTTCGCCATTTGTACGAAGACCTGAAACGGTCACGGTAAGAAATCTCCAAGCTTTATTTGTAAATGTGTGAATGACTTTTGTTGCTTGTAGACTCTTGCCAAGCGCTTTGTTTCTGAAGTGTTGTCAAAGAATAAATTTCTGGCTGTGCACTGGCGATACGACTATGAAGATTGGCAGGACATGTAAGTATCCTATACCATAATTAAGATGCCTGTCACATCTAACACATCTACAAGTCGATTAACCATACAAGTGACCCACAAGTCTTGAAAATAAATTTTGATTAGTACATTGTTTACATCAGAGGTTCCCAACGTGGGCGGTGCCGCCCCCTTGTGGGCGTTGGCGAGTTACAAGGGGGCGTTTTGGGTCTGTTTCTAATTTGGGGGGCGCTGAATGCACATAAGGGGGCGTTACATAAAAGTACTTATAGGCTAAATTTTATAAAAAGTTCACATAAAAATAGTAACAAACAGGACTGTAGGTAACTTTTAACCTTAAATGGCAACTTTTGTACTGCGAACTTGTAGTAGTTTTCCGACCATCGTTACGTAATAATTGACTTTCTTATGTAAAGTTGTTGGTTGTTGTTGCGTTTCACAGTTTTATACGCGGCAAAATGTTTGTATATTAAAAGCAGGGGTCGCCAACTTACGGCACGCCACCTCTTTGACAACTTGACACGAGTCCATTTTAAATACTTTTTGACGATTTTAACTTAGTACGGGCAAAAAATGTTCGCGCTTCGCGCCAACGATCTTTCTACGTCCAGTTTGTTTACGTTTTAATGCTGTCTTTGGAATAGATTAGCGCTTTTTTACGGTTGCGGACAAAAGGAAAACGTATTCAAAAGTATTAGACATATATTTTTTAACATTTTTTGATTCTTTTCGGCAATGTAATTAATACTAGCACGAAATTTAAAAGAAATGTTGGTATACCCCCAAAATATTGCGCTCGCTTCGCTCGCCAGGTGCGCCAGGGCTTAAAGAGCTTAAACACTGAATTACACTATATATAAACACTAAGGTTATCGCGTTTCCTCAAACTAGCTTTATTACACTTTTCATTAGTAGTATGGATGAAAAAAATCCGAGGTCCGCCTGATTCACAGTTGTTCTAACATTCCAATAACACAATTCTTAGTTAACATTTTGTGCGGCCCACAGAGACCTTTCTGAGTTTGATTGGTGCCCGTGACAAGAAAAGGTAAAAAAAAGGCCGACCCCTGATAGTATTGGTGCAGAAAGTTGAATATTTTCTCGTAATGACATAACCTGGTGAATTAATGTATCCATAAATTCCTATAGTGAATGTATGTTAGACAACCTAAAATATTACGGACAGCTTATCGAAACAAAAGTGCAGACAATATGATGTTAGACAACGATTAATGTGATACTTTACTGTAAAGCAAGATGAGGGGGGCGATATGAAATAATATTTAGCCCAAGGGGGCACTAGTGTCAAAAAGGTTGGGAAACACTGGTTTACATCGTTAATTAATTTCGTTCGACAATATTTTATCCCTTTGAATGTTAAAATATTTTTTTGTAATTCGATCAATCCATTTCGATGTACAGGTGCAAGGAATCGAGGCCAGATAGTGTGCGCGACATCAACTTGCCAATGTGTGAGATGGCAAAGCAGATTCATACAAACATAACTTTTGTGAACCGTCTTATGACAAAACTTTACGTTTTCTCCGAAAAAATAGGAACACAGGCGATTTATATTGCTTCGCCACCACAGGTGAGTCTTTGGCCACAATTTCTTTTATAATTCGTATTTCACCTAAACCAGGGATGACCAACGTTTAAAAAGGGCGGCATTGCCACTTTAAAAGTTTCGATGGGCCGCAAACCAATTAAATTAAGTCGTGTGCAAATATGCAAGTAAATCTCAATGTTATCAGTCGCGAAAAATTTAGTTGAAATAAATGCCGAATCATGCCATGGTATATGACAATTTTGGGTGGTTTACTTCCTTAAAACGGTACGCAAAAACACACATCTTGCTTAACAATGATGGGTGCATAAGTGTTTGATGGATGTTAAAGTGCGACATTCGGCTCGATTATGTTTTCAAAAAAAAATATAAGATTAGGCCTACATCAAATACTGAGCGTTCGACACGTTTTGATGATAGTCCAAACAATTGTTTTAAATAAAGGCTACTGAAAGTGAGAATATGTGGTGAGTCTATAACGAAGCGATATTGTCCAGGTGTACTAGGGATGTCCGATAATATCGGTTTGAAGTCATACCCGATGTCAAGTAGTAGTTTCGGTATTCCTTCGATACTAGAGTGCTATAGCGGTATCGATCCGTATTAATATACGAATTTTAGCCAAGTTTAGCGACCCCACGTAGTAATTTCTACGGACTCCAGTCGTAAGACCTAAATATGAAAAACATTAACATCAGAATAAAACACATTTTGGAATACGAACAAAATAGGTCTGTTGTAATAAGGTCGCAATCAAAATACGTTCTAAATATCTTTTATCAGTCAAACATTATTTCTTATTCCGACCAAGAAGATTAACTAGGCGCCAAAAACGTTATCGGAAGGGGAGAAACTCAATTATCACTTCGAATTGCGATATTTGAGAGTTTAATTCACCTACACTTTTGATCAACCATGGGATTGGTTAGTACTTGGATGATAAACCGCCTAGGAATATTAATTGTCGTACTTGAAAAAAGCATAAAAATGAATAGAATCAACCTTGTTTACAGCTGACTGACGCTCTTAGCAATTTGAAACGAAAGTGGCCTTCTGTATATACGATCCGTGATGTTGAAAAGTTTTCAAAGTCAAATGATGATTTGTGGATGACAATATTTGAAACCAATTTCGGCATATCTTTCTTGGAGCAGGAAATCTGTTACTGTATGCCTAATGACATATACTTTATAATTTTTAGTTATGTACCCTTTCCAAGTTCTCATACACTTTGCAAAACCTAATTCTTTTTGATTTTTGCCAAAAAACGCCAAACATAATTTACAGATAGCAAATACTTTCTCGGGAGTCCGCTTTCGTCATGGACTCAAACTGTGCTTCTTGATCGCGTATCAGATGACAATCAAGAACATGGGAGTGTCCTTGAGGCCATTGCAGGTAAATATTGCTCTCATATCAATCCGCAGCAGCAAGTCAAAAATATATACAAGAATGTGCATGCATTTTAGATCAACAATCTTCTCTTTTTCCGAAACTCACGTGGTACTTCCCTGAAGGCAATTGATGAACCAAAGAATGCTCACCTCAGTGGAAATATAGATATACAAAGAAGGGATGCGAATGAGGCTTTTGTTTTATAGTTTATTTTCGTCGGTATACGAAAACATTCATTTACATTTTAGCACTGTGTATTGCGGGGTGTCGACATATACCTTTGTAATGCGTTTCATACTCTTTGCTAAAATCATAAGTTTTTGCTTAAAATACGTTCTTTAAAAGAGGATAATCGCTGTAGATCAATTAGAATCAGAAAGCATAAATAACTCGCACACTTTGGCGGATCCAGGTGTTTTGTTTGGGGGGCAGCATTAAATTTCGGGATGACGTCACAAATTACGTTATAAAAAAATAATCTTAAAAAAAACGGTTGTTCTCTAGCGAAATTGTACGCAAATATGCATGTCTAATCCAGCTAAACGGCGCGTAGCGCGAAACAAATCTACTCTATAATTAACAGAAGAAGTTGCAGCTATAATTAACAGAAGAAGTTCTGTTAAATATTATGAGTAACATGTCATATTGTCATAGTATGCATAGCGTCTTGAACAGATTTCCCTTGTAAGGTGCCTTATGAAAGGGGGTATGACATATGGTTTCCAAAAAAATGGTATTAAAAAGTGTGACGAAACCTCAAACTAAAAACATTTTATTGTATTTATATTATGTTTAGCTTGCCCTTTTTTGTTGTCGTTTTGCTTTTATTAATAAACGAATTTAGCTTTGTGGTATCGGTGACCGAAAGGAAGACTAATTGCCTTGGAGTCTTACCAGAAGTCTGCTACAATACAATATATTTTCGAAAGTAGACTGTAGAGGGGCTGTAGGCAGTTCTTTTTAACAGCCTTATACACATCTTGCAAACGTGAATAAAGTGGTGCAAACAAAAAGATGCTAATCCCAAATCTGTTTACGAGATAAAAGGATTGTTTAGGGTTTTAGTTATCCTGCTGGCCGATGAAACACAAACTCCAGGGTTTGTTTATCTTCTTAAGTATTGCGTCTGAACTCTCGGTTTAAACAGACCGAAGGCAAACTAAAGCAACATTGTGCAGGCATGACCTATAAACAAACCTAACTTCATGTTAAACACTGAAATGTCCGTCTTATGTCTTTTCACACCGCAATGATTTACGTGAAACTACTTCGCAGCCCATATATATATCAAGGATCTTCGGGAATTCAAACACTCTTGTTTGGAGTTTAATTAAGCTTTTATAATGTAAAACATCAACTTATTGTTTAATTACAGTTAGATAACATTTCCGTACGTACCGGGTATTTCTTGCAAATACCAATTAACATCATGAAGTGGTATATTTATCAAATTTTGATATTTATGCTTTTCATTACATGGTGTTCTATTGCAACCGGACAAGCTGGGGGTGAGTTAACATAGTTAAATATTTTATGTAGAAATTAGTGGCTAAACTAGTGGTTAAAGGCTCCATGAGATTTGGTGCAATTGAAAACAATTAAAATATCGGTAAAATAAGCATGTGTGAGTTACAAATTTGCTGTTGGCTGTGTAAAAATCCCTCATAATATTATTCGTTTGTTTAAATGTTTTTGTGGTCATTGTTTTTGTTCATTTATTAAGTACAGTAGGCATATAGTGGTTCTCTAATGACGCATAAATCAATTAAAAAAAAACGACGTGTCGTACATATCCGTCTTCAAGGGAATTTTGTTTAGAGAAACATAAAATACAAGTTTTATAGCTATAAGTATGACTTGGGTTTTCTCTTTAACGTGATACCTTTAAGGCACTATAATAGTTTACCATATAGCCTACTTAAGTAATATCAACAACTTTCGTTTACCCAACAGGTTCTCACGCTCATTCCGTTTTTGGAAAATTGCGAAAGGTCCCATTTAAACCAAAATTTCTAAAACGACCACAAAGCCTAAATACAGAGCACATTAACAACGTGGTAAGCAAACCTCTGACGTTCTTCTACTGTGATACTCATAACTTAATTGGTTAAACGGTTACGCATTTTCAAGTTTTTTAAAAAAATTTCTGATATTTTAACAGGTTGAGATTTTTAAAAGAAACGTTGATCGTTTACGTAGCAATCGAAAACTTGATCTTGTGTTTGTGATCGATGCATCATACAGTGTTGAACTGCCAAACTTCCAGGATGAGGTATTTTGGGTTACTTTTGGCGCGTAAAGGTGTTTTGGGGAATGGAATATCTATAGAGCACTTTAAATCATTTAATTCTATTTTAAAGCATCATAAATACTCCCGTATAACAACTATAAGTGATATAGCCACATGGGTAAAGCTCTTTAGCCCTACAGAGAATGTATCGCCCAACAAATATGGCATACTTATAATAATATACCGAGTATCTTAGGAAAGACTATTAGCGAGACCAGTTTGCTTAACAAGTATTGTATTGCAAGCAAGGCGCTAAAACAAATCTCAGCAACTATAATCCATGGAGAACTACCCCTGTGGTTACTTTCCTAGCCTTGTCCTGCTTGCAATAAAATCCTGATTACTCCAACTGATTCCAGTAACAACCTTTCCGAAGGTACCCGGTATACTTCTGGGTAGTTTACAAAATTAAAAATAAAACGATACTCTGTTATTCGATGTATTAGAGCAGAGGCGTGCAACATACGGTCCGCGGGCCACAGCACGGCCCGCGAGACCTATTTACGTGGCCCGCACAGACTACGTCAAGTAGCCCATTGTTTTTTTTAAATTTTTCATTGTTTAAGAAGTTATTTGTGACGGAATCATTGGCATTTATCAATTTGTATTACGTCACACTGTCCGAACCTCCATTATTGCGTCATAGTGTGCATTGTAGTAAAACTGCCTTGTTTTGCTGGCAAAAAAGAAAGGTTGATTATTAAAGGTGGAAATTCAACAAGCAAGATGTAGTTTGCCTGCTTTGTCAAAACGTTATATCAGTAATAAAAGAGTATAATTTATAAGGGACACTATAGTTAAAAACACTATGCTAATTATGATAGCGTTGTAGGTCAATTGCGGGTTGATAAAATGCTGCAATTGAAAAAGTCTTTGAGCAAACAACAAGAGGTATTTCATTGTTATAAGAAAGACGTTGAGCTTGTTACAAAACTGGGCTATAAGTTATCGAAAGCAATTGCCGAAAAAGAAAAGCCTGTTTAAGACAAAATTCAGGAATCAGCTCACAGATGAGCAACTGTTAAGTAAACTGCGAGTTGGCACTTCTGCCTCTCTGGTCAGAGAAGATATCACACATCTCATTAATCGCTTAATGAGTAACTTGATTCTACACGGTTTTCCAATAAAAAAATTGTTTAAAAAATGTATATGTTGTTCGATTGTCCGACCCGCACCACCATCATAGTTATACATTATAGCCCGCTGCGATAAACAGTTGCACGCCCCTGTATTAGAGTAACAATTCTAAATCATTTTAGCCTATACATTTTTCCAAAAGTTTAGGACTAAATAATCAGAAAACGGTCTTTTTTATCTCCACAGGTTCGTTTCGTATCTCGTTTTGTTAGTGGAATCCCAGTTTCGCATGACACCACGCGGGTGGCAGTTATTACTTTTGCTGATACTGCCACAGTTTGGGTGGACCAAGTTACCACAGGCAATCTTCACGATCATAAATGCTCGTTGCTTGGAACCTCGTTGCCTGCAATTACATACGCGTGAGTAGTAAATTAACAAATACTTCCAAGTGCATGTATGAACGTCAATGAGCCTTACCTGAAACGATTGTTATTTTGCTTGCAGGAGCGGTTCAACCTACACGTTAGGCGGCTTAACAAAAGCGAAGGTATAGAATATCGTACCGTTAAGTTTACGTCTTACAGACAATTATACATTAATATACATACAAACATTCGACATATTTATGTGTATACAATACTTCGTAACATGGCGTTAATAGCGTCTTGCAGAATAAATAGTGAAGCTATTTAAGAAAAGGTTTTACAGACAGGACGATCCTATATGTAAGGCACTATGTCTTCTCAAAGTCAAAATAAAAGTATATGTAATAAAGTGACCCGCTCGCACCCAATTGCACTCTTGCCTGTTTAGCGCATCTTTTTTTAAATATAAAATATAAAGATTTTAAAAACAAAACCAAATAGTTAATAATAAACAAGGACACGCGGAAGTGCGATTAAGTAACCAAGTGTGAGAACCTGTGTTTTAGCGTCATTTTTAATATATCTTAATACCTTTAGAAAATATTGGACCACGCAAGAACTGACTCGAAAAAAGTGGTGTTACTGATCACAGATGGTCGTTCAAATGGAGGCGATCCTATAGGAGTTGCTAGAAGATTACAACGAGAAGGTAAGCCTTTATTCCATGCACCCCCCTGACCCAAACTTTGTATTTTTTTGTAAGTTTTTAATGAGTTTAAGTTCATGGACAAATTTTAATTATACAACACGCGTTACAATATAGGTAGAAAGTGGTCGATAACCATCTTGAGACATTTAATGATTTTATAACTCTCAAACTACTATAAAACCACCTAACTGACAAAACCTAGGTTTATTTTTATTTGCAAATTAATTGCACGGTTGACTAGAAATCATTTTGGCAGTAAGTTGAGAGACTACTTTGAGTCAAAAATAATTAGTTTATGTCGTCACTTGGAGTGCCATTGAGCAAAACAAGGGCGCTAAAGCTTAAGTTATGGGGCTAAACTTTTTGATGGATTGCGACTCTCCTCGGTCCCAAAAGCAGCATTGTAGGCATAGGCTAATTTGAACATTATACGATGAATCGCAAAACGCTTTTTTAGTGAAAATAGTCTTCTTTAAGCTACTATATAAGACAGTGATTCTTCACCTTTTGACATAACGGATTAGTAAAACTACAAAAATGACGAAGATCTGCTCTAAACTTGTAATATTTTCGTAATTAATTGCAATAATATTTCCGTCATAACATTACAAGATATGTTAACTAAAACAGATCAATTTGAGCTAAAAAGTCGATTAGTCCACAAATTACATCGTTCTACGATATATACCCCTGTCTCAAGGTATATGTATTCATGAAGCTAACATACTTATGCCAACAAAACAGGCATATTTGTTTATATCGCACATTTTCACAGTTAAATGAGCGTGTTTTTGTAATTTTAGGGGTTGAAGTGTTCACGTTCGGTGTTCAATCGGGGAATGTGGATGAGCTCAACAAGATCGCATCGAGCCCTAAGGAGGATTACGTATACGTGCTCGCCAGTTTCGCTGAGTTCGAAGCTGTGGCACGACGAGCTCTACATGCTGGTAGGAATATATTTTGATTTCACAAGTTAAATGACAAATTTCTTATAAAATGTGGTGTCGTTTTTTTCCTTTGTATGAAGTATGGGTGTATAGTAACGTAAGTTACAGAGGTTAAATTAAATACATTATTGGTATTACTCGTTGTGCATTGCGATGCCATCAGTACGACTTGTCATAGATTTAGCCTTATGTAGGACTTATTTTTCAACTAAACGTTGCCAATACTCGCTTCGATATGTTTTATGCGAGTTTAGCGGACTCAATGCAGAGTTGTATTTTCAAAGATGTCGTTGTTTATGTATCTTTTTTAAATTATTCATTGATCCCGTTAAAGGCCATAAGAGTGTTAAGCATAAGCGTATGGTGCCGTCTGCAGAGCGCACGGTCTCGTACGCTACGAATTTGCCAACTGTGGCATATATCCGCTTCCGCATTTTATATTGATCACTGCACATAAGACAGAGCGCAAACTCGTTAATAGGACGTGCGACCGTGCGTAGTTTGCATGTCAGTTAAGATTAATATGGGTTGGCCACATCACTGTACTTTCCAAGACTTATATAGCACTGACTCATTATTTCTACCATTTCATATTAATCAGTTCGTCTTGTGCATGCGTCGATAACAGAGTCACGAACTGACGAAATAGACTGTTGATATACACAAATGGTGACGCATTAGACACCCTATTCCGATTACAACCTTTTTAAATGCAATCTCCTGTTACGCAATCTGATTGCGTTTCCTGTTTTGAACAAAAAGCAAGAGAGGAATAAGCCTTTAGTTGTTTTTGCCGCTACGCAACAACAAGCAAATTGCATAGATTACGACAGCATTTACTGTATGCGCAGTTCACGTACCAGGAGTAGATTGGGGCATAAAAATTGTTTAACAGCACAGAACGTATTTCATCAAAAAAAAATAAACATAATACATATGGTGGTCACATGTGCGCATATATAAATGACAAAAATAAAAAATATTCAAAGACCGCAACGCATATATAAATGAACGAAAATACTGTGAATATCCACCACAAGGCATACAAAATTCGTAAAATGTATCACAAGGTCGAAATACTATGTTTGTCACGTTTGTGCGACAACTGTGGGCTACCAGGTAAGGATACAGGCCTGGCAAGTGGTCTGCGGTTGTCGTCCACACTAAAACTACATTGACAATCTTCCACATCCATATGATACAACCTCTTATTATTACTACCTGGCCTTTCGGCGGCTGAAAAAGACAGGTCGACCTTCGATTGTGATCCTTCGCAGTTTAGTTGATGCGCAGCGGCCGACATCCTTGATAGTGCTACTGCTTTGCGGTCTTTACGTAATTTTAGGAGGCGGATCATGGGGAAAATAATGTCCTTCCAGCCGCTGTATGTTGCGATCAGACACAACTGGTTAACCACGATGTTAAAGTTGTTCATCGCTGTTATAAATATCAGTGGCGTACCGTAGCCGAAGTACAGGCTCACTCCTACCATGGTGACATCTGTAATGAGGCACATTGCTGTCCAAATGAGGGTCCGCTTTGCCGACCTTCGCATCCTCCCAGAAAGGGTGTATTTCTTTTGGGGTTTACAAGGACGCTCCTTCCATTGGCGAGTGCTTATTTGCTTATTGATTTTAGAGTTGCGACATTTTCTTGTCCTCGACAGATTGAATATTCTGATGTGCGTTCCACGTCGGGATTTGTCTTGAACTTGTCTGATTGAAGGAATCGAATCAGAACGTGGATGACGTTGATTTATTGCTTGCCGAAGCGGCTGTAATGATATATATATTTATTTATGTAATGGTATAGCTGTTTACTACAGTGATTTTCATAAACTAGAGAACGAGTCACAATGGGAAAAAACAAATCCAAAACGGACAACAAATGTTTCTTTTTATCCCTCTATAGTCTATATTAACAACATTCAGTAAGGTCCTCAAATACCATATATTAGTGCTTATGCCCTCTGATGTTTCCTTGATTTATTTTTGCTCAATTGGAAATAAGAGTTGTTTCGGGGGAATATATAAATGACTGACTTAGACCAAGTGTGCCAAGCTAAAAAAAATCAATCTACGGGGTAAGTTTATTTTCCAATTCATCTGCGTATAATTAAATCAAGTTCGTACACTTACAAATAAAGGTGACACGGTTGTCGTCGCATAATTGTCGTCTCGGGAGAATAGTGTAGGCAGCTCAAGGAAGCTATCAGATGATAGTGATTTGCCTTGTGACTTTGCGGTTGCAAGGTCGCCAAATGAAACACTGGGCTTGAAGCTGTAGTTGCGTGGCATCAGGGGACTGGGAACAGGGCTGTTGGGTATACGCTTGTGGTAAGAATCGATCTTTCGTCGCAGCAATGGGTAGAGAAAGAGTGAGAGAAGGCTCAATTGAAATGTTGACGTAAAAGTGACATATAAGACAATGGGCCACACATCGGTGGGATTTAACGTATGGTATGTAGATACACAACCAAGATAAAACTTTCCTCGTTTGGTGTCAGCTACATAGCGAAGCGGCACAATGTGGAAAATCGCCAATACTCCCACGAGGGATAAAATAGCAATGGGAAGATAGCGACTAAACATAATAAGTTGCTGTCGGTAGATCAGATTTTTCACGGCCGGATTGTGATAAAACATCCACTGTCTCGTCCACAGAAACGCATAAACGCATAACATAGTTGAGCCATACAAACCAATCTCGGTTACATCGTTTATCACATCACAAGCGTTATCTGAAAGGGCATCCCAAGCGTAGAAAAACTTCAGCTCATCCACCAAGAATTTTAATAGCGAAAAAAATGAAGCAAACAAGCTAAACCGCACCATCCAAGTTCTGTATCTGCCTTCAGCTGAATTAACACGAAACGGCGTGCATTGGGGTATCGATTGTTCCTGTAAGGTACTGTTGTTGTTATTTGTCGCCAATCTCGAGACAGTACTTCCAAAATGAGAATCATTTTTGTACCAGGCTTGTTTTGCCAAAAGATTACTTATTCCACCATTTTGAACATCACGCCACCAGAAGGCAATAAGGCAAATAAATAGATATATATCAACAAGGGTACACGTTATTACTACACAGTGGCAGGCAAACCAAAGAGTTTCTGCATTTTCCACCAAAAATGATGACGAAGAGCTATCATTTGAACTTGTGACGTTTTCAGCACTTGGTTGCAGTAATACTTCCGTCATAATGTCAACCTATGTTATTTAAAACAGCCCGACGTTTGGCTAAAATGTCGATTATTCTCTAAATTGTACACGTCCACGACATATCTAAAAATATGTACGAATCCTAAAGTAAGAATTTCAATGTTTTAAGTAGAATACTATATTCCTATCTCGTTTTATTGACAACAATTCTTAGTAATTTCCTAAACATAAATGCATTTAATTTGCGGTTTCTGGAAACGTTGTTTAACTAAGCATTCGACGCTTGTAAGTGACGTCAACTCTGTAATATTACCTCACTTCATCCGCATACTCATGTAACAGCATAGGAGAGAAAAAGAGAGGCGCGCAAAGAGGGGCTGCGGAGCTGATTGATTGCCTATATTGTGGTGCATCAGAATACCCACATCAGAACGATGGTCTTACTCAGGGTGATCCAAACCTATATGCCCGCGGGCCATAACACATGCACATGTATTACAGGATAGGGTAAATCTAAGACAAGTAATCAATGAAAGCAAACATCTTTAAATTTTTTTGGTCATCAATAAAATTTTCGCGTCGCCAGTGGTCAGCAATCTATTTGTTGCAGCCCAAAATACTCTGCCAGGAGCTATTATAAACCCACTACGTGAAAGGTGGAACCACTACGACAGCAGGGGCGAATACCAGGTTTTTTGTTATTGTTTGCAAGAAAATTGCTAGATGACTTCACAAAATTGCATCATAAAACAACTATCTTAATAACACCTGTTGATCTCGAGCGAACTCGTGCGCTGATGATATAAGGCTGCAATTCAATCTAACTGCGCGTAGCGCAAAAATGCGTTTATTTTTTTAAATTCACAAACCTTCACTTAAAAGGATATGTGACGCATTGGGCAAGTAACGGCATTCATAATTAATCTAACACGAACTTTAAAGCTATTCTACTGCAGCGTTATGACTCATGAGTCACAGTACGCAAGATGCTAGAAATGCGTAAAACATATAAAACAAAAACAATTGTGTTTCCATAGTTGAAAAGTTAGGGGGATAGGGCCTGGTGTCCCTGTAATGCACAATGAGCAAAGATGAAAACTTTTAGCCACACAAACTGTTTAAATAAAGTACATATTGGAAGTACGGCTGTCACGCGACCCGCAACTACATGATGATTCTAAAGTATTAAAAGATAACTCGCGACCCACTAAAAATGGGGGGCAAATTTGGGTGGAGCCCACAGTTGGCCGACCTCTGGGTTATACTATCAATTAAACCGTTTCCTACCACTCTCATCAGCGGATGCAGGTGGGTGGGGATTAGGAAGGCCAATGCCACGTTTTGGCATGTTTTAGTCCGTTTTGAGAGATTTTTTTCAGCCAAAGGTGCAGTGCGTTCAAACTTGTTGGATATAAATGCGTGTTTTTCCATTAGGGGCAAATAATTTCAATTAAATATATAATAAAAAACAGAAAGTATTTTCACACATTTGTTATCTGACAAAATAGGTTTGCACCCTGCCCCGTTCCAAAATGTAATTTAAGCAAAATTAACACAACTAAAAACTATGACAGGAAAAATGTATAGCCTAGTGCCGACAAACATTTACGTGTGTTCTATAATATGCACTATACAGCCATATAGCGAAGTGCTCGAAATTCCTTACATATAGTTTGCCAAAACATCTTGATAACGTCCTGCTATGTTGTTTATGTGCTGAATGCGTTACATCTCCTTGCCAATTTTAAATTTTACCTATAATATACGATTTTTTTAGCGAACACTTTGCTCCCGTCTTTTTAAATGTATTTACGTTTGATTTTATTTGTACATTTGCGCAAAAGAAAGGCAGATAAAAGTAGCTTTGTTGGAGTTAATATATGCTTTACCGCGTTACGTTTTGTCGTAACTGCATGACGTCAATTTTGACAATTTTTATATGAGGACTAAACAAAAATCCCTGATCCACCCCTGTAGACGTGTTTGGCTATTGTGTTTGACCCGCAAAATGTACGCAAAAATTATTGTCGCCCGGGAAGCTGGCACCCTTAGACCACTCTGGATTATGATCAAGAAACTTTAGAAAACTACCGAAAGTTTAACATAGAAATAATAAAAAAACTTTCATTTTGCCTGAATCTTTTTTTCAGCCTTTTCCCTGGCATCACAATACTCTTCATAACTCTTTGTGCTCACTTTTTCCCTTTTGGGTATTTATAATAAAAAATATCTTTGAGTTTATACCCTACCTCGACCCTGCATGTTTGGCCAACGAGGTTTTTTGGCCGCAATAAAAAAGAGAGTGCGACACTTAATCGCATTATTTCTACACATTCTGACTTTCCATATGCAAATGCCAAAACTAATGTAAAACACCATCTCCAATAGAGGTGCACATTACTGCGTAAATGGAGCAAAAACAAACCACGGGAAGTGTTCTGTTTAGCATTATCAACTGGTAAGCGTAAAATTTTACTAAATAAAACAGATAACATACAGTAATGAACAGTAGGAAAGAATTGCTCAGCTACTAGTACAACGCTATACATAAAATCTAGTCGTCTGGAGCCGGCGAGAAAGAAGTTCTTGTCAAATGTGCGGTCAACCATCTCTAGTTGAGTTACGTGCATTTTTCTTTTAGTTTTAACAGTATATATGGCTATAGAATGTTCTGCTCTTTTTATCCGTGTTTCGTTTCGAGCTAGTTTTTATGCATTGTCTACAATCGTGTAGTATTGCTGTGAAGATACCTATAAAGGGGTTATCGAAAAAGTTTTGCAGTTTGCAGAATCGATTTACGACATCGGTGCAAACAATCAAAGTGTTCTAGATGCGTTTAAGCGACACCAAAGTTTTACTGGACCACATTCTATTGGTAGTCAAACGCATATCAATTGAAGTAGGCCTATATTGGCTTTGCTAAATCAAGTTTAGTAACTTAAACCAAACACACTGCGCGCTTCGTTGTAATTTTTCACGCATTTGCATCGTGGTTATACCACATTATGTATTAGTATACCATGTTTTAGAAAGGGTCGGTCAATGCACTACCTTGATGTCCAACGCCTACAACTTTATTTTGCACCGACGTTTACTCTTGGCAGCAGCTTAAGCTTTTCATAGTGACAACCTACTTTAATTACTACGATATGAGTTGCAATATCGCTTCATAACTCCAGCTGAGTTTTAAATTAGTAACACTATCAACAATGCGAGAAACAAAACTTGACTGCTTCGAATCCCGTGACCTGAGGCGCATTGTCGCACAGGCATGACACATATTGTATTACGCAGTAGCCCTATCTATAGAAACTGGCAGCATGAAACGTTTGTTGCAAGTCTTGTGCTTTGGTGCAAAACCGACTGCAAATCATGCCTTATCGCAAGATATTTCCTCCAGCTCAGTGCTTTTCAACTTTTTTTTCGCTGTAACCTTTAACAACTTATGAATAATTTGTTATACCTCACAAATAGCAATGCTCAAAAACAGGGGCGAAGCTAGGATGTTTATTAGGTAGAGAGCAAGAAAACAAAACGTCGTAACCTGACGTCATAAAACAATTGTTTAAGAACTAGTTGTCCGATGACCATGGTCCAAGGCTTTTACGAACTCGATATCTTTTATCGTTTATAATTTTATATGGTCAAAGTGTAAAAAATTGTGATTTGAATTAGGCCTTTAAACTCTCGATGTTGATATTTAAAAGACGTAAAACATACGCGCAAAAGTTAGATAAATACTATAGAGTGCCATGGTATGCACAGTGGTTTTGGGCAGAAAAGTTTTTTTCCTAATCGTGGTAACATATAAACCCTCGTAAAAGATTCAACACGATTTTGCATTTACATGGGTAAAACAGGCGTTGAAATGCACAAGAAGTACAAAGTGATGATTTATGTGTTTGATTGAGTAATTATATTGGGTCTATGCCACTAATACTGAGCGATCTCACGACACTTATAGCTTGAAAAGCAGCATAGATCAGGATTAATTAAGTGCACTTTTGATGTCCTAATGCACTTATTCTGACCTATGTTTATAACTTTCGTATACCTTTTGTTAGTTAAATACCCTGAATAGCTTATCCTATATTCACTTGGGTATACATTATACCCACTTAAAGAACACTGCGCTATCTGTGCAATAGCTATCTGCATTTAATGCAAAGTTATAATAAATCAATAAGGAAATTGTAACGTAGCTATAGTTAGTGAATTGATATGCGCCTGAACGCGTTGTTTTCCGAGTGCTCTGCTAACCTCAATAATCCTCAACAATAGAGAAACGATGATTTTTTACCCTACCCCATCGTCTAATTGGAATAAATCAACAAGAAGAGAAGTCTGTGAATTATTTATCACACCATATCACTGTACGCTTAAAGTTGTCTAACTTTTGAAATATTTCGGGGACGCAACTTTTTGGTCGCAACTGCTTGCAGGTTAATTTTGCAGTCTGAAATTCATTGGCAAGCAAACATAAGTACCATACCATTGGAATATTTGCTATTTACGTTCATAGGAAAACAAAATGCGATTTAAAGTAAATTGATTGAAAAGTAATTAAATGTGTTCTAGTTTAAATTATCCTGTATTTGCTATTTTTCATGAGTTTTGTTATTTTACTTCTTATCTAATCTTGCAAAGATCTAATGCTAATTCTAATCTTCTTCTGAAATCGTTAATCAATCTAATTGTACAAGTCTGTCTTTAAATTGTCCAAGTCAATCTAATTGTCTAAGTCTTATTCAGAAAACTAAGTCTAGATAGAGTTTTTTTAAATGCTGTATTCCGAATGTGTACTAGAATAACTTTTCCGAAACGGGAATTGTTAATGACAGTAACCAATCAAATGTTTTTATTTGGGAGGGCACGTTTAACTGTGGCGTAGCACGTCATGCTACGACGTCCTAAACCGGGCAACTTAAAAAAAAGCTGTTACGGTCGAAAAATGTTCGACTCATATGTACTTTTAAACAAAATAATTGTTATGCCAGATAACACAAATAGAAGAGTGCATCTATAACTCTATAATATACAGGACTGTGTGGATTACAAGGAATACTAGGATCTAACGCAAGTATCGCAATTGTATTAAAATTTAGGTTTTAATTTAAATCCAATAATTTTTTTTGTATTTTATCTTAATTAAGGCAATTTACGCGAGCCGACAGTATTGAATCCCACAGGCCTGGTATATCGAGGTTCAGCGCGTACTTTTACATTAATTTGGACAAATGTATTGAAGATTATTTGTTGTGTCTCTTGTCGGTGGTGATTTACAATTATCCCATTTTAGGCCAAAATTCCGAATTTTTAGGTAAAAAAAAACTGATTGCTAGCCTATTATGAGACATTTTTGAATGAGTAAAAACAGGATACTTCAGAAATTGTTTAAAAATTATGTAGCTTGAATATTAGGCAAATGGTTTTATTAAATACTTTCGTGAAAGCAAACTAAAAGCGCATGTCACAAAATCTCACATTATACTAACGTCAGACAAAAATTGCTTAACGTAAAATAATGGGTCTCAAGCACTCGCTCTTTGGGAAATAATGATGAAATGCCGCGTTTATTTCTTTGGCATGTTTCTTTGATACGATCGTTATTAAATCAATTATCGTTTGCGCTTACGCGCTGAATAGAGATATCCATTGGAGATTGGAAACTGGCGTAAAATTGACATTATTTTTGATGCAAGTTGTTGCCATTAACGGAAAATCGACAAGATAACTACGTTAGAAAAGCTGCGTACAAATAGTTGTCGCTAGATTATTACAATCTGCTAATACAATTATTATCTAATAATATTTAAACTTACTGTTAGATGTACTGCCTAAGAAAAAAAGTTTTTACTAACTAATTACTAGATCTTATTTTACGTCCAGCATATTTTATCTAACATAACTTTAATATTAAAACCACAACTACGAACATACATGCGTTGTCTTGATTGAAAGAAATAGAATACAAAGCTTGAGTGCAGTATAAATGAATTAAATTCTACTTGTCAATATTGCCCTTAAGTAGGAGTCGGGTCTAGTTGTGAGAAAGGTCCCCGCGGCCGCACTAAATTTTAGGCATTTTATTGCATCTCTTAATCGAGGGCGGACCTAAGAATATTTGCAGTTGAAATGGGTCAAGGGGCGAATTAAATGCGTTTGTTAGGTTTAAAATTTGAGTCCACACACCCATGATCGCAATAAAAAGGTGTAATTAAATTACTTCAGGAAAACGCAATAAACTTCATCGTTAATCTAGTATTCTAGTTTGTGGTTTAATTTGCCAAAGAGTCATTTGCGAAAATAGCAAGTCTAGCCGAAGTCCAGGTCATTGTCTTATCACAGTGGTTCTTAAACTTTTGCCCTCGCGGCGCCTTTGTAAAAGTTTTTCCATCTTGCGACGCACTTAGCGATAAAAACTCGAATATTTTTATTAATTTATCGGTGTACCAAAAAGCGCACAAACGAAAATAAGCAAAACACAACTGCATAGACAAAAACACAATGTATGAAATTCAAATAACAAAATTGCGCAATAGGCATATATTTTTACAAATGACATAATAAGGTTTTTAATTTTTCTAAATGACTGTATAACCCGAACCTTAATAAAAGTCTTTGTACTTTCTAGGTTAGGATCGAGGATTTTTGTTTGGCAGTGGGCATGAAAAATGTCCTGCTTGACGTCAAAAAGTTACGTAAAAAACGTGTTGTAACAAAAGTTACATCTTAACGTGACGTCATAAACAAGTAACTTTAAAATAACCGCAAAATCGGTTTATCATGTTAGGGTTAAAAATGAATCATCATGTTAGGGTTAAAGAAAGAGGCGTTACGTTTAATACAAATACTACATTATAAAGATGTTATTTATCCGCGCAAAGAAGAAACGTCTTATATCGTTTAAATTATTATCAACGCTTTTATTTCGAGTGCGCGATGATACGCATAAACTGTTGGGCTAAAACCGTTTTACAAAAAAGGTTCGGAAGTTCTAGAAGCATAATAAACAGATTTGCTCTGAGCGCAAAAAGTATTTGCTTTTGCGTAGTCAAAATTGACAAAAAATTGAGCCATGGTCACGCCCAAGTGGACTCGAAAAAGCTCAAGTTGTATATAAGTATAGGTGTTGGTCCGTAAGCTACAGCTTGTATCAATGTGTTAATCGTTATGTACTGTAGAAAAATACTGGTCTTGTCAATACAGTAACTGTCTCACACGGGTTAAAAATTAAAGCGGCCATTTTTGCGTCTGGGCATGCCTAATGAAGCGTATTATGACGTAACAAATTAAAGTTTATCGCTGACTTAGAGCATTCACGATGTTAAATCAGTGGTATTACATATTTTTGGTTAAAGTTTAAAGACCGCTTGAAATATTACATTTCATTTTTTAGTTCAGATTGTTTATTAAAACGTTGCGAAATAAACAATACGCATAATGTCCAGCGAAAGGTAAAATTGAATTTAGTGCGCTTATTACATTTCTCATTCAACCTTTTTAGATATATTGGCCAAAGATGAACCCCCTTATCAAAACTTCTATGTTTCTAAAAATCATCTAAGCCAAGTTCCAATGGTCTAAAAAGATTTTTTTTAAACCTGATAATTGGCACCAATGAAATACCTACAATAAATTTTACCAATTTATTTTACGCAACGCATAAACATATCACGTAGAGCTACGGGTCGGCAACTTTTGGTAGTTGCTAGTCAAAACCAAATTTAGAAAGGTCTCGGTGCAAAAAAAATTCAAAACAACTTTTTAGCTAAAATATACCATTTTTAAGCACTTTATTATAACGACGCATAATCATGAACGAAACTAGGATTCTTTAAGATTTCGCACACAGTGCAAAAAAAATGTCACAAAGCAAATCAAGCAGAACATTTATCTGGTTATAATTTTGCTGAAAAGGGGTTGAGTTGCACTAGCTAATATAATTTGGTAGAAATGACACTAATAAAATAAATTGAGTCCACACGGCGTTACCCAGGATGACCTTTAAAAAATGTAATAAATGTACTTTGTAAATATATTTAGTCGCTAATCTAGTTTTGGTGTAACTTTAATAGGGGAGTTTGAACTGTCGATAATATGTTAATATTTTATTTTCTGACGAAAAACACTTCCTGTTTTATGACGTAACCTCTTGTTTTATGACGTAACCTTTGTTTTAAGAAGTTAACACCCTTGGTACAATGGTTAATTCGAGCCGATTAACACGATACTCAGCGATTTTATTTGAATTTTATTGCGAAATGATAATATGCGTTTCTTTTTTAAATGGTAGTTTAGGCTGAAAGGATTTCCTCAAAACACAAAAACACTAGACGTACAATATTAAAACAACCAAATATTATGGAAAATGGCCTCGTGCCGAGTTTTAAAGCAGATTGCGGTCGGAGGATTTACTGTACAATGACAGGTCGATCCAGCCTGCGTGCTGTAGGTACCGATCATAGAGACAGTTACAGCTATCAAAAGGTGGCATGCTAAACGTTCATCCGCACGAGGTCGCTCTTGCCGTTTTAATAACACCAAACATTTCCGGAAGCAGGCAGAACTCCATTTGGAGGTTATAATCACTGATTGTCATACAATCATCATCAAGAAATATTAATTTTCATTAGCACCCGGTATATAATTATAGCTATGCTGTAATCGTTAGCGATCACTTCGTTAGCAGGTTCACATTGCAGTATTTATCCATGTGGATCCGTAGCCTAGTTACCTAATCCGTGCTGCGAAACTCAAAACATAAAGTTTTATGTACGAACAGGGTGCAACAGGCAACGGTGCTATTAGCATTTCTCGACTCGCTGCCACTGAGTTTGTGTAGCTCATGCGGTTGAGCGACGGTCCCAATATTGCAGGGGTCGTGGGTTTAATATTCTCCACAGTCTGCCTTGTAGGCTACTACACTATATAAGCTTGACTTGCTATATATTTTTAACCTGATCGCGTAGTTTGTTGCTCTTGGTTCTATTATTATTTTTCTATGACTTTTAATTTCTACCACCTAGTTTACGTGTTTACATTATTTTGTATTCATTTTTTAGAGACTGATGATGCCGTGATTGGCGAAATATATTTCTCTTTTATAAACTAGAACCTATAGTGACTGATTTTTACTGAGACAAGAAAGTCTAAACTATATTGCTACCATTCGAAGTCATTGTCGTCATCAACGTGCATTGGGGCGAGGAGATATCTTCTTTTTTACAAATTCAGTTTGCACTTGCCTTGCTCTTGATATAACCAAGATTGCGCCAACTGATTTAAGAGACTTTTTGAAGGCACACGGTGTATTAATATGAAAATGCCGGAAAGTCAGTACTTTTTCAACAGGGATAGATTACACTATTTACCCATATGGATTCAAAGGCCTAATTCCTTTCTTAATTCCAATATTTTTCTTCATATTTGTAATTTTCAAGTCCCATGGGGTAATAATGATAATAATAAAATAAAAACGTTCCTTTTTAGTAAGTTGAATATTTTTGATTTAGCTTATGATGGCGGGCCACATATAAAAATTGTGTTAAACTTTTTTAAACGGATTATTTTTTATCGTGAAGCTAAGAAAATATGAATACTTATTTCTTAATAATTGTATTGAGCTTTATAAATTGTCGTTCAGCTTTAAGGTTCATCAAAATTTAGTTAATTGTATCTGATCACGTTTAAAACGTTTTTGTATCTTTACTAACGAGAATTTGTTGGAAAGTATTTTGATGACCACTGGTTTAATGTGGTTCCGTGTTGCAGTTTGCTCTGTGTCTTTTTTCGATGAAGATTTGTAATTAGCCGGTTTCCAATTTAGAAATACGCCAGTTTGTATTATTTTGGCAACTGTTTTTTCAGTGATTTTGTAGGATAATTGCGGTTTTGTTGTTTAGGTGATTGACTGTTTTATTTGGCTTAAAAAAATGTTGTCAAAAAAAATGTTTTATTTATATTCTTGTGGAACAAAAATATTCGCCCTTTACTTATTAGAGTAACTGCCAACTGGTATCACAGAGATGACAATATCAGTTTGGTAGTCAAAGTCATGTATGTAAATTGATATCCAGTTGAAAACACATAGACACGTCTAACCACGTACCGGTAACTTGACGTTGAGCTACATTCACAAACTTTGTCACCCTTACATTCCCTCATACAACAAATTAAACACATTTGTGTTTGTCTTATTTTATTGAAGTCAAAACAACGAACATTTTAAAAAATTAACCACATTTTGTGCAGGTTTTCAATGGAAGTTCCCGTGTTTTGAAGATACATCTAAACACAAATATTTAGTTTTTTATATGATGTAAAAACGTATTTTAGGCAAAAGATTTGTTAGACTATCAATAGTGGCACTTGAAATGGATGGATGATAAATCTTCATTTGAATTATATGAAAGCCGATGCGTTAATATTGCAGAAAAATATTGCAAAATGTGTACATAACTTTCATGAGAATAAAAAGACAAAATACACTACAATATATATCAGGTTGTTACAACCTTTTTTTTCTTTGCATTTCAAGTTGTTTACTAAGTCGGTATAACGACAGATCACAATAGTCATTTAATGTTGTTTTATTTAAAAATGACGTACATAATCAATAGTGGTCCACCCGACATGTATAATTCGGGTTAGTTATGCTATGACTATTATGCTATCTCTTGTAGTTAAAAATGTCGTATGTTTAGCAAATTTTAAGGTTGTTAATGATTTGCTTACAAAAGATAAAATAAAAAAAATAAAATGTAAAAGGTAATTCAATATGTCATCGCCATTTGAAGAGTAACAAAGGCTGGATGGCCTTGATTAATATAATCTTTTTTGGATTCTTATGAATGTATTATATTATGATGAAAACAAACATGGTGAATTATTAAATCAAAATTTATTTTCCTCAAATTTCCAAAACTACAACGCATTCCTTTAAGCAGAATGTTCTCTCAACACATATATAGTGCGCTATTAAATGCAGATTTAAAAAAACTCGCTTTAATCGCTGGCATTACACATGCTTGCCCTCAAAGATCCAAAGCTTTGATTTCGCCAAAAGCGAGGCTGCCACTTTCGCGTTGGTTTGTTTGAAAGACGAAACTTTGGAAGCGGGAAAAACCAGCGAGGACGAGCGTTTCCGGTGACGCTCTGGATGGGGCAATTGCGAAATGCTGTCCGAGTTTGGTTGCGAGTCGCAGTCCATACTACGGTTTAAGTTAGCCAGAAGCGACTCGGTATACCACCTTTCGGGTTCTTGCTCCATGTGCTGGGTTTTAGCCTCTATGGCTTTGAGGTCGCGAACAGGAAGCGGGATATCGGAGACTGGTGGCCCACAGGTGAAGTCAACCGACGCAGCCCGAAGGTGGATCGCAGGTCGAGATTTTTGTGGTTGGTGCAATCGTAATGAGCTTGCAACGCTTCGATCCATACGCGACAGGGTGTCGACGGAGAAGATTCGTCGCATGGGTGCCGCGTTTCTACCGGCGACCTTGTAACTTCCATTGGCGCCCGGCAGACCGCGCCTTGAACAGCTGCCAAGCCATGTGAAGAGAGTGGAACAAGTGTCGGTGTACAGCCACGGAAACAACATCACGCGCCAGCGACGAAACGTCATAATGATGCACAAGAGATTAATGATGAGATTCATGTCGTACATGGCAAGTGGTGCGAAGGCCGCGTCCGGGTAAGTTGTGTGAATAGTCTTCACCAAGAGGGCGATCGCCACATCTGATAAGATGCACATTCCAGCCAGGATAAACGATCTTCGGATAAGAGTGATCAGACCGACACTGCCGCTTCGCATGTGCCTTGAACGAACAGCTCGCAATTTGTTATCCATAATCGGGTAAAGAAAGAGGGCCAGGAAGGACATCTTCAAAACAAAAATATATTTTCAATAATTTATTTACTTTGTTTTGTCAGATCCATTTTATCCCGTCTAAAAAAAACAAGCGTTTATCTTTGGAGGACTAAATTTGTTTCCACAAACTATATATGTCAACAAATATATTGGGCAAAGTGGTCTTAAGCTGTTATAATGAAGTCCAGCCTCTATATGGGACATGGATCCATAATCTCAAATTGATTAGTGATAGGATGTACCTCATTGACTACTCACGGCCAGAATTTTTTAAGCGCTATCCTCCTTTTAGAAGAAAAAAAAACTAAATATAACAAACAATTTCTTACCTGTATACCTCCTCCAAGTAGACCTGCCATTGTGTTGACTCTGACACCTTCACTGATGTGTCCGCTTTCGCTCTCGCTGACATTAGTCATATTTAGGGCTTGTTTTTCGATGGTAATGGTGTAATGACAAACTCGGCCACTGGCACTGCTTTCTGGATCCACAACAAAGAGGATCATGGACACGATGGTGATGAACACAAAGCATACAACAGCCGCCCAGCTTAAAAAGCGAACTGTCTTGCTGTAGAGATGTTTCAGCGCGCGATTTGAGTAGAAAATCCGCTAGGTATAAAATGAAATTCATGTAATTTGTTTCAAAGTGCGGTTGTTTGGCATATGACTTATTCTGCTTTACCAAAAGCACAAAAAACTCGATTGTACTAATGTAGGAAATGTCTGGCCATGCACTGATTAACATGAATTGAATAGACCCTAGAATTCATTAAGAATATAAATTTACCTGCCTGACCCAGAGGAACAAGTACACTGGGTGTATCGCGATAAAGTAAAAAGCGATGCTGATGTTAAGAAGAATAGAGCAGCGTGGTCCAGACATCCAACCGGTGAACAGAAGAGCCTGATTATTGGCGAATCGCATAAGAGCCAGCACGATGCCGATTATGCAGAGATTTTCCAGCCAAAAGCCTCCTTTGCGATGGCGGGCTTAATATAACAAAGAGTCCCATGGAATCCCAGGTGTTTTTGAAAATACGTTTTAAATGTAAGTTTTGCAACACAAAATCCCTACTGGTGATATACTTAGATCAACTGTTATTAATATAAATATATTCATGTTATAACAGAACAACACTTAAATGCTCTATGTTCGGAGCGTCTATTTACCATTTAATTTACTAATTAACTGACATTTTTACGAACAGCTTCGACCCATTATGTATAAAATGTTTTCTAACCTATTTGGTAAGCTATGTCACCTGTAGCGTTTGGATGCATGGTCTTTATTGCGCGGAAGTGGAGAAGGGCGTAGAGTAGGTATAGGGCCACGGCCGCACATGCCAGGTGGATCACTTCACACGCAATCCACGGCGTACCGCCGAATGGCAGAATCCTGGCGTCGTATATTGGCGAATCAGACTTGGTCGTCACCAAGTTTCCCGGGAACCGACTCATTGTTGCTTGCGAATATCCGTCGGTGCTTGTGTTCCTTTCTGTGACCGCCACTGTACCGAACCCGCCCGCCAAGGTTGGCGTCGCCGTTACTACAAGTTTCATTTGATTTGCGCAGTATAACTATTCTGGCGACGCTACAATAAAACAAGTTTTGAATTTGCACCGTTTTTCATTTAAAGTAATTAGGTGCCACAATATGACTCTCTACTAAGTAAATTTAACAATACAGTGTGTACGAAATTGGTGCCGGCTATAAAAGTATTTTGGTCTTGATAATGTCGTAAACAGTCTAAAGCAATATTTTCGGCCAGCTTTAATTCCCTCTGTTAAATAACAACAAACACACAAATGTTGTCTACCGTACAGAATATTTTACAGATAAAAAATATACACTATTTTCTAATATTAACGTAAGATTATGTGCGTTTAAATATGTCTGTGATTATTTTGTTTTAGGCCTAAGATTTTATGAATAACATTTCGGATCGTCTAAAATATCGATCATGAATAGGTAAATAGTGATATTAAAACACCGTTATTACATATAAGCGATAAAGTTCAGTAAGTAGAAAAATAAGTGATTCTTCTATATTTGCAAATATCAAATAACTTACACTACGAAAAAATTGCTGCAAAATACAATTACCCCAATATAACACTGTGTAACACAATTTTACCACTTTCTAAACATTTAAACTGTTATCTATATAACCTCACGTAAACCTGAATAGAAAAATCTTCACTGAAAATCGCTCTAAATGGTAGTCCTGTTTTCCTTACAAAGTAACCACGCAATTGACATTCGGATCTGTTTATTATCGAATGTCAAGTGAGGATCAATGCAGCCCATACAAGCCTTCTGGTGTTTTCACCAATACAAGGCATCTTTCGCCAATTTTTTTTTCACGAAAACTTGTTGTAGGCTACTTCGCTGCTAGAAATCGTTGCTAACTGATATATTTAGGACTTGCAAAACTAAATTGAGCGATAGCAACTAAAGCTTCGTCCACTATGTTCCTTTTTCTTCATTTGATTTTTTTTTTCGTAGCATCGACAGTACCGAAATGTGAGTGGTCATTGTCATCCTTTAAGATAAGCGCTTTACTGCTGTTTTTCTTATTTGCTTAAAGGTGCAACGAGAAAAATTTTATTCACAAAAATCATTCAAGGAATCAACATGCAAACTGAATTAAGGTAACCACATCCGATAGGATACCCGTCGACGAGAAACAAAATAAATTAAAAATAATCTTAATTGGAGCCAAAGCCATACAGCTACGTATTGGTTTAAAACACTAATTGACGGCTTCCGTAATTAAAGGCGGCACATACAGGTCTCAAGCGCACACTGCTGTCCTATATAATCGATTATTCCTTAACACCTATCGTTTTTCTATGTTTATTTTAATCACATTTTTCTACCTAAGTTTCAAAAAAAAAATTGCTCGTTTGGACAACTGTTCCTCCTTATCCTGTTATTTCTAACTTATGTGCTATGTGTGAAGCACCAGCGTGTATGAAGCGAATGTATCTGCGAAGCAATTCGCAATACACTAACGTTGTTTCGAAGGCGGAATGCTTCTGTTGTTGAAGTGAGTTGGAGGAAGTCATTTACCTTGTGCAGGTTCTGAGCGAATCTTTGTCGTCATAATCGGCGGCGGTAATCAACTTCCACTGCGGTTCCCACGAGCAAATCGGAAGTAGTCACCGAAATTAAGTCGCAATAAGCACACTGGAGACTTGTCCGCCTCAGTCGAGCTGGTCCTTATTCGGAATTTTTCAGCGAAAACTAGCTTCTGATGCTGTGGCGATTTTTCGATAGACATCGGTGCTGTATCTTCTCATGTCACTTTTACCCCAAACATTTATACTCAAAGTTAATTGAGAAGAGCAAATATAGTCGCTATAGCAATATGACGTATGAATATAACATTGTTACAAAATAGAGCGCTTTTATTATCATCATTAAATCATTTCAGCACTGACATGATATTCTAAGGGTTTGAATCTAGTTTTCTTCATCGCGTTTGTTTTTCAACACAGGCAAAACCAGGCTCGGAAACACGTTGACGTTGCAGCATTGGCAAGAGAGGTGAAGGGTGGGCTTAATGCATTTAATCGTCCAGCCCTTATCGGGATCGGCAAACCCGTATAAGATTGGCATTTGCAAAGCGCGCAAACAACCCGCTGAAAGCTAGTGTACGATCGATTGATTTAAAGCAGTGAACCATTTGAAGGCGGCAAACAGAGACCCCTTATCAGTGGGGGCGCACGGCTGACATGTGTTGCTGCAAAATATCGTGATGCGTGATAGTTGGCAGATCGCCGGCAAGCCTGTCACAAGCTCTGCTTGCGATCAACAACAGATTTTTACATGAACCCATGGGGTGAAGTCAGATCCTCTAGTGGTATGGTATGGAACGATTCCATTAACGTAAGAGATCATAGCGTCTCTTTAACTATTCGGCTTGTTGAAGTTTTCGAGTTTTCCGCGGCGTTCACACCAACACAATGTACTTTGCGATAGATAAAAAATTAACTCACTTAAACGAATAAACGAAATTAAAAAAATGCTTTTTGTAAGCTTTTTTGCAACCAGGCGTTGGAGTGATTAAATATAGTTTTTACAGAATGGAAGTTAATCTCTGGTTTAAATTTAAAAAGAGTACAAATCTGTAAAATTGTCAATATAATTACAAATCTAAAAAAATGGCTAAATTGGCTGATTTATAAAATAAAATGGGAATGTTATAATTGACTGTATTTCGTTTTCGGACTTCGTATTTATATATAATTTTCTTAAAAATTTAAAGAACGTTGTTTTAACTAATATTTAACCTCGTAGAAATTAAAACGATAAATTACTCGCGGTTTATTTGCTTGTCTCAAAAATGATTAAGTAGTAATTGAATAACCAAACGAAAAAAATATAACAACATAAATAGTGCCGAAACCACGTTTCAAAGTATATGTACGATTGCACGTTGCTAAACAAGGTGTGTATTCCTATCAATCTTTAGCCACGAAAACGAAAACGTGGCAGAATGAACTGCGGCATTTGCACTACTTCGGATTGACGTCTCAACAACCGATGCCAAACTTCGATCAAAGGCATTGGCCAGGGACTTAATTTCTTCGTTGGCGAAGGTCACCTCGCCTACGTGACTGACACTTGCCAAGCGTTACGGCCGTGACGTGATTCCACGTTCAATCAGAAATTGCGTAGACGCCAAGTCCGAGTCGAAATATAGGTACAGGAAGCAATTCTAGGCTACTTGGTCGTTTCACGCTCAGCGTCGTCTCACTCACAAGCCACACATAAGACAACACAGCACTCGCACTGCTTTTATAAAACTTACAAACTTCTACACGTTTCTATTGTTCACTTTTCGATTTGGAAACCCCCACACTTTCTTTATTTTAAAAGGGTAAACGGTGATATAAATTGACCTAACGCTCAGTTTACTGTACTGTAAAGGTATTTTGTAAAAACAGGTGTTAATCAAAACCCAATTAACAAAGAAAGTTGTAGCTCTTGGATCTTTAGGTACAATATAGTATATGTGCTGATAACTACAAATAAACAAAGACAAAAATCTAACGCCCCTTCATTTTATGATCAAATTTTTAACTAATCGCTATTTTTTGGAATATAAACTTTAACAACAGTTGTTAAATAGACGCCGAGGGGGGAGACTACATTATAGAAGACGATCACCACTGCCACAAGTTTTGTTCCGGTCCGACCTGCTGCCACCCAATGGGAAAGTGTAGATGCGGAACGACCACGGGAATCTACGAATGCGTATGCGATGCCGGGCACTTCGGGTTTGGCCTTCTGCCCGCCGGATGCAGGCGTAAGTTTACCAACAAAATCATGTTTGATATAAGTTAAATGAAAGCAACACCTTTTGTTAAAATACTTTTGCCTTTTCTTAAAATTGTCGTCATATATTGTAACAATGCAGCATGTCCGGCTGGAACTTACAAAGAGCTGCCGGCCCCGGGTGGGCCAGAATCTTGCACCCCTTGTCCTGATGCAAACATGATATCCCCGAACGGAAGTTCATCAATTAATCAATGTACTTGCATCGAAGGATACGAAAAGGTCGGTGCCCAGTGTGCTAAATTTGAGTCAAAACATGTATACTTATAGGTGTTTCAAACAAAGATGTTCCAGCTTTCATAATTGAAGCTGAACACTATACCGTAATCCGTAATAGATTTAATATACTTGGGTACACTATATGCACACTTATGTAATGTAGCTTGATAATGACAATTGCGTTACATCTTTTATAAGGGATGTTTTGATTTACTTCGAGCACATTAACTGAAGATGAAATTCGTATCGAAACGTGTTAATTAGGATGATGTCGATCTGATTGACCTTTTTGGCTTTGATATTCATTACCAAGTTAAAAAATATATTTTTGTAAAAAAATTTACGACAAAAATCTTAATTATCAAATGTCTGATTTTTTGGCCATTTTAGCAGGCCGCAAAGGACAAACAGTTTGCAACGGTCTTTTTACAAACAAACTTAACCATGCACTGCTAAAACTTTGTCCAGATTGGAAATAGCTGCGCGAATGTACGTTGTCTTATGTTGAAAGCCCCCTACAACGGAAGATTCAAGGGTTTGCGGTGCGATAACACCTACAATTCGAGATGCCGCGTCGTGTGTGATCCTGGATACGATATTGTGGGACGTTCTGACCTCCTCTGTTCAATTACTGGACAATGGGTCGATGCGATGGGAAGCGTGGTTAAAATGCCTGTTTGTATAGGTAATATACGAGGTCATATTTGGTTGTACATGTTCTTCATATGCAATATTATTTACCTTAAACGGAATAGGCATTTTTACTGATATTTATTAATTCATTTAGCGTGGGCTATTCTTAGTGATTTCTTAGGTGATTTTGTTTTGATGAAAATAGTTTGAAATGAAAACGCTTCCTAAAAAGTTCGCACACCAAAACAGTCATTCAGAATAGGCTATGGATAGCGATCTTATATATGCCTACTTAAATAAATGCATCGTTGCGAACCACTTGATATTCCACTTCGTCAAAACATAAACTATTTATAGCTTTCGTGAAATGTTAATAGTAAACATGAACCGATCGCTTGTCACCCGGTCCGCTGTTTGCCATGTTCCCTCTTCGCGTTTGGCTGAAAAGTGTCTATGGAAATCTTTTCCCACGCTACCCGACTTCCACGTTGTGTGGTTTAGATTACGGAATGGACAATGTTATGCGACTTGTAGGGTTATAGCGAATTGTTTGTAAGGGTGCATTACTCACCGACATTCGCATAGAAACAATTTGGAAAATAACAAACGGCTTGGGCAATTTATTGTTATTTTAAAGTTTGTGGCCTATTGTTTGAAGTAAAATGTTTGCCAGCCATACTTTTTTGATTCTGAAAATTTAGTTTGGCTTGGACAAATTGACTTCGAAACACAACAAATGTTTTATTTTCTTCCACTTAGTTTATGTTCTATTTTGTGTGGTTCGGTTAAGAAAAGTTAAATAAGACACTTTCAACATCAATAGAATTCCTTTATCTCAACTTTACCTCTTCATAATATTGATAGTTTGGGTATAAAAATAAATCATAAAACAATGCAAATTATAGTTTTGTTTCGCAGTGCGTCTCACTTAAAAATTGTGTATTATTACATTTGTTCTAATGTGTTCTAAATAAAGAACAAAAATAAATAAAAAATCTATTTAGCCCGACTTTGCCCCGCTTTGATGCCACCCAGCCGCGTGAGCATAAACTGCAGCAGCGAAGACCTTGCATACCGAACAGTGTGTGAATTCAGCTGCGCCCCGAGCTACACTTTCGTTGGGTCCAAGAGCCTATTCTGTCAGGCGGACTCTAGTTGGGACGACATAATTGGATTTTGCAAAGGTTTGTCAAACTTGAACCAAACGAGACACCCTATTCACTATATCAAACCTTACAATCTTTAGGTGCAAATCCTAAATACTAAATAGGTAACTTGTGATGTGAGCAATCTACATTAACAAAGTGCTTTATTACGATTTGCTATTTTCTGCGTAGATGGGAAAATTAAATTTCCATAACATAAATATGTTTCTTGAACTACGTGACTAATGGGAGTTAGTTAGTTTATAAAGGTGTCAGTCAAACATTATAAAATCACGACTCACTTTTAGCAAACATTAACGACGACTCATTTTGAACACTTATTAAATTATGTAAAGCGTATGGACATTGGTTTCTTGGCAAATGTGCTCGAAATAGGTTTTCATCAGTTTTACATTTTGCAGAAATCACTTGCACGGCGCCGTCTCCACCGCTGGGTGGCAATATTTCAAATGATTGTTTGGTGACAAGAGGGGACACATTGACTTACGGAGCCAGTTGCTACATGACATGTCCAAGTGGGTTCGCCCTTTCTGTGAATAACGAGACCACATGTATTGAAGAAAACCGCTGGAGCGTGGACACCTCACATGCAGAATGCATAGGTCGGTTTAAACGAAAAAGACTCAAATGACTTTTTGTTTTGAATTTAATATCTCGGCAAAATACTAGTATTTATTCACTTTAATATAAATGCCTCATTAAAAAAACCTTTACGCTAACTATAGTTGAAGTTGAAATAATTAACAGACAGTCCTGTTTGAGAAGCTATAGACTTGTGACGTCGTCAAACTAGTACTTTCATGTTATTTACCAAATCGTAATTTACTGGGGGCTTTTAAAAAAAAATGCTTACGGATTGCAATTATCGAGTCACAGTTTTCTGCTTGGGGGGAGGTTAGAAACCCACGGTCCACTAATTTTGAAATCAGTTGCGCGAACCGCTTTACTCGGTATATAAAAATTGAAATATATTTCCTGATTGTTAACATCTTTTTTTTTTTTTGATTGTTAACATTTTAAAGTTAAAGCATTGTGATAGAGAGTGTATCCAGAGTCAGATTATGCGGAATTAATAGATTAAGCAGTTCCGTATTTTAACGCGTGCTGGTAAACAAATGGTCTGTCCTCACCACCACTACAAAAGGACTTTTGCGTAATTCACACTTTTTTGCGTATTTAATCGGCACCGGAAATGCCAGTGCACAATGTAATCAACGGGGCCTCGGACGTAAGGACTTTGTTATGCATTAATTCATGTTGGAAAATTTCTTAAATCTTAGATTGCAATTTGCTTTTTAGACAACGAGCTGCCTGTGATCACTTGTCCTGATGACATCGTAGTGGTTGCCAATGCCCACTTTGACACCACAGCTGTATCGTGGCAAGTGCCAGTGCCTACAGACAATTCTGGAAAGGTTAGTTCGGCTAGAATGTTAGATAAACAAATAAATTAAATTGCACAAACATTTTAGGCAAATCACCATTATCTTGTTTTCTTTTTTATACAGGTGTTTGTAAGTGCAAGGCCGTCTGTTGCTCCACCGGCCGCATTTAACATTGGCAAGTTTGCAGTCGAATACATTGCCACTGACGCAACCGGATTGCAAAGCTACTGTAACTTTACGGTTACCGTTGTCGGTAAGTCATACTTTTCAAGTTTAAAATGCTCATTTATCTTTAAGTAATTTCCTCATAATCTATAGTACTGTGGAATGTCACAAAGGAGGTGTCTAAACTTATATTAAAAAACTCAAATTTGAGTATAACTAACACAGCTTAAAAATATTTCTGCGTATAACTGCACACTCGGGGGACAAGGACCACCGCTTACAAGACCTTTGCTAGTATGAGCATACTTGCGTCATGCATGTTAAATACATTTCGGCGTAAAATGTAATGAAATTTGTTCGTGATTTAACTTTTTTGGGTTAGTGTGATAGGCATTCGTATGTCACAGACAAAGAACCGCCCATGATAGAGGAATGCAAAAACCCAGCACCATTCGTCGTCACGGATGGCGAAACTATTGTCCATAATGCTAGATGGAAAGAACCGAGCTTCTCGGATAACTCGAGTAAGCATTTAGAAATATATATGGCTGCATACTGCATAGCGTAGTTAGGCACGTTAATGCTATATTATTATTTTTCATTATTTCAGGATCTGTATTTGTCAATAGAAGTCGTGCCTTCGGCGATTTGCCGTTTGGTCAAACCAAGGTCACTTACATTGCATCTGACCCATCTGGAAATAACAAGACCTGCGTAATAGTTGTTAGCGTACAAAGTAAGATTGCTAATTATAGTTAACATCAGCTAACATGTTACGCCTATAAATGCAGCGTACTTTAAATCCAGTTATCGGGGTAATTTTAACGTTTTACAATAATAACAACAATAACTGCATTTGATTTACTAGACAACAAATGTCCTCAGCTAGACAATCCAAAGTATGGACACAAACTATGTCAAATGGACTACATGAACTTGGCGGGATGTGAACTACTCTGTGATAGTAAAAGGTTTATTATTCCTACTTTACACAATAGTAGAACGTATATTACAACTTGAAAAACATTGCAGTATTGATAGAACTTTGTCTATGTTAACGTTTATTTTCCATTTTGTGGGTTAACTCTTCGTAATTGTTGTTGCAATATAGCACATAAAACTAAATTTAATTGTTTTGTATGTTTTGCAGATACGGAATGGCCATGGCAGAGCATACGCCTTATTACACTTGTCAGGCGAATGCGAAATGGCATCCAACTCCTGGAATCCCAATGGACTGCTCTCGTAAGTAATTTGTTTGTTTGATTTTGTAAGCTTGACTTAAAATAATTTGTTTCCAATACGGCCAATTTTATCATGCTCAATTAGTCTATCTGTACGATTGTCTATCTAATAAACGTCTTAAATTGAAATTGACTTGATAATTTACTCGAAACAAAAGATAAACTTTGTGTTTCGACCCTTAAACATCGCCTAGAGTTGGAGACCTCATAACTTGATTTTACCCATCACTTGTATAAAATAATTAGTTCCAGTCTAAATAAATTTATATGCTAAAAATGATAAAAACTTTGCCACTCGGTTAATTCGCTTAGGAGAATGTAAAATAGTAGGCCTATGTTTTTATGATTTTCGTAGATCAGCGATATTCCAGCGAAATCGTTAAAGGATTTCGAAGCCAATTTGACATGACACAAGGCAGTTGCAATGACACGGGGTTTTTGGATTCCGTCAAAGATACCTTTGTCAAATGGCTTACACCTGCCGTAAGTGGCGACATTTTGCATTTACAATTTCATTTTCTATTAATACATTTTTATTTTATATAATTGAAGCACAAATATTTTCAAGGACAGATTCATAAAGGTAAAGACGTACAATAAGAGTTGTAAGCCTTCGGGGCTAAAACTTCATAAATTTAATTTGAAGTATTTAGTCAAGTATATAGTTTAAAAAAATGTTTGTTATTTCCGAGGCTAAATGCGATCCTCGTGCGTAGATGAAATATAATCCAGTTAAATGGATTAAAAATCAGGTTGACAGTTGTAGCACGTACTTTCGTCCCAGGTTCCCCGGTGGTGTGAACGAGCTGCAATTAACCTTCGCTGCAATTTGGTATCAGTTCATGTGGCCTGCATACAAACTCCAAAACCTTTGCCACCGACCCCCGATGAAGGAGACTATTATACTGGTTATGGAGGAGATTCCGACAGCTACTATGGGGCCGAGTATGAACGTAAGTTAAATTTTTAAATTACAGTTCGTCGTTAATTATTCGTGATGAATATTGAGAATAAAAAATATGAATTGAATTGTGTTGCTCGCGATTTCTTTTATTGTGTATCAAACCAATAAATAAAAATATCTGGAAAACTTTAACTAAAGTTTTTACCAGCCCTATAATATATCGCGTTTTCACATTCCTTCATTGCGTCTTTTATGTTTCTTTTACCCCGTCGGCGCTCTTTTTGGTGCACGAGTCTTTTTAATATTGCAATTAAGCAATATATATTTTGTTGACATTTTTATGATAAAACTTGTTTGACATTTTTTATGATAAAACCAATACGACAACCATCGGAATATGCTTTATTGTTGAAATTTTTTTATATCGCAGCTGCAAAACGAAAACGACGGGAAACACAAGGTCGATTGCGAAGGTTAGTACGGTAATCAACGAAATTGTATTTTTTTATTATTTTTTGTGAATCATAATCTTATCGGCTTTCGCAACAGTTTTTTTTAGGCATAAGCAAAAACATATTTTAACATCAGAATAATGGTAACGTTCCAAGCAAAACTGTGCAGTTCTATTATTTAGTATAAAATCAATTGGGTTTTTTATCGAGCTTTGCTGCAAAAACAATTAAATTCAAAATGAATCACAACTTGTTTATTAGGCTATATGGGACTATGGGAAAAAGCAAAATTCTGTTTTCCTGCCTTCACACAGAAGCGACGAAGAACCTATTCCCGATGACGCTATGTATGGATATGACTATGGGCCAAGTGAAAATGAAATGGCTGAAGAGCCAAATACGTCACCTATTGCCAACCTCGATCTTAGCGAAATTCTCAGCATGAGCGACGATGCTGTGTTACGTCTAATTCCAGAGAGTGGCGAAATGGATCACTTTATTGAAGTCACCTACACTATTCGCGGTAATTTAGCCCGACTTAAGAAAAAACATTTTTGGAAAGGCAATGCCCAGTAACAGACCATTTTAAATGTAGCACGAACAACAACGTCAAATTATTATTAGTCTACTACAGTACACACGTATCGCCTCGATAAGTTTCCTCGTATATCCTAGACTAGCAATTGTGAAGTTTTATTAACGAATTAAATGTAAGGATCCAGGGAGGAGGGCATGAGGCAATACCCCCAAACTATATTTTTTCCATTTTACTTACATAAATGCAAACCATTTTGGTGCAAATCTTGTGTGCTTTTGTAGTAGACCTACGGTATTTTTCAATGCAGTTAGTGTACAATTTTCGAATTTTTGGTAAAATAACGTTGCAAATATAACGGCCTTATTCAATGTTTTGGTAGCAATAAGAAAAACGATAAAATTTGACGTCTTTAAAAACTTTTGTTAAGCATTTTTATGTAATCATAGGCCAGCTAGAAACTGGTGAACTGTGCTCTAAAACCTGAATATTAATAACGGCCATTAGTTTGAGTGATGTAAAAATATTCATCGTGTGCTCAACGCGTCAGGTAACTTTCTAAATAGACGTTTTGCCAGCTTAACAAAATAAAGCTGCTTCGTATCTCATTGCTTCTATTTTGGGTAAATTTCAGTTGCACATTTGCGTACGAGTTCGACGGGAAACAGTAAGTTTCTAAGGGTTCTTTCTTGTAGCATAACGTTAGGTAAGGTTTCAAAATTGTCATGCTTGTTGAACAAAATTTCTAGATCTAAAATTAGCAACGAAGAGCGCAAAAAACAATTTTACTGCGGAATTTGCCTGCCTATTAGCGCACCCTCGAGAAAACACTGCTTGTATGATAGTCTGGCTCAATCAACACGCGATTGGATACCTGCTTTATCTCATCTTTAATTAAAGGTTGATTATACCTTCTTATTAAATGTATATTTCAGGAGAAGTCAATATTTCAAATGACGACAATGTGGTTGGAAGCAGACAACTACATGGGCAGATGAGCGAATTTTTTGGTCAACTTGATACTAGCCACCAATTTTCAAATCAGTTAGTATAAAACTTGCAATGTGTGTTTAAAAATTTTTGTTCAGAATTTTTTTTTTGTTATTTGCTGACCACCTATAATTGTTGATTTTCGTGCTAATATTTGTTTAACGACGCGTTCTTAAATAAGGTAAACTTTCTTGGTTTTAAGGAACGTTTTTAACCTTTTTTTGATATACAGTGGGTACCACACGAATACTGAATCCTAGAAATAAAAAATATTTGGTAATTAAAACACATTAATGTGCTGTAGGAAAAACAAATAAATTCGCGGGGAACATTGTTTGTAATATTAAATTATTTAACACGTTTTGACGGGGACCGTTTAGTCCTAGAAGTTCTACATTGCCAATATTGAAATTTGTGAAGCTTTGTGGATTAATTTCTTAATACAGTCTTTTCCAAATACACATTGATTTTTTACCTTAAAGCTGTTCAGTAGGCATAACAAAACATAAGTGGGAACACTTTTTCAGTTTAGTTACAAATTTATTATATTTACAACAAACAACAGCTGTTTATGATTGTTCTTTAACCATTGAGCACATTCAAACAATGTTTAAGAATCCCCATCATCATCACTTTTGTCACTCTTTTCTTTTTTTCTGGAAGTTTTTCTTCGTTCTTGGGAAGACTTCTTTTGTTTTCTGGATAGGTCATGAGATGGGGAAGTTCTATGATGTTTCTTTGCTTTCTTTTTATGTTTTTTTAACCTTTTTTCGGAATCCGAAGGGCTGTTAGAACCAGATGATGGCGAACGCCCTCGCTTTTTCGTCTTTCTTCTTTCAAACTCTTCTTCAGAATCAGATTCTTCGGACAAGGACCGATTCTTTTTACCACCATGTTTTTTCTTTTTCTTCTTTTTCTTCTCTTTTTCCTTTTCCGCCCTCTCCTTAATCGCTTTGGCTGCAATTTCTAAGCCTTCTTGGAATTCAATGTAAATACGTATGCGGTCTGCTTCCACAGTGATGGCTTTGAACGAATCTTCAGCCTCAAACCGACTCCTGCATTCTTCCCAATCGGTCCCAATTTCAAGAGGTGGTGCTGATTGCTTAAGCATACTTTTAAAAGCAGCTTCTTTTCGCTTTTGCTTGCGAATTTCTTCTTTGACTCTTTCTTTTTCCCGTGCTTCTGCCTTTTCAATTAAACTATTAAAAGCAAGTTTAATATTTCCTGCGTCAAGAGTAGCAGCTCGTTTGTCACCGGTGACTACCAATGCAAATGAATCAAAAGTCGTGTTTGTCCAAACATCAAAACTTTGATCTTTTAAAATGTCTTTAATAATTTTTTTTTCATCTTGAAATCTTGCTTTGAGATCAATTACGTAAAACTTGAAAAGATCTAGTGGTGTTGAGCCAGGTTGTCCAAGCATTTTGTTAAATATGGAATTACCGCTAATTACTGGGTAAAGCTCCATCCAAGTAGACATTGAGTGCAGTTTTCCATCTTCATGTAGTGCATCCAACATTTCAATAAAGCGCTCTCTATTTTTACGAAAAATTCGTTTTTCCAACATTTTCTTGCGCTCCTGTTTTTCTGTATTTGTTTTTTCGAATTCCTTTATTACTTCTTCAAAACAAATCAGGGCATCTTCTTTATCCATGTTTTGCAAATCCTCATCCTCAGCAAATATTGCATTATCCATAAGAAGTTGTTGGCATTCAGACCATGTAGTTCTATAGCTTAATTTCTCCAGGCTTAGAAGAATTCGTCGGAAATGTTTCATATTTTTTCGACGCAACTCTTTGGCTTCTTCTTTTTCTTTTTTTTCTAACACAAATGTAACATCTTCAAAAATCTCTTTGCGCTCTCGCTCTGGCACAACTTTCCAGGTTTGATTATCTGTAAACATTTTGTCGGCTGACCTGTAGCTTGTTGTGCTTAAAAGTTTTGGATGCAGCTCAAGAAATTGTTGAAGTTTTTCCTTATTTTCCTTTGTACGAATCCTCTCTTCTTCTTTTTCCTCCTTTCCACGCTGTGTTTTGTATTCATTGAAAGCTTGTTTTTTATCACTCATTTTTTTTAAAGCTGTATATCTGACATCTGAAACAATCACCTTCATTGCTTGCTCCCATGTAGATGCTGCTGGAACTGCTTTATCCCTTAATGCTTCCTTAAATGCAGCCTTTGCTTCTTCTTTGCTATTCCATTCTGGGGTTTCAACTTTTTTCTCCGGCTTAGTAGATTTTTTTTCAACAGGTTGAGGTTCTTCCTCCATTTCTTCATCTTCATCTTCAGAAACCTCTTCAGTTTGCTCCTGTTTTTCCTGTTTTGCCTGTTTCTTTTTTGCTTTGTTATTTTTTTTATTCTGTTTTGCCATCATTGTCATTTGATGTTGCATCATCATTTGTTGCTGCATCATCATTTGCATTGGATCCATCATTGGCATACCACCTCCAGGAACATTCATTTGTGAATTCATATCCATTGGAGGCATTACGCCAGGCATGAAACCATCCTGTTGTGGCATCGCAGCTGGGGGCATGTTTGGAGCTACATTGTCATTGACATTTTGTCCATCACCAGGTGTAGGTTTCTTTTCACTTTTCATGTTTTCAATTTTATCTTTCAATTCTTGTAATTCTTTTGGAATTGTCCATACACTTAGCTTTGTTTCAGAGTTATAGTAATACATTTTTCCAGATTCTGCTTTAAATTCTTTCCATGCGCATTTAGCGAGCAGGTTTTCTTCAGGCGTTTTTAACTCCTCTGGCTTTTCCCACTTGGATTCTTTGGATTTGCAGTTGTAGAAATACTTTCGACCATCTGGAGCTGTGTGCTCTGTCCAATCAGTCTTTTCCCCATCAAAACCAATGAGAAAATTTCCCTTGTTTGGGTCATCCATTGGAGGACCCATTCCCATTCCAGGTGGACCCATAAACATTGGCGGTCCCATTCCTCCAGGGTGTTGTTGCATGTTGCCACCTGGACCTGGGGGCATCATGCCTTGGGGTGGTGGACCAGGTGGCATTCCACCTGGCATACCCATTCCTGGGGAACCTTGTCTCATAGGAGGGCCTCCCATTCCAGGCATTCTTGGGGGAGGTCTCCAGCCCATATGTGGGGCTCCTCTTGGACCTGGACCAGGACCTGGACCACCTCCGAATGGGGGACCCATTCTTGAAGGAAAGGGTGGACCAGAACCACTGTTTCCTGGTGGTCTCATACCATAGTTGTTAGGGCCTCTGAGCATATTTGGCCGCATAGGTCTTGGGTGCCTAGACATTATTTTAAATTGCAGAAAAGCAGATGCAATTTACACAAAGCAGGATTTAATTGTTTAACCACCAATATTTTTCTGTTTAGGTATTCTGTCTACAACAAAAACAAGACAAAGAAAATTTACATTGTGTACAAACCCAATACTTATACCTCTTCACACCCAGAACTTAAATGCCCATTAGGTGCTGTGTTACGTGAAGCAGCTACTTGTGGTAAGTATTTTATTTAATATAGAGTAAATTTAAAGATTTCCCTTGAGGAAAACTAACATGGTTTAACTTTTTAGCTACAAACCTACAAAAATATACCTAAAACAACAGTAGCTCATGGGTACTTAGCTTAGGCAGCTAAAAGATAGAGAAAGTTTTATGGTTAAAACCATTGAAAGGGCAAAAATTGGCACTAAATATTTTGCGGCTTTTCAGTACCCTAAAAAATTGATTATACTACTGAGTTTTAGACGGTACATGACAAAAAGTGCAAGAGAAAAAAACTGTTTCTCGTTGCACTGCCGTCTGCAACCATCCAAGGCAGCTATGCATGGAAAATAAAGCGTTTACTAATAAAATTTTAACTTGTTACATTTATTGTTGTACGATATGCAAATTGAATTTGATATTAACAACATTTTTATATATTTACACTACAAAAACAAAAGGCAATCTTATACCACTGAATGTTTTTTGGTTAGTCAACTAATTGGGTAGCAAAACATTTTGGGGGTTTGAGGACTACTGCAACTACAACAAAACCAATAGGTTAGATATATTATCTTTATTCAGCCATTTTCTAAAACACTGTTTGGTTGGGAACAAGTTAGAATACGGAAGACAAATGATCTTTTATTGTTGAAAGTTAAATGAAAGTTTAAATTTATACGTTATTACTTCTTTCACAGGATCGATATCTTTCACTTCCAGAGTAGTTACAATAATCTGTCTAGGGAGGATTTTTAGTTGATTAGGCTTGAATATTTTAAGAAAGGGTGTCTTAAAATTATGACACAACATGATATAATTTACTTTATCCGAATGAAGTTGTATATCAAATCAAAATTTACATAATACTTCAGAAAGCACCTTTGTGCTAAGTATTTAGCCAAAAAAGTATATTTTCAATACTTAGTATACAACAATAGAGTAAAAAGTACACACACCTATCGAGTTATTATAAAATTTTGCACTCATCAGACCTTTCAAAATCAAACTCGCCAAAAATATAAGCAAATTTCCTAATTACATAATTGTCTTTCTCAAACAATTTAACCTGCCTTTCTATTGCAGTGAACCCTGCACCTGAATCAGCCCACATTTTATAACTTGTCAAGTTGCGAATCTTTTGCGAATTATAAACAATTAAAATCAAATGTTTGTAAGTTTAGCAGTTTAAAGGCTGACATGGCCTAGTTTAATTCAACTTATCACCAAGCACAAACAAATTTTTACCTATTTGTATGACTAGGGCAGCGATTCTTAACCGGGGGGGGGGGCGCGCCAAGGAATCTTAAGGGGGCGCAAGCTCGACTTCAATATTTTAACTTTTTGCAGTGATTTTAATGGTTTCGTTTGGGTTAGGCATAATTCCTACATACAAACTATGTTTTTTGCCAACTTTAACATTAAAACTGAAAAAAATTTCGCGCTGCGCGCCAATCTTCTAACACCCTTTTAGAAAATCAACGGTATCACCGCCCTATTAAATTAACTTATAGATAAACGATAAAAGCTATCGCCCTTTCGGACTATTTTCCATCCATATTTTATATATGATAACAGGCTATAGCAACAGGGGGAGTCGAACTTTTTTTGCGCGAAACTATATTGTTTTTGCAATATTGCCGTTGTATTGTGTGTCGTTACATCTTTGGAAACACGATAACGCAATGTTTAATATTGCGCTTGACATTTTCTGTGCTCGACATCATAACTCTTACAACTGTGGAGTAAATGCCCTTGCAACACGTTTGTCAAAATCAGCTCGATAAAATCAATGTGTCGAGCTCGCGCAATTTGTTGAGTGCCCAATGCGAAATGCCTCTTCGGTTGCAGTTTAGCCAATTCGACCAAATAAAACTCAAAATTTTTCGCGCTTCGTGCGACCAGTGCCACCCTTTACTATTTTCCTGTTTTCTCAGTGATATTTAATTGCAAAATGTCGAAATATTTTCATAGGGGGGCGCAAGGCATGAGAAAATTACCAAAGGGTGGCGCGGCTGAAAAAAGGTTAAGAACCACTGGACTAGGGTGACCATTTTTTCAGCTAAAAAAAAATAAGAAATTTTGACAAATAATATTAAAATAATTAGGGTATCTATTAGGAATACTTAATTCAATCACTGTTTTGTTGTATAAAGTACTGGATTGGTGTCTTGGAATTGTCAGTCACTTGTTTTTCATGCTTTACTGATAACCCGACAAAAATAACACAAATCTGTTATTTTTCTTGGGTTTATGCAAATCTGTTAAAAATGCTTATATTTTTTATATTTATAGCAAATCAAAAAGAGCTGGCATATTATTGAGATAGTAAATGGGGTAATTGGAAATCAATTCCGAAAAATGGAGCAAAATACTTGAGCTGAATGTAATACAATAAACCTGGTCTGTGTGGTTAACTTTGTCGGCCCCTTGATACTGTATGTTGCTTTAAAGAAGGTATAATACTTCAGTACAGTACTTAATTTTCAGCGGTGCAAATTTGACAAATAAGATTATTACATACACACAAATTTCGGAAGAAATATTATTACAGTCGCGCAATTTCAAGCTGCAAAATCGTCTCCCCCATGTGAAATCCAAAGTCTCCAATCTGAGCTCCTTTTGTAACCTTTGTAAATGATTTTTATGCATTTTGTAAATGAAGTCAATGAAAACAATCGCCCTAGTTATCATAAATAAAAAACAGAAGTACATAAGCTAAAAATTGTGTTGCAGTAATTGAACTAATTTATACCACTTTCTGCAGTTATTGTGATTATAACATTTTTACAAAGTGTAAAATGATGTGTTCTATAAATAAAAACTAGCACTCTATTATCATTTTAAATGAATAACAACCCTTTTAAGCAGATGGCCCTTTATTAGACACTGACCAGATGGAACCTTCGGATATTTCATGGGAGATGTTTATGCAGATTAAAATTTTACGGCAAAACCTACTTCTGAACATGTGGCTAGCTGAAATAAAATTACAATTTGACAAGCTATAAATGAACAACTACAGAAAACTGTAAGCACGACGATGTTTTGTGCACCTGCGATTTAATGCATTTCAACAAGTCTGCAATTTTGTACATACTGAGCAACTAAAAAGAGAAAAATGCCCAACTTTTTAATTATGTACTAATATAACAAACCAGACTGTGCTAGTTCTTAATAATCTATTTGAACTTTTAATAGGACAAAGTATAGGTAGCAAAACAGTCTATATCTTACTGATCTTAATTGTGTGTCAGGGTTAAATAAAACCACCAGTGTCTGTCAAGCTAAAACTTTTTGCCAAAATCAGTCAAATATATGGCGAAATACAGCTTTCTAAAATTTGCTGATATTGTTCAGCTCAATATGTCTTCTGAAATTTCCTGCTAAAAATCATTTTACCATTTTTTCCTAATGTGATGACTGGTAACATAAACATTCACACAAGAATGTGGCCTGTTGGAAATCAATCACACTCAATTGACTGATGCTTTTTTCAACGGTGTCTGGCTAGTGGCTACACTACACTATTTTACAGCATTGGGAAATATTATACACCCAGACAAAAATGTAGTAGGATTTTAGACCAGCGCCCGAATTCAAGGTCGGTCAACGGGTTGGAAAAATTCAGCGCTGGTCTAGATCCTACCACAACAAACATTATTTGGGTTAGCTTTTAGGTAGGTTAAGCAATAGTTTTAAAAATATATATAATAATAATTGACCCACACTCACTGAAACACGAACTGACACCCTAACCCAAATAATTTGCTGAAGTTATTTGTTAGTTGCAAACTAATTCTAATGCCGTTTATTGAACTTTGGGGACCGGTCCATTCTTCCATATATGGAAAATGGGCGCTGGTCTAGAATCCTACCACAATGGACCGGTGGGGGGTAGGTCTACAATCCTACCACATTTATTTAACATTAAGGAAACAAGTGGTCAATGTTAAAATTGTAAGGAAAGGCATATAAATATGTCAATTTTTAAAATAATAATACTTGACCCAAACACTAAATCTCACCCTAACCCGCAATATAACCCCCGGACGAAAATGTGTTAGAATTCTAGACCAGCTACCGTTACCGTACTTTGAATTTTCAAGTTCTGTAACGGCTTGTCTAATAGCCTCGTCCATACTTTTATTTGAAAAAATCATGCGCCCCTTCCTTACGTTTTAAAGCAATACTTCATGGAGCGAAATATGTTTTTGTTAATTATATGGGCCGAAAATTTATTTTCTTTTTAATGCGGTTTACCATAACGTGGCAATTGTTATAGCTTGGAGTCTTGGACTATAAGACCTAAAAATAAAAAGCAACAAAACCTTAAGCAGAAAAATCGTTAAAACAATAGTATTAAGACCATCTGCATAATAAAGTCAAATGCGCAATAATATTAACGACGGAATTTTCGTAATTTTTTATTAGCCGGGCCAAAAAGATTATATGCATTGGGGGAACGCTGTCGAAAGTAGAACAATGGGCTGCGTCACAGTTTGTACTCATGGTTATAATCTCTTTGGCCAGACCATTTGAACATGTCAGCTGCTATTGCTAACGTTGTGGTAAACGGCGATAAACAATAATAAAAATCACAAAAATGCGAGCAAGCATGCTGGACTTGAATGCACATAGTCCATCAGAAAACTGGTAATTTTAATACGTTGACTTGTCTTGCCATGTGTTAAGGCTAATTCATTAGAAAATTGCTGTTTTTTTAGAAAGTGTGCCGCGAATAAAAATTTTAGATCCACTTATTCCACTGGCACTACTGCTGTAGATGTTGAAACGATTTTTTTCTAACAACATAGAAATCTTAAAAATACCTGCAAATGTAGAAACTACAAATGAAGTAAATTTGTTACAAAAGCTTGCCATCAAGTAGCAATTAACAAACAAAACATTCTAAACAAATTCAAAGTCTAAAAGTTATTAAGTAATGCCAACAAAAAGCTAAAAGAAAGTGAACTGTTTAAAATTTAAATTATATGAGACATTTCCTATGACCGTGAGATGAGACGTTCGTCATTATGTGACGTCAGAAAGGTACATATAAACGTGACGTCAGAATAAAGTACCTAAACAAAACTACACTAAAGGTTTATTTTGTTAACGTTTTTGGTTGAAAATATGTTAGGTACTTTATATACAAAAGCTACGTAACATAGATGTTATCGGTTCGCGCAAAGTGAAAAAAATGTAATATCTTGTATAAGTTGCCAAAACTTTGAAATCGAGGGTGCTATGAGACGCACGACGCCTTTGGGCCATAACGATTTTTTTAGAAAAATTATCTCGGATACAATATAAAAATAATTAAGATTCGATTAACCAGCAAAAATTCATGCACGATTAACCAGCAAAAATTCATTTACTTAGTTGGTTAAACTTTGCAAAAAATAAACATGGTTGACAATTCTCGGCGCTGGTTTAGAATCCTACCAAAACAAATATTATTTGGGTTAGCGTTTAGGTTTGGGTAGGTTAAGCAATATTATTAAATAATAAATATAATAATACTTAACCCACCAACACCCAAGTAATGTGCGTTGCTTTAATATCGTTTCAACGCTGAGGTAGGATTCTAGACTAGCGCCAAATTTTCTACGTACATCTACAAAATTTTAACTTTAACGACGATAAAAATCTGGTACTAATAGGCATAGTACTGAATTGCAGTAGGCTACTCAAGGAAACAACGCTTTGTTTTATTCCATTACAGTAAATTGTCCAATCGGCACTTTCTATGACGTCACAACGGCGGAATGTGTAAGTTGTGCTGAAGGGTATTATCAGGATGTTGAAGCGCAATTATCCTGTAAGGCTTGTCCCGACGACACTTCCACGCCTGGCATTCATGCACGATCCAGGGCAGAATGCAAAGGTGAGTCGGTATTTTTGTAAGCCCTTAGACTTTAGGATGATAACATTTTGTTGCCAACAGCGCGATTTAGTTTCATTTCGAAAATAGGCTACATATCCAAAAAAAAAAATTTAACAGTAAAACATTTTGAGCACATAGTTAAATTCCATTATTTCTTATATTTCCATGCAGAGTTAATGACATTATTTTTTTAGATCTGTGTGCGCCTGGTACACACTCACACAACGGACTTGAGACTTGCATCGCCTGTCCAGTACACACCTATAGTGACGTATTTGGTGAAGTGGAATGTACTTTGTGCCCCCCAGAAACTGGAACAACAGCCACTGGAACCAGTTCATACCAGGAATGCGGTCGTAAGTAGGCCAAACTTTTTGGCTGACTGGAAAAAATATCTCAACAGGCATTCTCACAAAAAATGTTTTTTAATGACCCATCGAAGGGTCCATTTGTTATGAAGCAATATATTCGTTATTTATGCACCGATTTAAGTTCGAGTTGTTTAATTAATTAGGCTAATATCGATGTTGGCAAATGAATCAAGTGGCTTTTGGGACAGTTTTAAATTAAGTGCTATAGGTTCGGGTCGGTTGTCTACAGATACAAACAAGTCAATAAGATCAGCTTCCATATTGTCCTTAATTCTTAGATTTATCCTTATGTTCAAGGCATCTTATAAAATTATTGTTTGTATTTTTGAGAATTATTTTGTCTAATTCTTAACAAAGGGAAACTGTAAATGCAAGTCATTTTATATTATCTAATTTTTTTTTTAATTTTTTTTTTTATCGTTTTGCTATGGAAATCTCTTTTTACAGACATCCTTATTTTAAAGATAGATCGATCGCATCTCTAGTCTAGCCTTCTTATAGTTAAATATGCTACACCCTTTTTTAACTTGCTGATTTTTTAAACATTTTTATGTGTTGTGTTATAGCTCTTTGTACTGCTGGTCAAGCCTCCTGGACTGGCATAGAGCCTTGCTACCCTTGTCCTCTAAACACATATCAGTTTAAGACGGGGCAACAATCGTGCTATAAATGTCCAGCAACAACCCATACAGATGGCAAAGGGTCCACAAGCTACCAAAACTGCAGCGGTTAGTAGTTTTGTTTAAAATCGTCTTTTTTAGCATCAAAATATACCCAAAAGCCAAACAAAACAGTTACTATTCTTTAAAACTGTGTTACTCGTAAAACGAGCAGCAATAGTGAAACATATTACAATAATAATCAAGAAATGTGATATTTCCTCCAAGTTTAAAAGCAAATGAAATAATAAAACCTAGGCAGGTCCTAAATCAAGCATTTCAATGTCTGTCGAAACATCATCAGTTGACGACCCGGCGACGTCAACAGTGGTAGATTTACCAGTGTTTATGAGAAGCCTCGGGGGTGGCGCCCTTAATCTGCTTTTGTTTTCCCGTGAATCCGCGGGTTTAGTGCTTTGTAACATTTCGCCTGAATACATTTGGTGAAGCGCTTGGTATGTGTTAGCCCGATCTCCGTCTTCGTCCAATTTCCGGGTTTCAAACTCAATGGAAGAAACACTCTGCGAACCTTGACTAGACTCCGATTTGCTTTGAGAACCCCAACTTTGTTTTGTGAAAAGTCCGCTAAACTGACGTCGCTGCAATTTTGTTTTATATGAGTTAGATTCCGTCTCTTGTGTTGCCTCCGGTAACTGTTTGTTATCAGATGACCCAGAGGTTGACCTTCCATGTTGGCTTCTGGTAGGCAGAATTTTTCGACTTCCAGCTACTGTAGTTTCCCATTCCGAATCAGTGAGAGAAAGATCAAGACGATGACTTCGATTTTCAAGCAGTTGATGGTATTTGGGGTAACGCGAGACAGATTTGTTAATAAAGCTGTCCGATCCCATGCAAGTAATCTCACTTGCCGCTAAGCTACTCTTATATGACGGTTGTGCGTATCTCATAACCTCATCAAAGATTGGCATCGACTTTCTATGGTCGTGTTTATAACGCGGTACGTCAAGCGAGGGTTTCGGGTCACGGTACACCACTTCATCAAACGCTTGTATTTTGTTGTTGTCGAAGTCAGCACTGGAATCCTCGGAAAGGGACTCACAATTTGTGTCGCGTGATGCGTGCATCGAATCAACAGAATCCAATCGACAGTGTAAAGCAGACCTGAACTTGCGTTCCGATTTGTGGGTGGATTTACTTGTCAAGTTGGCGTCATCCTTGTGTCCGCTTGAGCAAAGCGCCAGAATCGAGTAGTTTCGCACATCATTAGAGGAAAGACTTGATGAGCTATCTCTGTAAATTAAAGTTGGTGTATCGAACTCGCCATCTCCACATGGCAGCGGAGACGGCAAATTCAAGTTGTACGACTTTTCCGATAGTGATAAACTCTCTGCTTGGCTACCTGCTTCACTGCTTATGTTCAGTAAAGGTGGCGGTGGTGGAAACTTGAAATCAACCTCATCCATTCTTTTGTTATGATTCATACTCTGTGAGCGACGCACAGAAGAAACTTCGGTTATTTTACAATCGGGCGAATATTTGTTGGACTTGGCGTTCACTTTTCGGTTGTTGGATTGTTGGTAAAAGTAATCGACCGGCTTCTCTCCGCAGTAGCGCGCAGATGCACCCCGTCGAACTTTCTTACGCGGCGCCACAGATCCAAGAAGGCAATTGTCATCTAAATATGTGCGATATTTGTTCTCTGGCGGTATTTCCAACAGCATTTTGGAACCAATGCTCGCTGTTTTTGGTGCCCTTGACCGTCTGTTGCAATGCACTTTTGAGTAGTTGTCCCTCTTGTTGTGACGAGCCGTTTTGCCTTCATCTAAGACCTCCAGCGCCATGTCGTGATCGCGCTTTGTACTTCTCTTCGACAAGTGCCTGCTCTTCCTTGACACGTCACTTCCGTTACGGCTTACCGAATTGGAAACGCAACCTGGCTGACGCCTGCAACTTTTCTCAGATGACGACCGTGGACCCTCCCGTTTCAATCGCTTCTCTTTTTCAATCACATGAATCTGCAACGATCGTCTGTTCGAATAGCTGTGTAAGGGCGGTGATAAAGTGCTAATGTCCGATAAACTCGCAGCGCTCGCGCCGTTATTGGACATGAGGTGTAGATGCCTGTGCAACTCCTCACGACGTGTCGAAGCCCGCGTTCGGTCGCTATTTGAGCTACCTGTGTCCTCGTCTTCCAAGCTTGAATCCAGTGGATCTCGTGGCGGAATAATGGGAGGAGTACACACCGCCCCGAGTCGGGATATAAAGCGTCCAGGAATTACCGATCGTGGGCGCGAGTCACCGATGCCGAACGAGCCACCGCATGTCCATCTTACATCGATGCCATTTTGCAAGGCACTCATCGCACTTAGACTTTGGTTGCGGTGATCACGGCGTGTGACTGCTGGCTGTCGGGGAAGCGGTCTTCGGGCAAGTGGATTGTCATATAATAGAGGATAATTGCTGAAGGATCTATCATGTAAAGTTATCCTTTAAGCATCGATGATTTACGACAGAATATTTTACGAGATTTGTTTACTTGAATTGCATGGTATTACCTTACAGAGTCTGATGGGTATGGCCCTGATGTCTTGTCCGATCCAAAACAACATCTATATAAATAAACCGTGGTTATTAAAACTGTTAGCTTTACGTTACATATGTTTTGTTTTGCTTTGCTATAAGTAACGATTACCAAGTGTAAAGTCACTGGTTATGCTAATGTCATTTGAGCAGTAGGGACTCTGACGCTAGATTATACAAATATTGCTACGTAAACTTTTTTATAGTATTTTCTATTTAGTACTATCCAAAAAAACATAATTGCCAATTTGTAAGCGATAAGTCGCCCATTGCTAATATGAGCAAATAGAAATTGCTTAATAATGGTGTAAATCTTACGTAACGTTTCCCTTGGTAAAACTTGTAATTTCCAAGACCATATTATATTAACCTCTGTACAAGGTGATATATTTTATATGATATTTAAAAACGGTTTTACAATCTTCAGCTTTTTACGCTAATAAGATAAGTAGTAAAAATCATATACAGTATTCCAGGTTACCCGCATAAGCTTCCGCCTTCTTGGTCGTGTTTCCTTTTAAATGCCACTCCACAAACCACTACGGCAAACACGGTGAAAATGGCTGCCACCAACATGAGCCATGATATTAACTCATTTTGCTGCAGTGCTGGCTTGTTTTCTTCATACGGTGGAAAATCTATTAAGCAATCATGAAAACTAAAATATATCTAAACTTAGATATTGTCAATGTCTTGCAGTTAAATGATATTTCTTATCTGAAGCGGGACAGTTAAAAGCACGCGTAAGTCGCGTAGGTTGCGAAAGGTACATATGCTTTTGCATTTGGACTTCCAGTGCTGCCATAATGACAAAGGGGTTTTAATTAAACTTGCATTAACTTTACCTGACTTAAAAAAAATAACACTAGTTTCATTTAAAAGATTGACTTGTTTTCGAAATAAGTCTAAAAAAAATGGGTTGCGTTTCGCTATGGCTCCAAATCTAATGATATACCTATATATTTTTAGCTTGACATACATTTAATGTTCCTAACAATTTTGGTTGTGTAATTGTGTATGACCAGCAATTGAACTGTCATTGCTTGACTAACGCCATTTTTAATTTTAATTTTTTTACTATTGTACATATATAAATGTAATTTACAATTGTAAATATATCAGTAAAACATTGCCAGTTCGTTAAGTGTTAAACTTGCAAATATAGCAACAAAACAGTCATATGGACACCATAAGGACGGTTTATGAATAAAACGGTAATATAAAAAAATGTAGATATTATTTAAATAGAGAAATTTAGCTTATTTTTCACACAAACCTTCAGTGTCTGAGTAGTCAAATAGGTTGTTGTTTCTTTTGTTGAACCTTAACGAATAACATGAGCAAATCAATAGTATAGGCCTAAGCTGGACATATTTTAATTCGAATATAGGTGTTTTTCAAACATGTGGATTTTTTCATTGCTTAGTTTAAGACGTGAAACATGGGCCTACAGCCTTACGATCTTTGGCGTTTATCTTATAATTTCAGACAGTAAAGACGCCGAGAGGAATAGACTTGTTTACTTGTCTTTCTAAAATTGCTTGTGCAAAATGAAATCTATTTACTGCTTTTTTAAAATCCGAAAACGTTGTAATCGTTACTATATCGACGTCAAGAACAAAAGTTGGCCACGTAATTTTCAAAGATGACATCACAAGGTTACCTTATAACATGTCTTTAAGCAAAAACCCTTAGGAAAGCTCTTGTTGTCTAATAAAGTCGTGCTAAATTTTTACCTAAAGCTCGCGCGAAGCGCAAAAATATGCATTAAGCACACAACATACGTTCACACATTTTTCTATATAATGTCATGCCTTTCATATGATTTTACCAAATCACAAAAGTTGTTAGAGCTATACATATTGATACAACACCCGTTTCGCTACACAAACGACCGAATACCTGTATGGCTAAAACAGCACTTTTGATAGACTTAAAGACACTTAAAAAACGCGAAATAAGATTCATGGTTAAAACTAAGTAAGTAGAATTTTTCAAAGAACAAATAATCCAGTATTGTAAAAAAAATATTTTAAATGACCCATAATACACAGTCAAGTCATCTGCAAAAAAAGCTTTAGTCAAATATTCTTAACAAATAGCAAGTGAAATCCCAGTGCTCTATAGCAGTGGTCTCCAACCTATTTAATAAGCGACCCCAATTTAAATAAAATGCAATTAATAATTCACATCGCGACCCCATTTAGTTTTGAGACACGAATAAAAAAAATCCAGATAATGCTTGAATAAAGCAGCACGAGCGCAAATTGTTCACAACAAAATTAATTTGATTTAACACACGAACGAACATAAAAAATTCACTTTGTTTCAACAATAAATTGCATTCAGTGCTATGGTTGCGGTTGCATAGTATTTCCACTAGTTTTGGCATCCACTTTATATAAGCATAACCGCATTTCATGCTCTACTTCCAAGCAATATTGGCCTACGATGTTTAGTGATTAATATGCTCATTGCTCTTTGTCCAGATTCATAAATCATGTGTTTAAAAACGGGATGGGGTTTTAATAACAAAATTGAATAGAGTCGGGTAAGTTGATTGCATCGAAGTCATTACGAAAATATTTACTGAAACTTTTGATTGTGTGGCTTTAGACGAGTTAAAATAAATACGGTTTGCTGCATCCGCTGTCATAATTAGGAATATAAAGCGAACTCCTTATATCTGCAAACTACGTTCCCAAGTTAAATAACAAAAAGTTAACATTTTGACCAACCAACCCTTTATATGCACACGTTCGCTTTTAATAACCTCATTGCGCTGAAATCCCGCTTCACGAACCATTTTTGAAAAACCATCCCTTTATATCTCATTAAAAGAATGTCATAGTGAAACAAATTGCGAGCAAAAGTGCCATACTCGCTGCGCTAAATCAAAGCTAATTGTTGCTAAATGTCACGTTAGGTGATTTAGCAGCTCTTTAGAGCTATAGCAGCAATTTATGTAGAAGGTACACTCAGTCACGTTTATTAGTGTGACGTCATTGTAAAGAAAACGAAATACATAAATCGTACTAAAACGGAAATATGATGAGTTTATGGCGACCCCACAAAAATGTCAGATGACCCCACTTGGGGACCACTGCTCTATAGCAGTGGTTCTCAACCGCCGGTTCGATCAAATGTAGAACTTTGCCAGTTCCGTAATTTCCTGCATTGTGACGCAACATAGAGTTAATGTTTTACTTTGGACTTTATTGTTCGTCACAATGGTGCAAGTGTTTATAGTAGGCTACAACTCGTTTAAGTCTTAAGCTTTGAAACCAAAAACTTCTATGAACCACGTAAAACACGTGTGATATCAAAAAGACAGTAGCAAATTGCTTATTAAATTGACGTTTCCGTTCATTGCTTTTAAGTTGCATATAGTTTTGTCGTAATTACATTTTTGCGTTGATTGTGATTTTTGAAGGTCCACCAAAACTTGTTTTCAAATTTACCGGTCCGTAAGCTAAAAAGGTTGAGAACCACTGCTCTATAGCCTTGTTTTTAAATTGCTTCAATTTTGGCCTGTTTTTAAGATACCTAAGCAATTCATGTGGGAAATTTATTTTTAGTATATTTTGAATTGGTCTTGTGTATGCAAGTTTTACGGTCCCCGAAAATACCTTAAATGACCAACCACTGGTCTTGGACGTTTACCAACTGCACTTTCTTGTTTTACATCGATTTTCAAAGCATGTTATTGTTACGTTCTCAAAGCTTTGTTTTTTTTTTGGACTACAAGATACTAATATCGCTATGCATCAATATGCTACCCAATCCGCATAATTGTGTTTATAATTTGGAAATACTTACTGAAGTACCCAGCTTTTGTTTACCAATTTCCTAAATCGATTCCCATCAGCCGTTGCGTCGACCCTGTCGTGTGACGTTGCAGTTGCAGCGTTTTGACGTAAATTGAAGGTAGGAAATGAGACTGGCTGGCGGCTCCACGCTGGCGGCTTGTTCGGCGATAAGCGCTGTCCAGACGTGCCTAGCAAAACGTTGAAGGTTGTGGAAAGGTCGCTGGAAAAGGTTTTCTTTGTCTGGATTTCAGCCTGCACCAAACGACGTTGACGTTGCATAAAGGGTTACATTGCATTCAAGTAGTGCAACAAGGAAACCAGAGCTTAGCGATAAACTTCAGTTTTACTCACCGTTGATAAAGTCGTGGGCTGGTTTGTTAATACGCTTGAATGTGAAATTTTTTTACGACGAGTTGTGTTGGCGAAGTCCTCTAAATCTACAAACTTGAGATCGTCGATTGAAACACCTCGCAACTTCACCGGGAGCCAACATATCACGTGATGGTGTCTGGGGACATCGTCGTCATGTTCTTGTCGCATGTGGAATAAAGTTCGTTTGAGCTTGCAATCGCACCTTTAGAGCAATGGTGCAATATTATTGAAGTACTCCATACGTTATGGCAGGTAGCTTCATATAGTATTACTATTTTGTAAAATATAGCACGAAAGCTAAAGTCTTTTAAAGAGCATACAGATGCAAAAACAAGTATTTAACGTTTTTTTTAAAGTGAACCTCACGAAAAGGGCAGATAACAAATAGTTTAGTTATATAGCTGTCCAGGCAACTTTTAATACCTCCAGTGGTTAGCCGATACTTTGAGCAAGGTTAGTTTTCTTAGAGATATGAAAGATAATGCGCTCATCGTCGTCAGTGAATTATTGGAAATATCCAAATGTTTAAGCTGCTTTAATCCAGAAAGAAGACCTGGCTGGTGGAATTGACTTTGTGGCAAATCGCTCGTCTTCAATAAATAAGAAAAAATCAATCAACTTTTGATATTCTAAACTCGGGTTTATTTTTCGTGATAATATGACAACTGTAACTCTTTTTTTGTCAGTTTAGATACGCTTAATACCAATCTTCTGTGTCACATAATTTTATTCATACTCAATAGGACACCTTCTCTTATTTTTTTTTCAAACGCCTGAATTTCTTAATTTCTCGTCATGAGAAATATTTCTAGAAACCTAAAAAATTATGCAATAACTTAAATGAAACCGGGATATAGGCACGTAGTGTAAAGACACGAAAAAACAGCCTCATGAATTACGGTACAATCTAGAATTACACTTCAGCGGTTCACTGGTTTATGTTGGGAGACCATGGGTTTTATGTTATACTGTATGAAAGTATAATGTGCAATAAAACTAACTTTCGTTTATCTGTGTTCATAACAAAAAAATGCAACCTATACCGGTACCTGAAGGCATGCCCTGCGATTTAGGTTTTCTCCCTCGGTAGCCGCTGGATCGAGCTCTAGCAAGCGGTTTCCTTGCATGTCGAGCCGCTCTAGTTTGCCCAGGCCCTCAAACTGGGCGGAAGTTATTGTGTGCAGTCTGTAACAAGAAAATTCCAATACTTAGGGAAGCTGTACAATTGAAAGTCATCTCCTGGGCTGCTTACTCGCTAAATTTTGTCACGCCGTAATCTATCTAAAATAGGTTTTGTTGCTCGGATGACGCCAGATATTAGGTTATCGAGTCAAAGCGGTATGCGATACACGCTTAATATTTATATGTCATGGATTAGTAATGATATTCGCAATGAATCGCTTAAATATAAAAACTTTAAAATCTACCTCGACTTAAAAATTATCTTTAACTGACTTCACTCCATATTACACGTTTTACAACCAGGATTGGATTCAGGATTGAAAATGTTGAGAGATAAAAACCTCGTTTACGTCATAATTTGGCATCACAAACAAATAACCTTAAGAATTCTGTTTAATTACTCGTGCGCAAATGTTGAACTGAAATCGAGTCTGAAGGCATTCAAAGAGATGTCCGCAAAACGTTGCTAAAAAATCGATTATTTGATTTTTTGGGCTGACGGTACTAGCTTTTGGTAATATAGATCAAGTGTAATTAAAGTCCTATGAATAGGGTCGGCCGCCCTACTCTTTATTCTATGTATTGTGGCTATACAAAATAATTAGGTAACCCATATGCGTGAAGCGCAAAACACACATGCCACATATACATTAGGTTGATAAAACTTAACAAGAATGTCACGCAGTAAACGAGCGTAGCCTTTAAAAAGCTAATATTAGGCAAAAAATAGGGGTATGGACTCACTCGCCCGCTTCTGTTTTCAACAACATTTACAAGGCAAAAGGTAACATACTTCGGAAATAACATATAGTAACACACTATGTCTCGTAAACATTTTACAACTTGCAACAATTTACGTTACATTTATTTGCAAAATCCACATCTTACACATTGACGAGTAAACGTATAGTCACGGGCTGCGTTGTATACTCTCGTAAAGTACATTACCGCTTACTCACCTGTTGTAGCTGAGGTACAACTCCGCTAGTTTGTTGAGTGTACTGAACACGCCGTCAGGTAATGTGACCATCTTATTTCCATTCAGTTTGAGGTGGTTCAGGTTGTGCAGTGAGGCAAACACCCCATTAGGAATATTGGCCAAGCCGTTGTCGGACAAATATAGCTCACTCAAAGAAAGTAATCCCTTGAACGCATTTTCTTCTAAAGCTGTAAAAAATTATTAAATATTAGAAATAATCAGAAAACACAGTGCGACTTCTTGATGGGTCGCACAATCTCTGCGGGTCATTATACATTAGAGATACTCGACTATTTTATTTTAGCCCTGACTAAGCCTATGGTTGGGCCGTAACCTGAATACCATGAAGCAAAGAAAAAATACCTCTGTCTATGTACGATGATATAAAGTGTTCTTTAGGTAAATTTGAATTCCCGAACTCTTCTCTTCTACATGTTAGCTATAAAAAAGGCCAACCTGTAATTTCGTTATTGGTTAGATCCAAAAAAGTGAGTCGATCAAGTCCTCTAAAGGTTCCATCAACAATGCTTGTCATTCTATTGCTGCTAAGATTAAGCAATTTCAGCACTGGAGCACTCTCAAAGCTTCCGATATTTAGTTTCGCAATGTTGTTTTTTTGTAAATAAATCGTGTGAAGCTGAGTTAGGTTGAAGAAGGATTTTTTTGTAATCTGCACAAATACAATAAATTCGCATTTATTTAACCGGTTGGCAAGTAGATCGCAGATCTTTTGATATACTGACAACCAATAACATTTTATGAACGTTCGTTTTAATTTTACGTGGAAGTAAAACTTCTAGGCCTACAGGTCAACACAGGATATCAATAAGCCAAAATGTGTCATTTTTTCTGTATTAAACGAAAATGTAATAAACACAACAACTATACATAAAAAATAAATATAAACTTATTTTGTTTGAATAAAAGTTAGGAAAGTTATTTTGGCGATAGTTTTAACCAAAAATCTTACCTCATCTATGCTGTTGCCGGTAATAACCATCGTGTTGGTGTCGCTTGGGAGATATTTGACTGCAACCAATGAGCTTAGCCCCACTGATTCGCAAATAACAGTTGTGCTCGAACAGTCGCAACCATCGTGAAGACAGCAGTCCACTGCCAAAGCCATATGAAAAAGCACAATAAACAACCACATTATATTTGAAAAACTATCTTTTTGAGTTTGTCCAGTGGAAACATATATCCACTGTGCTTCTTCTTTATACGTTGATTTCGGTTCCATTTTACCAGCTCAGGCCAACTCCAACCGGCTTTTTTATGACAGCAACACAGGAAAGCATACTCGGTGCTAATCTGCCAAATCAGGAACACGGTGGAGAACTTTTTCTCTTGAAAGTGCTTCGGTTGTTTCGCTACTCTTTTACATTACCGACTGTGAGCGGCTGGCAAACTTGAGTTCACATTGATTTGGATAGCTTCCGCTCGTCTCTCTGTGAGAAAGCGATTATCCCATCGCGAGGGTGGCCAACCAGTCAGCGACTAATAGCACAATTTTTTACTTAATGTTACTGTGTCTTAAAGTGAAGTGTATATAAAGAATACTAAAGTGTATATAATTACAGCGATAACGTATTATTGTAAAGGAAACATGGCTAACAGATGCACACCAAAGAATATATTCAATGACAATGATTATTCTTTTATAGATTAGAAGTAATCTCAGTACAACTAATTCTTCAGCTATTGCATAATTTTCTATTGAACTAGAAAATCGGTATCAGGTATAGGCCTACTTTACTTGTAATATTTCTTGGGTAGGCCTATACAACGCTCCCCTTGCGCAATTTGCCATAGGTTGACCATCTGGCTGTAGTGTACGCCCTAAAATCACCAATATAATATATAATGTATACGAGACGCATTAAAGTTCGCTGATTTTCCTCGCTCACCTACAAGTATGGGAAGTAAAACGGCCTAAACACAGCTCAACACGGTACGTCCTTTAACCAAGGGAGGAATCTTTACAAATGTTTTATAGACACCAGTCTAATTGTTTTGTCGCTTATATTGCAACAACACTGTCATGGAATATCTTCGCGTTTGGTTTGTGAAATAATATCAAAATTTTCTAATTTAACAATAAGATTTGCTATTTGTATACAATGTTTAGTTTATTTGATTATTACTTTATTTTGCTGCTTTAGGCATTCAATTACACGTACGTGGTATACCTTCAGAAGAGCAGATATTGGGCTTGCATGTTGTGAACAGCACTTTACCGTTTAGCAGCTGTTTTCTCGGTAAGATGAATATGCCTTGTAATGGTTAACTCAAAATTGGTCGCTATTATAACTTTTTTTTATTTTTTAAAGATCCCTGCAAGAACGGCGCGCGATGTAAATCTGGTAGCGCAGGTCATGTTTGTGTGTGCCTTCCTGGGTATACAGGTAAGTCCCTTGTTTCTGCAATCCACTATACTTTGTTTTTACTTGACATTTCATAAGATTGTGCTTTTGTTTTACTCTATTATTCTAACATAATATATTTTACAAACTGTATCACAACCAGGAGTTAACTGTGAGACGGACATCAACGAATGTTTGAGCAATCCCTGCTACAATGCAGGAAGCTGTACAGATGAAATCAATGGATACACGTGAGTCTATTACTCATTTTTGCTTTGTGATTTTGACCGTTAGTTCGACGTAAATCTGGACTTTCACTTATGACTTTAACTCAGCAGCACTTTTATGCGACAACATCACAGTTCATAACGACATTGATGCCTGTAAACTGAGTGGCTGTATAATTATTTCACGTTAAGGTGTCGCTGTCAAACTGGTTACGAGGGAACTCAGTGTGAGACCGACACAAACGAGTGCGAGTCGACGCCGTGCCAACACAACGCAACGTGCATAGACAAGTTGGCCACATATCAATGCCACTGCTCTGCCGGATTCTCAGGTATGTCTGGGTAATGTAGCGAGAATGTAGGTGGGCACAGCAACTTCGTTGCTACTCGTATTTTGTATACTGCATTCTTACCACTTTTTTAACACAGTAAATTAGTGTACAGTGTTGCTTACGAACCAAGAAACTGATTTTGTGTTTGGAGTTTGCTGTTGGAGGCGTTGGAGCAATGAACAAGCTATAGCATTTCGGAAGACTGTTACTATATCCATTCCCAATCGGAACACGTCTCGGGGGAAGATACATTGATAAACACAACCTATAGTGGCCTGCAAAGTTTTGCCGACAAGACTTGCGCATTATAAAGACATTTGTTTTATTTCATTTCTTCCAGGTTCCAATTGCGAGATAAACATCAACGAATGCGCTACTTCCCCTTGCGATAATGGCGCAACTTGCATAGACAAGGTGGCGCATTACATTTGTATGTGTGCGGTTGGATTCACCGGCACCGACTGCCAAATCGATATCGACGACTGCATAGGTCGGCCATGCCTCAACCAAGGAACTTGCCATGACCATACCAATGCTTTTGAGTGAGTGCAAGTTATTTTCAGCACGGTATTTTGTAAAACAGATTAAAATAAATAAATATTTTAGGGAGCCATGTAAGAAATAAACCACTGGCGATTTGCACGTTACTGAAATTTTTGAAATGCAAAACGTCAAGGGGTGACCGAGACGTCTTATTTTGACAAGGCTTTTTGTTGCAAATTCGACCGTCCGACAAGTTAATACACCGCGCAATGTATTTAAAACTTTTCTCATAAGGAATGTAATTTTTTATACAAATACATTTGGGCATTTTTACTTCTTTACATTTAGTAAAGACAAAGTTGCTCAGCTATTCATAGGTTGGTTTGGTGTTATCAAAAAAACTTTTGCCTTAGTGATAAATCGTTTTGTTATTAAGCGATTGCATTTATTGTTACAAATATACAGTTAGTGCAAAAAAAAAATCCAAAAACTTTATGACCTGAACTGCTTTTAGTTGCCACTGTAAAAGCGGATTCGTTGGCGAACTGTGTGAGGTTAATGTCGACGACTGTGTTGGTGTGACGTGTGCAAACGGGGGTTCCTGTGTCGACGGCGTCGATTCTCACCGGTGTGCCTGTGCCCCGACGTTCACTGGAGCCAGCTGCGAGACGAGTGAGTAATATTTAACGTGAAACTATGCTTGCAAGCACCAAATTCAGTCAGCATATCGAGTGTATTTCGAAAAGTGCGTTTGACTCATAAATACCTCAATACACCTGAAATGCTTGACCGGAGGTCGTGAGTTCGAACCTCACTGCAGGCCAGTTGTTTTTTTTGCTTGCTTTGCTTGCATCATAGATCGACAGATTCGGCGAGTCTGCGATGGTTTTTCGGTGTACTATTGATACGGAAGCCGTAATCGTTGGTCATAAAGCAGCTTCCGAAGGGCTAGATCACAGTTGTTATTAAACACATATGTGTGTGTGTCTTTCATTGATTGATACGGATTGATGATCCCCCAATGTGAAGTTGCTTGTATTAACACAGTGGTTCCCAAACTGTGGTACGCGAGAGTCTTTCAGGTGGTACGCGACTACGTATAAATCTGCGAAAACTTTTTAAAGCATATATGTATAAACTTGCGAAAACTTTCAACTTTTAAAACTTTCAGATTGGGTATTTGCAATGTTGCGTTTTAATTACCTTTAATTTGAGGTTTCGTACGTTTATGACGTAACACTTAGCTTGTTGAAGATAATAAATCGTTAATTTTTGGCTGGTTTAATATGTAAGTAGTAATAAACTGAAGAGCAGCAGTGTAGTATTGCCATATGTATAATGATATTTCGTACATATTGAACTACTGTAATTTCTTTTAAAATAGAGGAATAGTGTGAGAATTTAATTTTGTTTAATTTAACTATACTAGGAACATGTCTAAACGAAAGTACAGCCAGACTTAAGCTACATAAACTACGGGTTTATCGCTATTGAACACAATAGAGAAGCTGTTCCGCAATATGTTGTTTGTATGAAGGCGCTTGCTAATTCAGCTATGAAACCAAGCATACTCCCGACGACATCTCAACCAGCTGGTCGCGAAAAAAACAACTACATCCATCGCATTACAACTATTTGCTGTGTTTTGCTTAATTTATGGCTTTTAAGTCTTCCTGGAATGATAGTTGTTAAACTCTAATACAGCTACATGCTCATTTTCTTATCTATATGCTAAAATAGGTATAGTTTGAGATATTCTAGTCAGATGTAACTTAGGTGGTACATGAACACTGTACAAAAGCTCAAAATGGTACGCGAGAAAAAAAGTTTGGGAAACACTGTACTAACAGAATGTGCAAGTATTGGCGCATGGTTGTTTCTCGACTCGCTCCTCTCTGAGCCTGCATAGCTCAGTTGGTAGAGCGACGGTCCCGGCTTGATCGGAGGGCGTGAGTTCGAACCTCACTGCAGGCCAGTTGTTTTTCTGGCATCCTCTGCTTGTATAATATATCGACAGATTCGGCGAGTCTGCGATGGCTTTTGATCGACAGATTCGGCGAGTCTGCGATGGCTTTTGGTGTACTACATCTGAAATGGTACTAAAAACATCAAGTTATAACGCTTTTAGTGAGTGATATGTGTTTTTCTTGTAAGAACTGCTTCCGGACTTCGATCTCTCGTTCAGCAATCCCAATACCTACCACCACGTTCACTTTAAAGATGGATTTGGTAACAACATGACCGAAATTACTGTTGCGTTCTACATGTTCTCCAACTATACAGAAAGTCAGGGGACACCTTTCTCCTATGCGATTGGCAAGAAACGACTGGCCGACGTCTTCACTCTTACAAACCTCGAGGCTTTAACACTGTAATTTTATTTTATAGAATTAAATCTAACTACCTATTTCAGCAACAATGATCAAAACGGAAAAGCATTAAAAGATCGCTCAATATTATTTCAAAGTAAAACTTTTTTCTTTAGTTAATCATTATGAGATGTTCTTTCAAACTATTTACGAACATCCCATTGGAAAGCTCTTGGCCAGCTTAAAACAACAAACAAGATTACCAATATGGGTCCAGAAAGCTATTATATGAATCCGCAGAAAGAAATGCATTAATATCAATCATTTGAAAAAAGTGTTAAATTTTAAATGTATCTAAAGTGGCACTTGAAAAACTTAACTGGCAAGCGCGTTTTCGGCCAGGTACGTTAATGGCGAATCCGTGGTGACGGACACAAGGAAATTAAATGACGGGACGTGGTATCACGTGGTTGTAACGTGGAAAAGCGAGGACGGATCCTGGCAAATTTTCCTAAACCAGCATCTCGAGGCAAGCGGAACTGGGCTTCAGAATGGAAGCGTCATCCCAGGAGGAGGCATAATGGTTATTGGACAGGAGCAAGATTGTCTCGGAGGTTGTTTCTCTTCCTCTCAGGAGTTTATAGGTAGAGGAAAACTTTCACTTTTGCGTTAAAAATTGATAATATAAAAAGTTTAATTTAGTTTAACTAAAAATGACTCGAAAAACTATTCTTTTTATATTTAAGTGTTTGCGATATATGGTTTAGAAAAGTAAAATAACACATTAACACTTAATAACAATGTTAACCATAGAAAAATCTAAAGATTAATCTTTTATATTTCAAAGGGGAAATTTCGCAGTTTAACGTATACGATTATGTCATGGACAAACGTCAAGTCTTCAGCCTCTATTTCAACTGTCTGTCCAATGAGGGCAACGTAAGGGCCTGGCCTGACGCCCTTGGAGGTATCAAAGGTCAAATTGTAACCATTCGTCCTCGAACCTTCTGTCAATCATGTAACCCTATCCAAGAAGTTGATCACTTGTCAGTTCAAAAGCAGGTCAAATATTTAACAAAACGGTTTTATTCACCTTAGTTACTCTATACATCTGGGGTTAGAATGTCTGTGTACTTAAATTTAGTTAAAATTTTAATGTTTGAACCACGCGACCGGTATTCAAACCTCCCTGCAGATGTGAACAGTTTGCGCTGTTATAGGTTGATTGTATATCTATATTTAAAAGATACCTCTTTATGAATTATTAGGCTGATTTTTTTTTGTAATAATCAACATTGGCGTTTAGTAAGAAACTCTTTTACAAAAGTATTTAGTTTTTTGTGTCAAATTGATGAACAAATGTTTTTTTAAAAATGATTCGTTTATGTATGAATTATTGCATCTGTATCCTTAGGTATGTCACACCAAGTGAGTGTTTTCCTTTTTGTGTTTTAAACGATTTACCTAATTTAATTTAATATATATTTGTTTAATATGCGTCTGTCCGTTAGGGTGCGCACAAGAGTTGGGTGTCGTGCCAGAATGGCTTTCAGCTTTACACGAGGGTTGGGATTGGAAGCAGGCGAGCCAAGACTACGTTGCTGCGCTGCGGAAACAGAGGTCTGTGGAAGCACGCAGGATCTGAAGTGCAACAGCCATCTCAGAAATTCTTTTGTGTCAGGACGAGATGCAAAGCTTTTAGTACAGTAAGTTAAATTCCTATTTTAACGCTATTGCTGAGTTTCGTTTGAGATTGGCAAAGCCCAGCAACGCGTAAAATTAAATCACTTTTAAAAATGCCTTCGAAATAAGTCAGCGTTTATTTGTTGTTATTGTTTTATACACACTGGCAACCCGTTGATGTATAATGTTTGTTGTAAAGTATTCATGTTGCTTTAAACTTTATGCAGCCTCCGCTGGTTATTGCGGATTCAACCAGCCGCCAATTCAACGACACTGTACACTTTTCGTGCAATATTGGGTATGAACTGCACGGGGCAACCGCAATAAGATGCCAGGCTGATCAGGTATGGAACGTCAGTTTACCTTAGATGCTTATTATTGACATGTAAGATCACTTTTATCGAAGTTTTGTTTGTTTGTTTATTTAGAATTTTTTATTTATGTAGCATAGAGCCCTATAACACAGGGTTTTAGATATCATGACAATACAAACATAATAATCGGATATACCGTGTTATACCTTGCGATTTCTGAAACGTATCGATCCACACAATACATCGTATAATCAAATTTGTGCCTGTTAACTCAAGAAGAAAAAGACTGTTAACTCAAGAAGAAAAAAAAAGAATGTGTATAGGAGAGATCGCAACCTCCCGGTTAAGAACTACTGTTTAAGACTGTTAAAAAAATTTAAGGGCTTTGCAGTTGATAAATAAGGCGTAATTACCGCTTTCTCTTTGTATTGTAGATATTATAACATAAAGCGACTACAATATTTTTAGAAATGGTCAGCGCCTGTTCCAACTTGTGTGGATATTGATGAGTGTGTCAATGATCATCTCTGCCATCATACCGCCTACTGCATAAACACGGAGGGAAGCCACGAGTGCTACTGCAACTGGGGATACACAGGTCTGTTACACTTAGAAACAGTCTGCTTCATACCGCTTACTTAGTGTTTCGGCCACACAAGAGCTATTTTTTATTCCAATTAAACAATGCTGATCAATTTTGCATGTTTTTGCAGTTAAACGTCTGATGTCAGGAGTTCTTAAACTGGGGTCCATGGACCTCTTGAGGGTCCACGAAGGCCAAAATGAAACCTAAGTGTATTTTAAGTAATCAATTTTTCAAAGAAAAGAGTTTAATTAAAAATTAAACGTTTTAGCACTGAATCATTCAGAATTTTACCTAAACCATCATCATATTTCTAAAAATTCTGTTTATATTGTGACCTAAATTTATAAAAATAAAATCAGCATATTTCTGAAGTCCATTTTGATTGTGATGTCAATTTATGACGTCATTTTTGAAAAGTTCTTGCCTACCGTGGTCCACGCTAAGCAGAAAATATTCTAGGGGTCCGCGGGAAATAAAGTTTAAGAAACCCTGTCTTAATTGTTTCTGTTGATCCATATTCCAACCAAAAATATGCTTTTGCAAATCTTATCCTGTTTTAAATTTTTCGAGCTTATTGTTTGAAATTGTGCAGGAGACGGATTCAACTGCACATTGATCGACTGTGGATATCCCCCCAAGTTAGAACATGGAACGATCCACGACCACTCACACCATCTTGAACACATCATAGAACACGAGTGTGATGTTGGGTATGAGTTAAACGGTCCGGAAGAAAGGAGCTGCCAAGAGAATGGTAACAAGTTTAAAATTGATTGCTGTAATTTCATGTTAAGAATCTTGTTACTTCTGTTTTCTAAGCTCAGCAGTTTTATTTTGTTGTTTTTTTGTTCAATGATATCAAGTGATTAATTTATGTCTACGCAGCAACTTGGTCTGGACATCCGCCAACATGTGACGTCATCGAGTGTCCTGAACCGATCCCACTTACCCATGGCCGCGTGACTACGGAATCCATTACTTATCTCAGCAAAGCGATTTACGAGTGTGACCCTGGCTTTATTTTGAATGGCGACCATAATCGAAGTAAAGTTTTTTGGACGTTACAGATTTTTTCCTTTAATTTTAGACATGGTTAATAAATCAACTTTGTCGCTTGTTGTTTATAATACTGCTTTCTCTTTTGACAGCTTGCCTTGAAACAAAGGTTTGGTCAGGGGAGGTACCAGTATGTGAACCGGTCCAGTGTCCCGATTTTCCATTTATTGACCACGGAAGTGTGGAGCCTTACGAGCTTGCCTACTACTTTACCGATCAAGTCCATGTTACTTGCGACAAAGGATACAGGTTCAAATATTATTAACATTAATTATTATGTAACATTGAAAAAATAAAAACACATTAACCATGATTACAGTTGGAAGGATATTAGGAAATATAAGTGAAAATGAAAGCATACATGCTTAATTAGTATAGCATTTTATTAAAACTTTGTACGGACACAATTTTAGTTACCCTTATTTGTCATGATATTCATATTAAAAGGGTTTTCATTTCATAATATTTTCACCCTTTTTTTCAATTTTAAACTCCTATTAATTTATCGTTGCACCAAAAATAGACAGCTCAAAAACTCAGAATTGTGAGACAAGCAAAATGCTAGACCTCTTTCACGGTTCGGTTTCATCATTACCCATAATTGTATTTAAATGTCAAGATTGCACGAAAAAGAAAGAAGGCAACAAAGGGACGGACGGGTCACTAAATTATGAGAATAGTGAAAATTCGTTATTTTACACAACCTAACTCTACACAGCGTAGGAACTTATCTTTGATTTATTCCACTCTAATCTTTACAAAAAAAGTTGTAAGGGTTGAGAAAAAATTAGATTCTGAAAAACTGTCAAATATCTCTCGGCACACTTGAGCAATAGAAATGGCACCCCAGAATGCAGCGGCACCCCGGTTGAGAACCACTGAGTTAAGAGATAGTGCATAGGAACAATCTAAATTCACGCAGAAGTTCTTAATGTGTTTAATTTTCTTCTCCTTTAACAAGGAAATGTATTGTGATTAAATGTAACGTCGGCCGATTTAAAAAAAGAAAAACATAATTGTGCCTATAGAATCGAAGGCGACCCAACGTTACGGTGCAATGAAGACGCCAGTTGGGAGGGTCACAGACCCTCTTGTGTACCAGATTTGTGCGATCCACCACTAGATGTCGCCAACGGTCAAATTCAAGGTAAGCTTTGCTGTCAAATAAAAGACGTATATCTAGAACTGAAAGTAGAATAATTTATTGCCGGAACACATAACAGGCAGCCACAATAAACCGGCTGTTCTTGGTGAATAACGTGCGGAATATGCAACTAAAAATCTTAGGTAACTATTCAAAGAGATGGCACAAAGCTGTACAGAGCGAACTTTGCTATATCGCAGGTCTTAGTTACTGAAAACATGATTACCTACTTTGTTGTACTTTCAGGTGACATTTTTTTAGCAGAACAGTAAATTGCCTGAGCTTCCGAGACAGCTTCGTACAATTTTAATTTTTTTCACGCATTCATCAACCTAAATAACTTGTCTACTTTCCTCTCTCTTTGCTAATACTTACTGTACAGTCGAGCATCGGTGGTGTATTCAGTTAAATTGTCAAAAAATAATTAGGAGCACAGAAACCACGTAAAAAGTTAGCGCCCAGTGCAATCACCATTAGATTAGACACACGGACTTTTGTGTTATTACATCGAAAAAGGTTGAATACAAAAAGTTTAAACAAAAAGCAAAAAAGGTTTCACGAAAGAAACGCTTTTTGATTAACATAATTGAAAAAGGCAATACTTTAGTTTTGGGTAACGGCCCCGTAAAATGTATATGTATTTTAACCGAGTCGTCTGTATATCAATAATTATTTTTCCTGGTACGCCAAGCCAGCAATTATTTTACCAGAAAGCCGTCACGTTCCGGATAGTTCCGGCATACTTTAACCACTCTGTAAGACAGAAACGTAGAATCAAATTTACTGCGATTTCGCCTAATAAGGTAAATTCATAGCATGTTTGGATATTTTTTTAATTAGGCCCTGTGTTTTCTTTATAAATTCGTTTTCTTCGTAAAAAAAAAATATATTTCCGTTAAGTTTACAAGACAATATCGTAGGGACAAACTTTGCCTTTATGAGCACAATCGAATACGTTTGCGACGTGGGTTACCTGCTGAATGGAACGGGGATCATCACGTGCCTAGAAGGACCCATGTGGAGCAGCGAGGCGCCACAATGCAAACCTGTGCCCTGTCCAGCGATTACAGCTATACCACATGGAAATCACTATGGTTAGTACTTTAATAGTACATTGGCAGTATAACAGTTGTTTTTCCATTGCCTTTTTAGAATACTTATTAGTGAAATTCCACTAGTGTGCCAGTGATACAGTCGGGGCCAAGGTTTACGACTTAATCACAATAAATATACCGGGTGCTTTCCTATATGTTAAATCCCCATATAATTTTTCCTTCGTGGTACGACAATCCTGATTAGGGTAACTGAATTTGGCCTAATTTATGAAGACACGCGGTTTACGACATCAAACTAAGTTGGATTTAACGGTGATGTCTGATTTGCTGGAGTTTGTTTACTAGCACCATGTTATCAGTGGCGTATAGCTATAACTGTACGTAATATATTTTTATTTTTTTTTATTTACAAAAGACGATTATCGCTATTAATACCATTTTAACTTCAATATGTTGTTTTGTAGAGATGGGAACTGTTTTTGGAGATCAAGTGACGTATCAATGCGAGCCAGGGTACTACATGGTCGGAAAGGAAATCTTGTTCTGCTTGTCTTCGGGCCTTTGGGGCGACAAATTTACTAGTAGGATGACTCGGAGACATTTTAAACTTAGATTTGGCTATAGTAAACAATTTGCTAACACATGGTGTCCAATTATGTCTACCTAAAACAACCACATATAGAAAAATAAATGATTTCAAACAAACCAATGGTCCTCTCAGTGTTTAAAACTAATTGTTTATCTTTACATTCCCCAAATAATAACAGATCAGCCCGAATCAGCCCCATTGTGTCTTCCTGTACCTTGCGGTCCCCCACCTGAAGTTGGAAATGGATACTACGAGTTATTTGGTTCCGACGACTTTGTCTACGGCAGTCATATTAAGTAAGGTTTATGCTAAAAGAATAAGGATATTTTGACGGAACTGCTTTATTCGACGTTAAAACGACTGGATATCGAATCTACACAGTGTAATGAAAATTTATACTTTGATTTAACGTAATCTTAAAGTATTTATTTATTTTCGTCAATCTAAATTTTGAAAACATTACAGATATTCTTGCGAAACGGGATATTTTCCTGTAAATGCAAACATATTAAGCTGTGGAGCTGACCGTTCGTGGAATATATCTTCCTCTCATCCATTTCGCTGTGACCCCGTACCGTGTTCTCATCCAGGTGCTCCAAAACACGGGCGAATTGTTAACGCAGGGGTAAGATTATTCACGGGTGGATTTTTGTTTAAACTGGTAATTTTTCAATCAAAGTGGTATAAAAAAGGGCGTCGTCCAGATCAAAAAGGTTTTTTATGTTTAACAAATGAATGTTTAACGCATATTGCCAGTATACTTGCAAATAAGAAAAAAATATTTTTCATCTTGGAAAGAGACTGAGCTCTAGAGTTTCTAGTCACCTATCGCAAAAATACTGAAAAAACATTGCTCTCAAAGAGCGATAAACGTTGTCAATAATCTTCTTTAGGGTTCCTATTCGTCAGGATTTATCTGACTTGTCTGGGAATTTAGAGTGGAAATTGGGTCAAGGAGAAACGTTGAAATGTGCTCAAGACCGGGATTATAAATATATCGACACCAATTTTATGTATATCGTTTCACATATTTGTTATATATCGTTGCAAATATTTTGAAATTTCTTTAAAATTGTGTAAATTTGTTTAAAATTTGTGTCTTAAAATGACTTACAAACGTTTTACGCCTTAAAATGACTTACAAACGAGATTACATATTTTTTACAACCAAATGGTACGATTTTCAACAATATAAACGCCAAATGAGCCTACACCTACTCTGGAAACACCTTCGAGGAAGTGTCCCAATAAAAATCACGTAATTTTAACGATTTAAGTAAGTCAAGTCAAGTCAAGTTATTTAAAGAAAATGAACAAAGTGCACTTGTTTGACTTGAGTTATTACAAAACTGTTAATTTTCATAATCACATCAGATAGTTGAAACGACGTTGGATAAGTTTAAGAATTTCTAATACCACAATGCAATATTTCAGGATCACACTGGTATCAGCTACATCTTCGGTGATGTTGTGGACTTCGACTGCAATGAGGGTTTCAACAGAGTGGGTGCGCACACGATACAGTGCATATCTAACGGCACCTGGTCTAAACAAGTACCTGAATGCCATCCGGTCCATTGTGGACAACCTCCCAACATCTCAAACGCTAACTTGGAGTGAGTCTAGAGCAGCAGGCAAATGTTATCTGGCCTGAAACTGGTTATTTGTATACGATTGTTAACTGCTTTTCATTTTATTAATAGGATACACGATGGTCCGCACAAGCCAGGTCCTCACTTTCAGAGTCACGTCAAGTACACTTGTAACCAGGGATACTATTTAATAACTCAGAATGACGGAATAAAGATGTGCCAGAGTAACGCAATGTGGGCAGGTATGTAAAGCCCTTGAACTTGAATTGGTAGTAGCGTTTTTGTAACATATCGCTACGAGTTCTAAATGGTCGTGTATAAGTAAATGTATATAGTTTTAATTGCTAACCAGTTTCATCTGCAGCTGTTTTTAAATAGTTTTCAACCTCTGCGCTGGCTAAAATACCGCATGACAAACTATTTTTTATTTATTTATCACAGTTAACTACATTTTATATTTTTAATGTTATATTTAGATAACAAAGTAGCCTGTGAAAGGGTTTCGTGTGGAAAACCTACTCTTATCAGTCACGGGTATCCCAGTACCAACGACACACTGCTGTTCGGCGACGTTACTATTTACAGCTGCGACGTGGGCTTTCAGATGGCCGCGAACGATTCTGATAAAGTACAGGTAATGTTAAATGTTGTGTGATTTGTCAGCAGGACTGGGGAGTCGCAACCCAGTTTAGGACACGACAGATGTGCTCTTGCACCGTTTGACGTTCGCAACAGACAAAGCCACCCAGTAAAAGTGTAAATCCTAAAAGGGAAAAGGGGAGGAGGACAGAGTCGGTCTCGACTTTAGTTTCCCGGCCGCAGTTAGACTTCAGTTGATTTAAACCAGGGTTCATCAAATTACAGCCCTGGGACAAATCCTGCTCGCCGTTTAAATCCTTCCGGCCTGCGGCATACTTTTGAGATGATCCTAAAATAGGTGATTAATACATTAATAGGCGGAATGCTTGTTAGATACAAAACTAAGCAAACTTTGATGAAAGTTTAAACTATTTTTAAACATTTTTTATTTTTATTCGTTTTATAATAATTAGGTCAAATTAGATAAATGCAAAATTTAATTTCCGGCCTGTGATGTCCAACGTTTACAATTATCTGACTTGCGACCGGCAGTATTTACAGTTATTCGCCCCTCAAAATAAACTTTGGTGACGTTTGTTTTAAACGCCATAGTACCGTTTGTGAATACCGCGAACGTTTGGTCTTATAGCCAATTCACCAAACTGAAATAAAAATTGTCCAACTTTAGATTTTAACTCGTTATATTCGCTTGGGCTTTTTCAGTTTTAAAACAATTCTGCAAAATTATTAAACAGTGCACATGGAGAGGAGAGTTTTCCAGGCTTCCTGTATGCGAACCTCTGCTGTGCGGCGAACCGGGCACTGTTCCATATTCGACCCTCACAGTTCAACACCCACACGCAAACAACGCCTTCGAGAGCTCCATCCATTACAGTTGCGAGCGAGACTTCAAAATAATTGGAATTTCCACCGTGACCTGCCTCGACACTGGAAAATGGTCTAACGCATTGCCAAAGTGCAAGCATATTGCTTGTGTGAAACCTGGTATGTTTCGTGACTTTACAGTTGGCGTATATGCAACTGTTGCGTATTTTTTATCTTTTAACGATACAATAAATGTTTAGTCATCCATAGAGTACGTACAACTTCATTTGGTCTTAACTGTTAAATAAAAATGTTGTTCTTTGCAAACATGTGTTATTAATAGATCTAATGAAGTGTTGATAACCTATGCAGGAAATCTCCATCAGGGCAATGTACTTTCACTGGGCGAAAAACATATATAGCAGCCAAACAACAAAGAAAAACACAATGGAACATGGTTTACTCTTGTAGTAAACCGATTTCCATCGTGTTTTTTCTTTATTGTTTTGCTGAGATATATATTTTTTCGCCCAGTTGCAAGTTTATTGTCCTGATAAAGATTTCTTGTATAGGTTATCAAATCGTCGGTAACAAAAGGGAGAACAATTTTATAATCGATACAATGCCAGCTGCAACAGTATATTCATTGAATAAAAATATATACAAATGTTTTTTGGCAAACAGCGAATATGTAAAATAATGTCATTCTTTATTTTTGTTTCATACTCTTGGAATAATACATTTTTTTTATAAAGATCACTTTGTATTCCTAAGGCTCGATTCAGAATGGATTCTCCTTCGTTGCTCCCTCTGACGCTCAATACCCATATCTTTATGGCAAAGAAAGCTTTGCACCAAGATCTGCGATTCTGTCAGCCTGCCACAACGGATATGAGGTAACTATGTTCGATTCATTTTTAGACGTTTCGTATTGTTTTGATTAAAAAGTGTTAATTAACTGTGTAGATCGCCGGACGAGAAGCAACTGAGGTCGGCCTACGTTCTTCTTCCCCGGACCTCTCTTCGTCGTCACACATGACTAAGCAACAGATAATCGAGAAATTACAAACTGGTGAGTAAAAACTACATAATAATTTATGTGTAATGTCGAAACGTCTTTATTAGGATGTCGATTTACTCGATCTTATTGGCTTTAACTTTCATTTTTAAGCTACATAACAGATATGTGAAGAGTGTACCTTAATTAAAAAGTTATTAAATTTAAACGTATCGTAAAAGTTATAACTGTTTGGTAACCCACTTTTTGCAAAACCCTGTTCTGTGCAGGTATGCAAAACAGTCATACTTTAAACAACAAAGTTTTTATGGTACACTGTTAAAAAAATTCTGTAAAAATTACACGATTTTCCTGTGCAGCAGTTTTACATGGAAACACTGTAAAAATTTTACTGTTGAATAACTGGTAAAAATTACTGACTAATTTTTGTAAATATGGATTTCTGCCTGTAAAATTTACTGCGTAATAATGTAATTTCCACACCATTTTTGCAGGTAATTATTACTAGATTTTGAGGTAAAACTGCTGCACGGGAAATTCGTGTAATTTTTACAGAATTTATAGTCTGGAAAATTTTAAGGATTTTTTCTGTAATTCTAATAACACTAAATTTCATTTTTTTAGTACCCCACTTTCCTTTTTTTTTATTTAAATAGGCAAGCAAACACGATACTGAACACTGTGTTTGACGTTTATTGGTTGGAATTGGATTTAGGTTCCTTTTGCAATCAAATTGCAAAGGCGTAAAACCCTTGGGTGGACATCCTTCCGCTTCCGCTTTATACCTCTTCTATCTAATGCCGCAAAGTATCTGAAAATAACAAAAAGCCAAAGTGATTGTATCTCAAACAATAAAATACCGCTACAGATTGTATTTTTTTTCTGTTTAAAATTTAATAATGTAACATGACTGCAGGTTAAACGGTAGGCTATACAAAGGATGGTTACCACTAACAACCCCTAACCAAAACTATGACGATTATTAACCTAATACATTTACACATGTGCATTTATGGTAACTTATTACTCACTGGCGTCATCTATTGAATTCGCAAATTGGCTTAGTATATTTAAAATTAAAATTTAATCAATATGATAACGATGAAGCAAAGTAAAAAAACCTACAGGCAAAAAGTCTAAGATATAGTCAAGTTATTTCTGTTAAACTTCCCAAGGCGAAAATATGTGTAACTTTTACTATTATCATCCAGTGGAAGCACTGTTTTAAATATTAAATTAAAAAATGATAAATTACAAAGTAAAACCATACCTTTGCACAAACTCCAGCAATATTTCACAGCTTTTTGGATATACCATGTTGAAAACATAAAATGAGCAAAATTGGTAGACAAATGCTTGAAAAAAGTCACTGAATGTGCAGGCCAAATTTTTTTCTACCAAGACAACAAATTTTGTGGCATCAACAGGAGTCATACCTATTCAACATAACAAACAATAGCATAACTTAACTGACAAAAGTAATATGCTAAAACCCATCAACCTATCTTTATTCAACAACCATTATCAAAAAAGGCAAAGATTAAAGTTAGGCTTTAACAGCATTGTAGCCTGCCTTGGTAATACAGTTGCACTGCACAAGCAACTTGTTTGGTTTTATGGTTTCAGGTTTCAAGTTGAGAAAACATACATGCTCATAAAATGATCGCATAGCGCAACCAATATATATATACATATATATATATATATATATAGTAATTAGTTATGTTTACTAAGTGATTTTGTAACAACATTATTACTAGCAAAAACTTTACCTAGCACTACAATAAAAGGTGTCGCTGGTGCATCTTCAACTATATTTTCAAAAAGAGTGTCGCTCTGCAAAATAAAACTTATGTAATAAATTACATCAAATATCTGACCCTAAGAATGTACAATTATTATTCTTAAAAACTTTTATCCAACCTTACATAACTATTAAATTTCCTTTAAATTCAAACTATAGCAATTGATCTGGTTTAAATGGTTAGCATTTAGATGTCATAAAATTAACAAATCAGATAGACTTACCGAATAGCATTTGTATAAATCGGACACCTCTTCTTTAAAAAAACTTGACAGAATATCAAACAAACTATATGATTTGGCCAACTCTGTGTTTGGTTTTAATTTCAGTTTTTCTTTTATTTCTTTAATGTTCAACTCAGCAAAAGTTCTGTAAAAAGTCACTAACTTTACAAAGTTGAATTTATAAGAATTAACGCTACGACAAGATTTTCTTGCACTAAGGAAAAATGTCATCTTTACACTAAACTATCGTTATAACAGGTTGGTGAAATTTTGATAGTCACAGGCCCAAAAAAAAAACACTCAAAAGGTTTTGGCAGGCAAGATAAATTCTAAGTGATAATTTTGTTGTTATAACCTGAAGTTCTTAAAACATTTACAACTGAACTTAGGTCTAATTACATTTAAGAGGGTGGTAATGCATTGGCACAAAAAATGTGTAAAATTTGAGTGCACATGGCGTCATCCATAATCACAAGTAAAATGTGAAATAAAACAATTATCAAATGGACATTTTACCTCATAACCAGTCCGGATGTGCAGTTTTAGGTGCCTAAGCAAAGACTTGGAATCACATAAGGTTTTTTGACATATTTGTAAATTGCACTTAAGATTCATTTTAAACTTTCGAATTACGAAATGAGCAGCAAGTAACCTACAATATAAATACATAAATTTACATATTTGACTGAACAACCACAACCTAAAAAGCATCAAATAGAATTGATTATCTTCTCTTGATTATCTGACAGCTCAAAAAATGTGTTGCACTAACCCTGACTATACACAAACATTTCTTCTCTTATTACTAAACTCAAATATTTCAGTTCGGCACATGTTATATGTTTTATCAAATCAATATACCTCGATGCAGGACTGCTAACTTAACACTGATATTTTTTTATAAAAATTATGAACTCATTAAAATAAACCAAACCAGAGTCTATTTTGCTATCCTTAAGTTACAAACATATTAACTAATTAAATTATTTTCTTAACGTTTCGTAAGAATTTAACAACCAACAAAATATTTTACTTTTCCGGTTCTACTAACCACGTTTTTTTTGGATGCTCAAATAAATATTTCCATTTCACTGTTACGTCACCGACTTTTTTCTTTCGTTTGAGACGAGCGATTTGATTGGTCGGCCTAAAGTTCCCGCCAAACATATTAAACATTTTTACACTATTTTAGAGTAAAACGCTTTACAATCACCAATGTAAAATATTTACCGTTGTTCTAACGGTAAAATTTACAAATTTTTTTAACAGTGTAGTTGTATCTGTTTGCAGTTGGAGACCAGTTGTCTTTAACGCAAAAGGCAAAGTTAACGGCCGGACTCGAACGCTTTTTTGGTCAAACTAAAACAAAAGAGGTAGCAACCCTTCGATCAGTCAACATAAGGTCTCCTGATGTCGAGGTGCGCACTTGTTCCCCGGTAGGTGCTTGGCTACGCTCAGCCCCACGTTGTGTGCCTATGATGTGCCCACCTCCACCCGACCAAATCCACGGACATGTCGTCATAAGTAAATTTATACGTATATATGATAAAAAATTGTTCAAATATAAAATGACACTGTTGACAGATTGATTGCTAAACAATTTTTTTTACTTTTCGTTCAAAGCTATAAAGCTTTTTGTTTAATTTCAAATCATATTCTTACTCCTAGTTTTATATATTTGATAAATTGCCAAATTTTATTATGTTATAATAAATATATCAAACATTAAATAGTAGGATAATACGCTTAACAATCACCAAACTTGACAAGTTTTAATAAAATAACATATATCATTTTGTTCGTTGTTATAACAGATACAGCTCAAACCTACCACTACCAAAGTCAACTGAACTTTAAGTGCGACGAAGGATACGAGATGCTTAACGGAAAAAATCGCACTTCGATTACTTGCGAGTGGATGAATGAAGTGGGGACAGTGCAGTGGACCCAACTGCAGCAATGTAATCCCGTCCCCTGTCCTAAACCTCTGCTTGCAGAGCACAGTAATTACACGGTTGACACAAGCACCGACAGCCGATTGTCCTTTACATTCATGGATTCCATCTCATACAGCTGTTCACCCGGGTAGCGATTTCTGTTAATCCTTTATTTGTTTGGACGAAATAATTCTACAAATTCTTAAATTAATTGACACAATAATATACTGCATATAAATTCAAGTACCGTAATCCTCATTGCTTGTTATTCGATTTAAGGAAGTGTCTGGAAATAACTTCGATAATGATCGACAAAATTTGTTATTCTGATTTTAGGTATGACTTAATTGGGAAAGCGAACATGTTCTGTACCAGCCAGGGGTTATGGAGCCACCCTCCCCCATTGTGCGATCCAGTCGAATGCCCTGTTATCCAAGCTATTGATCATGGATTCGTGCACCAAACATCGAATACCTTTCAGTCAACCGTATCATATACGTGAGAACTCAAAACTCGTATATTCATTTTTCCAAACCGCCAAGATTAATACCATTATTCTCCTTGTTTATTTTAACTTTTGTATTCCGTGAATTTATGTGTTTAAATAATTATAGCACATATAGTTTAATTATCACCTAATATTTTATTGCAACAATTTGAGTTAACATTTTTAAATTCTATAAGTAACAAAAATTGTGCTAGCTCTTACTTTTAAGTGTTTTTCTGCCATTTTGATGTTTTAATATAAAAGCAAGTTTAGAACTTCAATTACTGTTTGCTGAAATAACGAAATATTGACATGCTGTCTTAGCAAATCAGTCATTCACATGCTGCCTTAGAAAATCATTTTTTTAGTTGCTCCAACAGCCCAAATAACCGCATCTTACGGCAAATAAACATCCGCTAAAACTTGTTTTCTATTAGACATTTCCGTTTATGTATGACTATAAATATGGAATGACAGATGTAACCCGGGTTTCGAGATGCACGGAGAAAACACCGCGACTTGTGAAGCCGACCGATCCTGGAGTTCCCCTATCCCCTCCTGTGACCCCATTCCTTGTGGCCCGTCCCCGCCTGTCAATCATGCCACGTCGGAAACCACGTCTGAGGTCTTTGGAGGAGAGGCTACCTATACGTGAGACCCCTTTTTAATTTGGTATAATAAGATGCTGGTTTTTCTGCGTCTGCACCGCTATCTTGAATCAACAATTGCATTTTGAAGCATTTGAAGGTTCGTTGTAAAGATACCATAAATTTATGTAAAGCAGTGGCGTTTTAAAATATACTTTGTTCAAAAGTTTTTTATAAAACTTTTTACATTGGTAAGGAAGATTGAATATATGCAATACAAAACTGAATAAATGTAGCAAGGATTGGGATCTTGATTACTTCTCCACTCGCTCCCCTTTGAGCCTGTGTAGCGCAGTTGATAGCCACGGTAGCGGTATACCGGAGGTCGTGAGTTCGAACCGCACTACAGGCTAGTTGTTTGTCTAGCCTGCCTCGCTTGCATTATTGATGCACAGATTCAGTTAGTCCGCGATGGCTTTCCGTGTAAAATAGAAGAAAATTGTTCTGAAAGCGGTCTACTGCTTAAAATGAAACTCGTAATTTATTTTATAATGGTGTTTTACTGTCTTACAAATCTAACAGATGTGATCCTGGATTTTATCTTAACGGCTCCGACTACGTTAATTGCGACGAAACAGGTGCCTGGTCTCCACAACTTCCGGAGTGCATACGTATCAAGTGCCACGCACCGCTTTTAAACGACCATGCTTCATTCCACGTTGCGTCATTTCCGGATGTGACAAATTTGACTGACCTGACAGTATCGCAGTTTATCGAGTAAGTTTATTTTACGTAAATTGATTTCGAGAAAGCACCACTTTTTCGTTCCACGCACGAACTCCTTCACTTGTATGATAGAAAATATCGACCAAAGTATTGAATTGGTAATTTTAAGTTAAACCGATTTTCTTAAACAAGGCCTGTTTGTTTTTGTTTAACCGACATAAGGTTTATGCCAGGTCTCACTTAGCGAAGTTTTAATATATTGGAGTTATAACATACTTTGATTAAAATCTATCCTAATTAACTTTTATCTAAAAATAAAGCACATTTTTAGACCTTTTAATGATTAACCTATAATTTTACAAACAGATACTCGTATGTTTACGAGACTGCTATCCACTTTACTTGCAACACTGGATACAAAACAGACGAAATTGATCCAATACGAGCTATTTGTACCGAATACGAATTGTGGTCAAGTGAGAACAAACTTAAAATCTTTAATATAAAAGTGACTTCTTATATAACGACGGAAGGAACAAGTGTTTTTGTTTCGAATATTATAAAACACTTTTAACTGCAATTCGTGTGTTAACGTATATATAAAGTAAATTTTACAATTATGTTTTAGCTGTTTTTGGCAGTGATTTTTAACTACTAACTGTACTTACTCAGGGGAATCTACAGTATGCAAACCAAAAGATTGCGGACCGGCACCGAACGCAGACGTAAATGGCTACTCAGAAGGTTCACTCACAACTTACGGAAATCATTACAACTACAAGTGTAACCTCGGCTACTTCACGATTGCCTCTTCAATTAAAATCTACTGTACTGAAAATGGTTAGTACTTATAACTGGACAAAAAAGGTCTTGTTTTGTCTTTATTTTTGCTGAGATATATCCGTATAAATAGCACACGAGTGGCAAATCGAACTATTAAGTTAGTTATTCTTTTTTAATGAATGATAAATGCCCTATGAATGAGTATGTAAAACTGCTTTAACAATACATTTGTGTTCTTTGCAATTAATTTTAGGCATTTTTTTAAGCCGATGTTTCTTAAAACCTTGTGCCGCGGGACAAGTCGCATCCGGGTTTGTTAAGTTTGCCGCGGAACTTTGTTGTAATTTTGCAAAAAAAAACAATCTTATCACAAACAGTCATGCACACAAGTAGATATGTCCTATACTTCATATTTTTCCTAAAGTATGGATCGAAAATCATAGACGAGATTCCTACATTAATTTGGTTTCGGATCAGCACCGACTGTATGTGTGCTTTTCAACGCAGTGGGCTGTATTATTTTTATTAAAATATAAATTATAAAAAGTGGCTATTAAAAAAATCGGTAGTAATATAGCGCACTAAAAGTCTGAAATTTTGAATAGCGGTTAAAGGAGTCGACGGGAACCGTATTATGATTATACCTTTTAACATTGAATATAAGCAATTGTAATTTATGACTTTATTTACTGTATTTAACCTAGTTAAAAGTGAAACTACGTCATGTTTTGTTCTTGTAGAGTTTAGCTGACATGTGTGGCCAGTTTTCGCTTTCAAAGGGAGATGTCACATGATTAACAACTTAAATCACATATAGGTGGAACGGGGCTGTGGCGGGAACACCCCCGGCGGGTACGGCCGGAGTCCGAAAAAAATCACGTTCCGTGTATTCTAGACGCTAAAAACGGCGATTATTAGGAGATTGCGGCTGTTTAAAATCGCCTGATTAACGCTAGAAAAATGCAACAACTCGTTGACGCATTCACTTCTGATTGCCACGCGATTTCAAATGCGCGCGAAACGCTATGGAACTGCGGTATCAGGACAGCCTCTATGAATTTTTTGATACCTCCTTTATGACATAACTTGGACTAATCTTTTTTGTCTACTAGTACTCTTCAATGTAAGACCAATCTAGAGCGTATATCGGCATTTTAAACTTTTCAGGCCACGTGGAATATGGATGACGTGATTAGGACGTGTTTTTCCGTTTAATGGCCTATATTACACGAATGAACAAATCCATTGTTGTGTAAATATTGTATTGTGATGAAGTAGGCATGCACTGCACAGAACCTAATAGAACTAGCATCACAGAGCAAGCTGTAAGTGAAAGGGTAGAAGCAGTGGTTCTCAACCGGCGTACCGCGGCGCCCTGGTGTGCCAATTCTAGGCCTAATGCTCAAAGGTGCCGATAGGTATGTGAGAATTTTTAAGAATCTAATTTTTGCTCAATTGATAGCCTAACCTTTTTGATCGACTAGCCTATTTTTGAACGATAAGATACCATTGCATTAAATGACATTTTCCTGCATGTTTTAAAGTTGACTGTGTTGTTCCAGTTCCATTTATAGTGACATTTCAATATAATACTCGAAATTTCCAGTCGGGTGCCGATAATATCTATTTATTATTTTTGAGGGGCGCCGTAAGCCATGAAAGGTTAAAAATCACTGGTATGGAGTCTATGGAAAATTGTTTCCAAAAGTTATACATTCAAACCAGGGCAACTTTGTTTAAAAAAAAAGGTTGAAGAATGTTAGGAATAGTCATCGTCATGGTGAATGATAGTAAACCAAATCATTTTGTTACAATAATTAAAATTAGTTTTGGATCGAAATGACAAGTCCTTATCCTAGAAATAACTCTATATCTACCAGTGTGAGTCCGCCGTTCTGTTGTACCTAAAACAGTAATGCCGAACCACATTTTGGTGCACAAAAAAGGGAAAGCCGCTGTGTTAGTGGAGCGCTTTGTTACTTTCTTAGATAAACTGATTTCAATAAGCCTCCCCGGAGAAATCCAGTGTACTATCGTGAAACGTTTGGTAATGGCATAGTTACGTTTACTCACAATCAGTACGGAAAACGTTCTATGAATGCACTTTAATGAATAAAAAAACTTCTAATCCGCAGGGGTCTGGTCTGCTTCTAGTGTTCCTACCTGTCTGCCAGTGCAATGTGAAGTTCCAATTGATCCCCACAACGGACATCACACCGGCGACGCTTACCACTTTCCACTCGGAGTTAATTACACCTGTGATCAAGGGTACGACTTGCTCGGAGCTGACCATGCGTTTTGCGAACCGTCAGGTAGGTTTTCGTCAGTGGTGTCGACTCTTCTGACTACAAAATATAAAAAAGTGTTTGACACAGTTGCCGTCATTATTATTTTAATACCAATCGCAAAACTAAAGCAGCATAACGAATGTTGCTTAAGCAAGATTTAAACTAACAACGATAGAATCAATCGATTTACCCTACCCAACCAAATCACCCTAAATAAACATACAATCGCATGATTGTCGGTGTTAAACTGTATAAATAAAACACCACACATAGTTGCTATTATTTAGGAAATGTTTGTTGTCATTGCAACTTTTGCTTGGTCTTTGTCAGGCGAATGGAACAAGCCGGCCCCTCAATGTGTGCCCGTGGATTGTGGTATGCTTCCCGACATTGAAAACGCCGTACTCAACACAACAAGTGATCTTACAGATTTTCATTTTAGTTGAACTAATATACTGTTGTTTAGTTGGTTATATAGGTTACTGAAGTTAAATGAAAATGATAACGTCTTTGTTTTATTGCTTTTAACGTTATTAAGATTTATTTAGAACCGTAACGTGAGTTATAATGTTAAATGCTCTGTTTAGCTGAATGACTGTTTCCTCTCATAAAATAATATCAAATGGTAGCTGAATGTACAAATTATTATGTTCAGACAGGCAAATCCGCAACATGAAGTTTAACGTGTAATTACATTGACGGCGATAAATCAACTTTTTGATTTTTTGTTGATAAAAATCCATTAAAACTTAAAAAATAGGAAATGCGTATAATGCATGGTAAAGCGTTTCGGTCTACGTTATGTTTTTGTTTCTTTAGCTACTTATTATCAATCTTCTGCAACTTATACTTGCTTACCTGGACATGAAATGTTTGGAGAAAACATCCTATTTTGTGAGTGGGACGAACTGTGGGACTACGAACCCCCGGAGTGTCTTCCGGTAGACTGCGGATCGCCAGGTTCTCCTCTAAATGGAGACGCAATGGGTAGGTATTCGGTGTGTGACAGACAAGGCGTGAAACACACGGATGTGAAACCCCCTTTTCACAACGTTTTGTTGCATCAGCAGGGTTGTTCCTAAGCAAAAATTTACACTCGCCGGCGGGGCGAGCGCTTATCAATCAGCACTCGCCCGAACAAAATAACACTCGCCAAATTTGTTGGCACGCCGCCTGCCCATTTACGTCCTAGCGCGGTCATTTATTTGGTTATCGTTAAGCTGTCTTTTGGTTTCTATACGTAAACATTAGTTTTTCTAAAAGTCTGGTCGTTTATTTTCATGCGTGGATGAACAAATTAACGACCCATAAAGCAGTTTACGCTTAAAACAATGTTTTTTAGCCGAAATATTTTATAAAATGTTTAGTGAAAAAATAACACTGACAATTTAGTAGCCACGGCCTGCCTGTTTTCCTTTTTTCTAAAACTATTAACCACTGCAGCAATGACGTCTTTGGTTTGCCGGTAAGCGTTTTTTAAAACAGGACAAAGAATCATTATTACGATCATACAACGGGACAGAGAGTCCTTGTTACAAGCTTCGAACATGACTTCCATTGACCTTATTGATTGTGTAGTGCTAAATGTATTTGTGTCTTTAGTGTTTAAGGAAATAACTGGCGTTAAGTAATATTTAGCTTAGTAGTGGTGCTTTAACACAAGTTGTTCTGACCTACACCAACTAATTAAATTTCTCGCCAAAGCCGCTCGCCAGTCGGGCGAGTGGGTGTCAATCAGCACTCGCTAGGAGCAATTTGTACTCGCATTGGCGAGCGGGCGAGTGCTTAAGCCCAACCCTGATCAGGTTCCATATTTTCGTTAAAGCAGTTTTATAAATACCCAAATGGGAAAAGATCTAAATCACAAAAGGTGCCAAATGCAGCAAGCGGTTATATTGTAATAGTGCGTGTCGTTGCGACATGAACAACGTCAATGTTGCTTCGTTCGCCAATCACCCAGGTTCCTGTAAAACCACTGTCAAAAAAGAAGCGATTTTCTGTGTTCAGTTGAGTTGTGCCGATTTTACTGATCAGTGTATATCTGATCACACAATGCCTGTTCACCTTGCTTGAATGTCAAATGCAATTTAAATTACGCTTTATTTTCCAGGGGATTCCCACGTCTTCAGAGCGACAGTTTTCTTCGCCTGTCATGACGGTTATATTTTGGACGGAGCCGAAAACGCAACATGCTTGCCTGACGGATTTTGGGATCATTCGACACCGATGTGTCATCCGGTTGACTGCGAAGGTCCACCGGAGATCGATCACTCTGATATTTTGTGGGACGGCACTTCGACCACTTTTCATTCCACTGTCATGTATAAATGCCACCGAGGATATGAACTGGTAGACCCAACTTTCGCGTCTGTCGAATGCTTGGTTTGTATTTTTTGTTTTAAGTAGTAATTATAACCTATATAAAACGATTAATCTTGCGTATGTAAAATAATTGTTTTATAATATCAAGGTTACAAAATCTATTTTTTTTATACTGATTATTGTTCCGTTTTATTGCTGCGCTTACAGCACTTTTACAACTTCAATTTATCCCTGTTATAATTTAACGTACTTATAACTAACCCAATAAAATTTCATTATTCAATACAGGCCGATGGTATGTGGAGCCCGTCACCGCAATGCTCTAGGGTAAAATGTCCCAAACCCGAGACACCTAAACATGGTCGGGTAGGTATTTTTAATAAGCCGTTTACACTTAATATAGCTATATAGCCTTGTCTTACCTTGTAATGGAAAATCAAACTTGACTTACCATAATGGTTCAATTGGGAGTTTTATTCACCTATAGTATCTTAAGTCGAACAATTTGTCAGGTAGATTTTTAAAGAAAGGTAGCATGCTAAACAAGAGCAGCGCCAACATTTTACATTTGGTAAATATTTTTCCTAAGAATGCAAACATTGTCTTATGCCCAGCATACGTTTGACGATTTATTTTTTAGTAACTTGTGCCTTGGCCTATTTGTTTATCAACCTGAACGATTTTCGTCAAATCAATTTCTTCGGACCTATAACCCTGTAAAATGTAAATGACTTGTACTGTAAATTCGTTAATATTGTCCTGTAAGTAATAGGTCTTTTTATAATTTTATATAAAGCAGTTTTATTTTTGTATTATATTTTGATGTCGAGTAGCCTACTGGTACTCAGATCTGAAAAGCCCTGTAACCACAATTTTCTTTTTAACCTTTATTTATAACAACTGTTTATTTTAGCTTGTTGTGTCTGAACAAGGCGTTTTCTTGTACCAAGAAACGGTCGACTTTAGCTGCGACAAAGGATACTTACCAAGCGGGAAAACCACCGCTAACTGTACTGCTGAAAAAACTTGGTCTAGGTTGGTATGCGATAAATTACCATAGCCCAGATGTTCTCAAACTGAACGTCGCCTCGGCCCGGTGTGCCATTTCAATTTCCTTTTTTAAAGATATTTCGTTTTGTATCTAAACTTAATTACGGTAATAAAAGAATTAGTAAAATTCCTATCGTTAGGTGCTTCCTAAATCCAATTTTTTTTAAAAAACGTCACAAGAAAAAAGGTTGAAAACACACTATAAAATCTGATCTATATTTATCTTTAAAATGTTATATGTTAGTGACTTAAGTTATTTGCGTTGTCTTAATTTCTGTAAAAAGCTTGTATGAACAATAGTTTCGCAGCGTATTGTCATGGCTCACATCACAATATTTTCTTATGCACAGCGTCTGAAGCTTTTTGTATTTTAATATGCACCTGGATTTTTAACTTTATGTAAGACACATGGAAGTATATTTCTCTCTGTAAATATATATATGTGCTATGTATCATGTTGTATATTATTTGCAGTCCATCGCCATCTTGTAATCCAAAAGATTGCGGAAGATTGCCAACTGTACGAAATTCCAAAAAGACGGGAAACGATACCTTGTTTATGGCAACTGTGTCGTTTGTCTGTAACCCTGGGTATAGATACTTTTTGTAACTTTCTTTAAAAATCTTGTTAAAAAATTCACTGTATAAATTTAAAACCATCCCAATATTTAAGATTGTTTGTGTGGTAAACTAATTAATTTCAAATTGCAAATCAGTTTCGAATCGCAATCGAACATGACCTTGACTTGCCTACATACGGGCTGGTGGGACCGGGAAATTCCCGTGTGCAGTCCAGTGAGTTGCGGGCCGCCTCCCACTGTACGGCACAGCACAAGTACTGGAGGAAGCAGTCCAGACATGCAAATCTACGAGAGCCTGGTAGCATACCATTGCAATAAAGGTATTTTTTATTTGCCTTATGCATAAACATTTCCATTTGTGTCCTACCGCACAGTCGTGGTCAAAAGGATAATTTCTATTATGTAAAACACTACATTTAGTGTAACTTTAAAAGTTTGGCTTATACCGCGCAGTCATTTCCGATTGTTTATATCTCAAGGTTTCTATCTAACCGGTCCTACTAATGCCGTATGCGGAGCTGACAAAAGCTGGCAGTTTGGCGCTGAGCTAGGACCCGGCGGTGCCACAATCAACCACTTGCCCACCTGCCGGAGAGTCCATTGCCCTCTTCCCCCGGCGGTCGCTAACGGTACATTCTCACAACGCAACTATACGTACGGCGAGGAGGTTGTCTACATGTGCGACCGAGGTCACGACTTGATCAATTTGTCAAAAAGATTCGAATGCACGGCTTTCGAAGGAGACTTTAAGGTTAAAAGTTACATTTTTGCTTAAATGAAAGTTGGATTAAGTTTATAATTATTTTCTTCGTAAATCGCGGTATTTGTCTTTAGCAAATTCTTAAATTAAGGTGTTACGCTGACGAATGTTAATGTTGACAAACTTTTGCACAATCGCGTATAATTAGGTTAAAGCAAGAGTAAGATAATAATCTTGCCCAAATTAAAATATATGTTTTTGGGGGGTATTTATGCTATCTTATATTGTTTTTGTGATCTTTTTTAAGTTTTTCGCGACACTATCATTAACGCAATGTTTTGATATTTTTTGTTGAATAGGCATCACTTTGACTAAATTTTGCCGCATAACAACCTTATGACTTCCAGTTATTGTCCAACATTTGTTCAAAGAAATGACTCTTTGTAGGGTTTTTACATGGGAGTTCCTCCGATCTGTGAGCCTGTGTCATGTGGAATGCCAAAGACAATCAAAAACGGATTCTTTGTTTCAAAAGGAACAACTTTTACGAAATCTGCCAGTTATTCTTGCAATCACGGTCATTATGCCGCAGGTATATCAGTTCCATCGCGAAAACATAATTTCCCGTAATCTATAAAAATTAGTTGTGTATATTTGTAAGATAATTTTATATGCCTCCCCAGATGAGCTTTTTAAAAAAAATATTTTTTTTTTTTAGTAATGTATCTTGCCGGAATTTACCTATTTCACTATTTGTTAAATAATTTTTACCAGAACGCATTTCAGATAAAGTGTTCCGTTTAGGTCCTGTTGAGATTCGATGCCAAGCAAATCGGACGTGGTCGAGTTCTCCAGCTTGTTTACCCCACGATTGCAAACAGCCACCTGAGGTCGCACATGCACGAGTTAATGTGACGTCAACAATTTTCGGATCTGTACTGAATTATCAATGCGATGTGGGATATGACCTGCATGGTAATCATCGTAAGATTATATTTGACCCTTGAATATAAATTTCGAAATGTGGTATGTTCTGATTTTGTTATTAATTTTTTTACAATCGCAAAGATTGTTACATGGTTGAAAGCAAAAGATATATCATTTAAGCCCAAGTGTTCAAGGTATATAATTTTTGTTTTTTGATGAAGTTGTAGGGCTGTTTCAACAGTCTACCAATTTGTATTTTTAACGTCTGATGCAGCAACGTCCATGGCATCGGGCATCAACACACATAAGTTAATATGTCAATCTAAATAATACCTATATTTTTGCCGAAATTTTAGGTTCGGGAACTACAGAGTGTCTTGGCTCGGCCGCTTGGTCTGATGTAAGTGATTGGTCATGCGATCCTGTCCCATGTGGAGAACCAACCGCGGTTGTAAATTCCACTTTTGCGAGTACCGGACATGTTTATGGAGACTCGGTAAGTGATTTTTAGCTTATTGGCTAAAAGTTAACAAATAAAAACGATGTAGTAAAACATATGAAAACATTTGCATGGTTTTATTTCGGCCTTATAAATTTCAGCTTAAAACAGGTAGAAAATTGTGTTGGTATGTTGTTTGTTTGTAAATCCCGAGAGAAAATATTTCTAAAAAGGTAGCATGCTAGTTTATAAAATGTACATTGTATAGCCTCCCATTTTTAAGTAAATTACGACAAACATTTCTTTGAAATGATCTAGCATAATATCAAAGTGAGAAATGTTTTCTTTTTCCAATATTAAATTATTAATGGAACCCAATTTATGTTTTCATTGTATTGTTTGTAATGTTTTCTAGAGACTGATAGTAGGTTACTTTGCAGGCGAAATAGATTTTTATTTTACATCTGATAAATAACGGACATGGGCGTTATGCTCGATATTTTATAATTTCAAAAAATATCTTCAAACACTAATTATTAAGTTGTTTCAATAAAGGAGTTAAATAAATATTAACAAATTGCAAGAATTTTCATATTTTCGCTTGGCCAAGTTGTTAAATCGCGTTTTTGTGTAACTAACAACTCCTGAAATGGATACAAATGTTTGCAAATGTCAATCCATACAATTCATAATACTTGTTTTCCATGCAGGTGACTTACACCTGCGACAGCGGTTTTTTATTACAACCTCCCACATTAAGCCACCAACGAAGTCTAGCCTGTCAATCAAGTGGTCATTGGGAAGTGCCCGATTTCCACTGCAAACCAGTCTCTTGTGGCGCTGTCCCGCTTATCACGAACGGGTAATAACTTATGTTAAAAAAAGCTTATATCTTGCAATGAAAGAAAATGTTGGCATAAAACGTAGTTTTGTTGGCATTTGTAAACAAAAATAGAATATATTCAAATTGCTTTACCTGTTGCAGAAAGGTCCAATTTACTCAAGCGTATTGGCCAGCCACCAGCATGGAATCAGTCTTTTATCCAGATGTTTTGGAGTATTCTTGTGACATCGGTTACTACATGGAGGGCGTGCCACGAATTTCCTGCACAAACAATGGTTGGGATTAGTACTTATTATGCGTGACCAATTTAGGCTGGGAAAGAATGAAGCAACTTTTTAAGCATAATGATATAGCCTTATTGTTAGTTTAGACCAACTGATAAAAAATCTCATAGTTCAACTTAATCGCCTAACTTTGATTCATGGTTTATTAATATGAGAGATGTAATTGCAATTGTAAAATAACATTATCTTAATTGTTTGTAAAAATAACATATGGAAAAACTATACCATAGAATAATTCCTGAGCGCAATTCACTGATGCCATTTTTACTATATAGGTACGTTTAGTTTGGCTTCTCCGTATTGTCTACCTGTCATTTGCGGAGCACCGGAACCGATCCCGATGGCTACAGTTAGCGCGGATGGCGTTACTTTCGGTCACAAAGCAACTTATACTTGCAACGTTGGTCACAAGATAAGGTAAAGTTGTGCTATTTTTTTCATTGTTTATTGTTTATTTTCGTAATATTACTGTGTGTAGTAAATAAATCAGATTAAAAAACTTCATGGATTACGATTGGTCCATATTTATTTTTAACATGTTTGTTAAATAGTCCTATTAATGGCTGACGTAACTACACTTAAAGCTAGGGCAAATACTTTTTACCAGGACCCAAATTTACCAGTGCCAAATTATTTTGTTTCTAATTGAATAGCTCTGTTAAAACTGTATGTTTGTCACAATTTTTTTTAACAACTTATAAAAGTAATTACAAATTTGTGTTCTGCTTTTGTTTATTCTTATAGAAAAATTAATTATGCTGACAAATACTTTTTGGCACAACCCACAAAAAATGCGCGACGTCTCGCGATAGGGCAAAAACTTACTTAACAGCAAGCGCAGGTGCGAGTCTAGGATTTGGTTTAGGGGGCGACAGACTTCAAGACATGATCCATTAATGCTTTACATTGTGAAAAAAAACGGTTCCTTTGTGACCTAATTGCGTTGTACAGTTAGGTAGTTGAACGGTGAACAGTCTCGTTAAGTCACTTATTACTACCTAGTAAATCCGTGTCTTACGATGAGCTGCTAGCAAAGTGATTCCTCGCATCGAACAACGGGTAGAGCAAAAATAACTTCATCTAACCCACTAAAATTGTGTTGTGTTTTTATTAATATTTAATCGTTTTTTTTCTTCTGGGCTTCGAATATTTATTTAAAGGTGTTCACTAAAGTGTTTATTTGTGAAATATAAATGTAGATACGAGAACATTATAAATCGCTTAAATATGATGCGTTTTTCTAGTTACAGTTTGCGAAAAATGCATGAAGTTTACGTTAGCATAAAATGTTGTTGTAAAAAGATCAGATTGCAACTCCTTATCCCCCACCTGGATATAACTTTTTTAGGTCGTCGCGATATTCGACGAGGCTTTGTGTATGTGACGTGTGAAAACGCTAACCGCGCTCAAACTAAGTAAAACTAAAAAGGAAGACAAGTCTCTTACATGAAATTTTGCTGTTGATATATAAAGAGTTTCGATATCCAAAGTGAATGATATCGCGAACCAAGACCAACTATTTAAACCCTGCCCTAAATAACCGAACAACTGTAAAAAAACTACAGAATAACAAAAACCTAACTCTGTTCCCAGATCCGCTGAAACAGAGACAAATACGCATCATGTGACCTGCACGTCAGATGAGGTTTGGTATCCAGCTGTACCAGCTGGTGGATGCCAACCTGTAATTTGTCGTGACTTACCAGTTATCGAACACGTCACAATGACCACTTTGCCTTCTAAAGTTAACCTCTACCAAGACGTAGTTAAATACCAATGTGATGTCGGCTATGAATTGTCGTCTGGAGACTTGGACATTCGATGTCAGGTATAGTAACAATAATACGATTTACGATGGTAAAACGCTTGTATGCCATCCGACAACGACAGTGTTATATTTACGATTTGTCACATAGACAGCCTGTATATACCTTTCTCAGGATTTGTAGTTGTTTCGATTTGTTATCCGCCACTGGCATAGCGATTTTTGCGATAAACTATCCATAATGTTGAGCATTTAGCACAGTGCTTCTCATCCTATGGGTCGCGACCCAAAATTGGGTCGCTGACTGCAGTAATTCACATGTTTAATTGTTTATACTAATTGAGATTCGTTCTGAGCAATATTTCCCAATTAAGAAAATTAAGGAAGCAATACAAGTAATGTCTAATGATAATTATTAAAATTCGAAATTCTTTATGCTAATCATCTAATGCCTATTTTTTGTTCTCTTACAAGCAAAAACAACTGGGTCGCCAAAGCTTAGTTGTCATACTTACGTTTAATATTTGGGTCGCCGCAAAAAAAGGTTGAGAAGCACTGATTTAGCAGCACGTTGTAATGTAATTACACCCAAAATAAATTCTATGGTATACATTTGTTCATAAATGGGTTTCGCGCAGGCCAATAAAGAGTGGAGCAGCCAACCGCAGTGTTCGCCAGTTGATTGTGGTATACCAGTCTGTCCAGGGCTGTCATCCTGTCATTATACCGGCACCACCTACCAGCATATCGCTACGGCACAATGTCTTACGGGTCACGAGTTCAGTTCTAACGTCATCAACTACAAGATCACGTGTGCAGCTGATCGCCAATGGACCGTTCCAGAAATGCCGCCCGATGGTATAATTTAAGCAGATTTGTGGTTTAAAAAAAGTTTATCTTTATTTTAATCATAAACATTAAATACATCTCTATAGGGATTACTTTGTTACTTATGCCTCAGCTTATATTAAGGTTACCAATATCAGCCATAAAATATTAAGGTACTGTTATGAGTTAACACACTATAAAAGTTTGGAAGAGGTATTGTGATTAGTGTCCTTTTCTTAGTTGGCTTCATTCTTTGCCATTTTCTGTTGTCATGATTTTACAGGGGACGCCAGTACATGCCGCAAAATTTCATGCGGGATCCCTGAAGTCATTGATCATGGAACATACAGACTTCGCAACAACCGAGTGACCTATCAGGAAAATGTGACGTACAGTTGCGACCGTGGTTATGAGTTTACTCCCAACTCTGTCGATACAATGAGTTGTTTAAGCAACAAAATGTGGGGTCCATCATCTGTTCCAGCCTGCCAGGCGAAAAATTGTGGTCACCTTGTTTGCCCACAAAATGGTAATCTAACACCGAGTGATCTACACTACACTACCTCTAAACATATCTGATAAAACTGGGACAGAGGTCTACCAAATTAGGGACTAAAATTTAAAATAATTGCAAGTGATAAGCTCTAAACTGTATAGATATTAGAATCATGTTTGTATAATCTATATGTATCAATATTTTTTTATACCCTTTACATGTAATTGCTTCAAGACGTTACTTTAGGGATCTTATACTAGCCTTCTAGCTCGGAAAACAAAGCTTTATTAGGTGTAGGAAAAACCTGACAAAACCAATCTAACCCCAGGGTTACACCGATTGTAGCTGTATATTGTGAAAAGAACTTCCTGAAATAAACATTCACTATGTTAATTAAAGTGTAGCACCTTATGTAGTTGTACACATTATTATATATTTACTAAAAGTTTTCTTATTATTTCTTGCATGTGCAGCTGCTTGCAAATCTGATGGGACAACTTATCTTTCCACCTTCCACGTGACTTGTGACGTTGGCTACGAGCTTCATTATGACGTGTTTGATACATCCCTGGCGTGCCTTGACACAGGGACCTGGTCCACAATTCCTTATGATCTTATTTGCAAACCGGTCAAGTGTCCCAAACCCCAGCCTATCAGCTTCGGCAAAATCACGACACATAATAGCAATATGTAGGTGTAATCGTTTGGTTACGTGACTGAAGCTCAGTTAATAATAATTAAAACAGAATTGTAACAGTTTTATAGCTTTCTTTAATTTTTGTTTAAAACAATTTTGTTTTTTTAATTTACGTATAAACAAACGTGGTGTTTTCCAACAGTTCACCAGAGTACAACGAAGTGGTGAACTACGAGTGCGACGAGGGTTACTACATGCTGGGAAAGTCCCAACGCACTTGTACGTCGACACGCACTTACTCGCACAATTTGCCTCATTGCCTGCCTGTGTCGTGTGGAGCACCCGCCTTACTCCAACATGGAATTTCCAATTTTGACGGTACGTTTGTTGTTTCTAGTTTGCTTCGAAAGGCTGATCTATAGGGCTTACTCCATCATAATTAATTTTAACTGTTTCCAAACTACGGTAGATGTGTTGATCTGATTTAAGCAACAAATATTTAAGATTATATGATAAAAAAAACATTTTATTGGGTGAGTTGTTAATAGTAAAACTCTGTATAAAAATAAAAAAAGATACTTTAGGGTTTATTAATTGTCTAACACATTTAATTTATAGAAACATTTTGCGATCCCAAGTGTTATCTATGTAGACCTATCGTGCCACGAAAAAGCATAGGGTGACCCGAGTTCTGGAAACTATTGTATGTTTGAGAAAGTCGCAGTAGTGACAGGACGGTGCTTGGACATACTCAGTTAATGCTGAGCCAACATGTCAGATATTTTGGGATTTAAATTACAGGCTTAACATTCGAAAGACGAGCAAGTTACAAATGCTTACCTGGCTACAAGTTATTGGGCAACGGAAACTGGGTTTGTTCACATACACGAAAGTGGATTCCTTTACGTTCGGACCTTGTTCATCCACCAATTGGTAAGATAAAGGCGTTTATATAAAATAGCAGTCATTTCCGTTGCTAATTCTTGACAGTAAAATAAGGTTTGATTTTATTATAACTATTGCCAACGGCGACTAAGTAGCCTCGATTTAAACTGTATTATTTAGAACCCTATGTTAGTTTTGCTTATTTTGTATCGTTTTCTCATTTGTCGCGTAAATCTTTCGCGAGTATTGTTTTACAACTATCTTGAAATATATATCGAACGTTTTAATTCTATTAATATTGGAAACTTTGCAGTCCTTCCACTTATACAACGGCAACGTAGATCTGTAGAAGGTTCTGGAAGCGGTGATGCGATAGAACTGGGGTCTGGTGAAATAGACGCATCGGCTTCAAGTTATGTTGGTCTATCACATTCAAGTATGATAATCTTTTACATTACAAGTCTTTTCTAAAGTCTAATTATTATGTGTTTTGTTCTATTTTAGATGCACCTAAAAGTATTCACTTTCGCAGCGCTCTATCAGGTAATTTAAATTTAGTCAACCAGTGTTTTATTTTTAGCATAAGCCAATTGTAACAATTTTTTGTGCTATAACATGACGAAAGTGTTTTTTGTTTTATTGTGATAGTAATTAATCTATTATTGTAACAGGTTATTGACTCAGTACTGATTTTTTTAACGCAAAAAATGAAGTTAGAATAACACCTATCCTACATCGAAAATAGACTTTAACCTGTTAGACTAATATCTATTAAAGTCGCCAGAACAAGATGTAAACAACGTCTTACCTTCCAACTAATTTAAACTCGTCGCAAACATTATTTTACTTCCTAATTCGCCCCATGCCTCTTTGTTTTTGTGACGTAATATTTGTATACCAACTAACAAAACGCTGGATATAATGACTGTGTCCTGGTTACAGGCTTCAACATAGTATAACCCTAATTAAACCAAATGGTAATTTTACAACCATATTTCCCGTAAAGTTTGCCCGACTTTAAAACCACAGTTGATTAGTATGTGTAAAAAACAGCCTAAACCAAACTGTGGGTGAAATATTCCTTTCTTTTAACGCCATCAAAGTTCACGACCTTTTAAAATCAACTATGCCGAGTTTACAGGATGTAGAACTAAAAAAGCAATACCAAATGTATAACCCTTTATTTATTTTGTTTTTGAAGTCCCAGATATCTTAGCTCTTCCAACATGTGAACCAATTTCTTGTGGCAAAGCGCCCCTCTTGATGCACGGGACCCAAGTGAACATAACAATCGACTTCGTTTTCGGACAGTCTGTTTCGTACATCTGCGACGATGGTTTCTTTTTGAAAGGTTCAAATTAGCCGTACAGATTATCATCGTTTTTAGGAGTATATTTTCTAATCGTAAATACACCATTTACAATTTTTTGGAGAGAGGTAAAAAGACAACGCCTTTTAAACATAATTATCTTTTCGCTATAGGATCAAGTTCATTATCCTGTCTTGAAGATGGCACGTTCGGCCCTTCGTCGCCTCCCTCATGCCAAAGGACGTCATGCGGGGAACCCCTTTCCCTCATGCACGGCACTTACACTGCAGCTTCAGTCACAGGTAAATAAGCCTTCTAAGGCAGTGGTTCGCAACCGCCGGTCCGCGTAAACTTTCATACCGGTCCGCCAAATATATTACAATTTTATATGTCAATTGCAAAATGAAAGATGTTGAATTCGACAGTTCCGTTATTTGCACCATTGTGGCGTAACATAGAATAATGGTCAGATTTGGACTTTATCGTACGTCACGATGCTGCAGTTGTGCTGTAGCCAACTGTTTAAAAGCAGGCTTCAATTCGTTTAAGTCTTAAACGTAAAAAAACAGTTGTATGTGAAAAACGAACCGCGTATAAAGAAGAAAATTGGTCGTTAGGCTACATTGAAGTTCCCATTCTTTGCTTTTAAGAGGCATACTTTTGTCGTAAATACTTTTTGAGTTGATTTTTGAAGGTCCACCGGTCCGCAAATTTTGTTTGGGAATTTTACCCGTCCGTAAGCTAAAAAGGTTGAGAACCACTGCTCTAAAGTATTGACTGGTGCCAATATAGCTTGTATTGCAGAACGTGGGTTATGATAAGGTCGGCTAATACGATTGCTCGGGACCATCACCACACTTAATCGAACTAATTTAGCAAATATCTCACTCATTGTACTATTTTTCTGTTTAAATTTTCTTATGAATCTACGGGTAATTGCGCCATACACGTTTTCAGGCTTAATTAGAATATAAATTATTATTGCACAGTATTACTGCTGTTGTGGCCCCGTCGAAAACCTGTTAAGTAATCTTTTTTAACATGCAGGAGGCACAGCACTATTTGTGTTCGAGGACGTTGTGACGTACAACTGTAATGTTGGCTACGAACATCAGGAACCGTCTCCGGTAAAAGTCCTCACGTGTACCGATCAGGAACGGTGGGAACCCACGTCGGGTCCTAGTAAATGTCACCCCGTCTCTTGTGGAACTCCACCAGTTTCCGATCACATTTTAACAACTGGTCATGTATACACGTTCAACAGCAGTGTCGATTACAACTGCGAGCCTGGTTACAGACTGGTCGGTAGCGTCAATGCGAGATGTACTGCGGGCAAGTAAGTACCAGTCCACTATATTTACTTAATTATTTTTGATTGCTCAGTTACGCAAGTAACTTCACGCCAAGCATATCCCAAAGGCGTAAGAATAATTTTATCGTGCTGATTCCAGTCTAAAAACATATTAAATTTTGTTTTTCAAATAGCTCATTTGCACTGTGGCACATACGTCCTTATTTTTGTAAAACTGTATGAAGATCGAGATTCAGTGCCCACATTATGTCTGTATTTTATAGAGTTTGGTCGCCAGAACAAGCTCCAACATGCGCGGCGGTTTCGTGCGGTCGTCCAAATATCGTTTTACATGCTTCCTATACCAACCAACAATCACAAGACGAAAACGACTTTACGTTCAAACGTTCGGTGACTTACTCATGCGAACCTGGATACCATCTCGAACTCGATCGCGGTGCAAACGAAAACGCGATTTTAACTTGTCAGTCGACCGGCATCTGGTCAAACCTGCCACCCAGATGCCCTCCAGTTTCTTGTGGCACACCGTCGTCTATCTTAAATGGACAATTTAATGGCAGCGTACATACATTTGGCAAGCAAGTAACTTACGGATGCAACGTCGGATACGAAATGACAGTAAGCAAGTTGTCACATTTACAACAATAATAACTGAAAAGTGAAAGTACCACGAAAGCCATTGCAGACTCACCGAATCTGTTGATCTATGATGCAAGCAGGGCAGGCTGAAAAAACGCCGGGACCGGCCCGGCTTGACCGGAGGTCGTGAGTTCAAACCTCACTGCAGGCTAGTTGTTTTTCTAACCTGCCCTGCTTGCAACATAGATCAGTCGTTGGTCAAAAAGCAGCTTCAAGGGGCTAGATCTGAATTGTTAGCACACTGTGTGTGCATGTTTCATTGAATGAAAAGTGAAAGGTTATTGAAATACATAGCTAATCTAAGTTTACTATAGCTTTGAAAGTTAGCTTCATTGGTTTATTTCAGGGCGACCCAGTTTCGATATGTCAAGCAGACAGAACCTGGTCTGGCCCACTGCCCACTTGTTCCCCGGTGTCATGTGACCGAGCCCCCCATGTGACCAACAGCAAGTATAAACTGTCTTCCGCTCTCTTTCTTGGAAACACCGTTTCCTATGTCTGCGATTCCGGTAAGCACTGAGCCTTTCACATTTTTAGCTTCACGTTAACAGCGTTTTAGAAAATCGCACTGCAAGTATACACGTGACAGAGCACTATATTCTGCCTCGGAATGATTTATTTTTTTATATCAACTTACCGTGAGACAAAATATTTTCCTACTCAAAACGTTTTGTCAGCTTACTCTTGGCTAATACGACGATTTTTGTGCGATTTTGTGTTTTACCATGGCTCTAAGATGGAAATTATTTAAACTTTATTATTATCAAAAAGGTCGTAAATCAGTTTTTAACATTTTACACTCATTTTTCTGTCTTTTTGTCGTAGGTTACGAAATGTCAGGAGAATCGACACTGACCTGCACTGCGACACGAGTATTTGACCACCCACCCCCAACCTGCATTCCGGTGTCGTGCGGCGATCCTGGCAGCATTGATCACGGGGTTGTGTCTGCTAGCAGTGGCGCCTACACTTTCGGTCATAACCTAACCTACACATGTGACGTCGGACATGAAATGAAGAACGGTAAGTGTACAGCATTGTCCAAATGCGAAACGATTCCCAACAAAATAACTTAACATTTGCGCGCGGTTGATTTAAGGGTATTTACATTTTAATACTATAGTAAATGATTTAAGTGTGATACTGTAAAAAAATCAGCTTTTTAAGACATTAATATATTATGTTGGACAGGCTTGGCAAGCAAAACTATCAAGTGCACTGCGAGCAAATCCTGGAGCAGCAGTCTACCTGTTTGCCATCCTATAACTTGCGGCGCACCCATGATTTTGCAGAATGGTGATGTGGCGTTTACGACAGAGACTTACTCATCAAAAGCTTCATATTCTTGCCATCCAGGTAGATTTATCACTAAACTGCTAAGGCTTTTGAAAAGCACACATTGTTGGAGCAAAATAAAATGTTGAACCTACTTTCATCTTCGTTATATATTACTTGTTTATATTTTGGGTTGGAACACATGGCATTATAGCACAATATTATGTGACCTATAAACAAGGGCGTACACATGGGGAATGCAAGCCATTCTTTTCTTTTCTCTACTATTTATATGTTTTACTGTTTTTGTCCTATCAGAAAGTGTATTTCGCTGAAAGGTGCCATGTATATTGTATCATGTTGGCATTGTGTAAACTCTATATATTGCAATTTATTTTAAACTAAACTATATAAATATCATAATATGGAGCAATATGCGAGTCTCTTCACCTTCAGATTAAGTTATGCTAATTTAATCCAAGTATCCGTAATTGTTTAAGCGCTTCAGCGTAATTATGCTGATTCATCTGCATATTTGCGCACGAATTCGCTCGAGAACAAGTAATTTTGTGACGTCATCTCTGAATTTTTCTATGCCTCCCCAACCAAAATCCCTGGCCACCATAAATGCTTATAGGATACTCTTACGGTGATTTTAAATAATAACCATAGTATATCTACTCAGAGGCTCAGAGCGGCAGTACACGGCCAAGATGTGACTATATGGAATTAACCAACGCCTCAAAAACTTACTTTATATTTGAGGTTATGAACTGAGCGGATCGAGCAGTGACGAAGGGTGCCCTTCAGGCAACTTGTGTAAGGTATGTCAGGCTAACAAGGTTTGGGGTTTCGGCAACGCGCTCGCAGAAGCTATCCCCATACGATGTAACGCTTTGTCGTGCGTGGAGCCGACAAGAATACAAAACGGAAGGTAAGTCAACATTCGCGGCTTGTACGAAATATATAAAGAATTTTGTTAAACAGGCAGTAACATGTTAGATTCCACGCGCAAATCACTTTTACCGCAGATTAAAATCACGCAAATCACTTTTACCGCAAATTGTTAGGTAATTGGCATGCATGTCATTAATACAAGTAACAAAATAGCATGACATTTTAAAAGATTGTACATATGCAAAATATACTTCTAAAATGTGTACCTATATGTGATTTGTTACTTGTAGTATGGCAAAATCGTCCATGAGTTTCTCGATTTAAGATTTGAATACCAATTGTTTAAATATGATCTGTAGGAAAGGTCTTTAAAATATATTTTTTTTTTGTTCTAGGACAATTGTGGACTCGTACACTTTTGAAAGTGTCCTTCAGTTTGTTTGCGACGATGGATACGAGCTTTACCCGGCCACCGACAGCCACCAATCGTGCCAGGCCAACTACCAATGGGGACCCAAGCCCGCCCCAATATGCCGCAGGGTGTCTTGCCAAGCGCCCTTCCCCATAAACCACGGCAGTTTCCACCGAGTTGACCTGACATCCTCCGCAGACAAACGGACCAGTCATCGTGTATATTTATTTGAGGACCTTGTACAGTACGAATGTGATTCCGGGTACAGATTTTTTAATCCTAAAAAATCGGAAACGGTTGGTTCGCTGTTGTGCCGTGCTAACGCCACGTGGGACCAGGAAACTCCGATTTGTGAACCCGTGCCTTGCGGAAACGCACCGCCTAGACAAAACGGGCGCCTCGAATCAGCAGATGTAAATAAAGTCACAGGGGGCTACGTTTACGGCCAAACTGCAACATATTCGTGTGACCTCGGGTATGAGTTCACAGGATCAAAAATGGAGGAATCTCTAACTTGCACACAAAACGGGTAAATTTACAACCATGGTGTTGGTTTTACAACTATATCTGGTTACGTCTTTTGTTTTTTGTGTGTATAGTCTTGACCGCTCGAATAATTTACAAATTAGGTTATACGACTTTGCTTCCGAATCATCAAATACTTAATACTCGTCATAATTTCATCGTGGTTTAAAACACGCATTTTGTTCTTTGAATCACGTGGGAGCAGCTGACTTTGATATCCTAACGGTCTTTCGCTGCTCCCTGGAAATCCTTTTCCAAAACATTAAAAATATCTATCTATGACCAAAAACAATAAAAATGTTCGTAATTTTGAGAAAAAAATTCCGACTACATATATGTTTTACCAAGAAAATGGTCGCGGTCTGAGGCACCAGCGTGTTATCGAGTCACTTGTGGAGCAGATCTTCATGTGACAAACTCTGAGATTATAGCTTCGGATGGGGGAACACCATCAAGAAGAACATTCGGCTCAACTATCACATATCGCTGCAAGCGAGGATATTTCCTGTTGGGCTCTGGTAAATCTTATTATCAGCAACACATATCGATGCCGTCAGTTTGTAATTAATATAATACCTACAAGATTTTTTTGTTAAAAAGCTAAAAAAAAGTGTTTTTTTCACAAAAGTATGAGATTTTTCTTCAAACGCTCTTTCATGGCTTTTTATAATCATGTTCAAATTTTGTTTGATTAGCTACAATCGAATGTACCTCGGATAGAGCTTGGTCGCCTGCTCCACCAAATTGTGTGCCTGTCCCATGTGGTGAAGCTCCCCACTTAAACCACGCAAGTGTCGTGCGAACCGCCATGCCAATATTGGTAAGATCAGCGAACGCATTCTCCCACGGTAGTGGCGAAGGTAGCGCAGAACCGTTGCCTGAGAAGGCGCATTGGCAAATAGATGCTGCAGCCCGTTTGGCGCCACGATCGGCTTTTGGCCATATTGGCACTACCTATGTGTTCGGCGATGTCGTGCACTTTGAGTGCGATCACGGTTACGTGAATAACAAGTCTGCATGGACTTCCGCTACTTGCGGTCCGGATGGAGAATGGATTAGGCCGCTGCCCAAATGCGAGCCTGTGCCCTGCAAACCAATGCCACCTATGTGAGTATATTTTGACTTTACCATATATCCGGTATTGTCCGCAAAGGCTTTACTACACGATTCCGACAATTTAATGAATTATTGTCCTTACACTAGTTAACAACAACCATATCATTGAAGGTTTTAATGCTTTACAGTAGATCTGTTTGATTTGTTACCATGTACGTAACTGTGTTTAAAAAATAAAGCAAAAACGCAAAGAGGCTCGGCGACAGTTTCACCTTTGGCGGCCAAATCTCGTATACCTGCGACGAGGGATTTCAGCCAACCGGAAATAGTGAACTTTCGTTCACTTGTAATGCGGACGGCCAGTTTCAACCACTGACCATAACAACTCATGGTGAACTTCAACGACCTAGCTGTCAACGAGTTTCTTGTGGTGAGCCAAGTGGTATCGCTCATGGTTTCGTTAGCGGAAATATCACCAACTATGTGTTTGAGGTAATAACACTAACAGTCGCAATTGACACATACATATATAAAATTAAACAACTATGGGTTTAATCTTCGCATTTTCTCACTAGCTGAACAGTATTGTTCCTCCTGAAAATAAAGAATTTCAAGAGCTGAAATAATTTTATATGAATGTAAAATGGTAATAAAAAGATTTACATTTTATTTACCGTTATATAGGTTGTATGTCGGTAATAAGGTATTTTAATGTTTTTTTAGGAAGTCCTGCACTATGTATGTAAACCGGGTTTTAGAATGATTGGGGAACCAGAACTTAGATGTGATGCCAACAAGAAGTTCGACGGAGTTTTACCAACCTGTCAGCGCATTTCTTGCGGCCAACCTCCGATAGTACCTAATACCGTTCAATATGGTAAACAAATATTACCCTACTACGCGCATAACGAAATAGTCAGTAAAAGCCACATTGTCAATACTTTTTGTTTGGGATATACGAAAGCTATAATTGTAAGGTAAAATTTTTGTTACTTTTATCTTACTTGTAACAACTTCAATTTTAGCATCCTAAGAACTGCGCAATACAATGTTTGTTTCCAGTCGGCTCAACGGATTATGAGGGCATCGCCACCTATCACTGTGCGACTGGTTTTGTTGGCACGACTGGTCAAATTACGTGCCAAGCAGATGCAAGGTGGTCCACGTCATCGATTACTTGCGAGAAAGTCGATTGCAACATCCCGCCCACTATTACCTTTGGATCTGTAGGTAGTTGACTGATGTTAAAATGGTTTATGGTTTTAAGATGTAGTAGGTACAAAATGGGCTGTGTTCGCGTTACATATACGTTGCTAACTGTTGGATGGAGTAAAACTTATTTTAAAAGAACACGTGACGCTATATGTCTACAAAAAATACATATTACTCGATATTATGACACTTGGCTGCTTTATTTTTTTAAATCGATTTTAATTTGTACCACGGCTATTATGGTTTTATATTAAATTGCTTTCATTGTTTTCAAGTTGCATAACTTTTAGTGCCAAGATACGCATAGCTCCTAAATGATTAAAGTGGAAATCAAATAAAGATTTAAAGAGGACCTCGTCACTCTTGTCAGGTCCGAAGATATTGACAAGACTACTTAGCGTTTGTCAAAAAGTAGCTACACGTTTTATCCTGTTATACCTCTCAAAGAAAAAGATCAAGTTTTTTTTTAAACCAGGCCACGGATTTCACTGAGATTTTAAACGGTTATCCGTTTATGTTTAGATATAAACGGCACCAAGTTCGGCGACTTGGCAGTATATCATTGTCACCCTGGATATATAAGGTCGGGAAACTTTGAGCGCGTCTGTCAAGAAACTGGGGAATGGTCTGCCACTTGTCCTGTGTGCAGCCCAGTGGACTGCGGACCACCCAACGAGCCTTCACACGGCAATATTCTTCCCCAGGGCAACTACACTTTCGGAGAGATTGTGATTTACAATTGTGATAGTGGTAAGCTATCTACTGAACAAGCGCATTTGGCGAATTGCAAACACAAGTTAGCATCTGTTAGGTTGACAGTTACAAATAATTACTTCACAATACTATAGATCAAGCCTATAGAGTCTAGATTCCAGAAATAAACGCTTATCAAAAATAATTATTGATCTTCTAATTTTGCGTTTTATGTGTCAAATCTTAATCAACATATTAATACTGAAGAGTAAGTTAAGTCACAGCCGTTGTTTTATTGTGAACCGAGATTACGAAATAATCTAATCCCTCGGATTGCATAAATGCCAAAACTGAAATGCATGGTAAATAACGAGGGATATGCCTGTTAAGTTTCAAAATAATTGATATACTCTCTTGGCGAGTAATGCGGTGATTCAATGCGCGAGTAATATGATGATTCAATGTTGGATCATTATAAATGAATACAACAAAAGTTCATTTTCCATCTAAAGGTTACGATTTACTCGGGTCTATGATCACTATGTGTCTTGCCACCGGCAACTGGTCAGCACAGATTCCAGCTTGTACCCGGGTGTCATGCGGCCACGCACCGACAGTGGCTAAAGCAAGAATTGTTTTTCCGTCACACCACGAAGTGCGATACGGCGACAACGTTACTTATGAATGCGATTTTGGGTAGGTAACTGTGGCAAATTTTGTTGTATGTTAACTAATGTATTGAGCGTGATCATGTCATATCGTCAATATAAGATCAGCTATATAAATCAAAAACTGCTCCTCTGGTAATTCTAATAGCTACAGTTTATATAAGATCAGCTAGTAAGAACAAATTCGAAATGTAATTATCGTCATGTAAAACAGCTAAAGGAATTTAGTTCCTGAGGGCATGGAATATTTCAGAGACGCCACCGCATCCGACTTCTAAAGTAATATTATGAAACAAGTTACTAAAAAACAAAATTTGGTGTGCAAAGCGAAAAATATGTTCTGTTTATCAGGTTCAAATTGTTTTTAGTTACAAATTGTTTACAGAGTAGAACAATTGATTAGGAGTTTTAGACGAACGGAATCTTGGAATTTTACTTTTTAGTTTAGGTTTAATGGGCTATTTGTTAAGTGCTGGCGGGTTATTAAGGGGACCATGTTTTTTCACTTCGGAGTTTCTTCTGAGTTTTACGTATTGGCGTATTATTTTATCTCCTTGTTAATGTCTTGTGTTTCAAGTCACGAGGTTCACACGCCGTTGGTCCTGCGATGCGAAAGCGATGGTTTCTTTGACAACTTTCCACCCGCCTGCCAGCCCAGAAGCTGCGGGACGCCACCCGATCTCAAAAATGCTTATCTTGTTTCAGGTTTGATTAAAACTAGATAACTTTATAGTTCTTTATTGATAGTTTTTTCAATGGGCAAAATGTTGCGCACAGGCTGTCCTTTAAAATAAGACTGAAACACGTAATCAACTGAAGAATGCGTAAAATATATTTGCGAAATTTGTGTGCTACAAAATAAGCAAGCCCACTCCATGTTCTAGAAAACCACACCAACGCGAGATATGGAAACAAGGTAATGTACGCATGTGCAAAAGGTCACGTGGTAACGAATGAAGTGATAGTATTGGAATGCACCGGATCAGGCACCTTTACACAGCCATCGACAGAGTGCGCTCCTATCGAGTGTCCACCAATGCCAGAAATAGCAAACGGACAATTAACCATAAACACCGGACATTATCTTGACGAAATGTCATTGGTCTGCGATAACGGGTATGTTGACTGATGAGTGATGACTGTATGGTAATGTTTCAATATATTTTTTTAGCGAAGATGGACGTAAACATATTTTTAACTGTTAGGTACACATTGCAAGGAACCGGTAAATTTATATGTGAAGCCAATGGAGCTTGGTCGAATACTTCTTCAAGTTGTTCACCTGTTAGTTGCGGATCAGCTCCCATTGTTGAAAACTCCCACCCTATTGGTAAGTATACTTTTTTTATCCAAACACTCTGCTACCATGTAACTTCATTACACCGTTAACATACCCCTAATAACCCTAAACGATATCACTCTTTTGCCATACCATCCTGCAACTTCACTCCCTTACACCCTATCACTTTACCACCACGTTAATCAGTTTGGCCATTCCTCCTTATTTTAGCGTTACGTCGTTTGTATCGGTTACCTTTATGAAAAAAATAAATTGCATGTGGCGTACCTTATATACAGATGAGCACACGGACTATACGTATGGCATGTCGGTGCACTTTGCTTGTGATCGTGGCTATAAGTTTTCAAGTGTCAACGGTCAGCAGAAAAGCTGCCAAGCAGATGGTACATATTCGCCACAAGTAATCAAGTGTGAGCCTGTCGTTTGCGGTGAACTACCTCCAATTTATGACGGTCAGTTTATTGACTTCTTTTTTGTCTATAGCAACAACTTTAGTGTACATTTACATTAATACACGGTGACGAATCGGTTTTGCAAAGCTTACAGTTCTTTCTTTTAAAACAAATGTTCGAATAAAATAAATTGTCCAACAGTACAAATAATGTATTGTAACCCATTTATATTACTCCAGGAAGCCTAAACTTGGACTCGCTGGAATATCGCGCCAATGGGAGTGCGACCTGCTACAAAGGATTTCATTTCAGCTCAGGAGAAGACATCGTCTATTTTAGCTGTCAGGTGTGGTTAGCCATATATAAATGTCATAGTTTTATCGCAATATCGATAAATGAGTTTGTTTGCCTTTTTTATAAGATATGAAGGTTCATAATATTACAAACGCAAGCATACCATGTCGAACGAATTGGTCAACGGTAGGCCTATTACAAATTGCTGAAATTAATACTGATAACCTTACACTAAAAATGTATTGTTTGGCGTTAGCCGTACTTGGACACATAAATATGTTATAAAATCAGTGCAAATGAATTTTTAAGAAGGTAAAGGCTCTAAAATGGTAAATTAAAATAATTTGAACAGCAGCTCTAAGAACCTTACCTTCGCATGTTTTCGCAGTGGAACGGGTTGTGGTCAGTAGACCTGAGCACAAAGACTTGTGTTCCGGTGCCATGTGCCGTACTACCGATTGTGCAACACAGTAGTCACGTACTTGAGAGGGCTATATCCGAAACCACACTTAACGGAGTCATAAGATCCTCAGCCAACGTGCAACTGTACAACGGCGACGTCATCATGTACTCATGCGACAACGGTTATAAGTTGGAGGTGACGTTTACCGTCTATTTTCACAATCACAATATATATCTTTATAGAGCAGTTCACTTATTTTTTAACTTGCAACAAAATGAGTGTCCTATGCTATCGCAAGACGTTTGGTAAAAAAGCTACGCTAAAAATCTCTTAATGTGATTGTATTTAAACACCATTCCATATAGTTACAATAAATATGACAAAACGGGTCTCACACGAAAGGCTGGACAATATCTTTCATAGTCACCTACTGCTGTTGGTGTTCTCATTAATCTTAACTTTAATTAAATAAACACTATGCTTGTCATTCAAATGGGTAATCAAAGCAACAAACTTGGTCCTTCGGAATGCTTTTCAATCTGACACTTTACATCCGATTTTTTATACAGGGATCTCCTGTGATTGAATGCAGGGATACTGGCACTTGGAGCTCCCGCATTCCCGTCTGCAACCCTGTTGAATGCGGTAGGGCCCCGGAAGTTGACAACGCAAAATCATCGGGTGAGAACCCTAATTTCGTTTCTCTACATTTTTTTTCATAAATACATTATTATATAACACTCACTTAATACACTTGGTAAGAAATTGCTAATTCAAATTCTCTATAAGTTTACTGCCAATTAAGGAGCACAGATACAAAGGTGCTGCCAACAAGGTTCTTTGTTAATATAATACCAGTATTCTGATGCACTATCACAAAAAAAGATAAATAAATTAATGTATATTTTTAGCACTATTTAACGATATATTCTTACAAAAGTTGCCCGAGTTTTGATATCGTGTACGACATCGCTCATTTTTGTATAAGTCCTTAACTGGACTAATTATGTGGCAGACACCAACCACACCTACGGTACAACGGCCACGTACGAATGCATAGTTGGCCATGTAGCCACTGGTGACGTCATGTCACGTGTGTGCCAGGCAAACGGGAATTTCAGCCAGGAGAGAGTCGAATGTTCGCCACAACGTTGCCAGCCGTTTCAGGTTAAAAACGGATGGGCGACACCTGACACCGGCGGAGTCTTCAACGACTTGGTGACAATCTCTTGTGATCCAGGGTTAGATTTTTCATTTTTTTAAGTAATAGTTGCTATTTTTAAGTAACAGTTGCTAAACCAAATCCTTAGCTTACGATAAGACTATACTTCGTTAAAGCTTGTTATCTGACAGCTTTATAGTGGATAGTGGGCGTTTTACGTCTCTTTGTACACAGTTATGAGCTTCTCGGTGGCGACAATTTGACCAGGTGTGAAAGCAGTGGTTTATGGTCGGGAACACTTCCCCATTGCTTTCCTGTTGAGTGCGGTAGACCCCCGTATATTAGCGATTGTGAGTCGTACTTATAAAAAATATTGTCACAACATGTAATCGTATGCATGCTTTGTTTAATTTATAAATGCTAATACTATTAAACATCTGTATATAAAGGCTTCTTGATATATATTTTTTTACCTTAGTTGCTTATCACGAGTTTTTTGCTAAAAAAATATTCGACAATTTGGTGCATTTTCCTGGCGGCATGTGTTTACATCAAATTAACGTAATAAAGTTAATATCGGGTTATTTACCGCCAACATCAGCTAACATACCACAAAAATATATCGATGTGGTCCAATACATAAAAGAAGATACTATATTAAATGTAAAAAAAACTACTGAAGCTACAAGAGTTTAGCTATAACTATCGCCAATCATCAAACATTGCCGTTCTGCGACTCATTACAGTTGCTAAACAGCTTTTAGTTACACTAGCTTATTTTATGTAAATGTAATTTTTTGTAGCTCGTATTGAATCTACTGGTTCAATGTTCGGTGATAACGCGACTGCAACTTGTAAGGACGGTTACAAGTTTAACAATGGACAGCATTCAATAGTTATGCGATGTCAGGTAACAGATATTTTGACTTAACGCCATATGTTTCTATGAGTTAAGATAAAAGCTTTTTAGGTATTTTGCTTATCCAAAATCAGATTTTTAATTGTTTATACTTTGTTTAGGCCGACCGACAGTGGTCACGCAATCTTGGTGAAATAAAATGTGATCCGATACTTTGTGAGGCCATCTCGGGCATCACTAACGGTGAAATCACGGTGATACCCCGTCTACAGCGTCCGACAACTAACGAAAACAAAATTTCCAAGCCATCGAGCTCATTTGAATTTGGAAATAAACTAAGCTTTAAATGTCACTCAGGATACAAGATTAAGGTTTGTAAACAATGGTATTTTATGTGTAAAATTGCAAATATGTGCTAAAAGATGAAAAAAGGATTCCTGGTAAAAGTTTTACTCTCAAGCGTGTGCTTTGTAAGTAAGCTGTAGTGACGATTATATTCAGGGTGGAATCATAAATTGCCAAGCGAACAGATCCTGGTCTGGGCCACCCGCTCAATGTATTCCGGTCGAATGTCTTAACCCAACACAGGCAGATAACGCTCAGTTAACATGTAAGTTTAGTGAATTTCTGTACGTAATAGCCTTATGAAGAGTGCTGTGTCAAACAACCTAACTAATAGTAGGTTATTAATACCTGTAGGACAATAAGTTAAATAATATTCCAAAGCTTTAAGGGTTGAAAAGTAATATTAAAATAGGTTTTTAATTATTTAGTTATCTCCGAATGACAACTAACTTTTATCATTTTTGTATGGCATGTTGTTCAAATTATTAACATCTAGACTATTTTATTGTGTCTTGTTTTTCCAGCAACCTCCCATCACTTCGGCCGAAAAGCTGAGTACGAATGCAATGTCGGGCACCACCTCACAAGTGCTGGTAATTTTCGAATTTGTCAAGCGGACGGTAGCTTCAGCACACATCATGTGACCTGCTCGCGGGTTCCCTGTAAGCCTATTCCAGTCGTAAAAAATGCCCGCGTGGTGCCAGTCGTCAGTCATCCGGTGTACGGTGACTTCGCACACACACGCTGCAATCGCGGGTAAGCTCTGTCTACGATATACCACGCTTTTTAGCTCAATGCAACTTATAGTTTTCACAATTAAACCCATCACGCCCATATTATTATATTCCAGCCTAATTTATGATAGCTAAAAATTGTTCCAATTAGGTTATAAATCTTGCGAAATGTCGTTCTTAAAAAAATGACTGTTTTTTTTTAAGTTAAAAAATCTCTCCATGATTTTTGTTGATCGACCTTTAATGAATATGGCGCACTGATTGACTTCGACACAATGTGTTTGATTAACCTATAACATTTTATATAAAACCGGTGTGTGTGTTTTCTAATAAAAGTCAGTAATTACGCGGGTTTCAAATGTACGACATTATAGAGCACTATCGCGTGTCCTTCTGTGAGCGCCTTAAAGTAAACCTTGAGGTTTATGACGTTTGCTACACGACCTTTTTTATTGCACAACAATTATTTTCAGTTGCCTTATACAGGTATAACCTCGCGGGAAATGGAACGTTTGAGTGTCTGGCCAGTGGTGACTGGAATCAACCAGAGCACACTTGTGAACCAACCATATGTGGGACAGCACCACACATTAGCAACGCTCACTCTCCATCAGGTTATTGTAGGCTTGGCTGAGACGTTACATGCACTACTACAGGGGTCGGCAACCTTTTTCTAGTCGCGAGCCAAAACCAAACTTAAAAAGGTCTTTGTGGGCCGTACAAAATGATGACTAAGAATTGTGTTATCAAAATGTTAGAACAAATGTGAATCAGGCAGGCCTTGGATATTTTTCGCACTTAAAACGTGTTTAATTTCATTTACAGAGGCAGCAAAGTGTTGACGCAAAGCGAATGAAAAGTGTAATAAAACTACTTTGAAGCACGCGATAACATTTAAAGTTAATCTAGGTCGGTGTTTGCTAAGCGTTTCAAGTCAAGGCGCATCTGACGAGCGAAGCGAGTGCGATTTTTTTTGGTAGACCGGTATTTCTTTTAAATATTTTGCAAGTTTTTATTACATTGCCGAAAATAGAAAAATGTTGAAAAATATATGTCCAATATTTTTTAATATTTTTTCCCATTTTGCGAAACGCACTTACTTGGCAGCTTTCCACGGCGCAACGGTAAAGAATCGCTGATCTAGTTGAAAAGGCAGCATCGCGACATTTTTTTAGCAATTAAGCATTTAAAATAGTCAACAAGTATGTCAAATAGACTCGTGTCTAATTTGTCAAATGGGCGGCGGGCCGGATGAATTACATCGGCGGGTCGGATCCGGCCCGCGGGCCGTAGGTTGCCGACCCCTGATCTACTATATAATAACCATGGGCGCCCGCACGGAGGGGCAAGGGGGGGGGGGGGGAACTTGGAACTTGCCCCCCCCCCCCCCTGGAATTTCAAAATGCGATTATTAGTATTATTTGTAAGTGAAATATGTATCACTTATGAAGGTTAAAAATTTAATACATTATCCATCGCCCCCAGTGGCGTATCCAGGGGGCGGGAGTTATTACGCGCTCTTTTTGTAAGTGATATTATCGTTTTTTGTTCGTTTTTGTCATGGTTTAACAAACTGCTAGAAGCGGCGTGCTTTTTAAGTAATTGGGTCACGCATCTTAATCTAATGCTAAACCAAAATCGAGCGCAAAACGCCGTTTTTCGTCTTTTGTTTGGTCGACCGTAAACCCTGGATAGTTTTTCTCTTTTGTTTGTTTGACTAATTAGCAAGGGTGTATTCGACAACTGACAACGCCAAGTCAAACCTTCTTTCTGTTTTCTTGCTAAAAAACGTCGAGTTATACGCAGTATATTGATGTCCTCGCTGTTCGGTCTCTGCGCTAATATCCGATGTTGGTGTAACATTGACATTTGTTTAACTGAAGCAGATTCTTAAAATGAGGTATAATGGAGACTGTCATGCGCGTTTCTAAGTCTCCATTTTTATGTAATGATGGTTAACGCAAAATTATGCCCTTTCAGCGTATTTTGAGACCACGTGCTAAGTGTGTAATGGACACAACTTTCCCCTCAACCACAGCTTGTAATTTAGCTGATTTGGCACGCAGCTCGGCGCCATTGTTGCGCTAAATGTGACAAGATAACACCCGTGAAAACCGATCTTCGTTTAGTATTGCAGGTGGTGAAAGGCGTGCTTGTAATTTATATATATATATATATAATAGAAAAACTGTAGTTTTACAATTAAAGATCACATATAGTTGTTTTACTGTCGGATGAAGTGCAACCATTATGTCCAAAATATGGGGTACTGTATCAGAATAGCATACAAAGTATTGTACATCTCGGTCTTAATGTTTAAAATTTTGTGGTTGCTTTTATATGACATTTTCTTTCTTTTCACAGCTCCCGAAATAGTTTATTCTTTCGGCGATTCAGTACACTACGAATGCGACCGAGGTTACCACAACGTAAGCGGCAATTTCTTAGTCCAATGTAACGCGGACGGAACTTTTGAAAACGCTTCGTTGCTATGTGAACCTGTCCAATGTCCACAACCTCCTGTTATTGAGCACGGTATTCTAATTTTTTGTGAATTTAAATACCCGGCTAATATATTTGTATTGCGTAATGCTAGCAGTTCAAGGCTATGTGGCGAAAACGTACAGGAAACCTGGACCTGATTGTCATAAACTTTTTTTTTCGTGTAGCATCTATTCGTGGTTCGGAACCACGATATGGAAACGATATTTCCGTCTCATGTAAACCAGGATACGAGATGACAAGTGGAAAATCAGACGTTACCATCACTTGCCAGGTCAGCGTAACCCTCAACAACATTACTGTAAACTATAGGATATTTAAAAGTATGCATGCAATATCACTATAACTTTACCAGCTCTTTTCGACGATAAGTAGAAACTTACTATCTGGTTGATATTGATGTTGAAAAAATATTACAACAGAATTAAATAAAAAGTAATACAAAAACATTGTAAAATATTTTTGATAATGGCAAATTCACTTTCATATTCCTCGAGGTGATAATCAAACAAGCTAGGCATACAATTATATCCAAGCTTTCAAGTCTAAAATTCGTTTTGTACACAGTTTAACGGCGAATGGTCTCGCGACTTCAAGAGTGTTCAATGTGTGGGAATTAAATGCGATGTTCTAAAGGAAGTCAGAGATGGTTCAACCGATCTTAGCTTCGCCAATATCCGCAATGAAACAGCTGTTTTTCCATCGACCGTCATCTACACTTGCAACAACGGTTACACGTTGGTGGTAAGATTTGTAGAATGGACATATTGTACGTTTAGTTAAAAAATATAGCCTACTTTGGGTTTCGATTGTAATAAAAATAGATTTGTCCGGGTGAAGTCAAAATGTTCACTTTTAAAAAAACTCCTCAGATTTAATTCCACCAACGATAATTTTATAATAATGCATACATTTATTGTTTTTAGTGTAAAATATTCATTTCGAAACCCACTGTAACCTTTTCTCGAAAGACAGTATAAAAACAGCGTTTAGTTAAAAAAAGATATTTGACACTTGAAAAACATTCAGTAGAGTTACTACTAGACACAAAAACAACATTGCCAACAGACGTCTTACAACACGTTCTCTTTTTTCAAACACACACAGGGTCGGTCAAAGCGTAAATGTGATGAAGACGGCTCTTGGACTGGACGAGAACCCTCCTGTTTGGCGGTTGACTGCGGCCCGCCTCCAGCACCATTGCATGGTTTCGTGTCGGGAGATAAAACGTACGTTGAGGAGATTACGTCATTTGCTTATATTTGGTTTCTACAAAAATTGTCACAAAATAATTGATAAGTATACAGTCGATTGTTTTGGCCTTGGAGGGAGTATGAAAAAATAATCACCACAGATTTGCTATTAATTGACGAGTATTTGGGTGTCATTAAAAATGTTAAGAAGCACTACCACTGATTCATAATGCTACTTTGCCCCTGTAAGGTTTACTTCTGTTGCTACCATTTCACAGAACCACTTTCGGCAGTATCGTAAATTACGAGTGCCAAAAAGGATTCGCGATCACATCAACACATCAAGTCGAGCGCATATGTCTGGAGTCTGGATCCTGGAGCGGGACTCCCCCTACTTGTCAAGGTTAATTTTACCTTTTAGACGGCAACAGAAACTTCATAGAGTGGTTTCCCTATAAAGTAGTACAGAAAATATGTTAATTAAACTATTAATTTGTATAACAGTTGTGACATGCAAAATGGAAGCAAACATATTAAACGCGATCCCTTCCAACATCGACAGCGTCGTTTACGGACAAACGGTGACGGTCGAATGCTTAAGAGGATTCCGTATCATGGGAGCAGCCACAAGGTATCTGATGTGCCTGCTTGTATATATAATATTTGATCTACGAAGACCCCCAAAAATCAATACCGTTTACGAATCGTATTTATTTTTGTAGAACTTGCCAGGAAACAGGGCAGTTGGATGAAGATCCGCCATCTTGTGGCCCTGTGAGCTGCGGACGTCACCCTCCAGTTCATGGCGCGCTTATCAAACCCGACACCGAAGCGTTGTTCAACGATACCGTCAACATCACGTGCGAAAAGGGCACAAAGTTGTTCTTTGGTCAGTTTAGGTTTATTTTTTAAAATAATATTTACAAGACATTTTTTTTTTCAGGAGAATCTAATACATAGCATCAACGAAATATTACTCAAATTATACGTCATTTGCCAAGGAGGACAATTTGCGGAAAACGGACAGAAATGTTTTTAGCAACGTGTTCGACACTTTGGTCAAACCAAAAATCAAAATTCCAAAAATTTTCTTTCTAGGTGATTCAAAGCGCACTTGCCAGCAGGATGGCTCCTGGTCAGGAAAGATGCCTAACTGCGCGGCAGACAGATCAATGCTATTAGCTCTTCCCATTCGATGCGAAGCTCCCAAAATAGAAGGCAAACATATAAAGGTTAGTTGAAACAGCGCACTTTTCCGCAAGTGTCGCCTCGTAAAAAGCAAATAGCGTTGCACCGATAATGTAAATGTATAATGTATATATTTAAAAAATTAAAACAGAGCGTATTTGCGCCGCCCAGTAGAAAAAATTTACGTTTATCAACACAAAAAAGTATTTGGTATTTTAAGATATTTTTGTGGTTGTGGCGAATAGCATCTGTGGGAGAATGGCAGTTTACAGCGCGCCATATAACCACATTTTACCGTTATTTAACGCGTTATGTTGTACATTAAATGATAGCTGTTTTCGGCGTGAACAACATCGATAAATATAATGGCTTCCTTTTCCGATTAAGCTTGTGCATGCGTCATAGAAAAAGTAATGCTTTTGTTGGCCCTCCTCGTCGCGCACTGCTATAGCAGTTTTAGATTTTTTTGTCGGTAATGTGTAAAATGCTACGGTAAGCTCAGTACCTAAGAGATTTTAATGCTGGTGGAGTTCTTCGCTCATGAAATTACGTTATTGCATACCATAAAACGTACACAATTTCATAAAACACGATATTAAGGCGATGTAAAGTCTTGATTCCCGGTGCGCCCAACCAAAAAGACTACACTAAAACCCGCAATAAAAAGGTCACGAGAAAGTAAGGAAAAGGCAAACATAACGCTTCGATAAATCTGGTTCGATGCAGTGCTACTACCATATATCTTGTAGTACTTTTTGTAGAACATTCATACTTTTAACGTACTCAGGTCGTTGGCTATACATGATTATATCAAAACTGTCTACTTTGTAAATCAGAGATTTGTACTAAGATGTATGATACCGGTTACTGGGGAAGGTGTGTATTAAAAGCAATGCTTGGTAGATCGTAACCAATGGTTGTAAACCATATGCATTATAGTTGACGAACGACGAGAAATTGCAACTCTTTTACGAGGCTTTTACAACGTTGACATTCCGCTGTCTGAGGGGTTACGTTCCGTTTAGTGAATTGATTACAACCTGTGACCAGGGACAGTGGACAAGTCAACCAAAATGCATCTGTAAGTATAATTAACGTCCATTATATGGCTGATGGTTCAATACATTCGCATCTTATATTAACGAATCCAGGGGAGTTCGATGCGATTCCTCTCTAAATAAAATATATTTTTGCCTATTTTTATTTTTTTTTGCATATTTTACCTTCAAAAAAACAAAAACGGAGTCGCGCTCCAACGAATCTCGTCATGGTTTGTGGCATGTTATTTAGTTTTGTGCGAAATATTTTGCACAACTGCGCCTCGCGCGAATCATTACTGTATTTTTTTAAAAGAATACATCATTGTATATATAATGACCCTATTCAAATTACAAAATTTGCTTAAACTATATTAACGATAAAATTTCACCGACATTCATCATGTAATTTTGTTCCACATTTTCTGTGTGACCATAGGGTAGCGCATCGTTGACACTCTAAAACGGCAATTTATGTCAATATGGTCAATTTGGATTCCAGCGATATGACCGAAATAAGAACAACATCAACGTCGGAATAAGACCAAAATAATCCTAATACCTAATAATCGTAAAAATATCTAAATCGGAATAAGTCTTAAATCCGCGGAATAAGACCCAGATGGCGAGAATCAGGCCTACACAACCTTTTACCTAACCTTTAATCCAACCCCTAAGTACATCACAAACTCCTCTAGTAAATGTAAACCTAACCCATAACATCACCCCTCACCCAAAACAGAAGCAAAACAATTCGGTGCCAAAACAGCGGCGGCTTTACGGCTCCGGTCTAACTAGGGGTACCCAAACGTAGACACCAAAGCGGCCGATGCTAGACCGACGGCCCCCGATCTTCCTATACTCTCTCCCTACAGTTTCTTGCGTTGGTCATTTAGACCTTATACCGATGATGAATTTAGGATGTATTCGGGCAGGTCAATGTATTTTTTAGACGGTTTAGACCTTGTTCTGTCTTGAATATTACTGAATATAACGTTTTATTTTGTCGTTGGTATTAATACTATGGTATTACAGATTATTCTGATTTAGACATTGTTGCATTGTAGATCTTATTGTGTGTTCCCGTCAATATGTAGTACGTAATACCTCAACAACTTGCAAGTATGGCAGAGTAAACGCCCGATATATTTTTTTTCGTTACAAACCATTTTGTAAACTTCAAATCACTGACGTCACAAAACTTGACAAATACAACGGTCTTGTACAGCGAAATGCAAGCACCTGTGCAGACATCGAGGCACTTGTACGGACGGTGGATCGTGCAGCTGTGTCAGAGGATGGACGGGTTCAAGTTGCCACAGGCCACACTGTCTTCTCCCCTGTCTGAACGGCGGCTACTGCTCGGCACCTTTCAAGTGTTTGTGCTCGTCTGGCTGGGGTGGTTCGAGATGCCAGACACGTAAGTTTAAACATTGAGCACCAAGCAGAGCCGCGGAGTCGGTTAAAAACAACCCGCGCCCGATTCCGAACTGAAAATCGACTCCACAGCTTGTATCCACCCGTTTACGTAACAAAAATAGGGTGGATATTATCAATGCATTTATAGAGGTGTCATATAACTGTACCTGGTTGGAAAATATTCTTCCATGTCGTTTTCCACCATTATAATTAGCAGTGTGCGGCCTTATCGCTTCCTAATTTGTTCTGCGCATGCGAACGTCAAACTTGGAACCCCGACTTCAGCAAAATAAACCGACCCCGTCCAGACCCAAGTTTGACCTCGACTTTGCAGCCCTGGTGCCAATTAGTGTAACTTTAGTTTAAAATGTTTATCCCAAACGGCCGTGCAATGCCTGCCAAATAACCTTGATTTGTTTTTTTATGCAGCAATTTGCCACATTCCTTGTGCGAACGGCGGTATATGTATGGCACCGAACCAGTGCAAGTGCCCACGTGGCTACTATGGGAATGATTGCTCTAAATCTGTATACTTCTCCCTCTGGTAAATCAGCTCTTCAATAAATGCGGTGTTGTTGTGATGGCTTTGCCGCCGATCTGTTATCTGACTGATATGCACGACCACGAGAATCGCTCTTTTGTTTTGTTTTACCATTTTTTGTGTGATGTTTTATTGTTGTTTTCACCGATTTTTCGCCTGCGCGACTTTGACGACGGACTTGACCACCTACTGACCACGATTTCTTTTTTTATTTTGTAAATAAACTGCATTGCAAAAATTGTGTCAAGTATGGAGATATTTGTTTGTTTTTCCATTAAATTCTAGACATATAAATAGATATTCAAATAGATTCCGTAAATACAATTATCTTTATATTTAGTGTAATTAACCTGGTAGCAAATAGTAGTGTTTAAAAGCAATTAATTTAAACTAACCTATTAAGACGCGTTTTGGCATGTAGCGGACAGTTTGCACTTTTTCAACGTGCCGCTAGGTAGCGTCAAAGCATGTCTTTATTCAAAGTCATTTGGTTATGGCCATCGTTTTTTTCACATAAAATGTTTGGAAGGCTTTAGGCGTTTTTTTTTATATAATACGCTAAAAACACAAAGTTTACAAAAGAATAGATATTTATTTTCACAGAAAATATGATATGGAGTATAAGCAGAAGCACTTGTGTAAACAAACATGCTACATTAGTCATCAAAAACACTTCGAAAAACGTGACCAGGCAGTTGGCCGCGGTTAAGATAACGTTTGTTAAAGAATTCCTTTAACACACGACGCAAAAGACCTTCAAGTTTATTTGCTTTCTCTCCGTTGTTTGCACATTTGTCAATTTCCGAATCCTGGCACCATGAGTTGACTAGTATTACAAACGGACAGGTTGGAATAAAGCCGTTGTGCTCTCCCAGCAATTTGCAGGTTGTCGTGGCCATAATATTATCCATGCCGGCAACTGCATAATGCTTGTGTCCTCCACTGATGCATTTGTAACATTGTGCCAGGCCCTCTTTAGGTCTTTGATGATCTCCCTTCTGCGTTGCTGATATGGTCCAGTGGATCTCCATTGCAGATTTTATGCGCCGTAAGATAGTGCTTCGCACTTCATTGTAACGATCAAAATCCATTTGTTCCTTCGCCATTAAAGCTGTCAGTTCTTTTTTAACACATTTCTCCTGAACATTGAAAGCAGTAACGTAAGAGATTAGTCGGCAACAATACAATCATAGAGCAAAATGCTACAAGATTAAATAAATTATAATACCTTTGATTTTGTATTAAGCTGTAATTCAATTTGTTCGACGTTCTTTTTTGATTGCTTGATTGCCAACTTTAAACAACGTTTCTGGATGTTGATTTTTTTCAACTCTTCCCCACGTGCCTTTAATTTTGGACATTCATATATCTCGGCTTTTGTAAACTTAAATTTCTCTTTGATGTCCTGGGAACTCGCTTTTAGCTTAGAAATCTCATAAATCATCTAAAATCAATTTAAGTTTTTAGTAAATATACACATGTCGTCACACCTATAGTCCTCAAATAATATTAAAAAAACTTACCCCATGTTTTGCTGAATCAAGTTTTTGTGACAATTCAGCGTCTTTTAAAGCGTTGTAGCGAGACAAATCAGAAATGAAAGCTTGACGTGAACTTGGTTGTATAGGACTGTTGGTTGCCGGTAAGCAGGGCATCTGTATCGGAACATTTGCAGAAGTGGAAGTAGATTTGAACGAAATATTACCACTCCGAAGTTTGGAAGGAGACCAAAATCCATCTGATGACGCACCAGTAACTGGAAAATTTAGCTGAAACGATTGTGGATTCGTAATGAAAGTGAGGTCAAGCTTTTCTATACACTCTGGTCGTGGAGGTTTAGGAGAAGGGTATTTTTTAAAGTCATCTAGATCTCTGTAAATGATCTCAACACCAGTTAAATTATTTAAACAGCACTTGGTCTGATTCGTTTTGGCCAAAGTGCTTGGGCATGGAATGATATCCAATTCCAATCGTTTGTTATTTATGTCAGCAGCACACAAGCTCCTGTCGGAACTAATAGTGTCCTCGAGCCCAGTGCCTGTCAATTGTTGCTTTCTACGAAAATGTCTACCCTTCTTGGTTTGCCAACGATTTTGCTTCTTCAATTTTGAGCAGAATGCTCTCTTGCGTGGACGAAAACGCAGTAGTTGAACAACTTTCTTTTTGGCTTGTACCATGATATTGCAAAAGGGCTGAACATTTGCTACGTCAATCAATTGCCTCATTTGTACCTAAAATAAGTTTGTCTTTATAAACTATATAAATGAAAAAGTGTTTAGTTTTAACAAAGAGGCCAAGTTGTATAAAAATAAAAATTGTAACAAATACCAAAATATAATATAGAACAGGGGTCACCAAACTCTTGCCGGTGAGCCAGATCTTGCCCGGGACATGTTTCCTAATAAAGACAAAGTAGGCCTACAGCTGAAATGTATTTTGAATTCTATTCTTAACTAAATTTTCATGAAATTTTAAACTATTGTACGATATAGTTTATTAAATCACCGTATTTATTGTTGAATAGTAAAGTTTTCGTTTGTGAAATGATATTCAAATTAATAAAGTTTGACACAAAATGTAATATCGGACCCGCGATGATCAAACCGTATTAACCGGCCCGCGATCGTTAGGCGTTACATTAATCCGGCCTTTTTTATGAACAAAAGTTTTGTGACTCCTGACATAGATCAAAGTTTTACATAGTCACTTTTACCTTCATAGCCTTTCTCTTCATTGAATTTACTCGTCTAACATTAAGAATCACAAGATAGGAAATCGTAGAAAGAACAACAAACGTATCACACCAATGCAAACCGGAATACGAAGTTTGCTGAGTGTCGGTAGGTCCATTGGAATTGAGGATTTTTTCAACAGGTATTTTAGCCTTGAAATACTGCAACTTAAACCTCTCTACATCATTTTCAACCCTCCTGATAAATTCCAGAAAGAACGACAGCATCGACAAAGCAAAGATAAATGAAAGAATCAAACTGCAAACTTTTGATAGATTCATCATGCAATAGTATTCTAGCACCAGATCGAATAACGGAATAACTAAAATTATGTATTTTTCAGGCTTGTCAGTTTCATTGTGTGGGTTACATGGCAACATCCATTATGACGTTCAATGGGTTAAACCACAATAAACTAGTTATTAGGTGAACGTTTATGGGTGTGATTTGCAGTAGAAATTAAATATTTTGTTAAGTTATGTTACTATATTTTTCTAATATACGACACATATTATCTTGTGAAATCTAGTTGTAATCAAGGTTGACAACCTATTATTGTATAATATTTGGAGTTTTTAAATACAGCCGCATACAATATATAATCAGATCTAAATATTAGTTGCTCTAGATTTGAGTATTAGTTACTCTAAACTTTAACTGCAATTTGATTTTCTTTTAAAAAACTAATCTTTCGAAATTTAGTTTATTTTTTTTTTAGATTTTGTAGTACAATAAAGGTAACCGCGCGGTTTGATATTTAAGCTGATGATACTGAAACAGCAAATACTGTTCAACTCATTTGTCCGAAAATACCAGGCTTGCGTGGATAATTCTGCCGGCTCGTAAATATTGCCATATAAAAGGTAAAGTTAACGTTTTTGGAGGTGTATTTTAAAACTAAACTTTTGATGAAAATTAACGAGAATCTTAAAAAATATCAATACGTTCATTTCTATTTCCTTTGTTCAATGATAGCAAAAAAGTTTATAGGCCTATCTGCCCAGCATTTTGCAAATCCTTACAGTAATCAGGCCGCAATAAGATTTGGTGGCCCATCTCTTGTAATAAATGGCAAAGTTTTGTCTTCCGGTCTATTGTCGCTGGCATGTGGATGTGGTCCTAAAGAAAAAGAGAGAGAAGCTCCCTCTTAAGCGAGAAGCTGGGCTATAGGGTATAATAGAATGAAACTCATGTATTACCAGTCAGAAAAAAATATTTTTTTCTACGAGAGAATGTTGCGCATCTAAAGCGAGTGCCGTCGCAAACCGGCCACTAGTAACCAATTTTCATTTTCAAAGGTTTTTTCTTAGGCCTATATGTACGACGCAGTTCGACGACGGGATAATGTATTTCTTTGAATATCACGCAAGTCTAAACAACTGCTGTTACATCAAGTTTTACTTTTGTTCGTAATTCTGGATCGATAAATGTCACGGGTTATCAGTCACCTTTACAGAAACAACACAAAACATTGCACTGTGATTGCATGTTAAATTGTATTTTTTTATCGGTTAAATGTGGCTACAGCAAACTTTTATACCAGGACGCCAGTCGGTTAAATGTCGCTTTCACAAAGGCCGCATCCGAGGTAAACGTCTCATTGCGGTAAAGCATGTAGTTTTTTTTTGCCTTCCAGACACTACAGCGGTCAACGGTAAAAAAACAATCATGCTCTTCGATCACAGCGAAATAAAAAAACACACACCACGTGTTATGAATGTTATTTACCGTAACGTGTAGCGCCACGTAGTGCAACTTTTAGGCATAAGTAAAACTGTTATGCCATTTGAAAACATAATTTAACTTTTAATAGCCCTCTGACTAATCCGTAACACCCTTTTCTCTTAAATTTATATGCACAACATGATATCATTTATAATAGCAAAAGTGTGACCAAAATAAAAAATAATATTTACTAAAAGTGTATTGCAACTCAATAAAAAAAAAAAGTCAACCAAAATGCATCTGTAAGTATAATTAACGTCCATTATATGGCTGATGGTTCAATACATTCGCATCTTATATTAACGAATCCAGGGGAGTTCGATGCGATTCCTCTCTAAATAAAATATATTTTTGCCTATTTTTATTTTTTTTTGCATATTTTACCTTCAAAAAAACAAAAACGGAGTCGCGCTCCAACGAATCTCGTCATGGTTTGTGGCATGTTATTTAGTTTTGTGCGAAATATTTTGCACAACTGCGCCTCGCGCGAATCATTACTGTATTTTTTTTAAAGAATACATCATTGTATATATAACGACCCTATTCAAATTACAAAATTTGCTTAAACTATATTAACGATAAAATTTCACCGACTTTCATCATGTAATTTTGTTCCACATTTTCTGTGTGACCATAGGGTAGCGCATCGTTGACACTCTAAAACGGCAATTTATGTCAATATGGTCAATTTGGATTCCAGCGATATGACCGAAATAAGAACAACATCAACGTCGGAATAAGACCAAAATAATCCTAATACCTAATAATCGTAAAAATATCTAAATCGGAATAAGTCTTAAATCCGCGGAATAAGACCCAGATGGCGAGAATCAGGCCTACACAACCTTTTACCTAACCTTTAATCCAACCCCTAAGTACATCACAAACTCCTCTAGTAAATGTAAACCTAACCCATAATATCACCCCTCACCCAAAACAGAAGCAAAACAATTCGGTGCCAAAACAGCGGCGGCTTTACGGCTCCGGTCTAGCTAGGGGTACCCAAACGTAGACACCAAAGCGGCCGATGCTAGACCGACGGCCCCCGATCTTCCTATACTCTCTCCCTACAGTTTCTTGCGTTGGTCATTTAGACCTTATACCGATGATGAATTTAGGATGTATTCGGGCAGGTCAATGTATTTTTTAGACGGTTTAGACCTTGTTCTGTCTTGAATATTACTGAATATAACGTTTTATTTTGTCGTTGGTATTAATACTATGGTATTACAGATTATTCTGATTTAGACATTGTTGCATTGTAGATCTTATTGTGTGTTCCCGTCAATATGTAGTACGTAATACCTCAACAACTTGCAAGTATGGCAGAGTAAACGCCCGATATATTTTTTTTCGTTACAAACCATTTTGTAAACTTCAAATCACTGACGTCACAAAACTTGACAAATACAACGGTCTTGTACAGCGAAATGCAAGCACCTGTGCAGACATCGAGGCACTTGTACGGACGGTGGATCGTGCAGCTGTGTCAGAGGATGGACGGGTTCAAGTTGCCACAGGCCACACTGTCTTCTCCCCTGTCTGAACGGCGGCTACTGCTCGGCACCTTTCAAGTGTTTGTGCTCGTCTGGCTGGGGTGGTTCGAGATGCCAGACACGTAAGTTTAAACATTGAGCACCAAGCAGAGCCGCGGAGTCGGTTAAAAACAACCCGCGCCCGATTCCGAACTGAAAATCGACTCCACAGCTTGTATCCACCCGTTTACGTAACAAAAATAGGGTGGATATTATCAATGCATTTATAGAGGTGTCATATAACTGTACCTGGTTGGAAAATATTCTTCCATGTCGTTTTCCACCATTATAATTAGCAGTGTGCGGCCTTATCGCTTCCTAATTTGTTCTGCGCATGCGAACGTCAAACTTGGAACCCCGACTTCAGCAAAATAAACCGACCCCGTCCAGACCCAAGTTTGACCTCGACTTTGCAGCCCTGGTGCCAATTAGTGTAACTTTAGTTTAAAATGTTTATCCCAAACGGCCGTGCAATGCCTGCCAAATAACCTTGATTTGTTTTTTTATGCAGCAATTTGCCACATTCCTTGTGCGAACGGCGGTATATGTATGGCACCGAACCAGTGCAAGTGCCCACGTGGCTACTATGGGAATGATTGCTCTAAATCTGTATACTTCTCCCTCTGGTAAATCAGCTCTTCAATAAATGCGGTGTTGTTGTGATGGCTTTGCCGCCGATCTGTTATCTGACTGATATGCACGACCACGAGAATCGCTCTTTTGTTTTGTTTTACCATTTTTTGTGTGATGTTTTATTGTTGTTTTCACCGATTTTTCGCCTGCGCGACTTTGACGACGGACTTGACCACCTACTGACCACGATTTCTTTTTTTATTTTGTAAATAAACTGCATTGCAAAAATTGTGTCAAGTATGGAGATATTTGTTTGTTTTTCCATTAAATTCTAGACATATAAATAGATATTCAAATAGATTCCGTAAATACAATTATCTTTATATTTAGTGTAATTAACCTGGTAGCAAATAGTAGTGTTTAAAAGCAATTAATTTAAACTAACCTATTAAGACGCGTTTTGGCATGTAGCGGACAGTTTGCACTTTTTCAACGTGCCGCTAGGTAGCGTCAAAGCATGTCTTTATTCAAAGTCATTTGGTTATGGCCATCGTTTTTTTCACATAAAATGTTTGGAAGGCTTTAGGCGTTTTTTTTTATATAATACGCTAAAAACACAAAGTTTACAAAAGAATAGATATTTATTTTCACAGAAAATATGATATGGAGTATAAGCAGAAGCACTTGTGTAAACAAACATGCTACATTAGTCATCAAAAACACTTCGAAAAACGTGACCAGGCAGTTGGCCGCGGTTAAGATAACGTTTGTTAAAGAATTCCTTTAACACACGACGCAAAAGACCTTCAAGTTTATTTGCTTTCTCTCCGTTGTTTGCACATTTGTCAATTTCCGAATCCTGGCACCATGAGTTGACTAGTATTACAAACGGACAGGTTGGAATAAAGCCGTTGTGCTCTCCCAGCAATTTGCAGGTTGTCGTGGCCATAATATTATCCATGCCGGCAACTGCATAATGCTTGTGTCCTCCACTGATGCATTCGTAACATTGTGCCAGGCCCTCTTTAGGTCTTTGATGATCTCCCTTCTGCGTTGCTGATATGGTCCAGTGGATCTCCATTGCAGATTTTATGCGCCGTAAGATAGTGCTTCGCACTTCATTGTAACGATCAAAATCCATTTGTTCCTTCGCCATTAAAGCTGTCAGTTCTTTTTTAACACATTTCTCCTGAACATTGAAAGCAGTAACGTAAGAGATTAGTCGGCAACAATACAATCATAGAGCAAAATGCTACAAGATTAAATAAATTATAATACCTTTGATTTTGTATTAAGCTGTAATTCAATTTGTTCGACGTTCTTTTTTGATTGCTTGATTGCCAACTTTAAACAACGTTTCTGGATGTTGATTTTTTTCAACTCTTCCCCACGTGCCTTTAATTTTGGACATTCATATATCTCGGCTTTTGTAAACTTAAATTTCTCTTTGATGTCCTGGGAACTCGCTTTTAGCTTAGAAATCTCATAAATCATCTAAAATCAATTTAAGTTTTTAGTAAATATACACATGTCGTCACACCTATAGTCCTCAAATAATATTAAAAAAACTTACCCCATGTTTTGCTGAATCAAGTTTTTGTGACAATTCAGCGTCTTTTAAAGCGTTGTAGCGAGACAAATCAGAAATGAAAGCTTGACGTGAACTTGGTTGTATAGGACTGTTGGTTGCCGGTAAGCAGGGCATCTGTATCGGAACATTTGCAGAAGTGGAAGTAGATTTGAACGAAATATTACCACTCCGAAGTTTGGAAGGAGACCAAAATCCATCTGATGACGCACCAGTAACTGGAAAATTTAGCTGAAACGATTGTGGATTCGTAATGAAAGTGAGGTCAAGCTTTTCTATACACTCTGGTCGTGGAGGTTTAGGAGAAGGGTATTTTTTAAAGTCATCTAGATCTCTGTAAATGATCTCAACACCAGTTAAATTATTTAAACAGCACTTGGTCTGATTCGTTTTGGCCAAAGTGCTTGGGCATGGAATGATATCCAATTCCAATCGTTTGTTATTTATGTCAGCAGCACACAAGCTCCTGTCGGAACTAATAGTGTCCTCGAGCCCAGTGCCTATCAATTGTTGCTTTCTACGAAAATGTCTACCCTTCTTGGTTTGCCAACGATTTTGCTTCTTCAATTTTGAGCAGAATGCTCTCTTGCGTGGACGAAAACGCAGTAGTTGAACAACTTTCTTTTTGGCTTGTACCATGATATTGCAAAAGGGCTGAACATTTGCTACGTCAATCAATTGCCTCATGTGTACCTAAAATAAGTTTGTCTTTATAAACTATATAAATGAAAAAGTGTTTAGTTTTAACAAAGAGGCCAAGTTGTATAAAAATAAAAATTGTAACAAATACCAAAATATAATATAGAACAGGGGTCACCAAACTCTTGCCGGTGAGCCAGATCTTGCCCGGGACATGTTTCCTAATAAAGACAAAGTAGGCCTACAGCTGAAATGTATTTTGAATTCTATTCTTAACTAAATTTTCATGAAATTTTAAACTATTGTACGATATAGTTTATTAAATCACCGTATTTATTGTTGAATAGTAAAGTTTTCGTTTGTGAAATGATATTCAAATTAATAAAGTTTGACACAAAATGTAATATCGGACCCGCGATGATCAAACCGTATTAACCGGCCCGCGATCGTTAGGCGTTACATTAATCCGGCCTTTTTTATGAACAAAAGTTTTGTGACTCCTGACATAGATCAAAGTTTTACATAGTCACTTTTACCTTCATAGCCTTTCTCTTCATTGAATTTACTCGTCTAACATTAAGAATCACAAGATAGGAAATCGTAGAAAGAACAACAAACGTATCACACCAATGCAAACCGGAATACGAAGTTTGCTGAGTGTCGGTAGGTCCATTGGAATTGAGGATTTTTTCAACAGGTATTTTAGCCTTGAAATACTGCAACTTAAACCTCTCTACATCATTTTCAACCCTCCTGATAAATTCCAGAAAGAACGACAGCATCGACAAAGCAAAGATAAATGAAAGAATCAAACTGCAAACTTTTGATAGATTCATCATGCAATAGTATTCTAGCACCAGATCGAATAACGGAATAACTAAAATTATGTATTTTTCAGGCTTGTCAGTTTCATTGTGTGGGTTACATGGCAACATCCATTATGACGTTCAATGGGTTAAACCACAATAAACTAGTTATTAGGTGAACGTTTATGGGTGTGATTTGCAGTAGAAATTAAATATTTTGTTAAGTTATGTTACTATATTTTTCTAATATACGACACATATTATCTTGTGAAATCTAGTTGTAATCAAGGTTGACAACCTATTATTGTATAATATTTGGAGTTTTTAAATACAGCCGCATACAATATATAATCAGATCTAAATATTAGTTGCTCTACATTTGAGTATTAGTTACTCTAAACTTTAACTGCAATTTGATTTTCTTTTAAAAAACTAATCTTTCGAAATTTAGTTTATTTTTTTTTTAGATTTTGTAGTACAATAAAGGTAACCGCGCGGTTTGATATTTAAGCTGATGATACTGAAACAGCAAATACTGTTCAACTCATTTGTCCGAAAATACCAGGCTTGCGTGGATAATTCTGCCGGCTCGTAAATATTGCCATATAAAAGGTAAAGTTAACGTTTTTGGAGGTGTATTTTAAAACTAAACTTTTGATGAAAATTAACGAGAATCTTAAAAAATATCAATACGTTCATTTCTATTTCCTTTGTTCAATGATAGCAAAAAAGTTTATAGGCCTATCTGCCCAGCATTTTGCAAATCCTTACAGTAATCAGGCCGCAATAAGATTTGGTGGCCCATCTCTTGTAATAAATGGCAAAGTTTTGTCTTCCGGTCTATTGTCGCTGGCATGTGGATGTGGTCCTAAAGAAAAAGAGAGAGAAGCTCCCTCTTAAGCGAGAAGCTGGGCTATAGGGTATAATAGAATGAAACTCATGTGTTACCAGTCAGAAAAAAATATTTTTTTCTACGAGAGAATGTTGCGCATCTAAAGCGAGTGCCGTCGCAAACCGGCCACTAGTAACCAATTTTCATTTTCAAAGGTTTTTTCTTAGGCCTATATGTACGACGCAGTTCGACGACGGGATAATGTATTTCTTTGAATATCACGCAAGTCTAAACAACTGCTGTTACATCAAGTTTTACTTTTGTTCGTAATTCTGGATCGATAAATGTCACGGGTTATCAGTCACCTTTACAGAAACAACACAAAACATTGCACTGTGATTGCATGTTAAATTGTATTTTTTTATCGGTTAAATGTGGCTACAGCAAACTTTTATACCAGGACGCCAGTCGGTTAAATGTCGCTTTCACAAAGGCCGCATCCGAGGTAAACGTCTCATTGCGGTAAAGCATGTAGTTTTTTTTTGCCTTCCAGACACTACAGCGGTCAACGGTAAAAAAACAATCATGCTCTTCGATCACAGCGAAATAAAAAAACACACACCACGTGTTATGAATGTTATTTACCGTAACGTGTAGCGCCACGTAGTGCAACTTTTAGGCATAAGTAAAACTGTTATGCCATTTGAAAACATAATTTAACTTTTAATAGCCCTCTGACTAATCCGTAACACCCTTTTCTCTTAAATTTATATGCACAACATGATATCATTTATAATAGCAAAAGTGTGACCAAAATAAAAAATAATATTTACTAAAAGTGTATTGCAACTCAATAAAAAAAAAATGAAGACCATACAGCGTTAAACATTTATAAATCGATTTTTATATATTTTTTTATAGATGACAACGATTTTACGCAAAAAACATACAGTGTATTGCAACTTAATTGATGACAAAATAAAAACAATGAAGACCATGCAGCGTTCTACAATTATAAATCGCATATTTTATATTTTTATAGATGACAACGATATTTACGACATAATTTATTTCACAAGACATAAATAAAAATAGCCAAATTTTATGCAAATATCCAGTGACGTATCAAAGAGGGGTGTGAGTGGCCGGATCCCCTTTTTCTGGGTGTTAATACCATTTTTTGTTTGCTCCGACAGCGGCGTTGTATTTTTTATTTAATTGGGTCACCCGTCTTAAGCTTATGTAATAGTTTGACTGTAGGGCGCATTTTCTGTTTTGAATTTTTATAAAATGATAGTTTCCGAAAAAATGTTCTCTTTTGGCATATTATAAAGGCACGTGATTAAGGTGCAATTGACGATAACCGTTTTTCCTCAACCTTAGCTTGGACTATAGCTTCGCGCACAGCTGTGGAGCAGATGATGCGATAATGACATATTAACACCCGGGGAAAATATGTATGCTGTGTATTGCGTGTGGCGAAAAAAGGGTGCTTAGAAACTGAAGTGAACGATTGCACATTAAGCGGTTTAGAAGCCGGCGGCTGGCAGTAGTGTCGACGACGAATATGTCCTCTTTGCGATTAAGTGTTTGCTTTACCTGGACGCTAATTTGACGTTTACAAAGTTTTTGTACGTCAATATCGAGGTTTTCCTAATTCACGTCGATATTAACGTAGAAAAATAAAAGCCGGAAAATGGGGAATTACCCAAGTTGAGATTTTTTACAGGATTAACTTTTTTAATTAAAATATGGCGTGTTATTGTAACCTGTCCACCTAAAATATAAACATAACTTAGACCTTTGTAAATGTTTTTTTTAACATTGCAAAGAAATATTATACCAGAAGACGAAAAGTAATTGCACTAAACTCTCTGATAGATTTCCACAATTTCAGTATTCATCCTTTAAAAGTTGCTGAGATGTTTTCTGTTTCATTAACTACAACCTTGTAAAGTTTTGGTGATTTACTCTGAAGAAAATAAGGTTGAAGCTGATTCCAAATGAAAACAGCAATGTTTTCTGCAGTGGAGGGGGACTCTTTGAAGTAATCTACATCTTTGTCCAAGCATTTATGGTCCATTACATCCATAATGGCTTTCTGTTACAAAAGAATAGTTTAACCTCAGAAAAAAAATTAATTAGCAAAAAATTTGGCGCACATTAGGCCAATAAATAAGTATGCTGTTGATATGAAATGCCCACTTTACTTTTGTTGTTTTTTTTTTTTTCGCTTACCAATGCCAAAGGAATGAATATTTTTTTTCATGCACCTAGCTCCACAAATTTCTCATTCTAATTGTGGCATATCTCATTCTAATTATGGCATATAATAAGTCCCATTCAAGCCAGAGTTAAAGCAATATAACTACAAGTTAAGTCTTTTCAAAAAATAAAACATTAACCTAAGAAAATTGGTAAACGCGTCCAAATATAAGCATTAGCTCACTAAAAAATACCAAAACTGCAAAAAATAAAGGCATCAAATTTTTCATGTGCAAAATAACCCAATTTATAAAAATAATTGCTCAAAGAAAACCCTATTTCAACCAAGGTCATTTGTTCAAAAGACTTAACTCGAGTCAAGGTCATTGAAAACAAAGTCATTACAACACTGCATCATTTGAACACTGAAGCTGCAGACTTTATAAACTACTGGAAGCAAAGCGTTTGCATTTTTCCTTTTTTTGACAATTTAATAATTTAAATCAGTTTACCTCCATGTAGTCCTTTAAAGTGGCAGCATTAAAAACCATTTGGGAAACCGGGTCTCTTCTTCCACATACAGTAACCTCAACACTAAATATGAAACAAAAGTGATGTCAGAGTGAGTCAGAAAGGAGATCTATATATATATATATATATATATATATATTTATATATATATTAAGCCTCAGAGTTTTACCTATCGGGAAAAATTGTTTCCAAATTTGGTTAAAATGTCAGTAACAACCCAGTGATTCTGCTGGTCTAAATAGAAATGTGATGTGTTAGTCTATCCACATGACAGCTGATGTGTTTCACATAAACAAACATTACGCTTATAACATTTATCAATAACAATCCACATAATTCCATATAAAATAACTTTAATTAACCAAAAGAAATAAATTACATTTAATTGGTAATTTTTTGTGGAAAGATAAGGTAATGTAAACTAGTAAAGGTTTTAGTGCCTGGCCACATGACACCCAATCTATAAAAAGAGTAAAATAAATAGTATTTGATTTGCAAGAAAAAAGGAAAATATTTTTATAATCGAGATGTTTTATTTAATTTTATCACTGACACTTGTTAACTTTAAATTGTACCAAATGCAGGTAAATCGAAGTTTTGAGTTAATATTGTCTGATTTTTGGGTGTTAAAATTGTCTAAACCATCAAAGTGGCACCTTTGATGGTGCTAAATAAAACTTACCCATAGTTATGACCATGAGAATTGATATGATTGCATTTACCGAAAATTTTCTTATTTTCGTCATCTGATAACTGTTTTGAATGCAGTCTGTGTGCAGCACAGAAATGTATTTTCCTATTACAATATGTAAATACATTATTACATAATATTTAGCAATTGACAAATTTTATAATTGATACCTGGTAGCAACAGTATATTCATAACATTTAGAATTTTTCAAAAATAAGAGTACAAATGCTTCATTGTCAGTAATTTTAGAAAAAGAAAGCTATATGTAAACTAAAAACTAGATTTATCACTGTGGTGTATTTTCATATTATGTTTGCAAACCGATCCAGCACAAAAACAGTAGAATTCAAATTAAGACTTTTGTGTAAGATGGTCAAAAATTAAGGGTTGTGAAATATAAAATAAATGAATGGGTAACTTTTTATTAAAATTCAATATGCAAAGAAAACATATTTAAATTTCAAATATAAAGTTTGTACCAATACCAACTTTTAAAAAAGTCATAAATAAGCACTTGCCTGGTCAAATAAACAACAGAGTCTTCAAGCATTTTTAAACTAGATTTTTAAGCACAACATAAAATGCTATTTGATAAGTCTACGAAATATTTTATCACCTGAAACGGAAATAAGAAAACTGTTAATCAAAAATTAGGGAAATAACCTCTTTGCAATTTCAAAGGTTATCGGACCAAGCACTAGCCTGCCAAAGATGAATACCATATTAGGCAATTTAGAATTGGAAATGACTGCTCAACATATAAAATTTTATTGCAGCTCAGAAAAGGGGTTGAGAATAGTTTTGTTTATAACATTTTTTTTTTATTTGTAATTTAAACTTTTCAACATGTTTTTGTAGTATAATAGTGTTATACTAATATACATAATGTATGAGGTTGAACTTTTTTAGTACCCTGCAGGTTGTGGACAATTGATTTATTGTATGCATTTTCTGTTTTAATGTAGGTATTTCTACATAAGAAATATTATATGGAAACACATGGTATAAAATTGATAACATAATACATAAAGTATTAGTCAATACGCTTATATCCAGCTATATATTAATATATGGGGCTGGAATTTTACAAAAGCTTATTAAGTATTTCATAGTTACTCAAAACATGTTTGATGTCAAATATGTTGATTATCATGTGCTTATCATTTTTCATTGATTCTAAATCAGATAAAAAAATAGGTCAGAACCAGCTTTGATCTACTATGAGAAGCTTTGCACTGCAGTGCTTGTTGAAGTAGTGAGCTTTGTTATATTGACAGGTGTTAGGTTTAACAATAAAAATATGACACAGACAATGCAAAGAGCATTTAAACACATAAATGTATTTTAGGAAAATAGCCACAAAAGCACCTAAAATAAATAAACCAACTTTATGAAATCTTGTATAATTGTATGCAAACAAGAACTTTAGGGTAGCCTCTCATTAGGATTCTAAGGGGGGGAATCCAATCTACAGTCATTTGTGTACTAATTCACTACTTTTGAAAAAATCAAATATATATTGTTTCAACATCTTTCATGTATATGTAAATTTAAAAAATGTAAGGTAGACTGTAGAGCAAGAGCAGCGCAACGTTTTTCGATCAAGGCACTCTAACAAGAGTTAAATTTCAGCGACGTACACAAAATATATGTCTATCATAACAGACACATTAGCAAATTACCCAAGGTGTCAGAAACTACAATGTTATTTAGGTTAATCAAATGGCACTTCAGTATTTACAGTTAACACAAGAAATATTCAACCAACTCGTTTCTTAAAGAACATTCCAGAATACCATAATACAGACTGTGGATTTTTGATGTTTTCACTACAAAACACTACGCTTCCAAGGGTTATCCAGAAATCCAAAAAGGGGGGTCCCATATTCCCCGATTTTCCGTCTGACCCTAATAAATAATGACGTCATAAAATAGTGACCGGTATAACGTCATAATATAGTGATTTTAATAGCGTCAAAAAACTAATCAGAAAGAGCCAATTAACGCCCAGCTAAAGCAAAACGTGCGTTGTCGGCACTCCTGCCAGGCGTTAGCTGCAAAACCGCTTTGTGTTTAATCGTTAACTTAAGGCGAACAACTAAACCAAGACAGTGAAATATGTGCGATTAATTTTGGTAGAATCATAATTCGACTATCAGCCGCGCAGTTTAGTAAGTTCCGTGTACGAGACTACGCTAAATTACAAGCACGGCTTTCGCCAACTGCAATATCAAACGAAGATCGTTTTTCCCGGGTTTTATTATGCCACGCTTAGCGCAACATCTGTACGAGCGTTGTGCCAATTCAGCTAAAACACAAGCTGCGGTTGGGGTAAAATAAGTTGCATCAATTGCACTCTAAACAAGTGGTCTTAGAAAATGCTAATAACAATAAGTTTGCGATAACTATCATTACATAAAAATGGCGACTTTAAATAAAAATGGATTTTGGTTTTTTGATTTTGGTTTGGCATTAGCTTAAGACGCACGACCCAATAACATTAAAAACATTGCCGCTTCGAACAGTGAGTTAAACCCTACAAAACAACGAACAAAAATTGATAATATTACTTACAAAAAGGGGGTCCGAAACCCCGTTCCCCCTGGATACGCCACTGTTATGAAGCATACATCGACCAGATGGCGGTGGATAATCTTTCGTTAGCATATACCGTACAGAAAATGACACAAAAAGGAAATAGATCATTTAACAAACTGAGTTACAAAACACGACGGGAAACATGTCGACAGCTTGAATGATACAAACGCCGGGCGCTGCTTGGCAATCTGTGTGCATTCAAAAAATTTTGGCCGCCAAATATTCGCCCAATTTTTTCGTTCTAAAACCTTCGCCCAAACTCGGCAAAATTTACGCACCAGAAATTCCACATTTTTTGGTAAAATTACCGTTGAGGCAACAATTCACGCCAAAGATTTTTGACGAACGAAAGCTGAAATGTGTAGTAAGCGAGCATCTGGGAAAATCAGGGCGAAACGAACCCTAGAGGTAAAACAGACCTCTCACCTTTTTCGAAAAATGAAATTTGCTAAGCCGAAAATCCGAGCGAATTCGATTTTGCACAAACAGACACTGTGGGGGAAAATATGTGTTTTGGAGTAAGTTAACATAAGGATAGCATAGCAAAAGTATGCTTTGGGTACTGAAGTTGAACTAAATTTATGTCTCTGGCCGTAAACATTGTCAAATAAGTGTACCTTTTCTCTTTGTTCATGATTGTCATCGTATAATAATACTGGAAGCCATGGTAAAACTTAATTGCAGATAAACATCAATAAGATACGTCCGTTATTAAGTTCGTTGTTGCGCTCGATCCGTTTGAAATGGCTAAGGGCTCCGTTAGGGTTCTGACCCAGCAACGACGAACGTAAACGACGGTCAAGGACCACCGAGTAATAGCATACGTAGAGCGTAAGCATACGTAGAGCGTCTGTCTTTAGCGATACTCACAATGCGTTAGGACGAGCTAACGAGGCTGCGACAAAATAGGGACTGTTTTTTCCTAAATTGCTGCAAAACCTAAATATGCCTAAAGCCGGATTGGACATCAAATAACAAAGCAAATCTTTAAGATACGTTAGAATAGAAGCTATTAAATTTACTCACGACAAAACAAGTATAATATTAGTATCTGGAACTAAAATCTGACAAGAAAGAAACTAATTTGATAGTAATATAGATGTATATACCTTCTTTCATATGGATAATGGATTCCCTGTCAAATGCAGGAGGGGTAGCTGTGTTTGTAAAAAAGGGATATTAAGTAATATGCAGGCCGGTGTAGCGCGTCGGCTTATTATTTGTTGCCAATTGCAGACCTGCCACGATTGCTCGTAAATTAACACGAATATGTTATTTGCATTCCGTAAACACGCCTCTGCTAATCGATGGCCAGGCGTGTGTACAAAAGCCTAACTAGACGGCATCTTAACGGAACCTACTGAACGTAACTGGAACTGACTGGATCTCAATTTAACGAACTGATATAATGTAACAGACAGACTTTATTATGCTGGAGTGTGTTAGTACTGTACCATGGACTTTAAGTTATTCCTGTAAGTTGTTTGCCGTTCTGATGTTATCAATAAACTCAGATCCGTTTAATACTTTGCTGTGGCTAAGCTGTTAGAACACGCAACCTTTCAAGCAACCTTCGATCAACCTTAACAAACGGAGCCAGACTCTAATCATAGCAGAAACCAGCATCAGTCTTCTAAACTATCAGCTTTAGCCCTGCACCGGCCCTCCAATTTCGTTTAGATGATTTTAACAATGTAGATGATTTTATCAGTGTAAAAATATATAGGTGTGATTTTCTAACAGGGCAAACATTATAACAAAATAAGGAAAAAATTATTTCCAGAAAAAACCTTACAAATTAAAAAAAATATGTATATTTTGTCAGGGGGTATATTTTTAAGGTTTAGTGTTATTTTTTAAATTTAATTTTTTTTTTTATATATTATTATTATTTTTTATTTTTATTTTATACTTTTTTTTTATATTTTGTATTTTGTATTGTGTATTTTACATTATATATTTTATAGTTTGTTTTTTATTTTCCTTAACTTGTTTCTGCAAGCAAATTTCCCCACTTAACTTATGCCTTTGTTGCAAAAGGGGTTAATAATATGGCGTAGATTTTGGGGAAACATCGAAACATATATTTGATAAATATAATTTAAGTAGATAAAATGCGTATGGTCATTTCATTACATTTTGACCAGCTTACGTGTTTGAAAAGCAGATATTATCATTCTTTTAAAGACTTAAAATGGTTTAATGCCTATGGTTTGCTATACTTTTGCAAACTTTTAGTCGGTAAATTTTACCATGGCTTGGTCCGAGCAATCACCTCTCTGTTAGCACCTGTTGTGCATGTTGCAAAAACTATTGATTTAATAGTTTGCGTATTAGGCACATAATAGTGTTTTTCATATTGTTTGAAACTACAGATTTATAGCCTATTTTAGGCTATAAATTAAAACAGGCAAATGCTTCCCTGCGTTAATTAAACGTTGGGTGAAAGTTTATTCACGGCCTTACCTCTTTGTGTATTACCGCGACAATAAAATGAAATACGATTTAGAGAATATTTGAAAAAACGTATTTGGAGAATATCTGTTATTTGCACCTGTTTCGTATGTTGCTTTATTCCAACATATCAACACACGATTTTAAGTTGTGTAGGCCTGGTGATGATATGTTGGATTGGTAACATGCGAAACAGGTGAAAAGAGAGAGAGGTGTATATTGCCACCAGATTTCGCATTTAAATTCGCGGTGGTAAAATATGTTGTTTCTTAAGAGCATTTTGTAATTTTACTAAAGAGAAGCCTCTTTTTAAAATGCAAGTCGCACGGGCCCAGTTTTGGAAGCGGCACAATGAAAGTCTCACGCGCGGGACAATAAAGCGCAGCAGGCGTCTAGTTCGTCACTTCACGAGCTTCGTCACTTCACGAGCTGGACAAAGCACGCGAATATGAACGAATTTTGTATGGAAGTTGTTTTTCTGCTGCTAGATGGCAGTCGTTAGCTACAGAGAGCTAAAACGCAATATTTCAGGTTTTGACCCCTCCAATCAAAAGCACCTAGGGGTGCAGCCTCATAAACCTCGACATTGCACCTTCATACCACTCTACGCCATGTCTGAAAATTTGAAAGTTCTACGATGTATACTTTTTCTATAAAGCTCCGGACAAAAATCGGTCTGAAACATTTTCGGGCAAAAACAAGATATGTCCCGAAAATAAATTTTCGGCCCATATAATATGTGAAACAAGAGTATTTTATTGGAGGGGATATGAATATTAACCTTTCAAATATAACAAACAAAAAAATTCAAACATATATTAACAATATTCTAAGTACTGGGACAATTATATACATAGACAAGCCAACATGATTTAAACAACACTGTAATAGCTTACTTTTAGATTTTTATTTAAAACATCAAACAGAAGCATTATTATTATTCCTCTGGATACTGGAGTATGATATATCAGACCATCTGCCTACCATTTTAATAGTTCACAAACAATTGATATTTACAACTCGCCAAACTTTGAAAGAGATTTAAGTAAATTTAATAAAGATAATGTATTTAATAATGACCTGTATTTGATATTACTTTAGATTCTAATGAGATACAATTCATCGTGTTAAATACTGTTTTTGGTAAAAATTTAAATAAATAGGCCATGTTACGAAAAATTATCACAAACCATGGATTACAAGGGGAATTTTAAGATTAATAAAAAACAAAATCGCAATTCATGTAAAACAAATAACATAGAAAAAAGAAACCAACAATAACAAACTAACAAAGATAAAAATGTTATCCAAACAGAAATACTTTCAAACTCAGTTGAAAGATAGCAATAGCTCAGCTAAAACTTGAATAATAACCAAAATGTTACGAAATACACCAAAACATATATATAATAAATAAACTTAAATAAACTATCAGGGAAAATGGTGAAATAAAATATCAAAATAAAATTGCAGGAAATCTCAACAAACACTTTGCAACTATTGGGACTAAAATGGCCAAGGAAATATCAAGCACTCAAAACACAAATATAAATATTTATTTTCGACAAACACATTGCCAAAATCATTTTTCTTTTCACCCACTGCATAATTTGAAGTCAACAAATATATACATGGATAAGGTACAAAACAATCTACCATATGATTCCCCAATAAAATTTCTCCAACTAGCATAAAATGTTTTGACACCATTACTTAGCAATCTAAATATTAATTGCATACTAAATTCTGAATTCCTGAATGTCTGAGAAAACATATATCATATCAATACCCAAAATTAATAGTCCATTGTCAGTTTATGATTAGATCAATCTTGGGCATATCAATTTTTAGAAAAATATTTGAAAAATTTACAAACTTTCAATTACAAAACTTCAACTTTTTCAATTACAAAAAATATTACAAAGTCAGGATAGCCACAAACACAGCTGTATTGTTTTCGTGGGCCTGGCTAAGGCCTTTGACCCAAAGACAGTTTCCAATCTCTTACAAAAACCATATCATTATGGTGTCACATTCCTAGTAGAAGAAATCATTGCACAAAAATTTGAACAACTATTTCTGGCCCAGCAATGCCTGTATGTGATATCCCACCGGGATGTATCCTAGCTCTACTTCTTTTCTAAATTTATATAAACAACCCGTCCAATATTGAAGTAAATTGTACACTATATGCAGAGGACACTGTACTTTATGCTTCATACAGTAATATAGATACCTTACAAAATATAATCCGAGCTAAGCTTGAAAATACAGTGGTTTAGAGCTAATCAGGGCGCTTGTCTAGAATCCTTCCATATTTTCATCCACGGGTTTATATTGCTAACATTATTTTGGGTTGGGTGACATGAGTTTGGGTTAGTCAAGCATCATTATTTTATTTATTCTTATATATTTATGCCTTCCTTGAAATTTTAACTTTGGCAACTCGTTTTGCTACTACTTAAATAAATGTGTAGACCAGTGCTCTAATAAGGTATTTAAAGCTAAACATTCCGGAGAATAATGTATTATGTATGCTTAATGATACAACAAATTCACCTTATAAGTAGAACAAAATATTTAGCTTTAATTTGATGAAAATTTAACGTGGATATCTCATATCAAAATGATTGAAAAAAAAGAAAAGCATCTGGTTTACTATGAAAATGAAATAATATCCAGATAAACATGCATTGCATTTGCTTTATTAGAACCTTGTTAACACACATTTACAATACTGTATTTTAGACTGGGCATACCCAACAGCATGTCTCAGACACTTAGAAGTGCAGCAAAATAGGGCATTATAAAAATCACCTTATGAAATCATACAATTCTAATATTACAATTCTACAATTTCTAAGAACAAATATATTCACAAATTAGAGATTTTTCTAATATTACAATTCTAAAATTTATAAGAACAAAGATATTTACAATTTAGATATTTTAAAAATAGTGTATTGGTTAAAAATAACAAACTATCTAACATATTTGAAAACTACATATCTAACATATTTCTACAAGAGAAAATCATAACACAGATTTTGCGACAATTTGCGCTCATACAAATTCGGGACAAAATCTATAGCAGGGGTTGGCAATTATCCGCGGGCCGCATGAGAAACTTAAAATGCTGTGGCGGGCCAGGTCAAAAATAAGATCTCAAATACACGCAATAGAACGTCATACTCTGACGGGATAAAACAAACATACAAGCTAACGAACTTGTTATTACGTTTGTAGTTGTCTTAAAATATGCAATTTAAGTCCAATTTAAAGAAGACGTCGCGCGAACCGCGAAATAATTACGACTATATTTGTTTCAAAATGCCAACTTTAATTTAGATTTATAGGGGGCCGTGACCCATTAAGCACAGATAAAAAATATAGACTACATATATTGTTGATATATTGGCATTTATCAAGTTGTGGGGCGCGTTGACCTGACCTAAAAGTTAAGATTAAAACACGTAAAAATTTCTCACAAAAAACTTACAATGTTTGTTTTCTAACTTACCACGTGGGTTAAATTATAAACGTAAACAAACGAAATCAAATTAAACCCTGAGCCAAAGATCAGCTGACCAGCGAAAAAATAAGATATGGTTGATTGACCAGTGCCTTTTTTGACAAATACATAGGCGCTGATTAAACCAGGGATGACCTTTTAGCAGAATGAGCCGCATTTCCACTTCAAAAATTTTGATAGGCCGCAAAACCTATAAAATTGAAAAGATGACGTCCTATGGTGACGTCATAAACAACCTTATTTATAAACACCCGCTCTTCGAGAGGGAACTTGTGCGAAAATATCCGAGTAAATGTCGGTCTTGACGCGAAAAATTGAGTTCACATGTCGTATCATGTCATGGTATGACACTTCACGGTCCGCAAAAACACACATTTAGAAAAACAAAGGTCCGCAAAACACACACATCGTTATCTTGCTTAACAATTGGATGCACAAGCGTTCGATGGATCGATGACTATTGCGGACCGCGGGTTGGACATCCCTGGATTAAACCAATGATATATAGCCCATAGCCCAGTGGTTCTCAACCTTTTTTATAGTCCCCAGTGGTTTCAACCTTTTTTCTTTCATGGCCCATTTACGTTGCAAAAAATTCTGTGGCCCAATAGTTTTAGAACAAAACACAGCAGAACATATTTCAAAACAATTTAACTGTGCATTAGTGAGATACTTGCGGCTGAACAATTAATTTACATTTCTTTTTAATTCCTCCCCAAGCCATTATTCCTGTAAAATTAAATATAGTGACCCAAATGTAACTATCTAGCTTTTTTAAATTAGTCTGTGGCCCATCTCAAATGTTCTCATGGCCCACCAGATAGCCATGGCCCACTGGTTGAGAACCGCTGCTATAGCCTATATAACCTATCATCGTTCAAACAAATAGAAACAATAACAAATATCAAAGAATGTCGCAATGTACATGAATTTAACACCATGTAAGGCAGTGTACGGCAAAAATGCCACAGGCTGCATTTTATTTCAGATTTATCGTGTAGTTTCGGGCCCGACGCAATTCGAACATTTGCTGCTACAACTTTAAGGTTTTACGTTTGTTAGTGGTTCTCTATCAATATATGTTACTGGCTTTCGTTACGTAAAATACGTTTGACGTGCTTAGCCGCTGAGTATAGTCGTTCCATTTTAAATAAACAAACAATATTGCAATTTGGTTACATAATACTGTTTTAACAAAATGTAAAATTTATGGGTTAGTTAGTTAGTTAGGTAAAAAAAATAACAATTATATGTTTTACAGTCACGTAGATAAATGCGAGAATTCATAACACAACACGCGATAAGGTCAAATGCTTCCACACTATAGCTAGCGTCGTTTCTCTACACTATTAAGGTGTGACTCTACTTATGGGGAAGCACTTAGTTAACCAATTTCAGGCAATCAGCGAAAAAATATTTAAGAGACGACCAACACATATGCTGTATAACAGTTTACCCTACATGTTTCCCATCACCGACAATATCCAAAAAAAAACATTTCTTTTGAAATGTCTATTTACCTTTTAAGGTTTAAGTAAAAATGTTCTGCCGTACCGGTATAATGTCGCTTCTACAAAACTGGCCGTATCTTTAAGAGGTTTTAATTTGAATTTTTTTTTTCGTCGACGTATTTTAAACATAATACGAAACATTACCTTTGGTTACATGCTAAATGGCAAAATGTATAGTATGTTTAATTCGTCGATTATAACGCAAGATATGAGGCACTCTATGACATTATGGTTCAACATGTAATAGTGTTTAACAGGCAACGACTTGATAGCTACCCGGTAACGAGATGGCAGCGGGATTAGATATTTGTTTTAAATTTGTTTTCGCAGGCCGTTTCCACATAAGGGTTTACTGGTATTGTGGGAAAGTATTTTTCATTCCACACACATTCTGCGGCTAAAAGCATATGGACAACTAACTGCCAGTGTCATTGCTATTTTAATGAGAATCTATCCTAACATTGCGAAATACCAAAAAAATACATAATATATTATGACATTTCTTTTATCGAACTTGTAGCTTTACGTAGTGTAACGATCAGGGGAATAAAATTGTTTTGCTATTTCACACACTATTGTAATAGTTATTAAGAGGAAACAGCTTGTTTTTCTTTACGAAACATTAACTTCGGTTACATGTTAAGTTACACATTCATTTACACTTGCACGGAAATGGTACACCATAATATGCGATGGTGATCTTGGCATACTGCTGAGTACCCAAGTGTGCCTATACAGCATCAAAGCTAGGGTTTCAACTGGCAAAAGATGTACGAAGGATAATAATTAAATTAGTTTAAGATTAGCATACTGTACGTAAAATTTGTAACAAAATATAGGCTATATTTTTTGATTGTTTCTAAAATTTTATGACGAAAGACCCGGAAATTTTAAGCTGTGTCACTCCGTATTTTAAAGCAAGATATAAGATCAATATATTTTGCCAGATAATCATTTATTTATTGTTTCTTTACTGTTGTATATACAAAATTATTAATAAGTTGAAAGATGTTCCTCGAAAATAGTTAAAGAGCACTGGCATGTTAGTTTACATAGTTCTGTCGACTCATCGGCGCAAAACATTTAAACGAAAAATTAATTTGAAAATGAATTTAGTTACCAATTTCGTGATACCATGTATAACATTTTCTTCTCCATTCTCTATATATTTTATAATATTATAATTCAAAATTTGCTAAATTTAATACACTGATATATGTCGCTCGGTAACAATTATTTTATTCTCAGTAAAAATATCAACGTAAAAGGATGCTATAAGTAGATATAATAGATTGTGACGTTTAATCATCTGATCCAACCATTCGTCCATTTGACGACAAATCTGAGTCTGTTGAGTTGTTTGTTGTGTACAGTATCGGCTTTAGCGTTGACATAAAACAGAAAAACAACAATAATGTTTATCAAAATTGTAAGTTAAAAACTAAATATTTCTTGAAAGATTTAACCCCTAAATCAGAAAGAAATTACAAAATCAGAATAAATTACGTTCCTATATAGCGTTACGTTCACGTTCACTGGGAGTATCAAAAGTAGTCAACTTCATGTTAATTTCCTTTTTCTCACACATTCTCCTTCGTTTGCCCTTTCCTGTGACAGTTATAGTATAGCTAGTATGAGTAAATTGCTCCATTACTTGCCCCCTTTTCCTATTATATAAGTATAGTCTACTTACCAAAAGCAAATCTGTTTTTGCCAATTACAAACCGATGAGATAATTCAAAATGGTGGCTATGAAAGATTTAAAGTTGATGTCGAAAAGTTTATAAACCAAGTTTTTATACATATTTTTCTTGAGCGAACTTAATCTAAATCTTAAATGCGTTTGTTCGGTTTATAACAGGGAGTCGAACAGGAACCCAACCGGAACTTTATGAACCGGTGTTGGGTCATTTTTTTCCTAACCGTAACCGAACCTGAACCGTTTTTTACAAGATTTTAAGGAGCGGAACCGAAATGAACCGAATAATTTGAAAGAGCATGAACCTTAACCGAACACGAACCTGAAAACAAAAAAGGTTCACTCCAGCATGACATCTCAACGTGTATTTTACAGAGTTAAGTTACGCCATGTTCGAAATTTTATATAAAAAGTATGAATATTGATTAAATAAAAGGTTGATTATTATTTTTTAGATATTTCAATACTTAGTTGCTGTTTTTTTAATACGTCGCGTAACTTAGCTTAAATGACTTACAATTCAAAGATTATTCTCTATACATTTATTCACCCACATTTTTAGATTTAACGCAACTTATATGGTATCCGAACCGGAACTTTATGAACCGGTTTTGAAATAACAATGGTCAAACCGGAGCTGAACCGGAACTTTAAATTGTTTAAAACCGAAACCGGAACTGAACCGGATTCCGAAAAAATCCTTGAACCCGAACCGAACCTGAACCGGAAAAGTCAAACGGTTCGACTCCCTGGTTTATAATGGCTATAATCTTTGGATTAGAAGGTGCATGGCATATTGTGAACACGAAAATGATTTATTATTTAATGTAAATTTGGCAAACATTTTGTGAGAGCGAGTAACTATACACAGCCAAAAGGCTGCATAGAACCACGTAAAAAGTTATTTAGTCCCAACAAGTTTGGAACTATGATAATTTCAATAGGACCGTTAACTTTTCAAAATATGTACATTGTTAAGACTGAAACATGCCATAATGTGCATGGACGATTTGAGATAAAGAATATATCCTGAATACCGAACACAAGGTTACTATATAACTATAGAAAAGTGTTTGCATTTAGGCTGCCAACAAATATAGTTATAGCTAAAAAAGGGCAAGTAGGCATATAATAAAAAAAAATTTCGGAACACCAAAAAAATGTTAAACAGGGAACACACATAAAAAAGAAGTAGGGCATAGAATAACTAAAATTGTGGTCACACAGGCAACATTTAAAACATTAAAGATATTTCTTCTATAAACGTCACACTACGCCCATTTTTCCTTTCAATTCACTACGAAATAATACTTGAGTAATACTTACAATATTTTCCTCGCTCAACAACGTCTGCTTCCGCAAAAGATAAACCAGGGGTGCGAATAGGAAACATATTATTGCAACTATAAACATCAACCATCCAAAGCCGACGGAGCCGATAATTCCTCCAGCACACAAAGGCCCTAATAAAACGATTTATTCATTGAACAGCAGTCGTAACATTCATTTGGCAAAATCGTCCACGTCATAATTTCTGATGTTGGGTTGCTTAAACTGGGCGTCGCACGGGGTAAGGGCGTGAGTGTTAAGATGTAAATAAAAAAAGTTAAATATAAATTACAGTATAGGAATAGTATGATCAATTGAGTATCCAAAATTAGTCCAAGTTTTCTTAAAGTAACTATATGTACCGGTATGTATTTCAATGCTGTTTACCAGTTAATGGTGTTAGAATAGGGCGGACCCTTTTTGGGTGATTTTTTGATATTTAAATGGGCAGGGATTATCTAAATCGACTGTTGAATCGTAATGGGTTGACGTATCATAAAATCCTTTTAAAATTGTTTATTTAAGTAGATCGGGCATGCAGAAATTCTTTTTAAACATTTTTGGACTATTGCCATATGTATTTTTGACTTTTTAAGGATTTACCCATGTTCTATAAGCTTTCATTTTTTTCGAGTGGTTTATATTTCAACACTTTTGATAGCCTAAATATTTATTCTTAGCTAATGCATATTGTTAACTAATGTTTTTTTTAATACAACAAAATGATATATTTCTTTAGAAAAGTAGTATTGAATCACTTACCCACAATAAAGGAAACGCAGAAGGCTACATCGGCGATGGCGTACACACTTCCATACACTGGTTTATGTCGACGATCTACTAGAGTTGCCATTATGGGAAAGATACTTGTGTCTATCATCGCCACAGCTAGTCCAACAACAATGCCGGATGGAAAAACTTCCCACATACTACAAAACGTTAATAACACTGTAGATAAGAATAAATTTAGGCCACTGCGAAACGCGTAAGTGGTATGCTTTAGTTCGGATTTACACCAGGTCTTCATAAATATTGTTGTGCGGACGCAAATACTGTGTTGTCATCAGACAACACTAAACACATAAATCAAATACCACTAAAGATTATGTAGACTTGTGGTAGCTATGTAGTTAAACTACATTTACTCAACTTGTACAAACCTTCTTGCAAGCGGTAGGGTAGCGGTACCAACGCTTACCGCGTACAAGCCCAGAATACAGATTAGCCACTTGGGGACGTTTTGGCACCACAGAGCAATGACGTTAGTACCCACAAGGTAGGAAACGCTTTCAGGAATGAATGCAATGCCTATTAGGTAAAACAGTGTTTTACTTGGGTCTAAGTAAATTTATGTCAAACAACTCACCTAACTGCCACTTTTTAGCGCACATAGTACGAATCATCCAAATGGGCTGGCCAGTCTCAAGCACTCCAATGCACATGTTTCCGATCATAAGGCTACTTGCGGCAATCAGAATGTAGGGATCAGAAAACAGTTGCTTCAAAGGAGTTCCTTCCTCACCCTTCATCGCAATATTGAAAAGTCTTACCAGATAGTCTTTAACAAATGTGAAATTGTCGCTTATATAGGCTATAAAAAGTTTCTAATTAGAAGGATACACACGCATACGCGCACAAGGTTATAATAAAATATCCTATACGAGTGGTTCTGCGGGCTCCGCTGACCCCTGGGAGCCCGTGAGAAGGTGTAAATGAATCTGCAAACATATTAATTCTAATAAGTTAAATTAGTCAGAAGCATATTTTCTTTACGATTTTTATTGATTGCAAATCTATTGAGAAGTTGTGTACAGTAAGTTTAGCTAGTATGAGTATTTTCCATTTTTGCTGTTTTATATATTAAAGTGGTCCGCGGTGTCGCATCTTAGACACGCATCTTAACTTAAATAACAGAGAACCTCAACATCAAAGTTGTACTTGCATACGATTGGGGTAGTCCATTTAATCTAAATTAAAGTTTTAAACTAAAGTAACTTTTTTTTATCGAGGTGCCATTTTTATACCGGGAGCCGGCGATCAACCGACAAGGTTCTCATACAAAGTTGAATAACCGCCAGGACCGCTGCCAAAGCCGCCAAGACGAGAAATACTGCCTCCTTGCCCGCCAATTGGTAAACGACACTTCCGAACACAGGACCAACTAAAAATTAAAAAAAATCATTATGGACCATACAACAACGCAAGGTAGTAGGTACGTTAGTGTAACGTTATAGCTCAGTTATTATAGGGTACAAATAGACTAATCACTTACTCAGCACCCCCATTGCTAGACCGCCCAGAGCCAAACCCATCCCCTTTCCTCTTTGTTTTGGTTTGTCAGAATAACTATCAGCTACCATTCCCATACCAGCGGTTGAAGCGCATGCTGAACCGATTCCTTGAATAGCTCGTGCCACCAACAATACTGGATAGCTCCCTCCAAACGCGAACACTTATGCAATGTAAGAAAGTTTAAAAAATATTTTTGATTTTGTTCTTCAAATTGTTTAAAGCAGGGAAGCACAATGTTTTACAACATTCGACTTGTGATGTCTGATTATCATGCCGTCAATTTTAGAAAAAACAAGTAGCCTAGGCCTAGCCCTAGATGTGGATGGTGATGGCCTACTAATCACTGGTCAACAGCAAATTTTACGAGGAGGTGTGATATATTGATTCTTAAAGTGCTTTCGGCCCTGATTCTGAAAATATTTTTCTAGCATACGGTATCAGGCTTTTAAGATATTTGCATTTTAATTTTTTCAATGTTTTGCTGTATTATTAATATAAGCACATTGCGCATGGTAACACTATCCAACCTTGATGTGATTAACACCATTTTATCTGGTTTTACTGACTTCTTTGAAAAGGTATAGAGTTGAAACACTCATATTTTTCCAGCCTATTATTATCCATATTTTTATCAACTGTTATTTTGTTTCTATGCCCAAAAATTGCAAGAGAAACCATCAGTGTTGTAAACAAGTCATTTTGAAATGACTTAAGTCCCAGTCAAGTTATTTGCAAAATAACTTAAGTCCAAGTCAAGTCTTTTTGAATAAATAACAAGTCAAGTCCCAGTCCAAGTCATCAGTTTCGCAAGTCAAGTCCCAGTCAAGTCATAATTAGAGCAAGTCAACTTCAAGTCACGTCCTTGTCGTAAAAATAAAACGTTGAACTATTGGAATTTTTAATATCGTACGATTATGAGCAATAACTGAACTAAAAAATGAGAAAAACTTAACTTATAGCAAGTGATTTGTTTTATGTGCAAACATTTGGATAACTAGCTCAATTTTATTAAAAAAAGACTTACAGAAAGCACTTCAATTCAACCTAAGTAATTTGCCCAAAAGACTTAAGTCAAGTCAAGTCATTTGCTCGAAAGACTTAAGTCAAGTTAAGTCATTTCGCCCAAATGACTTAAGTCAAGTCAAGTCATTTGAAAACAGTGACTTAAGTGTACTTAAGTCAAGTCATTGACTTAAGTCCTTACAACACTGGAAACCATGATCTTATTTGTTATATTTGTGGAACCAAAAACAGGCAACCAGTATCGCTTCAGTTATCAATAAGTTGGACAATCATACTTTAACTGTCTATTAGGAAACCAAGACAAACATGTATTGTACACTGCACACTGTGTACACCTTGTTCAACTGGTTTACACAATTGGCTTAAAGCTAAACAAACGATCATTATTATCCATACATTTTGCTGTTTCCCTATTATGTTTGCTTTTTCATTACGAAAGGCTTTTCCTAACACCGTAAAAGTAAAACCTGTACCACATAGCGTTCCAATGCGTGTTTCGCTATCACCTTATGAAAGTCTTGAATTATCCTTAAAAAATTGAAGATGTTGGATTTATAGTGGAATGGAGTTTTAAGAAGCAAACGGTTCAACACCAACTCTGTTTTCCTGACCAGGTTTAAACAGACTTACTAGAGATGCTTCTTTCACAAAAAAAGCCTGAACTGCTCAGTGGCGTAGCCAGCCGAAAATTTGGGGGGGGGGGTGGCAAAAATTTGGACTTTTTTGTTTAGCTTTTGTCATTGTATTAACTGCCGTGACGAACACAAAAACAATGCTAGCAAAACGTTTAGAGCAGGGGTGTTCAAATGATTTCTGCCATGATCCACCACAGCCAAACCTGACAACATGATGATCCACCAAATACGAATAGTAAACATATTGGACACGCTTTAATTTTTATGGTGCTTTATTTATGTAAACGCGATAAGTTTAATGTTTAATGTTGTTTAGTGTTTGTTAACCTTTGTAAGTCAGGGCGCAGGTAGCGAGCGAAGCGAGCGCGATTTTTTTAGGTATACCGGCATTTCTTTTAAATTTCTTGCAAGTTTTTATTACATTACCGAAATTACACAATGTTAAAAAATATATATCCAACATTTTTGAATGCTTTGGAGCATAATGGTTGGAGGTTGTAGTAAGACGTAATAAGAATATCAAACCCCATACAGAAGTAGGTATCATTTTGAACGTTTCGAATAACTCTTTATTTATTTTCAACATAGAGACATGTTGAAAATGAATAAAGAGCTATTCGAAACTTTCAAAATGATACCTACTTCTGTATGGGCTTTGATATTTTTGAATGCGTTTTCTATTAACGGTAACGAAGCGCTGATCTAGTTTAAACGACCGCATCAAAACGTAAACAAGCCGGACGCAGAAAGATGATTCCCTCGAACTGGAAAATTTTTCGCACTTACGAGTTAAAATAGTCAAAAAGTATTTGAAATGGACTCGTATCTAGTTTGTTAAAGAGGCAGCGGGCCGAATAAATTACATTGGCGGGGCGCATCCGGCCCGCGGGCCGTAGGTTGCCGACCCCTGTTTTAGACTTTAGGTCTTACAATACCATCGAATTGGGGCTTTCTGTCGCTGACTGATATCCTCAAACGCTCACAAAAATTAGCATTTGGGAGTTTCGTTCTATGCTTGATTTTTTACAAAATTCATTAACACTGACAATTTGTATTCACATGAAAACATTATTTTTAAGACGCGATCCGCCATTTGAACATGACCGGTCTAAGGTATCATAACTATAGGCTACTGTTAGTCGGACGCTGACTTCACAAAATAACATATCTACGTAGCAAAGCTGTAGCATGTTAAAAAAAAATTCCGCCATACTGAAATCGGTCTATATTTTTTTAACCCTAAGAAATGCTATTTAAAAAAAGTATTTTAGAACGTAAAACAATTCCGCCTTTGCAAGATAAACTGTTGCTTAAAGCACAGCTAGTTTTGTGTGAGTTTTGCAAGACGAGAGATCTGTTCATTGTGTGACTGTAAGATAAATCGTGTTTATGACGGTAAAAGCAGGAAGTTAGAATACCCTAGAGCAGGGGTGTTCAAATGATTTCTTCCATGATCCACCACAGTCAAACCTGACAACATAATGATCCACCAAACACGAATAGTAAACCTATTGGTTGGACACGCTTTAATTTTTATGGTGCTTTATTTATGTAAATGTACCCTACAACATATTGATACCTTTGTTAGAGTCAAAAGTGAAGTGTGCTACAGCACCGAGATTGTTTCAGTGAGAAAAATGATGAGTTGGTTTAGACCAGGGGTCGGCAACCTTTTTCTAGTCGCGAGCCAACACCTAACTCAGAAAGGTCTTTGTGGGCCGCACAAAATGTTAACTGAGAATTGTGTTATTAAAATGTTAGAACAACTTTTAATCAGGCGGACCTCGGATTTTTTTTCACTTAAAGGCGTGTTTAATTACATTTAAGGAGGCACTAAAGTGTTGGCGCAAAGCGCGAAAAAAGGCGTTTGTTTGGTTCAAAATTCGAGCCCAAACGTCGTCATCCATACTGCTAATGAAAAGTGTAATAAAACTACTTTGAAGAAACGCGATAACTTTAATAGTTAATCTTTTAGTTTTTGTTAACCTTTCTAAGTGAGGGCGCACGTGACGAGCGAAGCGAGCGCGATTTTTTTAGGTATATTAGCATTTTAATTTCCTGTAAGTTTTTATTACATTGCCAAAAATAAAAAATGTTAAAAAATATATGACCAATATTTTTGAATACGTTTTTCGTTAACGGCAACGAAGCGCCGATCAAGTTCAAAAGACAGCATCAAAACGTAAACAAGTTGGAAGTGAAAAGATCATTCGCGCGAAGCGCTAAAATTTTTCGCACTTACGTATAGTTACAATAGTCAAAAAGTTAGTATTTTATTTTTTCAAGACTACATTAGAAGATCCGCACAAAACGTTGAAAAGATCCGGATCCGGATCGCGATCCGCCATTTGAACATGACCGGTTTAGAGCATCAACTGACTGAGTGTTTAACGCAATACTCAAAATCATATAAAGAGCAAAAACTGTCTAAAAGTTGTAAAACTACCTTAATTTATAGTAAACGCAATATTAACTACATCGTTTGTGACGTAACAATGCATGACAATTAAATGTGTTGAATGCCTGTGATCGACTAATGTGGTACAGCTCATAAATGCAAAAAAACAAATTATTAAGAGTAAAATGTTTATAAATTTTTTTGGGGGGGGCATGGCCCCTCAGCTGGCTACGCCTATGGAACTGCTTGCATTATAATTAAAATAAAACAACTTTCTTAAACAAACAAGACATAAAGACACGAAACTAACAAGACATAACTGTAATAAAACTTGAACCTACCGCAGACCTTTTTGCTAGTGAGTCATAACTCTAATTAATAGGAATGTAAGTAGTAGGATTTACGAAGCCACGCTACTTTATGTGCTTGTGAAACAGTCGAGCAAAACAGCATTACACGCGACTGGGCTATAAGAGAAACGTTAGTGACTGATATCACAAACCTTACCTCCCTCTTGCTCCAGGAATAGTTAAGTGGAGTTCTAAGGTGTTTAGCACTGCTCTATAAAAGTTTCTTATACTCAGCTAAGCAAAACGATAGGAATCTCAATGGGCCACACTATAAGTAAAATTCAGGATGTGGATTGTAGAACGTTGGAATTATGTGCCTGGCTGGCATTTAGGGGTTGTGTGCTAACTTTTAAAATATGCGAATTGCATTATTTTCTGGTAGGTGTTGATGATCTGCTTAGCTTAACATATAGGTGGGTTATGTATGATTGTATGTCACTCAAAATGCATTTTCAGCACTTTTACTTGAACTTTTTTTAAAATATAAATTTAACAATATCTTAAAAATGTGATGATGCTAGAGACAACAAAGCGCAAAAAATACATCTAAAATAAAATACTAACATTCTCGTTGTGAAAAATTGAACTTTTGTTGACCACTATAAGTAATTAATGTCAATTTACTTCTATATACTACCAATAATTAACTAATGTCGGTGAAATTTATTAAAATATTATTGGTAGTAGAAAACGCTGCAATGGATCGTCAGCCTTTGTTGTTATGCAAACATTGGGTAGCCCAGGGGTCGTCAACCCCCGGCACGCGTGCCACTTTTGGCACGCGAGATGATTTTCCTGGACACGCCAAATGATTTATCGCCCATGTTGTATCACTGAAGAAAGTGCAACCATTACATCGTTAACATTATATTATTACTACACTAACACTAGCGCTAACTAAACGGTTGTACACTTTTCCAGTTCGTGTCACAAATTAGTGTATTAACTGTTGTATTTAACACTATTGTTGATAGATGTTAAACTTGTTGTTTACGACTAACCGTTCCTATTACGTCACTATGCCTTAACTTGGCTTGATCTTTACCGCGTTAAAGCCTACGAAGCAGGGCATTGTACGTTGAAAGTAAGCGTGTGTTTTTGGTCGAATGAGAAACCAAGCTAAAAGCCAAACTGATATTATTAACACTTCTAGGTTTCGGCTGAAAAGCGTCAAAGTATGTTTCAAATTAGCGGGCATAGTATTGTGTTCGGGACGGTTAGTATTTTTCAGCAGATTTAGGGTATCTTTGCAGAATTTAACTTATGAAATTAGGTTTATTGGCGTCTCCCAAGATACGTAAATTAGATGTCAGATCATTCGTAAATGGAATGTCAGTTCACAGCAGTGCTGCGGAGTCGGATTCGGAGCTCGATGAAATTGCACATTTAGCCGGAGTTGGATTCGGGTTGTTTTTAACCGACTCCGCAGCCCTGGTTGCCAGTGCAAAACCAAATATAGAATTTTTTCTTTGGCACGCGAGTTGTTGATATTTTGAAATTATTCATAAACTGGCATACTGTATACAAAAGGTTGCCGACTCCTGGGGTAGCCTATTGATCGGCACTAAAATTACGGTATAGTATCATATGACTACCGATATTTCAATCTATAGTAACGGGTACGGTCTTCGATCGGATTTCGTCGGACATTTCAACAATGGAATAAGGATGTTTATCTCGACTACTAAAGAGCATACAATTTAAGAATTAACAAAACTACTTTTTGCAATTTACAGAATATTTTGGAATGAGACCTTTGTCTATAAACAGTATGTTATAAACTATTGTATATAAACAGTATGTTATAAAAGACAGCTCGAGGTTCATTTTAAATCAGTATTATATGTGGGGTACCATGATGAATACAAGAAAACAACAACTTACACACTGCTGACGAGCAAATGATTAGGTAACCAGCAAACATTGGAATGTCGAAGCCTATGACGTCTGTGAGGGGACCCACAGCAAGATTTGCGACGATTTGTACCAGAGGTTTTGACGCAAATAAGATTCCAATATAAAGGTTTTCTTGCGCCAAAAATGCGTTTTCGTTGGAGGTCTCGCAATTGTGACGATTTGAAGATCCAGTTTCATTTGATTGCGTCACGTTTGAAAACGAGGTTAAATTATTTTCCGCCGTCATTGTCGTATTTTGGCCACCGTCGGTTTGGATTAAGTGCTTTTTATAGAAAAATTCGGGAAGAACTGGAACTAAAAACAAATGTCAGACATAACCATAAATGCATCAAATCTGTCCACTGTAGTAAAGTTATTCAGGTGTCGTTTGTGCCGTAATATAGTTAGTACGACCTCAGAATAGTGTACACATGTCTATAACAAACTTATGTCCTTTTAACAAAAATGATGAAACTTATATAATATGCCGGTTTAATTGATTTTGACGGCTTACTATCGCAGAAAAAAGTAAAATCGTTGTTTATTTGTATAACCAGACAACGGCGAATGCGATAATCCCAATTTGTTCGAAACTTACCGACCGCTGTCAACAGCATGTTGTCAAGCATTAATGTTCCATATACAATCGCGATGATAACAGTATGCGATTGCTTTAGAGTACTCCATCGCTCTTGAATGTCCACTTTTTTGCACATACTCTAAACTATTTACCTTTATCAAGCACAAATATTGCACTTATTTTTACATTGAATAACGAATTTACTAGAAATCCCGATATTTTTTGAAACTATGGACGAATGTAATCCACACGCAATGTGGAACAAACGTGGGAAAATTTTCTAAGGAAATAATATTGCAGTAGTCTGCTTTGAACGAATTCTAAATTGGGTTTTAGTATATAGGCTACTATATAGTTTCGAAAACAAACTAGTCTAGCGGAATTTAACAAAATAACAAGTTTGTTCGCCAAAAATGTGACTTGTAGTACGAATGCATGCCTAAATAGTAAAACATTGTAGTAGGCCTATTTTTTAATCCTGTTACTCGCGTCAAACTATGTTGTTTGGGATGGGGTTTTTAAAAAAATACCAAAGTTTAAAATCGATTAGGTTATTAAAGTAAAATTTTAATTGACTAGCTTTCTAAAACTATGTCAATATCTTAAAATTCCGTTTGGTATATTTATGCTGGCCTCCTAAATTTTAAACAAGACTCTTGTTCTATCTCCATTTGCGAACTTATTAAAAAAATATTACTATTAAGACAAAAATTTGATAGAAAAACGCTGAATAATCTGCTGTTAAAAAAATCAAATATAATTCAGTGTTCGTCCAGCGACGTTTAGCTAAATGTATTCATTCTGTTTGATTAGCATTATAACCCTTCATGCCTTTCTTGAAAAAAATATATAACTAAGTCACTCAGACTAGACGATCTGTTTTGGGATTTTGCATTTTATTGTTTAACATCTTTAGTTTTTACCAGATATTTCATGGACACTTGACTAATACACAATATGCCTCTACCATTAGCCTACTACTTTCTTTTTGTCATTTTTTTTTCAGGTCAATAACTCGCCCTGATAAGCAAACACATCTACACTTCGTTTTCACCAGCATTTGATCATTCCAGTCATTATTAAATTTTAAGAGAATATGTCAATGTGCGATCGATACTGACAGCTGGTTAGCAGCGTAAACCAACAAATCGAATTAAGGACAATATTTGTTTAAGATAAAAGGGTAGTGGATTTTCAATCAATAGACAATTGTTTGTGAAGACCCGGCAAAATGATTTGTAATTACAGGTGATTGTAAAGTATATGAAGTATATCTTTTCCAATATATCTTTACAATAATAGTAGGCCTACGGCAAAGTGTGGTAGTCTTTTGTGTTCTAATTATAAGGATTTTTTAATAAATGTTAACTGAATAATATCGGTTAGAAATAAAAAATTGGGTATCTTCGATGCATGACAATTTTCTGTATTACGGAAGCAGGAAACAGGCAAAATGCGATTGTTAAAATATTTGCGTTACCGTACGTATAATATAGGTACAAAGCTAATCCTGCGCGTAGTAATATACTTCAATTTACATATTATGTGACTTGGTTGCAAAAAAAACGAAATTTATATAAAAGTTATTTAGATTTTTTTATGTAGCGTGTCATACGTTACACAACACCAATTATACCCTGCAAAAAACAAATTTACCACTCAATATTGAAACACAGGTTTAGACCAAAAATAACAGCCGCAAGCATTTGACGACCTGATACACCGAATGGTGCTGTGCTACAAAAAAGTTTCAGAAAACATAAATATTACCAAACTGATTTACATGATTTTGTTACATCGGAAATTTGCTCCCATTAAAGAACAACAAATGTGAACAAATGTGTGTAGAAACAGCTAGCAAAAAGTTTTCTGTTTTTTGGCTGTCAAACCCTAAAAAAGTTTTAATGAATTAAAAGGAATCGCAAACCTATGTATAGCAGGGTTCAGGGCCGGATTAAGGGTACTGTAGGCCTAAGGCTATTTATCAAAAATAATAAAAACAAAAAAAAGTAATAAAACACATACATGAAAAATTGAAATAAGTTACTGCAAAATAACATAAACATAATATAAACATGTCATAAATGTAATTAAGTGTCATAGACTCATAGTTTAGGGGAGATGTTGGACCAGTGGATCGATTGACGTTTTTACATCTGCAAGTTTTATATGCGTCGTAAAATAGGATATAGAGGTCCTAACGTGAAGTTTAATCTACCGTTCAACATACCACAGCATTTAAACCAAAATGTAAGAAGAGGAAAGTTGAATAAATGCACCTATACTTTCTAATTATTTAACAAATCAGTCATTTTAAATTAAATTAACTTAGGTAGTCATTGCAAAGATTGTTTTAGAACTCCGCCGAGGTATTTTTGATATTCGACTCTGTTTTGTCACTACATTTGACGAGATGATTTCGTAGATTATTTTAATAATGCGTTACCATTTTTTGCCAAATACGCTGTGCATAACCTAGCACCTGAATATTGGCCTAAAAGTTGTAGCATACCTTGCACGTTTCAAGATGGAATGTTCTTTTGCAAACTTATCAAGGAAATTGGGAAATATCTGCTCCAGGCACTACAAGTTAGTTGCTTGCACAACATTATTTGACGGAAACTTAAAGATTAGGCGAAGGTTGTCGTCAAGTAATTGGCTGCCCGATAAAAACGCTGACGCCGCACCACATGGCTACATATATAAAGCAGCACAGAAATTGTTTCGCCACAGCGACAGGCCTTTATCCAATCTTGCCACTCGCAAAAGTACGATTAGATAAAACGTAGTAAAAGGATACAATATTCTACTTTGAACATCCCTACTTGCGAGTAAATCAAAGAACGTGTCAGAAAATGAGTTACAATACGTTACAAGAAAGGTCATAATTAAAATCACAAATTTAAGTTAACAGGCAAATTTTATAAATAAAGACACTTGTTTAGTTGGGTTTTGCAAACTATGACCTAGCTAGAAAGTTATGCCCGTGGCCCCCAATGACCTCTTCGTGGCCCCCAAGGGTGCCTCGGGCCTCGGTGGAGAAACCCTGTTCTAGACTCCAAAACAAAATACAAATTCTATTAGATGACATAATTTTACCTTTTTTGCCTCAAAAATCGTTTTATTCTTTCGAATCTTCACATATCTGTTTTAAATGGAAAGAGGAAAAAAGTTCTCGAGTCATTGGTCCCTATAATCCACTGGTCCCACATCTCCCCTATTACGATGTTGCCTATATTTAAAATTTCAGTTTCCTTACCATACGTATACGGTTTTGGTTCACACTAGACGCGTTTTGCTTTTAGCGTTGGCGTCTGGCGCTAAACGTTAGCGTCGTCCAGTTCACACATAATGCGTTGCCAGCGTTAACGGCAAATTTCCTCGCTTCTAACCGAAAGTGTCATAGTTGAACTGTTTCAACTTCCGCAACCGAAAGCGTTTTAAAAAAAAAACGTTTTACGTCAACGCCAGGCGCGTCTAGTGTGACCCAACCTTTCTAATGATGTCATTTACATTCAAACCTCCAACAGCATCACTATCAATGCTTAAAAGGGACTCCCGCCATAAGACCGGAATAAAAACAACATCAACGTCGCCAAAAATAGGACCAATAACTAACAGTCGTAGTACCGCCTAAATGAAAATATGTCCCAAACCCGTCAAAATAAAACCTAAATGGCCATAATCAGGCCTAAACAACACTTTACCTAACCTCAAACTTTACCCCTACTAACTCTCCTAATAATTTTACCCCTACTCATTTTCTAACCCCTCCAATTACCAACCAATAACCCCAAACAGGGCCAAAATCCAATGCAAAAACAGCGAGTCCTATAATGGCGCCGGTCAAACTATGGCGTCCAACCGTCGACACCAAAACGGCCCATGCCAGACCTAACACAGCGCCCGATCGACCCATACCCTCTCCCTACAGTTTCAGGCGTTGTTTTGGCCATTTAGGCAATATTACGATGAATTTAGGAGGTATTTTAAAAGATTTAGGTCTTATTCAGACGATTTGATCTTATTCTGTACTAGGCAGTACAATCTGCTTGTTTGGCTTTCTTGTGTCATTGGTCTTAATACTATGGGTTTATAGATTTTTCTGCTTTAGGTATTGTTGTTTATTAGTGATGAATAAAATAAATATTCAAGCTGACCTATTACTTTTTTGTAACTTTTGCTTATAAGAGCACCCACTTGTTAGCGATAAATTTGGATTTGATCTGTCAAAGCCGGTTATTTACTTTATGACCTGACTTTTAGTAAAACAAAATAGCTATATATATTTTTGGGGGGCAATCTGTAATGTATTATGTGAAAACTTTATGCACTGAGTTAGTGAAATTTTCTACTGCTCTGTTAATCTTACACCAAACAGTATCTCCTAATTTAATTTTAAATCATAAAATTGCTTTCGTATTACCAACTTTAACAGTCCATAGACTAAAGATGGTTTAGCACTAACCTTGCAAACGCTTGTAAGAGAATTTGTCATAATAATTAGTCATCCATGTATAAATCCACGTGAACCTTATAGTAGATAACCATTGTTTGTACACGGCTATACCATATAAACGAAACGTGGTCGATATTTATAGGATAATATCAGAAGACGACATAGGTGACAGCAACGACGACTTTATAGACTATTTCCCTTGAAGAAATCACTCAGTTTCAGAAAATTGAATAACCCTGTAATGTGCACACAGTTTTCATTCTTTTTTGGCTAGGTGGGCATTTCTAGCCAGAAACAGCTCATACTGTCTAACACAGGGGCGTGCAACCTTTCATACTGCCGGGCCAAATATGTGTATTCGGATTAGACCACGGGTCACTTGCATATCTCGTCGTCTATCTGGTAGTGCAGTGGTCGGCAAACTTTTTGTTGCGGCCCAAAGTAGTATTTTCAGAGTTGTTTTTTTTCAGACCCAAAGTAGCCTGTTTTTCACATTATATAAAAAAAAAACAGTATAAAAAAAAAAAAAAAAAACAGTATAAAAAAAAAAAAAAAAAAGGCACGTGGGCCTTTCCAAGCTGAGCCAACTTAAAACATTATATGCCACACCAATTGTTAGAATAAAGTGCAATGAATGTACGGCTATCATGCGGCCAACAACTACGGTACATGATAACACCAAGCTATTCAAAAATAACTCGCGGTCCACAGTTGGCCTACCACTGTGTAGTGACGGACTACCACAAAAAAAATTGCTCACACACGTAGCCTACGTTGAACCTAACAATGCCACCTTAAAATTTTCTCAGCTGTGGAAACTTGTTAGATCGAGATGTTCGCGGTAAAAAACTGCTTTTTAGCGCAGAGAGAAATGTGTTTTCTTTTTTACAACTCACATGATCATTGAAATTGAATATAAAACAATTACATTTCAAATGAGCGAAAAAGATCAAACGGACATTTTTAATATGCTTCATTTACATGGCCATAAGTAGCTATTCGAAAGCATTTCAAGAATAAAAAAATTGCAGCGCTCAGTGCAATTCACTTTCACACAAAGTTGTACACTTTCCGCAACAGCATTCAAAACACATTTCGCAGTTTTCTTTTGTTAGCAGGTCACATTCTATTCTAATATGTTAGCACATGGGTTGGCAACCCCTGGCACGCGTGCCAAAAGTGGCACGCGAGTTGATTTTTCAGGGCACGCCAAATGATTTAACGCGCATGTTGTATCTCCTTAAAAAATGCAACCATTACATCGCTATCATATCATTAACATGTACGTCACTAACACTATCGCTAAATAAACTGTTGCACACATTTCCAGTTCGATCTTCAGTGTTCGAGTCGCAAATTAGTGTCTTAACGGTTGTATTTAATATTTTTTTGGGGGGGCCTTGTACTTGTTGTCTACGACTAACCGTTCGTATTACGTCACAATGCCCTAAAATTGGCGCGATGTTTACTGCTGCAAAGCAGGGCATTCTACATTAAAGTACGCACGTGTGTTTTTGTGCGACTGAGAAACCTAGCTTAGAGCGAAACTGTTTTTATAGTTCGGGAAAGGTTGCCCGTGATGGGACACGTTTTTTCAAATGATTGTAGTTCTCAGTGATAACAATGAATTTGATGATTCTAGATTTTCATCTTTTTAATTAAATCATCTTAGAAAAAACGTTGTTGTGTCCCGTCTTTGGAAACCAGAGTTTCATATGAAACGTTGTTTTCATATGATGGCACCCCACATCACCATATAAAGAAGATATACTGGCTGCTTATAGGTACAAGATAATTTAAAAAACTTACTTGTATACGTAAGAAACATGAACACACATATGTGTGTTTACAACTAAAATCTAGCCCTTCTGAAGCCAGGGGCGGATCTAGGGGGGGGGGCGATATGGCCATGGCCCCCCAAACTAAAAAAGATTTACATTTTTTTACTTAATAGGCAGCTTATTTTCGCGGTTCCTTAGGAAGTATGGCCTATTTTCGCCAAAATAATACATATGTTTAAGCTTTGTAGTGGTGTACGAGCTTATGGCGCCATATAATAAATTTCAAAAAAAAAAATTAAAATTCGTTTCGCGCACTCGCGCAGAGCGGCGTTTTTCAGATTTGCAGAGACGGTTAAGTGACCGTACGCTGACCTCGACTATATAATAACTAACTTAAATCAAAGTACAATTAAAAGCAAAAAAATCCGAGGCCCACCTGATTTCACAAAACCAACTACAGTAACTTAAAAATTGAGAGAAGTGCCATAAAAGAACCACAGCTGACCGACGCTATGGTTTTATTGCGACAACGCTATGGTTTTATTGCGACGTGGCCTCGGCGCTTTTCGGTGGCATGTGCGGTTGCTCTCGCCTTTTCGGGAAAAAGCAAGATGTGTAGACAATAGACATGGTAGCGTCTTTCAGCGATATTCTTCTTACCGGGTCAAACTAGGAAACCGGCCCACTGTAGAGGCTAACCTTATTACTTTTTCGTGCTTTCAAAAGGTCTGTTTTTCGCGTTATTTTGCAGGAGTTAGTTTATTCGTCCAGCCGATGTTATTTTACCTGAATTATGACGTCACGCAATGGTATAATTTTGTGACGTCATATCTGAAAAAATTGTGACGTCATATCTGAAAAAAATCCATGGCCCTCCCCAAACTGAAATCGTAGATCCGCGCCTGTCTGAAGCTGCGTTTTGACCAAGGATTACGGCTTACATATCATTAGTATACCGAAAGCCATTGCTGACTCTTCACCGAATCTGTCGATCAATTACGCAAGCAGGGCAGACTAGAAAAACAACTAGCCTGCAGTGAGGTTCGAACAGACGACCTCCGGTCAAGCCGGGACCGTCGCTTTACCAACTGAGCTATGCAGGCTCAGAAGGGAACGAGTCGAGAAACAACCATACGCCAATGCTTGCTCAATCTGTTAGTACAAGCAACTTCAATTGAAGGAGATTCGCAGTACCAATTGAAGGAGATACGCAGGTACCGGCTGAAAAACGTTGAAGTATATTCCAAAATAGCGGGCACAGTACTGTGTTCGCGACAGTTTTTGTTTTTTCAGCAGGGTTAATTTTACAGAATTTAACTTATAAAATTAGGTTTAATGGTGTCTCCCAAGATACATAAATTTGATGTTAGATCATTCGTAATTTAGATGGGGACTCGGGACTCGAGTAAGACTAGGTAAAACTACCCGAGTCCGACTTGCGGATTAACCTTCTTATTTTATAGAAGGCGTATCTTTATGGAATCCAAAACCTTATTTTAGTTACGTAAATCGGTGAAATACAGGCTGTAGAGTCTGAGTCGGACTCGGCTTGTTTTTACCCGACTCCACAGCCCTGGTTGCCAGTGCAAAACCAAACATAGAAAAATGTTTGGCACGCGAGATGTTGATTTTTTGAAATTATTCATAATCTGGCACCATAAGTACAAAATGTTGCCGACCCCTGTGTGAGCAGGACACATTCTATTCTAATTCTATTAAATTAAAATTTAAATGCTATATATAAGGCGACCTAGACTAAGGAACAGTCATTTCAACAGGTGCGGGCTAAAAACCGAAGCACACCGCGGGCCACATATTTTGGTTCCGCGGGCCGCAGGTGGCACGCCCCTGGTCTAACAGATTCATCTCAAACTGTTCTATTACAAAAATAAGCCTACAACACACAACGAATATGCTAATCTGTCATAAGCTCTAATGCAGTGGTCGGCAAACTTTTTTGTCTTGACTCAAAATACTCTTTCAAGAGCTGCTGAAGGCCCACTACATAAAACTAATGATGTCACGAAGCTACGTCATAAAGCACTTCATCTTAAAAAATCTGCGCGTGGTGCGAAAACTTTATAGTCTTATTTAATAAAAATTTACCTTTGTGGCGTTTTAAATCGCACGGCCCAACATGCCATAGTATAGGGCTACCATATTTTCAGCACCCAAAAAGAGGACATTTTTGCTGGCGTTTGAGTTTGATGATGTTTTACATTTCCTTGGTAGTTACAAAAACAAAGCAAAGCAAAAGTTACAAAAACAGACACAAAAACAACAAATCAAATTTATTTTTAAATATAGATTATTTTGCTTTATGGTTGTCTAAATTTAAAATATAATAAAAAAAATGAAAGCATCTGCCGAGAACTACCTGCATGCTATTATAGACCAGAGATCGGCAACCTACGGCTCGCGGGGATGCGGCCCGCCAATGTAGCTCATCAGTTCGCAGCCTCTGACAAACTAGTCACGTGTCCATTTCAAATACTTTTTAAATATTTTAACTACGTAAGTGCAAAAAAATTTCTTGCTTCCCGCGAATGATCTTTCTACGTCCGGTTAAGTACGTTTTAATGCTGTCTTTTGAACTTTTGAGCATCAGCGCTTCTTTACTGTTGCGCTGTGGAAGGCTGCCAAGTGCGTATCGGACCAACTGAAAACCTATTTAAAAATATTGAACATAATTTTTTTAACATTTTTTATGTTTTATTTTCTCGGCAATGTAATAAAATCTTGCAAGAAATTTAAAAGAAATGCCGGTATACCAAAAAAAAATCGCTCTCGCTTCGCTCGCCAGGTGTCCCCTGACTTAAAAAGGTTAACAAACACTGAACTAGATTATCTACCGGCATTGGAAGTTATCGCGTTTCCTCAAAGTGGTTTTATTATACATTTCATTAGTAGTATGGATCACGACGTGTCGACTCGAATTTTAAACCAAACAAACGCATTTTATTCGCGCTTCGCGCCAATACTTTACGGCCGCCTCAAATATAATTAAACATGCTTTTAAGTGCAAAAAAAGACACGAGGCCCGCCTGATTTACAGTGGTTATAAATTTTATGCGGCCCGCAGAGACCTTTCTAGTTTGGTTTTGGCCCGCGACTAGAAAAAGGTTGCCTGATCCCTGCTATAGACTAACTAGAGACAAGCTTCTGTAAGAAAAAAGAACATATAGCCTACCATACAGTAGCAGGCTAGGCCTGCTTTATTAATAGGTCTTTTTTCACGTGAGGAGCTGCTGCAATTTTTCTTGCGCAATGTTTGCAATAACAATCAAGAAGGTAGGGCTGGTAGAGCAATTTGTTGGAAAACCTTTTTTAAACAAGCAATTTAGCATGTTTCGTGGCTATAGTAATTTTTTTGAAATAAATACAACGTCTCGCCTGAACCTTTTGTTGAAAAAAGTATACTCAACTAAATCGAAATGCGAAAAATAGGACATTTCGGCATTTTGGGCGTCCTCGGAGGACCATTCACTTTTCTTGAGAAAAGAGGATAAATCCTCTTAAAAGAGGACATATGGTAGACCTACCATAGTGTGCATAGCGTTTTGGGGCTTACAGCGAATGTAGTGCTATCACGTGGCCTACAACTACATGACAAAACTGAAATATTAAAAAATTGCTCGCAATCCACTAAAAATTGGTCAAAGGCCAACATTTGGGCCGCGGTCCACAGTTTGCCGACCACTGGTCTCTCTTCAACCTTTTTCGGTTTGGTGAACCTTTAAAGCTGTTGTGACGAACTCGTGCACCCTGTTTACTTAAAAAGTAAACTGAGGTAAAAGCTATATGAAAAATCATTATGCATATTAATATCATCATGTCAGTTAAACCGGGCGGAGCAGCCGAAGTTTTACATACTGTCGATGAAAGCTTGAGGGTACTATTGTATGTCATAAAACAGCATTCAAACAAACTTGACTTCAAATATCATTAGTTCATTAAAAGTTTGTGATGCACCCTTGTATACCTTTTAGTACTGGTGCACCCCATGTATATTTTGATGCACCCTAGGATGCACCGTGCACACCGGTTGAAGAGCACTAGTCTAATGTACCTGTCCTATAACGTTCGTTGTATGCGCCCCGGTCTAAGCGCAGAACGGATGAGGCTAAAGTTGTGCGCAAATGTACAATCTTGAAGGTGACAAGGCATTGCGCGAAGCGCCTAAAATTGCAACTATTTGAAAATGCAAAACTTAGTTAGATTTAAAGGATGACTTGAAGCGTTGAGCACATATTATGTAGATTCGTACATTTGTTCATTCCTTAATATGTTGGCATTAAGTGGTGGCCTTTAAACAGCTCAAGGTTGAAATACGTGAAAATTTTGCATAGAACGACTTGCAATGCTATTGAAGCTTTTAAGTTGCCGATGTGTTTCTTGCGATACAATGGATATATTGCAAAGTCGGTGTAAATCGGAAGAAAAACAAACGTGGCATTAACCAAACTGGGTTGAGAAATGTGAATCATTCTGTTTGAGAGCAGTGGTTCTCGATTTTTTATATTCCTTTCCTTACAAGCCCAAGCACTGTCAATTCCTCCCCAGCAAAAACACGAAGTATTCTACCTTTTTTTATTTATTACTTCTGAAAAAGTAATTTGGCCAAAAGCCAAGACTTGTTACAAAATTTGGATGAGCTAATCGTCTGAAAGTTGAGTTCTGTATAGGTAATTATTAATTTTATACCTGCCTCAATTGGTGTATATATTTCCTAAATAGCTATTACTGTGACGAAACAATATACTTAGATTTATGGGCCTAATAGACTCTTTACAATACCAATAATTACAGGTAAATAAACTTTTTATTACACTTAACCAATTAAATATCCATTTTCCTCCAAAATTTTCCCCTGCAACCAATTTCTTCCCAAAATTAAAAAAAACTCCATCCGAAGTGAACCACTTGGTTCCGATTGAGAGCCAAGTGGTTAAAAGTTAGGAAATGGCCGTTATCTTAAAAAGAGGTAGGAAATGGCCGTTATCTTAATTTTCATTTATATTTTTAGACCTTTTACTGTCAATCAAAAACTCCATTTACAAATATTAGGCTAGGTTTGACAAACTTTCGTTTCAAAGAATGTCGCAGTGCAGAGGGCGACTTTTGTCTGTAAACACGCCCAATTGCGTTAAACTAGCAAGAAAGACAAAAGAAATTCGCACGAAACACAAAAACTATTACCATTTTATTCTTTAAACAAGCTAAAAATCGGCATAGATCCGTCCTTGGAAAGAGTGTACATATATCTACATAATAAAAGAGAAAGTTTGTGAGATGTAAGTGTGTGACAAGATGTTCGCTCAGTCAGTGATGAATATTAAATGAAATTCGAGCGGTTTGATGTTGCGCCGCTTTAGCTCAGTGGTAGAAAACTATTCTCGTGAACCAAGGGTCGTGTGTTCAAACCTCACTTGTGGAAAACTGTTGTAATGCTGACTTTGTTTTTACATTATATTTGTGTTGCATCACAATGGAAATGTTACGTCACACTCAATGCGATTTACAACATGGTACAATGTTACCAAGATTGTGTTTAAGCATGTATCCCAGGCCCCAGCGTTAGTCAATTAAATATAGGTATATTTATAGGTTTTTGTGGACCCCCTGTTGAGAAACACTAGGCCTCTCTACATGAGCAAATTAAGTGAGCTAGCGCGCTTGTCTGACACACTTAAAATGACGCACGGCGACGTCGCCTCGCTTGACTGTTTTTTTATCGTGCTAAAGCGCGCTAAGTCTAGCACGCTCGTAAGAGGTAGGTTAGTCGCTTAATAAGTGTGTTAAGCAAATTTCTATCTCTTGGGTTGGCGTTTACTTTGCGATTTGTTGTTAAAATTATAATTTATTTCATCCTACTTAAGTACAGTTACCAATTGAACATATTTTCACCAAAATTTTAATATATATATGCACATATTGGGCTATGATAGGTATAGGGACGTTGGACACATTAGGTAATGGGTATTGTTAATATTATTTGCAGAAAAGAATTAACAGTTATCGTTTCCACACAATTTAACCATTTGAATTAGTTTTATTGAAAATAGTACTGCATATAGATTATCTTTAGAGATGTGATTACAAAAATAGACATATCGCCACAAATCAATGATAAATATCAACAAAATCCGACAATTGGTGCCTAGGAGTTCACGATTAACATGGATTAAACTTCGCTGGGTTTCCGCCATTTTGTACTTGACGCGCATAATGTGCTTCAAGTAGATCAATTCGTTTTCCCGCGCTTTTGTAGGCATTCGTGCGCTTTCTAACACGGGTCAGCTAACACGCTCATGTAGAGAGGCTTACTATTATAAACTATGCCAACAAACGTGTGCAACGTTCCAAGTAAATACTTAAGTTTAACAATGCCAAATTTTGGCAGAGTTCGCAAAATATCGCGTTTGTTGTCGCAGTAAGTAAAAGATAGTCCAAGTTTAATTTACCTTCGGGGAAAAAATTAAACTAAGTACATTTCCTTCATAAAGTAAAATTTTAATGTTTCCAACTAAGACTATTATGTTTAGGAACTTATTGATGCCTGTTTACGCGTAAAATTTAGGTAGAGTTCGCAAATTACGAAGAATTGAATTTTTTTATTTTTAAGCCGTTTGTTAGCGATAGTGATTGTGGCCAAAGCCTAATGACTTCTTACAATGTGTTTAACCCTCGCAATACTTGGCAGAGTTCGCGAAATATTGCGCTTATTGCAGTAGTTGACATTAATCATTTGTTTTTTCAATGAGGATTTTTCTCACGTTTGACGCAGTTTAGCACTGGGATTACGTATTTGCTTAAACATGACGCTATCAGACAAGTCTAAGCAATTGCTGCCGCGACCTTAAGTTTTACGTTTGGGAGTTATTCTCAATTGACAAACGTCACGGGTTTTCGTTACTTAAAAGATATTGCATGCTTAGCCAAGTGTTGTGCGCTATAGTTAACCGACTTCACATCACATGATTTGAAATTTCTATGTAGTGACACTCAGTTCAAACGTTTAGGCACAAGCAAATTTGTTATGACATTTAAAAAGATATGGTGGCATTATTTATGTCTTTTAGGAAGATCTTACGAATATCCGGTATACATTCTATATAACCTGGGCAACGCCGGGTATTTCGTCTAGTATGTTACTATTTGGGGAACCGGGAGAATGTGAACCAATCAGCGTCAGTTACATAACATTTCAAACGCCTAAAAAAAACAAGCAATTTAACAAACAAGGCTTCACTATGACGTCACATGCATAAACATACACCTACCAAGAGATTTGGCAAATGAAAAGCGATATTTACACTCTCTAAAGCAAAAACTGGGGTTCAACTACAGTTTTAGGGAGAAAATGAAGGCATAATCGAAATATTAGTGTATATTTTAAAAGTAGTCATTTTTCAAAAAAAGCAGTTTAATCTAAAACAAAACGGTTTTGTACTGATTGTAATTAGACACCATTTCACTTTTACGTTTTTAGACCGAAATGAACAAATTTTTGAAGTTTATTTGTATTGTGACGTCAATTTATGACGCCATTTTTTGAAAATTTTAGCCCATAGTGGTTTACGCGACGTCAAAAAATTTTTTAGGGGTCCGCGGTAAAAAAAGTTTAAGAACCCCTGTTCGAAAGGTTCACAAGAAAAGGCACTGCAAAACAAGAGTGTGTAAATACTACATAAAATACGTTATCATACACACAAAGCCATAATGCTGGGCGAACTGACTACTTGTGTCATCGTAGTAAATTTAGCAAAGGTTACATTTACATATTGACATATTACCAGGTCTGCAAACCCATATTATGCATAACGCAACTCACCAAGAATAATCTTCCGGGTAACAAATACTTCCTTTTTACACGAAAAACAGCAATACAACCTGCACTACGACAGTCGACCACATGTATCAGAAAGTTAGTTCACAACGGTTACAACACCAATGTGTAACAGTACCGGTATTAAATTTCGGTGATTACCCTTATGAAAAAAATGGAAACTCGAATTCACACGTAAGTTTATGTCAAGTCGTGTCAACGCGATTGCACATCAGCACTATTTATAGTTTGCACAAGTAGGTGAATACAAATGGCACTTATAGTTGTTGCTCAATACGTGTCGTAAATGCAGAATAATTTAGCTTTTATTTATAAGTTTTTTTTAACTATTGATAGGCTTGAATTTTAATATTAGTAGGTATGACCTACATGGACACAAGTCACTATTCAAAAGTACACAAGAACGAAAAAGTTGACTGTTTTGTTTTGTTGATAACTCACATTCGTTCGGAATTACTTCCGCTTTCTGCTTCCGTCAACCATCGAATTTTGATTAGAATTGATGACTTAAAATTATGAACTAGTTAGTAACTAACTGTTACCAGCTACTTCAGGAATGGTTCCATGGTTGTTTTTAAACCATATCACAGCAAAGGGCTGTCGTTTAAGGCGATTTTTTGTGAATTAGAATTTGCTTTAAGCTCAATATGACCGTTGGCAGTAATGTAAGGTATATCGCTAAATTCCTACCTCATAGGTAGGCCTACTGTGGTTATTCTAATAAGATTTACATTCTAAAAGGTGACCTAGGAAAAATCAGCACCGGTACGATAAGTTTGAATATTCTAACAAATACCAGAGCGGAGATATTAATGATTGAAAATCATCAACGGTCAATGACCGCACGTGTTAATGCATCAAAACGACTGGCTAAAGTTTAGTAAACAAATAGACCTACGCAAATTTAAATAAACCTGCGTGACCTTTAATTTGCCTATGAATATCAAAAGAGATCAAATTACCAATAAAAAAAACATAGGATACCTTAAAAAAACACTACAAAATGACCGGCGTCACAACAGTTTTTATACCGTAGCCTATATAAGAGATACAATACGATATTTTCAGCTCTGTCTAGGAAACCACCGTCTAACAACCAGTGGCATATTAGTCCGCGAATCCATCAAAGTGTGTTAGTCTTTGTGACGTAACTGTCTTACAGAAATTAAAGTTATTTTTTCGTAAGTTTTGTGATTACCCCAGTATCCCATGTATAATTTTGGTATTTTATTTCAATTAATTTATCTTTTAGGATTTTTTTTTTATTATGACCTGTTGGATTCTTTTTAATAAATTTGTCCACTTATTTGTATGAGTCAAACGCTTTGTAAGTAAAGCCAGTGCAAATGCAAACGTATGAGTGAACTCGACAATTAAATAAGCAAGTCAGGTCCCATGCAAAGTCAGTGTTACCTTTATAGGCCTTGTCAATGTTTGCTCCATTGCTGTATCTCCACGATCACTCCCTTCGTTTAATAGATATACGTTAAGAGCAAATCTTTTACGAACATCCCACTACCGCTACAAATGGATAAAATAATCTTTACAACATTTGGGGCTGCTGAAGGATCACCGAAAACGTTTAACAAATTGGTGTTTACGCTTGCGCAGTTTTAATTGATCAATGTAGTCTGGGGTCCATTTCTATCTGATACGACTGGTTTTCCCTGTTTAGTAAGGGCAGTTGAATACAATTCTGTCAAATACATTTTCTAAAATCGAGCGTATATATTTTAAACTCTTGTCAAAACAGTTTGGTTTTCTGTTAAAAAAATCAGAGCTGTTCTTTAGATCGAAATAAAAATATAAACGACTAATTAAAATCTTGTCTGCCTTTAAATCATTGACATAGCAGGTAGATGTCAAAAAGTTGTTGTTTGTAGGCTGTTAAAAAAATGACGCTTTCGTATTTTGTAACTATTGGAATTCCTAAACTACTCTGATTTTATATAGGTTTTAGCATAGCAAACACCAACAAAATATGTTTTTGTAAACATCTTTTAGGAGTACAAAGGTTGTTGTTTATATAGTACTTAGGCCCTATACTTGGGTAGAGACCGTTCCTGCATGGCCAAAGTCGTGAGTTTCAACCTCAACGCAGATTATAGTTAGCCCAGTCTATCCTGGCATTCCAATGGACTCCTTACGTGATACTGGTTTGGTTAGTCCAGCGTGGTTCAACTATACTTTGTAGCGCGCGAGAGAAGCAGTTTAGATTTTAGTTTGGAGGTCCATAAAAATGTTTTACATGACTTCAAAAGTTAGCTAACTATGCAGCTAAATCTCGTGCGTATGCACAACTTCAAATTTGATCCCCTCCTGCATACCTCAGTTGGTGAAGCGACGGTCCTGGTATCTCACTTTCAGGGCGTCGGAGTCGGGACTCGAGTAAGGCCACGTAAAACTACCCGAGTCCCGACTCCGACGTGCGCAAAAAAACATATTTTGAAACTGATATGGAAGCCAACTGTAAATTGCAAAGGCGGAATCGGACATCGTGGATATTTTCTAACCATGTATTGTGATTGGATGAATTGTATGACACCCCTATATGTGGATTGCTGAATATCCAACGTATTTAATTACATAAATTGGCGGAAAACAAGCTGTTGAGTCAGAGACTCGGGACTCGATGAAATCGCACACTTGGCCGGAGTCAGACTCGAGTTATTTTTGCACAAAAACATTGGATTGATTAAATCAGGGTGGTCCAAACCCAGGCCCGCGACATCATTTTTCGTGGCCCGCAAAGCACTATTGAATTATTGCAATGTATACCTTTGAGGGTTTATTCAAATAAATCTAAGTATCCAACGAACAGTAAGCATACTGCAATTGTTTGGTTATGATCACATTTTTTGTTTATACCATTGAATAAACCAGTTTCCTCTCGCTTACCGAATTCGGATCCAGGGGGTGGCAAAAACACCTAATTTTTGGGATGTGTTAGACCGGTTTGAGAGAAGTGCGTCCTATATGAAACTTTCTTTCTAAAATCGCTGTTTTGCGAACTTATAAGTTATATTTGCGTTTTAAAGCAAATGTACGATAAAATTTATCGCGCTGCTAGAAAGTATTGTTTTACAGTTTTCACCGTGACTTGAGGCTAAACGCCGTGACCCTTTCCAAGATGCAATTTCAGCCAAATTGATCTGGTTAATTAAACCTTTTTGCGCAAAATGATAACGTCTTTGTAATTTAGCTATTGTGTAGTATGCAACATCTCTCTTACGCGAACCTTATAAAATGCAGTCTTCTAATTAAAATTTTTGTCAAATACGCAAATTTTTCGCGCTTCGCGCACACCATTTTTCCCCGTCTCATAACATTCGATTTTATTTGCGCACAAGTTCGACGACAGAAGCAAGTTTCTGGAGCGTATCTGTCTTTCGGTGCTACTTTGTGACGTTATCTTTAAACATTTCCGGCCCCAACCAAAAAAAAAAAACGTTTGATCGGCTCCTGGTACGCATGTAGCCTACTTTATGTGGCCCGCAAAGAATAGGCGAGAAATATTGTGGCCCGCGATGCAGTCAACCGTGGACCACCCTGGATTAAATGATTTACGTTAGCCACGATATGATGGCTTCTGGCGTGTTTCGAATTTCGGTCATACTAGCATTTGAGCGCTTTTGCAATTCAAACCTAAATTAGTGAGATGATTTTATCTGAGCATTTTTTACGAAGCACCAAGTGCGGGTCATAAAACATTATCACGCAGATTGTTGTAGGGGCTACCAGTCTAAGTAAACTCACTTCCAGACAACTTCAGTTGTTTGCCTTAAAACATTTAACAACAAACCATTAATCGTTATAAATACAATACTTTTAAACATAAATTGCTTAACATTGTTTTTTTTATACTTGAAATAAAACTCACTAATACAAAAAAACATAGAATATGAAAAACAACTTTTCATGGAAAAGCGACACCATAGAAAGCATGGCCTTCTGAGTTGAAACACTTGTATGAACACAGAAGAGCGCGCACTGGAATCACCGCGTTGTTGCACTTGCCGATTTTGAGTTCCTAAAAATACAAGGCTTTGTATAATTTTTTTATGACCTATAAAATATTTTTTTTTTACCAAATATAGATTTCAGTCACATTAACTGATGATGGATACAAGCGCATATCAAAACGTCTTTATTAAGATGATGACGTTTTCTTGACCTATTTTGCTTCGACACTCATTTTCAAGCTACATTACAGATCCATGCTGAGTGTACCTAAGTACTGTATTAGTGTATTGAGGTCGTCAGTCATTTGTTTATAATTTTTTTACTGACGACCGGTAGAACACAAATCAGTTATTGTCTACTCTGGAGTTTATGTAAAACTCTTGAAAATACTTAGTTGACATTTTTGGCTTATAAAAACGACAAACAAGACATTGGTTATTTTTTTGATAAATGATGAGCAAATAGTTTGATTAAATTACAAACAAAAAAGAAGTGCAAATGTCGAAATAGGAAATACGACAATTGTAAATCACCACTGAAAAAGACACCCCAAATTCTGTTTTGTTGAAATCTAGGTACACAACTATATGAAGCAAACACAAAGTTCGAGTTAAACCTAATGCAAAAACCGTTTGGTTAATTCTGACGGCTCGCGAACACCGTATATTGTTCCAATTAAGATATAATTAAATTAAAATCTTGTCGGATGTTCTTCAAAACTAATTTTGATAAATATTAAAATCACTACAGTTTAATTTTGTAAACGACTGTTGTGCAATTTGGAAACCATTTTGAGTTGCTTTATTTTTAACAAATTTTGCCTAACATGTAAATCTTGACAAAAGTCAAAACATAATCGCCCTAGTAATTGCAGGTATTTTTATGAAATGCAAAAATTTTAATTAAGTTATATGTGCAATCTTTAATCAAGGCTATAATTCATCCCAAATTCATAAACATGATTTCAAAGCGGAAATATTTTGGCCCGTGAGGAGGTTCCGACGACTATATTTATTTTACGTTTTTTAATTAGATTTAAATTAAAATTAGAGCATTTAAGTTGTTTTCAAATTAGATTGAAATTAAAATGGGAATATTTCAGTTTTTTAAATTAAATAAGAACTAGAATTAAGGAATTATTCAAAAATAGAAAATAAACTATAAGTTGAACTAGAATTAAATTTATTTAATTAACAATCAATTTAGTTTAAATCACAATTTATCCTCACGATAATGAGTAATATTGGTATTTCTTAGCCTTTGCTTTTCACACTGTATGTAGTTGTCCAGGTCGGAAAGGAATTAAACGCTAATTAATCGGAAAACATTTCTAATAGACAAAAATCAAAACGAATGTGGCATTTTTATTTTCCCAAAAAAGGGATAGTTTTCACACTAAGAGACCCTCACACCTCTTTTCAGGGATGTTGTAATTTGGGTAGCTTGAATGGTAAGGTTTGGATTCAAATTATTTATTTGCTTGACCAGTTTTGAGGACGCAATTCACTGACCGAGTTGATTTAAATGCAAGCGAACCAGAATTTAAAATTTATTTGGGTAAAACATGGCTGAGAAGATTTCAAGTGATTCTGTCGCCGAAAATCGATTTGACTTAACTTAGGCCTGATGCCGAATAATCACAAAAAAATAATTCTACTCGAAAGATAAACAAAAAAACGTCAATTGCAAGAGGACATTTGGGTATCTTTCAGTGTCCTTGGGGGACCATTAATCGTTTTTTTTTATTGGAAAAGAGGACAAATCACCTTAAAAGAGAACACATGATATCCCTAGATTAGTTGGTACAGACCTTGTTTTTAGGCGATGTATTTAATGTTTATCAACAAAATAAGCGAGTGAAGGAACGCCTAAACCTATATCCAAGGAGTCCACTTGGCCTGAGCATAATTGTGTGTTTTGCACGTTGTTTAATTTCCAAAAAAAATATTTTTTACTGCGAACAGAACTTAATCTATTATAGAACCACCTCACCTTTCCAGCTTTTACAAACTTAACGCACTCAAGCCACGTGTTAAGGAAAGCTTCTGAGCAAACCGCGCAACGACTCGCTTGACTTAACATCTCCCTGACTCCCGGAAAGTACCGAATCATGTGTCGAATCGCTGAACCTCTAAAGATACAAATGTTTTTCTCATAAAAATGAACATAAACGATCTGAAACATTGATAAAATAATTAAACATTTTGCACACATTAGGGCTAGTAAAAATTCATTAAAGTCACATTATTCTCATTTAAAGTCAGGTTTTTTGCCATTGAGTTAAATGAATTGTCACTGGTTAACCAGTGATATTACATAAAAGCTAAGGGTACTTTTCGAGCTCAGAGCTTAATACATTTTATTCATTTGTCCTCAGCTTTATATGCAAAATTAATAAAATGCCGACTTGCTTTAATATTTTTTCTGTTTTGAAATCAAATGTCAGTCTTTCAATTTATGATTTTCAGATTATGTCTTATATATATAGTACCTGTAGAGAAAAAAGTTAGTATAAGTACCCCAGCGAAGAGAATAAGGTACGGCAATGACGAGACACATTTTGCTATTTTTGCGATAGCTTCACCCCAGCATTTCTAGGACGCAGCAGACGCAGCAACATTATTTGCACAACCGATCGTGGTCAAAAGAAAAACAATACCAGCTCAAGTACGGTGGCCCAATGTTTTGAGAGAATATAGAAACCATTTAGCTGACTGCTAATTTTGCCTTGTCAATGTCAAAGGGTTCAATAAGAAGAAATATATTTCTTGGAAATATCCTAGCATCGACTATCCGACCGGTTCCTTATTGCTATAATATATCCGGTTGCTGTCTTTAGTGATCTCCACGATTGATGAGGAAGGTTTTTCTTCGAGTGCAAGTTTATCTATTGAAGGGGATAAAGAAAGCACATACGCACCGGGCTCTAAATGTTTGTCATAGTCCTCTGTACAGTCAATCTGGACATAATGATCTTGTCAGTGAATTGAATTAGCCTAAACAGTCTGCTAACTTTTTTAGTTTTAGATTTCTGCAATGTGGTATAAGTGTCTCTTTCTATCGTAACAGAAAAACAGAATTCAGAAAGTATGTCAATTTCAAAAAAGTATGTCAGATGACCAACCAGTGTACTGTCATAATGCCAAGGAGCTTTTTCTTGCTATGGGACCGCCTGTAATATCGGCCTACAGTTCGACAAGAAGCTTACAAAGCGCAATGCGGACATTTACGGCGACACAGTAACCATCAAGGAGGAATATGTTAACATTAAGATGGTCAGGGAGAAGTTGAAGTGCCATAATCACGAATGGTTAATTGAATGGTGTAGACTTGCCAAAATACCCTTGCTTCTAGTGTTACTGGGACAGTAGAGCCTCACGCCTGCACGTAACGAACGACCATTTACAAGCACTGACATCGACTACTCTTACCCATAATGGTGAAACAAGGCATAATTCAGGTCAAACGCTACGGATGTAGGTTTGTAGGCGTATGTTCACACGCCTCATGCCTTCTATTTAGAACTGGGCACGACTTGTCAACTGGTTATTTCATTGTCGCTCTTGATCGGTTTATCGGACGTGGCGGCCCGCCTACTCATATCTACAGTAATAATGGGACAAACTTCGTCGGCGCTGAACGTATCCTGCGAAAAATCTTCGTACATTAAATCAGTATCAAGCATCTTTATTCTTGCACAAAAAACAACGTTAAATGGACTGGACTTTTAACCCATATAGTGCGAGCCACATGGGTGATACGTGAAAACAATTGATAAGATCTGTTGGTTGTCTATTGACTTTGCTGGGCAACTTCCAGACATTGACTGAAGATGTTTGAGGCGATATTCTAGCCCTCTTATTTCCATAACGTTTGATCATTTGTTGCTACGTGCAAGTCCAAACCTTGTACCCGCAGTGGCCGAAAGACTAGATTGCTACACTCGAAGAAGGTGGCTACACTCGAAATTTCTACCTCAAGTCGTGAGTATTGAAAATGTTGGCGAGGCGAATACATTCCAGTGATTGCGACGCTCTCCAAATAGCACTCCAGTAAAAGGAAACCAAAAGGGGACGAAATCGTGTTGCCATACGACAAAAATAAGGGACGCTGTTGGTGGCCGATCGAAAAGTTAATCGAAGCTATTCCTGGCGACGCTAGTGAGGTTCGCAAGATCCGTGTACGGACGAGCTCACCAAAGGGAAGTAAGCAGCTCGTATTTTTGAAGGAATATTAATAACTTATCCCCGAATAATTGGCAGTCGAGTCATATCTCATTTTGAAGAGTAGACTCGTAGCTATCATCCTATGAAAGTCACTCAGGACACATTTTAATTTTAGGGCCGAATATTACTGAATATTAATATTCATAATCATAAATATGAACATTTATATTTTAATGTTTTAAAAAAAAAAAAGTCTGATTGCTGGTGACGAGCTCCGGGCAATTCCACAGACCAATCGCGAAATCGTATCCATTTGTCGAAGCTGACGAGGGAGATGAGAACAAATAGTGATGACAATCTTACTTTCGCCAGATCAATACCTCGGTATCGCATTGATCTGGCGAAAGTAAGATTGTCATCCATAGGTTTTCGACTGAATGGCGTGTGACTCTGAAGTTAAAATGTGACTCCCAGTCCCCACATTTTCGGGCAAATGTTACGTCATCCGCCAACTGAACGTCGATAAAGTCACTGATCCTATAATAGTTCTTAAAGTTAAAAAACAAGTTCTTTTCACTTTACGGAATAATTCGTTTACTGATTTCCTTTTTTTATTTAGAAACCGCTTTCGTTGAGATCTGTTACAATTGGTGACTTGAATGAATTGTTGACTTTTAGTGCAGGCTACTGCAAACACTTTTTTTTTAAAAAAACACAAACATAGTTAACATAAGGTAAAGAGTTGCATGTGGCTCATTTTCAGCCGGTTGGTCACCCCCGGTCTAGTAGCAAAAAAATCAAACCTCAAACAAAGCCACTCCAAAAACAATAAGTTTGTTCTCAAAAATAATACAACTTAAGAAATTATGATACCATGCTATTTACATGTTTAGAATGCAACAGCATATTCATGTTTAGAATAAAAGCTCTTCTATTAGATGAGCAAAAGAGTATACGCTCCAAAATCCTTTACGCCCTCAAGATTACACAAGATCATCGAATCATTTGTACAAATGTCCTGATTTTACACGTTGTGTTAGTTTTACCTTGGGAAATAATTATTTGGTAATGTGTCATTAGATGACCGCAACTCCAAAATCATGTTTTTTCTAAAAGATATATTTATTTTTATAAAAATATTTCAATTTTTAACAGGAAGTAAGTTACTTCTGAGTCTCTCAGATTATAAAAACAAACTTATAGCTTGTGATATACCCATATACTTGATCCCAAAGACTAAAGTAAATACATAAATCCATCAAGATATTTTCAATTCAATACATTCATAATAGTTTACTTTACCCATATTGTTTTGCTTTGTACTACCAAAAACAGATAAAAACTTACTTTATTTTTACTTCTTTCATTACCAGCCTTGCAGCAAGTTCCTGCAAGTATTTGGATTTTAGTTTCTACAGTTAAATTTCCAAATTTTAAATCAATGCCTAGATTAAAATGATGAATATGAAAAATAAATGAATTGTACCTTTAGGGAAAGAATTTCCTCTTCTTGGACTGAATGTACTGGAATCTTGTCAAGAAGAGGGTTGGCTTCACAGTACAATTCGCGTAGTGGAATGTTGTGAGTCTTAAATAAACAATCTTAAGGACACATTAAGTAGATTAATAATGAGAAAACCACATTTACTTCTGTTGGAAAGATCCTTAATTCATTTCCAGCAACATCAAGAATATGCAGTTGGCGTAAACGTCCAAATCCCTGAAAATAAAAGTTAGCTGAGTGTGTACATTTTGCTGTAAAGTTAAAAGGTTTATAAATGTATCAAAAGTTGGTTTCAACAGACAAATCTAACACTTTTCTACAGTTAACAAATAATTTTTGCAAAAAGAATACTAGTTTATGAGGATATTCAGTGAAGTTGCATATGCATTTATATTGCAGTGACAAAAGTGTTTACCCTGAATTTGCACTCTACACAACTGAGCTTGTATTGCTAAAGTGTCAGAATGAGAGTTTAGGTATAGCCCAACATAAGCTTTAATATTAATACAATGACTTAGGTAAGCCTTTATGCTACCAATAATATGTGTATCAAAAACATTTTACACACAAACCAAATTTATGATTGTAATAAATAGGTGAAATTTTGGTTATTGTTTAAAAAACAACTAAAAAAACATCTTAGAAGTTCATGGAAGCACATTTATATATATAACATTGTAACATTTGATACTCAGTCAAGTATTCAAGAAAAAAAACACTATTCCTGATGTAAATATTTAAAACTTTTAAGTTTGTTTACTCAGATGTTGTATCAACTATATATAAACAATATTTTATGTAATATTTATCAGGAAGGTGGAAGGACAAACCCAACGCAACATTAGTAAATTTTTAGCAAAAGTATGCATCACATAAACAAAAGTCCACCAAATAACTTTCTTAAATTTGTATATGTTCCCCTCTTAAACAATTATTATGTAGCTAGGTAACAATTATTTAAAATTGTAGCCAACTGCCACACATTAAAACAAAATTGAGTTAGTAAAATGGTATGTGAAATGGGTTTTAATAATGTAATTTGTCTAGAGTAGTTATCTGGGGTCAGTTAACCAATTGGGATCTGTGCAAATGACTTGTTTTTCATCCTAAAACCAACTCAACATAGTTAAATTGAATGAAGGTAATTAGGTGAGCCCACACCAATAAAAATCACTATGTATGGTATTGGTTACTTTTATTGTTTTTTTTTTAATAATTTACATCGGTCTCATTTAGTGAAGTTTATTCTTTTTAAGTCATTTTATTACAAGGGAATATGAATCATTAACGAAAGTGTAAGAGGTCCACCATGTATTATTCTTTAATTGGAAACTACTTGGCTAGAGGAAGTTAAATTAATAACCTCTGGTAATTCTTTGATTTTATTTTGTGCGAGAAAAACTCGGTTAAGGTTGGTCATAAGACCTATTTCCAAAGGAAGAGCCTGAAGTTGATTATGTGAAGCACGCAGCTCCACCAAAGAGACAAGTGAGCAGATCTCAACCGGAAAATACTGAAGCTGGTTCCAATCCATGCTTAAAATTTGCAAGGAATTTAATCTGAAATTTTAATGAAGAATTTATACAGTTAATATCTTGGGTAATTTATTTTTCCACCATAAAAAGTGTAAAACTTACTGTGAAATTTCTGGAGGAAGTGAAGTTAATTGATTTTTGTTAATGTTTAGAAAAACAAGGTTTTTCAACTTGGCTATAAAAAAGTGAATTTTTTTGTATTTTTTTTATAACATTTGCTAAAATGATTGCACTTACAGAAAATTGTATGATTAATTCGGCAGATTTTGTTTCCAAATAAATGAAGCTTAATAAGCTTCTCCATGTGTTGAATTACACAAGGCATCTCTTCCAACTCATTGTTGCCTAAGTTAAGAAATTCCAACTAAAAAAGGATAAATATATATTCATACAGAGATCTAAAAACACTACAAAAATAGGCATACTGGAGAGATTAAAAAGAGTAATATATGCAGAATCAGACATGCCTTTCGTGCTTTTAGTTAAAAAGAGTAATTCACATTAGATACAGAGTGCAAACTGAATAATTTGTAAAAAAAGAAGATATCTCCTCGCCCCAATGCACGTTAATGGCCACAACGAATGAATGCAGTCGAATTAAGAGACTGATGATACCGTGATTGGCGAAATATATTTCTCTTTTATAAACTAGAACCTATAAGTGACTGATTTTGACTGAGACAAGAAAGTCTAAACTATATAGATACAGAGTGTTCTGCCTCAAAAATTACTTGTTTTATTAATGTTGTTAAATTAAATACCATTTGAACCTAGATGTATATTAACATGCAAAAGTACTAAAAATTAAACAGAACAGTTACTCACTTACATTTGTTAAAGATGATAGAAAATCTGGAAAAGTAGATAATTTGTTGTTTTTCATCTCTAAGACAGCCAGTGTTTGCATTCGACAAACTGGTCTTGGAACATGCTGCAGTTTTTTACCACTTAGCTTTAAATGTTTTACATTTCCATGTAAGAGTCGAACAAGTTGTAGTTCTTCAGACATTGTTGGCACATTTAATTAAATTTAAATATTTTGCTGGCACTTTGGGGTGATGTGTTACCTTTTATCAATCATCGTTTTCTATCACACCTAATAAAGAAATATATTATTATATTTAATTTACAAAATAAAAAGTAAAGCTAAGTAACTCCATAATCTAGGCCAGGGATGTAGAACCACTGACCAGCATGTTACACAGCGAACTATTACAGAATTTTATTTACCTACACGTATTTCAAAAACAACGAAATATATAACAGTACTTCTAGACAACAAAAAATGTTTCGCTTAATATTTGTGATACAGGACTAATGTTAACACTATGTTAACATACAATCCTTACAGTCTGGCGCATTAGCCAAGTTCAAAACTATGAAAAGATTTCTTAACTTTATAGCTTCTTTAATATTGTTGTGCAAATCATAATATTCATGTAATCCTAATTTATGTGAGAAAAACTAAAACATTTTCCAATAAATTTATTGTTTACCAGCCAAGGATTATTTATCGATACAGAAGATGCAGCAGCAAGTTTAGAATTAATGTTAACATAAAATTTAATGTATGGCCCACTTGTGTATTTATGGACTTCCAGATTAGGGTCAATTGTTAGTGACCTATGCAACAAAAAGTTTCATTATCCTCGATTTAGGCTTTCAATAATAATGACTTACTATTTTCTATATCAACTATAGTCCTAGGATTCCATTTGGGAATACTGTATTACACAGTTGCACACTTGGTTTATTTTTAATATTATATGGCAACCTTTGGTGCTGGAATAGAATTCACCACAATTATTAAGTTAACGCACAACATTTGAGTTAGGATGCGAGTTAGCGTTTGTCTGTGGGTGAGTCAAGTATTATTATATTCAGTATTTAATAATAATACTTGACCAATCCTAACCCAAAAGGCTATACCCCCCGTACCCCAACCCAAATAATGTGCGTTGTGGTAGGATTCTAGACCAGCGCCCAACCTTTAAATTATAAGACTGTATATACAAAATAAAGTATAAATATTAATACAATTTCAGTTAATTGGCCTTTGCTATCAAAACATCCTTGATGGTCTGTAAAAATGCTTGTTAACAAACTCAATTATTTTTTTAATAATCATGTTCAGTATAGGTGTGCACTACCCAGTGTTGATTACCTAATTTGGAAATTCAGTCGGCCCTGGAGTACAGTGTACATATACTATACAATGTCGATGAATGGAGTTAGTTTGGCCACAATTGACTTGACTGTGATCAATATCTAAAAACTTTTGGACTGTTAAATTTTGTAAAGACCAAGCTGCTTGAATATCGCCAAGATATGAAAACATTTTAATATACTGTTAAATTAATAGCTCACCGATAGTCATGACTCAAGATGCATTAAACATCCGATTGAAAAAGGTTGTTTATAAATAAAGTATAAGTTATCTTTGCATTTTTATTATTCAACAAATTCATTTCGTAATAGGGGATTTTTTTATTTAAGTTGCTAACGGCAACATAGCATTTTATTCAATATTAGCGACACTCAGTGAATCACGTGATTTGACAAAGAATTAAAGCAAATTCCAAATAATTCTTATTGTAATTTAATTTGTGAATATCTTAATTAAGTGTGCCTCAATCCTAATTATATTCTCATTCCAGTTTAAAAAAATACTACTTTGTCCAACAACGGCATTTCTAGCCTCAACTCTTTAGCCGGCGACACGACTTGTTGATGCCTCACAGGAATAGTTTGCATCCACATTCTCGTGAGAATAAATTGCGATTTAAACTAAATTGATTGTAAATTAATAATATGTAGTTCTAGTTCAAATCATAGGCCTGAATGCGGTAATTTTAATTCTAATCGAATTTGGAAAAACTTAATAATCTAATTTTGCACCCGATCCGTTAGAAATTAGTGCATTTCTAAGCAAAAAGGTCTACGAAAATTAAGGCATCCAAAGTATCAAAAAGTCCGACTTTTTAATTTGACTTAACAATGTGCTTAAAAAATTAAGTTTAATAATACTTGACGCACCTAAACCCAAACGCAAACCAGCACCCGAACCCAAATAATGTGCGTTGAATTAATAATTACATAAACGCTTTAGGCCCCAATATCTCATTTTGTGAGGTAACAATCCTATATACCATGGACGAGAAACTATCTTATGCCCACCGAAAGTTTATTTTTTTCCCCAGCATTCAAATAATTATTACATTAACGCACTTTATTTGGGTTAAGGTTCGGGTTAGCGTTTGGGTTAGGGTGGGTCAAGTGTTATTAATGCCATCTCACACTTTTTGTAATCTTTTGTGAATTTTCAGCGAATATTTTCAATTTATCTATACGCCGGGAGTTTACCTAAAGGTCCAAATTATAGTGCATTGCCTGGACCTCAAGGTCTAAAAGTCTAGACTTTTCTGCCATTGGATGCCCTAATTTTCGTAGACCTTTTTGCTTAGAAATGCACTAATTTCTAACGGATCGGGTGAATTTTGATTCTAATATAATTTGGAAAAAAATGAAAGGTGTAATTTAAATAGTTAGAATTAATCTAGTTGCTGTCCAAAGTCTGTTAGCGGCCGCTCTTTTACTTTAAGTAGTTAACAGAAAGATAATATCCCAGACCTAGACCTAAGCAGTAAAACCAATGGCTTATATAATATAGGTATTGGTAAAACGAAGGGCGAAGTGGGGATTTGTCTTGATACGTCGGTCGTGTTTAGCCAAGCAAAGCGCTCGAAAGCCCCTCAATGGTGAACGCAAGTTTTATTTTTAAACTAGTGACGAGTTTTGTCGTTGGAGGCGATTATACCGCACAGCTAGGGAGTGTGTAATATTTACTGGTAGTGCATATACAGCCCCTTGGAAACTTTTAGGAAAAAATGAGTTATCTATAATACAGCTAGAGCGCTGGGTTCGAGGCAACCTGGGAATAAACTCAAAACAAGGCGAAAAAATGGTCCCCAAAACAATACGAAAAATAATATTTGACCTCAGAGCCATAATCCAAATTGTCCATTCAACTAAAACGCACAGCAGGTCACTGTGGGTGTCAAAGAGCGTTAAATTTAAAAGCCAAACATTTTACTTGAAGCCTCTCATCGATGCAGGAATACACGAACACTCAGGCTTACTCGATTCGGAGGGAGAATACCTTAAGTATGACCAATTGGCAATAAAATACGACTTCAAGTTCAAACCGAATAACGAAGACTTCAAATCCTTCATTAAAATGATTGCTGCCTTACCACCCGAATGGGACCATACTGACGACATTTCGAAAGCTAAAGTGTGTTTAGTTAGCAAATGTGCGGAGCTATTTCAAGTATGTGACACTCCAAAGGCTCTTTACAATAAAATTAAGCAGTATGCATCTGTTCCCCCGGAAAAGCAACAAAAAAATCGGGAGCGGGACTTATGCCTTTCTCCAAATACAACTCCTTGGCAAAAACTGTATTGTAATGTCTATAATTCAACGATTGAAACTAAGCTACGCTCTTTTCAAATCAAACTTAATCTACGTGCGATAGTAACAAACGAAGCTTTACACTCCTTTGGGAAAACTGACTCCGAGTCTCCGACCAATGTGTTTTCTGTCAAAATGCCCCTAAAACTATTTCGCACGTATTTTATTATTGTCTTCATATTGAAAGCTATTGGGAAGAAATAACATCTTTGGATTTCATTTCATTGCAAAACGACCCTGTAACTCTCCTGTTTGGAACTGGTGTTGACAATGATTTGCTGAATTGCTTACTGTTATGTGCGCGCTTCGTTATATACCGTTCTAAGTATGCAAAGAATTTACCGAAAAATAAAAAATATATTTACTGGTAGTGCAGCGTCGCACATACCAAACCACGGCGTATTACAACCCAAGTAATAAATGCGTCTCAGGATAACAGCAGAAAATTACAATGACGTTTATCGCAGTTCCGTTTTTGATGACATTTCACTTGCTAGTTCATGTTGCAGAGCGAGTAGATAACGCCATTTGTGACACCAGCTGTTGCGGGATCTTGGTACGTTGACCCCACGTTTCTCCACATCGACAGCTCCCCATGTGAACCAACCACATTGCAAGGGTGTTGCCCAGTATGCCAGTAATGCCATATAATGGTCGCCCGAGTGTAACAAAATTTTCACCGTTTTAACAACTCTCCCTTTCTCTGCGTTGCTTTGCGGAAAATGTAGACTACTCCTCATATAAAAAAATCCGAAACTATCAGCAAACTTTGCGAACGTCATCAATGCGAACGAAGCGCCATTGTCGGAAACCAGGCACCTACTTCTTCTGGATCCCGTGTCTCGCCCAAAAATTGATTTTAGATGATAAATAAGGTTGTCGCAACCCGATGTCATGGTTCATTAGACCTAATTCAATATACGGTAACGGTAAAAATAATCTACGACAACCAAACTTTTACAAGTAATTTTAACAGTAAAAAACATAAGGATCTAATCTAGAAGTTTCTTTGGAATTATCATTTGTGAACGTAGGCTTTCGTAATTTAATACATTTATGACACCTACTCACGTAATATTCCACCTCAACTTTTAACTCAGGCCACCAATAAACCGCTTATTTTGTATGATTACGACACTTTGTAATACCTTCATGACCCTCGTGGTGAAAGTAGCCTACCTCGGAGATTATCCGGTATCAACCGATCTCCCTTCATCAACAGTTTTTATGTTAGTTTTATAGAAGCCGAACCGAAACTAAACCAATTTTTTTAAATAACCCGAACCAATTGACCGAGGCACTAGCGTATTTTTTTTGGGGGGGGGAACATCGGGGCTGTTTTAGTTTTGAATATTGCAATTCCAGACAAAACTGTAAATAGCAATGTGCGCTATTTTGTTTAATGTGCGTAACGCATTGATGCTCGTCACACATCTCAATAAACTATGCATGCCAATCTAGGCCACTTGGCGCCCAACTGCGCGTATGAGGTTACAATGGATAAAAAAAATAATAGCTTTGTTATGTCACACTCTACAAGTAAAGATAATTCACAATATGATTATGAGGTTCACAATATGATATGATTATGGGTGGGTCAAGTAAAATGGGATATGGTAATTACACAGTGGACAAATGGATTGCAAAGTAGTCATTACAATCAGTTGCTAAATGAAAAGCAATGTTGCTATTTCATTTACAAATTTGATAGGTGGTGAATCGAACTTTAGGCTACCGCTAGAATTAGGCTTGCCATTTTTCAGAAACGTAAATCCGCGACGCATATTGAAAACTGCAAATCAACTTAATGTAGACCCAATACAAAATAATTTAATGCAATTAATAAACTTAACGGGGTTGCGATTGTTTTATATTTTTGTAGGGGGTATTTCTCAGGGCCCTATTTTTCAGGGCGGTTTGTCTAGTAATTTAAAATGTAACCAAAAGTAATGTTCTGTATTGTGAATAAAATGGGGCGGTTTCTGGCTTGAGTGCTAAATAGTGTGTAAAGTGGTAAACATTTTAATTTCTCTAATTGTTAGTTGTTACAGCAAAATAATCTAGCAAAGCTAGCAATTCAGGTCAGACACATTAACCAGATCTTAAAAAGATATATATATATATTTCGCCAACTAAGGCGTCGTCAGTATATCTGAATAAAAACAAACGCAACAGTATAAGAATGAGTCAGAAAACATTAAAGTTTAAATAAAACAAAGTAAAATAACTAAAATATAAAAGCTGTTAAATAGTAATGGCATCCAAGTTGTACAACCCCTGTACAGAAGCAATAAGAACGGGTCGAGAGAAACGCGGCAACGCAAAATAACGGCACAAAAACGGCAAGGCAAAAAGAAAAAATGGAGTAGAGTAGAAAGAGAGTGGCCCAAATAATAGATAAAAGATTCATTCTTTTATTAGCAAACGTTTCGGCAATTTCTTTTGCCATCATCAGTGCAGTAAGTGAGGCTAAGATAAAAACGAGTCACTATATATACGCTCGGACGTTTTAGAACGTTATATAAACAGAAAAGGAAGTCGCAAAGTAACGGAGATAAGAACTGCAACGAAAAATTACATCAGTAAGGCGAAAGTAGGGCAAAGATAAGACAATGAGGTCAATGGGAAGCAACAGATACACGTAAGAGGGAATTAGTAATAAATTAAAAATGAAATATGAACACGACGATGGAATTGCGCGAATATACCATTTAAGTATTAAACAAATACAGGGGGACTGAGACCGTGTCAACATTGAGAGCGGGCTTGTGCTGCTGTATAAGCAGCGACTCCAACAGAAGGAGGCGGTAGCGGTCTCGTGCCGAGCCCAAAATCTCTGGGGAAGTGAAGTCCACTCGGTGGTTAGGATTGCTCTGCAAATGTTTGCAAACTTCGGAGGACGCCGAACGCTGGTGTTCATGCATACGGGTTCGAAGGTTACGTCGTGTCTGGCTGATATAAGAACTTACTGCACTGATGATGGCAAAAGAAATTGCCGAAACGTTTGCTAATAAAAGAATGAATCTTTTATCTATTATTTGGGCCACTCTCTTTCTACTGAAGATAATCAACAGATCCGTGTTTAGTGTTCCTAAGTATATCGCGATATGTCATGAATATTAATATCGGTTTTTGCCGAATTAAACCCTTACTCCCCAACAAATTTATAGCAAGCGAGGCATCATTGGAAAGGTGAGATCAATGTCTATGCAATGTGTTTGATTTTATGGTGGGATGAAAATTATTTGTGCCTATTGTGGTCGGATGTTTTTTGGGTGAAAAATCGCGATATCGGGACTATTAATAGATTAATATGAAATTTTTAAAACTTTGAAATTTTTTAAATTTTTTTGTTCTTTGGCAAACTACGCCTCTAAAAATGAACGTGTGAAAGTTTCGTTCGATTGTGATTTTTAATAAGGGTACTAGAGACTTTCAAAAATTATCGCGATATGTCATGAATATTAATATCGGTTTTTGCCGAATTAAACCCTTACTCCCCAACAAATTTATAGCAAGCGAGGCATCATTGGAAAGGTGAGATCAATGTCTATGCAATGTGTTTGGTTTTATGGTGGGATGAAAATTATTTGTGCCTATTGTGGTCGGATGTTTTTTGGGTGAAAAATCGCGATATCGGGACTATTAATAGATTAATATGAAATTTTTAAAACTTTGAAATTTTTTAAATTTTTTTGTTCTTTGGCAAACTACGCCTCTAAAAATGAACGTGTGAAAGTTTCGTTCGATTGTGATTTTTAATAAGGGTACTAGAGACTTTCAAAAATTATCGCGATATGTCATGAATATTAATATCGGTTTTTGCCGAATTAAACCCTTACTCCCCAACAAATTTATAGCAAGCGAGGCATCATTGGAAAGGTGAGATCAATGTCTATGCAATGTGTTTGGTTTTATGGTGGGATGAAAATTATTTGTGCCTATTGTGGTCGGATGTTTTTTGGGTGAAAAATCGCGATATCGGGACTATTAATAGATTAATATGAAATTTTTAAAACTTTGAAATTTTTTAAATTTTTTTGTTCTTTGGCAAACTACGCCTTTGAAAATGAACGTGTGAAAGTTTCGTTCGATTGTGATTTTTAATAAGGGTACTAGAGACTTTCAAAAATTATCGCGATATGTCATGAATATTAATATCGGTTTTTGCCGAATTAAACCCTTACTCCCCAACAAATTTATAGCAAGCGAGGCATCATTGGAAAGGTTTACTCCTGCGCTACTTAAAAAAATGAGTTTCAACCTGGGATGAAATTTTTAATTTATTTTTTATGGCGAATATTAATATTGAATATTAATATTTTTTCGAATATTAATTTTTTTTTTCAAAATCTAAGAAACATAGTCCATTCTCAAGACGGTGGTAAAATTTTTTTTCGAAAAAAATATACGTAATTAAGTTTATTTTGACGTTGAAATAATCTGCCAGAAATTATTTGCTGACTAGCTTTTGGTCTTTTTTGGCAATTGGCTAAATAACAATTTTAGTGTTTTTTTGAGGGCTTGCGTGCCATTTTTTATTAGGTCGCGTGCCACATTTGGCACGCGTGCCGCTTGTTGGCCCCCCTGCTTTAAGTAATGTGTAAAAATTTCCTATCGATATCTTGTTTACTTCCGGATATATAACGCAAAGAATTTCGAGCTGCATTCTTCCCTTTGGTGAGTAAAACTGCATGCTAAATGCTAGACTTAGTTAACAATAATTTTTCAAAAAATGATAAGGAAAAATAAGGTTACTCCTGATACTGTGTGGAATTAACTATCTTCTATATTCAGGATATGTTGCACAGTAAATTTTGAGCAGCTTGCTTCCCTTAGGTGAAATTCAAGGATATTTTTACATAAAATTAACTTTTGAGCTGATATGAGTGCCACAAACCTGGACTGGAAAACTGTGCCATACAAAAAGTTCAGGAAAAAGCAAAGCATTTCCAAAGGTGGATACATACCATCACCTGCACCTCATATTCAATATGTTGCTAATGACATCAAAACCATTTCAAAGGAAATTGTTTCTAGTGTATTTTGTGAAAAGATACTTTATACCCTACATCATATTTCCAAGAAAAGAACATGCAAAGGTTCACTGTTGCCTTTTCAAGAAATTGTGTGTTACGGTTTAGGCCCACCTACTTGCAGCAAAAATTCAGCATATCAGTTAGCTCTTTTGATGGTTTTATGTAAATTTTTATCAGGATTTTGTAGACAATTGAGTGAACAACCAAATGCCACTTTTAGCGAATTACTTGAAGTTTTAACTCCAGAATGGTGCGATGGAGTAACCAGCCTTGATATAGATTGTAAATGTTATGACCCAGCATTCACAAAACAAGATGTCGAATTGCTTAATGGTAAGTGTTTTGCCATTTGTTCAAGTACTAGGTTTTTATTTAAAAATAAATTACATAGTGTTCAATTTATTTTACCATTAAATTGTGTACCTTTCCAAATTACAAATATTTTCTTCAACACATACTAAGCTTAGTTTTTCACATTTTTTTAATATATCTATATTGTTTAAACCAGTGGCTCCACCTATTTGGCTTATTACCTAATACCAAAACATAAATAGATTGCATCAGCCTTGCTAGCAGTTTTGCTATTAAGTGGTTTACTGTTATGTCACAATAAATTAAATTGAAATAACCTTAATTAACTGTGAACCATTTAAAACATAATTATTGATTTATTGCACTCTAATTTTACACAAACAATTATATCAAGCTGCTAAGCAATTAAGTCAAATTAAAATCTTAAGAAAAATCTGAAATGTATTTTGGTGACCTGAGCTTCACAAATAACACCATTGTCCATCATGCATTGTTTTTAACCTCACAAACATCTATTCAAATTGTTTTAACAGAACTAGGTTTGTTGTTAATACCAAACAACGAAGGTGGTCAAAGAGAGGCAAAAAACACATTTTTCTATATGATACATTGTGATAAATGGATGTACAATAATCTTTTGTGGAAAAATTGGTCTGCACAAAAGCTGACAAACTGTGTAATATTTGGAAATTGTTTTAGTGACATTTATGAAAGGACACCCAGCAGAATTTTACAAGACCAATATAAGTATTTATTTTTAGTTGTTTATAACCAGCTTATGTATAGTCACAAAGTTGATAACTGTTTTAGTACACATGACCTTTTCAATGATACTGCTATTATTACCTTTCCTTTGGGAAATTTGTTATCATTTGATTTTGTCAACTGTTGGAAACCAGAAATACCAATTTATACGGAATAAAATGTCATGCTATGATTTTGTGTATTGTCCGGGAGCTAGCAGAGATTTAAATAGCATGTCGTGTACAAAAGTTTTTACTATTTAGAGCATATAAGGGCCCCACATGGACCCCCAAAAGGCCGGTCTTAAGTTATTAATTTGGTGCGCGCGTGACACTTTATAGCACAAGAGCGACTGCGTTGAGGATTAGAGAAGTCAAAATGCTGACTGGCGAACACGCTATAATCAAAGCACAGACAGACCTGCGTCGTTTCTCTACAAGAGCTATCAACACAAACAGAATATTAGATACAATGATACAACGTATCTAATGTAGAAAAATAGATACAACATAACTAATGTACCAAAGACATTCACTCTTTATATGTAACTTATCCACTCAACCTCTCATATTTTGTTAAATCGCTTATCACAAGAAATTCGTTGTAAGATTCTGTTGTGGGTTTCTAACCATAATGAAAGAATATTTATTGCAACAACGGTAAAACAGTACTTACAATACGTACAATAAATTACCTCCGTAACGTAGGCGATCTGACTCCAGAAGTGAACAGTGAGACTGCTGATTTTGGCATAAATGAAAATCACTTATAAAACATATTACAGCTGGTTATAATTGAAATTCGTGACAACATGCTTTAACACGAATAATGAAAAACAGGAAATTGTAGACAGTTGGCGAAACGCTTCCAGCAATCTGCTGACAGTTTTGTATAACACGCACACTCGCACAGGCAGGCGTTGGTTGACGTCACAATCAGCCAGACTATTTCGATTGAATGGCCGGGATTTCGACCCGGTAACAATATGAAGCGCAAGCCGCTACATACACTCCCCTTGTCTTTGAAGAATAGGTCCGGAGAGACTACATGCTGGTCTTCTTTCTCCAGGATGTCAAACATTGTACATTGGATGATGATGTCCTTCTTGTCGATCGGCTCATTGCAGCACAAGTCAGGAGCGGTGGCGACCTCCAAGACATAGACGACTGGTGTCCGGCGATGAAAAGCTCGCTTCTTACAAGACGCGTTGGTAGTCAAATGATATGGTACCATGGATCCCCTTCAATATGAAGTTGCTTGTACTAACAGATTGAGCAAGCATTGGGGTATGGTTGTTTCTCGACTCGCTCCTCTCTGAGTCTGCATAGCTCAGTTGGTAGAGCGACGGTCCCGGCTTAACCGGAGGTCGTGAGTTCGAACCTCACTGCAGGCTAGTTGTTTTTCTAGTCTGCTCTGCTTGTATCATTGATCGACAGATTCGGTGAGTCTGCAATGGCTTTTCGGTGTACATCTGGCGATAATTGAAATACGTGACAACATGCTTTAACACGAATAATGAAAAACAGGAAATTTTGGACAATTGACGAAACGCTTCCAGCAATCTGCTAACAGTTTTGTATAACACGCACACTCGCACAGGCAGGCGTTGACGTCACAATCCGCCAGACTGTTTCGATTGAATGGCCGGGATTTCGACCAGGTAACAATATGGAGCGCAAGCTACACTGTAAATTCAGGAGTTAAAGTTGTTTTTAATATTTGTGGTAAAAATCGATTAATTTAAAATAACGAATTCTTTCTGTACCATTGTCCCATCAGTTCAAACTCTGGCTTCTAAAGACGGGACACAAAACAACAACATTTTGTCTAAGACGACTTAATAAAAAAGGTAAAAATCTAGAGGCAAAGTTATAGACCTAAGTGTTTTTAAAGCGTTTATGGCAGAAGTTTTAAATAGGCCGTGTTATTATTTAAAATCATAGTTATGATTGAGAACTACAATCATTTAAAAAAAAGTGACATCACGGACAACCTTCCCCTACCCTAAACGAAAATCCTAGATTCGCTCATAAAAAAAACGTAAAAGCCCCTGGGCCAGATGCCGCACTCGATGACAAAACTAAAACATAGACAGGACAATCTCACTAAAGGGTGTATTGTTTAGGTGGATTTGGATTTGTGCGAAAATTGCTAAACTTTTTTTTAAATATTGTATTAGGTCACTCTTCGTTTTTTCTGCTCTCTGAGCAAGGGTGAATCAACCAAAAGTTGTATGACTTGTAAGTAGATTTAAAGGCCGGGGAAAGGATGCCGCAGCCGCAAACCTTGACGTTCTGCTCAAATTATCTATTTCTCGACAATAAAAGTTAAAAAAGGGGGGGTAGCCTACACAGGATCGCAGGATCTAACTTTTGTGAAAGAAATATAGCCATATTTTCAACACTGAAAATCGTTTCTGTAAGTGCAGTAATTAAATACATAGGCCTTCATAACAGAGTTTATGGCTTCGGAATCTATAAAAATATACAACCTTTTTCGAGCAATGTGCTATTTTATTTTGCCCGTGTGTTATTTAACAAATGATTTAGTTAACAAATTGTTTAAAAACTATCCAAACCAATAATCATTTGTTTCCAAAAAGCAAATTGTTTCTAATTCTAAGAAGTTTTCTAAGAAAAATAAATTTAAAGAAAATGAATTTTTTTACCAATTTGCCAATAAAGGCGTTGACTGATAAAAAGTTTGAGAATAAACCACTGTTTTATTTATTGTATTACGTAGAAATACATGACTTGCTGTAGGTTAAATAATAATTTTCACCTCATCATAGTTTCGTGAAAAATGCCAGTAGTCAGACAATATCCTACCATTAGAGATGTCAACCGCGCAGCGATTGCAGCCGCTTGGGCGGTTTAGCCAAGTAACCGCACAGCGGCTCGTAAATGAATCTAAAAAAATTTCCGCGCCGTGCAGCATGTCAAAGTTTTCTGTTTAATATTGAAAATAAATAGAAAGCAGTTTCCACATGGATGTTTCATCCCTAAAAAGTAAGCTGTTGTCCGTACTTTTATGTTTAAACTGGCTTTCTAGATTGTCTTCTATTTGTTTTAACTATATGTTTTGTACAAGGATGCACAGACTTTTAAGACTGTAAATATATAGTCACAACACTAAAAAACAAATTCTATTTTCTTTACTTCTTGTGTACGGATAGATCCTTGGGAGCACATAACCATCCTTACTCCCCCAAACTAAAGTTTGGCTGTTTTTAACTACGCAGCTCCAAAGCTTTTTGTGCGAATATGTCGATTTAGAAAGGCGCTTTACAATGACACTCTAATCTAATTAGTTCTTCACTTTTGCGAGTATCTCGTGCTGTATCGTAATTAACAAATTGAAAATACTATCTGAAACAGACGGTAAACAGAAAGTAGCAATAGATGCTTTATACACATCAAATAGTACGCAACAGTATCTTGCCTATAAGTTTTAGTAAACACCCTAGACTTGATCTGCATACTCAATCTACAGTCTGTAAAAACGGTTTAGTAAAGTATATTCATAATATTAAATTTATTCACGAAAGTCAAGAAGTACAATATCATAAACAAGATTTTATTTCTTTTCGTTGTGGTCAACGTAACTGTATTTTAATGGATCGAACTGCAATTCACTAAGCTTTCCCGTTATTTGTTTGTCTCCAGGATAAGTTGGTTGAATACTTCCATACCACATGCCAGGAGCCTCCTGTTTAGAATAAGCATGTATGGAATTGTAAACAGTACACATGGGTGACTATTCATTAAAATCCCCCCTTTTAGTTACAGTTTATAACGATTAATACATCAATTTAGGTTACAACATCACAAGAGACTGTCAAGTTGGACTAATGTTATTAATATAACTTACAAATTGTGTTGAGTATTTCAACCAGTAAACAAGAGGAATTGTGGGCAAAATAAAAAATCCATAAAATGTCCGGAGTAAACCTTGGAACTTGTATAACTGTAATGCAACAGAATAAATATTGGATAAATGATAGTTTTGGCCACTTTATAAAGGCGAACAATATGTAGGCGTTTTTTCTGCGACTCATAAACTCTACAATCCAATTTCTGTTAAATTAAAGTAAACTATAAATGACTTTTTAAACCAATTGTCTAATATATTTATTATGCTTCATGCGTCACGTATCCTTTTAATTGAAGTTTTGCCAACTTGAAACAAAAAAATCATTTTTTGTGCTGCGCGCGATTAGACGGGATTTTTGCGCCCGAGTTCGCTTGAGAACAACAGCTGATTTTTTAAATTTATTCCTGGCGTAACTTTTGACGTCATTCTAAAAAATGGATCTTTGCCTGTTGTCTTAATGGTTTTACGTGGTGCCGCGACCAAAAATGTTGGCCGACCTGTTGTTTAAAGGTTGCCCGTTTAGCAGTTTTGGTGGTGTTTGGTGGCTTCACAACTGTAAATTGGTCAAAGTCATCAAAACGTGATCAATAGTAAAGCCAAAGGTGGTTATTATTGTGCGTATGCTATTTTTTTTTCTTTCGCTCAAGAGGAGTTTAACAGTTTGCCAGACTTATAGCGGGGTTATTTCGTGTGCCGTGATCAGGCGAACACTACGAAGGAAGGCGATAAAGCATCGTATTTGTATTAGGTCGTTTATTTGAACAAACATACAGAGTAGAAAGGGGGAGAGAAATAATTTCAAATATAAATTAAACTTGCGAAATACACACTTTCTTGAGTTAAATTTGAAAATTGCCAGTTTTATTAGTGTGTAAGTCTATCGGACGGCGGGATGTTCAATTGTTCACGCATAGCAGAAGAGAGAAAGAAATCGCAAATTTTCCGCGATTTTTCTCGCAATATTCCATACAGCAGGGGTAAACAACATGTCAACCGCCACATTTTACCTGGTCGATAGCGGCGTCGAATATGTGTTACTGACGCACACAAGCGGAACATAAAAATGTCCAATTGTTGTCTGGACAAGGCTAATAAAGCGTTCTTTACTGTAATAAATTAACCTCCATCGCTGGCTTGGCATGCAATTAACGCTCAAAAAGTAAAAAAAACTGTTTTTGTGACTTTTTTTAGGGAACCAGACGATCTAGTCTAGAGTAAGTTGGCTACACCTGCTATACAGGAAGAGAACCATTTTCTTCAAGATAATATGTATAATAATTTTATGTATGTTTCCATTACGAAATAAATTTTTACTTTTTACAGGGGATTTGTATTGACTAAATAAGTGATCTTCTTTAAAATCACTTTAACACAAGAACTTAGAGCAGTGTTTGTCAGCCTTTTATGGCTAGCGGCACCCCTTACAAATAATATATAGATTGCAGCAACCCTATATAGGATTCTTTCGTGGCATTCACTAGAATGTCACAATAAACGGAACTGGAACAACACACATCAACTCGACACAACGTAGGAAGTTATAATTGAATTTATTCCACCTTAATCTTACACAAAAGTTGTAGGAGTTGAGCAAAAATCGTACTCTTTAAGATTCCCAAATATGTCGCGGCACCCTTGAGGATTAGAAATGGCACCCCAGGGTTCCGCGGCACCGAGGTTGAGAACCACCGACTTAGCGCAACACAGAAAATCAACAATATATAATTACTTTTTAATACTACATAAGACAAAATGGGCTCACCATAAGAAGGGGCATTTGTCCAAATCCTTTTCCATGTTGCAAATACTCGCCTACAGTCCTAAACTTGAGGACACGGCTCCAGAAGTTTTCCTCTTGTACCCTCAGTCGTTGATACATATTCTGTAAATACAAACCAATGTTAAAATAAAAAAAAAAATTAGATTAATATATATACTACCTGGTGGCTAATTAAATAACTTTCTTAACATTTTTATTTATTACAACATATTTTTTTGTTTTTAATATTTACATTACAGTTTATACAACTGCTTCAAATGGCAATTGTTTATAGTTAAACATTTGGGAAAATAAAATTTTTGGTACAGTACACACAAATTGTGTTTTGTGATTAATTGCAGTCACTCTAGGCCCAGTAGGGTATACAATGATTAACAAAAAATTGTGCTCCCTTGCTCAATCGGTCTACAAATGTGACATCAGGTAAAAAACACTTCTTTATGTTTACCAGCTTATTTAGCAAATATTTTTAAACTTCATGAAAATTGGGTATATTGAAAAGTCATGTATCGAAAAACTTTACTGTTAAGTGACAGACAGCACAGAAGGTGTTTTAAAAAGTGGATTTTCACTAGACCAGGGTTTCTCAACCGTAGCCCACGGAGCTGTATTTGGGGGGGGGACACGGGCATAACTCGGAGGCCACGGAGCTGTATTTGGGGGGCCACGGGTATAACTCTCTAGCTAGGTATATATTGTAAAACCAAAGCCTTCCTTTTTATTATGACTGCAAACCTTTCTTGTAACGTTTTGTAACACATTTTTCTGACACCTGCTTAGACTCCTCAGTAGGGATGTTTAAAGTAGAATATTGAAATTGGATGTTTTTTATTCGTTTTATGCAAAAAGTTTCGCCGCCGTTTTAGGCCATATTAAGCGAGGTTATGCACAGCTTATTTGTAAAATAGTAAAGCATTAATTAATAAAACGAAAATGAATAAATTATCTCGAAAATTGTAGTGACATCGCTTGGCTCAGTACAAAACAGAGTCGAACATAAAAAAATACCTTGGTTGGGTCCAAGAAAAAGCTTTGTAATGACTTACTAAGTTATTTAAATTAAAATGACTAATTTGTTAAATTTTTAGAAAGTCAGAGCATTTATACAGTGATTAATGGCTGTATTGGTTATTAACGTGAAAAAGTAAAACAAGTGAAAAGAAGTTAAACAAAATGCTAGGCATTTTAAAGGCAGGGGGGGGGGGGGGCACGAGGGTTGAGAACTTTTCAAAGGGGGCCACGAAGCATAAAAGGTTGAGAACCACTGTACTAGACTTTCATAGCTTTATTATAAAATCTGAACAGCATGTAGCTCATTAAGAAAACAATAAAAACTGTTACAACAAAATACCAAATATAACATGCTAAAAGCTTTTTTTGTACTGTTGCACCCTGCAATTTGAAAGTTGGCGCTTATGCCAGTGATTATTACAGTACCTGCATAATAGTGGACCAATAAATTCATTTAAAATCTAAAGTAATTTATTAGGGATAAGGAGGGGTTGTGCTTTGCATTATGATCTGTAGACAATACATTTAAATGAGTAACATGCATTTTATCTTTAAAACCTAATTGATACCTAACTTACATTGAATTGATAAAACTATATTTTTGCGCACAAAAACTGACCCATAAGCCAGTCTGTTGCAGGTGCACACCCATTGATATATATATATATATTGTGCACTTAAACTTAGAAAACAAAAAAAAATTATAGTAGGATTTCCAGCCCCAAAAAACTTTATTGCACACCGGCACAGCTCAAATTTGGTGCTGCACGCTCAAGACCTGTGCCATGAAATGCAGCCTGGCCCCAATGTGGATTAAATTTACCACAGAGGAAAACATATGATTATACTAAAACAATTACACAAAGAGGGGTGACTTAGTATTGCATCATATTACGGTAGGGAGGTGCGACAGTAACATCAAATTTTACATTCGAAGACACTATGTAAAAGTCATCTTTAGTGTTGTTATTACGGTAATCAGTCATCATTGATGCCTAAATACCAGAAGGTTTAATGTCACTCATAACCTTGTACCAATAATATACCGAAAGCCATTGCAGACTCTTCACCGAATCTGTCGATAAATGATGCAAACAGGGCAGTACCGTCACTCTACCAACTGAGCTATGCAGGCTCAGAAGGAAACGAGTCGAGAAACAACCATGCGCCAATGCTTGCTCAATCTATTAGTACAAGCAACTTCAATTGAAGGGGATTCACAGTACCATATCATTATCCAATGAAACCTTTTGAGCCTGCATAGCTCAGTTGGTAGAGCGCAGTCCCGGCTTGACCGGAGGTCGTGAGTTCAAACCTCACTGCAGGCTAGTTCTTTTTCTAGTCTGCCCAGCTTGCATCATTGATCGACAGATTCGGTGAAGAGTCTGCAATGGCTTTCGGTATACTAATGATATGTAAGCCGTAATCGTTGGTCAAAAAGCAGCTTCGAAGGGCTAGATTTCAGTTGTAAACACACATATGTGTGTTCATGTTTCATTGGATAATGATATGGTACTGTGAATCCCCTTCAATTAAAGTTGCTTGTACTAATAGATTGAGCAAGCATTGGCGTAACATGATTGTTTCTCGACTCGTTCCCTTCTTGAGTCTGCATAGCTCAGTTGGAAGAGCGACGGTCCCGGCTTGACCGGAGGTCGTGAGTTCAAACCTCACTGCAGGCTAGTTGTTTTTCTAGTCTGCCCTGCTTGCATCATTAATCGACAGATTCGGTGAAGAGTCAGCCATGGCTTTCGGTATACTAATGATATGTAAGCCGTAATCGTTGGTCAAAAAGCAGCTTTAAGAAGGGCTAGATTTCAGTTCCTTGTACCAATAATTAATTAATTAATTATAAAAACCTAAAATTAATATTACTAAACCAATTTTTTTGTAGGAAGAAGTGGTTCACGAGAAGACAGAATTTGATCTTTCAGCCACAATCTTCGTAACTGTCGGATTTGGTGATCACGAAGTCGCTGCTCATCCAAAGCATCAATTACAGAGCCTTGTTGTTTCTGTATATAGTAAAAATGATTGTTTTAACAGGGTTGATGTAAAATTAAAATTTACACTCACCAAGTTATTAGGTACACGGTCTCAAATATTGTCCTATTTAATTGATTTTTATCAGTGATTTAATATCCCTTTATAATTCAGCGACTCTAAATAGTTCGAAAAGATAAGTCCATGCATTTATCTAAATGCTTGGATGGACAAATATAATTACTGGGTAACATAGTTAATGCTTAACTCCAATTTATGTTTTCATCAAAAATGATGTTCCATTAAAAAAACTATTGAAAAAAATGTCCTAAAATTGTATGTACAGATACTAATCTGCTTTACAGTGAATGAGTTGAAGAATGTACCCTTTTTGCACATTATTTTGGTTAGGGTGTGGGTTGGTGTTTGGGTGAGGGTGGGTTTGGGTGAGTCATTATTGTATTTAATATTTTATAATATTGCAACCTAACCAAACCCAAGTGCTAACTAGGGTTTCTCTCCAAGTAGGTTTCAACGGGAAATTCCTGCGATTTCCTGCAAATTAACGATTCCGAATCTAGGGAAATTTTTTTTATAATTCCGGGTATTTGGCCACATAGCAAAACAAAAAAATTGTCCTTTATGACTAATATAAAGAAAAAACTTATTACTAAACCTATTAAGGTGTTGCCTGAGTTGCCTTATTTGCGCTTACCAGCGGAACAACTTAATTAAATTTATACTACCAATCAAAAATACGCCCTGCATGCGCTTTGTTTAAAAAATAAAAACAAATGAAGGTGCAGCCTTTAATACGAGAAGGTCTTGTAAGATTGCAGAAGCAATACTACAGAACATAAATGAGCTTAATTAAATGTTTAGAGCTAATATAAAACAATTTTAAACATCATAATGAGGTCATTAGGTACAATTCTTTTCTTTGAGATTTCCGAGATTCCCGGGATTTTTCATTTTTCAATCCCGTTTCACGCGAGTGAAAAAATCCGGGGAAAAGAGACACCCAAGTGCTAACCAGCAGCTAACATATTTATGGCTTCCTTGCAATTTCATCTTTTACAAGACGTTTAGTTAGTGTTTTTAAAGTGTTATGATCCCCGCACAGCGCCATAAATCGTATTGTAATTTTGCAGATCCGGTTACAATATTGCGAATTTTGAAGTTCGGTAAATGGGAGAGCCGGGCAAATAGCATCTTCCTTTTGTTCAGTCAGCATAAACATGTTCTAACCAACTTACCTTTTCCAACAAACGGTTTAAATCCTTATATAGATTTGTATTCCCTGCCATTATATCTTGCGTTCTGGCACATAGAATCACAATTTAATTTATAACAAAACTGTAACAAAAAGTTTTTTAACCTTTACCACCAAATCAATGTAGATTCTAAGCGGCCAGTCAGTCATGTGTAAAGCTAAACGTCATAGAAATCTAAACCCATAGTCGTCGGGAAAACAATTGAAATTAGACTACTAAAGTGGTTAAACTAAAAAAATCGCGCCTCTCATCGCGTCATCGAAATTGAAAACGTTAGCAAGTAAAACGATATAAAGGCGTTTTTTGCTTTGCGCAAATCGTAATCATCTTTGTAATATAGCTTTCATGTGAACCCACAACTTTACAAATAAAAGAACTGTGTAGTGTTTTAAAGATTACTTTATTATGATGTCACGTTTAGATTAACAGTTTGACGTAAGTTTGTGACGTCAAAAATTCGTGCTCCCACCTTAAACCGAAATCCTAGATCCGCATCTTTAAAAAATATTGTGACAATTTGACATGCAACCAAAGTGCAGCGTTGCGGTTGTATCTGTAATGGTACGACGAAATACTCGACTATGGCATATAACAGTGGCTAAGCATGTCATACAACTTTAAAGTGACAAAAGCCCGTTACATTTATCGATCCAGAATTATTAACAAACGTAAAACTTTAAGTTGTAACAACCATTGTTTAGACTTGAGTGATATTCCACCAAACTGCGCCATACGTAAGAAAAATATATTTTGAAATAAAATTTGCTCACCCATGACCGGTTTTCGACGGCGGTCGCTTAAGATGGGGACTCCCATACAAAAGACTATTTTTTTCTGTCTGTGTGCCCTTGAGTTTTTTTTTCTATTTTACCCTATCGCCCAGCTTTTCGCGGGAGCAGTAGGGGAAGGTCGGGACCTATGATCCACCTTTTTGATTTGACCGAATAACTTTTTTATTTTTTAATATTTTCACCTCATATTTCACGCTAACATAACTTGTGAGTAGGGTTCCTCTCCGGGGGTAGATACTTAAACGTCCATTGTGAGGTTCCAAATCCAAGCGTTTTCAGATCGCTTCCTATTGGCTGAAATTTTATGAAGTTAAAAGATGAAATTTTGGGACGTAACAGACGATCAGCTGAGCGGCCGTACTGAATTATTTATTTTTCTTATGGAAGAAAAATACGACAAAATACGATGGGACCGAGATAAGAACAACACCAACGTCAGAATAAAACACATTCGGAATAAGGCCAGGCGCTGGTCTAGAATCCTACCACAAAGCACATTATCTGGGTTAGCGTTTAGGTGGGTCGAGTATTATTATTAAATAATATATATTTAATAATACTTGACCCACCCACACCAAAACGCTAACTCACACCCTAATTAAAATATTGTCGGCGCTAGTTCAGAATCCTACCACATTTTCGCCCAGGGGCTTATATTGCTAACATTATTTGTGTTAGCGTTTGGGGTTGGGTGGATCAAATATTATTACATTTGATAATAATGCTTAACCAACCAAAAATCTATCCCCTAACCTAAATAATAAGCATTGTGGTAGGATTTTTAATGAGACTATTTTAATTTATCCTACATGTTTAAGCACATCTTTTGATACTATTTAAATAAGTCTTAGGAAGATATTAAACAAGAAATAAATCTAATGTACGGTGTACCTAATTATATTTTACCAATAATATACAAATATGAATCATGATATCTCATTTTAGACAACATTCTTACAGTACCCTTGGATATATATATATTCTAGAACAACTGTTTTCACAAAAATGTATTTGTTGCTTAAAATGTGCACATACCTAACATACACATTAATTGATCATGCTTCCTTTATTAAACCAATGATACTATTAGTCAGGTTCACTATGTAATTTCGTTGGTTTTTGTGGAGATTTGCAAACCTATACATTTTTGGAAAGCTTAGGACATCAGGAATCTGAAAATCGATGTTCCCATTTGCACAAATGTTCCGAGGGCGGCCATTTTGGAAATTCAAGATGGCCACCACCGAAAACCTATTTTTCGCAATATCTCGGCACACGGGCAACCTAGAGTGTTGATTTCAAGACCTATAACTACATTTTTGGGGACAAGGAATCATTTGGGACCATATAAAAGGGTGTACGGGTACACAAATTCCCCCTATGATGATTTTAGGTAAAAATTAAAGCAACAACAAATCGGTTGAATATAATGGTACAGTTAAAAGTCTGTTTTGCATCAGCAATCTACTGTCTTCACCATCTACTCTTACTTCTTTTCAAGTAGATCATCTAACATGATATGCACATGGAGATTGGTTGTAACAGTTTGCTAAAAACTGTAGCCATATGCTAAAAGCAATATTCCACATTATCCGAAAACCTGTCCCCAGTCTATCGACTTGACTACAACTCTATTCATGAACATCATCAGACTGCAGGCTGTGGTGATTTAGGTGAACAACTAATGAACTAGAAGACAACAAATTTCAATTGAAATTACATTTATTGAACTTACAACACTCCATATGATAAACATAATTATGAGCACCACACCGACCATTACTCAAATGTCATCATCACTATCGTCAGAGCAACCACCTGGCTGACAGTCCTCATCATTGTCACACTGAAAGCTGCACAAACATAAGTCAGTGCAGGTCAGGTTGTTAGAACGGCAGGAGCACCTTTGTGATGAACAGTCTCCTTTGCACTGACATCTCACCATCTCAATGATGGCCTTGGGAGCCGGATCAACATCTGTCATTACTGGCTTCAACTGGTCATTGATGTCTTTGTAGTAGCCATGCTTCTCCGGATCCAAACACACCTGATGTGCAACACTAGCCTGAGCCCATACTCTTGCTTGGAGATGTACACGATCAACATGTTGGTTTAGAGCACTGAGTGTCGGAGGTAGTTTGTGACTTTCGGCCATGTGTTTACAGAAGAGGTACCATCGCAGTTCAGGGATGTTGTCGATCTGAAGTCCCTTTGGTGAGTATACAGTACATACAAATTTTGCCAGCTTTGACATCTGATCCTCTGTCACATCGGCAGCCTCATTAAGCAATGCAATGGCTTCTATCACATCTCTATCTGCTTTGAGGTAAGCCTGAAACCATGTTGCTTTACCTATGCGAGAAAACCTGCCTATGTTGTCCGCTCCTAAAAAAGCATGCAAAGCTGGCAATGCTCTGGCTTTCTCTACACCTAGGTTGTTCCAGATGGGCTCTATTAGAACAGAGCCTGATGCTAACGAGACGCATGTGTTTTTGATCAGAAGGTCATAGTTTGCTATGACCAGGATGAACACATCTGTGTCAGGGGAGAAGACAGTAAGCAGCGCTGCATTTGGGTTCCTGCCTGTTGCCAGCACTGCTTGGTGTATCATCAATGTGTCCGCTTCCTCGTGTTTATTGTCTTGGAATTCCAAGTCACTGTTGCTCCTAGCCTTTCCTGCTGCACACACAATCACAAGTTTGGACGCATCTTTGTTGTATTCCAATGTTTTCTCTGCCAAGTATTCTGCTTAGTCAGCTTTGGTTTGATCATGAGACAGGAACCGTTTCATGGTGATGTGTTGAATCTTGGTATTGTCTTTCACTTGGTACTGCACAGGACCGTGCCCTCCCTGTCTTTTTTCTCTCGTACTGCGCTTCAAAGAATCTGGTTTGTAGGTGTCAAACACAAGTATTATTTCGTCAAAGTTCCTTGTCAGCAACATAAGTTTTGCATTGAAATTGAGACTGAGATCCTTCACAGTTGCCATTGTAGCTGCTTTCGCTGAGAGTTTCTGCACAAGAACCATGCCATCAACCACTGCAATTTTTCTATCAGCACCATGAACGTCTTGTGGCGCAGTTAGTGCCACAACGTCAGTGGTTGATGAGTTCTGTTGGTTTTCTTCAGATAGTCTGTCATCTTCTCCAAGCTTAACAAGCAGATGGATTAACTTAGACTTGTCGTTACAAGGTAGAAGTTCGCCATTTGGAGCAAATCGGGATCGTGGTGTGAGAGTGAACTCAAAGTTGCCTATTGCATGTCGTTGGTCAATTTCCCGGCTGGACTTCGTTAAGATCATTAATCTTCCATACAAATCTTTTGTTTCTTTCAAGTCCACTGCTTTGTTTCTGAGCATGACCTTTGTCTTTTTGACACCAGACAAATACATTTTATTGTTCTCTTTCTTCACTGGTGCAAACAGGCTGACAGTTCCATTGATCCTTTCGTCAACATACTCTTCATACAAGTGTTGGCCAGTGCTGTCAATGTCTAGGATTTGTGATACATGTTCTTGTGGTACATACGCATGCGTGATCAAGTTGTGAATAGTGTTGCCTTCCACAGTGAATGGATTACCATGACTGAGTATGGCAGACTTGATCTTGTAAACTGCTGTGTGATCCCTTTTCACTGCGCTTGGACTGAGCTCGTGGTGCTCTGTCACTTTGTCGTTTTTGGTGTTGAACTGATCTCTGAACTCTCTGGTTATACGTGACAACTCTGGTAATGCCATGAAGAATCTTTGTCTTGCGTTGGCATTATTTGAGATGCCAGTAAGTCCTGAGTCAACCTTCATTGATTTATTCTCTTGTTCGCATGCATGATCTGCACCAATGGACACAAAAGGGATAGTAGATTTCGTCACAGAAATGTTTCCTTCTTTGAGTTCTTTCCATGTGGCTGGATGCGTCTTTCTGAGGTCGCACATATCTGCTATGTATCGTGGCCAAAGGCGTTTGTACTTGATACGATCCATGGAGAAAAATAGTTTGTTCAACTCCTCACCGGCTTCAAGATGAAGTTTGAAATCTGCATTTCGAGAGGCTTCCACAAAGAACAGGATTGTCTCGACCCGATGAAGATAGTTCATCAGAGATTTGAACATTGCATTCTTTGACTGTTTGATTTCCCATTCTTTGAATGTGTTCACAACATTGGTCGTGGTGATGACACCCAAAAGTTCATAGTTAGCTGCTTTCACCATTTCAGCTTTGTTGCATTTGTCGCTTGACGAACATGCTCTATCTATTTTGTCTGAAGCATCTGTGCACACATCTTTCAACTGGGGATATTCCTTGAAGAAGAGGTCCAGTGCAATTTCATACAATGCTATGTATGAGTAGATGTGAGCCCGCAGAGCACGTTTGGAATGTGAGCACTTCAGGATTTGTCTCGTGGTTGTTGGACCATATAAGTCAGCCTCTATCCACGCATCATCAATACCCGAGTTCTCAATCGAACTTCCCAGAGCTCTCAAGGCAACCATGACTACATGCAGTTCACCTAATCTCGGCACAACGGTAGATCTCAGGTCAGGCTTTGCATCCAGCAACTTGATCACTTTCTCATAGAGGGCCATGTCAAATGATATGACTGTGGGATGAGCGGTGCCAACAACCAAGTTCTTCAGCTGAGTTGTCTGAGAGATGACAGTCAGAAGAGTCGACCACTCGTGTGCCAGCTCTGGTAGAAGGGGCAAGACACCAACCTCTGTCAAATGCAGAGATGTTGACAGCAGGGAGTGATATCCTGCCCAACCAGGAATATAAGTGGAATCTGATTTCTGCATTTGGGTAATACTTGAAGCAACCAGCCATCCAAACTGTGTGAGGTGAAAAGTTGGCGATATCCCATCTTTGTTGATTGGGAATGGTATGAAGTTTTTAAAAATCATCACAAGAGACATCTGGGTGCTTGTACATTATTTTAAATGATCTCAAATGATTCCTTGACCCCAAAAATGTAGGTAAAGGTCTTGAAATCAACACTCTAGGTTGCCCGTGTGCCGAGATATTGCGAAAAATAGGTTTTTGTTGGCGGCCATCTTGAATATCCGAAATGGCCGCCTTCGGAACATTTGTGCAAATGGGAACATCGATTTTCGGATTCCTGATGTCCTAAGCTTCCAAAAATGTATAGGTTTGCAAATCTCCACAAAAATCCAACGAAACCATAAAATTGAACATAGTGAACCTGACTATATATAACCTCATTGATTAAACCAAAAATTTACAACACTAATTAAGCAGACTTATGAATAAAAAAAAACAGAAAAAATTACAAAAAACACTTCACAGATTAAAAAAAATGATTTTAGACTTTGTATAAACATTCTCCGCCATTATATGAATTTGCAATTCATATGATTGAAATTAAACTGTAATATCTAAAATAATTCATTTAAAATCAGTTTCAGTAATTCAGGCTGTGATGTCAGCAACATCTAGTCTCCATGAGGCTTGCATGCAAAATCTTGGCTCAACAGGAACCTTCACTTTTCCAACTGAGCTACATAGGGCTCCATGGGAATGGGTCAAGAAACAAAAACACCACATTGCATGTACAACTCCATTGAAAAAAGATCTAAAAGGCTATTCATAGCATGTTGAATCTCGTTAGTAATAACAATAGAAATGCCTATTAAATAAAGAAAGTTGAAATAAAATGCATTAGAATACAAAGAAATAATATATATACAAGAACATCATAGTTTAGTTTGCACCCTTTTAGGTCATATCCAAACAGTGAAGTAATTTCATTCTTACAATTTGAATCCTAAATTGTGTTAATGTCAATCACTTTATGGACGAAAAAATCAATATTTGCCATTAAAAAAAATTCGACTTAAAACTACCATTTAATAATACCTAGGTATTCTACTTCGAAAATCCCATCCCTATCAATCAGGCATTTTTATACAGCCATAAGGTTTACTGTTTAGGATCTTAAATATATAATTTAGATGTTAGATGTTTTTTAGATTAATATAAAAAAAATGTTTTATAATCTAAAATGGTGGCAGATTTAATATCTAGGATAAATATTTTAGTAATTTCATAAGTTTACAATTTGCTAATTGAAAAATAATTAATTAATGAGTTATAAAATCAATATTTCCAGAACTGGTCATGTTTAGTAAAATGTTTTTTGAAACAGCAAATCTAAAGCTTTAAGCAAGGCCCTTGATGTCCAAGTATATTAATATTTTCATAAATATTTTTTAGATTTTTCTATAATAAATCTAGATGTTTTTTGATTTAATTTATTATTGTAAGAAAAAATGAGATGTGGCACCAAAGTGCCAAGTTAAAATACAATCAGTCTTGTAAAGATAATGGCAGTTTAAAGCTAAGCCTAAGGCGTGTTTAACTATTACTGGTGGTGGGTAAAATTGACTTTTTACACTAATATAGTTCCAACTCATTTAAGGTTGTGTGCTTCATTTAGCCGGGTAACACTAATTTACGGAATGATAAATGGTCGGAACGGAATGAACTGTCGGAATGAAATGAACGGAGCTGTAGGAACAGAATGAACTGTCGGAATGAAATGAACGAAGCTGTAGGAACAGAATGAACTGTCGGAACGGAATGAACTGTCGGAATGAAATGAACGAAGCTGTAGGGACAGAATGAACAGTCGGAATAGAATGAGCCACAATAAAAAAATTCAACTTTATATCGTCACAACTTTTGGAGATACAGCCCAAAACCAATTCCGGCGATTTGATTAATGGTCGGAACGGAATGAACTGTCGGAATGAAATGAACGAAGCTGTAGGAACGGAATGAACTGTCGGAATGAAATGAACGAAGCTGTAGGAACAGAATGAACTGTCGGAACGGAATGAACTGTCGGAATGAAATGAACGAAGCTGTAGGGACAGAATAAACTGTCGGAATGAAATGAACGAAGCTGTAGGGACAGAATGAACAGTCGGAATAGAATGAGCCACAATAAAAAAATTCAACTTTATATCGTCACAACTTTTGGAGATACAGCCCAAAACCAATTCCGGCGATTTGATTAATGGTCGGAACGGAATGAACTGTCGGAATGAAATGAACGAAGCTGTAGGAACGGAATGAACTGTCGGAATGAAATGAACGAAGCTGTAGGAACAGAATAAACTGTCGGAATGAAATGAACGAAGCTGTAGGAACAGAATGAACTGTCGGAATGAAATGAACGAAGCTGTAGGAACAGAATGAACTGTCGGAATGAAATAAACGAAGCTGTAGGAACAGAATGAACTGTCGGAACGGAATGAACAGTCGGAATGAAATGAACGAAGCTGTAGGAACAGAATAAACTGTCGGAATGAAATGAACGAAGCTGTAGGAACAGAATGAACTGTCGGAATGAAATGAACGAAGCTGTAGGAACAGAATGAACTGTCGGAATGAAATAAACGAAGCTGTAGGAACAGAATGAACTGTCGGAATAGAATGAGCCACAATAAAAAAATTCAACTTTATATCGTCACAACTTTTGGAGATACTGCCCAAAACCAATTCCGGCGCGCCAAGTTCGTCCCAGGTTACTTAGACCACCACAGTAGATTACACCAAGATCCGAATTTAATAAATGATAAACCATACGAAGTTATTAAGTTTAGTACCTATGTCGTATGCCCAGCATAGTTGCGTACGGTCAGTTAAGCAGACTGTAAGCAATTTTTTTGTGCTGGCCTGTTTTGGCTTTGCACACCTACATTCACACACAAATGACAACTCGCTTTGGCTAATGATATTATAAATCAAGTTTAAACACACTTAAACACATTTTTGAGACATGCTAACGTACTTGTTTATTTAATCAGAACAGTGGTGTGGTTATTTTGCGCTTCTTTTACGGCGTATAATTCAAAACGGTGTCAAAGTATTTACCCATAAGCCAATTAATTTTCTCCTATTTACCGACACGACAATAAACGATGTTTTAAGTAACGTCTTATGGTTTTGCGTGTTTAACGACTTTATTTATTTTTTTTTTTTTTTTAAAGTACTTCAAGTTCAGTCTACAGTACATTTGCGCTTAATAAGAATCTATTACGTCATAAAATTTCAGCCAATAGGAAGCGTTCTGAAAACGCTTGGATTTGGAATCCTACTATGGACGTTTAAGTATCTACCCGAATTAACAATCCCGAATCCCGGGAAATTTTTTTTATAATCCCGGGTATTCGACAACCTAGCAAAACTTTAAAAATATTGCCGTTTTTGACTAATATAAAGAAAAAAAATAGTACCAACCATTTTAACGTCGTTGCCTGAGCTGTTTTATTTGCGCTTACCAGCAGGAAAAACCTAATTAAATTTATTCTTACAAAAAAATGCCTCACAAATAAGGGTCCTGACTCGTATTAGAGAAGGTCTGGCGCTCCTTCAGTTATGAACGTATAAATTAATAAAATAAAACGGTCTTTAAATACCGCTTACCACAACGCAAATTATTTGGGTTAGAATGCGGGTTAGCGTTTGGGTGAGGGTGGGTCAAGCGGTATTATTAATAATAAACATAGTAATACTTGACCCATCGGTATTTATTTATTTATTTTGTTTTTTTGCATAACTTTCTACGTAGATAAATGAAAGAACGCCCATAAATGAGCTTAATTAAATGTTTGAAGCTAAAATAAAAAAATACCAACCTCTAAATGGCGTGATTTTATGTATAATTTTTTCGTCGGGATCCCGGGATTCCCGGGAAGTTTCATTTTTCAATCCCGTTTCCCGGGAGTGAAAAAATCCGGGAAAAAGAGAAACCCTTCTCCGTACGCTTCGAATTCTCACATGAGATTGTTCTGGGAATTGTGGAAAATGCATTCAAGCATGAAGAAAATATCTCAATTGAAACGGAGTGTCAAAACTTTATATGAAAAAAAATAAACCGGTGGCTAATAGGATCCAACCTGCTCATAGGTCCCGACTTCCCTATAAGCGGCGTTGATCTGTCTGTCTCTTTGAGCCACATGCCAGCGACTCGCCGCCTCTTGGAGAACCGTGCCGCCACTTGGAGGTAGGGCTAGAGTTACAACTGCGCATCGACAGAAGGAGGGACGCCGGAGCAATTGCAGGGCAAGGGGGGCGACTTTTTTTGTAAGGGCAACATAGACCGCAAGCGAGCGTAGCGAGACGAAATGTTGGGGGGTGCGGGGGTATTCCCCCGGAAAAATGTTTGCGGCCACGCCCACTAGATTGGCTTAAAATGGTACCAAAAATGTTTTAACAAATGTCAAGCATGTCATTTTACGAAATTTTTTGCATTTTTCCGTAGCTCAATCCCTACCCCCTTTATGATTTCCGTCGAATAATATTTAACGTTGTGAAAGCAATATATCATTTTTCATGAAAAGGGCACTTTTCCCCCCCTTGCCCCCCTTAGCAAAGGGCAGGAGGGGCGCTTTCCTCCCACGGCGTCCCTGGACAGAAGGTCAACATTTTCGCCTTTTTGGTTGTGGTGTAGGTAATAATAGTGAGTGTCAGTAGTAAGTAATACTTTCAATATTTTACTGCCGCCCAAATACCTGGTATTACCCGGGAAAAGATGGCAGGACACCACCAACAGTAATCCGGTTAAAGACCCCCTTCAGGTAAGTCCGACCGGCAAACATGTGCCGGAGACCTTAGACTGGAGAACCACAGACAAACTTTGCCATTTAATGTAGGCTACCACATGCGCTCTATCGCCGCTCGCTTACCATTGTAAGCATGGTTGCTAAATAAAGTGGTTGTCGCCTTAGTTGTTATAATATAATTTTAAAACGTTTCATAAAGTCTTTGTTCACAACGCATAATTAACGTTTAATAACAAAAAATAAAACTGGTTTAGTCCCATTAGGAAAATACGTCTTATAAATGTCATTTTTAACAAACCCTTTTTGACGCAATATGAAAACTTATTTGTTTCGGTTACACTTATTCATTATAATGGTTTTCAAAACAAGGAAAATTCGATTATTATAAAACTGGTAGACATCTTCTTAAGACCACACACTGTTTCAAATTTTGTTATTTTAAAAAATCGTCTCGAAACTAAACGTCAAATTTAAATCGAAGACGTGATTTCCAGTTGTAAATAAAAGTTAATCTTATTTCAGATGAATCGTATTCAATAGGTTTAATTGATCATGACCGTCACCTCAGTGTGGTTAATTTCCAACCAGACTAGGCAGCTACCGTAGAGCCAAAGAAACTTGAAGGCTGCACATCTTATAAATAATGCCACCCAGGTGAGGTAACAAAACACGACCCTGGAAAGAGACCATCGACTCATTGGAAAATTGCCAACTGAAACGCCTGGTTTTAATAGCAAGAATGTGATCTGCTATTTTTATCGTTAATGTTTATTTATCGTGCTTCCCGAAACACAAAAACTCCCTGGAAATAGTTTTATTATATTTTCTTTGTGACCATAGGCTGGCTTGCGATAATTTTTGCCTAACTTATATAATTTATGCTTTTTTTGCGTCTTACGTAGCCTAAGTATAGATATAGTCTCCAATTTGAAGGTTTAATCCAGTTGTCGACAAACTTTGGGCCGCAGAGCTATTTTTAGTGGCCGCGAGTTACTTTTGAATAGTTAAGTGTTATCATGGAGTTGTGAGCCGCGTGTTAGCCGTACATGGATTGCACTGTATTTTAAAATTTGGTATGGCTAAGAATTTTTATAGTGCCTCAGCGTGGTTCAGGCCCGCTTGAGAGTATTTGTCAAACTTTATATAATTTTAACTATAATAAACGCAAAAGTTTTTCGCGCATCACGCGCATATTTGTTCGTTTTATAGTATGTTTTACATTCTGACAAGGCGGTGTTTTCGGCATCAGGCGCCGTCTAATATTTCACCTTTCTTGGTATCAACAGCCTAACGCTGTGTGAATTAGACTTCCTGCAAAATGAAATATTTACTAAAATATATCTAGTTAATATGTTTTTCTATTCAACTTTGCGAAATGGCTATTGTATGATGAGCAACATTTATCGATATTTTAAAACAGGATTAACTTAATGGATTCCTTTTATGTGTGTCGTGCGAACGTTTTACGTGATTATGGGTGCCGCCACTCAGCTGTGGAGATGATATCTAGTGTTAATCTTTTATGCATTCAGTACACGTCTAAAAGGTGCTAAAACCAAAATAGACGTATTTTTGCGATTCGCGCGATAAACTTGCTTTAGTTGCATAATACCACATCGGTCGGTTCGAAAACAACAAGTTTCTTAAATTACTTGAACTACGACTTTACTTGTGATGTATGAATTTTTACGTACTTTTATAAGTGTTATACCTAATTCTATTCAGCTTAAAACGATATTCTATAGTTCGTCGTGTTACTCAAAACTGTGCAGTCCAACTTCTGTTAAATTATTCTATAAATGCCGTAACTTCGAGCAATATTCGAATCCTTTCATGTGCTATAATATGCGTCATTTATCCTTTTGATTGACGTTTTGACAATTTAAAACTAATCAACCCACTTTTTTATACTCTCAATTAAAGTGGATTTTAGCTTCATATTTGTGCAAGAGTTCGTTGGAGTAAAACAAGTATTTCTAACTTTGTGACGTCATTCTAGTGTCTTTACGTAGTGCGCCTTCTATAGGTCCGAAAAGAGTAGCCTACTTTTAGTTTTAACTTATGGAGGTTCTCAACCTGGAGCGTCAGATTAATTTTTCACACACAGTAGGCCTGATTCCGTTTGGAATCTAAAATAACATGTTTGCAATATACATTACATGTGCATTTCCAAAAATATCATAAAAAAAATACACCTTCTATTCAAATCAACTGTTTTTCAACATTTTATTTCATTTCTTCATTCTGCCTAATAACAATTTTACTGGAATAGAAAAGTGAATAGCCACATGCAATATGTTTTGTAACCAGTATAACTACAATGTTGTTGAACAACATAAATGTAACATTAACTTCGCAGTTATAGTTAATGTCATAAAACAACATTTTTTAACATATCATACGAAACAGAATATCAGACGCACAAAAGTTTTCACCAGCGAAAAAAACAAAACTAAGTTGTATAATGATGTTTACGCTTATATGCATGCGGAGTCTTTGGCCCGCGTTTTTAACCACATTACTTTCAGTCTTTGTTTTTGAATCTGGTATAGTTTCGAATCCAGATGCGTGGAATAATTTGCATTGTGGCGAAGATGGGGCACCACAAGGCCCGACAACGTTTCCAACACCAACACAATACTTATTATTTACCACTGATTCTCTTTTTTTACACGCACGTGATCTTAGCTTTATCTGCATACATTGCTCGCAATTACTCCACTGTCCCCACGAAGTCCAATGATAGAGTTTGCAATTGTAACACGACTCTAACTCAAAATCCCAAAGCTTTCCGTAACACGTTGGGTTAAGACATCTTCTCCTTCGTAAGACAGAGCATCCTAGGGTACATTGTGTTTCTGCTGGGGACCAGCTTGACCACAATCCTTGCGATTTAGTCGGACAATAACCCCATTCTTCCAATTGTGTGTCTACTATGGCTATTGTACCACACCACGTTTTGTTCACAGGCTGTCCATCCGGATTAGTTTCTTTTGTACACGAGTCATAGGTGTTGCCCTTAAACGAAAAGGGAAAAACGCATGGACTGTAAATGGACTGCCGGTGTTGGGTTCTGCGTGTTTCAACTAATATTGGGCCTTCTGCCGTTCCTGGACAAGGTGGTACATCGCAGTAGGCAAACTCGATTCGTTGACCTGGTCGATTGGTAATGCAGTAAGGTCGCGCAAAAGTTCTATCCGGATTACGACATCCAACAGTAGAAAAGTCAAGGTATGGATAGAGAAAAGCAAGTCTATCGTGATCCAGGTCGTTTAACCAACTTTGGCAGCCAAGCTTTTGTCTATAAACTTCAACGTTGCTATTAAATTCGCTACCACTACTTTGAACATCGTAACAAGTTTCACGCTTGTCACAAACGAATGTGTTACAGCTTCCCGTATGCTTTATTGAGTTGCCAAAGCAAGGCTTATATCTGCAATGTCGACGGTTAATGATTTTTCCACTGCCACACACCTTTGTACATTTACCTGTTGATTGCCAACTACTCCATGTACCAATTGACGTCTTCGAGCAAAACCCAATTGTTTTTTCATCGCGAACGTCGTGGTTACCCCGCGAAGTACCGCAATAATGCCTTGCATCTGAGTTGGAATACCGCTGACATGATTCTTTTAATTCACCATTTGCTTTAAATGGAAAAACGCAGTATTTTCCTCGATTTTCTTCATCTCCTTCGACTGTAACGATGTCAAGTGTGGGACTACATCGCGGAATATTACAAATGTGAGTTTGGAGTTCACCATTTTCGCGTTGTTTAAAGCAAAAAGGTTGTTTATAGCGTTCTGGTTTAGGATTTCTACAAAAATTGTGCTTCAGATCTCCAAGTACATCCATTCTGGTGTAAGCAGAAGAATCAAGCGGATTTGTTTTTTCATGAAATATCCAGTTCCATTGTTTGCAATTATTGTTGTATTGAGTCCCTCGGAAATTTACACCATCATCTTCGACACAATTTTGGCATGGCTGATGGTTGCACGTGCCGTTGTTTTTCATGTCATTCCTAGTCTGACAGGGCTTTAGGCGGCAATAGTTTCGATACCTAATCTTACCTCCTAGACATTGTTTTGTACAAATTTCCCCAGCCTCCCATACTGTCCAAGGCGACACAAGACCAGAATTGACACGGGGACATATTCCCCAGTCGACGCTTCTTTTATTGGATGGGTTTTGGTCACTGTCTTGTACGGTTGCGCAAAAATAAAGTTGTGCGCCACCGCTTTGTTTTCCTAATTGACTTTGAGAGATAGTAGCTAAAATGCATTCATGGTGAATTTCTCCTGTAGACAGAAACGGAAAAGCACAGGGCCGGTTGTTTGCAGGTCCTCCTATGGTGTTTATACCCCCCAAGTGTGTGGGACACCTTACAATGTCACAATATTCCCATCTGGTGTTTATATTATCTACAAAACACCATGGTGCGTGTCTGTAGCCATACGGGCTTGGATTACGGCATTTGGCATGATTTAAAGAAATGCCTCCCCCACCAACACCGTATCGATGCGGATGAGGCTGTGTGCTCGACCATCTTTGACATTTTTGTCCACTTAAAACTATATCTACATCTCCGACGTAATCTTGTCCTTCACCAATGAAACAATCAACTGTATTAATTAATTTAGGCTTCCAAAGACAGGGTCTTGTATTGCAAATTCCCTCCAGCTTTATTTTTGTACCATGGCAAGGTGGATAAAGACACTCCCGGATCCATAAAAATTTTCCACCTCCACACCACGCATTACAGGTCGTAGTTTTATTCCAAGCGGTCCATTTTCCCATATAAATTAACGGACATCTTGCCCACGTTGTGGGATTGTCTTCAAGTTTTTCAACAAGAGAACAGTAATAAGCAGCAGTATGATAAGTGAAGCAACCAAAATAGTATTCGCTGTACAAAGTAAAAGGAAAATGGCACGGTCGAGCTGACATCGATTTTCCTTCTTCTGGAATTGTATAAGGAATTGTCTGTAAGTTAAAGTGTTCGCTGCAGTGAGGCACTTCACAAAATGACATTTTTCCTGTTAAATCAATAAAACACCAAGGCAAAGTTTCATGACCTCCAGGATTTCTGCAGAAGTTTTCCTGCAGTTCGGGCCGAAGTGACGGTTTGTAAGGCGTTGATGCATGAGCTTCCATATCAGCCCATTTAACACAGGGTTGATTTAGATATGTTACTGAAACATTTCCTCGGTAGGTACTCCCGTTGCCCTTCAAACAGGAAAGACAAGTGTTGGTGTTACACGGTTTCCTGGAAATAGTTCCATTAATAGGACAAGGAGGATGCCGACAAATCCTTCTACGTACAACATGCCCGCCTCCACATGCGACAGAACACTTGTCGTCTACCCACGATGACCACGTACCTTTGGTTGCTGTTGGGCATATGCTATACGTACCATCCTTGAAGGCAATATCAATTATTTCCTTAGGTCGTAAATAGGTGGACCAAACTTTAGTACGGTTTGTAGAGCAGAAACTAACATTCCTATTCCATTTAGTTGGAATGCATTCCATGTGTGTACGATTGTAAGGTCCTTGAAATGGAAATACGCAACGTGTTAAAGACGAATCTTTCGTTAAGGGAATTGTCAAAATTTCAGTTTCGGCGGTGGCACATCTGACCATATCACAGTATTCCCAATGACTTTTGGTCACGTAACACCAAGGCGATGCGTAAATACTTGGAGCTGGGTTGCGACAGTGATTGCCTATAAGTTTGCTTATTCCTTTCGATAGAAAACTGTTTGTATAATACCCATTCGAAGAATTCCACGACATGCAATCACTGGCGTTTATCGTACGTGAAATGTTGCCAAGATAAGAAAAACCTGTTCCAGTAAAGCAGCTTGCTATTCCTGGGTAGTTTGGAACGCAAGAATGCGTGTTACATGAAACGCTTTTTTCCTCTAAAACAGCGGACCCTCGGCATGGGGGAAAAATACACCTTCGCAGTTTTATTGAAAATCCTCCCCCACATTTCTTGCTACAGTCTCCGACAAATTTAAAGTCTGACCAAGTGCCCCTATAGGAAGCTGGGCAATACGCATACCGACCTGCTCCAATCCCACACTTTTCCCTTCCTGTTGTTTTGTCGTTTAATTTTGTGCACGCGTCAAACCAGAAGTTTTCATATAAAAACGGAAAGACACACTTTCCGGTCTCGTTAATCGAAGATACCTCGAGTGGAATAACATAGGGTATAGAATGCTGTATCACATCAGTGACACATCTCGGAATATCGCAGTACATTCGAGCAGGTCCCTCGTTACTGTTTCGATAACAAAACGGTCGACTTTCAATTCCACCGGGATTTCGGCAAAAATTCTCTTCAAGTTCAGGATACTGCAGTTTTGTTGTGCTTGCGTGTGGGTGCGGTGAGTGTTGATCCCACCGCTGACAAATTGTACCGTCATTGGCCACGTTAATGTATCCCTTGTATTCTTTTCCGTTGCCATTAAAGCATTCATCGCATGGTTTTGTATTGCATTCTGCACCAACGGTGATTTCCGAACCGTTGCAAGGCGGAAAGCGGCAACTGCGAATCATGACAGTATGACCAGTTCCACACGACCGCGAGCAGCTTCCGACTATTCTCCAGTTACTCCACATGCCGATATGTTCATTAAGGCAATACCCCCACTTGCTATCTCTGTCAAAGTCTTCGGTAAGCGAGCACCACGGCAGATTTCGCCTAAAGTCTGTAATACACTCCTGCTTATTCACGCCATCAACGACAAATGGAAAGTGACAGGAACCGATAATAACGTTTCCTTTAAGAGGTACAAGGTATGTGGAAAAATCATGGGAGTTTCCGCCTTTAGTAAGTACCACACCGTTGTCACACGTTTGCGTATTGCATTTTTCATCTCCTGGAATTCCTTCGAGTTGGCCTACACAAGGAGCAAATAAACAGAATCGCTGTTTAATTAAACTTCCTCCATTACAGGGCTTTGTGCAAGTAAATGGTCTTGTCCATCTCGAAAACGAGCCTTGGTATTTTTTCAAACAAACTCCCCATTTTTGAGGATTTCTGTCAAAGTCGCTTGTCGTCGGACAAATCATGGAACTACCTGGCCTTTCAAAACATCCCCACGATTCCTTTCCTTCGCGGATATAAGGAAATATGCATGGCTTTCCGACATCGTTAGTGCCAGCGATTGTTAACATACTGTTACTCGGGGTGAACGCCTTTAGTTCAATATCACAAATGCCTTTCCTGGCTGCACCAGGGGTCTGAGTGTAAACAAACCATTGAGATTTAAGACAAACATCTTGTAGATCTGCGCTAACTCGAACAGTCATATGTTCATTGTACAAATAACTTTCAAGACAAAATTCCTCCACATTCACGTTTTGTACAGCCAGGTCTAATCCATGAGTGCAGCTCCAACGTTGTAATTGGTCGTGACTGTCGCACGTAGCTAACCCAACTTTAGGCAAACCTAAATTTGGGTTGATAAAAAGAGCTAAGCACCTTTGGTACAATACGTTTCTTAACAGTCCCCCAGTCAGTCTTTCCCACTTCCATGCAACGTTGTCAACTGGGCAACTTCTCTTGAGGTTTAGTTGGTATTCTTCTTCAACATAAAGAGCTGCTAGACATAGTCCTTTATTGTCTTTATAATCTTGATGGTAAATCAGAAACTTGTCAGTAAAAACATGTGGTATTATGAACAACAAATAAACAAAGGTTGTTACTTTCGCAGTATTTAAAACCTGGTCTGACATATTTCAATAAACCAAATTTAAACCGTTACAAATTTAATAAAATTGAAGTTTTAAATAAAATAAAAATATGCTGCGGAAATTTTAACAATGGGCTTGTGATACAATAAAGGCAATTGTTCGTATTCAGGACAAAAGCAAAACCTTCTGCAAAATACAGTTTGAACTTTGAAACACTTAATTAATGTGTTAAATTTCTGTGCATCGTTCCACCGGTGGTGAAAGTAAAAAGTTAAAACGGCCCCAAACGGCGTTCCAGTAAAATAATATTTATTGTAGATACGCGTTACCGGTAAAAATATGTTTTTTTTTAAATCCAAAACTGTATTTGCCTGTTTTAATATTTTTCTCACGCGAATCTTATTTGCTTTAGGCTACATCCCTATGCGGCGTAGAATGCTTCAACTGATAGAATTCGAGTCTTAAGCTTTACATTCTTAATAAGGGGTCACAAAAACGTGTAAATCCTCTTTAACACACAGAGTAGTACAAATTGATCTGTAAAGACTTATGTATGCGCCACCCTTTTTTCACCTGTTTAAACATAATATCTATGTTTTTTGTTGGGGGCCACGAAAACGGTCATTGGGTGGGCACGGGCACAACTCTCTATTATAGCTATGTCGCTGTATTGGAAAACCAAGTATCACTAGTTTTCAAATTTGCCACATAACTAAAATTTGTGTTTTTTATTACAACTGGACCTTTCTTGAAGCGTTTTGTAACACATTTTTTTGACACGTCTATCAAAAACAATTATTCGCCAGTAGATATGTTTAAAGTTTAGTTAGAAGAATATTGGATGCTTTTTATTCGTTTTTTTTTTGCAGAAAGTAACATCTAATCGTAGGTAGGCGAGTGGCAAGGTTTGATAACGAAACAATTACTGTGCGGCCTAAAATGCAGCCTGCCTTGTGCAATTATACGTTGAGCGTTTTTTTGGCCGACCAATAACCTTCGCCTAATGACCATTAAGTGTCAATCGAAGGTTAGGCCGATTGGGCGAGCGACTAACGTGTAATACCAGGTGCAGAGATTTCGCTATTTTTTTAAAGGCGTTATCGTAGAACATAAATATCAGCGAAGCTCAAAATCTAATTCTGGCCAATATTCAGCGAGGTTAGCACAGCGTAAAACAAGTAATAGTAACGCTTTAAAAAAACGAAAATCGAGAAATCATTTGACGAAAGTGAAGACATTCGATTGGCTCAGTGCAACACAGAGTCGAATATAAAAAAAACGGAGTCCAAGAACAAGCTTTCTCATGACAAGCCTCCTAAGTTAATCTGAATTAAAATGATTAATTTGTTAAATTTTTAGAAAGTATAAGTGTATTTATTCGTTGAGTTTCTTGCAATGTTAGTATTTGTTATTTATGTATGGTAGTAAAACAAACCGTTGGTTTTTAACCCCTAGGGGCGCAAGCTCTACTTCAATATTTAATTTTTTTTCAGTATTTTAGTGGTTTTCTTTGGGTTGGGCACCACTCCTACAGCTGTACAAACTCTGTTTTAAGCAAGTTTACCATTGAAACTGCTGAAAATTTTCACGCTCTGCGTAATTTGTATTATCTACTTTTTTAAGTACAAATTCTCTTTGAGTGCTGTTGCATGTTTTCTGCCTATTTTAGTTATACACATATCATCAAAGGTATAACGGCCCTCTTTAATTTCAGTTTTGCTAACTTATAGATAAACGATAAAATTATTCCCCTTTCGAACTATTTTTCATCCATATTTTATATATGATAACAGGCTAGCAACAGGGGTGCTCAAACTTTTTTGCGCGAATCTATAATGTTTTTTCTAATATTGCCGATCTATTGTGTGTCGTCTCATTTTTTGGAAAACGATAACGCAATGTTAATTTTTTGCGCTTGATGTTTTTTGCGCTCGAAATCACAGTCTTACAACTGAGGTGTCAATTCCCTCACAGCCCGTTTTTCAAAATCAGCTCGAAAAAATCAATGTGTCGAGCAGAGAAATTACAAAACGGGGTGCGCGGCTGAAAAAAGGTTAAGAACCACTGCTCTAGACGCAACCGTTTAAAACATTCCAAACAAAGTTAGCACAAATATCCGCGTGGCCGTAAATCTTGAAAATAAGTCATCGCATTGGTTAAAGAATTAAAAGTTACCAAGTGAATACTTTTCTGCCTAATGGCCAGCTTATAAGAATTTATGTTTACGAAGACTAATAAGTAGATGTTTTAAATAACAGTGACAATTTATACCACGCCTTTCGATTAAAAGCCGTTTCCACACAGGCCGTATCATTATAAGGCAGTGCTTTTTATGCTTTTTTAACCTGTGCGCCATAGAATGCTGTCAGGTGCGCCGCGGGCAAAAGGAAAACATATTTTACTACATAAAACATATATTGTCTTTTGATTTCTTATTAGGCTTATTTCATTGATACCACAGAAATTTAAGGTGACACACAATAAGACCTACAAAGTAACAATATCTAAAGACGAAAAATCGTCTGAATAAGACCTAAACATTGGGGCCCAACTGTCTGGCATCAGCCGTTTTGCTGTCGACGTTTTGGTACCCTAGTTTGAAGGGAATTTTTGCCCCTGATAGTGGTACGAACGGGAAATGGGTGGGGTTAGAAATTTTGGTTTTGGCTTGAAATTAAGAGAGTTAGTTATAAAGTTGAGTGTGGGGTTTGGTGTTCGACAAAAAGCTCGTATAGGTTTGGGTTTACATCTTCTTCCGATTTAGACGTATTACATCTATTAAGTAAATTAGTCTTATACTTAGGCCTTATTCCGAACTGCGTTTTGTTCCAACGTTGATGCCTTTCTTATTTCGGGCTTAAAGTTGGAGTCCCTTTCAAGATATGCAACTATCAAGCCTATTTAATAAAAAAGTGCAAGCAATTTAAGAGAAAAACATGTATACCCGAAAATATCGCGCCGCCACTTTTTTAAATGTCTACAGATGCGCCCTGAATAAAAACTATTGTATGGTGTTACAATTATTGTCAGAAATCACTTAGTTAACCCAATACAGACTCAACAAGCGACAAACGCGAAGGAACGCCCGGCGCCTTTGCTATTTTGCAGTTATCGGCTACATGTTTCCGATCGTCGAGAAATACTAAAACAAACATAACATTTCTTAACATTTGTATTTATTGAAAGTTATTGCTATTTTAAACAATATTTCCGTATGATTTTGCCGTCTGACGAAGATGTTATGGAGTTATGCTATCCGTAACATTAGTTTTTGATTACATGTTAATTGCCATAGTCATTTTTATAAACATTCTCTATAACACGAGACTAGCAAATTTACACAGACATGTTACAACATAAACAAAATAGTGATGAATAGCGTCATGGATTTTTACATTTTGTTTAATTACGCAAAATTCATAAATTTTGCAGGTTGCCGCGCTTATTGCAACGGTTCTGAACTTACATCGCCCGAACAATGCCAGCAGTCCTTCACCAGAATTAAAACTGCAAATACTATTTTACTTGGATAAAGCCGAATATTTTGTCTAAGTTTAAAAACTCTAGGCCTTTTACAATGATGCCACTTCTTGCGTAAAACCTGCAACTCAAGAAAAGATTATTTAACCAGTGCAAAAATAACAAACTGCTGGATTGTATAAAATAGATTCAGACATTACGACTCTTTGGTTTCGTAAAACACAACGATGTTGAGCCAAACAACATATGTCACCAAGGCATGTTCACTGTTCAGCCATTCCCTTGAACTTTGATTGACCATACGATCTATGTGTGCTGCAATATACCGGTACATAGCAGTTGTTCTCACATCTATATGCATTGTCGCCCCTTACAGAAATCTGTGTATCATCGTCTACAAAAATACAAAAAGACAGAGCAAACAAAATTTATTATACATATATTAAAGAAGTATTATATACACTAACCAAGTAAGTGGTGTTTAGTATTACTTAATAAGAATTTAGTTATTTTGGTCAGGTAGCCTATAATAGTAATTCATCCAGTTCGCTAATAAAATAGCATTTTCTTCGTTAAAAAAAATAAATAAAAATAAAAAAAAATAAAATAAAAACTTGAAACTTTGGTAACAATAAGGCTAGAAATCTGGGGCCACAATAGTCTTTTTCGATTATGAGGGCCACACACCACAAGCAGGGACACATCCAGGGTTTTGTGTGAGGGCATTTTTTAAGATGACGTCGCAGTTATGCCATACCGTGATGTCATTAATAAGGCTTAATCAACAAATTGTCATTAATGGGGGAAACGTGGCTCATTGAGCACACAGAAAAGAATCGCACTTGGTTCGATAAAGCGATGATTCTTTTTGCTGAAAAATGGAATTTAAATTGCATTTTAAAGGAGTCTGAAACAACGCGGCAAAATGTGAAATTTAAATATAACCCGTTTGCTCTTGCGTTTATGTTTATATTTAAAATATAGAAAAACATTCCTGTCAGGCGGTAAAAATGCTTTTGTTTAGATTAGGTCATAAGAGTAGTAAAAAAACTGTCTATAATACTTACGTGCAAATATTATTTAATTTTATTTCCTAGCTTTTAGCGTACATTTTAAGACTTTCTGGGTATATAGGGGATTATAAGCGCTAGATATACTACAGTATACAAAACCAATAAAAGCTGTACGCTAATAGAAAATAATTTGGTATCATCAATTAAACGATGTTCTGCGGGTCACAAATATGATATGGTGGGCCACACGTGTTCGTATTGTTTAATCATCCACGTGTTACTTGCACTAACACGGCAGTCGAAAACGCATAACGTTTACTTCTTCAAGCTTTTTTCGTTTCTCTCAGCTGTAAAGACAAAGAGGCATGCCGCTTTGCTTGTGACGCAGATTCGCGAATGTCTATCAGCTAGCCAAGCGCATTTAAGACTGTTGACCTCTTTCTGCGCGTAAGAGAAGCAGGAAGTTGTTGACTTTCAGTTTATTTAGCGCAGTTAATCTCCCAGTTACAGGTACCTATAATCATTTTTCAGTAGTCGCTTCGTCAGTAAGCAAATTAAAACAATAATAGCTATAAAATTTCAACTTTTTTTCGTCTTAAATAAAAATCGTTAGAAGGAGATTTTGTAAAAGCAAAGGGCCAAAATATTTACCAGTTAACAGATACTACCTTCGTAAAGGTTTTGCTTATTTATCAATTCTTTCTTGTCGTTTGCAGATGGTATATTGATAAGCGTTGTAAACATTATATATTGACTATAATATTAACTTTCGACTGGAATAAATCGACAATGGACTTCAAAGTAATGATATACAGTTGTATTTACTACTGTGTGTTAAAGAGTTCTCGAGGTATACGTCTTATTAGTTCAGTAACATGTAATTATAGACGAAATTTATATTGCTTATTCAAAACTAATGCGAGTTTAAAATGTTACGAAGAGGACCAAGCCAAATGAAAATAAATAAATAAATGTTTTGATTTTCGGTGACATCCAAATGACGCCAAGGCCGCTAATCGCACGATACAACAATACGACGAAAATCCATTGCGACCTTTTTACAACAAGGATAATCCATCTCACGCGCTTTGATTTCAGTAGCTTATTCCAAATGATGTTTTTAATAACTGAGCATGATACTGCGATGCCATGCGGGCCTGCATAATGTATACCAAATGTCGCGCGTCTGCCTTTGAAAGGGTCTGCATAATTCAATACCATCCACTTGTTTTAGCCGTGAATAATTAAATTCGAGACATAAAGTTAATGTTGTACACGAAACTTAATGTTTTTAACTCTGCATATTTTTCCATTTTACGAGTGCGTTGTTGTTTATGTTTTTTAAAAGAATTCCTCGTTTGTGATCTCACAGTCTCAATTAAACATTGAGGACATGGGGATTAGCAAATAGGATTTTCCGATAATAATGATCTGACAGTCACTAATGGTTTCGTAATAGGTTTGAAGCTGAGTAAGTACTTCCCTATGTGATTAGAGAAAGGGCGATGTGAAAAATAATGGTTAATGACAAGGTGCTAATGGCACCGATGCCCAAGACAGTGATAAGACAAATTCCTCAAGACATAGATTTAAACTGTCAATATGTGAGACCAGTGCATCTAATTGGTTTTACTTTGCAACCTTTTCATCCAAAATTTATTACTGGTTTCTATATTTAACAAAATAACATAGGAATTTTAGTTTAATTTCGAAATCGTTAACATTAACAATACTGCGGTACGCAGGAATTTACGTAACAAGATTGTTTTACCAAAATTCGAAAATATTTGCTTCTCTCGAAAACGTTAAATTTTCTAATTACATCAACTGAAGATAGCTCAGTACAGTGCATCAACAATAGGGTATATCTTTATAGAATCCAAAACCATCGGCGGCAGGTTTGAGCCAGTCGATCACTGCTCCGGCGAAATATATTTTCCTTTTGAACAAAACGTCTGATCCTGTTTTTACTCATGTTTGAGTTTTTGTTTTTTTACTTGTCAGTACAGTGCATGGCCCGCTTAAATGAGCTTAGCCGCTCTTTTGTCAAAAAGCACATTTATATGAAATATAGGGATTCAATTAATTGTGAATGGTGTATTAAGTTTTGTAATACAAAGAAACATGGACGAAAAAGTTTTAATTTTGCCTAGAATTTTTAACCGGAAAACATTATCTTAAAACGACTGGCCTATCTTGAAATGATTAAAAACGAATTTATTTTGCAATAGCACATGCACCACATAGACTGGGGCAAATCGTGTCCTGTCCTTCGCTTTCAATCGATATGACGCAGCTGCTTTTACAGCTGTAATGATTTGAAATCAGGTTTAGATTTATATGAAGTTAATGTTATGTATTGTAGAATGTGAATGGCCATAGTGAAGATTGGGCTAAAATTGTTGAAATAAATAATTAACCTTGTTTAGGGGAAATGCATATTCAAAAGCGGCCGGAAGACGTGATCGGTGAAAAGTGCGGAAATGAGATACGAATGTCATGTGTGGCTGAGACCAAATTAGTTCGCAAGGTAAAAGATGTACATATAACATAAAGGCATAAAACAATATAACCACTTGAAATAATCTTTATCTACAATAAAAACGAAAACATATGTGGTCATTGATGACTGTAGTGTAAATCAGTGCTTCGACACCTTTCTTAGTTCGCGACCCACTTTTAATGCAAATGTTATTGTGTGACCCACAATGATGAGCAAACGAATGAAAAACATATTAATGAATAAAGAAACAATGTAAACACATGCAATTTATTATGAATGCGAAACTTGATGTTGCATATTGAATATTATCAGATCAACTCGTCGTATTTGTTACATTGTTGCATAAATGTTACGTAATGATAACAATGCAAAAATTTTGCGATCTAGTAGAAAACTGTAACATTTAGAAATGCTTCGCGACCCACCAATGGAACCCCACCGATCAAAATAAGTTACAAGGTTTACTTTAAAATGCTATTAAAAAACTCTACAAAATAGTGTAACCTGGCTAATCTTTTCTACCAACGCTTAAAGGCATTTCTGTATATAGATATATAAAATAAAACAATAAATTTTGAAAATAACAATTAATTTGAATAAAGAGAATGATGAACATTAGTATTCCAGTTATAGGCCTATAGAAGTATTGTATTTCGATATAATTCTATACGAAAATATCCCGCGTTCATATTGCATCATTTGTTGGGCGCATTACTGCTCTGCACGAAACAAGAACGCCAGACAATAAATAATTTAAGCACTGGAACACACATACAGGCACGTAAAATTGCTCCGTTGGTCGTATTTCCTGGCACCACGATAGAGCACGGAATGAGTTCTTCAAAAAAAGTTCTTGAAAAGTGTGACATTTTCGATTGTTAATGTTCTATTGTAGCATTCCACTGATAAGCTTTACTTTTGTTATATCAACAAAGGAGAATCACAAACGATATATATGCTTTGTTTTTCGTTTTGAAATATATTCTCCTTTCAGGACCCCTACATTAATTTCCTGCACATAAGGCAAAACTGTTTACTTTGGAAAGTTTAATGCTAGATATATTGAAAAACGTTTCAACTACCTTTTTTCTTTGGGTTAGTTTGAACGCGCAATCACGACTGTGTCGTTCGTTTTATAGGTCAATCCTACGTCCGCGGAAATCCAGTGGTGGTTTCGAAACGATTCTTCATCAGTGATGTCATCAACTGAACTAAAGAAGGCAATGAGGGAACAAAGGGTCACCATCGAGGTCGAGGTAGCTATAATTGTATAGAAATAAATTCCACTATGGTTCGCCATTATATAGACATTACACTATGCTTTAAGAATAACTTGATTGATAAAAGCTTAATATGTGTATTTGATTAGTGTGTTGTTCAGTTTGTTTAGATCTGATATTATAATAAATATATGTCGCCATTAAAAGCATCATCAGTATCTAAAAACATAACACAATATAAGTCAAAAAGTACGCTAATAAAAACTTAAACCAACTGTTCTAGGCAAGTAGTGCACTACGCAAGTCGCAACTGCTGCAACAAACTGATTTTCGGTTGACTAAGTTCTGTACTTTAATCTTTATGATTAATGTGCAACCAGAATCGTTTGTTTTCACCATTCGGATTCAGGCAGATTCTGTTATTCGAACAAAATAACAGAAATGCACAAACATAGAATACTAAAAGTGCTGTTGATGTTGTTAACAATTACTGTCCTCGCTTTTAACGGAATGTCCTGAGTTATATGTGTTAATTTTTATTTTTAGGGCCCAGATAAAATTCCGTGTGGTGGCCCTTGGTTAAGCAAAATAAAAAAAATTTGGAAAACATGCCGCGATGTAAAAGAAGGTCGAGAGTGGCTACTTTAAACATATATATTTTACCGAATATATTTTTAAAAGTAATAGTTGCACTGTCCACCTGGAATTGCTTCTCGAGTCCTGTTTTGCAAAATTCCGGTGTCGTTATGGGATTAGAAATATGGATATCAGATATTCATGGTACTTTTAAAGGTTTGTTCCTCATGAAAACGCAGATGAACAGATGCGTTAGGAAAACTTATATACATTAAAAAAAGCCACTCCATATTTAATAAAGAAGTCACTCCGATAGTTTTCTCTGCTTTTAGCTATCACGGTCGCAAAATGTTTTCCAATTTTCATTTTAGACTATCACTTTGTGGCAACGTTACATTTTTTTTGTCAAAAAGTTTTTCTTTTTAAGTACATTTTAAACTGCTTTGATTGTATTTACTTTAACAGTTACTCTGCTGTCATCATTGCAATATTGCACTATTTAAATCTATATGCTGACAAGACACTTTTTGGTTACGCGCAAACATTTTAGGTCGTTTAAATAGTAGCTTAATTGTGACCAAAGTAAATAAATTTTTAATTTTTTGCTTCAAGGGTTTTTATCTAAGTTGAATGTTTCTAACGTTATCAAAATGAACCACCTTTTTATTGCGATTCTGCCAAATCCTAGTGTGCCTTTTGCCTTGCAATACAGCTGTGGGTTAAATGGTTCTCTAACTCAAATTCTTGCCAGTATAGCGTGGCGTAATTGCTCGAAATTTTGTGCAGCAAATGCAGTGTTTATGTAAAATCATGCATTACAAAATGGGTCAAAACCGTTGCTGTAGGTGGGTTTAAAGAATTAAAAAAAAGGAACAAATTAATTGCTCGCGTAAAAAGCAAATAAATGTAACATTAAACCGGAGCCGCTGTCAATATAGCGCTTTATACCACAAAGACTGATGGTACACTACATTGAAAATATTAAGTTGCACTGTGAAATCTTGTATAACTTCAAATCTTTATTGCAGGAGTATTTAGTAGTTCGAAGCACTCTAGTTATCGACGATGCGCGTGCGACAGACGAAGGTGTTTACCAATGTAGGGCAAGTAACCACCCACGGCGCCATAAACCTGGTCTGCAGTATTGGACGATAGAAGAGGCACCTGTAGCTGATATAATTTGTGGAGAAGGCAGAGAGGAGAGCATTGCAAATGTAGTCGGTATGTAGCTTCTATAAAAACATTTACACATCCAAAACTGTGTTTTGTGTTAGTTACGAATTGTGGCTATCCGTTTTTTATACGTGTACCATAGCCTAAATACAAAAAGGTCGAAATTATTATTTTTGTTTGCTGGCATTATAAAATAAAATTTTGTGTTGTCACGTTTTAATGAAAGCTGCGCATACATATGTGTTAGAATAAGGTTTGGTTGGCGGTCGTGAATTCGAAGCTCACTGCAGGATAGTTGGTTTTCTAGTATGCCTTGCTTGCATCGATGGCTTTCGGTGTTATAATGATACGTAAGCCGTAATCATTGGTCAAAAAGCAGCTTCAGAAGGCTCGAGATCACAGTTGTTGAACACATATGTGAGTGCATCTTTCATTGAATAATGTGGTTCTGTAGATCCCCTTTAAGGTGAAGATTCTTGTACTGACAGAATGTATAGCAAGCATTGGCGTATGTTTGCTTCTCCACTAGCTCACCTCTGAGCCTGTGACAGCTCAGTTGGTTGAGCGACGGTCCCGATATAGCCGGAATTCGTGAGTTCAGACCTCACTGCATGCTAGTTGTTTTCTAGCCTGGCTTGATGCATAATTGATCGACAAATTCGGTTAGACTGCGATGGCTTTCGGCGTAGTCATGTTTTAATAGAATACCGTGGTTATCAATCACGCACTGCTAGACTGTATATGCCAAGTCACACATACTTTCAGTCCGTTTAATTGATTTATAAACGTTTAATATAACTTGTTATGTGTCAAGAAAGTGTTGTTTTTTATCTCAGAAAGCACTACGCCAATCACTGCTGCTGCAAGCAGCAGTGGAAGCACAATCCATCGAGTAAAAAGCACACACCCTTTCATAACTGAAGCTGATTCTCGTCCTACACCTGTCACTGAAAAGAGCCGTGACCTTCTTAAAACTAAAAGTACATCAACTACAACGTCTCTCTCCACCAATTCTCGCGGTACACCTAATTTAAATTGGAGTAAGTTAAAACTTTCCTTTTCCTGTTTTTGTTTTCAGCATAAACATTCTTGTGTTTAATGCTAATATTTACTTTATATGCTGGTTTTGTTGTTTTTTGCTTTATTTAGATTAAGCTTTTTGTAAAATAACTTAAGTCCCAGTCATCAGTTGCCCAAATCATGTCCCAGTCAAGTCATAATTAGAGCAAGACAACTCATGTCCAGCCTTGTTACAAAAAATAAACGGTAAACTGTAAAAATTTGGTAAACTATCGATTATGAGCAATATCTTGATAAAAAAATAACAAAAGCCCAACATATAGCAAGAAAATAGTTTTATTCGCAAAAGTTAAGATAAATAACCCAATTTTGCAAAGAATGTTCAATGAAAACAGTTCACTTCAACTTAAGGACTTTATTTGTCTAAAACAATTAAATTAAGTCAAGTGATTTGTCTAAAACAGTGGTCGGCAACCGCCGGTCCGCGACGAGTTCGTTACCGGTCCGTAGGAGAGTTGCCTGATTGAAATTTTTATAAAACCCTAAACCGTAAATAAAAGGCCGAAAAACAAACGAAAAAGGGAAAAAAACTTAAATGTATTTGTACATTCAAAACACATTAACTTTCGATTAAATATACTTTATGGTTAATTGTATAAAAAAAATCCCAAAGTATCAAGCACTCGTGAGGTGACCATGTGAGTAACACAGCAAAAAATGCATTTTTTATTCAAAAAAGTTGTAAATTTCCTTTACTGAACATTTGTTGTTTTTAAGGCCGGCCCGCGACAAAATTTCAGTTTTAAACCGGTCCGCATTGCAAAAAAGGTTGCCGACCCCTGGTCTAAAAGACCTAAGTCAAGTCAAGTCATTTAAAAAATGTTTCAAATATTTTACTTCATTACAACACTGCTTTAGATGCATGCAGTGCTGATAAAACTATATTCTGGTTAAACATTACAGATAATATTTATAAATTTAGCGTCTCTACGAAGCATCAGAGTAGAGAGAAGAGATAGAGTATTAACTACGCCGAGTGGAAATGGTAATGTATTTGTCATTATACTGATAGTTTCTATATAAGTGCATGCAAAATATCTTTCGACACACTTGTCTACATACGTGATGAGCTTGCCAATGTAAATTTTGCTATACAGCAGTGCTTCTTAATCTTATCTCACCTCAGACAGCGTTTTCAAATGACATATTCTGTCCAAATTAACTTATATATGTTAATGCCAAAAATAAATTAAAACAATCTCGTCGTAGTAGTCACATTCCGTCATGTTTATTAGTGTCACTTTGGGTTTACAATATATTTTACGAATACTTCTTGGTATAAAATAATTATTACAAATTTAAGAATCCGTAAAAAAACGCTTTAGTAATAAACAGCATTCCAATTATTTAAGCATATTTGTTTTGTAAATATATGTTTCAAACAAGACAATTGGCCGCAAAGTCAAAATATGATTTTCCTAAAAGCTCTTTAACTAATGTTTTGAAATAAAACTTAATTTTAGTAAACTATGCTTGAAACACAAAAACTAGTGTAATTGAATTAACAATAATTTTCACTGTAACTTCAAACGGATACGCCTTGGTGTTTGTTTACAACTTATCCCTTATTCTTTCAATTCAGGGGTTCTCCAACTTTTTGGACCCTCCCCCATTGTCACAACCTATCGAAACTCACGCCCCCTTTCCGTATATAATATTTTGTACCCACATTAGTATGCATAATGAAAACTGTGTTTTCGGGTAAATACAAACATCGCACAGACATGCGAAGCGTGAATTTTTTTTTTAATTTATATAATACAATTTGGCAACATATAGCTGGAGACAGCGAGGTACAATCTCCCTGAGAACACTGTGTATATTAAGTATTCTGCCACATTCATATGACCGTAACTGAATATGAGGAACGGCAGTAGAGCAAAAGAAAAGTTCGAGTAAAAAAATGATATTAAAAAAAAATGATAAAGTTGTTTTCTCATTAAGTCCCTTTTTCCCTTGCTAACCCTTCTCGCCCCCAATAAACCCTGTACTAAATGTTTGTGGCACCAGATAAGTCAAAAAAACCTGTGGAGGGTGATCAATTCAAAGGTTTTTTTGCATTGTATACTTTTAAAGTCCCATATGTATAATTCTTAATGAATAATAGATGAGTTTAAAACATTTTGCTCCCTCAGCGCACATATATTTGTTCGATATACATTTTTTCTTCGGCCATGTTACAATGTATCATGCAATAGTAATTAAAAGGCCACAGCTTGATGACTTCTTATTTTCTTTAGTCCAGCAAAATACGGCGTGTTTAGCAAATTATCGCCTTTATTGCAGCTCGTGTGATTTACATCGCCGGGACAACGCCAGTAGTCCAACCAATTTTGACAAAGTCATTTCAAAACTAAAAAATGCCGAATAAACAATTTTTTTTATTATTTGCCGTGGAAAATCTAATATATTAAATAATTTTAGACATAATTAAGCTATCGATAATAATAAATTTCATTAAATAAGTTCTGGTATAGCAAATCTTTACTTATATTACTTACTTTATTTTTTTTAGGTTTCTCTTTGCATCAACATCGAACTTGTATAATTCACCTGGTGGCTGTTGTTACATTGATAATGATGTTTGGATCTGCATGAGCGCGTTTTGGACTTTTATGTAAAGCGTATTTTCTAGACGACCTGCAGGAGCTTTCCGATATGTAGCTTCTTGGTATATATTGACAAACTTTTAAATTCTTCTATGTTTTCTATTGCTTTTTAATACAACAAATCGTAAAGCATTGGAAAAAAACTTGGTTAAGAAGGTTCCAGGGAATTTTTAATGCTGGTTTTTATTCTATGGCCCAAGGCTATACCTCAACCCTCTAAAACTATATTTTGCTTATTGTGACGGCTAAAACGCACAATTTTGTCGTCGCGTGAATCATCTATATCGATTCAGTCTGTTTTAAGGAAATCATTTTATTTCAATACGTGACATCATTATTATGGTAGTATTACACAAGTTTTTTGTTAACCTTGCCAATATAAAAGCTTTCGCGTGATCTGTAATGTGAGCTCGGGCTATAACTATTTGATTTTGACGTAACTGTTTCAAACATACAAAATGTGTTAGCTAAATTGGGTATTATCAGTTAACACCATTAAAGGATCCCCGATATTTATAATTTTATTCCGATACCGGTACCTAATATTTTAGGTTAAAATTACCGCCATCATATGCTGAATAACGTTATAAATATGGCTATCTAAGCAGATTTGATCAGTTTAATAAATGCAATGGTAATGACTAGGGCGAATATTTTTTGACCTAACAAATAAGAAATGTTAACCTAAAAATTAATATTTTGACCTAAAAATATAGTTTTTTGGCAAAATTATAACCTATTAGAAATACATTGATTTAAACCAGTGCTCGCAACTGAGTTCCCTTTGATCGTCTTAAGATACTTTAGGAAGATCGTAAAACTGCAAAATCAGAATATAAAGTAATGTAAAACAGGGCTGCGGAGTCGGTTAAAAAAACCCGAGTCCGAGTCCCGAGTCCGACTCCGGCCAAATGTAAGATTTTGTCGAGTCCCGAGTCCAGCTCTGACTCTACGGTAGGCCTACCATATGTCCTCTTTTAGGAGGATTTGTTATCTTTTCTCAAGAAAACTGAATGATCCTCTGAGGACGCTCAAAAATGTCCAAATGTCCGCTTTTTTCGCGTTTTGAGTTACCGTAGTTGCTCAAATAATTTTTGCGCTAGCTCTAAATTAATATTTAATTTTTGCAATGATTCCAATGGTTTCGCTGTGTTGTACACCACTCCTACAGCGCTGTACAAACTCTGTTTTTTGCCAACTTTAACAATAAAACGGCAAAAAATTTTCTACTTAGATGTCAACTTTTTTTAGCACAAACTCTCTTTGAGTGCCATTGCATGTTTTCATATCATTGAAGGTATAACGGCCCTATTTAAAATTTTGCTAACTTATAGATAACCGATAAAAGTCATCCACCGTTCGAACTATTTTTATCCATGTTTTATTTAATAGGCTAGCAACAGGGGACTCAAACTTTTTTGCGCGAATCGATAATGTTATTGCCATATTGCTCGTGTTGTTATGTGTTATCACATCTTTTGAAACACGATAACGAAAAGTTTAATTTTTGCGCTTACATTTTTATTTGCGCTGACAGCGCAGCCTTACAACTGTGGAGTGAATGCCCTCACGACGCGTTTGTCAAAATCATATCATGCACGAGCAATTTATGGTGTGTCCAATGCTAAAATCCTCCTGAATTTACAGTTTAGCGCCAATTAAACCCAATTTTTTTCGCGCTTTGCGCGACTTCACTATTTTCAAGTTGTCTCAGTTATATTTAATTAAAAATGCCGAAGTGCTTTTCGTAGAGAGAGGGGGGAGGGGAGACACGGCTGAAAAAGATTAAGAGCCACTTGTTTATGGCATCAGGTGGTTCTCAGCAAACGCTTTCTTTAAATTTAAACAACAATAAAGCAAACTATAAGCTATAATGCTGAAAAGGAAAACTCTGTTTACTGATGAGCTACTCCAGAAGTATCCGTGTTTCAGAAAAGGACGTGTTAATTTCGAAGCTGAATGCAATACTTGGATATGGCACGTTTTTCTCAAACGTAACAATTCTACTTTCGTTTTACTTGCAGGCAAGAAAATGTCCTGTTTTAAGGTGCTGAAAATATGGTAGCCCTACTCTACAGCCTGTATTTTACCCATTTACGCAACTAAATTAAGGTGGATTTTTTGCAATCCACTCCTATTGATGTCATAATTGATCCACCCGCATTACATGGTTAAAAAATATTTCACCATTTGCTATTACACTTTTACAACTTACATTTTGCCGCCTTAACAGTTTAAAAATTTGATACTGCGCATGCGCACGTCGGACTCGGGACTCGGGTAGTTTTACGTGGTCTTACCCGAGTCCCGAGTCCGACTCCGGCAAAACAAACCGACTCCGTCGAGTCCCGAGTCCGACTCCGACTCCGACTCCGCAGCCCTGATGTAAAATGTAAAATTTTTGGCTCCTTCGGCTCGTTGTTTTAAAATTAGCTAGTTTAGTGTCGATCATTATTTTATTTCGTAGGTGTGCCGCCGAATTTTTTAGCTCTTTTGGTGTGCCGCAAGTGAAAAAAGGTTTCGGAGCACTGATTTAAACAACGCATTGTTCTGTAATGACTACATTAGTGTCTTGACGTCGTCATCCAAACGTTTTAGTTGTTTTACTAACTAACGGTCGAATCCAAATCAGTTATTTTTGAGTTTATGCAAAACTCATACAAATGCATGAGTTTATATTTTTGTCATTTAAAAAAGACAAACAGCTATAAAATTGCAATAAAACAAGGGGCTGGTTATTTTGGAAAAATGTTGTGTAAACAGTTGATATACAACGTAAAAATAATCTGGAAAACTAACAAAAACCTATATAGTTATCGAAATAAGAAATGAGATAATTGCAAATCACAAGCGAAAAACGACAGCAAATACTGTTTAATACATAAATCAGCGATAAATAACTATATAACACAAAGCTGAACCTAATGCGATAAATTAGGACTGGGTGGTTAATTCTGCCAGCTCGCGTATAGCATATAATATTGCTTTAATGAGGATAGAATACAGTCAAAAACCGTTGAATATAACTCAAAACTATTTTTTTTTTTGATAGAATCTTAACTTAACGACAATTTCAAAACGCTGATCATGCTTTTTTTAATTTTGTAAACAATTTATGTGCATATTTATTCGATTTTTACTTGTCATATTTTTGACAAATGTTGACCTAACGTGTAAATTTTGATAAAATTTTGACATTTTTTGACAAGTTAAAAAATAATCGCCTAAGTAATAACTTTTAGTGCACTATAGGCCAAACTTTGACTTTATGCTTGGAATCCTATTTATATTCGATTTTAAATGTAATGTTTATTTAGAAATTTTACATGTCTATACATTGGATTACAAAACATTTAATATAGGATCAAGACCGATATCACCCTAATATCGGACGAATACCGGTACTGGGTATAACTTTACTTGGCATCAGGTTTCGGCTTGCATAAAATCGTGTATTCCCACCACAATCGTTAGCTAAGCCAGATCCTTAACAAATATAGATGCCTTTCGGCATAAAAATAATATCACTAGAGTTATCACGTTACTGCGAAGTTACTTATTGAGCATTTTCTTTGATCATAAGCTGGCCACTTTGCTTAATAAATCTAGTTAATCTAATTAGCTGGCGCTTTGCGCAACTTCTAAATGGTTATTGTATCGAAAATAACAACTCTTTAACCTAAAAGTAAAAAGATAAACGCGTTTTCCCGATAGGTGCAAACATCTGCGACGCTTTTCGCAAATGCCAATTGTCTCTTCATTTCACATTTGCGCACGAGTGCGATCGATAACAGCAGGTTTATTGGGGTTGCTTGTTTAATGACGTCACATTATGGCATTACTTTGTGACAACATATTTTGAAACATTTGCCTCACCTCAAGCAAAAATGTAGGATCCGCCACAGAATATTAGGAAAATATTTATTAACCGAGAAAAAATAATACCACAGGCAAATTTAGAAAACTAAAGAAAGTTTATCTTGCTTTATGTGAAAGATCTTTCTCCACAACTGCTACTTCTAACTATTTTAAACTTGGTATAGTTATTTTAAAATATTATACATCGTATAAATACCTACCAACCAGATACCTAAAAGTGTCCTTTTTAGAAGGAAAAGCAAAGGGATAAAAGTAGATTATGTGGGACATTCCTAATTATGGCCTGGTTGGCCACCTCTGATCTAGTCTAATATAAAAAAAATATTGGTTAAAGTAATTCTTGCTTACATGAGCCCAGTTTTTCACTGTTGCATTAAAAGAGCAATACATTTTTCCTTATTCCAATCAAAAATTCATAAAGGCACGAAAGATTTATTGTCAAATTATGAAAGTTATCGTCCAAAATTTAATAATTGTCTCAATGCTGTGGTAGGATTCTAGGCCAGCGCCAAATACAGTTTTCATTAGTCATGTTTGGTACATCTTATCGGGAACACACAATAATACCTAAAAAGCAACAATACCTTAAGCAGAAAAATCTATAAAACTATAGTATTAAGACCAACGACATAATACAGCCAAATACAGAGTGATATCCAGTACAGCATAAGATCAAAACCGTCTGAATAAGGCCTAAATCTGCCAAAATAAAGCCTAAATTCATCGAAATAAGGCCAAAATTCAACGGAATAATGCCTAAATTTATCGGAATTAGTCCTAAAATCATCGGAATAAGGCCTAAATTCATCGTAATTAGGCCTAAACTTATTAGAATAAGGCCTAAATGGTCATAATAACGCCCGAACCTGTGGGTAGAGGGTATGAGACGATCGGGGCCATCGGTCAGGCATCGGCTGTTTTGGTGCCAAGGTTTGGACGGCCTAGTCTGACCGGTGCCGTTTTGGCACTGGATTTTTGGTCCTGATTTGGGTTATTGGTGGGTAATGGATGGGGTTTTGAAAAGTATTATGGAAAAGTATTATGGTATTTGGAAAGTATTATGGGAGTTAGCGATGTACCTAGGGGTGGGGTTTGGGGTTAGTTAAATTGTTGTTTAGGCCTTATTCTGACCTTCTATAGGTTTTATTCAGTGCAGTTTGTACACTCAAGCTGGCTTAAATTTCGCGCCATGTAATTACGACGCTGGAATGGATTACTTAATCTAATCTTCCCGCGAAAGGTGCATACAAACGGGCTTAATATCATTCCAGAAATGTTTACTCTCGTCAATTTAACTATTATCTTTCTAAATGACTTGTTGATGCGCTTAACGCTTTTGTTTTGTATAATATAAAAGGGTATATCGCGAGAACAAAAAGTTGGGACCCACTAGAAGCTTCGTGTTGATGGATGGCATTTGTACAACGAATAACCATTGTAAATAACAATTCTAGTTATTGGAACTTACTAAAAAAACATTTAGAATCAATCTAACGAAGCAAATGATACCTGCAGCTGCAGTCTTTATTATATCATAAAATATTCCTTGCGCCGGATATTATGATACATCGACACGGTAGTTTCCGCTTCATGAACGGTATTGTTCTGCTAAACGATGTCTGCAACATTGTGCTAGGCTTCATAATTGTCAAGAAATTTGGACTATTAGTTATATAAGTCACCGTGTTTCTTTAGCTGTTCAAAACCATATAAAAATGATACTAATATTAGTAGTGTTGGCAAGTTTTCTCAATATTTTTGTCGGTAAGTAAAACGTTAATTCTTGTGGAATAGGAGCTTGTTACTTTTTGTATGTGGGTATCTTAAATCTTGCGCCAGGCCATCTATTTTATTCTGTTCTTACTTAACAACGAATCATCTGTTCGGCCTCTAAAATGTTTGTCAGCTAACGTATTTTTGGCATGATTTTCGAGGAGGTTCTTCGCACCCGATCCGTTAGAAATCAGTGCATTTCTAAGCAAAAAGGTCTACGACATCAGGGCATCCAATGGCAGAAAAGTCTAGACTTTTAGACCTTGAGGTCCTGTCGATGCACTGATTTGGACCTTTAGGTAAACTCCCGGCGAAGATAAATTAAAAATATTCATTAAAAGTTCAGAAAAGATAACAAAAAATATGAGATAGGATTAATAACACTTGACCCACCTAAACCGTAACGCTAACCCGAATCCTAACCCAAATAATGTGCGTTATTTTAATAATTCTTTAAATGCTGGGGAAAAAAGCCCAAACTCTGATGGTTTCTCGTCCATTGTATTTAAGATTATTACGTCACAAATTGAGGTATTGGGGCCTGAAGCGTTATAATTATTAAATTATCGCACATTATTTGGGTTAGGGCGCTGGTTAGCGTTTGGGTTTAGTTGGGTCAAGTATTGTTAAACTTAATCTTCTTATGCACATTTGTTAATGCAAATTAGTGCATTGTTCAAGACCTCAAAGTCTTAAAGTCGGACTTTTTGATCCTTTGAATGCACTGATTGTCGTAGACCTTTTTGCTTAGAACTGCACTGATTTCTGACGGATGGGGTGTTCTTCGCATAAAGTTTCAACAACTTAATTTGGGTTTTATACACTACACCCCTTTTTTGAAAAAATAGCCCGATCGTATATGTCACCACCACCACCGTCAAAACAAGTGAAATAGCACTTCTGCCTGGCGTGATAATGCTTAAAGACAATACTTTAGATTGTTTAGAACTATACTCATTCGTCGAGGTAAAAACATGTAAAATGTTATACTCGATTTGAGTGTTTTTTTTTCTTAAAGTGACACCACCCTATGACATAATAGAAAAGACTCCATACGGCTAACGTTTTTGGAAAGATAATGTGCATTTTAACTATATTATTTTAGGGAATTAAAACAGTTAAATAAACAAGGCTGTAGTTAGAATAAAGTTAGTTTTTCTTCTTTTCATTATTTTAGCCAAAAAATCAGTGTTGTAATGACTTAAGTCAATGACTTGACTTAAGTGCACTTAGGTCACTGTTTTCAAATGACTTGATTTGACTTAAGTCATTTGGGCGAAATGACTTGACTTGACTTAAGTCTTTCGGGCAAATGACTTGACTTGACTTAAGTCTTTTGGGCAAATTACTTAGGTTGAATTGAAGTGCTTTCTGTAAGTCTTTTTTTAATAAAATTGAGCTATTTATCCAAATGTTTGCACATAAAACAAATCACTTGCTATAAGTTGCGTTTTTCTCATTTTTTAGTTCAGTTATTTCTCATAATCGTACGAGATTAAAAATTCCAATAGTTCAACGTTTTATTTTTACGACAAGGACGTGACTTGAAGTTGACTTGCCCTAATTATGACTTGACTGGGACTTGACTTGCGAAACTGATGACTTGGACTGGGACTTGACTTGTTATTTATTCAAAAAGACTTGACTTGGACTTAAGTTATTTTGCAAATAACTTGACTGGGACTTAAGTCATTTCAAAAAGACTTGTTTACAACACTGCAAAAAATTGTTTTTTTAGTTGCCCAACAAGGCAACATCTGTGTAAGTGGAACAATAACTCAAGACTTTCGAGCAAACTTGCAAACTTCGTGCAATTCCCAAACTGAAATTACCTATCAACGTGCCACTGGTGTGCTGTCATATGTGTACCAGCCTGTTGGAGACCTTATGAACGGTAACATTTGCACGGTAAGTGTTTGACTTAGAGTTACCTTTATTTTGGACGGATCCGGACCACGCATTTTAATCCGCCCAACGGCTAAATTCCCCCTTAAATCAATTCCTGCTAAGGGCACATCTAGGCATGCCGTCAAACTTTTTTGTCTGTTTTAACTATTTAAAAGGAAACTGTTTTCGCGAATAATGTTTTAAACGTTCATTAGAGAAGTCCGTGGCATGCACCTTGGGCTGTAAAGAATACATTAAAACCGGTTAAACCATAAAAAAAAATCCAGCTTGCATTTAACGTAATTCCATTGAGCAAAAAACAAATTTGAGAGAAATCCTCGTGCTAACAACCCCAGCCTTGCATCTACTGCTAAACAATTACCATGTTATTTTAGAGGAATGGTCAGAAACTATTTTCCCAAATAACTCTTCTAAGAGCTATTTAAGACCGACTATACGCGAAACCACTCGACAGCAGGCGATTTTTTAGTCTGTGGTTTTGTTTTCTTGCGATAAATGAAGCACCTAATTAATTTGAATTGTTGACCTAGGGTCGTCACTAATTCGTCTTTTTTAATTGATAACGCACGAATCCATAACCGAATTGATGAAATTGAGGCATTAATTTCTTTATTTTGCCACAGGTGTATGATGGGACTGACGCTACAGGAGAAGTGCTCGGTACGTTCACAGGAACAGGTGGTGGATACGTAAAGTCAAAGACCAATCAAATGTTCTTGGTGTGCGAACTTTCACAGACACATACATTCGTAGAACTTCACTTCAGAGCAAGTATAGCTGAATAAACGTTGATTATTTTTTGCAATGATATTTAACCAATAATAACATTTTTTGTTTGTTACGCTTTAAGAAAATTCCGAGGCCAAGGCACTCTAGGAGCAATTTTACCAAAACAAATCTTACTACAGTAGCTATAAGAAAACCTTTAATGACAAAAAATCATGTATAAGGTCGTGCATTCATAAAAGAATAACCATAATTGGTGTTATCTTAAGCTATTGTAGTAATTATAATAATGCACGTTTAGCGTTTTGCGTGTTTTATTAGTTGGATTTGACAACTGTGGGGAAACGTTTCACCCTTTCGATCTCCCAATCCATGCAAACACGCCAAACTTTCCGAGCGACTATGAGGGATCAGCGATATGCCAGTGGGAGTTTAGTTCGTTTTTGGAATGTGAATATACCTTTGAATTCGAATCTATCGATCTCCAAGCATTCGATATATTCTACGTAAGTTTATAATATACTTATTTTGTTATTAAATAGGCTGTTGCTACCACGCGTAGTATATACTTAAATTAAGTTCTGTTATCTTTTAACAACTGTTGGTACGGAGCTGGAAATAAATCGTCCGTTTACATGTTCATGTTATTATGCGATAGTAAGTTACACGGCGGAAAAATAAAAGGCGGATAGTACTTAAAAATAAGCGACAGGTATACGTTTAAAGACTGGCCCAACTCGAAAAGCACCAAGATTATTATTTCCTAGCGCAATATGGTATTCTGTTTTTTTCACTGTTTTTACCATGTTCTTAAACATCATTAAAGAAGGAAACGTTTTGGCATATTTACAACGATAAATCACAAAGCGAGCGCAAATCAGTAAACAGTTTAGCAAGGCATTCTCATTTACAGTACCAAACAGAAGAAGTTACTGGAATTGTTTGAAGGGATATAAAAAGTTTTGATAAAATCCAAGCAGTGACTTCTTCCCAAAACTTTGCAAAATGTTCGCAAAAGAAAAACACATGAGAAATTGTTTCAACATTTAAGTTGCAAAAAACACACCGGTTGGTTTCAGTTATATCAAACGAGAATAGCGCATCATTGGTCACAATCGCACGAATATTAAGTTTAATTTGAAAGGATCGCAGTTTAGTTTCAATTGTGGCTTTACAAGTGTTTTTATATAACCTGACCAAGGAGTTGTGTTCGGTACTAGATTTAAATCCCGTTCCCACTTACTTTGTTTTTATGCGGTCGATCAGTAGTGTATGTTTTTATCTCATTGTATAAAGCTTTTGATGAGTTATGTACCTGAAATGTTTGTCTTAAAGTGGTGATTAGCTTAGTTCGAGTGGCGAGCCTGCCGTGGAGTGGTCCCACTTGGGTGGGAGAGCAGCGATCATTTTATTAAAGGTCTTAAAATCTATATTGTTTGGGTGGAATTTGTACTAACTGCCAGTTGATCATAGGTCATATAGTGTCCCGATTCGTTTAGAAGATCATTGTGGTCAATAACTACCGCATTGATAAGTGGCTTTAAATAAAACGTTTCTGTCTTGAGTCGGGCGTTTTTGTTTACCCATAGGGGACGGACCTGAAGTGTTTGCAATTATGTTATGGTCATATACTTCAGTCTGATATTGCTTTTCTAGTAGTGCGTAAATGTATCAGTTTAGAACAGGGGTGTCCAACTCAAACATGCCGGCGTGCCAATTTCGATCCTATAATTTCTTCCCGTGCCAAAGTTTGGTAATATAATTCTTTGAAATAATAAAAGCGTTTTTTGCAAATAATAAAAACGTGTAGTTAGCATTAATGCATCTAAGTGTCCGTCGGTGAGCTGACTTTTGCTTCAACACCAAACTTAATAGTTATGTTAATGCTAGCCTCCACTAAAATATAATGTTATAGTAGTAAAAGTAATTGTTAAGTGTCGTAATTGTAGCAATTGTTTAATATTGTGAATATACAATGACAATTTATTAAAAAATACCAAGTATTGGCTGAATAACAAATTAAGTATTTAAGGGGGTTTGCTTGCCATTTTTTATTAGGTCGCGTGCCACACTTGGCACGCGTGCCGCTTGTTGGACACCCCTGGCCTAGAACATTGCCTCGATGTGGCAGATAAGTCTCCTAGCAGCCAGCATTCGAACTCTTTGTCTGTTAGAACACCCTTTTTAAGCGTTTTCCATGGTACATAATACTCGCCGTCAAAAGTTTGACGCCCATTTAATATTTAGCGACATGATATATGCGTCAACGTCCAACATATTTGCTCCTCCGTGTTCAGTATTTGCGCTTAATTTCGTTCGCTTAACTCTTTCCCATCTAGATCCCCATATAAACTGAAATAATTTCGTTAACTTTACGCAACCATGATTCGGGCAAGTTGACCGGAAGAACGCTTATTTTGTAAAGTAGTGTGGGAATTACTAAGCTTTTTAGTATAAAATATGTCCCTAAAGAGTTAGCCCCCGAGAGGACCAAATATTTAAAACTGCACTAATTTTATTTATAACTTCGCCAAAGTTAAGCGTAAACAGTTCCTTTGGGTTTTTTAGTGGAATTTTTATACCTAAGTACTTAAACGAGTGTTCTGGCCACTCGAGACCTTTGTTCGCGTAAGGTTTTTCTGTCGAAGAGCGATTGGCTCCTACATGAAATGCAAGCGATTTTTGCATATTAATTTTACATTCGGACATGTCTCCAAATTTATCAAGCACAACAAATATTCGGTCGAAATCAGTTTGTTCGCCTCTTAAAAAGATTAAGGTATCATCAGCGAGTAAAGATACTTTAAATTCGTCTTCATTCAATTTTAGTCCTACAAATTCGTCTTTTCGCAACGCCGTTGCTAGACATTCGATACATAGCAAAAAAAGCGTCGGAGATAATGGATCGCCTTGCCTGACACCTCTTTCGATTTTAAATTTGCGCGACGTAAAGTTGTTGTTGGTTATTTTACAGGTAGGATCCGCATAACAACATTTTATCCAGTTTATTAGGTTATTTCCAAAGCCGAAATTTTCTAATGCTGCCGAAATAAAGTCCCAACCAACGGTGTTAAACGCTTTGTAAATGTCCAAAGAAAGTATGGCACCCGGAATTTTATAAAAATCGGAGGAATCGATAATATCAAAGAGCAGGCAGAGATTATCCCCAATATATCTACCCTTCATAAACCCATTTTGGTCTCGACTGATTAGGTACTGGCTTTAATTCTGTTGTTTATAACTTTTGACATAATTTTATAGTCTACATTAAGTAAAGAGATAGGGCGTTATGTGGCTTGGGGAACAACGTTACCACACCTTGCGCTTGAGTTTGACTAAATTTACCGGTTTCTTCAGTATACATCCAAGCATCATAAATCAAGGTTTTTATTTCATGCCAAAGAGTCTGATAAAATTCTACCGGCAATCCATCAAGGCCCGGGGACTTATTCCTCGGCATAGTGGTAATTGCCGCTAGAATTTCCTCAAGCGTGATTGGCGCTCGCTAGATTATTTCTGTATTGCGTCTAGCCGCGGCAGATTTAGTGTCGATAAGTGTACGCTAATTTGTGTCTTAGTATATTTAGAATCGCATCAGATTTTCAAAAAAATTGGCCAATTCTTTTAGAATATCCTTTGGATCTGTTTGGATTTTATCACCCACTTTTAGGCGGTTGATTGTGGCGTTTCTCTAAGTTTAGAAAGTACTTTGTGTTTTTTCACCCTTCTCTGCCCAGCGCTCTCTGCTTCTAATAGTTGCACCTTGTGTACTCGTTTCAATCAAGTTATCTAACTCCTGTTTTAAATTGGCCAGTTTATCGCTTTGATCCGTGCTTGCTTGATCTGTCAGCGTTAATTCACGTTCAATGCCTTCTATCGCCCGTTCTAGATATTGCTGTTGACTGCGGTTTGCTCGTTTTACTTTGGCGCTGTGTTTAATGGACACCCCACGGATTACTGCTTTAAGAGCATCCCAGCGAATGTGTGGATTCACCTCATGTTTAGGATTGTTGGCCACATAATCACGCATTGTGCGCCTCGTGTTTTTTATGTATTCGTTGTTAAGCAATAGATTCGTTTTTAACTTCCAGTATCTTTTGCCACGAGGAGAACTCGAGACTGTCATCGAAAGGGTTCCCATTTTATGATCTGATTTAATGCCTGGTGTGATGTCTGCGGAACTTGGGCAATTTAATAATGACTCCGATATTTAAAAAAATCAATACGCGTGGCGGTCATGGGGTTGACCTGAAACCTTGAGTATTGGCGGGCCGTAGGGTGCAAATATCGAAACGCATCACTTAACTTGTAGGACTGCATGTGCGATAGAACTCTGGCACCAGAGTTTCGGTTAGAATGAGAGGGATCCTGGTTTTTATCTAAGTTACCCTGCAAAATTGTATTAAAATCACCGCCCAAAATTAACTCCGAGTTGACAAAATATTCTAGTTTCGCAAATAGCCGATCAAAAAACTTAGGATAGTCGTTGTTTGAGGCGTACACGTTGCACAATTTAAACTCTTTGCCTTCAACCGTTAACGAGGCAACCATATACCTCCCTTCGGGGTCTATTTCTAGTTCCTTAATCGACATCGAGGTATTTTTTGTCAATAGAATGGCAACCCCTTTATTGCGAGTAGAGCCATGTGCCCATAATTGGCTTTCGTTGGCGGGGATTTCGAATACCCCCCACATTAAATGATGCGATACTGAAACCCATTATACAACAACAAAAAATATACACCAAAATAGTTACCATAACACATCTAATTATTCTTCTGTACTCCTAATCCGATATCCCACTTATATTCGAACCCACAACTGCAGTTATATGGCCGACTCGGTTCAATAACCTCGGCGGACTTTTCCGGCAACTGTAGTGAATCAACTTATACTTGCAAAGGTGATTTGAACATTCCTTAGACATTGTAACGTTTGGAAGAGCATTTACAGTGTTACACACACACGTTATTGCGTACCTTTTGCATTGGATGCACTCGAACATATTGCCGTCCATTTGAAACTCCGGTTGTATTTTCCTCACAGGGCATAAGTCTCATTTTGGCCTGGCACTTGGTACAGTTAGCCATTGTTTCCTTCAAAGGCACCACAAACAAGACGGTGTCATCACAGCATGTGTTGTTTGCATTTGCAGCAGTAAAAATGTCGGCATTGGGGATCCAGAAGACTGTCCGTGTGACAATTTGGGCAATCCAGTGAGACGGTAACTTCGCTCCTGCTTCTTGATTTACAGTCAGGGAGAAAAGGTTTCTGCGTTGTTTTGGTTATCAGCGGGGATTGTTTCAACCCCGGGCAGTGAGTCGTTTCTATTCTCAAGCGTTTGCGCTGCAGTTTTGTCGCCAGCTTTTGAGCGCAGAGGCGTTGATGAGCTGGTAATCTGGCCTAGCGCAATTATCGGCGGTTGAGTTGCTGATTGGTTTGCGTTACTGTGAAGCTGTGGGTAATCTGCTTTGCGCAATTAGCTTGTTTGTGGCCAGTTTCGCCACAGTACTTGCAGGTAATCTTTTGTCCGTGGTATGTAACATAAAATTCACAACCGTTCATTCGTATATAACTTGGTATTGGATTCTTTTCTAAGTCCGCTTTGTTCATTGTTGCAATCCGCATTCCCGTTTACAAACCTTCTTTGTCTTTTCTGTGTGTCATTTTTTTGACTTCTCCAAACTGTTCTTCAATCCGGCTTTCAATAACTTCATTTGGGAGTGGAATTGGTACCCAACCAATTCCCACATTTATAACATCGGACTCGTAAAGACGAACATTCCGAATGTATGACACATTCAGTAGTCTTTTATGAAGGTCAAGCACATTTTCCCTGGACATACACGTCACGTCTACTAGAGTCCCTTTCATTTCCGCAATTCCTATTATTTTTTTCAGAGGAAAATCAACCTCTTTCATTAAATTCCATAAGTCTTCTCTTTTAAGCTGATTAACTCCTCTTAAGCTTAAACAGTTAGGCCTTCTCAGTGCACTTACTGCACTTTCGCCTGCCGCTTGTGCACAACTCACTTTTTCGCTCATATGCTCCGTGCTCTAGGAGCGCCAGTCTCAAATGTACATGTTCATGTTTTGCGGCCACTGGTGGATATAACAGCATTCACGGAACATACGTTTACGATAATCACATTTCGTAATACCAGAGACACCAGAAAAATTAATATCGTGATGAAATTTGTACGCGAAAACGTCGGACATACCAATAAGTACCAGAAGGACTTATTTTCAGTAAATAGTTCATTTATTTTCCAATTCCTTTTGATTCTACCCAAAGTTATTAGGTATGTTACGAAAACCTGGTAACTCCTTACGTATAAGGCAACAAGTTTGTTTTTAAGTTTAATAAACTAAAAAAGTAGCGATTTGTAACTAAACTTCATTCCGTAATATTTTATCTTTTTGGTAATATTTTTACATAAATGATATATTTGGAGGACAATGAAGAAAAAGCATAGCGCGTTCCACAAATTGAAACTTCTATAAGTGACAATTTCTCCACGATTTAACGCAGGTAATTAGCAACAATCTGATGATAGACACGATACAAATTGGGACATCGACTGCAGGAACCCACGAAGCGAACACAATTGTCCAAATATCCGGAAATAATGTACGATTACAGTTTGTTTCCAGTAGTCAAAACCATGACATGGGTTTCAACAGCACTGTGACTTCAAGTATATCTTAAATATAGGCTTACGGAATCCGATAATATTTTATACATTCTATATTACAAATAATATTTTAATACTACTAATGAATTTTTTTTTCCGCTATGTGTTCACTATATTACCGCATTTAGTCCAAACAAGCACATGTTTCTGTAGATATATTAAGTTCTCGTTTTGTGGCAAATGCGGTTTATACCGGCAGCTTTGCTCTCAAATTAGTTATCGCAACATACGTTTAACTCAGCGACATTAATTTGTAACATATCTGACCTACGAGTGTCAATTTAAGAGATATTCCTTTAAGTCTATCTATATGCAATTTATAAATTTAAGCACTGTGTAGCCTATAGCTTAATATTGAATTGCAAAGACAAAAACGTCGAGTAGATCGACTTCATCTTGATTAAGACGTTTCGATACGAGCTTGCATCATCTTCAGTTAATGTGCACGGCTTTACTATTCTTTATCGAGCTTTCTTACAGATCCGGGCATAGTGTACCGAAGCGCTGTGTATTTTCGCTTTCGAAAAAAGTTTACAAAACAGAAGCGGGATCTCTGCATCTCTGATGGGATATCTGCATCTCTGATTCCTACCATTTTTTTGTTTGCCAGTAAATTTTTATTAAGGCAATACAAAAGTTTTGTTTATACGATAACATAAAATTATATAATACTTTATGTCACCGTAACAATGTTTAATTTAATGCAATTCAGCTTTAGAATAACATAGGATATTTTTACGAATATTTTGAACGGTAACACACAATAAGACCTAAAAAGTAGCAATACCTAAAGCAGAAAAATCTATAAAATCAAAGTATTAAGACCAACAAAATAATAAACAAAATCGTAGTATTATCCACGACAGAATAATTAAGATCTAAATCGTCTAAATAAGACCTAATCTATTTGAAATAACTTTCAAATTTATCGGAATAAGGTCTAAATGGATAAAACAACGCCTGAAACTGTAAGGAGAGGGTATAGGACGATGGGGGGCACCGGGTCCCGTTAGGTAGGGAGTTAGGGTTTCGCGAAACTACTTTTTACGCGAAAGTATCCTATACAAAAACAACATAAGCAATAAATGGTACACTATGCAGGGATCTGTAATGTACTCTGGTAATGAATTGTAAAGCCCAAAAGGTCGACTAGATCGACATCATCTTGATTAAGACGTTTCGATACGAGCTTGTATCATCTTTAGTTAATGTGACTGAGAAAAAATTCAAGCATGACTTGTAAAAGTGAAATTCATCACTTATTCTCAGTCGCAGTTTTCTCAGTAACTGACGATGATACTAACTCGTATCGAAACGTCTTAATCAAGATTATGTCGATCCATTCGACTTTTTTGGCTTTGCAATTCATTATCAAGCATTAAATGTTTTTTTTAATAATTGCGGTTTGTATTCAGTTTGATGAATTCAGGGCCCAATTCACATTTTAGCGCAACTTTAATTAAGGTAATACTTAATCATTCAGCAAAACGACTAATAGTTATGTCCATACGAGCCTAGAATTTATTTGTACCTAAGTGAGACGTTTAGGCATTTGATTAATTATTTACGGAATTGCTATAATTTAACACCTTTATCTAAGAATATGAAAAAGCTTTAAATTTTTTAACATAACATTTTGGCTGGAGTCGGATTCAGGCAATTTTTAACCGACTCAGCAGGCCTGGTCATCGTTGAAAGAAAACATTTTGCGAAAAAAAGTAGTTTTAGGGTATTCTTAACCAAATAATCTTAGTGAAATGGAAGATTTTAAAGCTATGTTGTAATCCACAGTTTGCCCAGAATTCAATTTAACCTGCTCAAACCAACCAACGCTACAGTAAGTAACTCAAATTATACTAAAATCTAATATTGTTGTTCAATATAAGTTTCAAATAACGATAACAAAATTAATTTATCTATTTTTATTTCGACATTTCGTTACCCCTGCGGGGTAGTACATTTTTTAATCAATCAATAATTATGGCACTGGGCCAAGGCTTCGGTTATAAATGTGCCGCTAAATGCCTTAACTATAGTTGAGGAATTTTGGGTGGGGAAATATTTGAAAAACGATGATAAGGTCGAAAGTTTTAAAAACACAACTGTAGCAATGATGCTTGTACCCGAGTAACGACGTTGAATACCTACGCTTCGTAATCTGCAGTGTGGTAACTCGAGAGTGAGATCGAAAAACCACCCCCGAGCTGCTATACTTCAGCAATTATATTGGAGGAAAACTGCGTGCATAGAGTCGCCACACAATTTGTGTTTATTTTATGAAATGCGAAAATGCTTTTGTGTTTTGGATAAGGGGTGCTGAAATTTTTTATAGTTATTTCTAAAACTGGTTAAATAAAAGTTATTAATTGACTTATTGTTGGTAGATTAGGAGAACAACAAATGTTAGATCTTAATGCATCACAATCCGACACTTTGTACATCGCCAGCCAACGAGCCGCTAATATCGCCGATGTTCCGAATGTTTGCCAAGCGCCAGCCACGGACCCATTTTTTCAGTTTAACTTCACCCTATGCACCCCAACTTTCACGGTAAGCACAATTCTCTTATATTTTGGGATCGCCTAAGTGTTCTTATAGTCGGAAGTAGGGCTACATCCATTTCACACAAAATGATGATATTATATAATTATTTTTTCACCTTAATTAATTTGCTATGCAAGTAGTAAAACTGGTGCAAAACAAAGCTCTCGAGATACACGTGTTACGTTTAATACGTTTTAGCTAACGTTAAGAACTCGAATTTGCGTAACATTGCAAAATTCGGTCTCGTTGTCTAATTTTTAGCTTTGCGTCGTTGTGCAACGTTTGAAATGATGGTATATATATAATACTGTTAACAGAAAGACATTATATCGGTGGGAGGAATAAACATGAAAGCTATAACAGTCCATTACTTGCTGTGGTACAACACTGCATCATCGTTTATCACTCGCGAGCCCTCTATCACGATAAACGTAACCTGCTTATTCGATGCCGAAAAGTTGCTTACTGCGAAATTCGTTTCCCCCGAACTAGAGTAAGTACTATTTGCATCACATAATAGTCAATAAAAATTATTTACATGTTTACTTCACTAAATGGTGGTTTAGATAAGAAACAAATGTATCTCAGGAGATATTGTGACGACAATGATGTTTTTAATGCTGAAAAATGTCTAGTACAAATTTGGAAAATTGTTTTTGAGAACAATTTAAATTAAACAAGCATGGGATTTTGGAATGCAATTTCAATGAGCTACATGCAATGGGCATTTGTCAACATTTTCTGTCCGAAGTAATGTTTTTTTTTATTCGTATTTGACATTGCTTTGCACAAATTTACTTCGAATACTGAAGAAACATTGTTCAAGTGCTTTGCGACGGTTTGCTTGTTTCTGGTTTTCATTTAAAAAGTATACACGCTTAAACCGGAGTGTTTTGAAGTTGCGTGGTATTAGTACGCGGTACAAAACATTTTTAAAAACAACTTACTAACCAGTTGTATTACGACAACACACCGCCCGCAGCTACTACAACTTCAAAACAGCTGTTCGCGCGACCTCACGAAAAACTCAGGCTCGCTTTCTGCAATCCTAAAAGTACTTAAAACAAATATTTTTAAAATTGTTTGGATCAAAAATTGTTTGGTGGAACTTCACTAATGAAAAAAAGTTTTTTTTTATACTTTTTATATTTTTTATACTTATTCGTGGCCATACATATTGACCGTAGACCCAGACTCTGAAAAGATACAGTTTCTGACAATTTAGTTTAGCTTATGTAATTTTTTAGCGCGAAGCGTCTTGGCATGGTAAAAAAACAACTCAATTTTGAAACACGACAAAATGAACCAACTGTGTTTATTTTTTGCTTGACACAAAGTGTGATGATTTCTTTACAACCCAACAGCTATGTGGGTTCAGTTTTAGAGCAATAGTCGAAAACACAAAAAAATTGAATCAACTAATACATTCCTTTTTACTAACATTTATTGCAATTTTTACTTTTCCTCCACCCGGCAAACTTCCATGGCGCACTGTTTAAGAGCAATGCTAAAATTGCGCTAAGCGCGAAAAATTAAGCATTTACGTACTTAAAACCGGGAAAAAATACAGTTGGGAGGAAACAAGGATTTAATTGCGCCCCTTCTCCCTAAATTCAATACTGTGTTGGCAATGTGCAGGATTCTGAACATGATTTTTTGCACAATATTTTTAGTAATATCATACACGACACTCCTGTTGGTGTTGGAGATTTCGTTTTTGACTTCAATTTATATTCGGACGAAGCTTTAAGTGTTTTACTTTTGATGGGATCCACTATCACGGTCCCAGATTACATCTACGGCAAGGTCGAAATCACCGGGATTCCCGCAAGTGATATCAATTTTTTGGTTCAGGTAACAAGTCTTTTATAGATTATTACATAAACAATTTAAGATTGCGTTACTTGTTTTGGATTTAACTTGTAGTTGGTTAAACTTGCAGTTAACGGAGTGCTACGCAACATTTACCAGTTCTCCTTCAGATTCGACCAGATACGATATCATCACAAACAGGTTAGCAAACATTTTATTTGTTAAAGTGATACAAACGAGTTAAATCAAAGTCTACATGAAACTAACTCTTTAAATGAGAGCGCATACACTTACGGTTCACGTTTATTGAGCCCAGTTCCAATCAGTAACATCGAAGTAAACATTTGTGTCAAAAAAAAAATTGTTTTCGTCATGCCACATATATAATCATGTTTTAATTCTAATAAAAACAAAACCAAATCAGAAGTAACACTCATCAAGAATTTGATTTTCTACCACTATATTCTCTGTAACTTTTATGTGGTGACGTTACAGCGAAGGGTACATGTTGTTGTTATAAATTTTGTTATTTGATTTTTGCCGATTTATGATCGTCGAAATTGAAGGTTACCGAATGTTCACACAGAAAAGCAAATATTCGAGGTCTCATTTTCTGCGTAACCCATATGAAATTTCTACAGGGACAATTAGAAAAACGCACAGTATATCAATACGAAGGCATACCTTTCAATACGAACGCCGAAGAACCATGGAAGTCCCATGCGAATAGAAAGTACATGAAATATAAAAATCTATAAATTATTCCAAATTTGGAAATCTTAAACAGACTAATACCTGCTAACACAAGAACTACGGTATACAAAAATATCGGCAACAGCTTATAATTAAACTCTTCTACGAAAATTAAGATCGAAGTAAGATGCTCAAATTAATTAACATCATTGGTCATAAAATGTCAACTAACCTATCTGGGTAGGAAAAAAGAAATAGCAATAGTTATAGCACTGTTACCAACCAGGACATTGGGCAACCAAATGTCCAACGGAAATTTCAGACGAACAACAAAAAATAATAAGGACTTTCCTCGATTACCGGAAAAGACCGCCACATGTGTCAAAATCTTATCCCTGCACTCCAAGAGTCATAAAGGATAGAACGACAACATCACTGGAAGAAAGTGTGAAAATTGCACCAGGGCATGAAAACTTGAGTGTGGAAATTGCTTTAGAGCACGAAAACAAAAATGAAGAGTTTGCACAACAAGACCTCAAATGGCAAATCTCGAAAGCCTTATTCACCAAATGCGAAACGTCCAAAACATACAAGCGCACAACCATCAGGAAGCAAGAACATGCAGTCTCAACCGAACCATAGAAAAGAGGACCTACAAGATCAGTGGACCTACAAGTTAGCAGAAACTACAAACTCAAGCACCACAAACCCAGATACAAAGTATCACGAAGCAAATAAAGGGCCAATATCGAATGATCTTAGCGTACGCCAATATTTTTTGTATCGCTTCCTTTTCTCTTACCTCTACTTTACGTTGATGCTAAGTGATGGAAATGTGGGTAAAGAGGACTACCGGGGCAAAGTGGAATTTCGCTATATTTATTTAAATATTGCGCCACCAAGCGCATATTATAATATGTAATGATGCGTGTCAATCCGCGTCTCGGACGCCATTACAGTTTCAAGTTTTCTAGCTACAAAAAACAACATTCCCCACCACTTCAACAAAGAGAAGGGCCTTGCTGGCGAGGACTGGCTGCAGGGTTTTCTACAACGGAACCCCACGTTAAGTTTGCGCACACCTGAAGCCACATCAGCAGCACGTGCCATAGGTTTTAATCGTGTAAATTTGAAGATATTTTTCAGCATTTTACAAAATCTAATTAATGTAGCCCATTATCAACCACACCAAATTTTTAATGTAAATGAAACTGGCATCACAACAGTGAAAACATAAAAGTCGAAAATATGTTCTCTAAAAGGTAAAAAGCAAGTTGGAACATTAACATCTGCAGAAAGGGGCGTATTCTGCAGAGCAGTTACATGCATATCTGTAGGAGGCCACTTTGTCCCGCCATTCATAATATTTCCCCGCCAACGAATGAAGCCCGAACCGAATTGTTAGACAGTACCCCACCACCCACCCCCCAAATATCGTCCTAGACTAGACGCTGGTTCACTTTGCCACTACATGTCGGGGTAAAGAGGACTTTCAAGGAGTTTGAAAACAAAAAACAGGGGGTAAGATTTTAACGGGTACCCTTTTCAAACAAATAATCACGTGTAAATAGAGATGTCGTATGCCACTTTTGACAGAATACGATAAATATTCATTTTACAAAAGAGGTGGTGAACCCTGTCTTAATAGGTCTTAGGGGGTCTGCTTTACCCACATTTCCCCTATAGTTACCGTTTTACCTTATTTTTAACTTTTATTTAAATAACAAAATGAATAAATAAAGAAGAGAATGCATACGCGTCAACAAGCCATGCCGATATCTACTATAACTTTCCAACGATACAACTAGGGGTGTCTGATCATGTTGGATCAGAGCCGGTACCCGGATTTTTCAAAAAGTAGTTTTAACTTATTTCACCAGCTGCTCTTCTAATGACACCGAACCTATCAAAGTAATCCGCAACAACAATGCTACGTACGCCAGCTTCGGTTTTAGATCGTTTATATGGACAAATCAGTTGGCTGCAAACCAAGAAATATATATACATTGCAATGTCTTTTCTTGCAACAACGAAGCCGACGACTGTCCAGCGTTGGTAAATACTTAAAAACAAATTAGTTATTTTTTTTTAAAACAAATCGGTTAAAAAAATTATTTTATACGTAATACGCCTTTCTCAGAATAAATCTGTTTTTTAACAATGTCGACTAACTAAATTTACCTAAATGTTTAGAAAACAGGCGTCCAACCTTTTTAATTCAAGGGTAAAATTTCATATGTTGTTCTACTATTTTTTAAAAAGCAATACCCAAACAGATGTATAGCAAGATAAATGTTTCTTCTTTTTCTATATATTAATTGTATATATTAAGTATGACCTATAGCTATAGCATATTTAAAGTAAGTAACGAGCGGGCCACTTCTGAAGCTTCGGTTGGCCACATGTGGTCCGCGGGTCGCAGGATGCCCCTGGTACAGATTATTTTGAATATGTTGTTCGAAATACAGGTTTGTGCTAGAAGGAAAAAAAGATCTTTGGGATTAACACAACGTAAAATTACAACGGGACCAATTTATTTTCGCGAAGCTACATTATGCGAGAAGGTGTGTTTTACTACTTCAAATACATTGAGTTAACCAATTTTTATTTGTTTTCAACTTGTATTTAACTTCGAAATATTTTTGTATTTTATCCCTAGTTTGTAACCTGTTTAACATTTATCATTTTTCTTTATTGCACCACAAGCAATATGGAGTTGTCCTGTATAATCGTATGAATGATGTGTTTTTAGGTTATTGTTATAATTGTTTCTTGTAGGCGCTTATTTTTGAACAACGTCGTGTACCATTTCAGGATATGTCTGTAAAGCATAACTGAACAACTTAAAGGACAAGGGCCGCAACAAATTTGTGTATGTTCACGCAATACGTAAGACTCGTAAGAGCAAGGTCGCACTGATTTATAATGGAAGTAATAAACCGAAAAAGGGTTCGTAGGTTACACGCAGGCCACATTAAAAATATGCTACAAAGGCGAAAATATTTTTGCATTAATGTACAGTAGCAAAACATGGTAGTAAGGTGTTACCGTTTATTTAACGTATTTTGGAAAAGAAAGAAAAGGGTAAGTCAAAATTTGGCGTTAACATATTCACATTTCTTGAGTTAGTAACTGCGTTAAACACCTAAATGCAAGCGCCATTACCAAAATAAATCCAAATGCGTTAAAAAAGCAATCGTCACGAATGTTAAAAGCAACGGTTTGCTATAGGCAGCACAACAAAACCCGTTCTGCCCGAAGGAAAGCTGTTTTTTATCGTTGTGCACGGTTAAGAAAGAATCTGATTTTTGAGTGATGTTTATAAGTGTCTTCTTTTATTCCGTGCTCCACAGCTCCACTCAAAGATTAGGTTAAAATGTCATCAGTTTAATACGCAGTTTATTATTTAAATATCTAAAAATGCAAAAGGAAACATTTTATTTAATAGCTAAATATTAATGTTTTATAAATTTCGAATATGACACAACTTGACTCTGTAAAATACAAATTCTGAAGTCATGCTTTGATGAAAAGCTTTTTTGACAGGTTCGTGTTTCGGTTAGGTTCAGGGTTTTTTTTAATATTCCGTTATGTTCCGATTTGGATCCTTGAAATCTTGAAAACCGGTTCAGGTTAGGTTACCGTTCTGAATGAAAAATGCCTCAAAACCGGTTCATAAAGTTCCGGTTCGAGTTCGGTTCGACTCATCTCGATAAATGATCAAGGCGTCATGTTTCTTCTAAATAAAAATAACCTAAAAACGCAAACTTGTTTCGCTCTTTGCGCGAATGCCCTGCCTTCTTGAATATATTTAGAATCCACTTCATTTGAACACGATTTTAACCTAAAACAGCAAATTTCTTAAGGTTACATGTTTTACGAATTAAATTTGTGTCGCCATGTCTAAAAATGTATAAATCCCTAAAGAAAATCCTATGGATCTACTCTTCACCAGAAGAGGGCTTGGTCGGGAGATTTATCCATTTTGATTTGATTTTTCAAAATTTTGAATCGTTTCGAAAAAAGGTTGAGAACCACTAATTAAGGAAAAAGCTTTATCGTGTTTAACTTAATTTTTTAACACCTATACCGGTAATAATTAATTTTATTTGTTTTAAGAGCGAAAAAATGTGCTCCGACCATTGCAACGTTATAAATGAGGAAATGTCTTGCTCTTGCTTTGGAAAAAGAGTTCTTTCTTTGGATGGAAAAACGTGCATTGGTATATACATAATATACTTGTTTTTCTTCGTTAAAACCAATTGAAAAACCATCAATCATTGCTGATACACAAATGCTCCTGTATAAGGGTCGTTCATCCCACCCTCCATTGTTTTGCAAGCAATATTTTGCTAAGCAACTATGTATGTGGTTAAACAAATTTTCCACAAATAATTCATGGATTAGCAGTTTTCAAAAGAGTCGAGAAAGTGTCGTGCGCCTTAACGATGATTTTTGTCAAATAATGTACTCTTCTCCTGTACCCAGTGTAACGCTTTACTAAAAAGTTGCAAATTAAAGTTAAAAACCGATTTTACGTGCCAATTTCACCTTTGTATTACCATATCTAATTTTTTATTTTATACTGCTTTAACGAAATGCAAAATTTATGGAATTTACGAAGACAAATAATTTAATTTGAATTTGTAGAGCCACGCAGATAGTTCCGATAGTTAAACACGCAATTCTATTAATGCCGCTTTAACACCGACTGTAAAGGGGTATGATGATTGTGGACAAGACTGTAAAGGGTTACTATGATTGTGGACAGGCTTTAAATTCACCGATTTCAGACACACTTAGCGTCAAACAGAATAGGGACGGCCAGCACTATTCTTTTACAGTATAGGCATAATGCCTTTCGATGAATGCGTAAAGCATAAAAACACGTCATATGATTAGTGACACGTAGTGCAACGTTTAGGAATCTGTAAAATGTTTGACTATTTGATAAAATATTTTTGCATTATTTCTGCCTCATCTTACGCTATCCGTCATTTTTCCTAATCATGGGCTATAACGCGAGGCTATAGCAGTTTAACATGTTACAACGTAATGTGCAATAGTGACGAAGAGCCCACAGGATGAAAGATTGTTTCATTTGCTAAACTAGACAAATTTAGAGTAGATTTCGTACATTATAGTGGTTGTTGTAGGAATGTAGGTGTAATAATTTGCATCGCCTTTCCAGCTACTTTGGTCCTTTTCAAGTTAAAACTAAACTGGCAAACACTTTGTTTAACCTGGCCAACGCCGGGTATTTCATCTAACATTTATTATGTTTAGATCCTACGGAAACAGTGTCATATGGCGTTTTCATGATTCTGGTTCTGGTTTTAATTCTGTTACTGATTATTTCCGTATTGGTAAACTTGTTCATGGCTAGATTGCTACGAGGAAATGGATTTAAGTCAGTGGTTGAAGCACTGTAATATTTAAAATATTGACTACCATGGGCAGATCAAGAGGTGGTCAAATGGCCATGCTCCACTCCTGAACTGTATTTCTTTGCCTATTTTAACTTAACGTAAGTGTACAAAATGAGATCCGTTTCTGATAAATCGTTTTATTCCAAAAGCATCGTGCGTCTCATCGTACCCTTTAAAATGAACGTTTTGGCAAACCTAACGATAGATGATTTTTTTTTCGCTTAGCGCATAACATCTTTATAATCTAGCTTTTGTATTGCAAGTAACACCTCTAAAACCTAAATATTTAACAAAAAACAAACGAACTATATGTGCTGTTTTCAAAGTAACTTTTACGCTTAGGAGTAACTTTGTGATGTCACGTTTTCACGTAACTTTGCAACGTTACGGTATGCCAAATATATGACCTAACACCTTAAACAAAAATCCTAGATCCTCGCCTGCTGATCACTTTTATCCTACGTTAAGTATATAAAATGTGTAGTATATTGAATGTAATTGGTGTATTACCGTACTTGTGAGTTATTGTCTTTGTGCGCATACTCCAACGCAGTTATTTATTTGGCTATCAGCAAATAAAATTATCCAAGAACATGTTACAGCATATAAACAATAAACTATTACACGTTACCTGTCATAAACTACCTATATATCAAGAGAAGTAGCTTTTAGATTAGATCTTAAATTTTATGTGAACACATTTCTAGTTCGGCTGTTCCCAACCTGGGGGTCGCCGATTCTCCGTATACTACTAGTCAAACAAAGTAATGTCAAAAAACAATCCAAATCAATCAAAGATTTAGCAGTACAAGAAGCAAAAACAATAGCCAGTCTAACAATTCTGTTAAACATTAATGTCATTTGCTTTAGTGATCCAGTCGTGTTTATGACGTCACCATTACTCGTTATCAATCACAAAGGATATTTGCTGATGTTTTATATTGTCGATTGCCATATATTTTGGTAGTTTGACGCAAGTGGAAAAAGGTTGCGCACTGCTGTAAATAAGCGTTTCGGCTTCCTGATAGTTTAGTTTGAATTGAAATGTAAAGCTAAAGGATATACCTTTAATTACGGTTAATTAATATATTTTTACAGGAATTGTGTCTTGCGAAAAACTACCTTTCTCTGCGTGTTACTTCACTTCATCAAAGCGGGGTAGGATAAGATTTGTTCATAGTAGCAAACCAAAGATACGTATCATTGCTTGGATTGTAATCAATAGACAGTTTTAAAGCAGCATTTGGAACTATAGTAACATAGCCGTGATAATTAGCTGAGCGTAATTTTTTTAAAGAAGATCCCTTTACTGAAACAGTTGGACGCCTATGAGCTAAAGCGGTGTTTTTTAAACTTTTTGTTATCACTAATCCCTTTAAAGTTTTTTAAAACCAACGCCAAATTTTTGTTGTATTACACCAATGGTCGGCAAACTGTTTTTGTCGCGGCCCAAAGTTCTCTTTTCAGAGCAATCGAAGGCCCACTACGTAAAACCACTACGCAAAAGTGGCGGATTCAGGATATTTGATTTTAAGGTGAAATATTACAGGGCAGCTTGGTGCCCAAAACACTGCCATACAGTGGCGTAGCCAGCCGAAAATATTTGGGGGGGCCAAAAACTTTGAACTTTTTTGTTTAGCTTTTGTCACTGTATTAACTGCCGTAACGAAGACAAATAACATTGTTAGCAAACCGTTTCGAGCAGCAACTGACTGAGTGTTAACGCAATACTCAAAAACCATCAAGATCAAAAACTGTCTAAAACTAGTAAAACTAAATTAATCAATAGCAAACGTTGTATTAACTACATTGTTTGTGACGTAACAATGCATGACAATTGAAGGTGTGGCATGCCTGTAATCGACTGTTGTGGCACTGGTCACAAATGTTAAAAAACAAAGTATTAAGAGTAAAATATTGATAAATTTTTTTTGGGGGGGGGGGGCATGGCCCCTCAGGCCTCCCCCCTGGCTACGCCTATGCTGCCATATCATAATGTAAAACATACTATAAAACGAAGAATGTACGCGCGAAGCGCGAAAATTTTTTCAATTACATAGGTTGGCAAGAATGTAGTTCGACAAGCTCCAAGAACCACGTTTGGCACGTGGGCCTTTCAAAGCTGAGCCAATTTAAAAAATCTATGCCACACCAACTTTTAAAATAAAGTGCAATGGATGTAGGACTATCACGCGGCCCACAACTATTATAACACTAAGCTTATTCATAAGTACCGGTAACTCACAGCCCACTAAAAAAGGGCTCTGCGGCCCATACGCTTTATGTCCCAACACCTCAATTTGTGACGTAACAATCCTATACACCATGGAGGAGAAACTATCTTATACCCACTCGATTTTGGGCTTTTGTTTCGAGCGTTCAAATAATTATTTAAAACGCACATTATTTGGGTTACGATTCGGGTTTGGGTTCAGGTGGGTAAGGTGTTGGTAATTCTATCTCACATTTTTTATTTCTTTTGTAAATTTTCAGCGAATTTTCTATTTATCTACCCCAAGAGTTTACCTAAAGGTCCTAATTAGTGCATTGGCACGACCTCAAGGTATAAAAGTCAGACTTTTCTGTCCTTGGATGTCCTAATTGTCGTAGATCTTTTTGTGTATAGAAATGCACTTATTTCTAACGGATCGGCTGTTATATTAGGTCAAAATTTTGTCAAAAAATATATTTCTAGGTAAAAATTTCTCATTTTTTAGGTCAAAAATAATCGTCCTAATTATTATCGATAATATAAATATAGGAGCTGAATGTTTTAGAAAGAAAAAATAAGCCCCTCTTTTTTTCAAAAAAAGTACTAAAATTCAATTTTATGGCCTCTTCTATATATTCAGTCGATGTTTTGTTTATACTATAAATAATTCTTCCGGCAATTTATTTTCGGTTAGCATAACACGTTAACTTAGCCATCCAGGGATTAGAAAAAAGAAATTTATTACAACTTTTGCAAAGTTTGTTTTAGCACAAAGTGATGCGGCATCCGACCCGCCAAGCAATTTGTCCCAGCCAGCGGATCATTGCAATACAACTTTAAGGCCTTCACGTTTTTTCTTAAATTACACTTAAATACCATTTAATTACACTTGTACACCATTAGTACCTAATCCTACTACCAGCTTTTCAAAATAAGGATATCTTAAGCATTCTTTAAAAAGAAGTCACACTTTGTAATACATATAATAAATTGTATTTCAGATGCTTTTTTGATCAGGCCCAACAGTCTACACGAAGTGCTCTTCAACCTTTTTTCGGTTTGGTGAACCCTTAAAGTTGAAGAGCACTGGTCTACACGACACTTTCTATACAGTGACGTACACCTACACTTGGCAAATATGAAAAAAGAACTTGGCCTTTTGTTTTGTAACTTTTATAGAGGCTAAAACTAAAATAATAGTGCCCAAAACTATAGAAAAAGTCTAAAACTTGCTAAAACTAATTAAAATGTATACGTTTTTTTTTTAAGTATCAAAATAATAAATCATGAATTTATTCTATGGCACTTTAAAGTGAGCACGCTTGAAGAAAAAAAAACATGACATTTTAGACCATTTTTCGTTATATTATAAGTACTATAAGAAGTTAGATTTTGCAATAAAAATATGCATTTTTGGATTGTTGTGAACGTGCTGTAACTCATATAGCCACAGACACTAATTGTTTTGAACCTCACGAAGTTGCTAAATGTAGTAATTGTGATTTTTTAGCATACCAATCAACCATGGAGTATATTTAAACTTAAACCAATTAATGTGTTTTAAATATAAAAATATATTTAATTGTTTTTTTGATTTTTTCAGGTTTTTTCGTATACAGTTCGGGTTTAAATCAAAATTTTAATAGCAAACCTGCTACAAACCGACAACAAACTCCTTGCCGGCGGTTGCCAACCACTGATTTGTTGAAGATACTTTCATTTAATCTGACTGAAACGTAGCGTTTAACGAGCGCTAATGTGACCATAAATTTTCAAAAGGCCCTTAATATTTGTGTCCCTGTAAACTTTGTTAACTGTCCTATACCAATGGTTATACTTTCCCATCATCTTAACGTGATTATTGCCAATTAACTGTAGGCCTAATCTGCAAAGTAAAACATCAGTGCGCACCTACATATTTTATATATAAGCTATTGCTGCCAGGCATAATATCAGGTTTGTAGAGCTCTTCTGGCAAATGTAATTTTTATTCCGACGTTTCGACGTCCTATACAGGTCGTCTTCATCAGGGTAAATAACACTGAATGCGACTAGTACAGTGCACGATAAACAAAGGAAAAAAGGAAAAAAGAATGGAACGCAAGCACGTTACAACGCAACGAAAACAACACGCGATAACGAATGATTGGGCCTCTAATCTTTAAGCAGGTGCCTGTAGCACGCTGAAAGCATCACGTCCGTTTTGATTTTCATTGTGTTGCCCCGTTGGTGAATAATCCATGACTCAAGAAATAGTCTTTTCCTGTTTGGCCCGGGAATCTGACTACAGGAAAAGACTATTTCTTGAGTCATGGATTATTCACCAACGGGGCAACACAATGAACATCAAAACGGACGTGATGCTTTCAGCGTGCTACAGGCACCTGCTTAAAGATTAGAGGCCCAATCATTCGTTATCGCGTGTTGTTTTCGTTGCGTTGTAACGTGCTTGCGTTCCATTCTTTTTTCCTTTTTTCCTTTGTTTATCGTGCACTGTACTAGTCGCATTCAGTGTTATTTACCCTGATGAAGACGACCTGTATAGGACGTCGAAACGTCGGAATAAAAATTACATTTGCCAGAAGAGCTCTACAAACCTGCTACATATTTTATATCTTGCAAAATGTGCGATATATGTTTTCCTCACACTTTAGTGTAAGCTTCTTACAAGTTCTATTACAATTTTCTCATTTAAGACATTTAATACATATCCACCACGATCACTAGCCCATTGTTGTATGAAAATTGGGTTTACAGATCATACACGTTTTATCATTTTAAACATTGAAAATGTACAACGCAGCATTTCACGTTATAATGTGTTGAAAATAGTAAATGTATTGGCGGAGCTTTTTCTAATGCGTTGCACTTCCGTTGGGCGATGTAATCCCAGTTTCGATGAATGCAGCATCCGACGAAAGGATCGGCTGGAAATTTAAAACAAAGAGTATAAACCTACCAATAATAATACTCACTTTCGAAATCATTTTAAAAATATATTAAATAATCAAGGCTAAAAACTAGTCTCAACTGAAACTAACAACCCCAGCCGTACTACCATGGCTATTGCGGTATAAGACATGCTAGACGAAAGAAAAGTTTTTTATGACTTGGCTTTGCTGAACACTAAAAACATTTCAAGAGTTACAAAGGCTAATTTATTTCTGATTTACAGAAGTAAGTTAATTTTGAGAGATAGATTGTTTCTCAAGGTCTGCCAAAACACCTTTTAAATTACAATACAAGACTCAATTACAGGCGTATAGCAGAAAAAAATATCTAAAAAGTCAGCCACCTCTAGCACCACACGCAGATTATAGGGAACCCAAGTACGGCCAGATTACAAAGAATATGCATGCAAAAATAAGTCAATATCTACAGTAGTTAGTAAAAAAAAATTCGGTACAATTTGTTCTTCGCTTTTAGCAGGTGGATTCCTTAGAAAATAGAGCAGGGGTGCAAACATCACATAAGATATAGCGATTATCCTCATAAGCCAGGTAAAGCCAATGGCATTGACAATTACTCCAGTGCATAGTGGCCCTTAATCAGAATGAATACAAAACTTGTACTAGTACATACAATAAGACAAATAGACTTATGTAAATTGTATGCCTAACTAAAAAAAAGAGTAGCTATAGAGCGACAACACAAATTACACAAACGCTTTTTAAAAACATTTACCCAATTATAAATGAAAAGTTAATATTCGCAATAGGCCTAACGCTACAAATTTCTTACCAAGAATCAAGGAAACACAGAAACCAATATCTGCGATTGCATATACACTTCCATACACCGGTTTATGTCTGCTGTCCACTAACGTGGCCATCAACGGGAACATACTTGTGTCGGTCATCCCTACAGCTACACCCACCAAAATGCCAGATGGAAATGTTTCCCACAAACTTGTAAGTAAAATAACTAAATATATAAACGCATTAATAATCTAAGGTTTGCTTTAATTGAGCAGAAGCTTACTTTCTAGCCAAAGGGAATGTAGCTGCTCCAACACTTCCAATAAATAATCCCAACATACAAATCAACCACATGGGAATTCTTTGACAGAATACTGCAACTACGTTGGTGGTAATCAGGTAACTAATACTCATTGGGAGAAACGCAACACCTACACAACAACGTATGTGCCTTACATCAGGGTTTTCCAAACTGTGGTCCGGACCATTGCTGGACCGTGACGATTGCTCAGGTGATCCGTGGCGATGTGACAAGAAATTAAAAAGTCACACATATACGTTGTACAGCAGGGGTCGACAACCTACGGCCCGCTGGCCGGATCCGGCACGCAAATGTAATTTATCTTTTGACAAACTAGACACGAGTCCATTTCTCATACTTTTTGACTATTTTAACTATGTAAGTGCGAAACATTTTCGCGCTTTGCGTTAACAATATTTATACACCAGGTTTGTTTACGTTATGATGCTGTCATTTGAACTAGATTAGCGCTCCTTGCACTGTGGAAGACTGACTGCCAAGTGCCAAAGTGCGTCGCATACAAACGGAAAACGTGTTAAAAAATAATGAACATACATTTTTAATTTTTATTTTTAAAATGTAATAAAAACGTGCAAAAAATTTGAAAGAAATTCCGGTATACCCCAAAAAAATCGCGGCGTGTGGACTCGAATTTTGAACCTAACAAACGCTTTTTGTCCCGCTTTGCGCCAACACTTTACTGGCTCCTTAAAAGTCACTAAACACGATTTTAAGTGCAAAAACATATCCGAAGCCCGCCTGATTAACAGTTGTTCTAACATTTAAATAACATAATTCGTAGTTAACATTTTGTGCGGCCCGCGACTAGAAAAAGTTTGCCGAACCCTGTTGTACAATATGTGTACTCTTTTAAAGATAATTAAATTGCCGCAGTTATTCTCAACTAGTTGATTTTGAAAGCGTTGCTATTGAGCATCGTAAATCTTACTTGTTGCGCTTTAAATTTATGAGAAAATAATGATTTAAGCAGAGGGAATCAATCTCATCCGTCCAACTGATATTGTCAGTTTTGTAAATATATAAAATTTGGATTTATTTATTTTTTGCTTTGTAATGCGGTCCGCGAAAAAAACAGCTTTACAAATAGTGGTCCGTGGTCCAAAAAGGTTTGGGAAACCCTGCCTTACATAACGGAGTACGGGAGGGAACATAAGGCCATCTCAGAAAAAAATTTTCACTACCCTTTTCTTCAATGAAGCTAAATTCTGTTATTAAATTTTGATGAAGTTTCAAGCGACTGTTTTATAAAGCTTATTATATATTTTGTTAAATACTTTTTAGGTTAAGAATAATTACAGCAATAAAGTTCGATACACGATCTTTATTCGTCAACAGTTATCTGACCCGTGTTCGCCAGTGCTTATAGCCTCTGCCTAACAAGGTAAAATCATGGCCATTGTTTTTTATTAATATTGCAGGACAAAGGTTTCTTCTACCGAAATATGTGTATCTTTCTTTACTATGGGCATAGCTAAAGTATCCGAATTTTATATATGCGCACTAGGGATGCTGTTAGTTGACATTTTATTTCGATACCGATACACGATGTTTTGAAACGATCACACACCGCGATCAGTTCTGATATCAACTGATGTCATTTCTATGCTGAAAAGAGTCAAATACATAATATTTGAGGTATTTTCCCCGGTTATTAGGCCTAAATATGCTTTATCTTTAACAATTTTAGTTTTCTAACCACTTGTTATCGGTTAATATACGATTCGAGACTATTAGTAATCACTTGTGTTAACACTTTAAGTTAATTGATGCGTATGCATTTAAATTGTCAGTGATTGGATTAAATTTACTCTTTTTATAACGTTTTGTTATGACACGCAGTTTCACTTAAAGGCTGAGTATTAGTCCCGACAATTAGAAACAAAAGAATTCTATTTTAATCTCACCAAGTTGCCATTTTTCAGGACACATTTTTTTGATTAACCAAATTGGTAAACCAGGCTCCAAACAAGCGACACATACACATCCCATCATAAGGGCTGTTGTAGCTAACATTATGTAGGGATCACACAATAGAGTAGTAATTGGTGTGCCTTCTTCTCCCTATGAAGCGTAGAAAGGTAGTGAAACTGGTTAGTAGTGATTTGTGCAAACAAATCAAACAAAGACCAAATAATAATTTTTTAATCGCCTAATAAAAGACATTTTAAAAAATGAGGTTAACCTTTTCCGGGCGTTTCAACTTCAAAGATTTGAAGTACAGTTCAGCTACAGCCAGAAGAGCAGCCATTGCAGCCAAGATTAGAAAAACAGTCTCCTTTCCAGCCAATTGATATACCAAACTTCCAAAAATGGGTCCAACTGAAGAGAGTAATAAACATTTAAAATAAAAACGCCACGTTTTTGTTTCATTAAAAAAGCAGGTGTGTTTAAATATGACAAGGCAACTTACTCACCCAAGACCCCCATAGCAAGGCCACCAAAAGCTACACCAATTGCTTGTCCACGTTCATTTGGATATTGCCTATAACTGTCAGCCACCATTCCTAACCCAGCAGTTGAAGCTAAGGACGAACCAATACCTTGAATTGATCTTGCTGCAAAAAGAACCGCATAACTCCGACCGAATGCAAACACTGCAAATACAAAAATTCGTTACAACGTCAGAGGCTAATTCTTATCTTTGTTTCATATTTAGTGTCTTAAAAATTGGACCTGTTGCAATTGTACAAGTCTAGCTCACCGACAATACATCGATTGTTGTTAAAAATGTTGATTTAAATTGAAAGCAAATACAATTTACAAACACTTTAATTCACTTACCAACAGACGATGAGCTTATAATAATGTACCCAACAAACATTGGAACCGTAAATCCAATACGGTCTGTTAGGGGTCCAACTGCAAAATTGACAACAAGTTGAACAAGTGGCTTTGACGCAAAAAGAAAGCCGATCGTGAGACTCTCTTTGTCCAAATACACTTTCTCTTTTTTATTGGGTGAACAACGTATTTTTGAAAAGTTTAAAGAAAAGGATAAATCTGTGGATTGCATCGCCAAAGGATGTTGTAGTTTGTGATTTCCTTCTTCGATTAAGTGTTGTTGATAAAAAAAATCCGGCAGTATTGGATCTGTAATGGGTTAAGAAAATGGTATTTTAAAGAGAATCCACTGCTAGCCTATGATCACATAGAATAGTTATAAAACTACATCCTGGAAACTAAATAATATTTATCGGTTATATAGTTTAATTCTCAAAAATTGTAAGTTAAATAGGGTCGTGTACCTTTTATCAAATATAACTTAAACATGGTGGTAAAACTTTTGGGCGCGCCACATGTGGTCAGCGGGATGCAGGTAGGACGACAAGGCAGTGTAGACTATACCGAAGACCAGAGATTCTCAAACTTTGCGTCGCGACGCCTTGTTGCGTATTTTTAACTTTCCGAGGGTGTCTATCCTAAACTTTCGCAGCCATAAAATGCTTGCAAATATCGTTGACTCCCGATATGTTCATGCGAAATTAATGTGAAGACGAACTGCAGCAACTAACAATTTGATAAATACTAACAATTTGAGAAATAAATAAATATTAATGAGTCAAATTGAATGGCAGGTTGCGTCGCAACTCCACCAAACTTTTCCAAAGACGTCGCCAGAAACAAATATTTGAGAACCAATGATCGAGGCTGTAACTCTTTTAAATAAAATACTTACCGACGACGCTTAAGAGCATATAGTCAACTAACAAGGTACAGTACACAATTGATACCGTTATTCCTTGCGGAGATTTAAAATCCTCCCACTTTTGTGCCACTGTTTTTACACAAGACATCTCAAGAATAGGCTACACCAAAGTAAGTATAATGAAATTTCAATTTTATGCAACACTGCTGTAAAAATAACAAAAGCTCATTGAAAAATTGTATTTAAATGTCGAGTTAGTATAGCGCTACCTGATTGGATTATAATTGGGGCTTGAAAAACTACAACTTTGGGCCATGGCCTGTGGACCATAAAACAATTGTTTTTTTCTGGTATATGTGAATCTCCTTTACTTTTTCTTTTAAGTCTGAGTTTTGTTTTTGCGTTTGGTTAACTATTTGGGCCTATAAAAAACAAAACATGAGAAGGCTATTTTAATTATAACAAGAGGCAAGCTCATCTAGAAAATTTCAACAGTTTTGCAGGGTAAAAAGGATGGTAAAAATGAACACAGACCTAGTATATTTTGAAATATGAAATGGGCTATTCTCAAATCACCAACAAAAAACTACCCAGCAAAAACTGTTCAAATACATTTCTGCAAATTTGAGATTCGAGACTATATGTGAGGCAAAAACCAACTATACTGTAATTAACTGAGCATAACGCATACCAGTGGTCTTCAAACTGCTCACGGCGGGTTTCTCTCCTGTTGAATAGAAAATACCCTTGTCGGAAGTAAATTTGAACTAAGTTTTAATTATTTTTTCATAAAACGGCAATTTCATAAAACTTCCGCCATTAACACTATAGAATTGCCTGTGCTGTCATTTTGACCGTTTTGGGTTTTTAAACTTCTTTATCTCCGCTTAGGTAAATTTTAAAATATTTAAACCTACTGATTTTTCCTAAGTATGTTTCATCTATAAGCGTGTAAATCTTTAGTTTATTCGACTAACCACAGTATGGGGTAGGGGAAGCGATATACCTTAAACTTAAATTACTGTCAACCGTCATTTTAAACCTTAAAGCAAATAAATTATAATTCCTCCATAAAACAAATCGCCTTAAACGACAGCCCTTTGTTGTGATATGGTTTCAAAACAACCATGGAACAATTGTTGCAGTAGCTGGTATAACAGTTATAGGAACTTCATAATTTTAAGTTCATAATTTAAAGTCATCAATTCTTATCAAAATTCGATTGTTGACGGAAGCGAAAGCGGAAGTAATTCCAAACGAACGTGGTCTACCAACAAAGCAAAAATGTGTTCTGGACGCTGGGTCTTAGATTACGAAATGTATACAAGTTGTGTTAAATTTGAATATGTGGATTGGCTTAAGTGCTGCTAATTTTTTTTCTTGTGTGCTTTCAAATACCTACTTGTGGTCCATGTAACAAGCAGCATAATAAAAATGGCCGTTTAATCCTTTTAGCTTATTTAAAAATTATTTTTTATCCATTAATTTCAATGTTTATGTTATTTGTAAATAAAACAAAAAACAAATTCCCTTTATGCCGCTAAACTGTAGGTTGGGGCCTAGAATGCATCAATTCGTAGATATGGCCTATATAAAGAATATTCCAGAACATAATATTATAATGCAACCTATACAACGTAATAATCTTTCAGCTACTAAGATTTAGGTCTCTCAATAGGTAAACGAAACTTATTGAATGAAATAAGGCTAAGGTATTCTGTATTTTTTTCTTTTGACCACTCGCGGTAATTCTAGGTATATGACCACAACGGTAATTCCAGTGGACCCGCTTTTAGCAGGTCTTACAATTATCTGTCCCTTATTAAAAAAGTTTGATAATTCCTACGAGGCACTATACACTACGTAGCAACAAAGACCGGTTGCGGAGCTCTGCTCTACGACACCACTGAACGTGACCAAATTATCTCTTTTGCTGTTTTTAAAAATAACGGCCAGCAATATTTCATAATTCATCTTCTTTACATCTACAAATGCCTATTACTCATCCCTACGATAGTGGCGTAAGCTGTAGGCCTACTAAGTTTAATTTTGTAGACAGCTTGTAACTCGCGTTGGGCTCGACCAATGTACATAACCCATTTCAATAAAAAAAAGTACATAACCCATTCAATAAATGTGCGATGGAAGTCGCCAATTTCTATGCAGTAAAATACGATGTTTGGTATGTTAGCCAATCCTAACGGTTAACATATCAATGGAATGTTCAAACTGTCATTGAAGTTTTCACACTATTGAAGGACTGGCGATGACATATCCTTTTTGTCGTTATCTTTAAAATCTGATTTCCCTTTATACGATTTATATTACGATTCTTATACAGGGATCGAGGTACATTGCAACCTCGCAAAGGTGGCGAATGTAGGCTACAATGCAATGTTTTACGATGCACACTCTCTCTTCGTTTTGCAATATAGGCTACGTCAGGGATGGCGAACCTTTTCGTCGCGCGGGTCACAAACGCAATCTCAATCCTTGCAAAATGCACAAGTGGGTCATTATATTGTAATATATGCTAATTTAAAGCAAAACTTTGCTGCTGCGTTGTTGTAAGTGGTATTGTCTTGGGTTGGTAATTTAAGGTTTTTGGGCGATTTCCAAATTCGGATTCCCACGACAATTAAGAAACTAAATAGTTAACAAATGCTGCAGCATTTTTTGTAGGATGACGGGAGTTCAGCACAAAGATTTTCGGTATGGTTTAACCAGGGTTTTCAGAATTTTTAGTCTGCGATTTCTTAAGTTCCCTAAAATTATCGCCACCAACGTTTTACAGCGATAAACGCAATGCTTTTAGTTTTCTGCTCTTCTGCACGCATTCGATAAAGTGCAGTTATTCTACTAATTTTGCGCGACCCACAGATTGGGCAGCCCTGATTTAAACAGTATACTGCTTTTTAACGATTTTTTTTATATTTATCCTTTCCTGACAATGATTGACAACATTTCGATATTTCTAGAAAGGCAAGTGGGTCATTAAAAATCTGTGGTGGGTCACTTTGTGGCCCGCGGGTCAGTGGTTCGCCATACCTGGGCTACGTTAAGCGCCCAAACCATTTTCGTTTTTGCGACGTGAAATTTTTTTTGGTTCCTACTGTGATTTTGTAACGCCATTTCAATTTTTTGTTACCCTGTTTTTTGCTTGTCATAGGACGTGAGCATAATACATTTTAAAAAAATAGTGTAGCCGCTCTTCCCCCATTGTGTTTCGCAGATAGTTTTTAATTAACTTTAATTTTGAAAACGATCTCTCTCCAGTACAATTAGTTACCATCATAGAAAGATAAATGCGTAACAAATTGTCATTGTTAGGGAAACGTGGTGTCAATATTGTTTTCTTTGATCAAACGGAAATAGTTGAGTTCTGGAGAGGAGCAATCTATAGCAATGTGCTTTACGAATTCTGAAAACTGAGGTAGTTATCTTTTAATCCGTCTTCCAAATCCTGAGGATATGCTTCTAAAAGTCTGTCAGCACTTTCTTGGATCTGCGCAGGTGTTAGGTCATTCAGATTTCGCAAAAAAAACTGAACCGTGTGTTCAATTGGGTGTATGCCTCGCGACGTTTCTCCAGCGCAGATAATAGGCTGTCCAATACTGCAAGAAAAACTTCTACCCGAAATCTGTCTTTAGGTGATTGATTATCCATTGCATCTGGAACTAAACGGCCACTGCCTACATCCTCATCATCGCGTCTTCGATTTCGAACAATTCTTCTGTTCTTGTTGTTCTGTAATCTGGCCCTTGAGTCAGCTTCTGCGCCTCTAACTAAAACTTAGCGAATTGTTCTTTAAAAGTCTGTAGGGTTTCTGCCAAAGAGGCACACAATGCTGAAGCAATGTTGAGGTTTTGCTGCTTTGATTGAAGAAAAGCTTGAATTGCCTGAAAGCGCTCGAGTACGCTGTTCCAAAAAAACAATAAAATTCCAGTTTTGAGCAACTCCATTTTATCGAGGAGTCCATTTGCCTGCTGTCGACTTTCTGGCTTTTGCTCTTGGTCTTTCGCAAGTTTCTCCAATGCTTACTTTATAAAAGGAAAACGTTATTTAATAACCTTAATGGCGTCAGCTCTTGCGGACCATCGTGTTGCAGAGGGCCTCTTTGGCACTCCACCCCCTGAACGCTCCAGAACGGACCACCGGTGTGTTGAAGCAGCAAAAAATACATAAATATTTTCAACGAAGTCAAAAAACTGAACTGTTTCTGGACACGATTGTGCAGCGCATACACCAACTAAATTCAACGAATGAGCATAGCATGGAACATATTCTGCAACAGCATTAAATTTTTTTTTTGACAAGTGCCTGTACCCCGTTATATTTCCCGCTCATGTTGGACGCATTGTCATAACTCTGTCCACGGCAATCGGCAAGATTGATACCCTTCTCACTGGTGTGCAGCACCAGGCTGTCGAAAATCTGCTGAGCAGTATGGCCCTCCATTGTCAGAAAAGCAAGAAACCTTTCCACGGGCCCTGTTGGCTTGACATATCTAGTGATATGGAAAAGTATTTAGCTTCTTTCAGTTCCCTGACGATTATATCTTCGGCTGCTTTTCCCAATGTCTCGACTACCTCTTCGCAAATAGTCTTTGATAAGTAGGAAGCGTGTCCTTTTCCACGATTGGCATGCATCTTGATGTGTTGGCACAAGAATCTACAGTTGCAATGAGCTCCAGCAGTCCCAAATAGTTTCCGTTGTTAGGAGATTTTACTGTTTCATCCGTTCCTCTGAAGGCCAACCCTCTTTTACATAAGAACTTTATGACATTAATGATCCTCTCCAGTAGGAAACCCCAGTATTTCTTCTCGTCCTCAAGTTGTTTCGTCAGGGCGGCATCAATTTTTTCTCCATCTTTTCTGAGATTGATCAGGTACAGGACCCCAGCTTTGTGCGTCGAACTTGTCTCGTGTCTCTGTATCAGCTGCTGTGCATGCTTTCAGGCATTAAAACCTTCACAAAACACGTTCAATTCAGTGTTGGATGAGGCTGCTAGTTTGCAGGTAAAACAATACAGATTGCCTTTGGTCTCGCTGTAGCATAACCACTCCCTAAGCCGCTTTTCACTTGTAGATTTATGCACATGTGTAAAATATTGCTTTTTGCAAAATCTATTGCAACCCTCAGCCTCATAGAATCTTATTGATTTGGTAAAGTCGCTGTTCATGTGCTGACATTCTGAACTGCCCCTTGCTGCCAATTTCTTTTTTATTCATATTCAAGAACCAGAGGCCACTCCATCAAGTCATTGGATTGAGCTGCCAGATCTAGAACCTTAGATGTTGGTAAGTAGGAAGGCTGTTGAGTTTAAATTTCCTTGGTTGGTTCCTGTTGTTCTTGCTCGGTAGTACTTGAGCTTGAGCAAGGCTGCTGAAGTTCCAGCATGCTAGCATCCTCATGAAAAGTTGAGCTCACAGCAGATGGTGACGGAGTAGAAAAAAAAGATGCGAGTTTTGGCATTTTTTGCAGAAATTTCTGTTGCCGTTCTGATGCCTCTCTTTTTCTTCAGGCTTTCTCTGCTACGGAAAGATATTTCCTTCCCATATCTCTGTCTCGTGAAGTCATTGTGAAGTAGTCTCATAAGAGTTAGCAGTAATATACCTGACAACATAAACACAAAGTACAGCAGACTATCATAGGAATTACTGTAGCCCTTCGGCTGACACTCTACCATTCAACCAGCTGGCTAAGTTTAGTACAAAAGGTGCTATAGTTGTCTTATTCACGAAATAGCTAGTTAGAGCTTACTTACAATTTTCTTTCGAAAGGTGCTATAGTTGTCTCAATCACAAAATAGCTAGTTAGAACTTACTTACAATTTTCTCTCAGAAGCAATAGGCTAAATACAGTTTAAATCAAATGCGAAGCTGCCATTCCCTCGAATATTCTCTTAAACAACTAGGACTACCTTGTCACAACTAGTATCTAACAGTGGTATTTAACATATTTTTCAGATAAAAAATACCATATTAAACTTGTTTACAACTAAAACCGTTCGTATTACGTCACAATGCCTCAAAAGTGGCGTGATGTTTACTGCGTTAAAGCAGAGCAGTTCGATGTACGAAAAATGCGAGCTAACATGAGTGATTTGTGTGTGATTGGGAAACCAAGCTGAAAGCGAAACTAATAGTTAACACTTCTGGGTATACAGGCTGAAATGTGTTTAAGTAATTCCATAGTAGCGGTCACATTGTTGTGTTCGTAACAGCACTCGATCAAGGCAGTTGCCTCCAGTGGAAATTACTGTTTTTAAAGTTTACAATAATTAGGAATGGACTATATTTTGGGTCTAGTAATTTAAATTTACAAGTAACAACCATAATATTAAAAAAAAAAACTTCTTACCAACTATGTTCGACATTTTTTTGCCAAAAAAATCACCAAGCGCGGGGCCCGTAGCAGCTGCCACATCTGCCACTATGTTAATCCGGCCCTGAACCTGCATTTTCCTAGCCCCACAGCTAGCAAACGTATAGGGCTGGTTCACACTAAACGCGTTTTGCTTCTAGCGTTAGCCTCCTAACCGAAAACGTCAAAGTTGAAATATTTTAACTTGCCCAACCGAAAGATGTTGAAAATGAATAAAGAGTTATTCGAAACGTCCAAAATGATACCTACTTCTGTATGGGCTTTGATATTCTTATTACGTCTTACTACAACCTCCAACCATTATGCTCCAAAGTTTATTGTCAGCCACTATGGAGAAAAGACGAGAAGAACTCTTCGCAAGCTGGAGAGTACCATCCGCAAGCTTGCCAAAAAGCGCGAGGACGTATCTTTTCTACGGACTTGCCTACGCTACAATCTTACACCGAAGTTTGTACGATTCAAGCTGTACAAACGTCAACTTGCACACTGTGAAAGAACAGCTACCTTCCGAAAGAACTTATTGACCAATGAGATTAAAGCGCACCATAGACGAATAGACATGCTTTTGCACGAAGAGCAAGATATTCGTCTAATACTTAACCAACAGATTGGGGCTTTATCGCGTGTCTACGTCAACAGATTCTTAGACGTTCGTTCTCGGGAACAAGTTGCTTTCACAAGAACCATCCACAACAAGAAACTAAAAAATCTCGGACTTGTCACCAATTTTGATGACACACAGCCTGCAGTCATAATTAATCTATCCAAGAAGAACTTATCGTCTGTGGAAAAAACGGTACTTAATAAAGGATTGAATTTTGGTATTTTTCCTACTAAATTCAATTACACCCATGTACAAACGGAATTTGAGGATGTTGAAAATGAATAAAGAGTTATTCGAAACGTCCAAAATGATACCTACTTCTGTATGGGCTTTGATATTCTTATTACGTCTTACTACAACCTCCAACCATTATGCTCGAAAGCGTTTTCTTTAAGCGTTTTACGTTAACGCCACGCGTCTAGTGTGAACCAACCTTATGAATGATGTCATCGACATTCAAACCTCTAACAATATATCTATCTTTGCGAGGGGACTACAGCCATAAGACCCAAATAAGAACAACATCAACGTCGAAATAAAACACACTTCTTAATAAGACCAAAATAGGACTAATACCTAACAGTCGGAGTACCGTCTAAAATTTAATCCGGCCCGCGGTTAGCCTGTTTTAAATAGTAAAATGGAGATTGTTTTGGGGCTTCGCGCGAATTTCTTCTGTCTTTCTCGTATGTTTCGCGCGATTTTTTGGGACTCTCTTTAACGAAAATTTAACAAACTCAGCCTAATGTTTATATATTTTTTGCGCTTCGGTCAAATGCATTTCGTCTATAAAATATGAACGAAATACCAACCGTTTTCTAAATAACGATTCAAATTTTGTCAACCTACTTTACTTAATTCCATGCTGTATGTTTCTTCCGATTTATAGCGTCTTTTTTGCAATATAGGTAACTAAAAGCCTCAAAAAGCAAAAAAAATGTGCGAAATCTTTACGTATTTTACCCTTAACTTTTAGGTCAACGTGCCCAACAACTGAATAATCGCGAATATGTCAAGCAATGTACGACGTTGTTTATCTGTGCTCTATGCGTCACGTCCACCTCTAAATATGAATTAAAGTTTGCATTAAAAAATTAAAATTAGGTTCAAATTTTTCTTGTCGCTTTTAAATTCGACTTAAATTGCATATTTTCACATAACTCCAAACGTAATTGCAAGTTCGCTAGCTTATTTGTTTTATAGCGAGACCTATTTACGTGGCCCGCACAGACTACGTCAAGTAGCCCATTGTTTTTTTAAATTTTTCACTGTTTAAGAAGTTATTTGTAACGGAATCATTGGCATTTATCAATTTGTATTACGTCACACTGTCCGAACCTCCATTATTGCGTCATAGTGTGCATTGTAGTAAAACTGCCTTGTTTTGCTGGCAAACAAGAAAGGTTGATTATATTAAAGGTGGAAATTCAACAAGCAAGATCTAGTTTGCCTGCTTTGTCAAAACGTTATATCAGTAATAAAAGAGTATAATTTCTAAGGGACACTATAGTTGAAACACTCTGCTAATTATGATAGCGTTGTAGGTCAATTGCGGGTTGATAAAATGCTGCAATTGAAAAAGTCTTTGAGCAAACAACAAGAGGTATTTCATTGTTATAAGAAAGACGTTGAGCTTGTTACAAAACTGGGCTATAAGTTATCGAAAGCAATTGCCGAAAAAGGAAAGCCTGTTCAAGACAAAATTCAGGAATCAGCTCACAGATGAGCACTTGTTAAGTGAACTTCGAGTTGGCACTTCTGCCAAAACTAACAAGATCTCTGGTGAGAGAAGATATCACACATCTCATTAATTGCTTAATGAGTAACTTGATTCTACGCGGTTTTCCAATAAAAAATTTGTTTAAAAAAATATATCTGTTGTTCGATTGTCCGGCCCGCACCACCATCATAGTTATACATTATAGCCCGCTGCGATAAACAGTTGCACGCCCCTGGCCTAAGGCTATAGCCTTATTAGCCTATTGGTTAATCCGGCCCTGGGTGTACCAGATAACGCATGACAATAGGCCGATGACTAGCTATCTGTTACTTTGCCGCCTCTCCCTGACCTTTGTGAGGTAATATTCCTATTATATTATCGTGCGACCAGTTTGCCTGTTGTTTTGACACGATTTTGTGGCTATACAAAGTAACAGATAGCTAGTCATCGGCCTATTATCATGCGCTATCTGGCACACCATGTACACCCCATCAAAGTGGTACACCTTTTAAAAATCATGGTACAACCTGGGGTGTACGATACACCCGCTTGAAAAGCACTGCTCTAGAATAAAAACAAAACCATTGACAGCGACTCGTAAAGACTTCTTTCTAACTTCAAAATCATTATTGACTAACGTTGTAGTAGCCAACATTGTCACAGGTATTATGTCCGACCATAAAATCGTGACGCTGTCTTTAAAGCTAGCTCCAAATGAACACGGTAAGGGATACTGGAAGTTTAACACGCGCTTGTTGAATAAACCATATACTGATCTAATAAAAAACTATCAACGATTACATAATATCCAATCCGGCAAATCACGTCAATCCCCATGTTAGGTGGGATGCTCTTAAACCAGTCCTTCGCGGCGTTTCAAATAAATTTAGTGCTAGATTGAAAAAAGAAAACACTGCTCGCCAGAATGAACTGGATAGAAATATAGGAAGCGCTCGAACACGAAATAAGTCGCGACAACAGTTCTGCTGACGCGAGACTTGCGGTTAAATTAACACAATATAAATGCAGATTGGAACAACTAGTAGAAAACTAAACGAAGGGTGCGATAATTAGAAGCAGGGCGCGTTGGGCCGAAAAGGGTAAAAAAAAACACAAAATATTTTCTTAATTTATAAAAACGTCATGCGGTTAAGAAATCGATCAACCGTCTTAAAAATGGTGACACGTCTATACAGATCGAAAAACAATATTAACAGAGTTATCACGCTTTTTTGGAGACGTATACAAAAGACACAATACGAAATGCGAGCAATCACAAATCGACCTTAACCTGGCAAACCTGAACCTTCCGAAATTAAACGCTTCCCAGCTACGAAGGACCGAAGAGCCATCTCAACGGCCGAAATTAAGTCTGCGATTAACTCAACGCCTCGAAATAAGTCACCGGGTCTCGACGGATTGCCGGTTGAATTTTACCAAACGTTTTGGCCAGATATAAAATATCTGTTTTGCGAAGCTTGGGACTACACTGAGAATATCGGTCAATTTAGCCAAAGTCAGTCGCAAGGGGTCGTGACCTTCATACCAAAACCACAGAAAGACCCCTTACTTACAACAAATTACCGCCCTTTCGTTACTAAACACTGATTATAAAATAATGTCCAAAGTTATAAACAGCAGAATCAAAACATATATTGAACTCTTGATTAATCAAGACCAAAATGGTTTTATGAAGGGGAGGTACATAGGCGATAATCTCCGTATCCTCTTTGACATCATGGACTCCTGCAACTTTTATGAAATTCCAGGAGCGGTACTTAGCTTGGACATTTACAAAGCGTTCGATACAATAAGTTGTGATTTTATTTATTCTGTTCTAAACGCGTTTGGGTTTGGGGATAAGTTAATAAACTGGATAAAATGTTGCTACTCTCGACCAACTTGCAGAATAATAAATATATAACAACTTTTTATCGGAAGAGATTATAATAGAACGAGGTATGTATTGAATGTCTGGCGAAGGCACTGCGCGAAGATCCTTTTCAAGGAATAAAAATTAAACACACCGAATTTAAAGTGTCCCTCCTCGCTGATGACACGTTAATATTTCTCAGAGGCAAACAAATTGATTTTGATCGGCTATTTCGTGTTATTAATCTGTTTACTGAAATGACAGGTTGCGCAGTCAATATGGGAAAAATTATTGCGTTCTTTGTAGGTCCAAAACGGTCAAATAAACAAAAACCCTATGCAGACAGGTTTGACATGGCCTAACACATTATTCCGCTATCTCGGTTTGAAAATTCCAATTAGAGATAGAAAACAGTTGTTTTCACTGAACTTCGGAAATTTTATTGGAAAGGTCAATACAATTTTAAACATATCGTCCCGCGGTCTAACTCTCTTCGGTCGTATTGTAGCGTCATAAGTAATAATTAGTGGATAATTTGGAATTTATTGTATTGTGTATTTATCAAATATGTTACGATTTATGATTTGTCACTTTTTCACGCCTTTTACCAAACACTCGCTGTCATTCTGAGAACAAAGCATTCGGCTGTTTCACACATGATAAATGTTATATCGTGACACATACTTCCGTAACAGATAAAAGTATTTCACTTGTGTGAACGCGTTATTGTTAAAGTTCCCGGCTGCCAAAAAAGCTCCTGGTTATAAATCATTTCCGCTTTTCTGTGTCGCCTTTGTTTTTGTTCATGCAAATTTTCACCTTGTTATAAGCAGCGCGTTATATCAATATATATCCAGTCTTGTCTAGTCAATACAGTGAGTGGTTGTGCTTGCCGGCATTAGCCGGTTTGCCCATAATAGCCAACACAAACTTTGTGGATTTGTAATCAGACAACAGCAATACTTATTGAAGTAATAGTGAGGTTGATTGCCGAGGCAAATTAGTTTAATGAGACTTGCAATTAAACCCGCATGCCTCAGTATATGTATTTTACAAAGCCTTATAATACCAAGGTTAATTTACAAATGTACCGTAATGTTCTATCAATTACCTTGCCGAATACTTTTGTTCGTCAATAAAATTCCAAATTATTTCAATTTATCTGGGGTAAAAAGAGTAAAAAAGAAACAAACTGCTGACTGCAAACCTTGAACTAGGAGGTGCAAATATGTTAGATGTCGATTCCTATATAGTTTAGCTTTAAATTTAAATGGGTATAGGCTACCTAGAAAAATTTTTGGATGCTAACTACACAGTCCCTTGGAAACTTTTAGAAAAAAATGGGTTATCCTTAATGCAGCTATAAACTCAAAACAAAGCGAAAATATTGTCCCCCTGCAAACTATACGAAAAATAATATCAGACCTCAGAGCCGTAATCCAAATTGTCCATTCAAGTAAAACGCACAGCAGGTCACTGTGGGTGTCAAAGAACGTCAAATTTAAAAGCCAAAGATTTCACTTCGAGCCTCTCATCGATGCGGGAATACTCGAACACTCTTAAGAATGACCAATTGGCAATAAAATACGACTTTAAACCGAATAACGAAGACTTGAAATCCTTCATTAAAACGATTGCTACCTTAGCACCCGAATGGGATACTGACGACATTTCGAAAAACAAAGAGTTTTTAGTTAACAAATGTACGGAACTTTTTCATATGTGCCACTCCAAAGGCTCTTTATAATAAAACTAAGCAGTAGGCTATGTATCGGTTTTCCCGGACAAGCAACGAAAAAACTGGCAGCGGGACTTAGGCCTTTCTCCAAATACAACTCAAAAATCTGTATTGTAATGTCTATAATTCAACAATTGAAACCAAGCTACGCTCGTTTCAAATCAAACTTAACCTACGTGCAATAGTAACAAGCGAAGGTATTAAACGTTATGATTTTGGGGGTATTTTTACTGTACAGAAAATATAAAAACATTTGCCCTGTTGTACCCCTAGTGTCTGTTATGCTGAAATAATATAGGCTACTTTAATACCGTTCCTTTTTATTTTGCATTTTTAGGTGTTGCTTCTACGTGCAATGTCCCAAAAACCGAAAATTACCCGAATATTTGAAGAGAAGTTGAATCTCAAACTATCCCGAACCTGTCAAAAAAATTTTTACTACAGCATGGCTTTGCCACTTGTAGGCTATTTTAAAGGAATATTTTCAATGTCGAAGTTGGCGGCGTTGTCAGTTGATGATTCATATGGAATACTTGTAATAGGCTTCTTATCAGAGATTATCTTTAAAGGGTAAGCCTACTAGATAACTAGAACAGCGCCAAAAATACTACATGCTCACTAAACATAACGTTGCGTTATTATTGATTAGAGATTTTAATAATTAGCAGGTTTGTTTTATTTTTAACACTTCGTGTTACCGAAAAGATTAATGATATAGTCTCTTTGGTGTTTTAGTATTCTATGGTGTTACGCGTCAGTAATTGTTACGCGTGAGTAAGTGTTGTCAGGTAAGCAATCGACTTCAATATGTTCAAATGTAGAATGTTTGGCGAATTATGTATTATTATAGTAGGGTTAGTTCGGATATCAATAATTTTTACTATCCGGATAACGGATATATCCGTATATTTGGAATTTATCTAACCGGATAATAACTGCTAAGTGAGACAATCGATTTCACGAGGTTTGCATGACAAATGGATTGTAAAATCATTACACAGTTATATTGTACACGAACCACGTACACGCGCAGTACGAGCGAATACGAGAAAAATCACGCAAAAAGCTTTTCAACTGACACTACCAGACTTTACCTTGCCATGAGAATGCAGTCTTCTATTAAAAGAATCATTCATTATGCTTTCTTTGTGACGTGATAGTAAATTTCGGCGCTCTTTCACTTATATGTAGGTGAAAATTATGCAAAATACAAAACAAAATAATACCGCATACCACAACGCATATTGTTTGGCTTCGGGTGCGGGTTAGCGTTTGGGTGAGGGTGGGTCAAGTAATTATGTTTATTGTTAATAATGACTTGACCCACCCTCAACCAAACGCTAACCCTAACCCAAACAATATGCGTTGTGGTGTGCGGCATTTGAAGAAAGTTTTTTTTTTATTAATTTTTACGTACAATAGTAAAAGAGCGCCTAAATTTCACTCGTGCATTTTACGAGTACCGTAGTTGAAAATATAAGACATTAGAAGTGTGAACAAAGGTTTAATTGCGCTCAGCGGGAGTCAGCCTCTACGTAACGAAGAATGTTCAGACTTACTAAAAAGTGTAAAACGCATTAGCAACGATACTCTTTTAGCCGGTTAACCGGCAGAATTATATCCGGATATCAGATAGAAAAAAAAACTGCGGTTAATCGGTTAACCGGTTAACTGTTATTTGGATAATCTAACCCTATATTATAGTGAAGGTATGATATTGAATATCTTTTACAAAAACTATTATTGAATTATCTCCCTTAAACAACGTACAGAAAACTTATAGCATGAAATATAATATAAAGTCATTATCCGCTTGCAGAATACCCACTATGAAAAGTATGGTAAGGTGCAAGTAATTTTTTTTAAACAGAATAAGCAAGAATCTTCAAAAATGATCATGTATTTAAAGGCGCTTGTCTAGAATCCTACCACAATGAACATTATTTGGGTTAGGTCGTGAGTTTGGGTAGGTTAAGTAATATTAATAAATAATAATACTTGACTCACTCAAACACTAACTGTCGTAACTGACGCTCAAACCCAAATAATGTGTTTTGATTAATAAATCATTGATTAATAAATGTTTCAACGCTGTGGTAGGATTCTAGACCAGCACATATCATGTCTTAAAACAGTGGTCGCCAAACTGTTGGCCGCAAAATAATTTTTAATATTTTACCTTTATCATGTAGTTGTGGGTATTTTTACCTTTATCAAGGGTCCTACATGCTTGACTGCATTCTATAATTTGTGGCCGCCAAAGATTCACAACAAAATTTTTTTCGATTAAAGTCATACGCCAAAATAGGACAATATATACGCCAAGCACAACAATTGGTTTTGGTAAATTCACCAGTTATTCCATGCCAAATAACGTTACTGGCATGGTTTTTGGCTAGCATTCCACGCCAAAGATCTCTGACAGGAAAGCAGTGGAATGCAATCAGGCCTCCATATATATTGTACTGTATTTAAAAAAAGCATGGTAGCTAAGATTTTATTTAGGCTCTAATTTTAGAATATTTTAGGGTTTAAATAAATTTATTTGTCAAGTACATTGTCTACTATATGTCCTACTCAACATTTTTATGCCCTCGCCGCCTAAATACTAGAGCCCTCGACCACTAAATACAGAGAATTTGGGGCCGCAACAAATAAAGTTTGCCGATTATGGTCTTAAAATGATTGATCAAGACAAAAAGCAGAACCCACATATCGTGCTGTCTTTTGAGATCCCTTGTTTTTTCTAAAAGAGTCACGCTAAAATGTATTACACAACCTTAGCCGCCAGTGATAATTTCAGTATGCTAACTACTGGATTAAACAGGTTAGAAGGGGATGCAACCCTTGATCCACAGATAAACAATTAGTTTTAAAGTGATTATATCATCCACTTGTGAGACTAACAAGTCATAATTGCAAGCTTGACATGCTTTTGTTCACTTAGGCCAGGGGTGTCCAACTCAAACATGCCGGCGTGCCAATTTTTATCTAATAACTTCTTCCCGTGCCAAAGTTTCGTAACCGAACCAATTCTTTTTAATCATAAAAGCGCTTTTTTACCAAAAATAAGAACGTTTATTTAAACTTGAAAAAAAAACTTTCTATTAGAAATGCACACCACTGCATCAAAGTGTCTCTCGGTGAGCTTTTGTTTCTTTACACCAAGAATGCCAGCCTCCACACAGTATAATATTACTATATCAGAAGTAATTGTTGATTGTCGTGATTGCTGCGATCGTTTTATATTGTGAACAAACAATGGCAATTGGCTGTATAACAAACTTAGTATTTTTTGACAATTGGCTGAATAACAAATTGAGCTTTTGGGGAAATTGGCTTGCATGCCATTTTTTATTAGGTTGCATGCCACATTTGGCACGCATGCCGCTTGTTGGACACCCCTGACTTAGGCTTAGTCTTTTTATAAAAATGATAATTACAGTTTGCCTGTGGAAATTTCTTTATAATATTTGAAATATGATGAACTACTGTTTTAGTAGCATAGAAGCAAAAACTTGAAACTTAAAAAAAATTGCTTAAAACCAAATCGTAAAATTCACGCGATTTACGACCCCCTCTACAGTGGTCTCCAACCTTTTTAATAAAGTAACCCCAATTTAAATAAAATGAAATCAGAATTAAATTGCGACCCCATTTTGTTTTCCGATAAGAATAAAATATTTATATAATAATGCTGTGAATTTAAATTTAGCACAGGAACAAACTCAAAAATTTCAATTTGTTTAACACTAAATTGCATTTAGTGTGATGGTTGTCCTGCATAATGTCCACCAGTTTTTAAAAACGCGACTCCCTTTTGCCTAAGCATAACCCCATTTTCTACTTCCAAGCGATTTACAATGTTTTGTTTTTAATATTCTAATTGCGCTGAATTTCTTTAAACAAAGTGTGTGGTAAATAAGGAAAAGAATAGTAAACTCACAAAATTGGACAGAGTCGGGTAAGTTAATTGCATTGAAGTTCAAAGGTAATTATTTTTTTGCGGAAATCTTTGTAAACTAGCAGAAAAGCTAAAACCCTATTTGATGAAGAAGCACCAAAACCTTATCTTTGTTATGTACCCAGTCACATTTATAAGTGTGACGCTACAGTGTTATCAAAGAATATAATAGAGCTGCACATTCCCTTCTGGAAAAAGAATTTAGTAGATAAGCACAACTACTAAACCCCTAATATATTTTTTAAACCCCAACTTTATCAAATTTGTCTTTATATATCCTATCTTTACTGTTTTTGGTAATCTTCATGTGGTACAAATTATTTTTTTGTAGATATACAATTTTAGTACAATTTTAAGAAGTTTGATTATGCTGGAATGTATTGGTGCTAGCCTACATGAAATTCTACAAGTTCGTGGAAGTTCGCTTGTGGAAACTGAAATATGGTCTTTGTTAAGAAACATTTCAGAAGTGCTTTTAAAAAGAAGACGTCATTGTACAAATGGTATAAATACGGTTTTCACTTTGCATGTTATTTAGTATATAAACAAAGTTTATTTCTGTTGCAATGTTAAAGCATGTAAATGTTAAACATTTTTCAGGAGTTGCTCCAGAATCCAACTGCCTTCATTGTGATTTTGTCACACCCAACAAAACTATTTTGTTGCCAACTGGAGAAATTGCAATTATTTCTGAAAATGAAAACTACATTGGTGAAACACTTTTTTTGTCTAATCAAGAGAACAGCTTGCAAACTGATGTAAGGTTTTTTATTGTTTGTTTATATGATGAATATTTATTTTTGAACTGTTTTTATTAGTTTATGGCTCAATAACATTGTTTTTTCATAGCTATATAAACAAATTAGGATTTTCTTTCATTTATACATAGATTAAATCTTTCCAAAATATATACAACATTATTCAAAGTCAACAAACAATTGAACTGTTATTAAATGTTTATAGGCTCCTTGAGATATTTGCACATATGGAATATTGTTTAATGTTCTTTTTCTAGGACAAGTTCTGATTGTTCGCGTTTTAATGGCCGAAAAAAGTGTTTAATTTATCATTATTAAAATTAAGTTATGAATTATTTAAACTTTTGTTTTAATGGGAATACATTAAACTGCCCACAAATATTTTCTTGTTTCTTCGTACTTTAGGCGCTTCTAGTTAATTTGCCCATGAGATAAGTTTTTACCCTAATTTGGTAGTTTATTTTGAGTTGGATAAGTTGTTCTATAGTTTTATTAGTTACATTTAAGTGTCAAAAACTGATCAACAAATGGTCACTTAAATCATCAAACAGGAAATAATTTATTAGAAGTTGTTACATAACTATTTGCTTAATCTTTTATTAAGCTTTTTTTCATAACAATAAGTATAAACTCACACATAAAGTTATTGATGAAATACTTTTTGAATTAGTTTTACTACTTTCTTTAAAAATGAGGCAATATTTATAAGTAGTTTTTTAACTTTATTTCATTTGTCAATTAAAAAAATTTAACTTTTTTGTCTTTGATACCCTTCATGTAAACTAATGTAAATGTATTTATTTTAAAGTAAGCTATATATATATATATATATATAGATATATATATATTTACTAAATATATAATTATGTTAAAACAAGAGTTTGGGACCTTTTTAGCTAAGGGAGCCATAAAAGCTACATGCCTTTTATGGTATTTCTGTGAGAACCATATCATATTTTTCAACATATAATTTAGCGTGACAAAAAATTGTGAATTAGATTGGACTGTTTATTTTGTTCGTATTTAAAAGACCAAGCATATTAAGGTTGGTATTGAATTGAAATTTTCACTCACCAGTGGGTCTGTTAGGCAAGTGTCTACCATTTACACTCACCAAAAATACGTTTGCTGATTTCTGTCTAACAAAAATGATTTTAAATAATTTAACCTGTCTTACTATTTTTATTGGTACACATCGTTTAAAAATGGCAAATATCCATGTTTATTTACCCTCTCAATATTGGAACATACTAACAGATTTATAGTCTTTACGAACACCCTGGACAAAGTGATAAAGGTTCATTTTTTCTAAGACGGTTAAAGTCATAAAGCTGCCGTAATACCATTAAAATATGTTAACATTTAAAAGGTAAAAACAAACTTTATGTCAGGGGCATGCAAACTGAGGCCTGTAGGCCAAATTTAGAGGAAAACATTCGTCATCAACAAGCTTTAGTTTTAGGTCTACAACACCAAATCCTTGTGATGAGTTTTGTAAAAACATAACCATCACTGGTCACTATATGTAAATACAATTCCAGTTATATGGACTACTTATTTGTCTAATTATACACCAGTATTTTTTACTATTTAATCATTAGGTGACATAGCCGAATGGTGTATTTCACTATTCTGATTGCCTTTTATTATTATATATTAACTCTTTGCAGGGTTCATTTCAGATCTACAGCTTCGGTTTAACAATGTTATGGTGTGCAGAATATGGCATTAAAGATTCAAAGACCATCAAATGGTCCAGTACCTTACAATCACTTATTGTGTCCATGTGTGAGAATTCAGATCAAATCACTTTGGAGCAAATTCACAGCAAAAGTTTTTCACATCCAACATCAAATTGTGCTAATGATACTTTTGTAATATGTCAGCTTTGTGAATCCATCTTGGGCCAGTCTTTTGAGGTATTATTTTGAACTTTAACATACCTATAGTATATATACATTAGCATAAAATAGTTGCTCAGAAGTAATATTCGATAGGTTGTTTTCAAATACTCTTCATTATAATTAAAGAAAGCTAGATAATAGATAACCTGTTAACCCCATTTGTTTTTTTGGCAAAATTGATTGTTTATTTTTAACAAATATTTTACTATAAGCTCTTTGAAGCTTAACCCTAACATTCCAGGTAGAAAATATACTGCAAATGCCTGTATTGTTGGTGGTTTACATTTCTCAAGGACTAGTCTACATTTGTACACATATGTACATCAAATTCAGCGATTTGATATAATGAATCCCCTTTCAAAAATAAGCTGTGTGAATAAACAAAATCATGGTTATTCTTTCTATCTTGGTCACATTGAACCCTGCCAGGTTTAGCTGGTGGAACAATGGTCCTGGTGTAACCATCACTGAATAAATTTTTTTGTTTGAGCCTTGCTTGCTTAGAGAAAGTAAAATTTATCTGTCAATCACCATTTGCTGTTAAGTAAAGCAGAAGTTAAGCTGCCTTTCTATTTAAGTCTTTGTATGTGTACAAATTTATTTTTCCTGGTGTGGGTACCAATTTCTTACAAAAAGTATATGCGTTTATATACATTTTAAGTCTCTGCTTTCAAATGATTTGGCTTGACTTTTAAAAGTCTTTTGACCAAAATGACTTAACTTGACTTAAATGTTTTGGACAAATGACTTGACTTAGACTGAAGTCATTTTTTAAAATACCTTGGGATTAAATTAGTTTTTCAGTAAAATTTATTTGAAGTTTTGCACATTAAACATTTTATTGCTCTAAGTACTTTGCATTTGTGTTATTTCTTAGTTGAATTGTTGCTTATCATCGGATGAGTTTACCAGTTTTAATAGTTTACTTTTATGTCAATGACATGACTTATAATTGCTCTCATAATGACTTGATGGGAACTTGACCTGGATAACTGATGACTTGGAATGGGACTTGACTTGTTATTTTTGCAAAAGCTTGACTCTGACTTAAGTTATTTGTTTTGGTACCACACTTCTTTACTATGTGTTGTGTACATAAAGTTTGCATCCTGGCTTATTTCCTTTGTTACCCTTTACTATGTGAATGTCAGGTCATTTTTTAGTACACTTGTTCTTAAAAAAAGTTGTTTATGCTATTTGCAAAGAGAGGATGTATTTTGATTAATTTATGTACGATGATGCCAAAAATTGACTCAGGTTTTTCTATCGCATATTTTTCCCCACAAAACATGATTTCTCTTTTGATTATAAAGAGGAAATACTTACCATGCATTGAGCTTTATATCATTCTACATCACTTTAGCATAGGAACAATAGCCATATACAATGTTTTAAGGTAATACTGGGTGCTAATTCCAAAAACTCTATTGTTTTTTGTTTATCACCTGGTGTTACCCGAAACTATCTTTATTCACATAATTTTATGCATACCAAAGGCAATATAGGCATCTGGTTGGAGGGTAAAATAAATAGTATCCAGTATGGCAGAATGCTGGCGACTTGGCGACTATGTCGGCTGAAGAATCAACTCGACAACCGAAGAAATCGGTGCAAAAAAAATTTAAGTAAAAAAAAAAAGTTAAATTGTTTTATAATTCTTTTTGGAAAATTTGTTTTTTTCCAAGATCCAATTTACAAAATACCTTGTGGTTCTTTCCACATATATTCAATCACATCTATTTTTGGAAAGTGGAAATATGTAATAACATACACACTTGGAATATGTAAAAAATATGTAATAACTTATACATAATAACATATACACACTTCACACTTAGCAGAAATTACTTTTGTTGACATTTTGAAAAAAGTTACGGTAGTGTGAAGCACGTTGTTTAGTGAGAAAAAGCCAGTGTAAGGCGTATAGATTGTTTATTATTATTAAAAAGTACACAATTTAAAAATGGAGTTGTTATGTGTTTGCAGTTTTACTTTCATTGGCAAGTAGCCTACTCCTATATTGAGTTGAATTCCTGTATATTAAGTTAAATTCCCCATTCCTGTTAAATGTACAGGTATAACATTCGCATCGGCATAATAAGGATGTACCAGGCTATTCTTCTCCCCCTAAGGACTAAAGTATATTGTTGGTTGTTTTAAATACGAAAACGCAAAGTTTTCGTGAATTTTGGCCTGTTTTTGCTCTATCTATCCCAAAGTTAATATGCATACTATATGGCAATGTGCCATGTTGCACTATGACTGTGACAATTTCTATTAAATTTTATTATATATGTCATTATTTTGAGCAATATAAGTTGGTCCTAATTATCCTAGTTTATCCAAAGAGTATTTTTTTGTGCTTTTTAATCTGGTTTTGAGCTGAATGTTTTCACACAAATTTGCTGAAAACAGCATATCTATGTAACAGTTCAAGAGTAAGAAAAGCAGACATGTGCACCCCAAGACCCCAGGTTGTAGCTTCACATGGCCCTTATGTATTTGTTAATGATTTAATGTCACAAAAAATTTTGCGCATCGGTGCACCATTTTTTTGTCTAATTCACTTATTAATAGCCTAGTTTATCACCAAAAATGGCAAAGTTCATACATTCCTTAGGCGAACACATCATATAAGTTTAGAGGCGCGACCAAAAACCAAAGAATTTAGACCAAAAATGCTTGTCACCAGAAGGCTGGCCAGATTCTGCCAGCCTGATAGTATCCATGTCTTTCATGTCAATGGGAGTGTAAAGCTAAAACAAAGCATTAGGAGCAAGAACAATGCCATAAGACAAAAGAACCCTTGTGGCCCCCTGCTTATAAAATATACCTAGCATTCTATTTAACGTGTTTCACTTGTTTGACTTCTTCATGTATATAACAAATGTAACAAATATGCTTAAGTTACAAAATTTTCGCCGCAGTTTCAAACAGTTTTGTACAGTTGTGATATTATATCTATTTTTCTTTGTATTTTAGATTGAACACGCCACAAAAATGCTTAGCTCAGACTCAAGTGCTTTAACATGTCTAACTTTATCTAGGTAAGATGCAGTAGGTAAAACACATTTTTGGTGTAACTATATATTTTGTGAATAAAACACATCTATATGATTTGCCTAATGATACTTATTTTTTTTAAATTAAGTGCCTTGAATTTGCCTAACTTTCTAAATATCATTTCCTTACAATTATAATGTTGCCTATAACTATGTTTTGATTATATTGTTATAACTAGGGTGATTATTTTTTGACATACACAAAAAAAATTGACATAAAAATTTCCAATTTGGACAAATTTTGAGCTAAAAAATAATTTTTTTTTGACAATAATGTTGCCTATAACTATGTATTCATCAAATTGTTATAACCCCATCACAATATGAGAATTGTTGTGTATTTTTCTAGAATATTACACTAAATAACAAAAAGGTCATGTTTTCAGATCTGAAGATAAATTCAACAAAATTCCAAAGCCTTTAAAACAGTCTGACACCATTACAAAAGGTATATACGTATTATATTTTAGATAACGCATAATCAACATCAAAAACCTAAAACATCATGCATATATTTCAAAAGTAACAAATTTTCACAATTATTACTTGCGTTGATAGAATTAATGATTCAAATATATAATTTTAATTTCCAGAAGACTAATAATATAGAGTTATACTTTGATTTTTATTCTTGTACCATAAAAACTAGCTATTCTGAAGAAACAAACAGTTTTATTGACTGATTTATGCAATTTATTGTATTAGGACCTACAAATAATTAGGTCATTCCATAGTATAACGATAAACTTTAATATTATACAGAAACATTGATGAAAGTAAATTCAATGGAGCCAGTTAAACAAGATAGTAGTCCCCAACCTCTCAGGGATTTAACGCACAAGACCAATGTTGATTCTACTCATAGGCTTCAACAAACTATAAAGCAGCCAGAGCAACATCCAACGCGTGTTACCAGTTTAAAGCATATTCAAATTGAGGTAGATTACATTTAAATTATAGACATTGTATTTAGTTGCACTGATTTTCTGCTTATCACTCAGTAGTTTAGAACAAGGCAGAATACAGCTGTAGTCTTTCCAACCGTAACATGGATATTTTGCAAAAAAATATGTTTTTCCAGTTAATGTGCTTTCTCCCTAAACAAACTAGAACAATTAAAATATGTTTATGGTGGTTTGTATAGTGCTAATATCGAACTGATATTTACTGTTTTCCAAAAAAATGCAAATCCTTCAGAAGTAGGTATTTATATAATTCACAAGTTGAAATACTGTTTACATGCATATTTCACTCAATATAAATAAATTTAACAACATTTAGTTACTTGGTAAGACTTTTAATAGCCCTGGTACCATAATCACAACAATTAAGTTTAAGATAAAAATATTACAGATTTTTAAATCGAAAGAGATTGAAACAAAAAAAGAAAACTTTGTCATCGTTAGTCGCTGTTTATACAACAGAAAATTCCATAGCATTAATCTATTAGTAAAATCACAGGGAATTCCTCACTCGATGGAATTTTGAAATTTTAGGATGAATTTGGTATTTGTTCAAGAAATTATAATTATGTAAACTGTTTATTTTTTTGCTTTTTATTAATAATGCTTAAACTAGAAAGTGTCATCCTTGCATTTTAAAGCCAAGTAACACATGTTGTTCCGCTTTGTAGTATGCTTTCTACAAAAAGCAGGGGTCAATCAAAAGAAAATAGAACTGAGGTGGTTATGTTGTGCACAAGGCTTGCTCCCTTTATATTTTGCCCAATTTTTCGATTTTTTTTTTCGATGTATATAGAAAAAAGTAATAGTTGATTATATATCAAGAAAATGCGGATTAATGATTTTCGTTTGGTTTGAGCAAGAAATGTTCAAAGATGGTGCCACAAAGCATCGTCAAAAAGTAACATTATAAGACATATAAGGGAGTTAGCCTTTATTCATAGTGAAAACCTGTGAAACAATACTTTCCAGAAGCGCGATATATTTTACAGTTCATTTACTAAGTTTCAAAAAATCTGTATTTACTAAGTTGCAAAAATCCTGTAGGGTTGGGCATTTGACCAGTCAAATAAAATCCAGTCATTTGGGGCATTTGACCAGTCAAATAAAATCCAGTCACCGGTCAAATACTTGTCAAATAGGTCAAATACTATACACACTATCAAAATGCAATTCTAGTTTAAAAATAAACCTTGTTTTACCCTTAAAGATATAAACGTTTTAGCTCAAGTACAATGGTTTGTGAAAGAGAAAACGATTATTTTTTGACCATCAATAAGAATGTTTGCAAAACCATGCCCATCTTGCAAGCAATACTATAAGTAATTTTTACCACTACTACAACCACCAAGCATCACTACAACCACCAAATTGAGCCAAGTTTTTTTAACGAAATTCAACAGAAAGTAAATTTATCAGCAAAAAAAATATGTTTACTCCTATCAAAACTTGAAAATCTGGGGTCAAGTAATTAAGCAGCATTGGGGGTTGATATCACTACTTGATTTTTACGGAACAAAATTTTTGCCCTTACATTTTTCTCTTTTTAGCATCTCAAACTCTCAATGGGCTGAAATGCACAGCTCCATCAATGTGTTTTTGGTTATTTGAAAACTGTTGTCTAATATCAAACAATCAGACACGCAACGTGACCATTTCAAAGGAAGATGTCCCGAAGTTTCAACTTAGGGATTTCCTCTATTTTCCGTCTGACCGTAATAAATAATGATGTCATAAAAAACTGTATAGAATCAGCAATCAGTAATTGACTGAAGTAAATTAAAAAGTTCTGCATTTTTGTTCCAAAATACATTATTATCCAAAATGTTAATCCTTACATCCTTGGGACATGCACTAGATACCACTCTTTAGGTCTAAATCTACTTTCTATTACAAACATTAGTTATTACCCCAGCACATATGTTTGCATCAGGTAAACCCACTATTTTATATTTGATTTTCTTTTAACTTACAATCAAGATTATCAAAAACTTAATTCACAAAACAAGCCTGATAAAATTTACAACATTTGCTTCCAATATGAGTATTTGACTGGTTAAATAAAGTGCGGTCAATTGACAGGCTTGCCAAACCTAAAAAATAGTAATTTATATAGGGTCGTACTTTTTATGTTATGTTCATATTAAAAAGAGGGAAATCAAAACGCAAATATAACTTATAAGTTCAACAGCCATTTAAAAAAGTTTCATACAGGACGTACTGTGAATTTCAAACCGGTCTACCACATACCAAAAATTAGGCTTTCCTGACACCCCTGGATCCGAACTTGATAAGCGATAATAAACTTGTTTATTTAATGGTGTAACCGGAAAAATGTAATTATAACTAACAATTTGAATATGCTTGCTGTTTGTGGTCGCTTATATTCTTTGATTAAACCTTAAAGGTATGCATCGCAATAATTTAACAGGGCTCACACGCCAAAAAAACGATGTTTTTTGGTGGATAGTGTACAATTGAGACTACAGATTTAATGAAAGTTGTTTTTACATCAAAAATATCTGTTATTAGATAACTGGCTTTAATATATATATATATATGCTGACTGCATTAAATTTTTAAATGACCATATTAGTAATATGATTTTTTGCTAAGTATTGTTTAGAGGCAATTGAAGAAGTGTTAAGTTATTTTAAGAGGTGTGTAGTTATATATAAATGCATAATATAGTTTGCACTGTGCAATTAAATGATTTTTTTTTAGCCAAATGAAATGTCTAACTTCAGTTTTTACATCCAATTTGTTGATGGATCAAGAGCATTGGTAACATGTGGACAAGTTACAATACTACAAGTTATCAATTCTGCCATTATGGCATGGTTGCCAGGTGCTGATTGTAAATTATTTAGCCTGGCTTGGTTGGAAGGTGAGAAGGTGTTTCTATACCAGCTTTTTGCCCTTTAATAAATTATTTTTTACTTCTGAACTTGTCAGCCTAGTTTTAGCAGTGACTGAACCATTAATAATTTTACAAATTTGTTTTGTCTGATGTTTATGTTTTTGTTTATGACTAAACGTGTTTTTTTAGAGTGTGAGTACCATTTTCTCTATACCTCGGCCGAACTTAGAAACAAAATTGAGTCATCAAAAGATGTAAATGTTTTCTATCTTCGCATTCTTTACTATCCACCTGATCTATATAATTTGGAGTGAGTAAATTTTGTGTACATAGTTTTCGGTAATTATATTTGCTTAAAAGATGTGTATCATATATTTGTTTCTGTGAAAACTTGAACATGTTTTAGAATGCCTGTTTTGCAAGCAATGCATCAACAACTGTGTTCCGACATTATTGGTGAAAGAATTACCTGCTCTTATAATGAAGCTCTTACAGTTGCTTCCTTGTCTTTGCAATATCAGTTTGGTGATTATAAGCAGGTATGTCAACCATTATAATAGCATTTTAAGAAATTAGTCATGCTGGGTAGATAGGAAAGCCCACCAGTGTTCCTTTGCAGCACATTACTTAAACCAGCGTTTTCTCACACTTTGTACTACAGGGTTGGCCTTGAATTAAAATTTTTACTTGGCAGTGGGGGCCAAATGAGCACTCGCCTGGAGGATATAACACTTGCCGAAAATGCAGGCATGCAGTCAGCAAATTTCTGTCCTATTAAATTGTTTTTCAATACATTAACCAGCATTGCTATTTCAATGTCTATATATAGTATTAAAAGGGCCAATCCGACTGTTTATTTACACACATGGTTTATATACACAAATGGATGGACGAATAAACATCTTAAAAGTGTGAGTTTTATATCGTCCATCATGAGTCGTTAAGTAATTTGCTAAAAAACAAGAATAGTCCCCTATAATTACATGTAGCAAGCAAATCATACAATAAAAGCAGAGAGTTTAATACATCGAACTTCTCATCAATGTGCAAGTTTTTTTGGCAGAGAGTACCTTGACATGTTTCAGGTAGGTTTTTATAAACTTTAATCAGTCTGTCTAAATCAGTGGTTCTCAACCTTTTTTCACAGCGTACCACCTCGAGGTTCTATAATCTTGTTGCGTACCAAAAAATTATCGAAAAACTAAACTTTACTTAAAATGTAAATAGTTTTATTAACAGGGTCGGATTAGCTAATTAGTTAGCCCGGCAATTTTGAAACAAATGCGTCCCACTACTCTCGAAAAAGTTTCCCTTTTTAACTTTGCAAGATACCGGTAGTCAAGTTTTGTGATTCTTTGTTGTTTTGCTATAATGTCATAAAATAAATTGCATAGATATTCCGGAAAGATAATAATTCCTATTATTGATAAAGCATAAAGTATTTAACGTTACAATCATTACGATGAAACATACTGCGTACCGCCCAAAATGACTTTGCGTACCACTACCACAGGTTGAGAACCACTGTTCTAAACCATTAATGAGGTTTTGTTATGTCAGTTTCACGGCGCAAAATCTCTCTTAAGAAGTATTTAATTATTAAGCAAATCAGATTCTGAACAAAATCACTATTTTCTACTTTAGGAGACCACCCATATGGTGAAACATTTGGGAACGTGTCTAGAATTCTTGATTGGTATAACATCTTTGGTCTATAATGCTTTTACATACTGTTTTCTTTCAAAAGACAATAAAATGCATTTTATAATTCAAAGCATTTTATTAATAATATACTTCTTAAAAGTATTCATTATTTTTAATGACTTACCCAATTTGTGTCAGTGTATTTTTACTGGTCTGGTATCAAAAAGGTAAAATCCGCTGACCTAAACAACCCATGGTGGGAGCTATATGCAGCTCATTTAACATACCTAAATTGTTCCGTAGTTTGCCTATGTGAGCTGTGTGGCACCATGATATACAAGCTAAAACAGTAAATTTAAAAAATATACTTGTTACAAGAGTGTTTCAAACACCTTTAGCTCATAGCCTGCTATACATAGTACAATTTGTGATACAAAGAACATTTTTTAACGCCTTATGTGGTGCCCCCATAAATTCAGAAAAGACTCGCAACCCTTGTGACTGTTCAATGCTTACAAGGGGGTGATACCGCACACAACACTGGTTTAAACGCAAGTGTAGTAACTTCTGGCCATCTATTCTCAATTCCTAGCTTTTCAACAAAATGTTGCTATCTTATTTTAATGAGTCAGTAATAAAATTAAAACTACTATTTTTAGTGGCCCACAATTAAATCACCGGGCCACATATTGCTGCATTTCCTTCCTTTTTTATGTAATTGCAAAGTGTTTTATATTTGGTATCTTATGATTTATGGGATACCAAGATTTTCAGTGTGAAGACGCTGTGTGTAATATTTTCATATTTTCTTTGTATACTTAGCTAGGGCTGTGTGGACTCAAACTTTAATGCAAGTTTTGCCAAATTGTTTTTCAAATACAATTTTCTATATACAGTTTTACAATATGATGATTGGGTTGTATGCTACCTATTTAACATTTAAAACAAGATAAACAGAATGTGTACCTTTTTTTCGTTTATTTTAAACTTGATTTTGTGCAGCCATTCAGGTAACGCTTGCCCAACCTAAACCAGGCGCAATTTTTTTCCAAGTCATTCAAGAGCAGCATGTTTTGTTAGACACTTGAATTGTGACTGCCTGTTAGGACATAATTTGTGACGTCATATGTATGATTTCCTAATGCTCACTCAAACCCAACATAATGAAGCAAATTGCTTTTGATGGCATGCGGCAAAGTTTATTTGCAACACGCTGATCAAGTTTATAGCGTATTTTAAAGAGCTTCTTTAAGAGTACTACTGCATTTGATCAATATATGAGAACAGTCTGATATTGACCCTTTGTTGAGTTTCAAAGTTATATTATATACATATTATATACAGTATTATATACATTATTTTAGAGACAAGCCCACTTAAATGCTTGCACAAGGTCTAAATATCTTAAATAAAGTTTTATACTTTAAAGTCCAAACAAGGGCAATATTTATGTATATAATCAACTAATTATTAATAACTACCTTATGGGAAATTTATAATAAAAAACTAAACAAATTTAATTATTTCGATAATATTGTAAAAAAAAGGTAATAAAATACCTACTAAACTAATTTTCATGTATCTTAATATATAAGTAGTATTGTATTATTAACTATGAGTTTACCATCTCTATGTTACAGAATATTCATGTTGTTTAAATTGCATTATATTTGTAATGGTGATGTTTCTTCAAAGTTGAATGTCAGACTGAATGTTTTATAGTTGGCTGCAATGTCTTGAGATTATTTTTTCCTGGCAATCTGTAGGTTTGTCATTGTGTTTTTTAATTCCCTACCTAATAGTTGCTAGGTCTCTTCCATATGACTTGTATCTTTGGTTGATCAAAAGATAATAGTTATACTAAATGGATATAACTTGAAAATCAATGTTTTTAACTGGCTTATTCAAAAGCGCAAGGATTAGTATATATCACCACAATCTTACATTTATACTGCTAAACACTGTCACGCTTGTTTTGCAAAATATTTTGGTGTTTCCTTAGTGTAGCGCTTTGTTCTAAAAGTCCAACTATATATAAAATTGACAATTTGTTTATATTATTTTTCCTCAGTTTATTTGCATCAACAAAATGTGTCTGACTAACGTTTTTAAAGTATCTTTTTGTAAACAATCCAAAGTCCATCACACGATCTCCCGATTGGTTGTTAAATGTATCTAACTTTATGTTAGGTTTTGGGCACAAGGCCATTTCTTACATTTTTTGGCTATTTCAACTATGTAAAAACAACATATTTTACGGTTTGCGCAAATCTTGTTCCTGTATCGATGTAACATGTTGTTAGAGCCTTTTCAATTGCAAAATACCCTGATTAACAGCCATTGCAGTTGGTATAATAAGATAAAAAAAGTCTACACAGTTTATATTAATGCAGAGACCTTTCTGAGTTTGGTTTTGGCCCATGACATGGAAAAGGTTGCCCATCCCTGGTATAGTCTATCTTTTCATTTTCAAGTTGAGGTTATGATATTTTTATTTGTATTTGTTAGATTAATTATCAAAGTGAATAGGATGCTTTGAAATCAACAGAAATAAGTTTAGGTTTTGTTCTATACTAAATTTACAGTGTAAAATATAAATTTATAGGAACTTTGACGATATAGCATTTTGTTAAATATATATATTTTTGTTTCTGATTGTAAGTATTACTCCTAAGCATATATGGCAATAAACAAATGATTTGAAAAAAACCTTTTCTCTGTTTACAATGTGTTTGTAGACATAAAACACACGTTTTTTACTTTCCATTTATATACAACTTTCCTCAATTATAGAAAATAAGGTTGGCAAGCCTATCAATTGACCGGTCAACAACAAAATTGACTGGAAAATTGACCGCACTTTATTTAACCGGTCAAATACCCATATTGGATTCAAATGTTGTAAATTTTTTAAGGGTTGTTTTGTGATTTGAGTTTTTATTAATCTTGATTGTAACTTTTTTTAAAGAATTCAAATATAAAATTGTAGGGTTTACCTGATGCAAACACATGTTCTCTGGTAATAACAAAGTGTTTGTAATAGCAAAGTAGATTTATTTTGTTTAGAACAAATGCACGTATATGATGAATCCCGTTTGTCATAAAAGGAAACGCTAGTTGGGGTATAGTACAATCCAGAATCTTGCCAGCCTTCTGGTGACAAGCATTTTAGGCGTAAATTCTTCGGTTTTTTGGTCATGCCCCAAAAGTTAAATGATGTGTTTGCCAAAGGAATGTATGAACCTTGCCATGTTTAGGCGGTAAACAAGACTATTAAGAAGTAAATTAAGTAGGAAAAAGTTGCGCTGAAGGCGCAAATATAAAGAAATACATATGGGGTATGCTGAATTACGGCCTGGGGGACTGGGGGTGCACATGTCTGCTTGTCTTACTCTAACACTGTTACATAAATAAGCTGTTTAGGGGTGCACTCATGTGCACACATGCAGCTCGAAATAAGATTGAAAAGCGAGAAAAAAATTCTTGAAATTGGGATAAATTTTTTTTTTTAACTGGGAGAAATTTTTAATAAAAAATAACGGTGTGTTGTAATCCAAGTTAATAGAAATTGTTTGCCAAAATTAGAGTCACACAGTAAAGTGCAACATGCAATAGTAGGCATAAATGCAGTTTAAATTAAACCTTAGATGGAACAGCAAAATATTTCCTGCCAATTTTTGTGCATAATGTTCCCACATATTCAGCATTTTAAAAATAATATTGGATTGAATATGTGTAGAACAAGCACACATTTTTTTGGAAAATCGATCATTTAAAAAAAAAATTAAATTGTTTTTGTTTTTACAAAATTTTTTTGGACCAATTTCTTTGGTTTTCTGTCTGATTCTTCAGCCGACATAGTCGCCAAGTCACCGGCTTTCTGCCATACTGCTACAATCTTAGGCTACTTAGAAATTTAGAAGAACCAAATCCCTTGTCTTCAGTGAACCCTGGTGATGATTTAGAAAATTCAGATAGTGACAAAAGTTGTGACGAGGAGTAATAATATTTTTTACTGATGCATTTACTTGTTGTTAAAATTCGTTAATAAACTTGTTGGCTTAATTGGTGGCTGTAGTAGTGGAAAAAATTACTACAGTAACTGCTACAGTATTGCTATAAGATGGGCATGGTTTTGCAAAAATTCTCATTAATAGTCAAAAATGAATTGTTTTTGTTTTACAAACCATTGTCATGAGCCAAAACGTTCATATATTTAATTTGACCGGATTTTATTTGACTGGTCAAATACCCATCCCTAATAGAAAATGTTGTGTTGTCAAAATGTATTTTATTATTCACCTGCATCTCTAAAAATAGTAAGTTTTCACTGACCGTAGAAGCTGTAGGACAATCACAATCAATATCAAAAACGATTCTTAAGTTGCAAATGTGAAAAAAATATGAAATGTCCCATGTCTAGTATGATTGATGAGATTTTAAAAAACATCATATTGAGATTATTTGAACCATAAAACAATTAAAACAATTTTCTTAAAAAACTTAAAAATATTATAAGATTTTAAGGATATGCAAAAATTTATTGAATTTTTAAAATGTGATTTTTTAATTTATATAGATCAGTGCTTCAAACTTTTTTCTGCGGTACACTTTTAACCAGGGCTGGGGAGCTGGAGCCCGGAGCCGGAGCTAAGCATTTTCTCTGGAGTCAGAGCCGGAGCCGGAGCTATTTTTATTATTTTTGTGGAGCTGAAGCCGGGGCCCTTTTTATTATTTTTGTGGAGCTGGAGCCTGAGCCGGAGCCCTTTTTATTATTTTTGTAGAGCTGGAGCCATTTTTCAATTTGTGGTGCTAAAGCTAAGAAATTATATTTTGTTTCATCTCCAACGTTAGTAGCCAAAAGCAATTTTTAAAATTGCTATTTATTTATTTTTTTTTTCTTGCCATTGAATAAGTGACTGGTGGCACCAGAGCTGGAGCCTGAGCCAAAGTATATGAGTTTTACTACTCTGGAGCTGGCGCCGGAGCCAAAGGATTGAGTTTTACGACTCCGGAGCTGGAGCCCAAGCCATTTAATAATCGCCTGATGGCTCCGGAGCTAATGCTATTTTACGGTGGCTCCCCAGCCCTGCTTTTAACAACTTATTACTAACTTTTTTCCTCACAAACAGCAATGCACAAATTAAAAACCTAGTTTTTTGGTTAACTGAATGTATTTTTTTTTATTTTACCTAGAAAATAAGGATCTACTTTTTATAGGTCGGTTTGCCAGACATTTATCATATCATTTAAAAAGAACAATGTAGGTTCGGATAATTTAAAAATCATGGTTTGTTGCAATTTTGCCATGCACTAATCTGACTTCATCTGTAAACCTTTGTAAGTTGTACACCCTAGTTTTGAACCGGTATACACTTTGGTATAAATTATACCAGAAGTTTGAGCTTGCTAGACAGAATTAGAAAAATGCCCCTTTATCTGTTCTTAACACCTGTAATAACATGTAGAACTATTACTTGGTCACTATTGATGGGTTAGAATAAGGTTCATCTAGTAATATTTTGATAGCAAGCATAGTAGTTAATGTCATTAGAGTAGTTTATTGCAGCTTTACATTGTAGCATAGTTGAGCAACCCTTTGTTGGTGACAAACTTTGGTGGAGGTGTTTCAGGTTTCCAGGAAACCTTTTTCAATATGTCTTGTTCAAAAACTTGTTCACCTGCATGTCAATATATATATATTCTAAATGTACAATCACTAAAATTGTATTCAATTAAAACTTTCTCACCTAACACAGCATTTGTTTTATCTTCCGAAGTCATTATGTCTGGTAGAAGTATTTGGTGGTGTTTTACCTTTAAAAGATGAAAAAGCCTGATTAGTTGAACTTTTATCAAAATGGATGTATTTTTTATTTTTTATCCACATCAAAATTATTAGTTAATAGCATCTTGCCAAAAATAAAAAGTTCAATTTTATTATCAATGAAATTTGGATGTTTTAAGAACAATTATAGCAATTTATTTACAGTAAGAATAGTTTTTTATACATTTAAAATAATAGGACGGATTTATACCTCCCACATAAAAGCAGTATGGAGCTGAACTTGACCTTCATCTAATACCAATTGAATCTCTGCTGGTCGATCTTGTTTAGCAAGAGTAACACGTATATGCTTCCTTATAATGCACTCTGGATGCCACAAGTTTTCCCATGGAACTTCCTGTTGGTGGTTTAGACATGATGATATGATGATAAATAAGTTTATTTGAACTTTCAACAAAAAATTATCTCTTATCACTCCACAAATTTCAAATTTGTCTATCATACTGAAAAAAGATTAAAACTCAGCAATATGTGTGTATCCTAATTCTAAAATTTCTGCATAAAAATTGAAATTTTTCTGTGACCAGTTAATTTTTTACACATGTTTGTTTTTACAAAGGTAAATATAACAAGAAAGTTACTATTTTATTCCCGTCAATGCTACAAAGTTGTCTGTCTGTGGCTTCAATGTAAATTACAAGGTTTCTTCCTTCTGGCATTATTACATTAAAACAGCTATCGCTGTACCGTAACCAATGAGGCATACCCTCAATTGCTTTCTGAAACAAGAAATAGTTAATTACTAGTATTTTAAATTTTAGGTATCTTGGTTTAAATCATGATTAAAATTACGTGTGTCCTCTCCCCCTTAAACCCTAAATTTTAAACTTGTCCCATTCTTTGTATTTTAGTGTTGTCCAGTAAAATGTTTCTTTCAAATTACCCTTATCCCAAATTTATGTGCAAGCAAACAATAAGGAACTTGTTAAAAATCTAAAATAGGGTTATACCTGAATTACATGGGGTAAATCCTCACACACCAGCAATGAAATGAACTGACTTTTTCTTGTGTCCATACTTTTAAACAGGTAAACTGATATTCTTTTGTTCAGTGCTTCAACAGTCTTAAATATAAAATAAAGTCAGACTTTAAGAACAAAAAGTTTCTATTTAATTTGTCAATTTTAAACAAATTTTAGATCTTATTTGTACTGTTTAATTATAAGAGAAGTACCTCCCCATTGTTTGAATGAAAAGCACACACATCACCAAACTTATCAACCTTGAAAGTCACACTGTCAGCAGATCTAAACACTTCTGTTTCATAATCTACCCATGTTTCATTTGTTGTTAAATTTCTTTGTTTTATGACAATGTTTTCAGTCTGAATGTCTATAACGGTAGAAGTAATAATTATAATAAAACTTTAAAACGGTGACTTAAGTAGGTACACCATTTTCATTTTAGCTTAACATTGTTATATTAAAATTATTTTACCACTGTTTTCTCTTTTCGTAGTTTTTCCTTGATCATTTGTTATAATTGTTTGCCCGTCTACTGCAATGCAAGTAGGAAGTTTCACGGTTATTGGCTTTTCAATAATTAAATCTGCAGGATCGATTCTTATTGCTGGTGATATTGCCATTACTACTTCCCCGGGTTGTTTTGTATAATATTGGTAGATTCTATCCATCTTGTGTGGTACTTGTCCAGCATTAAGGATTGAAACTCGAAACAGTGATTTAGACTGAAGAGCATTTTTTGGGACTTCCACACTACAACATTTTTGTGTAACAGTATAATATTATTTATATAAGTAACAAACATTAAGCTTATAAAAGTTCTATAAGACTAAAGCTACTTGAGCTAAATAGAATTGTGCTTTTAATTTTAAGAAGTTTTATTTTTTTACCTGCATCCAAAACACTTGATGCTTCCACCTTCCTGGCCTATAACTTTTGAAAATGACTCAGTTCCTTTTGCCTTGTTCACAGCTGATCTATAATTTAGAGAAGCTGGTTTTGTGCTTTTCAAGGTCGAATCAGATGTTTCATTTAAATCTTTGTTTAATAATCCATGTGAATTTTGCATTTCCATGGGTTGTGAATTTCCTTCCAATTTTGCTTGTACTGAATTTGTTTCATGTGTTTGGAGTGGATTTTCTCTAAAAACAAAAAATGCTGTATTTTTCTATTTGATCTGACCCTAAAATAACATAAAAAATACTAGTTGGTAAAATACAACCTTACAAACAAAGTGATACCAATTAATTATTTATAATGCTTTTACATTTTTAGTTTTATGTTATATGCAATGTGTTTCAACTTGTTAAAGCAATTTTTGTCAGAAATCTGAGCAAACTCACAAAGTGTTATCCGGCACTTCAATTCTTACACTATTTTGTCCTCCATCTGTGTCATAGTTAAATATATGATATTTAGGATGTTCCGGCACTCTTGCTTTTTTGACAGGTTTCGGTGGTGTAATTGAATGTTGGGTTTGCTGTGGCTGATCAGCCCACAATTGGTTTGCATATTGTTTCCTTAAATTTAACTGATTTTTGTTTCTTTGTGGTTCCACTGTTGTGCTTACCAGTGTACCATCAGGATGTCGCTTGATAAATGTGCTGTATTGTTCCTGACTAAATGGTTCTTCTAAAGAGCTTCTTTCTGGAATTGCAATTGGTGGAACAAATATATTTCTTCGAGGACTGATGTTTGTCTGTTTGAAACATATGTATAAATTAATTGGTATTGCGCAAGTTAAAGAAAATCGCACAATAGACATATTTTTATAATATTAACTGCTTATATATAGCAAAGTGATTGCACCACACTTTCTATAAATTTTCTGTCTCGATGTTTCTTAAATAATCTGTAAAATAAATTACTTGAATAGGTGCATTATATCTTCTTGGACTTGTTTGAAATCCTTTGGTTTGAAGTCCTGGTTGATTGCGAAACGATAACAATGAAGAATTTGTGGCCTCTTTGCCAAATACCTCTGCTTGATGAGGAATTAATTGACTGCGCGGTGATAGACCATACAAACTACTGTCATCCCGAAGAAGATTTTGTAAACCTTCACATCAAAATGTGTTTAAAAAAATAGTTTAATTACAAATATAATAATAAATATTGAGTCAAAGTACAGGCATGGTAGAGTTTTTAATTGTAATGAAAACTGGTTTATACCGGGTTTTTGATTTAAAGCAACCCTAACCCTTGGATCTCCATCAACCACCATCTCTTCCAATTTGCTGAATAACTGCAAAACCTCTTTTATATCTTTGTTTTCAATTTCTTGTTGTTTCTTTGGTATAGTTTCATGATGCTTTTTTTTGTCTTGTTTTTTTGTTTTGTCTTTTTTTCCCATCTTTAGAATATCAGTTACCTGCCTGAAGTATAATAAACAATGTTTTTGATTATGGCTTGCACAACATATACCAAAGCAGTGTAAAGACATGCACTAATTTTAGGCAATTTTTTATCATAATTGTTTAGGGATGTAGACAGCAATGTTTTTTTTTAATTGCTTCTAACATTATCTCCCACAATAAATCACAACAAATTTTGGACATAAATTGTAAAATATACACTTTAAAGTTACAGAACACAATTATTTCATTATAGAACTTATTACACTGGTTTTAATAAATTATAAAATCAATAAAATCAACATATTTTTTCATCATCCTAAACATCAAAAAGTTATGTCCAACCGTGATGTCACCAAGTTGTGATTAATCAAAAAAAGACACACTAGAGAGCAAGTTTGGATTAAATTTTTGCAGAAATTTTGGGGATGCCATGGCCCCCGCCACCCCTGGGGTAGTCCTTGCACACTATAGTTATTTTTTTTAAAACGTAAATAAATATTGGTTTTCCATGCTAAAAATTGTTTTAAGAAAATAAAATTAACTACTTTTATGTATAAGTGGAATTAGGACACACAAAACTTTGGGCATATTTCAACTTTTATATATGTAAACCAATTATTTAGCTTTTTATAATATAAAAAAGTTTATTATGTCAAACATTTTGTGGCAGAATTTCAGATGGTTTGATATTCTATGACAGTTTAAGCAACAGTAAACATGAAAATGTTCATATTTCTAACTCATGACTTGTAACTGAAAATGTTTGTCTAATATATACCTCATAGATTTGTTTATTTAAGATCATAATTTTTTGTTTTGTTTTATGATCATAAATATATTTTGGCTTGACAGGATCATGTTCTTTAAAAAAACATTTGCTTGATGCTTGTCATAAGAAATGTGGGTCTTCTTCGTATCAATTTTGTTATATGTGTCTATATGTGTCTAGAATCATTTTTATTTTGTACACAAGAAAAACAAATAATGATAAGTTGATTTGGATCATTTTATTGCATATTTAGGTGATGGTTACATGACAGTACATTTTGTATAGAATAAATGCTTTTAGATATGTGATTATTCTACCAATCAAATTATTTGCCAAACAATCATGTTTGAATTATTTGAAAAGTTGGCTTATTTTTAAATTTCTATAGCCATACTACTGCCTTACCTGAAAGCACTCATAGCAGTTCTTAAAGTTTGTGGTTACCTTAAAGTTGTGTACATGAATTAATTATAATTATTTTTTGAACTATGCAAGTACAGTCTTTTGTGACACACTCCCAAAAACATATTATAAAGTTATATTTTTCATCAATAAGTAACTAAGATAATAAGACAAACTGTATAGGTCTTTTATTAATAACTAGTTTTTCTACAAGCTATTATATGCTGAATTAAGTTATTTAAAGAAAAACATAAACTACACAGGGTTTAAAAGATCTAAAACAGTTTTGTTATTTTATTTTATTAGAACAGATGATGCTCTCTTTAGTTTGTAAATTAGTTAATTTAATTCCGTTTTAGGTTAATTTTAGATTGAAGTGTTGCTACAAGCTTTTTATATAAAATGACCAGGCTTTCTGTAAGGCATCCTGCTCTGCTTAGACACTAAACATGAAAATATAAACAGCTTAAATAAAACATGCTTTAGTTGTTTAGTTGTGCATCATCTTTTAGGAAAGATAGTTTATTACTAAATTTACTGTAGATGGCAACCACTAAAAATGTGACATTTGATATTTTTTCCTAACACTTTTGAGTTTTTCCGTGTGACTAAAGTGGAAGTTTGTAGTTGCCTAAAGTAAAGAAAAATGTTTTGCCAACACTTTTTGGAAGACTGTTACCATCAAACATCAACCTGTTTTGTGTAAATATAGTTAAGGTTGTCACTCACACCAACATTACGCATATATGTTATCAAGCTTGATGATGTGTAGCATTACTATATATTAATAACACGATTGTGTAAACTTTAGATTACTGACCATTTTTTGTTTTTTTTACGTAACACCACTAGTCAATTAGTCCAGTATTGTATTTGTAAGTTTCAACATCGACTTATTATATTTTGAGTGCATTTACTACTTTTTTGTTGCACAAATTCAACCAGAATAATTAAAATTAATATTATCACTCTGAGATCATTATTGACCCGACTGTAACTTTATGGTTTTCTGTGTAGAAAAAACCTTAAGTCTGTCTAAACCAGGGGTGTGTAACAGTTTATACTAACCGTTAGTAACAACTGATAATATCAGATTGGAATCAATACCGAATACTAATTGGTAGTATGGGTACATGTACGACACCAAATTAATTGTGGTTTCGACCTAATACCAAATTAAGTTGTATATTATAGCCATGTTTTGCGATCCATCATAGAGTTTTCTAACTTAATAGGATGGTTTTTAACAAACATGACCTTAAAAATAAAAGATAAATGGGCTTCCTATCCCTTTGAGTAATTAAATGACTTCGTGACTTCAAATTGCAATACTTTTTGCTCAGAGAATCAGGTATCGATATCTAAATAAAATATCCAATCTCGGACATACCTACCGATGGGCAAAACACATTTTGTGTTTTTACCGATGGGCAAAACGCATTTTTTTTTTGTCCCAACAGAGAAGAAAAAAGAGCTCCCCAAAAACAAATGTTTACCAATTTTACAGCCTTAACATCAGTAGCACAATACTAAGGCATGAACAAAGTGAGCAAAAAAATAACATACATCTTCTCTTTTACTCAGGCTTGTGCCTCTATTCTATGCATTTTTATTTGTTTTTATTCTTTTTTTGTCCCACTGAAGCAAAGTTGTGCAAAACCCTGCCAACATTACAATTTGTCATTTAACAGTGCAACCTGATTAAACATCTTGCATCAGATTAGACCAATCAACAAAAATATCATACAGGATTAGTGCTTTTATTTCCGGTAGATATGCAGATAAAAATCTTGACAAATAAATTTATTTTATTTTAAAGTTAAGTAAAAGTAACTTGTCAGAGTATTCATGTTGGAAGCCTAAAATGAAGCTATCTGCGGGCTACTATTTTTTCACTTTTTAAGGGCCTTATATTTTTCACTCTGAGGTTTGCATGTTGCACAGCCCTGGTCCAAAAGATATAAAAGTCTATAGGTACAAAACAACCAATGTCATCATGTAGCAATAAACCAAGTTCATGTCTCTTTTCTCAAGTAATGATACTTTGTTTTGCATTTAACTTCTGAATGAACAATACTGTATACCTTTACCGCTTCAATACTCTTCAATCCAATTTTAATATTTGTATTAATTTATTAGGTGTATTTAACTTATTGACCGTGCTGTAAAATAGGACTATATTCGATTAACTGTAACTATATGAACCTCTTGGTAAAATTGTATCTATTACATAACCGTCTTAGTATACGACACCATCAATATTAGTTTTTTACTTGAACTACTTACCTTAAAGTCTAGGTTTAGAAATAATTCAAAATACGAATCTTTACCATGCCACTTGACAGAACAGTTGATCTAAATAGCAACTAAACATTTAAACTCAAATGGAACCGGTTGCTATGCTAAACAAAGGAATTGTTTTCCTTTCGAGTATTTCTTCATAGTGCACACATTAAAGTCATTGTACTAACATAAAATGTTGACTTTCCATGAAACACTTTATTGAATATGAAAAGGAATGGTGGTACCATTGTTTGAATGTTTTGATTAACAGCAGTTTCTGTATGGCAATTGGCTTCTCCCTGTCCCTAATGTTTATTTTACAATTCCTTTGTTATATTTTGACACAATGAGGTATTTCTTTGGGGTAGAGCTATTTTTATGTTATCTTGAGTGTTACAGGGTTTTTAATACTGTAATTTGCTATTTTGTTTGATGATACAATAATACAAAAACAATACCTAAAAAGAATTTTAACTTATAGACTGATAAACTTACATATTTCACCACTTTTAATTTATGTCAAACAACTTTTTGTTAGCAGGCTAACCCTGACTACCTCAAAACAGAGAAATATGTTTCAACTCATGTCATCACACAACTTGGTATCATCTATGTTTACCAACAAGTTAACGCTTTACATCGTCAGTTAGCTGGAATTAAGCAAAAAGAAGCATTACTTTTATTTCTCAGAAGATGCCAAAATATGGAAGAATATGGCATGAACTTTCACAAGACGTTTCGGGTGACTCATCTTTGTTATAGTGGCATAATACTTAGTGTAACATACTAAACTATTTATTTACCTTACAATTTTTTTCTTATTTAAACATTTACTAATACTATTGCTTCCCATTTGTATATTTTAGCTTGGACGGGTAAAACTGTACTAAATAATTTAGTGTCATGTGAATCAAGATTGCACATTGAGCTTTTGAAAAAATTATCCAAAATTAAACCACATTTAATTTTTTTTAATGAATTGGTGCAGTTGCCAGAAAGTGTTGTATATGATTAAATGAAACTATGTCAACATTTTTTTTTTTTTACATTAGTGTAATGTGTTTGGGCCAATGAGGTGGTAATGGGACACAACTCTTTTACACAAAAAAATATTAAGTTCAATTGTTAGGACATGTTTATAAACTTTTATTAAACTCAACCTACATAATATATAGCCCTTCAAATATGGCAACAATCTGTTATTATATTAACATTTTTGTTTTCATATTTACAAAAGAAAGTTAATAAACACTGTGTTAAAATAATATTTTACTCTTGAAATGATAGAAGAGAAATTGTTAGCACCCAGCATTTGGTCATATACCCATATAATTTTACCACAGTCTAAGTCATGTAAAGAAGAGGCAGCAACTTGGCTTGGAGTTGGACCTTTGGGAATCTCTGTTTTTGATTTTAAAAGTAATAACATTCGGGTAAAAAGACATACTCTTCGTTGGCAGGATCTTAAGAAAATGAACTGCAAGGTATATTGACAGTTTTACATGATCTTTTTACCACATTTTATACTGTTGTTAATCTATTTAGATTTAAATAATTTATTTAAGCATAACCTTGTCCTATATTAAATGCTTTTTGAAGGTTTACTATTATATAATACTGTATTGTGCATGTAACATTTTACAATTAGTTTTATACATATATTTTGATTTTGTTTTATTTGTAAATCCATGTTATTTTTAAACTTTAGTCCATGTGATTTTGCAGAATCGCAAATTATCTATTTGTCTCCTAAATCCTGACATGAAACTGAGGTTCTACCAAACTTCACAGGCAAGGTAAATTTTCCACGGCATGTGATAGCCGAATTGTGGATTTAAATTAAGAAAACCTCTAACAATAAAATGCTTCTGGTAATAGAGGCAATAGTATGTCAATTAATTGGTCTATCTTAAATAGTTTAAATATGTATATTGATGAGACATAAATCGCCAAACTACTATATATTTATATGTATATGTATCAGCATCATGTTGTGTTAATTCTCTCGCAAAAATACCTTTTTAACATTGTTATTTTATCTTTTATGTTAAATGGCAAAGTTTGTCCGCCGGTCGATGGCATGTGGTCTTAAAAGACATACCGAACAACGTCGCTCACACTGCTCCCTCTAAAGGGAGAAGCCGAGCGATAAGGCAAAATAGAAAGAAACTCATGTGGTCCAGACATAAAAAAATGAATCTACATTTGACAAAGTCGGATAAGTTTTTTTTTACGTATGACGCAGTTTGTGCCATATAGGTGGAACGCGAACACGCGGGGCAAATGTGCCTAAGGGACGTAGCGTTTTTTGCACCATGTGCGCACGTTACTTTAGATGTGCACATCCAAAAATGTGCACTTCAAAATGTGCATAGTTAGAGTAACGGTATGAGTAAAAGTTTTAGTTAGAGGAAAGGTAAGAGTAGGAATTAGAGTTGGAGTTTGAGATGGCTTACTCTTTTTCCAGTTAGGGTAACGGTAACACTAGAAGTTCAACTTATCCTTTCTGTTTTGAGTTAGAGTTACGGTAGAGTTAGAGTAAGAGTACACGTTCTAGTAACGCTAAAGGTTGGTTCACACTAGACGGGTTTTGCTTTTGGCCTTAGCGTTTGGCGTCCCACGCTAGCGTCGTACAGTTCACACACAGGGCCGGATTAACGACTAGGCTAATAAGGTTATAGCCTTAGGCCCTGCAAAATTCGGCCCTCAGATAGTTTTTTTTTGTATTCAATAATTCAATACAGTTGTGGTATCTCATGTCACCATTATTAAGCAATTTCTGCGAAGGTTTGGCAACCTGGCGCATTGTTGCATCATCTATCATCATTGAAATTTTTTATTTATTTTGTGTTCCGAGATAGCAGACTTGATTGACTTATATCCAGGGAGTCGAACCGCAACTTTATGATCCGGTTTTGGGTCTATTTTTACCGAACCGTAACCGAACCTGTGCAAAATGCAAGTATTTTAAAAGGTTTAAAAAACAAATATTTTTGTTTTAATTTTCTTACTTTTTATAGGTCAAGCAATAATCTCCCTAGTTAAAACGTTAAGTCATAAAACAATAGTCTCAAAACACACGTTTTCTCGGGCTCACTTGTGTGCAAATATGCAGCTTGATTGCGCGAAGCCCAAAAATGCGTATATATGGTTTAAATTGGCAAAAATTTTAAAGGTAAAGAGATCAGCATAAACTAGACGTTTTAACATAAAAATTGTTAGTTAAAATTTACTGCGGCTCGCCGAGATCTTTCTGAATTTGGCTTTGGCCCGCAGCCAGAAAAAGGTTGCCGACCCCTGTTTTAATTCTTCTATAGGTCCAATTATCTTCTAACTGTCATTGGAAAGAACCACCAATTCCACAGTTCCCTCAAGCCATCTAGTCAAATTTCGTCACTATCTTTGTTTGATGACGTCATCAATCCCATCCCATCAAGACGAATGTCTGTTGATCATCTCGTCGTAAAAGAGGCAGCTGACCTTCTACCACAAGCATCTGCCACACCACAGGAATCATCTGTAATCACTAACATGCCCACTGAAAATAATGTAAAACAAACTAATGTACGAAACGACGAAATTGTACAACCCGGTGTAAACGAACAATCACAGCTCCTCGAAAGTCCACAAAAGAATACAAAACAATTTGTAAGAAGCTTTAGAACGATCCGACGACCCTCTTCAGTATCTTTAACTTCAGTTTCTTCAAGGCGAAGGGCGCAGAGTTCCACAAGTTCAACTCCTGTAATATCCGACGAAAACGCCAACTGTCTTATTCTGTCTGATGGCTGTTCATCTCGTGTCTCCAAAACGAGTTCAAAAATAGTTACGACCAATAGTAAGTTTACATAATTGTTCTTGAAAGATAAACATATTCTGTAAAATGTTATATCCAATTTTTATTCATTACAACTCGGACTGCTGATCTATGTTCTCATACTGTTGATATATGTTACTGCTGATGCATTCAAATTGTTGCATTTTAACGTTCATTGACCGAAAGTATAATATATGTTTTAGGTTTTCTAGGATTTCGAAGTGAAGCAATCGAAGATCTAGTAAAAGAAAACGTAAATTGTTGTATTTTATTTGTTTCAATATTTTCTGTTTTGATAGTGTCTGTTGAAAAACGACCGAATGTAGGCTATAAAATGCTTTTCATTCCCTATAATGTTCGTTAAAATTTCCTATATCTTTAATTCAAGTTTTAAGGAAACGTGATCACTATAGTTATACAGTAAAAGCAATAAAGTATTGAGTACCAGATTTTTTCCTCTTTCTTGTTAATGGATACCAGACGTTCATAAAAAGTTGAATATATTCAGTATTCACTTATGGACTCAACATACCTTGACTTTAAATTCCAAACCTGAATTGCTTTATATGTGTTTATATGCGAGTTTTTATAGGACCCCGATGAAGTGAACGCCGATTTAATTCACGAGATTGCAAGAGAATTCTATCAAACTTCGCTTTCAACTGAAGCGGATATTCCTCATATTTTTCCTTACACAGCTGGTGATTCGAATTCTCCATCAACATCTAGGTATAGTTTCTTTACTATGAGTTGACAAAGCTTATATTCGTTTACATGTATATTTTATGATCATAGTCAGGAAAAACACGAAATGTACGAGAGCCTGGATAATCTACATGGTAAAACTCCAGGTAGGAGGACCGTACTTTAATTATATGGTCTTTGTACTTTTTAGTTTTATCTAACTTTGCCTTTAAAAACAGGTGAAAAGGAACCTTGTTGCAGCCATTCAACCTGTTCCTTCAGGTAAAATTGCTTTCAGAAAAATTTTCCTTTGTAGATATTCTATAGATAGAACCTGTTTTCAATCTAGCAAATAAAATATTGTTTTTTTAGCTCTACTGGGATTACTTTCTACAACTCTGAAACATCATCATAGGACATTGCTTTTAAATGAAGCATTTAGCTCAGTTTGATTCCGTCCATATCGAGTAACGATATTTTTCATTGTTGATACTGTGCGTTATATGTTTATCTTTAGTTGTCCTCGATAAACCTTAGGTGTTATGTTCATTCTTGGTTATACCTTTATTCTTGCTTGGTGTTTTTGAAAGTGTCAAATATTGTTTTTCTGAAGCTTATGTGGTTTGCTGTGTTGTTATGGGTATATTCACGTTGTATAATTTTGTTTTCGACAAAAGTTCTTGTAAAACCAGGATATTGTACTGTTTTTTGACTGTACAACTGGTCCCATAAAATCAACACTATAACTCTTTATTCATAAATCCGCCAAGCATTTAGCTTTTATTAAAGTATCTTTTCTAAACCGCGTGGATGATCAATCTGGGCAATTTTACCCCGTTTCTTCAAAATTCACAGTAAAATCGGTAGTTAGTGTTGTCTTTTAACAAACATAAATATTAGGGCTGGTCGCGAAATCACTTTTTTAAATCCACCTGCCTTATATGAATTTTGATATCTTGTATAAAAAAACTCATTTGAACGTGCGAGGAAATCGAGTTTAATTTTTGCGAAAAATCGCAAAATCGGGTAAAAATACGAAATATTAGGTTAATTTTAATCTATACTTTTTAAATGAAATTCATTTGCTATGACCTTCTTATTTTCAACCCTCTAAGGAATTACTAAAGTAAGTTAGAACTGCTGAGATTACATTTTATTATTATTCATGATTGCAGTGGTAATAATAATCATTCATTTGTTGCCGAACATCTCAAAATTTAATAAAAATGCAAAATTTTAGATTGCCTTTAATCTATGCGTTTTAGGTAAAACATGACTTAAATATTCACTGTGCTGCGTCAATTTTGAGGTTAATAAAGCGTTCACGGTCCTTGGTGTACTTTTTGATGCTGATTCCAAAAATGATAACCATTTTTTCCAGGGAGTCGAACCGTTTGACTTTTCTGGTTCAGGTTCGGTTCGGGTTCAAGGATTTTTTCGGAATCCGGTTCAGTTCCGGTTTCGGTTCGGAGTAATTTAAAAGTTCCGGTTCAGTTCCGGTTCAACCATCGTTATTTCAAAACCGGTTCAGATACAATATAATTTGCGTTAAATCTCAAAATGTGGGTCGATAAAGAATAATCTTTGAAAAGTCATATAATCCAAGTTACGTGACTTATTAAAAAAACAGTAACTCATTATTGAAATATCTAAAAAATAAAAAAATAAATCAACTTTCACTCAATATTCTTATTTTTTTATAAAATTTTAACATGGTGTAACTTGATTCTGTAAAATAGAAGTTGAGACATCATACAGGAGCGAACCGCTTTTATTTACAGGTTCGGGTTCGGTTAAGGTTCAGGTACTTATTCGGTTCAGTTCCGGTTCGGCTCCTTAAAATATTATAAAATCCGGTTCAGGTTCGGTTACGGTTCGGAAAAAATTGACCCAAAACCGGTTCATAAAGTTCCGGTTCGACTCCCTGATTTTTTCCCTCATCAGGTCTAGTTTTTTAGCAAATTACCTTTATGTGTCTTTCTATACAAATTTGTAATGTCATAAAAAGGACAGAATTTAATTATGAGTTAATAAAACAATAGCGATATCACAATGAGAAAAAGAGAATAAATGCAACACATGTTTGAAAAGTTAAACATATGAGTAGATTTTTCAGGCTAGGTTATGACGAGCTTAGGTTTTAGTAGGCCTACCATATGTCCTATTTTCTCGAAAAGTGAATGGTCCTTCGAGGACGCTCAAAAATGATCAAATGTCCATTTTTTCGCATTTTGATTTAGTTGCGTATACTTCTAAAAAGACTTTTAGGCGAGACGTTCTATTTATTTACAAAAAATTACTGTAGCCACGAAACCTGCTAAATTGCTTGTTTAAAAAAGGTTTTTCAACAAATTGCTCTACCAGCCCTATCTTCTTGTTTGTTATTGCAAATATTGCGCAAGAAAAATTGCAACAGTTCCTCACATGTAAAAAGATCCATTAATAAAGCAGGCCTAGCCTGCTATTTTATGGTAGAGTATGTTCTAATTTTTACAAAAGCTTGTCTGCAGGGGTCGACAACCTTTTTCTAGTCGCGGGCCAAAACCAAACTAGAAAGGTCTCTGCGGGCCGCATAAAATGTTACTTAGAATTGTGTTATTAAAATGATCGCAGGCGGGCTTTAAGAGTTCGTTTAAAGTTACATAAAATTGAAAAATAGGTTGGTGATGCTTTTTTGCCATTGTTTAACATGAAAATTACAAGGTTTCTGTCGTTTAAAGAAAAACGTACAGTGTCGTGTTGGTGAAAGTCCCAGATTTTAGTGTGGTAACTTTGGGGCGTCTGCGGCACCCCTAAATGTGGTCCGATTGTTCTGAAATTTTATGAACCTGGTTTTCACGAACACATAATGGGAAATCAAGCAGGAAACATAATTTTTTTGTTTTCAAGGACCCGAACCGGAACTGAGCCGAATAATTTAAAAGAACTTGAACCTTAGCCAAACCCGAACCTGTAAACAAAAGCGGTTCACTCCAGCATGACGTCACAACTCGTATTTAACTGAGTTAAGTTAATCCATGTTCGAATTTTGAAATAACAATGGTCGAACCGGGGCAGAACCAGAACTTTTAAATTGCTCGAAACCAGGACTGAACCGGATTCCGAAAAAATCCTTGAACCCAAACCGAACTTGAACTGGAAAAGTCAAACGGTTCGACTCTGTGGTTTCAAGACTAATGTCGCGGTCTGTCAACCAAGATGGCTGTACATTTCAGTGCTAGATAACTGAACTAAAAGCCATCTTCAAGCTGTTTTGTGTGAACGATATGTCATGACGCCTTAAAAATATAAAACAATTAATGCGAATTTTCTCCGGCTTCGCACAAATCATTTGACTTCCTAATTCGTTGCGTTTAATGACGTGACGCTATAATGCATTTTTGTTAGTAAATGCTGAAAGTATTTTTCTTCTGTGTTGCATGCTCGAGTTCTTACGCATGTTGTTATTGTCGTGGTATGGGAGCAAAACGATTTTGATTGGCTAATAATAACTCACGCCACGAGGTAAATGTTTACCTTTTTCTTTCATAGGTTTTTGTGTTTGGCATGAATCAGAATCGTTTTTATTGGTTATGCAATTCTCTCTTGTTAAATCTATTAAAGCATAACAAATTTGGATTATTTTGAAAACATAGTTTGTAACAATTTAAGTAAAAATTGCAGTGCAGAATTAAAAATAAATGATAATAAACTTTAAAAGGTCTGACGTCAGGATTTGTTGTTGTGCGGAACTATGGGTAATATTTGACATTGCCGTTCGCAGCAAGTTTTCTGCAAAATTTATATAAAAACAGTTTGTACGCATACATTCTGTAATTAACTACCGTTGCTTAAGGGTCTCGTGTTTGCGTTAAGTGCGAGTTTTTCTACATGCAGTCTGCATTTAATGTCATTTTTTGACGAGATCTCATCTGTGCGCTGGTTAAGAATCTTACCACGTTTTCGGGCAATGGTCTATACCACGCGTTCAAATAATTAGTAAATCAACGCATATTATTTGGGTTAGTGGACGTGTTTGGGTTCGGGTTAAGTATTATTAAATTTATTTTTCCAGTTAGCAATTTTTATTTTGACGACTTTCGTGCTGTAACTAGCTAAAATAAAATGGGAGGATTCTAGACCAGCGCCCTCATATGTACAGCACCAAAAAAATGTGCAGGTATGCAGTGCACCTAAATTGCTTTAAAAATATAGGGTCTGTCACTGCCACTGAATACACACTGTTAGTACATTCTCTCTGGCTTAAAGACCAATGTTTCTTAATCAGGTGAATTGTTCACCCCAGGGTGAATAAAATTTTTGCGGGGGTGAGCCAACCAAAAGGGGTGAATAAGGGTGAACCGTCAGAAATGTATGATAGCGTGCGAGCAGTGCGGATATTCCGGGTGTTCAACTTGTTTGGTAAAATATAGACAAAATAGTTTTATCCTTTCCTGAGAGAAGGGTGAATGAAATCTGGAGATATATGTTAGGGGTGAACAAAACTAAAAAAAGTTTAAGAAGCACTGCTATAGACTAAAAAATAGTTCAGTTCAATAAAATTGTAACCAAAATATGTTGTTTAGGATAATTAACCATACTGCTTAAACTGAATAAAAACTGAAAAAAAAATTGTGGTAAACCCTTTGCTTCCTTTAGTGAAAAAAATTGACAAATTCCATGTAATGAGAAGACTCTATTAGTAACAGTAAGAAGCTCTTCCTTGAGCCAAATATACCGATCCAGAATGGAAGTCACCAAGGAAAATGAAAGCAATACCAGTGCTGTCAGTTCATCACCTTTTGAAGCTGAAAAATTAAAAGCAAAAGAAAAGAAAAGAACTAGAAGAGACTCATCCAACCGAAGCAAAGATACTACAGTTGGTGAGTTTATTTCACAATTGTGTAAAATATTTAAGTGCAACATTGGTTTATGTTACTTAAATTCAGGGTACTGGTCTAGAATCCTACCACAACGAACATTATTTGGGTTAAGGTGTGGGTTAGCATTTGGGTTTGGGTGAGTCCAGTAATATTATAATAATACTTGACTCACCCAAACACTAACCGACATCCAAGTCCAAATAGTGTGTTCAACGCTATGGTAGGATTCTAGACCAGCGCCACATTCAGTAAAACTCTATTTCAGTGGGCCTGGTTAGCAATGGAACACCATCTAATGTGGTTATCAAGGGAATACCCAAAAAACACGGGAAGTTTGGTGACCGCAAATCTAGATCACTGTATGGACGGGGGTTGCCCAAAAAAGGTATTTCATTTGAATTTTGTTTATATTAGTTAATATAGTCTATAAACTGATAAATTGTTCTGAAGGAGGTGGTGGAGGCAAAGGAACATGGGGAAGACTTGGAGATGAACTGGAACCAGATTCATACCTGGACGATCATGATCCCAACTATGACTCTGAACAGGTAAATTGAATTTGTGTGTGGCATACAAGTTATCGTTAGTCATCTGAAACTTTAACAACCTTTTCTTTAAACATCAAAGTATGTAAATATGGCCCACTGTGGAAAGAATTGCAAGTGTACGCTTGAGTTTTTATTCAACAAACCCTGCTCTCCAAAAAATGAAATATGTACCCCGATTTCTTTTATGTTACACTAGCGGGTACATATTTGACCTTTGGTGCACCCCGTCATCCCATATTTTTACTGTACACATGCAAGATCTTGTTGAGATCTGCCATACTTTCCAGATGGGTATATAGGAAAATTTTAAACAAAATACCTGTTTAGGGATAAATGATAATGCTTAATGTTGAAGCTGAAACACTTATGTATACAAGGAATCTCCCGCAGAAAATTAAATCTAAAAGAAATATTCTTACTTGAGAATTAGATGATGTTAGACTGTTTAGGATATAATAAAATTAATTAGTAAGTTATAAACATTCCAGGAAGATAAAGTTACTTTCAAGACTGTCAAACCAGAATGGAATCGTGATGAAATAGAGAAAACTGTCATCCCAATTCTCAATGAATACTTTGAACATGCTCTGACTAAAGAAGTTTTGGTAAGCATACATTTACAGAGGTGTCTATTGCAATACAAAATTGTAAAAAAAACTCTGTGTATATAACTTCACTTGTTTTATACTGTTATTAGGATTCACTTTGCGAAATCAACATGATGGACAAAAAGCCTTTGGTTAGTACACATTTCTGTTACATTTTCTATTTCTTAAAAAGTTGCTGTTAAAGAATGGCTAAATTTTTTAGGTTGTGATTTGCCTTATAACTTTGGCAATGGAAAGAAAGAATGAATTTAGAGAGTTGGCCTCGCAACTTCTGTTTGCATTAACCTTACCCAAGCAACATGTTCATGTCAATGGAAACTCTCAAAATGGTACAGTTTTGATTTTATGGTATTTCTATGCTTTTTTTGTTTTTTCAGAGGGCTACCTAATGTTTCCACTAAATATGGCTTCACAAAATAACACTGATATGGTGATCTTATATATTGAGGATAATATGTTTAACTTCTGGTATTCCATAATGTTAGGGAGTTTCCTTTCATGTTCCAATTGGTTTAGTTTTAACGAATATTCTGCCAATTTCAAGTGTTTTCAACTAGTTATAAAGTCGACCAAATTTTACCAATCATTTGTATTAAATACTTACGGTTTTCAAACTTAAATATTTCTTGTTAGCCCAAAATTTTAGAAAAAAAACAATTTTGTAAATAGTGCCAAACTTTTCTGAGAATATTGCACCCCAGTGAAACAAACCATTTTAAACTAAGCTGCCGTTGGATAATTCTGCTTTATGTCAAACATTTGGTCACCTCTCTAGACTCCATAAAATTGCAAACTGCTGAGATATTTTTGTGAAATAAAAAAAACAGTGGAGAACCATATAAATTTCCGTTAGCTGTGAAGATAGTTCGAGAGCGTTGTTAATACAAGACAAGAGAAAATATTTCAGTATAAAAAATTTGGGAGGGGTCATTTATGGGCCGCCAAACTGAAGCGATACATAAATTGAATAGAGTAACATCCTAGTTAAGTTTCCAAAAAATAATTGCAAAATATAGATTCAACGTTTTTAACAATTTATTAATATTTGTAAGAAATGAAACATGTCAATGCAAGTTATTGATGTCAACGAAAAGAGTTGAACAAACAACCTTACAGTAGCCTGATTTAAACATATTGTTGTTTGTTAACTGATCATGTTATAGCTATGTTTTGCATCAAGCCAAAACTGCCCGCCCTAGTTTTCGTTAGATCTGTTTGAAGGAACTTTTCCGTCAATTATTATCATTTCTTCCTTGAGTTTGCACATCAGACCCTCTACAGCAGCAGTGCCCAACCTGCAGCAGGTTAGCCCCATAGGGCTCTTATTTGCATATTCTATTTGAGGTAGTTAGGGGTCTTTACTGTGGGTGTGATTTAGTTTCTTTAAACATTGCTGGTTACAGATGAGATTCCTTCACAATTGATAAGACTCAAAAATCATTATATTAAAGAAGCCAGTGTGTTGTCATTTTATTAAAAAAATCCCCATTGTGAAAAACAATTAGAGTTATCAATGTATGTTCACCAAATAAGCTTACCAAGCTTACTTGGTCATGAAGCTGCAAGATCAAAAGTTCTGACCTAAAGTGTGTAAATGTTACACTGAAATCCTTTATTTCTAAACTCAAGGTAAAAGAAAAGTAATAAAAGTTTTGAGTGGTTATGGTGTGGAAAATGACCACAACAATTGTTAATTCGACATGGCGAACATGTCTGGATTTAATTGACATAAATACTGTAGGAGGTTTCATCCTGACATTAAGTCCGCCAGGGGAATAAGCGTAAATTTGTGCAGGAATTGTCATTCCATTTTTTTTTCAAATCTTGTTTCTAGTGAGAATTAGTAAAGATGGTATGACTGCTCCAAGCCAGCTAAGGTACTGGTTTATCTGGTCGGTGAAGAATGTTGCAATTTTTGATCCGGAGACCAAGATTCTGTCCCAGCATGACAGGGTTGTTATACTAAAACTTCACTAGTAGTAAAAAATAATTTTGTATTTTGTAACAACGTTGAAGAAGGCCTTCTTACAGATGCATGTGATGTTTGAATGATCTAAAACAACATTTAAATTAATAAATAAAACTCCTATTACTGCTCTGGTTTAAGTTTTAACGTTAACTGGGATGTTACTGTAGATAGATACAAAACGTAGTGTGTCTACTGAGGGTAGATAAATTTTGTAACATTCAGTTATTAACAAATACCTAAGGGGCATGTGAAGGTATAACCTTGGGTCTGGGGGTGCACATGTCTGCTTTTGTTGCTCTAAAACTGTTACATAGATAAGCTTTTTTCAGGCGAACTTGTGTGAAAACATGCAGCTCAAAATCAGATTAAAAAGCACCAAAAAATATTCTTTGTATAAATTTTTAATTTATATTGCTTGAAATAATGATATTTATAATAAAATTTAATAGAAATTGTCACAGTGCAACATTACCTTTGGGATACATTTGTTGAAAACAAAGACACATAAACCTAGCAAAACCAGGCCAAAGTTCACGCGAAGCGCAACAAATTTTTGCGTTTGCGTAATTAAAACAACCAAAAATATAGTTGACGCCTTAGGTGGAAAAGGATAGCCTTGTCTAGTACATCCTTAATATGCCGATGCGAATGTTATACCTGTACATTTAACAGGAATTGGAAATTCAACTCAATATACAGGAATTCAACTCAAAATAGGAGTACTTGCCAAAAGTAAAGCTGCCAACACATAACAATTGTGTGATCATAATTGTGTACTTTTTTAAATAATAAACAATCTATATGCCTTACTCTGGCTTTTTCTCACTAAACAACGTGCTTCACACTACCGTAACTTTTAAATGGCACAACAAAATGAATTTCTGCCAATAGTGTGTAATGTTATTACATGCTTTCGCTTTTCAAAAATAGATGTGATTAATTATGTGTGGAAATAACCACAAGGTATTTTGTAAAATGGATGGATCTTTGAAAAAAAAAAATTTTTTAATTTTTAATTTTTTTTGCACCAATTTCTTCAGTTTTATGGCTGATTCTTTGGCCGTCATAGTCCTCAAGTCGCCAGCTTTCTGCCATACTGACCCTAAGCATCTCAAACCTGTCTATTAGTGCACAGTTTAACCAGCCTACCACATACACATTTTCGGTATATTGCAAATTCGCAAAAAAAGTTTTATTGAAGTTACCAACAAACCAATATAAATAAGCGTCTTCCTATGCTATTTCTTCAGTCTGTTCATTAAAACAAACTATATACCTACATGATAATAATTCTTCCTTGAACAAAACCTCCAAGACTATTCTTCTTATGCCAATATGCAGCGGTGTTTAGCTTTGTATAGGTTTTTGTTTGAGTTGCTCACTTTAAGGGTTAGTAAATTATGATTTTGATTCACAAGTTAGACAAATACTGCTTGGCGAGTTGCTTAAAACAAATGAAACAACCACCCTACCGATTTGCTGCCTACCCTTTTTTAAATATATTTTATTAACACCCCTTACTTTTTGTAACTAATTTGTTTTGAATTCTGCTTAAGGTCAGCTTGGCAGACCTTTCCTTAATCCAGAAGATATGAAAATTGGATTTTTATCTGTTTGTGATGATCTTCCTGAACTAGTTCTTGACACTCCTGAAGCACCAGAGGTAAAATAGAAAATATTTAACCTAGGCAAATTGCTTTTGTAAAACTTTATTTAGTTTAAAACTTTTCACAGTCTTTAAATATGTAAAGAAAAATTATGTTATATATTGTTTTAAAATGCTATTTTAGGTTTTAGGCAAATTTACAGCGAGAGCAATTTTTGATAAAATTTTACAAGAGGATATTGTTGAGGTATTTAAAGATGATCCAGCCAATGAGTTATCACTGTAAGTACAATATTTCTTTTTCGTCACATGTAGGTTTATATATTATATTTATTTCAATTTTGTTAATTGGATAATATTGTCTGGCAACAGACCTTCACAGCATGAACAGCCCATATTAGCATTTCAAATCAATATATTACAATTAATTGTAATCATTTATTATATTTACGAGATTTTCAAATGTTTTACTAAATGGTCTTATAACATTACTAATAATTTTGCCAATCTTTGAAGTAGTGAACAGAGATACAGTAATGTAAATAGAGAGTTGTTTTTGCTTTATTAAACCTGTCGTTTTGTTCTGCTCTCTCTTTCATAAATATATTTTTTTTTCAGGGCAACTGCCAAACGGGTGCGTTCGTTACTGTCAATTCCCCATTATGACTTTAAGCATATTTGGGGTGTTGCTGGTGGCCTTCAGTCAACAAGTATTCTGAATTCAAAGGTATATTGTTTGTTCAGTGTGTTGCATATCTTGCAAATAAAATTATATATATATATATTATCATGCATTATGGGTTGATTTAAATAAAAATTTGTATTATTATATTAAAAATAAAACCCAGCCTATATAAAGTATGGCTACTGCTATTCGTCTAAACAATAAATAAACCTAATGGGTGTATTTTGGTGTATTCCACTCGCTTAATCACCATTTTGAATCACGTAGGTTGTGTTATTGTTGTATGTCATCCACTACATCATAATCCCTGTTTGTTTTGTGTGTGATAATTTGAGTAGGTGTGCATGCCATTCTATTTGTTTTGGCATTCACTAATTTCTACTAGGCGCAAAGAGATGTCATTAAAAACACCAGGTTTGGTCTAATCAGCAAAAGTTTAATTATATTTTTACTGCAGTATCATTACAACAGCTAAGTATAATTGTTAATCATTTTCAAGCTATATTACAGATCCGTTCATAATGAACCTCACTAATCGTTAACCATTTAAAATGTAATAAGTTCTTTGTGACAACCAAGACACTAAAATAATTCACTATTACTAACAATAGGGTTGGGCATTTGACCAGTCAAATAAAATCCGGTTAATTGACCGGTCAAATACTCATCAAATAGGTCAAATATTGGTCAAATACTATACACACTATCATAAAGCAATTGAAGTTAGAAATAAACCTTGATTTTAACTTTAAATAAATATATCAACGTTTTGGCTCAAGTACAATGGTTTGTAAAAAAAAATATTTTTTGACTATCAATAAGAATTTTTGAAAAACCATGCCCATCTTGCAAGCAATACTATAGCAGTATTGTAGTAGTTTTTACCATTACTACAACCACCAAGTTAAGCCAAGAAGTTTATTACCAAAATTTAACAACAAGTAAATGTATCAGTAAAAAAATATTTTTTACTTCTCGTCACAACTTTCGTCACTCTGAATTTTCTAAATCATTACCAGGGTCCACTGGAGATATGTGGTATCAGATTGTGGTATACCCCAACTAGTGTTTCCTTTTATGACAAACGCGATTCATCATATACCTGCATTTATTCTAAACAAAAAAAATCTACTTTGCTATTACAAACACTTTGTTATTACCAGAGAACATGTGTTTGCATCAGGAAAACCCTACCATTTCATATTTGAATTCTTTAAAAAAGTTACAATGAAGATTATTAAAAACTCAAATTTACAACATTTAAATCCAACATGAGTATTTGACGGGTTAAATAAAGTGCGGCCAATTAACCGTATTTTACCGGTCATTTGACTAACTAAGAATATAAAAAGTGTTATAATTGTTGTATGTTTGCTGCGGTTTACTATTTGATACCTTTTGACAGCTGCCACAATTAAACTGAACCAACGCTTTTACCGTACAGACAATTTGTTCCATCATCACCATGCTGCTTTAAAAAAACATGTTGATAAATAGTTTCATAAAAGCCATATATCAGTGGTTCTCTCAACTTTTTGTATCTGTGACCCCTTTTTGATGCTTTTAAATAGTCGCGGACCCCTTACATATTTCTAGTGTAATATCTGCGTTTAGTTCTTTTTAGTAATTCAGTGTCTGGCTACTGCACCTTATGTTGCATAAAGTAACACACACCACAAAATTACTTTATGACACGTTTATTTTAAAGTGATTTCTGTTGCTGCATGACCGAAGCAAGTCTGAAAATGCGTGGTTATGTTTTTGAAAATGCTAGAGGCATAACATCTTTGAGAATAATAGCCTTTAATCAAAATCCAGTACATGTGAACTGTTGTAATGCTGCCTTTCATTTTACGATCTATTTGTTACATCACAATCAAAGTGTTCTGTCACACTCAATGCGATTTACAACATGTTACAATTTGATTTTATCACTTACCACGATTGTGATTAGGAATATTTCCAAGCACTAATTAATTTAATAAGGGTATATTTAAAAGTTTTTGCGGACCTCCTGAATACGTTTTGTGGGCATTATTCAAGTTAAATAAACCTATTTTGTAGCAGATGCTTGTTTAGGATGTAGCAAAACTTTTGTTACATTTTAAAGCAAAAACAATAAAATAAAACTGCCCCTTAATATTCAAATACCCAATTCTATTCATTCATAATGCACAATTGGTATGGCCAACCGAATAGTGATTGTACCAATATAAGATAAAAAAAATATTATTTACCAGCAAGTTGGGCTTAGCTCATTATTTAGAATTTGCTTGCTTGGCATTATTTCCCTTTACATTACCACCTCCAACTTTTGTCAACGGCATCACTCCAAAAATGCAGCAAGGTGGCAATTTGCCGGACAACTGCTGACATGTATAACCTCGCTATTTGTAAAAATGGTTGCCTACAAAATAAATGTCCATGCGGTTACCTGCAGATAACCAGACTCTTGAAAGAGTACCTTTCTTCTGGAGATAGTGAAGAAGCAATGAGATGCGTAACTGACCTTGATGTGCCCCATTACCACCATGAGCTTGTTTACCAGGTGACACAAATTATCTTACCGAAACTTGATAAAAAAATTTCAGGAGCCGTATATGTCTGTCAATTTTTTTCCATTTTGTCAAACAATGGTTCAACGAAATGTTGTAATATTCTATTAAAAGAGTTTCTGTTCATAAGAGTACAACTTTCTCCTGATTTATACTTGTAGTTAAAATGTGTTTATTGTTGTGTTAACCAATTTATATTGTCACTTTCGTGAGTTAAACATTTACACAATTAATTCAGATTTTGATTAAAATTTATATATCGTGTGTTCCGGAATTTCCCTAGTTTAGTTGAAACTTAAGGTTATATAAATGTTCACCATTGTTTTACATTGGTAAACCATGTTACATTTCAGACCATACTTATGGCCATTGAAGTGAGTACTGAATGTGCTGGAAATATGCTGGTACACCTACTTAAGCGATTCGCAGATACCACTGTTGTTACGAGCAACCAAATTACTCAGGTAGCTACAGATAGGGCTGGGTCAAGTAATGAATATTTTTTGTTTTTGAAGTGACAAGTAATTTTTAACAAATTACCGAAGAATAAGTAATTCAAGTAAATGTTGTAAAGGGTAACCAGACTTAAACTTTGAAATTATTCATTTTAATAAAACTTAAGTCGCAGTCAAGTCATTAAAAAGTCAACTGAAGTCCAAGTCAGGTCATTGAGATTAAAATAAAAGAGTAAACTACTAAAATTCGTAAACTCCTCTGTGTATGAGCAATATCATAACTAAAAATGTGACTTAAGGCGAATTCAATTCATTTGTAAAAGATTCAGGTCATGTCAAGCAATTTTATCCAAAAGACTTAAATTAAAATCAAGTCATTGCTTCAGCTATATAATACTAGACGAAATACCCGGCGTTGCCCAGGTTAAATAGGGTATTTACTCGTTATAATAATACGCAGCCTTTTGCAATTAGCGCGATATATTTTATGTGTCATGGGAAACATGTAGACTAAATTGTTATCATATGTGTTGGTCGTCCCTTGACTATTTGTCGCTGATTGTGTCTGAAATGTTTTTTTAGCCTGTTTGGAAGCGGCATTTAATCGGGTGGCGTGTTATAAATTATCATTTATCTGCGTGACTGAGAAGGTGTGTTTATTTTAAATGGTGTAAAATGCGTCCAGTTTGTTGCATAGGGTAAATAAGGCGCGTCGAGGACCGACGGCTACCTACTGTAGGTCGTATCCTTAAATATATATTGGACTACAAAGCAACATGCCCTGAAACACTTGTCCTTATTATAACCTTTTAAACTCTAAGAAATAGTCACTTTACTCAGTTGTTAGTTCTCGTTTAGTATGTTGGCAGTTTTGTCTCCGCATATACGACAACGTTACGCGGTGATTTAAGTCGATAGTATAAATCAGAACGAAGTAAAATAAATTGGAATAACCGAGATCACTTGCTTTAGGTATTGGTTACACATCTGTCCTCTGTGCACCTGTCTTGTGCATTAGTACGTCATACTATGCAGCGCATTGGGATAATATCAGCGAATCCTCGTTGCTCATGTTACATCTTTTGTCATGTTTTTAGGGCTTCGTACGCATATATTCGGAAATGCCAGACATCAATTTGGACGTGCCTAACGCCTATTTTTTTCTGGAGCAAGTCGTGAACAAATCCTACGATCTTAAGGTTATTTCTCTTAAGTTGAAAGTTCAAGCTCCGAACAGGTAAAATACTTAGGATTGGGATCGAACGAGAAAAAATATAGATATGATTGTTTTCGTGTAATTAAAAAGAAATTGTTGTCTTTCATTTCTGTATTCATTGTTTCGCTAACACTATTCAGTAATGGGCAATTTGCTTTTATTAAGGAGTCGCAAACGCTTTGTGAGTGAGGGCGATGGTGGAAGACCGAAGAACTACCGCAACGAACAGTACTTCGATCTTGTGTGACTTTCGGAATTGGGGTGGCGTTTAGTATGCATTTACCCAACAATGCAAAGAACTCTGTTTAGCCGGTGTTGTTTACTTTTTTCCACAACGTAAGCGGTTTACCAATTATTTTTCCACGCTGAGTAATGTTCATTTATTCTTTTCGATTTTTATGTGTGCTAAGAATTTCATTTTTCGGACTACATCCAGTTATTTTTGTTCCACTAAATGAGGTTTATCCTTGTATTAAAACCTGTATCAACCTGTAGTTTGGCAAGCAATCATTTTTGAAGTGGAATCCGTCGTTCCAGAAAACAAATTTGCTTCGTTGCGATATTTTATTCATGGTACTTGCTTTTTCGTAAAAAAATGTTAGATGCATAGCTGATCCTAACCCTCTTTGTGTGATAGTAATAAAACAGTAGCGCACGCTCAACCGATGGTGTTGCTGTCGTTGAATGTTTGCTTATAGCGATTAATGTTTCACATGCTTATTTGTAGCACACGCGTGTAGTTGTTTTGTTTATCATGAAAAAGTTTCTGTTCTGCCATGCTTTTATTTCTTAGTGTGTAAGGGCGTACTCGTATCCATTTTTTGCTTAATTTTATTACCAAATAGGTTTTGCCGCCGTACCAAATATATTTCAATCTGACCTAACGCTAAAGAGAAATGTATTCCGATAGGATGCTTTCATAAGAATTATAATTTTAAATCATTGCTTAAAACTAAAGAACTTTATTCAAACCAATTAAAAACATAGTAAAATGTTTGCTATATTGGGCTTGGCGACCTTGTTCGTTATTTGCAGTGGTTAAAATAAAACTTTTGATTGTTTTACGGGTTTGTTTTACTATTTTTCGGACGGTCAGACAAGGTTTAGTCGATTATATAGACCAGGGAAAGCTGTGCAGTGTGCATATCCAACTAAAAAAACATTTTTTGAGTTATTGAGTTTTCGGCTCCCTTTGTATCAGATCCTGTACGACTTTGACCAAATCTGTGAAATTGTTGGTCGTTAAGGTTGCAGATCCAGCAAGTGTACACAGAATACGGTTATGCTGCAAACATGATTATTCTTTTCGGCGATCCCCCTTGTGGGCGTTGGCGAGTTACAAGTGGGCGTTTTGGGTCTTTGTCTCTTTTGGGGGGGCGCTGAACTCGCATAAGGGGTCGTTAAGCAAATTAACTTTGCGCAAAATTTTATAAACAGTGTACATAAAAATAGTAACAAACAGCACTGCAATATGTAACTTTTTTCCCGCGCATTGTAAACTTCTGATGTACCAATTGGCTTTGTTATGTAAGGTTGAATATTGTTGCGTTTTATACGCGGCAAAATGTTTGTTTATTTGAAATAATGGTCAGCAAATTAAGGGTCCCGGCCACAAATGTTGGCATTTAAGCCATTTTTAAAGGGCTGCGTGATAGTCGTACATTAATTCCAATGTATTTTAAAAGTTGGGGTAGCTAAGAAAAAATTTATATTGTCACGAGGTTCAGGGCCGCATGCCATATGTGGCCTTAAGAGTGCCCGTCAAACTATATTTTTTTCCAACTTTAAATATATGTAAACGCAAAATTTTCGCGTTTGGCGCGTATGCTCTCCGTTTTGTAGTATGTTTTAAATTATAGCTTGGCACTGGCATTGTTTGCGGCATCAAGGCGTCTTGTAATATTTCACCTTTTTTTAGTGTCAACAGCCTAACGTAGTGCGCACTTAGACTCCTTGCAAAATGCAATTTCTACATCTAGTTAATATAATTTTTTTTCTATTCAACCTTGTAATATGGCTATTGTATCAAGTCTAACATTTATCAAAATTTAAAAACAAGGTAAACGTTAAGTATTTCTTTCAAGTGTTTCGTGCGAACTTTTTACGTGATTGGTGGTGCCTAAACGATTAGCCAACTAAAACTAAATGGAGCATTTTTTTGCGTTTTGCGTGATAAACTTGCTTTAGTTGCATAACCGGTTGGTTTGAGAACAACACTTTTCCTAAATTACTTGAAATACGACGTTGCTTGTGAAGTCAAATGTAAGGATTTATATGTTCTTTTAAACGTCTAATGTTAGACAACGAAAGGCCAACTATCTATTTAGTTTAGGCACTACAGGCACATAGGCCTATATAATACCGTATCTTGTAAAGCAGGGTTTCCCAAACTTTTTTACCCCACGGACCACTATTTGTGAATCTGTTTTTTCGCGGACCGCAACACAAATCAAAATAAATAAAACCAAATTTTATATATTTACAAAACTGACAACATCAATGGGACGGATGGGTTTGCTTCTCTCTGCTTAAATCATTAATTCATCATAGATTCAAAGCGCAACAAGTAAGATTTACGATACTGGATAGCAAAAGCTTTCGAAATCAATAAGTTGTGAATAACTGCGGAAATTTAATTATTTTTGAAAGAGTACACATACTGTAGCCTACAACAGGGGTCGGCAAACTTCTTCTAGTCGCGGGTTAAAACCAAACTCAGAATGGTCTCTGCGGGCCGCACAAAATGTTAACTAAGAATTATGTTATTAAAATGTTAGAACAACTGTTAATCAGGCGGGCTTCGGATATGTTTTTGCACTTAAAAACGTGTTCAGTTACTTTTAAGGAGGCAATAAAGTGTTGGCGCAAAGCGGGACAAAAAACATATGTTAGGTTCAAAATTCCACACGTTGTTATTCATATTGAAAAGTGTAATAAAACCACTTTAAAAACGCGATAACCTTAATATAATCTAGTTCAGTGTTTGTTAACATACTGTATTTAAGTCCGGGCGCTTCTGGCGAGCGAAGCGAGCGCGATTTTTTGGGGGTATACCGGCATTTCTTTCAAATTTCTTGCAAGTTTTTATTACATTTCAAAAATTAATAATGTATGTCTAATATTTTTGAACACGTTATCCGGTTGAACGCTACGCACTTTGGCACTTGGCAGTCAGTCTTCCACAGCGCAAGAAGCGCTAATCTAGTTCAAATGACAGCATCATAACGTACGTGATGCCTGATGTATAAAGATGGTTAACACAAAGCGCGAAAATTTTTCGCACTTACATAGTTAAAATAGTCAAAAAGTATGAAAATGGACTCGTGTCTAGTTTATAGGATAAATTACATTCGCGGGCCGGATCCGGCTCACGGGCCGTAGGTTGTCGACCCCTGCTGTACAATATATAGATGTGTAACTTTTTAATTTCTTGTCATATCGCCACGGACCACCTGTGCAATCGTTGCGGACCACCAGTGGTCCGCGGACCACAGTTTGGGAAACCCTGTTGTAAAGCAAGATGGGAGGGGGCGATATGAAATAATATGGATCCCAAGTGGGCACTAGTATAAAAAAGGTTGGGATTCTACTTTCACTCCAATCGTAAACCATCATGCAAAAAAATGAGCATCATGAGATGTGCACATGTTGAAAACGCACCGCTAAATTATTTAGGAATGTGCGCATGCTTACGTGCCAGGATGTCTTAAAATGTGTCCACATATTTGCGCACATCGTGCAAAAAAGCCTCTCTCCCAGTCTTAAGCAGACTAAAAATTTTGGGAAGCCCTGGTGAAAACCGTGTTAAAAGGCTTATTGATTAATTTTGTTTTATCCAATAAAAAGTGGTTGTACCTTTTTTACTTTTTTTGGTTTTTAAAATTCGTGCGAATCCTAATTTAAAAATCGCCAAAAAATATGAATTACCAAATGACAAGAATAGTTGTGAAGAGAACGCAGCAGCAAAGTTTTGCAATAATATCAGAATATAATTTAATGTATGACCCCATTGACCCACTTGCGTTTTTTAAGGATTGAAGTATCTTTGGTGACCCTAGCATTGAAAAAGGTTCGGCATCTGTAGCGTGTTTTTGTTGTCATTTTGTCGACTGCGAATTCTAACTTTAATTATTAATTTGCGCCTTAGCATCCCTGACCTAGGGGTTCACTGAAAGCCGTCAAGTTCAAGCAAGAGGTACACGAAGGCCAATTTAGTTATAGGCTTGTTTTGTTTGTTCATATTCATATTAATTTTACTAAGTAAAACCATAACGAACATTATTTGGGTTGGGGTGCGGGTTAGCTTTTGGGTTTGGGAAGGTTAAGCAATATTATTAAATAATAATTAAATATAATAACACTTGACTCACTCTCGTCCAAACACTAACTGACACCCTAACCCAAATATTGAGCGTTGCTTTTTACCCAAATATCGTGCGTTGATCATAATAGTTTTAACGCTGTGGTAGGATCCGAGTCCTGTAGCGCCACGCAAACCTTGAGTATCAACTTTGGTGCCTATTCGCTAGACTCGCTCAAAAGCAGTAGGATATCCTTCTTATAACGACTTATTTTATGCGCCACATTACGATGTTTGTGACGTCATGAAATTTATCAAAAATAACTCGACGGGGGTGCGGTTGCTGTATCTTTTGTCTGGGGATATATTTTCAAGGCTTGGGGTTTATTTTATTTATTTTTTTTTATTTTTATTTTTAATAATATTTGTTACTTAAGTTTTAATTTTTACTATGTTATATTTTGTATTGTATATTTGATATTTTATTTTTTTTCTTAACTTGTTTCTGCAAGCAAAAACAGATATGGGCCGAAAATCTCCCCACTTAACTTATAGCTTTGGTGCGAAAGGGGTTCATATATTGCGTAATATTTGGGGAATGATCGAGACATATATTAGATAAATAGAATTTACCTAGAAAATGCGTACGGCCATGTTATTACATTCTGGCCAGCTAACATGTTCAAAAAGAAAACATTATCATTCTCTTAAAATGGTTTAACGCCTATGGATTCCTATACTTTTGCCAAATTTTACTCGGGAAATTTATACCATGTCTTTGTCCGAGCAATCACTGTTTAAACAGACTTTAATTCTGTTATTTCGAGATCGAACATTATGCCAATTTAGACCAAATAAACGCAATACTGTTTTCAAGACTTATTTTTGTAAGGCACCATGTTATGACGTACTGTGTAACGTCGTCGCTGAAAATGCAATAAACTTGAGTATTTTGCTCGCTGCGTCATTGTACAATTTTAAGTCGTGCAGGCCTGGTGTTGATATGTTTGATTGAAGTAATATACAAAACAGGTGCAAACGGAGAGATGTACACTGCCCTAAGGTTTCGTATTTAAATTTGAGACAGTATAAAATATGCTGTTCAGTAAGAGCAATAAGTTATTTTGCTAAGAGAAACCTTTTTCTAAAATGGTCGCACGTGCCCACTGTTACTAAGACAGTCGCACAATAAACGTAGCACGTGAGGGATAATAAAGCGCAGCAGGATGTCAGCCGCCGTCGCTTTGCGAGCTGAATAAAGCAAGTGATATGAACGCATTCTATATTGAAGATTTTCTGCCGCTAGATAGGAGTAGATAGCTGTAAAGGAATAAAACGATGTCGTCATTGTTTTTTGTCCACCAATTAGAGGTGACTAGGGGCGCGGACTCCAAAAGCAAATGTAACCCTTCTCTTAAAACTTGATTTAGACTATACATTCAAAGTTATTATAAAATTTAATGGTTTTTGTTTACAGCGACTAAATATTTCATATTTACAAAAAAATTCTCCACCGCCCCCCGCGTCAAGTCACCCTTTACCACAACATTTTATGTTTCTCATGCGTCCTGCGGTAACAAACTAAATGCCCACCCCAGCGCTAGACGCTCGCTCACCCAATAACACCCTATTGACACTTGATTATTAGGCGAAGCTTATCGCGAAGTAATTGGTCGCCCGAAAAAACGCTGACGCCGCATTTAAAGCAAGCATTATAAATGTGTCGCCGATATTCTGCTTTTAACATCCCTACTCGCAATGTTTCCCTGCGTTAATTGTATCGTGGGTGAAAGTTTATTCACGGCTTTACCTCTTTGTGTATTACCGCGACAATACAATGAAATACGATTTGGAGAATATTTGAAAAAATCGTATTTGGAGAATATTTGCTATTTGCACCTGTTTCGTATGTTACTCCAATCCAACATAGCAACACACAATTTTAAGTTGTGTAGGCCTGCTGTTGATATGTTGGATTGGAGTTGCTACCAGATTTCGCATTTAAATTTGCGGCGGTAAAATATGTTTCTTAAGAGCATTAAGTAATTTTACTAAAGAGAGGCATTTTTTTAAAATGCAAGTCGCACGCGCCCAGTTTTGGACAAGTCACAATGAAAGTCTCACGCGAGGGACAACAGCGCAGCAGGTGTTGAGTCGCTTCGTCACTTCGCAAGCTGGACAAAGCAAGCGAATGTGAACGAATTCTGTATGGAAGTTTTTCTTCTGCTAGATGGCAGTCGTTAGCTAAAGAGAGCTAAAACGCAATATTTCAGGTTTTTGCCCCCCAAGCAAAGGCCCCTGGGGGTGCAGCCTCATAAACTTCTACAAAGCACCTACAAACCACTCTACGTCATGTCTGGAAATGTGAGGTTCTACTATGTATACGTTTTCTATAAAACTTCGGACAAAAATCGGTCTAAAACATGCCATGGCAAACCATAGCAAACCATAGCAAACAATAGCAAACCATAGCAAACCATAGCAAACCATAAAAGAATAGCGGCAAAAACAAGATATGTCCCGAAAATAAATTTTCGTCCCATATAATTATAAAACGGGGCATGACAGAATATACCATAATAACTACAGTACTGCTGCGTTATAACTAGGCTTAACATATGCCCCGATTTAGACGTGTCAGTCTCGATTGTTTGGGCCAAAATGTCTCGCTTTTCTGTAATCCAAGATTTTCCATACATTTCACGAACATACTTTTATGTTTTCTGTAATAGGTTTGTTTCGCTAACTTGATGAAGAATTATCTGATGTGCGTTTTTTTCCTTGTAAAAGTGAATACTATTGTACGTGAATATAGCATTTAATTGGTCGAATTGTTGCGTTGATTGCATGCGCATTATATAGCTATCTTGTAAGAGACAAGCCTTAGCATGGCCGGAATTCGAATGATGTAGAACTACATTAAGTGCGAAAAATGTATGTATAATGTACTGCAGGGGTCGGCATCCTTTCGTACCCAGTGTGCCAGTTTATAAATAATGTCAAAATATTAACAACCCGCGTGCTAACCATTTTTCTTCTATGTTTGGTTCCGCTATTCCACCTTAACAATTTACAGTTTGCTACCTTATCAGTTTCGAAATTTGGCACTGCGCATGCCGCACACGTCGGACTCGGGTAGTTTTACCTGGTCTTACTCGACTCCCGAGTCTGACTCAGCAGCCCTGCTGTAATCTGACATATAATGTACGTATCTTTTTTGAAATATACTTCGATGTTTTTAAGCCGATACCTAGAAGTGTTAACTATCAGTTTTGCGTTTTGTTGGTTTCTCAGTCGCATAAAAACACACGTGCTTATTTTTAATGTAGAACAGTGGTCCTCAACCTTTTTAGTTTACGGACCGGTAAAATTTTAAAACAATTTTTGCGAACCGGGGTACCTTCAAAAATTAAAATCAACCCAAAATGTAATTATGACAAAGCAACTTAAAAGCAAATAACGAAAACTTCTATGTAATGAGAAATTTGCTGCTGTCTATTTGATATCATACGTGTTATACGTGCATGGTTCTATTAAAGTTTTTCACGTACAACTGGTCCTAAATTTAGGATTTAAACGAGTTGTAGCCCAGTTTTAAATAGTGGGGCACAACGCTTGCAGCCTTGTGACGTAAGATGAAGTCCAAAGTAGACCCTTAACTCTATGTTACGTCACAATGCTGCAAATTACGGAAGTGGCTAAGTTCTAAATTTAATGGACAAGCCGCCTTCAACATCTTGCTTTTTGCAATTAAGATATAAATTTGTAACATATTTGGCGGACCGGCAGAAAAGTTGACGCGTACCGGCGGTTGAGAACCACTGATGCAGAATGCCCTGCTTTAACGTAGTAAACCAGAGGTTCCCAACGTGGGCGGTACCGCCCCCTTGTGGGCGTTGGCGAGTTACAAGGGGGCGTTTTGGGTCTGTTTCTAATTTGGGGGGCGCTGAATGCACATAAGGGGGCGTTACATAAAAGTATTTATAGGCTTAATTTTATAAAAAGTTCACATAAAAATAGTAACAAACAGGACTGTAGATAACTTTTAACCTTATATGGCAACTTTTGTACTGCGAACTTGTAGTAGTTTTCCGAACATTGTTACGTAATAATTCACTTTCTTATGCAAAGTTGTTGGTTGTTGTTGCGTTTCACAGTTTTATACGCGGCAGGGGTCGCCAACTTACAACCCGCCACCTCTTTGACAACTAGAGACGAGTCCATTTTAAATACTTCTTGACTATTTTAACTTAGTGCGGGCAAAAAATTTTCGCGCTTCTCGCCAATGATCTTTCTACGTCCAGTTTGTTTTCGTTTTGATGCTGTCTTTGGAATAGATTAGCGCTTTTTTACGGTTGCGGACAAAAGGAAAACGCATTCAAAAATATTAGACATATATTTTTTAACATTTTTTGATTTTTTTCGGCAATATAACAAATACTAGCACGAAATTTAAAAGAAATGTTGGTATACCCCAAAAATATTGCGCTCGCTTCGTTCGCCAGGTGCGCCAGGACTTAAAGAGCTGAACAAACACTGAATTACACTATCTATAAACACTAAGGTTATAGCGTTTCCTCAAACTAGCTTTTTACACTTTTCATTAGTAGTATGGATGAAAAAAATCCGAGGTCCGCCTGATTCACAGTTGTTCTAACATTCCAATAACACAATTCTTAGTTAACATTTTGTGCGGCCCACAGAGACCTTGCTGAGTTTGATTGGTGCCCGTGACAAGAAAAGGTTGCCGACCCCTGATTTTAAGTATTGGTGCAGAAAGTTGAATATTTCCTGGTAATGACATAACCTGGTGAATTAATGTATCCATAAATTCCTATAGTGAATGTATGTTGGACAACCTAAAATAAGACTGACAGCTTATCGAAACGAATGTGAAGTCAATATGATGTTAGGCAACGATTAATATAATATTTACTGTAAAGCAAGATGAGGGGGCGATATGAAATAATATTTAGCCCAAGGGGGCACTAGTGTCAAAAAGGTTGGGAAACACTGTAGTAAACGTTACGCCAAATTTGGGGCATTGTGATGTAATACGAACGGATGGTAAACAACAAGTACGCCCACAAAAATAATATTAAATACAACACAGTTAAGACACTTATTTGTGACACGAACTGGCAATGTGTGCAACCCTTTAGTTAGCGCTAGTGTTAGTGATGTAATAATAATGTTAGTGATGTGGTAGTGATGTAATGGTTGCAATTTCAACGTGCGCGTTAAATCAATTGGCGTGCCATGCAAAATCATCTTGCGTGCCACAAGTTGCACGCGTGCCAGGGGTTGCCGACCCCTGATGTACAGTATGTGAAATAAATGTTCCAACTGGAGATCAGCAAAGACTATGCTTTGGTGATGTATCCACCCCATTTCACGAATAGGGGAGCCTACAAGTTTCATTACATTTTTTACTAACCGCAAAGTTTTGACGAACGTATTCAAAATTTATTTTTCCAAAAGAATAACAATAATTATGTTTAATTAACAGCAAGAGGCCCAAAGTTTTATACTTCAGGGAACCTGGAATGCCACACGCAATTTAAACCTATTATTTAATGTGCCCGAGGAAAACGCACGCTTAGTAGGGCGCTTTGTGCTCATTTTCCTTGCAACGAAAACTAGCACCTTACATTTGTTAACAATGATAGTTGTAAGGCAGCCTGCATTTACCAGACTAGTCAGTTAATTTATGGTTGACTAAGAAGATATGATTCGATTTTGGTAAGAATAACTGATAATGCGATAATACAGATGTATTTTTTTTCACTTGGTGTTGTCATCAGATTTTACTAGTTAGTTAACATGAACCTATGTTTGTTTTAGGAGATTTGCCCTTACTTTCCTGTTTGCAACTTCCTCTGGTAATGTCGTCGTTGTAATGCTTTAAATTACTGGCACATTCTAACTTATTAGTTTTGTTGTTATCACTATTTTCTCTTAGAATCCATAAACGATATTTGTGCCGTCAATCCATGCGAAAACAACTGTGACTGTGAGAGTTTGCCAGGGAGTGTTAATAAAGACTCCCAAGTAAGGTACAGATGTACTGAGGACCTGAACAGCAGTTGTACATGGGGTAATGTCAAAGAAATAATTCAGTTTTGTTTGTTTAAGCATGATCTATTTTAATGATTTAATTTAAACAGACCATACTAATTTAGGCTGAACCATTTCTGTGATAAATTTTAGCAGACAATAAAATGTTTATTTTAAAGGAATGTTTTTAAATGTTAAGTTTAGAAAGGTACAAAATGGATTGCATTTCTTGCTTGAAAGATTAAACTGTGCAAAAGTATACTTTTATTAATAGGATATTGTTTGGTTTGAACCCAGCTGATTTACATAAACGACAAGTAGCAGGGGTTCTTAAATTGGGGTTCGTGGACCTCTTGGGAGTCCGTGAACTAGTTTTAGGGGGTCCATGAAGGCCTAATGGAAATAGTAGTGTATATTTAATAGTAATAAATTTTTTAAATAACTTTAATTAAAATTGAAACGGTTTTGTACTGAGTGTTGACCACATTACACTTTCACATTTTTGGACCGAAATCGGCAGATTTCTAAAGTCTATTTGTGTTGTGACGTCAATTTATGACATCATTTTTGAAAATTTGTCGCCTACCATGCCACGCAAAGCAAAAAAATGTAGGGCTCCGCGGTAAAACAGTTTAAGAACCTCTGCTATGTAGTGACGATAATATATATACGCTTTTAATAAATTTGATCGTGTTTGCATTTCGGTTATTTTTTTATGTAGCATCACAGCAAGTTCAATGCGGAGAAGATGTCATTCAGATAACTATTCCTCATTGGCTGCTAATAAAAAAAGCAAATGAAAATTTTTTTAATTTGACGACGGGGTATCCCACAGTTTACCTAACAACAAGTCCTGTGGTAACTTCCAATACGTGTGAAGCAAATGTTCGATTGGAGAATAAGCACGAAAAATCCTACAGGTTACTGTGTGCGACGTTATTAAACTGCTTTCTTCAAATTTCTAAACAAGTAACGAGCAATTTGCAATAACTTGTCCAGTAATCCATTTATTGGTTTCACGATTTCTAATCGAATTTATTTTATTTTTGTTAAAACATTACTGTCAACTTTACAGATTGATTCTAGACTTGATTGGCTTAAACTTAATCCGTATCTAAGCAGTTTACTTGATTAACCGGGGTCACAAATCTTGCTAAGCCAAGGTATTATGGATAACCTAATAACTTATTTGGAAATGTGTATTACGGTAAAAATCCTGTCCTCACGAAATTAGCTGTGTAATCTCCAAAAAAGCCATCCCATTGTCGTAACCCCGAACAAAACACAACGTTATTCCTTTAAGAGCGGAAATTCCCTTTCCTTTTACCATGTGCGGAACGATCTCCAAAATCATCCGAAAAGGGCGGTCCTTTGCGGTCCAACTAAAGAACAGCGTCAGAATCGAGAAGACGGTTGGAACTGCTTTTAGCTACCCGATAACTCTCCATGATGTGGTTTGCACATATACCAACAAAACAGTTTTGAGATCACTGGTTGATCCTATGTAAGTTGATGAAGTATTAAATAAATCTTATAAATTTGAATGCATTCATTTTCTAAACGTTTTTAATTTTCTGATTAACACAATTAATCAAAAGAAAAACATTTCGCAATTACAAGTTTGCGAAACTTTTTTTGGATGTTTTTATTGTATTTACAGGTTTATTTTGTGTCTAATAGTGACTAATTATAATTATAAACGTGTTATGTTTTTACAACTATTTATGAACGTGCTGTAATTTAATTCAGTTGTTGTGAGCCAAAGAAGTTCCTCACTCAACATGGTTCAGTTGAAATATACGCTGGATTGACACGCGTGGCGCCAACGAACGCAAACCACGTGCACTTCCTTGGACTTCCTACGTCAAACGCGATAAACGATGACATATTTGTTGTTTTTGAGTTAGAAAAGGCCCCTCATCAGCAATACTTGGCGATAAAATCTTGCCACGTTTCTACTGATTTCGACAAAAGAAATTCAACAGACATCGTACGATTACTGAAAAACGGGTAATGTTAACCCATTATTTTTGGATGATTATACTGATTTTCTATATTAATTATTACAATAGTAGCTAAAAGTTATGATAGGGAAAGTGAGATTTTCGGGTATATATATATATATATTAATGGCCGGATATAATATATAATGTTTTTTCAACTTTATACGGTATACAAGTTAAACGAAGGACATAAATATCTATTTTCCAAAAACTTTAGCGAGTCTAAAAAATTGTGCTTCCGTTTAAACAAACATTAGACTTGAGCACGCTTTGCTACATGCATGAGAGAATTCTGGAGGCAAATAGTGTTAAAATCACGCTGCTGTTTATCTAGCTCAGGGCCACCAAACTACGGCCCGCGGGTGAGATATGTGTTGTAAGGCTAATTCTGCCGGTCGGCGTTTTTACTCAAAAAAGATAAAATACTGTTGCACTCTAGTCGAATACGATTCAAAAACTGAACGACAACTTATAAAGCTCAATTCAGTTTTTGTCAGTAGTTATTTGTATTTCCTTTGTTTAACGATCGATAAATAAAGGTTAGAAACAATTTTATATCCGATTGTCTAGACCAGAGGTTCCCAACGTGGGCGGTACCGCCCCCTTGTGGGCGTTGGCGAGTTACAAGGGGGCGTTTTCGGTCTGTTTCTAATTTTGGGGGGCGCTCAATGCACATAAGGGGGCGTTACATAAAAGTACTTATAGGCTAAATTTTATAAAAAGTTCACATAACAATTGTAACAAACATGACTGTAGGTAACTTTTAACCTTAAATGGCAACTTTTGTACTGCGAACTTGTAGTAGTTTTCCGACCATTGTTACGTAATAATTGACTTTCTTATGTAAAGTTGTTGGTTGTTGTTGCGTTTCACAGTTTTATACGCGGCAAAATGTTTGTATATTTAAAGTAGGGGTCGCCAACTTACGGCCCGCCACCTCTTTTCCAACTTACGGCCTTTTCGCCAACTTACGGCCCGCCACCTCGATTTTAACTTATTACGGGGAAAAAAATTTCGCGCTTCTTTCTACGTCCAGTTTGTTTACGTTTTAATGCTGTCTTTGGAATAGATTAGCGCTTTTTTACCGTTGCGGACAAAAAGAAAACGTATTCAAAAGTATTAGACATATATTTTTTAACATTTTTTTTATTTTTTTTCGGCAATGTAATAAATACTAGCACGAAATTTAAAAGAAATGTTGGTATACCCCAAAAATATTGCGCTCGCTTCGTTCGCCAGGTGCGCCAGGACTTAAAGAGCTTAACAAACATTGAATTACACTATCTATAAACACTAAGGTTATCGCGTTTCCTCAAACTAGCTTTATTACACTTTTCTTTAGTAGTATGGATGAAAAAATCCGAGGTCCGCCTGATTCACAGTTGTTCCAACATTCCAATAACACAATTCTTAGTTAACATTTTGTGCGGCCCACAGAGACCTTTCTGAGTTTGATTGGTGTCCGTGACAAGAAAAGGTTGCCGACCCCTGATAGTATTGGTGCTGAAAGTTGAATATTTCCTCGTAATGACATAACCTGGTGAATTAATATATCCATAAATTCCTATATAGTGCATGTATGTTAGACAACCTAAAATATTACGGACAGCTTATCGAAACAAAAGTGCAGACAATATGAAATTAGACAACGATTAATATGATACTTTACTGTAAAGCAAGATGAGGGGGGCGATATGAAATAATATTTAGCCCAAGGGGGCACTAGTGTCAAAAAGGTTGGGAAACACTGGTCTAGACTTAAGCAATCTGTTTCGCGATCGCCATACCTTACTGCTAGCTGACCTTTTATTAAAACCAGTTTGGTTACCTTTGCCTTAGCCTTAATAGAAGCCGAATATATGTTAATTTTCTCGATGAGCGAAATGTTTTATTGATAAGATAGGCAGACGCATTAGTCACGATTATATTTACTATATGTCGTGATTATTATGCACCTTAATTATTGTTTATTTGGTGGGGTCGTGAAAAATCGCAGCTTTACAACCTCATACCGTCACTAGCTTATTAAACATGAAACGCTAATCAAACTATTATAAATAACTTTAATACACTGAGGCTCTAAAGTTCTGTTTTGTTCTGTAGGTGCGTATTACCAGGCAAATTAAAAAAGCATGGGACTGAGATTATTGCAAGTGGCATCGGAGAAAGAGCAACCCTAAAGTTCAATGTATTTAAGTTTGACAACAATCGAAGCTTGTACATACATTGTCATCTCGTTATTTGTGAACAAGAGTGCCCCAATCAAGTAGACCACTTTTATACCAATTTAATTTTATAAGTGTTTTTTTAATCTGATGTACACACTTACCTATTTGTTGCAGTGTCTTAAGCCTCGTCGTAAACGTTCCGGAAGAAGTCGAATAAGTTTGAGCAACCGACATCTTATTTTGTCGCGGGATGTTACTATTGGTCCAATACGCCCAATAAAACATAATTCGCCGATAATCGTCAAACCACCCAACAAAATGAATAATATAGAAGGTATTTATTGTGTATAAAGCCATTTGTTTTTTTAAACGGCTACTATTATAATCTATCTTGCCATGTTTTTAATATGTTATGAAAAAAAGTAACCAATTTTCTGCTAAATGTTGCTTGATTGCGGGTTTGACGTGTCGTAAATTTCTACCTTTGTAGAATTTGATTATATATTTGTTATTTCGCTCTCAAGACCCCGATGATAAGTTTTCTCGTTGGATGATACCGTCCATGTTGGCGGTAACAAACCTCACATGCATTGCATTACTCGGTGCGCTTAGCTACGCACTCGCACGGACAATTACAGCACGCAGACAACGCAAAAGACGAAAGAAGTCTTCTGTTTTGTCCGATCTGTTTTCACCACTACCGTTTTCCGTACACCATAATACGATTGTACAGGATCCTGTACACTTGCTTAAAATAACACCCCAATCAAGTTTCTTTCCGTCACCCTCTTTTTCGACGTCGGTTATTCCCAGCCACGGAAAATCCTCTAAAGAGTCTCAACAGATTGGTTTACATTAATTTATTTTTATTTTGTATTTAGGCTCCCTCCTATAATGCTGTTAAAGAATCAACATTTAAAACGTGTAACTTATTGATTTAACCATAAAACGAACTTCAATTAATCATATCTTTAATTTCGCATAAAATCTCTTTTTTGTTATCTGAAGGTATTTTGATGCCTTTATTTGTTTGTTGTGTATGCACATTACGAAGTTTCATGTTATCACTGAAATGTATGCAGTGACGACGAAATTTAAATGTCATATCGGTTTCTTGATTATGTTGAGTAATACAAATGCTTGTAAAAGACATGATCTTAAAGTTGTAGCATAAAGAGAATATCAATGTCGAAATTTGTATATTTTTAACACTCTTGCGAAAACCGTTAAAATTTTTTGTCAGCAGAATGTGTGTTGACTATAGTGTAATTTTTCACTTTTCACATTATTCAACTCAGATTGCTATGTCGCAGCAGTGGTGTCGTCATCAGGACTGCCATTCTAAATTTCAATTTTTTCCCTACCACACTTGCCAATTTTACCCTACGTTTTCCCTACGCTGTGGCGGGTTGATCTAGGGGCCCTATAATGACTCTTGACGTAAGTGGGATAAAAAACTAAATAGGAAGAGGCAATTTGCCCGGCAACCCGCTGCCGTACTTTAAATTTCTAAGTTATTTTCTTTAATTTTTCATTTTAAAAGAATAAGCCGGTCCCCAAAGTTTGAAATATAAAGTTTGGTAATCGGCTAGTGCAGTGATTCTCAACCGCGGCTCTCAGAGCCGCATGCGGCTCTCAACTGTACATTTTGCGGCTCTCTAACCGAGTGAAAAATTAGTTTTAAGAAAGAGAAATGAAGAATTAATGAATTGTATCAGCAAGGATCCCGAGTACGAAGTACTAATGTTACCGGGTACTTCCATCCGGCTCTTTAAAATAATTTTGTGATTTGTTACGTCACAATATATTTAGTCCTGATCGACAAGCTATGGCAATAGGCAAAGCTATGGCAAACAGTGTTAATTAGTTAGCCTGGCTAGCGTAATGTATATTTGATGTTTTCTTGTTGCTTTCTTAATATTTTTTAATTATATGCCTACTGTTGTTTTTTATGCGGCTCCTTGCAAACATAGGTTTGAAATGCGGCTCTTGCTCTAAAAAAGGTTGAGAATCACTGGGCTAGTGCCTTCTTCTCAAGTAAAATATTTTCACGTTGTGGTAGGATTAAGACCAGTGCCGAAAACAAACAAGAAAATTCAATAACAAGTTGTATAATTTAATGTTATTTGATGAACAACTCCATTGCACGTGTCTAAACCCCATAATTTTATGTTTTACGAAAATACGCGGCCCTGGTGTAGAATCCTACCACAACGCATATTATTTGGGTTAGGGTGCGGGTTAGCGTTTGGGTTAGGGTGGATCAAGTATTATTATTAAATAATGAATATAACAATTTTACCAACCCACATCCAAACGCTAACTCGCACTCTAACCCAAATATTGTGCGTTGATTTATTAATTGTGGTAGGGTTCTAGACCAGCACCAAATATTCTGCTTTCCCCTACAAAGCATAATTTTCCCCGTAGGTATTCCCTACTCCATACTTTAGGCGAAAATACCCTACCGTGTGGTAATGTAATATCCCTCCGAGTGGCAGCCTTGTGACGACTCGTCATATACAGGACGCATTAGCTAATTTAAAATACTTATTTGTCTTATTAAGTGTGTTAAACTAGATGTAAACATTTAAACTATAAGAGGCATTAATGTACAATTTTAGGGTTGTGCAACCTTTTATGTATTCATTGTGTAAACTGGCAAATTGAACGGAATTCGCAAATTCTAGTTAGAAGACAAACACGTACCGTCGTACCGGTATATACGTTAAAGAAAATCAATTTTAGAGCCTCGGTAGTCGTAAGGGCATATGATAACATCCCAGTTAAGTTCGCACCCGTTTGAGTTTGCAAAAATGTCACAAAATCTAAGTTTACTCTTTCAGCAATTTATTAAACCATTTAATCCAGGGGTTTTCAACCTTTTTTTGCTCATGGCCCTCTTAATTAGTAAAAAATGGCGATGGCCCATGAACGTTAAATATAAAACACTAAGTTTCAACAAGACACAAAATTAATAAAGCTTGTACATTATTTCAAATGTGTAACGTCGCCCGATATTAATGGCGTGGCTTGGAACCGCCCAGACAGGTAGCTCAATATATATACAGGCGCGTAAAAGATGCACACCTTTCTGTTTGTATTAGGAAAACGAAGGGGTGTCAACGCCTGATCAACACATGACAAGTAACGCATATACACACCAACTATGATCTGTCCAAGCCAAGCAACATGGGGCTGGTCAATTGATGCAGATTCCAAAACTCTGCAATTAAGAATCACCACAGCAAAAATAAGCCATATTTGCGCTCTATTGCAACGTTACACGACATTCAATAGGCAGCACACCTACGAAATATATGTTGATCGACCACATCAGCAAATATGATGGGCAGCCAATAGAAAAAGGAGCAGTTGAGAATAAAATGCGCCGAAAATTTTACGTATTACATTCCTTTATCTTCTGATTTTGCGGTTTTATAGACTTTTTGAAAATTTCTGAATTCAGTCGAAGTCCTAAAAATTGTACTCCCTTGCAATAGCTGACAGAAAACGGTTATCAGAGGGCTTTTAATAGCATTTGTTAAATGAAACCGGACATTGGTGCTTTGTACTGTATTTTGTAGCTTCAGATATTTTTCGAAACAACTCCCAAGACTAATTAAATTATCACAAAATGCCAATAATATATTTACAATGATATTTTATGGGCTTTGAACGCATGATTAATCTCTTACACCTGAAATATTGCATAAGGTCAAAATACCTACCGTGATAAGATATACATTTTTCGAAGATATACATTTTTTTACAATTCGACTGATTAAAAAGTACCCTGAAACACAACTAACACAATTACGGGAATGTCGCGGCACACCGGTTGCGGAGCACTGTCCTAAACCAGCAGAATTACTGCTCGCAAACAAAACCTAACACATTGTAAAAAGAAATAATGTAACAAACATAGTATTAGGTTGTCTGTCGAACTCTTATGTGTTTATAATTACATGATTTTTTATATTGCTGTATGCAAAGCTCTGTGGCCCACTGAAAACAGCGTCATGGCCCACTACTGGGTCATGGCCCATAGGTTGAAAACCTCTGATTTAATCAAACATGACAATAAAGTTATTTGTCATTAAATAGAGATTTAAACGAGGAATATTTCAGTACTCACGTTTTGTCAGCTGTGTGCCAAGTTTGACATTATATGAACAAAATTAGACATTATGTGAATATAAGCTTTTATAAAAAAAGAAAAATATATAGCTTTGGTTAGTGCGCCCACATATCTTTCTTAAATCGTTACGTTACCCAAGAGGTTCTCAAACTGTGCGTCGCGACGCCGAGGTGCGCCGTTTAAATCGTCCAAGGGCCTTGCACAATTGATTCATCTTTGCATCTAATTCGGCTGTAATAAAATCCCAATATGTAGTATTATTCCCTGATATGTGCATTTGATATTGTTGTATTAATGAATTATGATGACCAGTCCATGGCTCTCCACCTATTATATTTTTGCCAGTTTTCACCGTTTAAACAAATTTTATTTTCCCTTTAATATGTGAACACAGCCTCGAAAGTTCGATTAGACCAGCGGTTCTCAACCAGTGGGCCGTAGCTCACTGGTAGGCCATAAGAACATTTGACGTTAGCCACAGACCAATTTTAAAAAGCTAGATTTAGTTTCATTTGTGTCATTATATTTAATTTTACAGGAATAATGGCTTGGGGAGGAATTAAAAAGGAATGTAGATTTATTGTTCAGCCGCAAGTATCTCACTAATGTACGGTTGAAAAAATTATCTGTTTTGACATTTGTTCTGCTGTGTTTTGTTCTAAACCTATTTTAAAGTTTTTTTGCGTTCATAAAAATTATAATCGGACACAGAAATTTTTGCAACGTAAATGGGCCACGAAAGAAAAAAGGTTGAGAAGCACTGGATTAGACCTAACTTCAGTTGCATTTTCGCACAAGTTTCCTCTACTAGACAGTAGATTTTTAAAATAACTTGTTTAATGACGTCACCATATGACTTTGTGTCGTCATCCCTGAATATTTTCATGAGTGCCTCACAAGTCAACAAATTTCCTAGGATGTCGCAAGATAAAAGGTTTGAAAACACAGCATTAACCCCTAAAATCGGCATCTTCAACTTCAAATTGATTTTAAGTGTATTACGTAACAACATTCATATAACGCTGTAGTTAAAATAAAAATAAATAAGTTGACACCAAACACATAAGTTGCACAAACTGCCCAAATTGTCAACATACCGTAACTGGTATATTATTGTATGTGAGCAATAACAATTTAAGCAACAATATAACATCATAATCATGATTATTATAATTATTACTCATATTACTGTACCGGTATATGTTTGCAGATAGGAAGCTTGACACATCCTTTTCACGATTAACACGCTTTCTTTAAACCTGCCGTAAAACGACTCTTTATAATATAGGGTTCGGAAGCCCAAAAATCAGTGGTCTAAGTAATCAGGATCGGCCATGCGCCGGTAAATCGATTATTGGCGAAACAGCTCTATTATAAATATGTAAAAATACGATCTATTATAGCGAGGCAATGTCCCAAATTTTAATTTTCCATGTGTTTAAATTTGAAAATTATTTAAAAAATGGTATTATAAAATCATGTTGGTTTAAAATGCAAAATACTGAAGCGTGACAAATGAGCTTGTTGTTGTATTAATATTTTATCAAACCGCGGTATATTGTTTGATATTGCAACACCAATCTCTCGTCAATCGTATTACGGTACTTCGACTTGGTTACTACTACCGCAGAGGAAAAACTGGCTTCTCAAAAGTATAAAGTTGCAAACGGCACAAGGACAAGAACACCGAGAGCTTTACAACCTATAAGTGGAAATTCAGATCGAGCTTTACCCAAAAATGGAATATTGAAATTAGGATTGTTTCTGCTTTTTAAAGTGAGATTCGAAGAAAGATTGATACATTCTTTAGTCTCGGTTAACTCCTGAAGGGCATTTACGTTATGAACCAAAGGATGTGTTATCCAATTGTACTCTTCAGAAAAACATTAAAATTTCGCGGAACACCATCTGCTGTTCAGCAATAACTTATTGCTTTGCAAAATTTGCCCAAAGAGCGCATCTAATTTCACCTGATAAACCCTACCATTGTGATATATTAACATTTCCATTGTTTTGAGTTTGTATTACTCCATAAAAATAAATAGATACTTGGTTGTTTTTTTGAACACAAGAACCGTGCGTAAACTAACAAAGCAATATTATAGGTGTGTAAATGCTAGTCGTTAGTTTCTACACGAATACCGAAGTTATGCCCCTTAAATTAAACACGTAAAACTTGTAATTGCATGTAGGAATTTTAGAACAATTTTAGAACAAGCGCTGGCAAGGTTAGCGGCGGCCTGGTAAGTTTCGCGGCGCCCTGACAAGTTTCGCGGCGCGCTGGCAAGTTTCGCGGCGCCCTGACAAGTTTCGCTGCGCCCTGGCAAGTTTCGCGGCGCCCTGGCAAGTTTCGCTGCGGCCTGGCAGGTTTCGCGGCGCCCTGGCAAGTTTAGCGGCGCCCTGGGAAGTTTCGCTGCGGCCTGGCGAGTTTCGCGGCGCCCTGGCAAGTTTAGCGGCGCCCTGGCAAGTTTCGCTGCGCGCTGGCAAGTTTAGCGGCGCCCTGACAAGTTTCGCGGCGCGTTGGCAAGTTTAGCTGCGCCCTAGCAAGTTTAGCTGCGCCCTGGCAAGTTTCGCGGCGCCCTAGCAAGTTTCGCGGCGCGCTGGCAAGTTTAGCTGCGCCCTGGCAAGTTTCGCGGCGCCCTGGCAAGTTTCGCGGCGCGCTGGCAAGTTTCGCGGCGCCCTGGCAAGTTTCGCGGCGCGCTGGCAAGTTTCGCTGCGCCCTGGCAAGTTTCGGAAATCGACACATTTAACCAGAGTCGGACTCGAGTTGTTTTTAACTGACTCCGCAGCGCTAGTTTTGATTGGTTTAAAAAAAATTAAAGAAAATTTATGAATTCATGGACATTCGTGATAAGGGAAGGCTTAACAAACGTAAAAGGTGGAACAGGGAGGGCTTAAAAGGCAATGTGTCATCAAAAAATGACAATCAAAACAACTAAATTGAAAGGAATATTAAATCGTGATAAAGTACAGAATTAGTCTCGAAAGAATACACTGCTCTTGATACTATAATTAACGGCGACCGTTCAAATAAACCGAAGTATTACTAAATTAAATGTAACTAATGTACTAGCTAAACAGTGGTCGGCAAACTTTTTGTCGCGGCCCAAAGCACTCTTTTCAGGGATATTGAAGGCCCACTACATAAAACACTACGAAAACAGTGGCGGATTTAAGATATTTGTTACACGGCGAACATACTGCTATATCATCATGTAAAACTAAGCATAAAACGAAAAATATACACGCGAAGCGCGAAAATTTTTTCAATTACATATATACCGTAGTTAAAGTTGGCAAAAATTATAGTTCGAACGGCACTCAGGAGTCTGGACCACATTTGGCACGTGAGCCTTTCCAAGATGTTCCAATTTAAAAGTCCCATGTCACACCAACTTAAAATAAATAAAATAACGTGCAATGAATGTGCGGCTATCACGCGGCCCACAACTACATGATAACAGTAAACTATTCAAAGTGACTCGCGGCCCACTAAAAATGGCTCTGCGGCCCACATTTGGGCCGCGGCCCACAGTTAGCCGACCACTGGGCTAGTAGAAAATATCGTTTGGATGGAGTATGGTCCGTACAACAATATACGGTTAAAATATTTTGAAAAATTAAATGAAGATAACAAAATCTTCGGGCTCTGTAAATCGGAATATTATTTTTTTTCCCATATAACATTATTGTTAGGGGTTAAAAAACCATTTATTCCATCAAACGGTGTTATTAACTTTGTATATTTTTTACTTGTTGTTTTCGTTGCATGTTTATATTTTTATGTTGTATATTCAAATCCGACCTTTTATTGAAAACTGGAGCACAACCCTGCCTTATAGCACAACAAAAGTAAACAACACAACTAAAATCGCTGTACCGTAACATACCAGACGTTTGGAAGCCGTGAAGCAGCAAAGTTCGATGGAGATAGCCTTGAACATTTCACAATAAACCATGTATTTATATAATCTTGCAAGGCGTACATATTAAAAGACAATGGGGAGAAAACTTGAAGAGGTATCGTTCTTAGTAAAATAGCTCAACTAACAAAAATGTATACCTAGGTTTTATTCAATAAAACAATGTATACCTGTTTTTTATTTCATTAAACAATGTATACCTGTGTAATATTTTCTATTAAAAGTGTATTCATTTATTATAGTTAAGTAGTAATTGTTTGTTTTCCTAACCTCCTACAAATAAACCCGTTTTTGCAGCAAGAAATTTATAAAGAATTTACTAGAAAAGTCCTAAGCGTAGCGTCTTTAAAATACCAATTTTATAAATATGAGACATTGGAACACGCTTTTCCGCGTCGTTAAGTGTTTTCGCAATCCATAGAGAAGTAGCTTAATCACCCAAGGGTGTCGGCTACGATGGTATTGCATGTGTGCTATGTTACGCAACATTTAGTTTGAAAAGGGATTTTTTTGTTTATTCGCCATCAGAACTACGGACAAAATTTTATTGTTGATATTAGCGCTCCGCCACAGCAGGGTGCCGAGAGACCTTGCTAGATGAATCGCGCCTTCCCATAATAACATTTCTTCGCTCTCAGCTGCTATGTGTGCATATGCCTCTATTGTCGTTTTAAGAACTCCTGGTCTACTCTAAATCGCAAGAGTGAAGCAATGTGCCTTTCTTTTCATCACAAAAGAAAAAAGGAGTCGGCTGACGAACATTTCAAACTCCTTTAGTTTAGACTACATTTGAGAGAAAAATCCTCCAAAATCTATACTGTCAATATGTTTTTATGATTTGTAGTTAATATAGGCAAAATAAAAAAATATTTGAGTTAGAGTTTTGAAATAGAATTTTATTTCAAATCTAGAAAATGACTCCAAGTTGGTTGATACAAGTTTGGAAATACAAGATAACTTTGGTTATCGTGTTGTCACCTTTGCTGTTGTTGCCATTGCCTTTGGCTCTGCCAGGACCGGTAAGCCAAAATTGTACTAAATAACTTCAATATTAAAATGGACAACATGAAGCTCTTAACTGCTTAAATAATTAGTCTTTTGTGGAATTTTAATTAGAAATTTGACCGGACTTATCATGAATTAAACTGAGCGAAATATAGTTTAAGCTAAGTTGATTTTAAGAAAAAATTAATATTTTTTCATTGAAATTTTATTAATTACGTTATTATTATAAATTATTAATTTTGTTTAATCCTTTGTACCAGAAGCAATGTAAGAAAAAGTGTACCTTGAGATAAGAAATGGCATGCAACAAGTTAATGCATCCTAACCTTTTTACGCCGAGTTTAATTTTACTTTTTAACCTGTGCCATCACTGTACTTTTTTTACCCCCAAAACGGTACACCCAAAGTTATTTTTAGGTAAAAGATTGTCATAAAAACAATTGTTATTAGAAACACCTGTTTAACGCTTAATCGCGCGTATCTCGAAAAAAAACATATAGCCTACTACTACTACTGAGTCTTTTTGTTTTAAATTGGCAAACATTAAATAAAAAAGAATAAGCTACGCATAATTATGGCACATAAAAGGTTTGGAATAATGCTCAAAACAACGGCATTTATAGTATTATTGACCAGAAATTAGACTGTAGAGTTACGAGCCACATGACGAAAAAAAGGATAGAATTTTGTCTTTGGACTGATTAGATTGAAGTAAAACTGATAAAAGTACATCAAAAATCTCATTTGACGTCAATGTAGGGTCATAGTTCAAGTAATTTAAGAAACGTGTTGATCTCAAACAAACCGGTGTGCTATTATGCAATAAACCAAGTTTATCGCGCGAAACGCTAAAAATTGCGTCTAATTGGTTTCAGTTGGCGAAATGTTTACCTTAAAATACAGTGCAAAAGATGTTAGCCATACGCGGCCCACAACTACATGAGAACACTATACTATTAGCCACTAAAAATGGCTCTGTGCGGCCCACAGATTGCCGACCACTCCATTGGGTTGTTGGGTTTTTATTGGAAATTTTGGACAAAAACCCGGCGTCGCCCGAGTATTGACCAGTTTAATTCTATCCCAGTGTTGCCCAGGTTAAAGAAATATTTACCAGTTTAATCTAACTTCAAGTAAATACGTAATCCCGGAACCAAGCTGCATCAATCGTAAGAAAAATATGCTGTAAAAATAAAAAATTGCTTACTGTTTAAACTGTTTGAATAAACTCAATATTTTGCAACCTCTGCCTAAATTTTACGGTGAAGAAATACTGTTTACACTGTTAGAAAATCACTAATAAATTATTTTTGGAAAGGTTTGTTGTAGGATATCAATGTAAGTTTCCTGATGCCTAATCAATGTATTTTTAGGATACGACCCGTGTGGTAGCAGTATTTGTTCGACCTGTGGGATATTCAAGCAAACACGTAATTGCGGTACCGAACGGCAACCAACATAAGAAAAATCCGGAACCCGTTTACATTGCAAAATTGTTGTTGGTAAACCGCCGCAGGCGCCGCAATAAACGCGATATTTTGCCTAAACTTTTGCGTGGTTAAAAACACTGTAACAAGGTTAAATGGAGTAAAAGTTAAATAGGGTATTTATCAGTTTAAATCTGACTGTCAAAGGACTAGTGAGCGTTCTACCGGCGATTTAAATCAATTACAACTGCAATAGGTGCAAACAATTGCAAAATCTATTGAGTTTTTGCGTGGTTTAAACAAAATGAAACAATTTATTGTGCGGTTGGATCTTTATCACTATTGCATATTCATGTACTTGCATACTTGACCTTGTGTCAACTTTGCTGGCCCCGTAAATAGAATGATTATAAAAAATGAATCGTGACATCCTCGCCAGGGAGCTAAATAATGCGAAAATATATTTCTAAATGGCATAACAGTTTTACTTAGGCGTAAAGGTTGTACTACAATTTCGCAACACATATTTTACCACGTGATGTGTTTTTTTGAATTTCGCGGTGATCGGAGAACATGTAGCTTATTGTAAATCAAAAAAGGCGCTGGTTGTCCCTTGACATTTTGCGACTGATTGCGTTTAAAATTCCACAACAAGAATAAAAGCGCTGCAATAAACGCAATATTTACAATAAGCTTTGGCCTAAATTATACTATCAAAATATTCCCGGGTAAGTTTCTTATACAATATCCGTTTATTTCCTAATGACTAATCAAATTATTTTATGGATACGACCAGTGTGGTAGCAGTATTTGATCGACTTGTGTGATATCCAAGCGAAGACATAATCCCGGTACCAAACAGCGTCTAACGTAGGAGAAATACTTAACCCGTTTAAAAGTGAAACTTGCCTATACTGGTAAACCGCCGCAATAATACCTGCCACTAAAACAAAGTTTGGAAAGATTGAACGTGTAAAGACTGAAATGCATATGTCTATGATAAAATAGTATATATTTGTAAGGAATCATCATGTGGTTATGTGATCATCCTGATGGCTATTTACTGGATCAGCGAAGCTGTGCCCCTGGCCGTTACAGCTTTCCTTCCACTCATCCTCTTTCCGTTGATGGGAGTGATGACGTCAAAAACTATTAGCATAGCTTACTTCCCGGACACGATTTGGCTTTTCATCGGAGGTTTAATTATTGCAGTGGCCGTAGAAGACTCGGGCTTTCACAGAAGGATAGCCCTACGAGTGCTACTCCTTTTCGGCACCAAACCTGGATGGTAGTATGATTTGTGTTGTACATTTACTTTGAAGACGCTTCTTAATTTGGCGACTAGGGCTGAAATATCTTATATATGCATTAGCCGCTCCATTTATTCATCCTTGATGAGTTAATTGCAGTAGGACACAATGCAAAACCATCTAAATCCAAACATATTGTGTAAACGAACCCGTTACGTTATGTGGGCTCTTAATCACTATTGCGCATTACGTTTGTAACTTTGTTAGTCTCGTGTTACAGCCGATCATTTAAAAAAAAAAGGAATGTGGCAACTAACACGTAACAAAAAACATATTACAGTTAGCGTGAAATTTTCGGCAGTTCGCCAAATAGTGCAAAACTTTTTTTTTAAATGGCATTTGATTTCTACTTATGCCTTAACGTTGAGCTGCACGTTCGGTAAATGTAAATTCCAAAACAAGTTATCGGTTTACTTTTGGCATTTCTCGGTGATCGGAAAACATAAACAAAAAAGTCGGTGGTCGTTCCTTGACTGTTTGCCACTGATTTCAAATGCTGATTTGTGTCTAAATCGATTAGCTAAATGCTTCCCCACAATAAGAGTAGTTAACACCTTATGGATACGGAGTTCGTGTGGAAGCGTCATTTAATCCACAGGGGTGGTATGTCCCATTTAGATGTTCTGTTCATTGCTAGAGATAAGGCGGAGAAAGCTGAAGTGAAAACCGGTTTCTTTCCTGACGGCACATCCCACCATAAATGGCTTCGCTCGAACGTTTAAACTAGTATGTCCTGGGTGATCAATAGGCTATCCAACTGGGAAAAAATGTGTTGTCGCGGAATAACGACAGCTTAGCATAACCCCACTGAGTTCTGTGTAGCCGCCACAGAGAGTGGCAAGATCGCGGCCGGTTACTAACCGACCAATAGTTTACTATGTCGCGGGTCTTATTACTTTCAGTGGGTTTTTTGTTGTCTGTGCTGAAAAGATAATACGAGCTAAGTCAAGCCAAAGGGTAGTGGCTTTTCAGATTTTTTTTTTATGTTTTTCAGTATTTTTATGTTTTCAGTGACCACGGAAATCTATGTAACAGTGGTTAAAGTCGAAATCTAATGTTTTTTCTACATTTCGTTTCACCAGGCCTAAACTCAAACTGTTTTGCCGGTCCACAACATTTCGATTGGTTAAAAAAGCTACGTTGTGTCTTTTATGATTTGGGAACAGGAATGCATAATATTAAATATCACGCCAGCTGCTTCCAAACGAGTTGTATCTCAATCGCGTGCATTGCTTAGATGTAAAGGGCTGAGATCGAACTTTCGGATACCTAGAACGTTGCGATCACTGCCTTATCTGCCTTATTCGAATGTTCCGTTACATCCCTGCGCAGCATGTGATATTTTTTTTTAAAAACATGTCTAATAAAATTGTAAAACAGAAAAAGGCATTTAGCGTGGTTAAACAAAATGTAAATAAATTTGTAACGTTTTTTCCAAATGTATATGTTTATAACTGGAAAAAAGGATGTTAAATACAACGTAAAACTTATACGACTCGTGTGGAAGCGACAGTTATTTCGAGTGGGTTAAAGTTTATTAGAAGTACTATTTAACGAAGAATACGCGATCTAATTTAAGAATTAAATTCCACCGATTTTATTATGATAGGTACCTATTTTAGTTATACCAAACACCACTTAACGTTGCTAAAGCCGCATGTATTGCTGATTATTTTAAAAAACGATAAAATCTTATGATGCCCTTGTTGAAGTTGCTCACGATTTTTGTTTTATGGCGACATAATTACGTGATTGAACAGATATCCAACATGCCCCCTCTTCTTATGTTTTGTTTAGAATTAAAAATGTTGCACCACTTGAGCACTGTACCATGTTTCTCTTCTATAATCTAGTGATTCATAAAGCTTAAGTATAACGGCTCATAAAAGGTATTGTGTTTACAGTTTGATGTTCAGCTTCATGGTTACAACTTACATATTGTCAATGTGGATAAGTAACACTGCGACTACTGCGATGATGCTGCCAATCGTGGAAGCGGTTTTCCATGAACTTAAAGCGGACGAAAAGCGAAAACTACAAAATGTAATAATACAAAAATGTTTCGCGATATTTACTTGATAGAATTCAAAGCAAATAAAGTATGAGGCCTTGACTACCATTGGGCAAGTTTTGTAACATGGGATGCTTTTGCTGCCTGCTGGTAATTAGTTACGAGAGTTACACACATATATTCGAAAAGTATCTGAGCAAGAATATTATTAAATGGTTTTAGCAAACATTTACCCGAACTACAAACGATCTCGGGGATTTTAAAGTACCGAATAAAAACTTCCACTTCGGTTCGATAATAATAGTTTTGAACCAGTTTATAAAAGCCTTTTCTGGTCTTTAAAACAAACCATATGCTAAATTTAAAACTGTGAAATTTTTTTATGTTTAATTTAAAATAAGTAAAACTTTTGGCCTGCGGTCTTGTCTTAAACTAATCTAGTTTTCTTGTTTTTTGTCTTTCAATTTATACATTATAAATCCAATTGAAAAATTCAACGCAGACCAATGCATTCAAAGGAGCTTATGACAATAAACATGCCAACATTTTAGAAGATGAGAACAGCGAGGTGAGATCATAGTTCAACGCAATGGTTCATAATACAATATAATCCAAATATAATACTTAAAATAATTTTTTTTTTCAGAAAATCAAAGAACAAGATATTGAAGTTGTGGTGACGATGGTAATATTAATTATGTTTTTATTGTCGTCCTAAACAGGCTATATCTAAACAGATTTTCTCCATTTAAGGACGAGGGAAATGTCAGAAAACAAGACAACGCCAACAGAGAGGTAACATTTGTGTCACAAATAAATATGGTAAAGAGCGTACATATTTAGGACTCTTGTCTATGGACCGCCAAGCGTTTTAAATAAATCTGGAAGTGTAAAGCAAAGTTTTGTGCTACTTGCATGATTGATTAACAAACTGGATACTATGGCACGAAGAACCTTATTTTTTTTAAAGCCCTGAACTTTACGATAATTGTTCTAAAGTTCAAATTTGTTTTAAATTTCGATTTCTAAAACTATGTGTGCGTGATCAAGGGCGGATCGAGGGCTTTAAGTAAATTTTATATTCCTTTGAAGACGTTTAACCTTGTTTTTAAGGAAAACGTTACAGTAAAACTTCATTCTTTTCGAGCTACGCGCAAATGTTTACTATTTCTATAAATACGGACACCATCGCATTGAAAAACGATAATTTGACAAAAAAGCATTTTTGTTGAACCTTGCCCATTTTCTAGTTACACTGCCTCAAAAACTTGGATCTCTCTCATTAACGCATCTCTTCCAAGTTAGTCTATCAATACATTTTTTGCGCTATGGGTGAATCTATAACTCACTTGCAATATCGCAATAGTATCAAATAGTAAAACGTCTCTAATTACTCGCTTTTGAACTTTGCGTGAACTTTTGACGTGGTTTCTGTAAAATTGCGGGGTCAATGGCCCTCATAACTTATTTGCGAAATCACCTTGACAAATGCCATTATATCGAGTCATGTAAGAATACTGATCATATTCTCAAGGTGTCACGTTCTCTTTTCAGTTAAACATTTTGTCAATTTAAACTTAATGAACGCAAATTTCATTGCTCAGCGGGATGGTTTTGTCACAATCTCCTGTAAAATTTGAATATTAATTTTAAGCACTTTTCTGCACAAGTTCGACCGGCAATTGAAAGTTTCTTAACGTTACATGTAGCCTACCATTAAATCACGCTGTGACGAATTTTGTGACATTATCACCCCTTTCATAAACAACAATCTTGGATCCGCTTTCAAAATCTTGAACAGGCTTTAGCTAAACATATATTATCTGCTTAAGGTTGAGGAAAATGACGGAAAACAAGACAACGCCAACAGCGAGGTAGTATTTGTGTCACAAATACATATGTTACATTTAAAAAAAAAACTGTAAAGACTCTAAAACTGTAAAGTCCAATTTTTTTGAGGAATTTTGTTTGCATTTCTTTACACGTTCGTCAAAAGAACTTCTGTTGCAATTTGTTTTGAATTTCTTATTCTGTTTACTGGCCTATTAATTATGGGTGTTATTGTTTGTCAAACGAAACAAGGAGGAAGAAAAGCTCAACATAAAGATGGATGGCATTATCAAAGGGATAACTATTTGTGTTCCATACGCAGCAAGTATAGGAGGAACTGCCACCTTGACAGGAACAGCGCCTAATCTTGTTTTAGCTGGACAATTTGAAGTGTAAGTATTTTTTTTACTGCTATCAGGCCAACGGTAACCGGAAGATAATATCACATCAACTAATTTATGTTGTTAGGTTATTCCCTAATTCAACTCAACAGTTGTCATTTGGAGGATGGTTTGCTTATGCCTTTCCGGGATCCTTGATGACACTTCTTCTTAGTTATCTGTGGTTGAGGTGGCTGTTTCTAGGTTTCAAGTAAGTACTAATAAAAATAAAACAGACCTTGATCCCATTTTCGGACAAAATTTGTTTACAAAAAAAGATTGTTAAACTATAAATAGGCTACGGTGGATATTTAGCAATCCACATATAGGGGTGCCATATAATTCACTCACAATATATGGTTGGAAAAAATCGAACAAATGTTATTCCGCCTTCACAATTTACAGTGTGCGGCCATACCAGTTTCAAAATTCGGTACTGAGAATGCGCACGTCGGACTCTCGGGTAGTTTTACATGGTCTTACTCGAGTCCCGAGTCCGACTCCAGCTAAACAACCCGATTCCGTCGAGTCTCGAGTCCGACTCCGATTTCGCAGCCCTGGTTTGAAGTTCCTTAATTTAATTTGCTTCATGTCGGTAACAGTATAAAGTCGTTGGCTGCATGCACCAGCGGCTGCATCAAAACAGAAGGAGAGAAAAACGCTCAAAGGGTGCTAGAAAAGGAATACCAGAAGCTTGGGCCTATGAGGTTTGAAGCCAGTGGCGCAAAACTATATATGTTAAACGCTTTTAACAATTTTCATCCTGGATGTTTAATTTATATATTTTCGTATATTAAAAGCATTTGTAAATGTAACAGTAACAGTTATCCTTTTGAATATATAGCTCAATATATTCTGAATTTGAGTTTTTGCCTGTTTTGTGCTATGAACCCCAATTTGGGTATTTTTATCTTGAGATGCATTGTGATATTTTGCGCTTGTTTAACTATTTTTGTTTGAAATATTGAGTTTACTTCTCGCAATATTATTTCAATAGTTACCCGAACAACTCTTTCTAGATGGGCAGAGGGAACAGTTCTAGTTTTGTTCGTATCTACTGCCCTCTTGTGGTTTTTCCGCAATCCTGGATATATTGACGGCTGGCAGGTTATCTTCAAGGCCGGTTACGTGTCAGACGGAACTGTTGCCATGACAATGGCATTCCTCCTTTTCATTCTTCCAAACGAGCGTCCGGAGTTTCTGTGCAATTCAAATACTGGTGAGATGGAAATAAATATAGTAGGCTAACCTCAATTTAATTCAATATTATGCTAAGGCAACGTTTCTCAACCGAGGCCCGAAGCCCCCCAGCAGGGGAGCCGTCATCACGGTTTCACAAGCTTTTCTTATTTAAATTATTCAAATATTTCGTTTTTATAATGACTTTAGAGACCTCCATTATGACTATGTGAAGCTTTATTTCAATTCGTGAGCAAGAAAGAGGCACAAAGTGTTGAGATCCCAGGATAAGGGGCCACCACTCATGGAAGGTTGAGAACCACTGGGCTAAAGCAATATCAGTTTAGGTTTACTTAATTATTTCAATATAATACGTAATTTTATTATGAGAATATTTCGTAACGTTTACAAAAAACGCATGCGGCTCTTACATTCTTGCTGTATTTCAGATTTTTAAGAATGTGTCGATTTCGTTTTTTTTGCCTTTCACGCTTTCCGCAAATCTTGTTTGCCATTTTGTAGGATGTTTAGTCTTGTTAAGAGGGAAGCATTTCAGCACAACTCAATTTCAATAGTTAAAAATTAACACAACAGTTAACATAAATATAATAAAGTCCCTATTCAATTTACAAATTGTGCCAATTTTTAACAATATATACAAGGGTTGGCCAAACCGTAGGTCGCGAGTCGCATGTATCCCCTGAAGCAGTTTTATGCGGCTTCTATAAAACCAGGTTGTATTTGAGTTTTTAAGGATGGTTTTCCACAAAATTTCGTGTATCAATTCTCATGTGCTAATTTTTTTGGCCTATTTTAACTACTCTAGGCAAATTTACTGCTTACAGGATGTTTTTTGTTGCAAATTTTCTGTGACTATAGGGGGCCAGAGCCGTTTGCATCAGTGCCGTAATTGTAACACCTTTTAAAATAAGATAAAGACACACTATGTATTTTTGCGCTTCATGGTTTCTGTACAAAAATACAGCAGTGGAGTAGTTGACTGTTACAAGCTATATTATTTAATCTGTGGTCAGCAAACTGTGGACCGCGAACGAAAGTCTAATTTTTTTTATTTGCGTCATGCATTATGTATCCCCTTAAATGAAGTTATAAGATACGCAAATTTTTGTTTGTGCTACCGTCGATTAACTGGATTTCCGCTGCATTTTCCGCTGCGCACGAAGTCGCTCGAAAACAACAGGGATTTTTAAGATTAATCGTTTTCTGGAATAACTTTACGTCATGCTAAACTTTTCCATGCCAGCAGTAAAGCCGATGGTATACACGAATAAACTAAAAAACAAAAGTATTTGTTACTATACGATACATTTAATTACTGTTTGAAATACAATTTCATTTTTAAAGAAAAAAAATATAAAGAACCAGTTAAAGCAATCCTCGACTGGCCAACATTACACCGCATGTTTCCCTGGAGCGTCGCTTTTTTGTTGGCTGGAGGCTTTGGGCTTGCAAAAGGCGCTGTCGTAAGTGTACATACTTTGGTATAAAAACAGTAAAAATTCGACAACCAGAAAAAGGGGTGTGTTTATTGAACATTATCCGCTTCACCTAACATATAACGTATATGCTGATTCGCTATGAGTAACCCAACTAGGAGTCCCGACTTATTTAATATATTTCGCAACATTATATGCACAACCTAAATGTTATACAGAGGCGTTTATTTTTTGGCCGTTAAGGTTTCTGGATTCTCTGCTTGGATGGGCAAACAATTGACGTTTCTGAACGGGATTGACGCCTGGGTAATATGCCTAGTCATCACCATTGTGGTTTGCTTATTCACCGAATGCTCCAGCAACACGGCAACCGCATCACTGTTTGTTCCCATACTGGCGCAACTGGTAAATGGTATAAACTTGACAGTTGTGTACTACCTTAGTTTTATTTTGTTTAAATGCTATAACAGTTTCATTTTGTATTTGGACAAATCACTGAAAACAGTGCATTTTCACTACTTGGATATGCAGTAAAGATGGAAATCATCTAGTATCCGTTATCTCAGTTGTTAAAATCCAGGAAAGGAGATTCCTTAAAGTGTAGCCTTGTATCTATGAATGTATTTGGCTGAGCTTGGCTGCCAGACGAACGCCACTCCGCATAGCAAGACAAAAAAACGGAGAACTAGAAAAAAACTGCATTTCTCAAGCGAGCGGCTCGCAATACTCCACATAGAATGATTTTCCTTGGTAGTATGTGTGGCGATCTTTAACGTTAATACCTCACAACGCCAGTGCAGCGACAGAAAGTTACCTTGCAAGTAAGCTATTATCCCGCGATATATATACTTTCAGTGCTAATAAACTGTCTTACATGTATTTTAGCGATGTTGCCCTGGGATGATTCAATATAAAAATAAATTGTTATAAAGGCCTAATTTAGCTTCGACAGACCCGGGAGTTTTGTCTGCGTACCGTATTTAATAAAAGGGAAAATGGTTGCCAAAAAAGTATACACCTCACATTAGGAAAAGCTTATTATGACCCGAGTACTGGTAAAATGCTTTTGTAAAATACAAAAAAAAAACACGAAAGGCACCATTTTATTCTAGACTAGACGAATTCCTAAGCGTAGCCGCGGTAAATATATAAGGAAGTTGCAGGTTTAATGCTATTTTGCTTAAACTTGGAATAAAATTTACTTGGACTATACTGGCCCTGTCCAGGCTACGTTAAGAAATTACTCTTGGAAGCAAAACGATATTTTATGTGGTTACACGAAATGTAAGAATAAAGCTCTGATTCTTGATTATTATTACGTTATGTTGTACCATTCCCGTTTAACTAGGTTTGCTGAAGCCTTGAGTTAAACACTGATTGTAATAACTTATAGAATCACTACAGCCATATTGCAAACACGGATTTGCGCACACAGAAACAAGTCTAAAATCAGTGTCTGGGTCCCATAGCTTAAATTGTCACATAAAAGGCGTAAGGAAAATACAATTGCGAAGAGGGATAATTTTTTGTATTTACCTAAGTTGGCCAAAGTTGTAATTTTAATAGAGCCCTTATGCTACGAAAAAGTTAAATAAAACATACGCGCTGAGCACCAAGTTATTTTTTAGTTAGGCTTGGTAAAGTTAACCAAACAATATACACAGTAGATCTCCATCAACACCATCGATTTTTTCGTGCGGAACGATTTACCCTCAGTTGGATATTTGCGCAACGTTTGAGAATAGGTGATGTTTTTAAGATTAGTTTTACGAGTTCACGGTATGGCGCAATTTTGTTACGTCATCCCTAATCAATTGTGCCAAAATCATATTTGATAAAAATAATCATACCGAGCAAAATTCAATATTTTGGTAAACCCACCAGAATAATTTTGCTTTTATAAATAAAATAACCTACGTAAATCAAGTCAGCCTACAATTTGCATTTTGCCATTTTTTCAAACAAAAAAAGAAATTTCGTTTTTTTTTCTTTTGCACACTAATTTAATCAACGTAAATTGAGTAGAAAGTCACTCTTGGTGATTTCCTTAAGTTACTTGTTAAATGTTAACTTCTATTGCATTCTACTCTTTAGGCTCAGATACTTCAGATTCACCCGCTTTACCTACTCATAGCTCCAGTGATCGCGTCTTCAATGGCATTTATGTTGCCTGTAGCAACACCACCTAATGCCATCGCATTTTCTTATGGACACCTGCGAGTTTACGACTTGGTGAGAATTATTTTTGCAAAAATTGTTTTAGACTGGTAGAAAAAGTAATTTGACAACTTTAGGAGTAATGGAAATATTGGAGCCACGGGTCTCATAACTAAATAGTAAAAAATGCTATAATTTATGTAGATTAAAGCAGGTTGGATGATTAACCTGATTGGCATTGTGGTCATCACTTTCTTCATCAACACTTACGGAAAAGCGTTTTTCGGCCTCGATGATTTTCCCGCCTGGGCTGCTATAGCAGAAACTGTGGCGCCAACATCTGCTACAAACACAACTTTGCGACTTCAAACCACGCCCACTCCATAAAAAAATAGGCTGTCACTTTCCAATGTTGCTAAAATTTTTTGAAAAATGATTGTAGGCCTATAGCGTTACAATAGGTAATCATTTTAACTTTATGTTTTATATCAACAGGAACAAGTGTAGAGCAAACTGCATCCTAAATATCACGACACTCATGTAATTTACAATCACGAAACGGTTTCAGTGAGGGGCTTAACTATTCATAAATGTTAATACTTTGTAAGCGTTGTGTATAAAGCTTCCCGACAGCCTTCTTCGGTTGCGTATCGCTCAGTCACCTAGCCATAATATAAATATAAGTCATTATTGGGGCAGTTGGCAATATCGAATCGTTTTGGCCGGATGTTGCCAGGATGAAAAATCACGATATTTCGCCTATGTAGTTGTAAATATGATTTTTTTTTAATTGCTTTCTTTCAAGATAGAGGCAAAAGCAGCGTGTAAAATTCTTGTTCAATTCCGCAAACTCCGCCAAGTGAACTAAACTTGACTTCCGGGTAGCGTCGGCTGCACGCGTTCCATGCTGCCATGCACCACGTTTTAAAAGGTGTACATGTGGGCTCTGACACAAAAAAGTTAACAAAGCTTGCATTAAATAAGGGTGGTTAACTTGTCAATTTCGAGCAAATAAACGCATTTTTCGTGCTTCGCGCGATTAAGCTACGTTTTGCGCATACAAAAATAAGTGTTTTTAAGTTTTTATTTTTATGACATTATTCCTAGAAGCTTGGATTTCACCCCCGCAATCCTGGATCTCCTCCTGGTCTTCAGTAGCCTAGTGCGCTTTTTTTTAGTAGCGTGCTTATTTTTTTGAGTAGCGTGCTTATTTTTTGGTTTGAGCAGATGGTAACCCTGGTTATAAGGTATAAAAATCAATTCCACATAATCGTTTGGTTAAGTCGGGTTATAATTAGTGCTACTTACAGATAACACGGTGCAAGAACATTTTGTTGCAGGGGGAAATTTGGTAGGAAAAGTAAGAAAAAGGCCATACGTTTTCTAGTGTCTATACCAGTAGTTCTCAACCGGGGGTCCGCGGACCCCTGGGGGTCCGCAAAACGTTTTCAGTGGGTCCATAAAAACTTATAAATATATCATTATTCAATTAACGCTAGGAAATAACTAACGCTTGGTAACATGCAGTGTTCCCTCTAAGGTGCGCAACTGCGCAATTGTACAGCCACACCAGACAAATTGCGCAGTAAAATTTGCCTTTGCGCACTTAAATCATTCTCATACTAAAACCAAAAATCTTCACTTTTTTAAGTTTGAGCATTTCGCATTTGGCTATCTTTTTATTGATGTTTGTAGCTAAAAGCAAGTAAAAAATTTCACATTGACGATTTGTGTCAAATTCGCATTGACGATTGTGACGTAATAAATTACTTTGTCTAATCGGTTTTCAACATCCATGCTGTGTATGTTTTTTATCTCACGTAGAATTAAATGTCTTCTCAGGAAAATCAAGAAAAAAATAGTTTAGAAAAGAGCTGAACATAGCAGTGCAGTGTTTGACAATAATTCGGGATCTTGAAACCGAAATTTATTTTCAGGACGTAAATTTTTAACACAACTACAGTTTTTACGCGATTTAGGTGCAGATACAGCTGTGGGGTCAATAATGGCGCCCTCACAAATTGACAAAATCATCTTGATAAATGCAAATGAGCGGATAGTTTGTGATTCTTGATTGTTCGAGAAAAGCATCACGCATTATGTTTGTAAAATTAAACCTTTTGTCAATTTAATCCAAGTATTCGGATTTTTTTTCGCGCGTCCGCATTGTTTGCCATATCCTTGTTTTATGTCGTCACGCTTTGTGGCGTCATCTTTAAAAGTTTCAAGCCTCGTCCCCAATACAAAAAACATTGATCTGCCGCGAGCCCCTGCCAACGCAGCCGTAAAATATTCTTGCGCACCACAAAAATATTCTTGCGCACTACAAAAAATATTTGCGCAGTAGAAAATTTTCTTAGAAGGATCACTGGTAACATGCAAATCACGATCTTGGTAAGTGATAAAACCACAGTATTGTAATCTCATCGAATGTGAGAGGACCCTTCCATTGTGATGCAACACAATAGATGGTAAAATGGAAGGCGGAATTAACAGTTCATATGTAGGCTACTGGACTTTGGTTTATGGCTTATTCTATCATTGTCAAAGATGGCGTCTAGAGTCTAGCATTGTCAAAAACACAACCACGCATTTTCTGACTTGGGCGATTCATCAGCAGATATCACTTAAACGTGTCATAAAGAACCACTGGTCTATACGCAATAAACAGCTTCTATAACTCTAGTAGTGACTGGTGTTGCAACGAGTCTGTTAGGTCGATCATAGTCTATTGCAGGACCTTAAACATTTTGCGCCGCGCTCCCCCTCCTAGACCAAATTTATTGAAACTCTCGCCAACCTATGCATATAATATGTTTCGTATAGTGTTATAGGGCAGGTCTATTTACGTCGCCTTTTGAATGAACATTTACTACCATTTAATAGATTTTAGCGAAGCGCGAACATTATTTGCAATTACTTGAGAATAGGAAAATATAGTTTGGTGGGCATGGCGTAGTGCCCTTCCTGGATCCACCCCTGCTTCTGATATAGTACAATCCATGTATTGTGAAAAGTTTTGTAAAATAAGTACCCCAAAAATGCCAATATGTGTTTTATGACGTCACACTATCGAACACTGTAAAACTGAGTTTCAGACGAATCATTATTATATACCAGGAGCGACTAGGCGTGGCCAATACGCGGCTAGCGAGCCGCATGCGACTCTTTCTTTCTTGTTGCAATTTTGTTTTAGATTGTAAGTCAACTTCGGATATGTCGCCAATTTACTTTGTCACTCACTTTCAGTTTAAAGAATACCTATTATTACTAATTAAATATCATAAGCTGAACATTGCCTAATCAGCGAGAGATATACTTTCGTTTGCTTTCTGTTCAATTTTACGCGTTTCAAACTTTCAATCACTATACCAGTATGTTTTTATACGTAAAAAGTGCGTTTAGTCATTACCAACACATTTGAAAAAGATTTTTGCTTTTCAAACTGTATATATGGCAAAGTAGAGTCACCCTGATTACTGCCATTGCCAAGGAACGAGCGTCAGCCATGATAGTGACCTGCAAAGAGGACTTGTGAAGTGTGTCAATATTTCGGAACAACGGAATATGGCATGCAAAAAAATTAAATAAAAGAAGCGTCTGTAGTTCCCAGGGGGCAGCAAAAGGCTGTGAGTTATTTCGTGTTAAAAAGCATTTTCAGAGATTTGGAGTTTATACTGTATCACCCACCGGAAGTAACTAGTATCTAAATCAGGGGTTCTTCAACTTTTTTTACCGAGGACCCGTTTTTTTTGCTTCGCGTGGACCACGGTACGCAAGAAAATTTCGAAAGAAATAAAGATCTGGCCTTTATATTTGGCATAGCTGTTTCACTTAGATAAATTAAACTTAAATATGCAGATAAATTTAAAATCTACCTAACCTAGTGCAAAGCGAGTTTGCATTTGCTAACGAACTAAACATTTTTAAAGCGCATGTTCAAAGTGAAAAATTATAACACTTTCCAACCCTGCTAAAGGTAGGATAAGCTAGAAAGTTTTAATCGCCTCCTTGAGTAGTCCTGAAATTAGATATGTAACACATTTTAAAACCCTTTAGGAAAACTTTGTCACTGGTTTCTGTGATGTACAACTAAAAAAGTCACAAATTACGTTTCGCGTGACCCATTTAATTCTGAAATAGATTGTTTAAGCTCGGGTTTCCAACCTGGGGGCTATGAGCCGTTTTCAAGGGGGCCAGGAAAAAAAATGAAAATTATTAATTTATCATCATTACCAAGTCTGCTCAACCATAACAAAATAATAAATTAAAAGTTAATAAAAATACTAGTACGGCAATAGGCTACTTCTTGGTCTTGAGTTTACTTTCTTTCGTTTTACTTTTATACTTTTACTTTTATACTTTTTTTATATGTAAATTTGGTAAGGGCTAACCCTGCTAAAAGAAGGGAGTAGGATGAAAATTATCTTATACAAGCAATTAGAACATTATCAGAGCAAAAACAAGCTCAACCATCACATCAACTGAATATGCAATAACTAATAGAATTAATGTATTCTCATGTATATTGTGTGTTGTATTTATGTCATTTTATCATTCTAATAACTACCGGTTGCTGTATTAACCATTTCTTAATTGAAATGACATTTCTTAATTTTTTTAAAAGGTTGAAAAAATTAGGGGGGTGGCATTAATTAAAATTTTTTAGGGGGCCACTGTTTAAAAACGGTTGGGAACCCCTGGTTTAAGCCTTGCTAGTCTCAGACGAGGCTGCAGCATAGTTGTAGATGACTGATTTTTGTGAGTAGGGCCATCTGAAACCTATTTTGAAGTACGGGGGAGTAGTGTTTCGGAAAAATGTGCCAATTAAAAATATCAAAGTGCTTCACTTAATTATCTTAGTAAGTCTAAGTATTTCCACCCAAAAAAACGGCATTTTATTATATCCTTTCTACCATTTGTAAGGTGTGGCTCTGGGCGGTAAACGCGCCAGAAATGTGGCTCTCGCAGACTGTTTAACTGCCCCTGTTAAGGACGAAAGGCATAATCATAGGCTTTAAGAAAATAAAAAGGGCAATATGCCTATGTCATCGGTTCTCATAAGTCAATAGAAAAGAGCGTATATCATCTCTCGAAAAATTTACAATACAGAAATAAACAAATCATCGAAGGTATAACGGCCTTACTCAATTTACAGTTTGTCTAACTCAGGGATGTCCAACAAGCGACACGCGTGCCAAATGCGGCACGCGACCGAATGAAAAATGGCACGCAAGCCCTCCCCCAAAAAACTAAAATTGTTATTTTGCCAATTGCCAAAAAAGCTCAATTTGTTATTCAGCCAATTGTCAGAAAATACTAAGTTTGTTATACAGCCAATTGCCATTGTTTGTTCACAATATAAAACAATCGCGGCAATCACGACAACCAACAATTACTTTTAATCAGGGCTGCCACTCCTTGGGATTTATCCCAAGATCTTGGGATTTCAGCCTAGACCTTGGGATCTGGGGATATTCGTTCCATATCTTGGGAATTTTAATTCATTAGCAGGTTAAAATTACAAATATTATTTATACCTATATTTAAGGACCTATTTCCTAAAAAGAATAAGGAAGTGGCTATTTGCCTGGGTCGTGCTGGTACGCATACACTTATTAGTGATTATGCATGGTGTTAGAGCGAGAAACTTGGTTTGCTTTTTCTATGTATTTACTTATGTGATGTAACAATGCTATTTATTTGCTTGTGTGACGAAACATTTAACTTATTAGCTCGTGTGACGGCCTAAATGCTCCAGGCCCAATCGGCGATAATAAGGGGCAAACCTACGGCCGGATCCGCCCACAAATATAGTTCATCCGGCCCGCCGCCTATTTGACAAACGATAGATATGAGTCAATTTTACATACTTTTCGACTACTTAACCATACGTAAGGGCGAAAAAGTGTCGCGCTTCGCGCGAATCATCTTTGTGCATTCGGTTTGTTTACGCTTTGATGCTCTCTTGTAGAACTGCGCTTCTTTACCATTGTGGCGGTGAAGGCTGACAAGTGCGCCGAGGACAAACGGAAAACGAATTTAAAAATATTAGACATACATTTTTTAACTATTTATAGTATTTTTGGCAATTTTTTTTTGTATAAAAACTTGCAAGAAAAAAAACACCGGTATACCAAAAAGAATTGCGCTCGCCAGGTGCGCCCGGATTGACCATTAAAGTTAGATTACCCATCAAAGTTATCGTGTTTCGAAGTAGGTTTATTACAGTTTACATTAGCAGTATGGATGACGACGTGTGGACTCGAAAAAACAATTTACTGCCTCCTTAAATGTAATAGTGCAAAAAAATCCGTGGCCCGCCTGATTTACAGTTGTTCTCTAACATTTTATGTGGCCCGTAGAGACCTTTCTCAGTTTGGTATTGGCCCGCGACTAGAAAAAGGTTGCCGACACCTGTGTTAGAGGTTCAATACACATAGGTGCGCACCGCTAAGTCCGCCACAGTCTCTTATATTTCATCTTTTTTAATCTTGGGATTTTTTTCCAATTCTTGGGATTTTTAGACAAGAAACCTTGGGATAAATTGAAAATCAGAGTGGCATCCCTGCTTTTAATACAGTAACATTATACTGTGTCGAGGCTAGCATTCACATAACTTATATAGCTTGGTGTGAAGAAACAAAAGTCAGCTCACCGAGAGACACTTTAATGTAGTGATTCGCATTTCTACACGACAGTTTTTTTTTCAAGTTTAAATAAACGTTCTTATTTTTGGTAAAAAAAGCGCTTTTATGATTAAAAAGAATTGGTTCGGTTACGAAACTTTGGCACGGGAAGAAGTTATAAGATAAAAATTGGCACGCCGGCATGTTTGAGTTGGACACCCCTGGTCTAACTTATAGAAACGATAAAAGTTATCGCCCTCTTAAACTATTTTTTTTATATGTACGTGCTAGCAACAGTGGGAACTTTAATGCGCGAATCTATTATGTTTTTACCAGAGGGAGGCGGGGTTAAAAAAAGGGTTAAGAACACTGTACTAAGAGTAAACTAGGCACTGCATATTGAATGGTGTCTTGATTATCTAAAAACTAATTCAGGTTTATAGCAATAAATATTTTCGAATGGTAACTTTAAAATTTAATGTACGTTTAAAAACATCAAAAGGGGGCAATGAACGCCAGTTACACTTCAATGGAAACTCAAGCCCAACAATATTGCACATTACGCAAAAAATGTAACGCCGGGCGTTACACAACATTGATGGTCACTTTATAAATAAAAGTAGTTTTCCACAGCTGTTTTCAAGAAGTAAAATAAGTTAATAACATTATTTAGACAGGTTAAGCCACCGTTAGTACATAGATTTAAAATCAGGGCGATTTCTTACTATAGGAGAATAACTGGTTAATACATAATAATAGGCGGGCTGATAAACAAGTAAATTATCAGCTACGAATTTGTTAAATGAAATCCAGAATGAAACGTCCGTCAAAAGAAAATACGATTCATTGCGTCATTGGTACAAGTCCTATTTAGCAAAACGCTTTTGCAAAAGGCGACCATACGACATCATCAGGGTGTAGACAAGCAATGATGTAAAGAATTGATTAAATTCCAAATTGGGCTACTATTTAGAGCAGCCAGTTCTACAACATATGTTGCAAAACCAAACAATTATTGCTTTTCCATAAGGGGGGGGGGGGGGGGGGGGGTCACAAAACATATTAACTACAACGTTTACATTCACAAATGATCAAGGTTAGTTACATTTAAAAAGTCGACACCAATGCACACAAAGGACAGTCAAAACCACAGACAAGTCTGGTTCCAAACAGAACAATTTGAATAAATTCGTAATTCAAAAAAAATACGCATAAATCAATGAAAATAACATAGATAACTAATGTAGATTACGAAACATCAGAAAGCAAGATTTTATTTCGAAAGTAATAAAATATTTTGCTACGGGAAAAAAGTTGCAAGAAAACCAGTTCAAATGTGAAACCTGTACTCGTTGCCTTCTCCTGTAAGAAGAACAACAACTCTGTTGTTAACCCACACAAGCTTGGCAGCATTTAACTTGGAGTGAACCATCCCTCCGTTGCCGTGTTGGGTCTTAGGTAACATGTTGAGCGGATTAATGCTTTTTACGCATTTTACCTGCGACTGCAACATCCCGAACAGACTTGTAGCGGTATTCCAGAAAGCCAACTTGTTTTCTGCAGCACTGTACACACTCAGGTACTTTCCATCGGGCGAGAAGCACAGCGCCGTTATGCGGGTTGGTCCCCGCTGCACTACCTGGTGCTTACAAGTGCGAATGTCGTAAAGAACGATAGCCCCGTTGCCAGCGGCAACAGCAACTCGCCGAGACCGTCCGTCGTAAGAGATTGTGTGGAACTTTGCCAGGGCAGGCACTGCTTCGAGTAAGCCAAAGGAAGCTCTAAGAACCGAAACGTCAATGCAAAACAAAACAATGTCGACCACTTCCACTAGTACGTTATTGATGTCCGATACCATTTTGTCCGCTAACAAGTCGATAATCCGTAAAATCTCTGGCTTCGCTCTGACAAGGACTGAGGCAGCAAGAAGTGCTTGGTGTTGAGGATTGGCAGCAGCTGCGTTGTGACGTGCAACTTCACGCGCAATAGTCGTGATGAAGGTTAAAGGACGAGCGGTTGCGATAAGAGACAGGGAGTGATGAGCTGTTCGACAAGAGTCCGCCTCTGACGACAATGGTAAGCCGCTTTGAATGCTGACAATATGTTTGGGGTACGTTTCGCAAAGCTCCAGCAGACCTAACAAAACCGCTGTGACTTCCATGTAGGGTTCCCAAACTGTAAAGCCCCGCCCTAGCAGATCAATGGCGGCTCTTCTAATTGGTATATGGGATGGCAGTTTGGCAGTTGACGGTTGCAGTAGAAGGTACACCAACGCTTTGCAAGTGTGTCTAGCAAGCGAATAGTCAGCGATACCAAATCCGTCAGGAACATCGGAGTTGCATCGCTGGTGATGACGAGGCTCTAACTCCTGACCGAATTCAGCACCAATGACGCCAAGAATTACAATGGCGGTAGCGTGACGACGTCGAACCTTAGACAAAGTCAATTTTTGTTTAAATAAACCTCTGAGAAAAATCATTAAAGAAAACAAACTGACTATCATTAAAGACAGACCTCATTAAAAGGATGAATTAAATTTCAGTTTGACAAAGAATTTTATGAAACTTTCAACGGCTTCCCAGCCTTGCACCGCCCCCGGGAGTTGTCACATTGCAAACACTTTATGACGAAGTACATGTAAATACCTCGTTTACAACTGCAAAACACGTTTTTAATAACAGTTTCTGCACACCATTTATTAAGTAGAATATGGGGGCGTGTCAAGCGTTTAAATTAGGCATATTTGGAACAGAATAAAACGAGGTGGGGCGGCCAAGTAAATGAACAATACCGCATTCTGAAAAATGGATTTTAAAGGCGTGAGTGGACCAAACCCATACTTGCTTGTAATCGTAGATATATAAGTTATATATTCTGCTGGAAGAGCAACACTCCGTTATATAGTAAACAACATTTCTGACATGTACCAAAAAATCTAGGTTAGTTAAAATATACCAATTTGGAGTAACACACTGAAATTTTAGGTGACCAGAAATGAATGTTTTAAAAAAAATTAAAGATAAATTGGTACATTTTTTCAGGTATTATTGATTGGTTGGTTTAATAGTGAGGCCTAGGGAAACGCAGCGCAATTAAAAAACGGCCCCGTAGTATACGAGGTCTATTTGTGTGTCCGTAAAAGTTAAGATTAAAAAATGGTGTTTTATATTTTAATCTGGTGTAATTTTTCTTAATGCATTGTTTTCTGGATGTGTAGGATATGACATCCGGTTGATATTTTTTTGGTTGCCTGCTTTCAAAGACACGGCACATGGGGTTTGTGTTATCTGATTTAAAGTTCTGACATTCAAAGTACAAAAAACAATAATTAAAAATTCATAAGACCTGCCATGATCTTAAAAACACGGAAGGACTGAAAAATGGTTAAATATTCATAATCGATGCCCAACCTTACCTCATAAGAGAGCTTAGTGTTGGTAGATGTAGACGTGGCTACGGTCACAAGATCCTCGCTTGTTATGCTCGTTCGGTCACCAACAACATCGGCAGCAATGTGTGACGCAGGCGATTCGAGATTGTGAGGTTCGGCGTTAACTGCAGGGTGGTTTATGTAATCAGGCACATGGCGAGACCAGCATTCCACCACGCGACGGCGCCCGAGGTGGCCCATTTGGCGAAGCTCAGCCAGCATGAGCGCTTGGGCCGCCTCCCGCAGTTCCAAGCACCTTTGTTGGATAACATTAATTGAGTATAAAGACACAGAGTAAAAATCATTCTTGGTATCGAGTGACTTTCGATTTATCGAAACATAGTCGTATTTTATTTGGAGAGTTACAGACGCTGTATTTCCCTATTTTAATGGCATTTACAATTTAACGGCCGTAACATTAAAACTATTAGAAAAATAATGGGTTTGAGACGCCAAGTAGTTAGTGAGAAGACTTTAGTATGATTAATACGTTAAGCTTAAATAACTTATAAGTTAGCTAGGAAATCTAAACACCAACATAACAATTCATATAAATAAAACTTCCACAAACACCCCAGCAAAATAAAAAGAAAACAGTTTCCGATTACCAACAAAACATTTTCAAACAACACAAGACAGTGTAACAACAAAGCACTATATGTTTTACTTGGTCCATTCGCCATAGCGCACTGGCACTTTTCTCTGTCATGCAAAGCGACGAGGCTCCTCAGAACAAGTTCCTGGAAGAGGTGACACTGGATCTAGCGGAGGTACAGGAGACTGTGGAGCTGGCAATTCAATTTCGGTAGAATGTGGTTGCTCTTCAACATCAGAATACTCAACTTGGGGAGGAATAATGTCATTAATTTGCTCAACTCCGGGTGAACCAGGGCAAGGCGCAAAGTCAGATGTTGATACTGTATTTTCTTTTCCATTTGGGTGGCGGATGTGTGCATAAGAAGGATTAGCCTCCAGCAAAGCAAAACTACTGGGTCACACAAAGGTTCTCCTTTTGTTCTCACAAAACGTTAGGACAGTGGTTTCTCAACCTTTTTGTTCTCGCGACCCCTTTTAAGTTTTCAATAACTTGCAAGACCCCCCCCCCCACAATTATAGTGCATAATAAATAAACTTAAGTATATAAAACCACATTTTTAAATTAGCAAAATTCAAATAAGAAGAAAATCTAGACTAGGATTGTTTTAAAATTTGGCTAAAGTGTACTATGCACAACAAACTAAAGTTAAGGTTTGAGCCAGGGTTGCCAGAGATTGACATTTTAGGTTAAATAATATTTAGCATGAACCTAGTGCGAGACTAAAGGCAATCAATGGAGGTAACTGTTCTTGGTGAGAAGCCAAAATTCCTTACAAATTTACAAAACGGTTAGTCGTTAACAGCAGTGCAATAATAAAGCTTTTCGTATATTCTATTTCCCTTTTCCTAAACTGCAACACCAAAATTTGATTACCGGAATTCTGTGGATGTTTTGGAAAAAGCTATGTAAAAAGTTATAATACGGCTGAAAAGTAGAAATACTTTGCCTGTAACCAATTGTAAACCTAGCACAAATTTTTTGTAAGTTGGCTCAAATTTCAATTTGGAACTAAAGCGCCCTATACCAGGACTACACCTGACGCTTTTGTGCTGCACATAATTATTGTAGGAATACGCATCAAAATCGCACAACGCGAACTATTTTTGGATTTACGTTGGTATAAATAAAGTTTGGAGGCCTCGTGAGGCCGTGGTTTTACTTCATCCCACAATGTTTCAAATAAATACGGCCAAATTTTCAAATAAATAAAACAAAGCATGATTCATTAATTGAACAGTATAATCGTGACGTCATAAACACGACTGGTTCACTGCAGCAAAAGCCACACAAAGACAAATGTTAGACTGACAGATGATTTTTCTAAACTGCTTATCTTTTAGGACATATTGCCTGATTCTTATTACTATTTTCTTTTTGAAATGCTACGCAGCGACCCCCCCAGGCAACCCCTTGCGACGCCCTTTGGGGTAGCGACCCCCAGGTTGAGAACCACTGTCTTAGGAGGACAACACCTTTTGAAAGCAACCATGAGGGCAAACAAGTTCCTGCCATGGCCCTTCTAGGAAAACTGAACAATCGCTCATGCGGCGTTTCATTAGTTGCTAGTCATAGCAAAGATCTAATTGAGTGCAGCGTTTTTGGCAATACTTCTTCCCATCGGTCCATGGACAATGAGCGTTCATGCAATAATAATTTTATGGTACGCCAAATAGTTTGGTTTGTTCTTTCACATTATCCATTACCTTGTTGAATGATATGGCGATGATTTGCTTGTAGCTATACCTTGAGATGTTAGAAAGTCCTTTGTCTCTCTACTTATAAAAGATGTACGTTGATCATTATGAACATAACCAGGGAAGCCAAAAATACAAAAAAGATGACAGACAATCAATAACAGTAGAGGATGCTGTGTTTCGACAAGGAAACAAAAAAGGGATATCGACTGAATTCATCTACGATTACAAGCAAGTATGGGTTTGGTCCACTCACGCCTTTAAAATCCATACATAATCTATCCCATGGCCTGATTGCTTTAACAAGTGTTTGTGGTTTAGGGTGATAAAAGCGAGGCTTGACCTCAGCACAGGTCTGGCACGATTTGCCCATCTGCTTCCCTTCTTCACTTGGATATGGTAAATTTTGACTTTTAACAAAATGATATAGTCGAGCAAACCAGGGTGCCCTAATCCTCTGTGAAGATCACATAATTTATTTGGTGAACGCAGCAAAGTTAAACTCGAGAAAGCATATCAGACGCAACATTTTCAGTCCCTGGCTTGCGACGGATATCATAATGAAATTGACTTAACTCTAGTCGCCATGAGAGAATCTTAGTAGTCTTAATCTTGCCCCGGTTTTTCTGATCAAGCATAAATGAGACAGACTTCTGGTCTGTAACAAGAGAAGAAGAATACCCTTTTAGGAAATGGGTCCACTTTCTAACGCCTTGATAATTGCAGTTGCCTCCTTTTCCACAGCAGGATAATTTCGTTCACAGATATTTAGTGTCCTGATCATAAAAGCTACTGGGCGGCCACCTTGGAAAAGTATGGCGGCTATTGCATAATCAGATGAAAAATCAGATGCATCTGTTTCAACCTCAAAGGGGCTCCATCACGAATTGCACCTAGACTAGCTTTGGTAAGCTCAGTTTTTAAATCATAGAAAGACTGAAGTGCGTCCTTACAGGGGAAGTTTTTTTGATTGTAGGAATGGCCTGGCAGCTTTCATTGAAAAGTTTTCTATCCAACGAGCATAATATTCGAACATACCTGTTATGCATTTTAGTTCTTTAGGTGTTTCTCAGGGTGATAATTCAAGAAGTGGCTGCAAGCGCTGAGGATCAGGACGAATTTCTCCATTTGAGATTCGGTACCGTAAACAAATCTAAAATGGTACACCTGAACTTGGATTTTTCTTCATTCAACGTTGGGTTACACTTAGTAGCTGCTTCAAGTAATTTTCTTAGGATTCCATCATGTTCTTGAATAGTAGCACCTGTTACAGTAATGTCATCAAGGTAGGCATACACCTTAGACAAGCTATTTTTCGCAATGAATTCATCAATAGCTTGCTGAAATGCTAAAACTCCACTTGTCACGCCAAAAGGAAGACGTTTATATTGGTATAAGGAACCATTTAATAAAAGCTTGAGAAGCGCACCGCTCCGAACAAAAATCAGTCAGCAAGGTGTAAAACTTTAATACAAATATGCATTTCGCCTATAAATGGCATCATCAGTTTGTCTGTACAAATAAATAGTAAAAAATTAAAATATTAAAATATAAATGTAAAATAAATACATCCAAGATGAACAAAGACAAAGACAGTCTGCGTATAAACCCCAACCACTACTGTAAAACAAAAGCAAAAGGAGCATGCGATACGTGTAGCGGCCACAGAAAGCCACTGATAAAAACACGGCCCAGAGGGAAGCGGTATGAGAATCAGTGATGTAGCAAAACACGGTAGATAAGAAAAGGTGGAAAGGCAAAAACAAACCTAAAACCACAGTTAGACAAGAAAACGGATATGACTCACATTCCGAAATGGAACGGCACAACGCAAAACCGAAAACACAAATCCGCAAAGATATATATAAAAAGGCCAAGGTGAGGAATTTGGGACCCAAGGTAAAACGGGAGTATTATCGCAAAAACAACTTATCGCCTGAACTCACTAGTAATCTTAACAGTTTGAAAAACGCAGTTCGCAGAAGGGAAATTGTGATTTGTCGATCTGATAAAGACGGTAAAATTATCATTGCCTCTCACATGGATTACGACAGCATAATGAAACGGGAATTACGTATGTTTGAACAATTAACCATGGACATGCAAAAAAGTGAACAATTCGTTAAAAAAAACAAATGTACCTGCGATAGTTTTGTCAAAAAGCTGTATCGCCTGGAGGTAATTTCTGAAACCCTGCTCTACCACACTGCAGGCATTAAGTTAAAGGGTTGTCGATTTTACAAAGTTCCCGGGTTATCGTCCAAACATTTCAGCAATGAAAACTATGCGTATGCTTACTCTTTGTTTAAGACGCACAAGCTTATGCCGGAGCAATTGACATCTTGCCAATTAACGGATATCCCTACCCGCCTGCTTCAGTCTGCTGGAAACACCTACTGCTCCCGTTATACAGCATTAATTGAAAATATCCTGAAGCCAATCAGTGTAGCATACTGCCGGAATATACTCAATGAATATTGCCAAGACAGTAAGCACTACATCACTGAGCTAATCAATTGGAAGAACGGCATAGCAAAAGAAAGTCTAAAGGCGGAGGATATCTACATTGTGGCAGCAGATGTGGTAGCGCTTTATCCTAGCGTTAGCAGACAGCTCATAAGGCGTTCCCTAGCCCGCGCGTTAGAGCTACACTCCGGGTTAAACCCTGTGGGCTGTAAATGTCTCCTGGATTTTACACTGTTCACGATGGACAATGTTATTGTCCAGTATGACGGGAGTTTTTATCGTCAGAAAGAGGGTATTATAACAGGCGACAATTATTCCGTCTCAATAGCCAACATTGCCATGCACTTCATCGTTGAATCGATCGCAGACACGTTAGGCACGGCTCAAATCTTCAAGCGTTTTATTGATGATATCATTTTCATATCCATCGGGGTCAATACCACGCAAAGAATTAGATCTGCGCTTTTGTCGGCATTCTCCAACGAGGGACTGCAATTAACATTTCGGGTTTTTTGTTCGGATTACCCTAAATACGACGTTGAATTTCTCGATGTGCTTCACGCTCACTCTAAGACGGCTTCACTAGGATTCACAACTCGGGACAACGTTAAGATCACAGCAAAAAATAGATGTTTTTTGCATGGCTCCTCTTACCATCCATTGCATATTTACAAATCTATTGTGTTGGGTGAAGCAGGCCGCCTCAGGAGGCTTAATGAATCCGATGAGGACTACCACCGAAGTCTGGAGCAACTGAAGATGAAATGCAGGAAGTCCTGTTTTCCCGCTGGCCTCACGGATTACAACCTTAATGAGGCTAAATCGTGGACCGAGAGACTCCGACACAATAAAGAAAAGACGAAAGACTGTGTTGTCGCATGGGCTACTCCATTCGCTCATCTACTCAGGCTCTCAAACAAAGAAAAGGCGCTTCAACCACGAGTTAAAATAGTATACAAAAGGCCTCATACACTCGGTAACCTTCTTACTAACTACCGACAACTTGCGCACACCTTTGGCAATGCAGTCGGTTTGTCAACGCCGTGCAGCAAATGCGCACTCTGCGGTCACCATGGGGGACACAAAGGGATGTTTGGTGAATCGAGTAAACTTTAGGCTGCAGGTAAGACCATAGAGCTCCGGCAAAGCCTTAATTGTAGAAACCACGGAATTTACGTGGCAACGTGCAACATCTGCTCTGCCCAGTACGTCGGTCAAACCAAGAACAGGTTTTCTGTTAGGTGGAACGCACACCGAACGACCTGGAATCATTTAACTCAGCAACAACAAACGACAACGCAGCGCTGCTTCACCACTACGCAACCTACCATGGCGAGAAGTTAAAGAAACATCTGCATATTGCCGAATGTTTTACGGTCATTTTCGTTGAAGAGCCAGACACCAGCAAGCTCGATGAATGTGAGGCTAAATGGCTCAAACTCACCAGAGCCTCAATTAACATTCAAAAAATGATATTGCCCCAAATTCGGTAGCCTTTTTATATATAATTTTTATATATATCTTTGCGGATTTGTGTTTTCGGTTTTGCGTTGTGCCGTTCCATTTCGGAATGTGAGTCATATCCGTTTTCTTGTCTAACTGTGGTTTTAGGTTTGTTTTTGCCTTTCCACCTTTTCTTATCTACCGTGTTTTGCTACGTCACTGATTCTCATACCGCTTCCCTCTGGGCCGTGTTTTTATCAGTGGCTTTCTGTGGCTGCTACACGTATCGCATGCTCCTTTTGCTTTTGTTTTACAGTAGTGGTTGGGGTTTATACGCAGACTGTCTTTGTCTTTGTTCATCTTGGATGTATTTATTTTACATTTATATTTTAATATTTTAATTATTTACTATTTATTTGTACAGACAAACTGATGATGCCATTTATAGGCGAAATGCATATTTGTATTAAAGTTTTACACCTTGCTGACTGATTTTTGTTCGGAGCGGTGCGCTTCTCAAGCTTTTATTAATAAATTTTAGAACTTTTATCGTCGGCATTATGTGTTCTGTTGGAGGGCCAGATTCTGTTGTTAATACACATACAAAGGAACCATTTGCTTCAAAAGCAGTGTATAAACGTTCATCTTTCTTAATTGGAATCTGATGGTATGCTGATCTTAAGTCTAGAGAACTAAAATACTTGTCTTGTGCAATTTTATTCACAAGATGTTCAATATTTGGTAATGGATATGCATCAAGATGGGTATACTGATTGATTGTGGTCGAGTAATCAATCACCATTCTTTTCTTGGTGCCATGTGAAACAACCAATACTTGAGCTCTCCAAGGTGACGGTGCTGGTTCTATTATATCTGCCTCCAGCAGTCTCTGTACTTCCGCCTTGATAAATTTTTGGTCATCCTTGCTGTACTGGCGGGATCTAGATGCTATGGGTTTGCACTCTGGGCTAAGGAACTCAAACGAGAGAGATGGCTGTAATTTTGCAGCAGCAACAGCTAAGAGACCATCAGGTTTTTGAAAATTAACTTGCAAAGCAGCCTCTTGTCCTCTCATAAGAAAGGCTACCTTAGAATGCATCGTAAAAAATTCCTGGCCAAGAATGACATCTGCACATATCTCATCCAGAATACTAAATTCTACATTGAGATATAGCTGACCTAGAACAACAATGTTAGCCACAGCTTTTCCATGTGTTTTTACAGATAATTTATAAGAAGCCATAGATATTACATATGAAGCTGCAATAAGCCTAAGTCCCAGATTATCACATATCCTTTTGTTTACAAAATTCTCTGAAGCTCCATAGTCAATTGATGCTTTTACTGATTTGTTTTTAAGAGAAGCTTCAACTACAGCTGGGCCCAGAAATGATGGGGGCCCCTGCAACAAGTGACAATTAGCAGGGCCTATTACCAGTAGAAATTTCTTTTCTGGGATTATCACAATGTACAGAATAAGCAGTAGAAGTTGAACTTTTAGTTCTATCAGCACTTTGGGATAAACTTCTAATTTGACAGACTCTAGAAAAATGTCCTGTCTTACCGCAATTAAAGCATGTGGCTTCACGTGCAGGACAATTTGACCGACTAGTGTGTAATCCTTCACCAAAAAATAACAATTTTTTTTCGGTTTTAAAGGCCTTGCAAGAGCTAGAGGGGAATCTTCAGGACATACATGAATATCAGTACTCAAATTATTACTTTCTGACACAGCTGCTGCAAAAGGTGAAATGGCCTGACGCATAGAGTGAGCTTGGCGTTGAGCCCTATCTCAGCTATCAGCAAGTTCATAAGCCCTTTCTAGATTCAATTCTTCCGTTTCCAATAATTGTTGCCTAATTGTAGACGGGGAGAGTCAATTTATAAAAGAATCTCTAGTTAATTCATCTCTGTATTGTTTGGCGGATACAGCAACAAACTGGCAATCCTTAGCAAGTCCTTTTAATGCTTGCCGGTACTCAGAAATAGATTGTTCAGGTTTCTGGTGTCTAGTGAAGAGAAGGAAGGTGCAGGGCGTAAACATTATTTTTCTTTATAAAATAAACAATTTTTAAAGTTTGAACGACGTCATCAAATGTCTCTGCTTCTTCTACATATGGGTAAACAACAGGGGACAAGCATGCAATTATTATCCTCTTCTTGTTTATGGCAGTGTCGTCAGCTGCCTGTCCTTCACTAAGGAAATCAATAAAATCAGTCACAGTTCTTAATCAGAATGTAAAGACACGGGCGGCATCAGGAGCTTCTGGCTCAACCGAGAGTTCCTTTGGCCGCAGCAACTGTTTCTCCAACTTTAGGTTATTAAATTGACAAGACTTTAGCTTTAATAATATATAAGTTAGCTACACATAGAAAATCTAAACACCAACATAACAATTCATATAAACAAAACTTCCACAGTTAGATGACCGCTTATAATTCTACTTACAAAATTATTTTTTAACCAAAAAATAAATTGACATTGGTCTGCAGAAGTATTTTGTTAGTGTGGTATGGTAGTCTATGTAATCCGTATGTTTGCAATAAAAACCCATAATTATTTTATATTTTAAAGTGTATATGTAGGCCAGCCTAATTATCGACTACAATAAAAAATTGTGGTATAAATAAATATAACATTGGCTCTCAGTTGCACTTGGTTAAGTTATATATTTGTGATACAGCCCTTCAGACGTCATCCTGACCAACGTTATCAGTATTGAACAGAGGAATATGGTATAATGTTCTCATGTTGCTTAACTGTTGATTATATATAACTCAATTGGTTAAATCTCACCACAGTCTAAATTTTAAAGAAAAATTATCACATAGAAAAACTTGCAAAAAATCACTACACACATTTAAACAAAAAATGACTACACACATTTAAACAAAAATCTACACACATTTAAACAAAGGATGATATTTCCAAAGATAAAGTATTGCTTTACACAAAAAAGTCAAACGTTTTACCATAAAATCCTTGGAGTAAAAAAAGTATACATGTTTAGCACAAACAAAAGTGACAAAATGATAAAAATTTAAACTGAATAACTTTTTTAATACTTTACCTGTCCTGCCACCTTCTTGCCAACAGTTCTAACTTTGGTGGTTTATACTGCTGACCTTCCATCTTTTCTGGGAGAAGAACACAATGAAGAGTTGCAAGCAGCGACCAGCCTTGTTTTGCCTAAAATTTATTTATAAGTTTTAACTATCTTTTTGTATTTTTGGAAGGGTGGGGGAGGAGGAGTTAACATTCACTTTGGTAATGGTTGAATGTGTCAGGGCTTTTCCTGTGGATAAAATAACAACATAATTTGGAGGTATCAAAATATTATGTGTTATACAATCATTGTCACAATAAATGTTATATAGTTAGTAGGGATGCTCAAAGTAGAATATCGAATCCTTGGATTCGAATCCAGATGGGATTCGAATCCAATTCTGCCATTTATTTCGGGTAATTGGAACCGATATAATTTAATGTTTTACCGCGGATTGTTGCGTCTAATTGCACAAACGCGTGTGGTAAGTTGGCCTGTCGCCGCGGCGACCAATTTATAGTGCTTGCTTTAAATGTAACCTCGTAGTGCAGTGTCAGCGTTTTTTCGGGCGACCAATTACCGCATCTCGCGATAACTTTTGTCTAATAATTAAGTGTCAATCAAGCGTTATTGGGCGAGCGGCTAACGTGTAATGTCAGGTGTGGAGTTCGCAATTTCCCTAAATGCGTTAAGTTGCAAAAGTAACATAGGGTTGCAAAACGTGCTGGCTGTCCACAAAATGCGCTATGGGGTTACTTCAGGTCAACTTTAGGCCAATATTCAGGGAAGTTATGCAGTTATGCACAACGTAATTGTCAAGAATTCGTTATGTCAATAATAACTTTGTATTCTTTGCAGTACATCATTTGACTGCATAACAGATCATGTTAGTCAAAAAAGAAGCAATAAGACTTAACAATGCTTTCAAAATCAGGACCGAATTGCTTAAGACTTCTGTGTGGAGTGTTGCATTTTCTCACTATTGGCAAAAATATAAGTTTTGGACACAACCTGGACAGTTGACATATTACAGTTTACAGAACGGCTTCAGATGACAGTTGTTAAGAATGTTAAACATATGAGAGAGTTTTTAATTATAATGTACACATGTTAGAAAATTGTTTGGGCGATTTATTGCTGTGATTGTCCCTTCCCCAAACAAAATCGAGGTTAAATAATTTAATAAAAATATACTAGGATTCGCTATTCTGGATTCGTTATTCTAGATTCGAAACCTATTATTCTAGAATACCTTGGGATTCTACTTTGAACATCCCTAATAGTTAGTCATTTCTAAGCTGGTCTCATCTTAAGTTGACACTCTTTCACCGTGCATAGCTTTGCTATTACTTTGTCGCCCCACACTTTTGCTATTCTTAAAGTAGTAATGACGTCCCGAAAAAGTTTTCACCTACATTTTACGCACCAGTATGTTATTGTATATTTAATCATCAGATGTAATAAAGCTGCTGTGTTGAGATTTAGACTTACGTTTTAAGCAAAAAGTTGGAATTTTATTATGGATAAATGACTGGATTTATATTAGTATTGAAAAAAACTCAAAAGACAAAAGTAAAAGCAAATATGACGAAACAGTTTTGCATCACAGGTTTACTTGTAATGACAATGATGGAACGGATAAACCTCTTTGTTTTTTTGTAATTAAACTTTGGCTGCGGAAAACATGAAACGCTCCAAATTAAAACAGTATTTTTATACCAGGCATGTGCAGTTGTGCATTATTCTGACAAAACAAAGGAGTGTTTTAAAAGACTTCTGTGAGGTCTTCCACAAAGCAAACACACTTTACAGAAAAATATTTGCTTTAAATGAAAAATATGCATGTGTATTTAAAAGTTAGTTATTTTATAGCCAAATTTAATAAGGTTTTTTATAATGGCGAACTCTCTTTAGACTTCAACAAAATCTCCTTTTCAACATAATGTTGGAAAAAGTAACGGAAAAATTATGGTAAAAAAATTAGAAACAATTACACTGTCTGCAGACAAATAGCTGAAATTGTTATAAACTTTAACTTAACAAAAATTAAATCAATATATCATAAGGTGAAAAATGGTACACATGTTAGTTTAACCTAGTTATGACAAAGAATGAATAACCTGCGATTGATCAACAGAATCTGGGTTTTCCTTGTAAATATCTTCAGATGTGGAATCGGTTTGCTCCAAGTGGTAGGTCGACAATCGTTTTGTTGTTCGTTTAAAGCAGGCATCTTGCAGTTCCATGACAGTGTTAGCAATGGAAATAATTGACATCAAAAGTAGAGTTGTATGGGTGCTAGACATTTGCCAAGGACCACCACTTGGAATTTCCTTTAAAAAGTAAACTGTTGAGTTTTTTTAAAGATAAGTTGCAAAATGTGGAACCGTACATGGAACCGAGGAAAATGCGCTGCTGATAGTCTAAACATGGTTCTATCAAAATCAATTACACATACTTCACCGTCTTGGTTTATTTTTTTGCCTGAAGTTAACAATTGCATACTAAGCGATTACAACGGACAGGTTTGCTTTGTGTCGTAAAAAATCGATTTTGCTGGACGTTAACTGGTTGAGTGGGTGTGTCTGATTATTTTTTATGACATCATTACAAATCACTATTTTTTGCTGTCATACCAGTCACTAGTTTATGACATCATTATTCATTAACGATAGATGGAAAATAGGGGAATTTCCTAAATTAAAAATTCGGGCCCTCCCATTTTGATTTTCTGGATACACCCTGTCTGGACTGGAGATCAAATTTATAACACTTCTATGAAAAAGTGCCCGAAATTGCTTAGCAAGAACAGTAATAATTGTTAATAATTGTATGAACCAAATTGCTCTCACCTCTTTTGTTTGATTTCTAGGAAGTTGTAGCGCCATGTGACCATCTTGGGAAAGAAGTCCAAAGCATATTGGAGCTTTGGGTTTCATCAGACCAAGTGTTTCATGACACAAACGGTCTAGTTTGGCATCTAAACCCCAGCCATGGACACAAGACACAATGACCTGTGCAACATCTTTTGCTGTATCAATATCTAGTAAAGTGGCCGCCTTTTTACCTTTTTTTGACATTGAAACTCGTATTTCTGATTTAATTCGTGTATCAGAGGTTTCAAGAAACTGATTTCGAACTTGTTGCAATAAATTGTTTAAAACTTTACGTCCTGACGTAGTATGACCTTGTGATCCATCATTTTCATTTGCACCAAGGGGTTTTCTGTTTGGCTTAGACGAATGTTCCATAAGAAGGCGCGCTATCAATGCTTCAGTATTTATGAAAACAATATGGGAATCATAGTCATGTACAGGACAGGCCTTCAGTGGAGCCACAATCATTGCATGATAGGACTTGTTTACAATCTAGAAAAAAATGGATTTCAATCTTTTTTTTAAGTTAAAATTTAAAATTCCAGTTATGGTAATTTTGTAGAACCTTAGAAATAAGGGTCAATATTAAAGTTAGATATATACTTGGTTAAAATAACTTTAATCAAGTTACAAAATAAAACTGATTTGTTGCTTTTTTAGAGGTGCAAGTATGCAAATTAAATTCTTTCTTTTTTTCTCCATTAATTCAAGTCAAATTGATAACCAGGCTGGCAGAATCTTGCCAGCCTTCAAGCATTTTTGGCGTAAATTCTTCGGTTTTTTCGTCATGCCCCAAAACTTAAATTATGTGTTCTTCACAGGAATGTATCAAGGTTGCCATATTTAGGCGATAAACAAGACTATTAAGAAGTAAATGGATTAGCAAAAAGTTTCGCTGAAGGCGCACAATTTTTTGTGACATAAAGAATGGGGTATGCTAAAGTACAGTCTGGGGGACTGGGGTTGAACATGTCTGCTTTTCTTACTCTAGCACTGTTACATAGATAAGATGTTTTTTTTGAGCAATCTCATGTGCACACATGCAGCTCAAAATCAAATTGAAAAGCGAGAAAAAACTTCTTAAAATTGGGAGAAAATTTGTATTTTTTGAACTGGGGGAAATTTTTATAAAAAAAGGTGTAATATTATAATCCAAGTTAATAGAAATTGTTTGCCGAAATTAGAGTCACACAGTGAAGTGCAACATGCCATAGTACCTTTTGGCTGAATAGATATGCTTCAGAGAGTGAGACACAACAATGGTTAAATGAGGGTAACGTTCGAGCGAAGCGCGAAAATGTTTTGAGTTTACGTAATTAAAACAGCCAAAAATATAGTATAGGCCTTAGATGGAACAGCATGGCCTGGTACATCCTTGATATGCCCATGTGAATGTCATACCTGTTTATTTAACAGGAATGGCGACTATCATGATTGCTTTTTTAACTCAAGAAAGAAGTACTTGCCAAATCAAGTAAAACTGCAAATACACAACAGTTCTATCAAAACTTCGCACTTTTTAAACTAATAATCAATCTATATGTTAAACATTGGATTTTCCCTGCTAAACAACGTGCTTCGTACTTTTTTCAGAATAGTCCTGCCAATGTTAGTGCATAATGTTCCAACATATTCATCATTTTAAAAATATATTGGATTGAATATGTGTAAAACGTGCACAAGTTTTTTTGCAAATCAATCTTTCAAAGAAAAAAATAAATAAATGATAGAAAAAAATTAAAAAAAAAACAATTTCTTCGGTTTTAGGTCTGATTCTTCGGCCGACATAGTCGCCAAGTCGCCAGCTTTCTGCCATACTGGAGGATAACTGACAAAGTACTTCACCCAATACCCATAGATCACCATTTTGTTTTCACTGGATGCTTACTTTAGTGTTTTAGATTATATGTTTGTTGCTTGCTAATCAAAATGTCGCTCAGCATCAAATGAGTTTGGCATTCCTAGTAACTTTATTTTTTGAAACCAAACAAAGATAAACCGTTTTTCTTTAATAGTAGGCCGATTAGACCCATCTTAAATGGGAAAAATCCTAGTTCAGACCTTGATTAACAGTTTTTATAATTAAATAATTAAAATTACACGTTTTAACAAAATAATCAGTTAAAATTTAATATGGCCCGCAGAGACCTTTCTGAGTTTGGGTCAGGCCCGAAAAGGTGACCAACACCTACAATAAACCAAACTCTATCTTTAATCAGTCAGTCATGGTTATGCTTTTTTATATATATATATATAATTAACAAACAAATCATAGTGTATTTGTTTAATTTATAAAAAACATTCTTTGTTTTTGAGGATATTCTATATATATAATATTTTTATACTAAACTGGGCAAGATATAAATAGTAAAGAAAGACCCCCTAAAAATACAAAAATATTTAATTAGGAAATACTGTCTTTAATGTTTAAAAGTAACACACACATACATATGTATATAAATAAACGTATTAATATATATCATATTACTATTTTACCTGGTCATTTTCAATGACATCAGGATTTGTTTCGTGTAGTCCTTCAATAAGCGTCCGTAGGCCCTGCTGAGCAACTGCTTTGAAAGCACTAATGCTGCGGGATTTAATAGCATGTGACAGATTTACAGTGCCTTGCATTAGAGCATCAACTCTGGCGTTTTCAAGTTCATCACAGGCAACCAAAATATCATTAGCAACAGATCCACTTTCATAGCGATCCAAGTGGCCTGTTTCCATTTGCCAAACAAAGACAGTAGAATTAGCGCAAGATATAATAAGAAAATCATCTTCAGGGCGCCATCTTATTGCAATGATAGGAGATGGATGCCTTGAAGCCAAAAGTATGCACTTTCTATCCCTTAAACTAAGCAAAGCAACAGAGTTGTCACTTCCAACAGAGCAAACAGCTTGCTTAACTCTCTGATTGCAGCCACTAGGTGGCACAATTAACTGTGAAATCTCACCACCATTAACATGAAAGGAATGCAAAACAGTTCCATTAACAATATCCCATAAAACGACAGAAAAGTCAGCAGAACCAGATACCATACATTCTGCACTGTATCTATCAGGTGCCTCCTGATATGGGTAAAGTAAGCAAGTTATGCGATCTCTATGGCCTCTTAATGTCCTATGTGGAGGCCATCCTTTTCTGTTACACATTTCATCTTGAAGCAAATGTGACTTACAAGCCTGTGCAGCGGGGAAAATAACAATAGACCCATCTTCTCGCCCACAACAAACATAACAATATTGAACTATAAATAAAGTTGCAGTTATGCTTAAAGGATGTTTCGGATCATGACTTAGTTGGTCTATGATTCCAGTTGGCTTATGTTCCAAACTTTCCCAAAGCTTAACAAGACTATATTGTTTTACTGATTGGGCTTGAAAGGAATCTTTGGACAACTCACAAAATGCAACATTTCCATGATGGTTTCCAATTGCAAGACTTACTTTTTTATTGGAAATAGACTGATAAAAAGTAATGGCAGGAGGCAACAAAAATTGGTCTGTTTTTAGAAGTGAAATGGTTTGAACAAGTTCAGATTCTAAAGAACGGTTCAGTTTTAAACTAGAACGAAACAGTTCTTGATTGGAAGCACTGAATGGCAATTTGTATATTAGAACCTCACCAGTTCTAGTCCACACAGCAACATTCTCACTTGACAAAAAGTCACCACCAACCCACTGCATACCCAACTTTGAAGATACACTTATCAGAGAGGAATAGTCACCAATATCGCTAACATGCCAGGAGTTTACACAGACAATTAAAAGAAGTCTGCTGTTGGTATTAAAAACTTTAATAGATTGAGCTGAAAGGTGGTTTAGTTGCTTGGATTCTTCTTCAAACAGAATTTGTTGTGAACAAGATTTGTGTATCTTCCACACTTTAACCATTCCAGTTATTGACAGGCCAATCACATTGCATGGCTCGGAAGATTTTGTGCAAGGAACAATACAAGCACAAGCTAACCAATCAGGAAAAATCCGTGATGACAAGGATAAAAGTACCACCAGTGTAGAAGCACTTAAAATTAAAATTTCAGAGTATTGACCATAGCACAGAATGCTTTCCTGCGGCTGATTACCCAAAACGAAATTATACCCATGTATGGAAACTGGGCTTCCAGGTAAATTGCCTTTTTCTAGTAGTCTGCCATCTACTAACTCCCACAAGCAAAGTTCACCACTTTCAGAGGCACTTACAACATGTTTTTTCTTCCAAGGAATAGCACTATCTGTCGGGATAACAGTTAGACTTACAACACAGCTAGTGTGACCAAACAATATAGACTTGGGTGTGATTTGATCAGTACTGTTCTGCCATATACACAACTGGCCATCACGACAACCAGTAACAATGTATTCCAAATCTGGTGTGATGACTATACAGCTCACTCTGTGAGTAGGAGGTTTGCTACCCCACAACACAACTGGCACAATAAGACTATTTGACATTTTACATGAATAGTCAAGTTTTATGTAACTAGCTGAAAATTAAAGTTTTAAATAATTAAGTTTTGCATTGTATTGTGGTTCAAATTTCACCAATTAGCTATCATGTTTTTTTTTTGCAATTTTAATGAGTTAGCTATCCAACAAATTTTTTTGACAATAACAATGGTGAAAAATTACAATACCATGTAAGCATTATAAACAGTTTAGAACAGGGGCGTGCAACTGTTTATCGCTACGGGCTATAATGTATAGTTATGATGGTGCTGCGGGCTAGACAACACATACATTTTTTGAACAATTTTTTTATTGAAAAACCGTGAAATATTAATATATATATATTCAAAACACTGCACCCATAAAGTAAGATCATGTTACTGAACTGAATCACAGGGTTGTCAGATGGCAAAAATAAAAAAGCCAAATCTACTACAAACTCTAACAAGCCTATGTTTTTCGTTAAATATATAAAAAAAATGCAATAAATGGCCATGCTTGTACATTGAATTTCTCTTTCTGTGGCAATTTTTCTCAATTTTTTTTTCTTTTTTTGTAAAATTTTTCTCTTTTTATGTTAGTTTGATCTGTTCTTAACACAACACTCATGAAATTTTAAATAAAATAAAAAGCATAAAAAAGCCAAATTTCATTTTGATTTTTTTAACTGGCATCCCTGCTGAATGATTACCAGCAGAACAAGGCAGTTTTACTACAATGCACCACAGCTAAACGAGGCTAAAGTTTGCGCAAAGCTCGAAAGTGTTTTGCGTTTACGTAATTAAAACAGCCAAAAATATACTTCAAGCCTTAGATGGAACAGCTTGGCCTAGTACATCCTCGTTATGGCTATGCGAATGTCATACCTGTCTATTTAACAGGAATGGCGACTATCATGATTGCTTTTTTAACTCAATAAAGAAGTATTTGCCAAATCAAGTAAAACTGCAAATACACAACAGTTCTATCGAAATTTAGTACTTTTTAAACTAATAAACAATCTATATGACAAACTCTGGCTTTTCCCTGCTAAACAATTGATGTGCTTCGTACTTTTTTCAGAATGGCACAAAAAATTATTTCCTGCCAATTTTAGTGCATAATGTTACTACATATTCAGCATTTAAAAAAATTGGATTGAATATGTGTAGAACAAGCACACGTTTGTTTGGAAAATCAATCAATCAAAAATTAAATAATTTTTTTTTTTTTTTGGAGCAATTTCTTCGGTTTTCTGTCCGATTTTTCGGCCGACATAGTCGCCAAGTCACCAGCTTTCTGCCATACTGCAATGCACACTATGACGCAATAATAGAGGTTGGGTCAGTGTGACGCAATATTAGTTGAAAAATGCCAATTATTCCGTTCAAATAACTTCTTAAACAGTGAAAACTGAAAAGTATTACAACGAATGGGCTACTTGACGGAGTCGGGGCGGGCCATGTAAATAGGTACAGCAGGCCGAGCTGTGGCCCGCAGGCTGTATGTTGCACGCCTCTGGTTTAGAACAATGAACACAAATATTCCAGCTTTCTACCAGTATATAAACAAACACTGATTAAAGATGGTACAAATATATTTTATTTGCATAATCATTTAAATAATATGTAAAAAAACAAAACAATTAACAGACAGGGTGGCAAAAGACCTTGAGGTCACCATGTCAGGCCCTTTTCTCCCAAAAGCTTTCCAAAAAATTATCTCTTTTTAAAACAAGGAATACTACTAATTGAAATGTATTCATAACTCAAGGGTTAGATTATAACACCAACTTTATTCCAATCTTAACACACAAATATCATAAACCTAATGCAAGCCCTAACGTTTATGTAGTCATTGTTTTGTGATTTACTAAAATCATAGATATTGTCTTTATATAAATAAATAGATAAATATTAATAATTGTCCACAAGTTGTTCCCAACTGAAATTGTTTTGATTTTTTTTGTATGATAAAGGCAATTCCACATGTAATTTAAAAGTAATGCTACATAGCATTTTCTAAGCTAAATCAAAATGGTTACTCAGTACTGTGCTTTACAAAATTGGGGTTAAATTTCACATAAAAAAGCTCATTCCATAGCAGTAGATCCTAACCTTATTTTTTCAAGCCCTCATTTTGGTAATTCCCCTGAGCCTCCACATAGATATTAAATAATTATCATACTAAAGCAATTCAGTTCTTTTGTATTACACATCAGTAAGACAACATAAAAATACAAAATTTTATTCTTTATTGCACAAAGAGCGAAAAAAATTGGGCCTATTTGGTTTGAATTGGGTAAGCATTATTATAGGAGGCCTGGCGCATTGGGCACACAAAATACTGCTTGTGCTCGATATACTGGTTATCTTTGAGCTGGTTTTGACAAACTTGTTGAGAAGACATTGACTCCACAGTTATTGGCAAAATTTTAATAAGCAACAAATGACTTGAGCGGTGGCCCAGAATCCTACCACAACAAACATTGTTTGGGTTAGGGTTAAAATTTGAGTTTGGGTGGCTTAAGCAATTATTTAATTAGACCACCGCCGGTCAATTAAATTTCAAGGCGCTGGTTTACAATCCTACCACTTTTTTACAGTAACGAAACGAGTTGTCAATATTAAAAAAATAAATATGGAAGAATAAACTTAATAATAATACTTATCTGTTAAAAAAAACTTTGGTATACAGGGCACGCCTCTGATAGACCAGAAGCTACACAGCACAAAATATAGTAGGCCTGAATCGGCAAAATGTTCAACTTTATTTACGCGGCGCTGTGCGATGACTAGGCCAAACCAACACGCAAGTCGCCGCTAAAGATGCGCGGCTGACATTTCTACATTGCAGACAACAATGTGTACAAAAGAGGAGATAATGTTACAATTTTTTAACTCTGCAAAAACACCCCTTAAATAATAGAAATAGAAAGGTGCAAGACTGCAGACCAACATGCTATTATGTTATTTTGCCTGGTGAGACATCTAGCGAAATTCCTTAATCTAAACAACATAAAAAGGTAGGATTGTTACAAAAATCAACAAAGACGGGTTTAAAATAAAACATAGTGCACCAAACCTGCATTGGCAAAAAGTGCACACTAAATGTTCGCCGAATATGTGTAGCGCACGGCTATTTACCGACTAAGAGATTTTGTGTTTATTGTGCAATTTACGCAGTAACGGCTTATGCCCCAGATTTATTGTTTACTCGCACTAAAGTGTAAATGCTAAATGTGCTGTTCCGCGATTATTTCGGCGGCCAGCAGTTCGATTGTCTGTGGCTACTTAAGGTCGCTATCCGCTTGTAAAAAGACTTCTTCTCAGTTCGTCTTGCTGTTCGCAACTTTGATATTGCAAGTAGCATCTGCTATATGCTAACTTGTCCGCCTTCTATAGTTTAACTGGTTGTTCGCTTATCATATAATACAATTCTATTAACCTATACGTCTTGTTGTTGGCTCACGAGTTATACGCACGCAACCTTCAAGCAACCTTAAAACGAGAGTCAGAAACTTCAACTAAACTAATCTCGTGCCCCACATATGTACCTAATGTGCAATTTATGTGCTTGTAGTGACTCTGTAGGTCCATCATGCTTCTAAGCCCGAGCAACAACAAAGAGATGTTTCTGTGTCGTTGGCCCGAACAAAAAGGGAGTCGAACCGGAACCGAACCGGATCTTTATGAACTGGTTTTGGACAAATTTTTCCGAACCTGAACCGTTTTTTGTAAGATTTTAAGGAGCCGAACCGGAACTTAACCGAATAATTTGAAAGAACCTGAACCTTAACGGATCTCTAACCGGTAAACAAAAGCGGTTCACTTCAAAGTTACGCAATGTTCGAAATTTTATAAAGTATGAATAGGCCTATTAATTAAATAAAACGTGGATTTTTTTTAAATGTACAGATATTGCAATTAAGGGTATTTTGATAAAAAAATACATTAAGTGGACCCGTTTCAAGCTATAATCAGGGACGCCAGAGAGGAGACGGGGATGTGAACATTTTTTGCACAATGTGCGCAAAAATGTGCACGCCAATATGTGCAAAAAATGTGCGCACATTTTAAAATAGCTTCAAAAAAGTGCGCACTTTTCTTTAACAATGTGCGCACATTTAGAACTGTCTTCAAAAATGTGCGCACGTTTTTTAACAATGTGCGCACATTTTGAACTGCCTTGAAAAATGTGCGCACTTTTTTAACAATGTGCGCACATTTTTTAACAATGTGCGCACATTTTTTAACAATGTGCGCACATTTTAAACTGCCTTTTAACAATGTGCGCACATTTTTAGGTTAGAGTTAGCTAGGGTTAGACTTAAAGTACAGAGTTTAGCTCACTCTAACTCTAACTCTAACTCTAACTCTAACTCTAACTCTAACTCTAACTCTAACTCTAACTCTAACTCTAACTCTAACTCTAACTCTAACTCTAACTCAAAAAGGCAGTTCAAAATGTGCGCACATTGTTAAAAAAAGTGCGCACATTTTTGAAGGCAGTTTAAAATGTGCGCACATTTTTTGCACATTTTGGCGTGCACATTTTTGCGCACATTGTGCAAAATAACGCCACATCCCCTGTTGCCAGAGAGGGGGGGGGGCAAAAGTGCCCTTTCATGAAAAATGATATATTGCTAGCCAAACAAAAGATATACAGAAGACCCTAGTTTAAACTTTTTATTTGATTGCTTAATTTTGTCCTATATAGGCCTGCATAAACTCAGAAAAAAAAATGGACCAGGAAGTGCTGGTGAAAAAGTGTACAATTCTTAATAAACATTTTTTGTATGCATAAGAAACCGCTATACCAGTAGAATTTAGGGTAAATTACAATGGACTCGCTTGCTCTCTTGTTTAACTTAAAAAAAGCTTTTATTAGTCCACAGGGCCGACAGGAGTAGGGCTTGAGCTACGGAAATATGCAAAAAAATTCGTAAAATTACATGGTTGACATTTGTTAAAACATTTTTGGTACCATTTTAAGCCAATCTAGAGGGCGTGGCCGCAAAATTTTTTATCGCTACGCTCGCCTGCGGTCTATGTTGCCCTTACCAAACAAGTCGCCCCCCTTGCCCTGAAATCGCTCCGGCGTCCCTAGTGATAATAATCAGACGTTTTCCTCATACGTCTAAAATTCGCACGTAACACGAAGATGTTATTTCCAATCCGTTAACACGCCTCTGCTAAACGATGGCCAGGCGATGTGTACAAAAGCCCGACGAGACGGGATCTTAATTTAATCAGGAACTGAACTGGACAACCCACCCAATTAAATAATGCAATGGGCAGACTTTATTATGCTGGACTGTTAGTACTGTGCATGGACCTTAAGCTATTCCTGTAAGTTGATTGCCGTTCTGATGTTATTCAATAAACACAGATACGGTACGTTTAATACCATTGCTGTGGCTAAGGTTTTCGAACACGCAACCTTCAATAACCTTAACAAACGGAGCTGGACTCACATCATAGCAGAAAACGGCAGTGTTGTAAACAAGTCATTTTGAAATGACTTAAGTCCCAGTCAAGTCATTCGTAAAATAACTTAAGTACAAGTAAGTATTTTTGAATAAATAACAAGTCAAGTCCCAGTCCAAGTCATCGGTTGCCCAAGTCAAGTCCCAGTCAAGTCATAATTAAAGCAAGTCAACTTCAAGTCCAGCCTTTGTCAAAAAAATAAAACTCCTCCGGTTATTATGAGCAACTCAAGTCAAAAATAACATAAAAGCAGCATATAGCAAGCAAATTCTTATATGTGCAAAGATTGGGCTAAAAACGCAATTTTATAATTAATTGCTTAATTAAAACAATTCATTTTAACCCAAGTCATTTGTCCAAATGACTTAAGTCATGTCAAGTCATCTGCCCAAAAGACTTAAGTCAAGTCAAGTCTTTTTGCTCAAAAGACTTAAGTCAAGTCAAGTCATTTAAAAACAGTGACTTGTGCACAAGTCATTGACTTAAGTCATTACAACACTGGAAAACGGCATCAGCTCTAAACAAATTCAGTTTAGCCCTGCTCTAGTCCTATTTTGGTCATATTTCGAACTGTGTTTTATTTCGACGTTGATGGTGTTTGGATTTCAATTTTATGGCTGGAGTCAATTAGCATTCATATCAGGATTGATTTTACCAACTAAATATAATACAATTTATATAAGCCTAATGAGTAACGCTTTTCGTGGTGAATATACAAATAAATCGATATTGTGAAACAAAAATTTCATCTAATCTTTTTTAAAAAACTTCTTCGTAAGTTACCTTTTTCTTCAGATCTCGTGGCCACTTACTTGATGTTAAGCATAAAAAAACAATATATGCTATTTGTTAAAACCTTGGAAATTCGGAATTTAAAAACCGAATAATTTCGTTAGAGAATTACGTAAAAGCTAACATTAAATACTTAAGGGCGGTAAAACACTACGTCATTACCAGGGTCGGATCCCGCGCCCCCTTTAGAAGGTGCGACAAGACGCACTGCGCCAAAGGACAAGATGTAACAGAAAGATAGTTTTAACTCAAGTTTTTTGCATTTACGTAATTAAAATAGAGGAGGGACAACAAATTTGTGGAAAAGTGTGAGAACCACCTGTCTAAATAGCAAATTTAGCTAGTTGTGTGAGTTTAAATTTAGCTAGTTGTGTAGGTTACACTATCTCCTGACAAAAAGGAAAGTTTGATATTCAAAGTAGAATATCAAATCTCGTTGTGCAAGAATTAAATTCTGTCGTTTGTATTGGAACTCCTAAAATTTATATTGAAACGCGTCGTTTTGTCGTGAAGGTGGCTCTGTTTTTATTGGCATAAATACGAGAGGTGCAACTTTGGATAAGTTGTGTGAGAATAATTTTAGAAGCAGAACACATGGAAGCCTTTAGAGATGACGTAACAATAGATTTACTACTATTTTTTTCGATTTTTAGGGCTTTGTCCCGGCGTCCCGATTAGTAACCATAGTGTCCCGATTTTCGAGCCGGCAACAGTTTTCATGCGTAACACGACTATAGGTTAAGTTTGCTGTGATTGGTCTGTTCTGCCAACGTGATGAAGAGTGTTACGGTACCTTATATGCGCTTTTATTTCCTTGTGTTAAATGTGAATGCAATTGTTACGCCACTATAGCGTGTAATTAGAAAAATGTGCTGAACTAATAAAATGGATCAAGGCAAATGTTCTCGAGCAAACCTATTTGACCTTCTAATTCGTCGTAATCAACCGGAATACATAATAAGTCCTTTTTTTAATTGCACATTCGGCTAACAATTTTACTGGCAATAAATATCCACTTTAATCAGAAGCGTAGCGAGGGTATTTTGCGCCCGGGGGCAAACTATAAATTTGGCGCCCCCTCCTCCATGTTTAATCACATTTTTTATGGAATTAACATAATATACCGTACTTTATACGGAAAACAGTTAAGGCGCGTTTTGGTTATACAAACTACACGTATGACTCACTTAGTCACTGTCAAACATGGATGATTAACAACTATACATTATTTTTCTTGATTTCACTGTCGCAACTGGTCAATCACGTCATCGAAATTTGTTGTTTCCCATGTTTCTCTTTCAACTCTAAGAATAGCAAAATCTTTGAGACGATCCTGTTCCATTGATGCACGGCGTTGCACGCAGATACGTCAAAATAAGTTTCAATTTGCTAAACGACTGCTCAAAACTTGCAATTGAAACTGCTATTGTTAACAGAATTTGTAGTGAAGATCGCATATTTGGAAATACGTCATCATCAAAACACAATAAAACCAACAAACTGTAAAGGAGAGCTTCAGTTCGGTTACTAAGCAGCATTCGACAATCACCAATTTCAATAAAAATATCGTTGCCATTAAAGTTCGTGTCGTAGAAATTCGCAAAATCTGCACAATTTCGACGCGTTGCATCCTCATCTGTGTCAGATAGAAGAGTCTTTAATGTCCAGCAAATATCCAATTTTATTGTTCAGGTCTTTTAGTCGTGAAAAAACGTGTTGACATCTCATATTGAAGCCGATCAAATACATTCTTCATAACGCGCTCAATTTCTTCTTCTGATGAAAGTCGTGCATCCTTTGCCAGTTTTCCAGTCATTTTTTAAGTCAGCTGTCCAGCTCAATCCCCAGATCGAGTATTTTGTTTTGGCCTGTTTTACAGCAGCTTCGCTTAAACCATCACGAAATGAGTCTTGGCTTTTCTGGTGATTTGAATGGTTTAGTTTGGTGTTCATTCTGTTTTTTATGATATCCTATACTTTACATTAAAATTACACGTGTAGGTAACTGAAGACATAGTTCGTGAATTTGCGATTTGCGAGCTTCGCTACTAATTTTTAATTGTTTTCAGTTGCTGGATTAGAACTGCTACTTTTACGACCGATTAGGGTTATGTTTAGTCGGAACAATTATACGGTATAGTTGTGCAATTGGGTTGGGCACCACTATTACGCCTGTACAAACTCCGTTTTTTTGCCCAACTTAACGATTGAAACTTCTAAAAAGAAAAAAAAACGGTCCTATGTAAATTATAGTTTTAACCAAATAAACTGAACATTTTTCGCGCTACGTGCAACCAACGATACACTTTACTCTTTTTTATGTTGTCTAACCAATATGTAATTCCAAAATACCGAATTGCTTTTCGTAGGGGGGCGCTAAGCGCAGGACAATTACCAAAGGGGGCGCGGTTTAATAAAGGTTAAGAACACTAAGCTAGACGAAACCAGCTGCACGCAGAATTAGTCTGGTTGTGGGTTACGTATCAGATGACGTCTGCCACAGCCGCTGGTGCGATCTTGCTTGTGATCGTTTTTTGCCCTTGTTGTGAAAAATTTGTAAACCTTTGGCGCCCCTCTACCTTGGCGCCCGGGGACATATGTACCCCCCCTTTGCTGCTGCGTCGTTTTAAGTGTTATTGCCTAGGCCAATGTTTTCCAAACTTTTTTTATTCTGTGGCTCAAATTTTGTTTATAAAACAGTTCGCGGCCTAGCACCATGTGTCGTAAACCTTTCTTGGACGACCTTTAGCCCATTTTCCAAATAAGAAATATCGCCCTGGTTCCCTGGTTGATATATAAAGTGAAATTAATTCTAACAATACCTGAATAATCCTTTTTACCTTTTCTCAACAGACTGAATTTGAAAAGTGAATTGCCGTGTTAACTGCCGTAGCAAAAAAAAAACATCGAATAAGACCAGTTTTACCAATAAGAATTTTGTTTCCACTTGATTCTAATTATATTTAAGAAGGCAGTAAAGGCGAAATGCGTTTGATTCGTTTAGACTTGAGCGTTTTCGTTTGAATAGTTCTATGGCCCACTAAACATGGTCTTGTGGCCCACTACTGGGCCATGGCCCACAGTTTGGGAAGCACTGGCCTAGGCTAATGATTTAAGGTTTTTGGGGCGATTTCCAAATTCGGATTCCCACGAATAGCAAGAACCTATATTTTTAACAAATGCTTCAGTATGTTTTATAGGATTGCAGGAGTTCAGCAGAAAGCTTTTCAGCTTGGTATATCCAGGTTCAGATATTTTAGTTTGCAAACTCCTTATTTTTCCTAAAGGATCGAAACCCTTTACATTTTACAGCGAAAATGCTTTCAGATGTCTGCTTTTCTGCACGCATTTGTTGAAGTGCAGTTAAAGTAGGCCTACTCATCATCCTTAAGACACTTTTGCACAATCCACAGATTAGGCAGTCGCTATCTAACTAAGAATTGTTTTTTTTTACATTATCCTTTGCTGAAAATGAATGGTAACATTTCGGTATTTCTAGACAGACAAGTGGGTCACTAAAAATGTGTGGTGGGTCAGTGGTTCGCCATCCCTGATATAGATAAACAAAGTAAAGTTATAGTAAGCTTTTGCGGTTAGTTCCACGTAGGCCACCTTTATGTCACCGGAATAATTTTGTAATACATACAAACTGAGTGTAATTGGATTATCAGATATTGTATTATTTGGATTCACAAGTACTGCAGCTTTGATCTTCAACTATTAAATAACTTAAAAATAACAACGTAATTGTTCTGCATGATTAATCATGAAACCAATCTTGCTCGAAAGAACACGTTGATTACTTTTGCGGCTCGAGCGCCGACACACAAAAAGTTTAATTCGTGTAGCTTGTGTGTTGATTTTTTTTAGTTTTGTGCACCTTTAGGTTTGTTCCACAGTTTTTGTTTTGTTCAGCTCAAAAAACGGTAAAGTATTTAAAAAAATGTGGTTTGCATATTAATAAGGTGTAAGCTAATATATCAGGCAAGCTCCTACGTTTCTTCGACATTTTTAGAATAATAAGGGGTTTATTGTTTTCTGAGTCTCATGTTTTTCGCTGCTTAGTAGTTTAGTAGAATCGCATCAATGAGATTTGGGGAAAGATTCCTTTAAACAGGACTCTGTTGTTTTGCACTTATTTTAGTTAAAGCCTGTAACAAAAATAAAAGTGTTAAATTTCCTAAGTAGTCGTTTATATGAATAATACTACATGTATTTAAAGGTGTTCTAGATGTAAATTTTTTTTTAAATTGGCTGTGTTTCAGCCAGGGTTATAACGAGGTTTTACTTTCAACAGAGATGAATCGCCGACAGTACTTTCAACCTCAACGATATATCGTTCCCGGTCTTCCCCACTTTGCGGCACCATCAATTCCTGTTTATCACCCTCCTTATGCTGTAGCCTCAATGAACAGCGCTCCACTTTTTTCACAACCTGGTTAAGATGTTTGCTTTTATCAACGTACTTTAAGTTTTAAAAGTAAAAAGCAATCAGCAGTATAACTCAGGCGCACATGTGTGGCCTAAATGTGATTGCAATGGGCTTATAAAATGTCGTACATAAAATGCTTTTGAAACGATTTATCCACTTTAAAGTATGTCTATTTTAGATTGTTGTCCAATTTGTGTGCGACACTCGATGATGCCATACCAGCAACAATGCTCACCGTACTTATGCTATTCTGGTTTATCGATGCCCGGATCTGATGTTTGTCGATATCCAACGCCACCAACAGGCATCAACCTTCCTTACACCACCCAGCACTTACCTTCCTTCGGTAAGAAACTAGTAGCGTGGATTTAAAAGGCAAGATGTTTCAATAAAATGCCAAGGAATCTTTAAATTTAACTGATATAAACCCTACCAAACAAATGTCGTCTTTAAACTCAAAGCCGCAAGTAATCCCACCTTGAGTTAAACCTTTGTATTGAAATAAATAGAGAACTGATTTCACTATTTCTAAAATTTTAATTTTAATACAGATGCAAAGTCAACCAAATTTATTACATTTCGAGCTGAAATCGTTTTTTTCGTTATGAACGCCAATAATGCTTTGGCTTTAGCATATTTACTCACTATTAAACGCTTTGCCAAACAATTAAATAACCGTTTTAATTAAAATGTAATTTTATTATTATGTGCGGTTAACAACCTGGTTACTTATAGTTTAGACTTCTAGTTCTAGGAAGAAATTATTTTATTTAAAAGAGCGATCCTATACGACCCTGTTCTAGAAAAGAGTTTTATTCTTTCTTGTTTTCAGGCTTTTTTCGGCCCCCTCCTTATTCATCCATTCCGTTTCCACCTCCTCCTCCCCAGCAAATGGGCGCTGCTCAAGCTCCTGATCGGTTCGATGGCTCGCGCAATTGTTTTAGTGCATATAATCCTTCATCCCACCAACTACACGTCACAAGAGAAAATGGTAAGTAATAAATGTAAATGCATCTATTCACCCCCTTGGCCAGGTTGTCTCTCCCCAGCTGTACAAAAATATTTTACTTTTTGTAGTAATTCTAATAGTTCCATATGCTCTCCGCTCGCTGGAAGTCTAATTTTCTGCTGTCCACTTTTATACATCGTCTGTTTTGGGCGACTAATTTTTCATTGTTTTTGTTTTTTTGATGTTTGGTCTTCTTTTGATTTCTATTCATCGTTTTGCGTCAAATTTGTGCTATATTTAGTCAATAATTTGGTAACGTTGATGGAGACGTGCACAGGGGTAGGAAACCAGGCCATGCCCCATCCGCAAAAAATATTTGCTTAAATTTATTTTTTGCGCTTCGTGCGAATCTCCTTAATATTATTATCGTATTATAATCTATTATCCCATTTTTAAAATATAGTTTGGAAGTGTCCGTGGACAATCACATGTTTTTCGTCTTTTAAAATCCACATTAACAACCCTGCTCCGATTTTTAACTCATTAAATGTTTTTTTCTAACACTTTCGAAATTTTACAACAGGTTAGCGCATGGGAGACTCAGACTTATGTTGGCTCGGACTTTTGCTGACTCAGAATTTGCTGCCGTTTTCGATAACGCTTTTGCAATATGGCCACGGTATTATGAGTACAACAAACATTTTAGAACACAATAAACAAAGTGTATACTTTTTTGCGCTTATTGGAATTTTTACGGGAATTTTTATGCAACTGTATTATTTTACTGATGTGAAATACAGAAAAACATAGTGGATTTTTGTTTGATACTTATTTAATATTAGAAGAAACGCACAAGGCATAGGGAAATTACAAAGGGAAAAGAACCACTTGTTAAGGACAAAAGCGGAAAACTCGACTTTTTTTATGTATGTATTGATTGTTCATTCGTTCTATGGTGTTTGTTAAACTTTGTGGATAATAACAAAAAGCAAAAAAATAATTAAGCTTTTTTTAATCCTAAACCATTTTCCAAAATTAAGCTATGGTGGTTTATTGCGTAAAATATGTCGATAAGGTAAATAAATAACATGTGCTTTTCTAGATCGAAGCCAGTCAACAATTCGATACAAAGCCAATAATACCTACAACCGAGCTGGTTTTAATCCTGCCACTCTTGGAACCTCCCAACAACATTTTCAAAATGGCCAATCTAAAAGCCAACACAAAAATTCCACTGTTACCCTTAGAAAAGGAGGAACTAGGCGAAAAAAGATGGAAAATGTAATTTCTCATAATAAATAAAATCTAAAAAAAGTTTGATTATTTTTGTTTTAAATTGTTGTTTATAGTTTGCCAACGAACTATAAAGGTTAAAAAATATCTCCAACTACGTTTTATCATTCGTATTAAAGATGTCATTTTTGGCGTAACTGAAGTAATAGCCTATTCTGTGTGTCATAAATAAATTTGGTTCAAACCTTTTGTGGATTCTATGTTAGTTCATGGACAAATGTTGCACCAACTAACTTGCGATACCACATATCCATCAAAAGTTTTCTTTCTTTTTTCTGCATACATTTCAGCAGAAGCCAAGACACAGACGTGGAACATCAAACGCTGGCGAACCTGTTGAGATAAGCTGTATTGTTCCGACAAACGACGATCATGGTTAGACTAAAAATACTATCATTTGCATTTAACTAGTTATTTCTTTCCCAATTGCAGCATTGTTTTGCCGTCCTACATTTGAATAAGTCCGCTTATTATTCCCATGGTTAGGGTTCTTCAGATTTTGAAAATTTTTGAAAAGTTTAGCTAATCGAAGTTTTTCCCATGGTTTGGAGCTTAAAAATAGGATTGAAGAAAAAAAAAAATTTGGGTCATGATTTCGCCCTCCTCAAAGCCCTCAAAGTTTAGCAGTCAAAATCATCAAAATATGGGAATTCCCCTATTGCAAAAACTTGCTAAATTGGCTCTATTGTTACCAAACGATGGCAAAAAGTATTGTAAAATGTTATTTGTAATACATCGACAGCAAATACACATATTCAACACAAAAAAGCATTGGAAATTAGCTAAAAAATCCTTTTTTTTGCAACGATTAGTCTTTTAACAGTCTGGAAACTATCGATGATATTCTTCTACGACTTGCAGGAGGCTAGCGTGCTGCTGTGAATCATCAGTGGTGTTTGCTGAGTAATCAGTGTTTAACTTAACCATTCTCTCGACAACAGCATTAACAACTCGACAGTATTTACAAAGTTTTTTTGCAACTTGGTAGTGTATCTTGCGGCCAGTCACAAAATGGAAGCTTCGGCAAGTTGCAATAAACGCCCAGAGAGGAAAAAAGGGACTCCTAGCCGACGAAAATTTTAATTCTGGTGCATCCAGTTTCTTTTAAACGCATCACTGGCAACTCCAGGGGAAATTTACTTGGCTTGGGTGTATCCAAACTTTTCTTGCCAATGCCGCTTTCCTATCTTCGTCCATAGTAGGGTGTGAAGTGAACATAGAAAACGAAACAGTATCTTCATTTATGTACCAATGATCAACTTCAGCAGCTTGTTGTAGGCAACCTATGCCACCTGGTTGTCATATTTTGAACACTCTTTCATGGTTTGCAAATTGTCAGGTATTTATTAAAGCATCGGAACCAATACCTGTTTTTAACCAGGCTTCAATATAAAACGAGGCAATAAACTGGTTGTTGCGCTGCCGATGGTTTACAAAATATTGTTCGTAGCCCATCTGTTACCTATACATCAACATTGTTTGGCAAACCTGGTGCTACATGCAGTACTCGATGGATGAGCCTGGTCATATACTGGCAAGCAATGTGCATGTGCATGTGGATGTAACATATGGGCTAAGAACAAGATTTTATAAACCACCGGCAGCGCAACAACCAGTTTATTGCCTTGTTTTATGTTTCAGCTTGGTTAAAAACAGGTATTGGTTCCGATGCTTTAATAAATACCTGACGTTTTGGCAAACCATGAAAGAGTGTTCAATAGGTTGCCTACAACAAGCTGCTGAAGTTGATCATTGGTACCTAAATGAAAAAACTGTATTGTTTTCTATGTTCAGTTCACACCCTACTATGGACGAAGATAGGAAAGCGGCATTAGCAAGAAAAATTTTGAATACAACCAAGGCATGGTAGTAATGACTTAAATGGATATAAACCACTGTTTTTCAATGAATTTACTTTGACGTTTATAGTATGCTAATCTTAAATATTTTACAGTGTTTGCTATGCGAAACATGTTTGAAATGAGTAAATTTACCAATTTGAATAGTTTAATATTTAGTTTTAATGCCAATGAATTTACTTGGAATTGATCACTATGGCAATGCCTTTGACTAGGACTTCACTTAGATAACTAATGAATTGCACTGGATGTTGCGTTGGGGTATTTTAAAAATGGCTTGTTATAACACTACTTATCCTATGATCAGTTAAGTTGCTTAATTTTTTGTGAAGATACAGAATATGAAACTCTGGACGAAGAGGTTAATGATGACACTCAGCATCCTAACGACACTGATTGGCCAAACGCTACGACTCTTACAGCAGAAGCTATTCCGTTGTCGAATAAATGTCATACTTATGACAAAGAAAGCTCACAACACCGTAAGTTTAAGATGTCATAACAGTAAACGTGGCAATTTAAAAAAATTCAACCGATGATTCCATAAAATTGTCAAAAGTTTCATCAAAGACATTTGTTTAGAAGTCCTACGTCTAGGGTACCGCAAGTTTTAATATTTCAATTGTTGATCAGGTAATAAATAAATTTGGTGGCGTAGTTGATCACACTTTTCCGCAACATATAGACGGTCTGAAAATTTGTGATTTGTTGTAGCGAAGTCACAATGTTTAGGTTACCGCGAAATTGCATTACAAACTTGCTGACTAAGAAGAGATAAAATACATTCCCGTTAACGTCATTTATTGAGGTTGTTGAGACCAAAAAAGGTTGGCAGCATTACTTTCGTCAAACCCGCCTCGGTATCACCTTAAATTTTGTTAAAATAGGCGTTCATACTAAAAAGACTGTTTGCGAACCTGAATTTATCTTGTTATTAGCATGTGTTTGTCTGTTTCGTGGAAATCTATTTCAATCTGAAGGCGCCAAACTTAAATGTAACGTAGTGTAAACGCATTAACCGACACTGTGCAGTTCTTTATTAAACTGAATATGAAATGCGTTCCGCGACCTAAAATGTTTGCCCACCTCCTAGATAGCGATACGTAAGAGCCTATCATCACATCATCGTATTGATGCGGAAGCAAAATGTTGATTTCGATATCAAACCGAATATAGCCCATGCGAGAAGCCTTTCACGACGTTTCTTTACCACTAAAATAACAGTGAAAACAGCAAATATCTTGCACCCCTTGGCGATTGCTTATTTGAACCAAATAAGGGTTGGTCGACGCTCATTTCTCAAAATAAAATTTACGGTTGTGGTACACTTCTTATAAACCTGTCGAAGAGAGCTTACCACACCGAAAGCTCTAAATTAATTGTGTTTGATAATCTCTTAAAAAGTAAAAATATATTTTGGGCTGGAATGTACAGAACTCTTAAACAGTTACCGATTGGTTACTTGTTGCATGTGAATACTTCAAACACTGATATTTATATCGCTCTTCTGTTGGTTTAGATTAGAACCTCTGTCCCGAATCGTACTTTCTGTTCTTTGAAGTTAATCGTAGTTTATGGCTTGTTTTTTTTTAAGAAAGAAGCAATACTCACCGACTTCCTTTGGACTACACTCTTATCACCAACGACAAATCATTCTCACACGTCAACTTTAATCCCGATATGTTGCCGAGCAAGCTAGACAAGATGTGGATTCAGGTGAAAACAAACACTGTCGGTTTAACAAAACGTACGGAACGGTTGACGTTTTAAAACAACCATCGAGTCTTTCTTATTGTTAAGTTGCCAAACAAATTTCATTGTAGTTTTACTTCAAATTTTATGCCTTAGATTAAACACGTGTTTGACCGAACTTACCAACCGACGTTGGATTAAAAATACCTGTTCTTTTTTTCTGATTTTTATTTGTCTATAAATTACACATTTGTGATTTTGATCGATTGTTACCATTAGCGCAATACCCAAGTTAAATTCACAAGGAATGATATGTTAATGAATTGTAAAGCCAGAAAGGTCGAGTACATCGACATCATCTTGATTAAGACGTTTCGATACGAGCTTGTATCATCTTCAGTTAATGTCATATATTATATATAATGATATACTATGATTTATAATGATACATTACATCAACAAAACTGAGAAAAGCGTACATAAAATCATAATCCTTAGATTTTCAAAATATTTCAAATGAAAAACTATCAAAGAAAGTGTTATAAACCCATTTTTTTTCTGCAGATCGGGACTCCAAAGCAGCGGCGACAAGATGAACTACACAGAACTGAAACTGATAAGACAATACGGTCACCAAACGTGCCAGCTTTAAAAAAGAGCGCAATTCCTAGCAAACACGGTACAGGTTTACATGCATTGACAGACAATTGCGATATGTCCATTCGTCACCTATCTGACAACCAGGTTTATTATGTGGTACGTCCAGCAAAACACAACGATGACATTTTTACAAATTATATTGAACCTCACAAAAAAATACATCTTCAATCTTGCAAAGGATGCACTCACAAGCCTCGGTGTGCTCAATGTTGCTGTCGCTTGTGCAATATTATTGGTGAGGATTCAGACCTAACCCGGTCGCAAGTTGTGTCAAGGGTGTTGGAAATACTTGACGAAAGCACTGAAACATGGGACCACGAAAACTCCGAACTTAACAGCAGCAACAACAACAACAATAATAGTAATGGTACACGAAGTAATAACGCCGAATGCCGTCGTTTATCCGCATTTTCCAGCATTTCAAATTGTTCGTTGGATAAATCTCAATCCAACGTTGACACCGATAATGAGATTACGGATCCAAACAACAACTGCCCTCAAGATAAAAGCAAGGAGTTTTGGTGGGATAAAAGCACTGACTTTGGATTAAAGACAAGCAATGGAAATCTACCAGAGGGTTTGAATCCCAATGTTGAGCTACCGCGAGCGTTCATACGTGAAGTTGACGATTTCGTAGTTGTGGACACCGCGCCAAAAATTACAATGCGAAACTATGACGAAGCAAATAACAACTGTGAGTTAATGTTTGACAAACAAGCTTCTCAGGAGTTAGAAGAAAAAGTTGAAAACTTCACACAAGAGCCACTTGCTGATCGAAAAAAACTGGACGTTGATTGGAATTCTATTCGAACTGTTGTACCAAAAGAATATTCCTCTTTCACCAAGGAAGGAACGTCTGAGGTATACGACATTAATGGAACCTCTCTGCACAACATTGTTTCCATGATTTCAGACAAGGATCCATCAAACCACCAAACCGTGCCGATTTCAGATCAGGACAATGCTATAATTGCTTTTATGAGTCGGGTAACGAGCGAAAGTAGTGATTTAGAAAATCAAGAAGAAATGAACAATTCTTTGTTAACCAAAAATAATATGAGTCACCAATCTTTACAGGGAAAACACGTTGAAGCTAAAAGGGTAAGTACGCCTTGTATACCTTCTCGTGTTGTAAGTAACTGGGGAAAACAAGATGTTCGTTTGTTGTTAATCGCCACATCAGTTTCATCAAGTCCACATGCAACAACTACTTGGTGTCCAATTACTGCAAGTACGCCATCATGCGAAAGCGTTGCTTTGTCGACCATAAACCCACCTACATCACTAAATACCAATAATGTGGTACTTGCTAAGCCTGACAACTGTTCATATAGACAAGCTAAATCCATGCCGACAACTCCGATAGGATGTAACATGACTCGGGTTGCAGCCAGAACAGCCAAGTATTTGCCGAGCAGTGCAGAACGCCGAAAGACGGAAAACTTGCAGCAATGGAATACCATTTCAGAAACACCCCAAGGTGAAATGCAAATAGATTGCAGAAAATTCAACATTCAAAAGGAATCACACAACATTGTCAGTGACGCCACATTTACTACGCCAGTTCAATTACCGATCAACGGAAATGTGCTGAACACACCTTTATCGCCGTCGCCGCAAATGCAATTATTTTCTCCGCAATCTTGCGGCCACGGCGAACTATGTAAAAATAAAACAGCCAACAACATAGAGCGGCAAGTTATTGAAAACAATTGCTTAAAATTTGGAAAATCAAAACAACCGATCAGAAGGGAAAACGTCAAATCTGTTCACTCACAACAAGGCTCTTTTATTCCTCGGCTGAAACGTTTAGCTGATATAAACCGCCTTCCAGAAACTGTTCAGTCTGTGACTGTGCAGCACACAGCACAAGCAAAAAACGGAACCTCAAATGTATTGTCTTCTAATTTCAAAGAACCTATGATATTGGACAAAGCGAAATCAAATCCGACTTCTCCTTGTAGCTCCTGTACAGCAACGCCGTACAGCACACCAGAAAATCTAAGTGGTTCAAAAACTGTAACCAAATCCAAACGCCCACAGAGATCAACAACTCAGTCAAAGCGAAGCGCTCGAAAGACCATAATTGTGCCCAAATCAATCAAAACTTTGCCTAGACATTCTAAATCAAGCGACACCCTTCATAAAGCCAACGAACACACCCGTACTATTGGTAAGAAAGGCGGTTTGTTGATAAAAAATGCAAAGAACAAAGTACAAACATCAGCTTCGGCGGGAGGTTCTACATCTGGTAACGTTTCAAATAAAATCGTAGGTACTTTTCCTCCCACTCGACGATCTCCTCGCACCAGTCGTTTATCACTTTCTACGAAAAGTTGTGTGCCAAAGAAAAACAATATTTCTTCAAAGTCTTCTTTGTCTATTGTAAGTTGCAATGAAACAACTCTCTCGAAGAGTAAAGTCAACAACACGACAAACGATAGCACGACATTAAGTGAATTAGAAGTACCTATTCATAAAGAAACATCAAAATATGTCTCAGGGTTAATAAGTTCTGTTACCACATCGTCTGGATCGTCGGATACTAGTTGTCCAAGAGAAACTCAATCTCCTTCAATTGAGCATAGTCAAAACTTTATAGACGTTGCACATGGACGAGTTCATTCTACAATTAAATCAATCGTCCAAGCCCTGGTAAATCAGCAATCGGTTTACCAACCTAAGGCAGCATGCTCGCCGTCGCTTGCCGCTCTGAGGGAAAATCGTTGTCATCCCTTTAACACTGGGGTTTTGCAGGCAATTTTGTCTAACTCAAATGTGCGGCCCTTCGTACGCCAGCGACCAAGTACGGCACCTTCATCGCCAACATTGTGTCTTAACAAGACATCTTTTCAAAGCATCAGACGAAGTGCCAGTCTGTCAGACGTTTTCTACGATTCCACAATCGATCGCTCAGCATCAGTGTGGAGCCAACAAGATGATTGCCCGACAGATGCAAAAGACATAGCGGCAAAAACTAATCGTCGCGAAAATGTAATTATTTCAAATATAGAAAACCCTTTTATTCCACTTAAGGCAACCGTCCCATTCGGTCGTTACCAAAAAAAGTCAGCGTCTACCTATGTCGGGTATAGTCCACCAACATTAACACCAACCCAGAAAGTAGCATCTCCAAGTAGCACAAGTCTTTCGATGCAGTCATCCGTTGCACCAGACGAAGTGCAGTGTAAAGTAACTAACATTTCCCCACCTATTGTGCCAATAAGTAACACACAGGAAATACCCGCTGCACAATATCGATCACGTGTTCTAAGCGTCGAACTAGAAAAGGAAATTCGAGAAAAAGTTGAATTGTTGGTCGATTCTGTACGAGGTGTCACCGTGCTCGGCTCGGTTAATAATCAAAAAAAGAGTACAACTAAATCACTATCACCTCCAGTTGTACTAGAAAAAGATTTAAGTAGTCTATCGGGTCAAAACGACAGTGTACACAACAAACTTGCGGAATCGTTAAAAGAAGGAGGTAGGAGGCGTTCGTTGGATCAATCAACGCAGACACAAAATAATCAAATACCTGATCAGGATAATCAAGGTTTTTCAAAACAAAAACTCACTATTCCAAAGAAACCACCGAGAACCAACAGCCCTAATAGCAACAATGTTTCTTCAAAAGATATTCCCGTGACCCAACATTCATATGTAGGCAATCCGCCAATTATGCCTTACTATCCGTTGCTTACAACGATGCCCCGGTATTCACCCCATCGTCATTCCCACTCCCATTTCCTGTCTCCCACCTTTGTACCCATTGGTATTGGTCAGTCGTTCTATCGCGGTGCAGGAATTTCGGGTTTGGTGTGGCCTGGTGTGTCACACCAACAAAACCAAGCTTCGTCTAAAGACACGAAATTGCAGAACAGCACTGATGATGCCAAGCAGCCAAAAAAAGAGTCGGTAGATAAATCTAGCGAAATTGCACCTGGTGTAGTCATGATACCAGCGACCAACGTGTTATCATCTTATTACTTGCCTCCACCCTACCCGGAGGTACCTCACCCGTCAGGGCCGGTGAGGAAATCAAAACCAGTAATTCGTAGACGGAGATCATTTCCAGGTCCCATCAGCTCAGCTTCTGTCGCAAAAGCAAGGTTAAATCGACGGCATGGTTATAGTAAAATTAACGCTGCCAAGCATTTCGCAAAGCTTAGCACTCGGCAACAAGCAGACATTAATCAGTCACATCCCCCACCACGTTCATCGATTGCTAGAAGACAGCGATTTGTACGCAGCAGTCTCTCTGATGACGCAGTATTCCAGAGCGTAGAGCAGAAGTCACGAGCACCAATATTCGTCACGAAACCGGCGCGCGATAAGGTAAACAACATTCGAATTGCAAATAGGCTAATTGCGGTAAAAAAATTAAACAAAAGAGAAGCGTAACAAAAAGCTGCGAGGGGTATAATTGCTAGCACAGTACAAATAGTTTACCGGTGAATTGTAGAATTGAATTTACCAGATTAATATAGGAAGACTTTAAATGATTTTAGAACCCTGTGTTCAACGATGCCCAACCAAAAGCAAAGGATCGGACGGCCTCTAAAACGTCAGGGGAGACGGGCACCAATTTGGGTACGGAGACTGCGTTACGACCAGGTTCTCCGTCTGGAGCCGAAACGGGCTATTCCTCTGGGGCCACATCATCTGGACGTGCCAGTCCTGAGAAACACAACGAAGAACAAGCTGCACATTCAGCAAAACTAGACGTCATCCTGGAAGAAAAGCAAACGGTAATTTGTTGTGTTTACACCAAAGATTGATATCCTAATGGCTCAATTCTCTTGTTTGGTTGCAGAACGTAGTTTACGGTAGGTCTTTGGCATAAAATAGTCTAAAGCCATTATTACATTGCTAACTTGGTGAAACGTCTTTTTGCAGGTCACGCGAGAACTTATGGAACCAAAACAAAACTACACGATTGGGACAGAAAAACACAAAAAAGGTTGTTATATATTGAGTACAAACACTTAAAGCGGTGTATTGTTAAATTTTATCATGGTGCCTTAATAATTTAGGACCTCGTTCACTTTTAAATATAAGATATAATTTACCTTTACATTAATTACAAATAACTTTTATTGAAACAATAAAATTCGAAAATAGATAACAAAACTAAAGTATTTGTTCAAAATTCGTTTTAACATTGTATGCGCAAGTTAAAATCACCTAAAGGTGACTGATATTTTTGCTCAATTTTACAGGAAAAAACGAAGGTACAACCACCACCACCACCACTGTAAGCAGCAGTGGGCACCACAGCAATAGCAGCTTTCATACAATTAAACGGATCAAGCGTTTCATGTCGGCCAAAAAAGGGGCGTCTAAACATCAGAGCGAATGCGTAACAAATAGCTCTGAAACCGGTAACCTTGCTTGTAAAGAGGATTCTGCTAAGTTGTCGACTGTCAAAAAGTCGAAGTCGCAAAGCAAACTTTCTAAGAAGCAGGATTCCAATACAAACCAAGGCAACCAAGGCAACAAAGGTAAATAACTCAAATTGGTAACTTATTCGTACAAAACCAAAAAGTTAGGCTACTCTTCTAAAATAACAAAATTCGCCAGTCTTTTATCCCTTAACCTGGTCTTTACCAGCTTCAAGTAAGGCACTTCCTCTTTAGTTTGCTGACAAATCTCTCCCTTCCGAGTACGATTTAAATAGCCTTCCATCCCATCAGGTTCAGTGCCTCGATAAAATCATATCTGTACGTAAATATGCACCCATTCATATTATTAAGTAAATATCACTGGGTAGCAACCTAGACTCGAAGGGGATAAATTCGAGAAATAGCTCTAGAGCGATGGTCTCTTTATGGTCGAGGGAATGAGATCTCACGAATTGATAGCTTTTCTCGCGGCCAATGTTCTGAACTCATTTCTGAACTAAAGTTAATATTATACAATGTAACCGTAAAAAATATAGCCTATCGTATTTATTAATGCATAGAAAATTTTCGCGAAATATTTCGCAAAGCCAGAAGAGTGGCCACAACTGGAGATGTTAGTGGCCAGAGTCAGTCCAAAGGTCCCGAAAGTGCCGTTGTCGGTGCCCCCAATTCCAAGAGTAACACAGGATTGATGCGTCCACCAGGCCATCGACAAAACTTCGATTTAAAACAAGCGCTTCTGAAACCAAGCTTTGTAGCTGTTGCACCATCTGAAATCCGTGATGTTAAGTTAAGTGAGAATGGCCACAAGTTAAGTGAGAATGGCCACAACCCTACAGGTTAGAGTATACCCATGTTGCAAATTACTTACCTGCTTAAATACCTATATTTTATTGTTGACACTTTATATACAATAAATTTCAGAAAATTCCAAAGCTCGTAGAAGTATAAGTGCTTTGTATACCACGATTCAACCAGCCTCTAAGCGGCGATCTGTGTCCACGCCAGGGATCCGAATCAACTCCGAAACCGGTGACGTTATGGAAGAGGGCGACAGCGTTTTGTGTTCTAACGATAGTAACACTGGGGTGCAGAGAGTTTTGTCAAGTACCGCAATAGATGCGGACAGTCTGGAAGAATTGACACAATCCAAAACTCTAAAAGGTGACAACGAACAGCTTCCATCTGACATGAGTGATACAGTTCTGCAGAACTCAACAGGAGTCGCTATTCACGGCAGGGAATCGAATCAAATATAGTTGTAAATATATTGTTATTTTAGGAATGTTTATTTTGTCACTGTCATGTTTATTAAATACACATATTTAAAGGTATGCATTCAAATTGCAGACATATTTGATGATAATTTTATAGGTCGCCTATAAAAATAAGAACAGAGTTTTCTGTTAATGATATATGCTGTAGTTGTGCATTGAATTAAAGTGACGACGCAGCTGTTGGCAGGCTAATATAATTGCTTACTGAACCGTTTTCACACAGGATGACTAACGTTAGACACATGAATAGTTGAATAAACAGTAGGTTTCATCTTGTAAGTTGCTAGAGTAGGTTAAGTTAACAAAAAGCGACTTCTAAATAATCCCGTGTGGAGATCCGGGCGATTTTTTTAAACTTGTTATTCAAAAACATTCTTTCGTTCAACACTGTCCCAATAGTTAAGGACGTGTCTCTTTAACATTTCACTTCGGGCCACAGAAATAGAAAAGGTATGTCCAAATATAATTGTAATGTAAGCATGAAAATTGAGAGTTATGTACATAAAAGCGGAACGGGCCTTCGTCAATATAAATTTAAAAAAAGGAAAATTATTATTCAACGCTTATCTTGGGGATTTTGCAGTAGTCGCACATCTAGTATCAAACGCACATCCAGTATCAAAATATCAATAAATAACAATTTTGAAATTTCAATTAAAAAAGCAACGAATAAAAAGTAAACCACTTAATTAGGCTACTTTTATGCTGTTGCAATTTCATATAACATTTAATCCGATGTTGGCAAAACTCTTGTGTCGTTTTAGTTTACCAAAAGCGTCGCACAAGTGCTGACAGATTATTATAACTCGTATGTTACGAGAAGTAACATTTCTTTTATATTTTTTAAAGTTTAAATTGTTGTTAAACATTAGCAAAATTTCCAGATTTCCACATATCCTAGCACATTTATTAGGCTATATTATTGAAATTACCTAGTGTTTTACTTTTCGCATCAAACATAATTACATTCCCGAAGTTTATTTAATGACACAGCCGAACAAGATCTTTAGACACACCAAATAAAACGTAAAAAAGAGATGATAATTTAAATTCATTGGTTGAAGGAAAAAAAAATTAGGTTCTCTTTAGTAGCATGTGCTAAAGTTAAGAAATTATTTTTCCAATGATAAAAAGCTTATTACTGCACAAACAAAAACAACATGGTGGTACATAAAGCAAGATTATCCAGGTTTGAAGAGTCAAACAAATCTATAGCTGTTAGATATACTGTAAACTTCTAACAAAATATTGGCAACTGGTTAGAAGTGTTTTAAAATGCAGAATTAAAAAACTTTTTTTTAAATGCCATTTGTACGGTGGGTAAAATTTTTGTCACCAAGCTGCAAGAATTGACAGGCAAAACAAAATGCGCAACAATGACAACAGTATAAAGAGCGCCTACTGTACACTGGGAATGATACAGCTGCTGACAAACGCAACATCTGCATAACTCAAAGACCAAGACTTTGTTGGTGCATCAAATTAAACAACACTCTCTAAGCACCGATCCCACAAATTACACATTCCAATGGCAACAAAGCGTCGTCACCGTGTGCCACTTTCTCCCCGGAAACAGTTTGTTAGCGTTGATTGTGGTATTATTCTGTTGCGTCATCGTCGCTATCATCGAGCGCAAGAAGCGCGAACTTACTCGTGGTAACGAAGTTAATGGGTTTCTCATCCACAACGGCCGAAGGTGGGATTTTACCTCGGTGTTTCGGATTCCGTTTGCTCGCAGGTTGTTCCTGTCCAGCTGTGATTATAGTAAAGGATTAAAATTGAACTGCAACTGGACGAGGTTGGTCTTCCGAAATTACATGAACAGTTGCTAATTTCGAGTTTTATTTTCTGAATATAACTCATCAAAAGACCCTTAATGTCTTTAATCTGCCATCGTAGCGAAATACAAAGACAAGCCCGCGATTTAAAAGGATTAATGCTTTTCAGGAACTCAGCAAAACTGCAAAATTCCAGTATACGTGCCTTTGACGCATTTACCAACAAAAAGTTTCTATGCTTCCGGTTGTCTATTGTCTACCCAACCTGAGCAAAAAGGCGAAACCCCTGTTCGCACACCAAAACAAAAAAACTTTTCAAACGACAAATAAATATGGAGTTATTAGCTGCGATCAATTTTAGAATTTTAAAATAGATGTAGGTACAGCAGAATCATCTAGCAAAGCTAGCAATTAAGGTCAGACACAATTAAAAAATCCTAAAACGGTCATGTTCAAATGTCGGATCGCGATCCGGTTCCGGATCTTTTTAACGTTTTGTGCGGATATTCTAATGTAGTCTTGAAAAAATAAACTTTCTACAGTGTCTTATGTGAATACCAATTGTCAGTGTTGATGAATTTTGTAAAAAAAATAAGCATAGAACGAGACTACGAAATGCTAATCTTTGTGAGCGTTTGAGGATATCAGAAAGCGACAGAAAGCCCCAATTCGATTGCGCCAACACTATACTGCCTCCTCAAATTAAACACGCTTTTAAGTGAAAAAAAAGATCCGAGGTCCGCCTGATTAAAAGTTGTTCTAACATTTTAACACAATTCTCAGTCAACATTTTGTCCGGACCACAAAGACCTTTCTGAGTTTGGTGTTGGCGACTAGAAAAAGGTTGCCTGCCCCTGGTCTAATCCAACTCATCATTTTTCTCACTGTAAACAATCTTGGTGCTGTAGCACACTTCACTATCAATATGTTGTAGGGTACATTTACATAAATAAAGCACCATAAAAGCGTGTCCAATATATTTACTATTCGCATTTTGTGGATCATCATGTTGTCAGGTTTGACTGTGGTGGATCATGGCAGAAATCATTTGAACACCCCTGTCCTAAAATATTCATTTATTCAAATTAACATATACTAAGGATGCCTTTGTTTGCGAAATATATATGTATATATATATCTTGAAGATTATTTAATTGTGTCTGACCTGAAATGCTAGCTTTTCTAGAGTATTCTGTTGTTACTGCTCAGGAATTAAGGTCGACATTTATCTGGCAAGGGTCAAGGTGATTTCTATTATCACATATTCAGTGCAACATAGATGTAGCTTAACCACAAATGTATTAGTATTCGTTTAGTGTTGCCTCATTTGTTAAAATGTTCGCAGGTGCCCAAAGTGTTTAAATTATTCAACATAAAACTGCCCAAAAGGGCTACTCAGAAGACCTATTTTGGTCATCACCCCCTTTCAATCTGCTAAAGTCAAAGTTCGCAGCAAACCTAGCGGCACCACTGCTTTCGTAGACCATCGCTTTTGATATACGCTTTGATATAACATACGTCCCTTCGACGGCACGACAATTATGGGAATCCAACTGTTGAATTCTATACCAGTTGCAAGGCGCAAAAAATAATTCCCAAATAATAAGTAAAATTAAGGTATTAGACAAACAAGCTTAAATCCGTATCTCTTCGCCAAGGATGTCGGAAACCGAAAATGCTTTTAAGGTGTTTTTTCATACGAGACCCTTCCTTGTATTTTTTACTCGCAAATACCTCGAGTAAACTAATTTGGTCACATTTAAAAAAGTATAATTTGATCACTTTTTTGTCAGTACGTAACTCGAAAAAATCTGTATGGATCACCCCTTAAGTGGTGAAATTAGTCTTAACCTGGTCATCAAACATGGCCATGTTGAAATTATTAATATTACATTTGATTTGATAAACATTTCTTTACTAACCAGCGTCTGGGCGATCACACTCTGGTCTGGAATCACCGCTAGAATCCCGCTTTCTTTCAGCATCGCTCCTAAAAAATTATTAATTCAAATCCAACGACGATTTATTTTATTTGCAGTAAACACTTCAGTTTCCCGGTATTGAAAAAATATAAACAGTGAGTTGTTTTAAGTGCTACAATTGTTTTATGGTGCTTTAAACTAATGTTTCTTAATCAGGTGAATGGTTCAGCCCAGGGTGAATCATTTTTTTGCAGGGGTGAACAAACCAAAAGGGTTGAACAAGGAGTCAGAAATGGATGATAGCTTGCGAGCAGGGCGGATATTCCTGGTGTTCAAGTGTTTTTTTTGCTCATTGTAATAAGTACAAAAATTTGGTGACTGTGTTTCGTGGTTTTGTAGCTTTATATCTCCGGACTCGAGAAATTGTAGATTTGCAATGGTAAAACTTAGCTTGAGTCGATCTTAACAAAAATCGAAACAACCTTAAGTCATTTTGTGCTGTTATATATAGACGAGATAGTTTTATCATATCATGAGTCTAGGGTGAATGAAATCTGGAGATAGATGCTAGGGGTGAACAAAACTAAAAAAGAAGCGCTGCTTTAAACGACCCCTACTTTGATCCACGCCAATCGCGTCTGCTCCTGTTAGCACCCTGATATTTTTCTCCTCTGTGCGATTCGCTGTCGCCGTCTCCACGACGCCTGTTGCCATGGTTATCATCGTTTCCTCTCGGCCCACCACGACCGGCCGTTCCACCACGATTTTGGTAATAACTTCCCTGGAAATATACAAAATCCAATTGTTAATCGTCCAAGAATAGAAAACTTCAGCATGTTCTGATATTCTATTTATTGACGCATGTTTAGGTGGCAACAAATCGTTTTTGTTGTTAACAAAACCAGATAATATGTGTTGTTTTACCATCTCGCAAACCACGTAACTTACTAAACTTCTGTATGTTTATTTTAAAATAGATCTGCCCTATTGTTCTCCGAACAAACGTTTGTTATGGAATACCGTCCAATGGCTGTTAAGCGTGGTCATTAGAGTGACAGTTTAGACAGCAAACATGCTGACCACGTGACCATTTGTAAAGTATACGTTGCTTAATTATATGAGAACCAATCTAAAGGGCTTAAGTGACAACTGACGTTGCAAATCTGCAACATGCGGTTAGAGCAGTGGTCGGCAAACTGTTTTTGTCGCGGCCCAAAGTACTCTTTTCAGAGCTATTAAAGGCCCACTACGAAAACAGTGGAGGATTCAGGATATTTGTGTATAAGGTGAAGTATTTATTTTACACGGCACCTCGATGGCAAAAACAGTGTTATGACATAATGTAAAACATGGAATGAAGCGAATAATAGACGCGCGAAGCGCGAATAATTTTGCGTTTTCATATAGTTAAAGTTGCAAAAAATATAGTTCAACAGGTACTTTTAAAACAAATGAAAGGCAAATTAATGTACGGCTATGTGTCATGAATGTACGGCTATCACGCTGCCCACAGTTTGCCGACCACTGGGTTAAAAAGTAAATTTACTGTTTCACTGTAAATTGAGAATACATTAGTACTCGCTTATTTTTTAGTATCGAACGTTTCTACTTAAATAGTCATATATTTCAATAAAAAAAACTTGGACTTTAATAGGCATTACCTGCAATGTTGTTATTTCAATTTAACATACCGATGCCAGGAAAAGGTGTGTTGAAATTAAATATAAAAATAATTGCAATTGTAAGTGGCACTTAAATTCTATGGCATTGCAGCATATGTCGAGGACAAACTTAGTGATGGTGAGATAAGCAATGATGTTCGAGATACGTGTGTGAATAGCATTTTTAAGGTTTACTAAAAACAAAGAAAGCAGCAACGCGTATATTAGTTTCGTTTAAATTTGGCATTGGTATATTCAATTGGGGCCCATCGTGACCCAAAATGACCAGAGCAAAAAAATAAATGTATAAACTTCACTATAAAACAGCTAGTTTATTTTATGGTTATTTTTTTATGTGTTTATCTTTTCTCAAATGCAAAAAAACTTTGAGCCATCGAGTTATGCAACGTGAATTTTTTTTTTATTCTTTAAGTAACTCGCAACTAGGAGGTACAGGTGTAAAAATACCCAGCAAAAACAATTTCAAAATCCTACAAAATTCTACTTTACAATAAATAGAAGCGATCATACCCCTGGTCGATCGTCCCTTCTCATATTAGGTCTTCTGGTCATATCGCTTATAGGCGCTGACGATCTGCCAACAGCAGAATAATGAGGTCTCGGTGGAGGGCGCTCTTTAGCCTCGCTTCCATCACCAATATCATCACGTGACTTAAGTGACTGGTCGTCATCTGCCGCACCCTCAGGCCGCCTGTATTACATTTTTTTAGTTAATATAATACAAATGTTGGTCGTCATAACCGTCGAAAAGGGCATCGTGCTGAGCTAAATTTATCAGTTATGTATCAAAATCACGATTTAGTCGAAAATAATAACCTTCTAAGAATATGTTAAATTAAAAAAAAAACATTATACTGGACTATAAGGTTTTCTGGCGGTTTGGTTTTAAATTGGGCTAATGGCCTAGAATGTGTTTATCACAATCCGTTCAAAAAAATAGAGGCATCCCAATATACGACTTTCAAATAGTAATTTTTAAGTAAACTGTTTGAGGCTTTTTGCGACTCTCGTTAGGTAAAATATGTATCAAATAAAGTTTACTAATAATTATTGCGCGCTTCAATATCACCGGAATATTGTAGAGAACTGCCCAAAATCTACTTGTAACACAAAGCTCGCATAAGTTGGATTTTTGTATTGAGCACTCGAAACCAAACGAAAAAACAAGAGGAATTTACCACGTCGCTTACAAAAAGCATTTATTTCCACATAATTCGTACAGTAAGACTAAACTTTTATTAGAACGCAAAAGCATTAAGATAAAGGCACGGAAAACTCTGGTAAACCTTGCACGAGCTTAAAATACACCAGGGGATCAAAACTATCACATTGAAATCTACACCAAAATAGCTTTTTGCAAAACAGCTTAAAGCGTTCTTCTTTTCTTTCATTCGAGGATATTCTTCGTAGTTCAACCTACCTTTCGTCTTCCTCGTCCTCTTTAGAGTTCCCCTCAGCTTCTTCTCTCTCGCCTCTCTGCTGTTGAGACTCATCTCTGCTCCAAGCATTCGACGATGGAGGTTCTATAATACAACGAAGGCGGTTAACCAAACTATGAAGTTTACTAGTTTTGTCAAGGTAATCCTTGCGACTCTAAGAATGACTGTTCACTGTGTTCAGCGTTCATGTGTTCTTAAAATTAATCTCGCTAAGTGTTCTGTTTGTTTATGAAGAGTGGCCAAGTTTTTTATATCATGAATATATTTATTTGCATTTACCGTTTATTGGAGTAATGTGCACAATCATACAATAGCTAAGTCGTTTGTTCATAAGGTGTTTTTAAACAGGCAAAAGAACGACTGAACACTTTTGCGAGAGTAAAAAAAATGTCGTGAACAAAAACTAATCGACTTGCGCAGTGGTTAACTTTTTTTGATCTCTTCCACATTGCCCGTAACAAGTCGTACAAAGCGCAACACTGCATTTTATCTTGTTCCAAAATATGTTACTCACAATACTTTGATCATAAGGCAAAACATATAGATTCGCTCAAACGGCAAAAAATACGCTAGGCTGTTGTCACATAAAATTGCATTTAGATAAGAGTTTGGAAAAATACATATAACAGGGGGTAAAAAATAGGGCCATGGCCAGGTTTCCTAACCAGTGGTTTCTGCCTCACTAGTCTTATTCCATATTAAAACACAGTAAAAAATGGTTTATTCGTCTTACAATTACGTGCAGAAAAAAAGATAACAATGGAGTAACTCGTGGACAAAAACAATAGGGAATCTTACTTTTGAAAATGTCCTTGAAGGTACATATTTTTCAGTAAATCGCAAATATATACAATAAGGAAATGCACTTCATTACAATAAATTAAGTTTCGTTGTGCAGTTTTTGTGTTGCTTAAGGGTACGGCATGCATGGCTTGGACAGTGTTACCTGAACCACACAATCAATATAATAAAACATTGTAAGCAGTGTTCCCTCTAAGAAAATTTTCTACTGCGCAAATATTTCTGGCAGTGCGCAAGAATATTTTAAGGCTGCGTTGGCATGAAAATTTTGAAGATGACGTTATGAAACAAATATTTTCAATAAACTTGCATGTGCAACTGCAATCAAGTTAAATATGTTCAAGTATATGGCAACAAAGCGGTCGCGTGAAAAAATATTCGAATATTTGGGGTAAATTGACAAAATATTTAATTTTCAAAAATAGGATGCGTGATGCATTTAGCGCACAAATCAAGAATCACGTCCTAAAAAATGCATTTCAGTTTCATGATAACGAATTATTGTCAAACACTCCAATGATGTGTGTTCTGCTTTGAACTATTTTTTTTTCAAGCATTGATTTTCCTGAGTAGACATTTGATTCTACGTGATAAAAAATCACTTTATTTTCTTAAAAATAGGGTTGGGCATTTGACCGGTCAAATAAAATCCGGTCAGACCGGTCAAATACTTGTCAAAAACACACTATCATAATGCAATTGAAGTTAAAAATAAACCTTGATTTTAACTTTAAATAAATATACGAACGTTTTGGCTCAAGTACAATGGTTTGTAAAACCGAATAAATTATTTTTTGACTTTCAATAAGATTTTTTGCAAAACCATGCACATCTTGCAAGCAATACTATAGCAGTATTGTAGTGATTTTTACCATTACTACAACCACCAAGTTAAGCCAACAAGTTTAAGCCAACAAGACCGTGCAGCTGACTGGAAGGTCTATTGGACCCTTCGCTGCTCCGGCCGTATCGCGCGTGAATTTGTTTTTTGTCATAGCTTACTTGTGTATTTTAATTTAAGCGCTAACGGATAAATAAACATTACTTACTTACTTACTTATTACCGAGATTTAACAACAAGTAAATACATCAGTAAAAAAATATTTTTACTCCTCATCACAACTTTTGTCACTCTGAATTTCTAAATCAGCGTGGTCCAACATCTTTTCATCGCGGGCCGAAAACTATTTTTTTTATCTTGCGGGCCAAAAACTATTTTTTTTTATCTTGCGGGCCAATATTTTCAATATCGATTTTTAGGCTTATTGCTTTATACATAGCCTATGCTTATGGCATATATACTAACTTTATGAAATTTACACCTTTGTTCAGCTACGGTCAGCAACACAATTGAAGTTAACGCAATACGATAAATGTTTCATTACATGTGATATTATACACTTTTGCTTAGTGGTGCTACAAATCACAAAGGATCATTCACAAAGTTTTTTTTGTCAATTACAATAACAAAAATTGAAGTGCAAAGCTGACTATCAGTTCGCGGGCCAAAAAAGCGTAACTCGCGGGCCAAGGGCCTGCAGTTGGACCACACTGTTCTAAATCATCACCAGGGTCCATGGGAGATAAGGCATTTGGTTCTTCTAAATTTTTAAGTAGCCTCAGATTGTGGTATACCCCAACTAGCATTTTCTTTTATGACAAACGCGATTCATCATATAGGTGCATTTATTCTAAATCAATAATCTGCTTTGCTATTACAAACACTTTATTACCACAGAACATGTGTGCGTTATTACGACAGAACTACGACAGAACATGTGTTTTCATCAGGTAAACCAACCATTTCATATTTGAATTGTTATAAAAAGTTACAACCAAGATTATTAAAAACTCAAATTTACAACATTTGAATCTAATATGAGTATTTGACCGGTTAAAACAAAGTGCGGTCAATTGACAGGCTTGCCAACCCTACTAAAAAATATATATAACATGGATGATAGACAAAGAAATGTATTACGTCACAATCGTCAATGCGGATTTTATTTGTTTACTTGCTTTTAGCTACAAGCATCAACGAAAAAATGGCCAATGCGAAATGCTCAAACTGTTGTGACAAAAAGGGAATAAATTTTAGTTTTAATTGGAGAATGGTATATATGCGCAACAGCAAATTTTACTGCACAATTTGTCTGGCTATTGCGCACTTGCGCCTTCGAGGGAACACTGATTGTAAGAAACTTGCTTGATATAATCAAATCAGCGCAGCTCGGCATCATTTTGTGGTATTTAAGTCAATCATAATCAAGCATTTTTTTCTTTTGCATTTCAAGCCTGTTCGAAGTTAAACGATAGACTCAGTGGCGTATCCAGGGGGGGTTTGGGGGTTCAGACCACCTCCCCCCCCCCTTTTCGTAGGTGACATTATCGTTTTTTGTTCGTTTCTCTCAGGGTTTAACTCACCGTCCGACGCTGCGCGTTTTTTAATGTAATTGGGTCACGTGTCTTAAGCTAATGCAAAACCAAAATAAAACGCAAAACGCCGTTTTTCCTTTTTTGTTTGGTCGACCGTAAACGCAGGATATTTTTTTTATTTCGCCTTTCGTTATTCGTTCGGGTTGGCTGATCAGCAAGTGTGTGTTCGACAATTAATAACAATAAATCAAGCGGTCTCCGCGTTTTTCTCGCTTATAGCATTGAGTTAGGCGGTGCTGATGTTTTTCGCTGCTTGCTGTCTGCGTTAATATCAGATGTTGGTGTAAGACAGGGGTCGGCAACCTACTGTAATTCATCGGGTCCGCCCCCTCTCTGACAAACTTTGCGCGAATGATCTTTCTACGTCCGTTTTGTACGTTTTGATGCTGTCTTTTGAACTAGATCAGGGCGCGCAACAAAAACCCCACGTGCTTGTATTTTAGCTGACTTGGCACACAGCTCGGCTCAGATGTTGCGCTAATCGAATAACACCCGGGAAAACGATCTTCGTTTAGTATTGCAGGTGGCGAAAGACGTGCTAGTAATTTAGCGTTGTTCCGTACATGGATCTAGCAAAATCAATCATATATATTTCACGGTCTTGTTTTCTTTTTTCGCCTGAAGTTAACGATTGTTCACTAAGCGGTTTCGCAGCTGGCGCCTGGCAGGAGTGTTGACGACGCACGTGTTCGCTTTGCGTCTTAAGGTTCGCTTTTGCTGGTCGTGTTTATTGTCTGTTTCTGATGATTTTTTATTATTATTTATGACGTTATTGCAATCGCTATTTTATAACGTCGTATCTGTCACTATTTTATGACGTCATATCTGTCACTATTTTATGACGTCATATCCGTCACTATTTTATGATGTCATTAACGTCAGACGGAAAAACGGGGAATTCCCTAAGTTGAAAATTGGGAAATTCCCTACGTTGAAAATTCGGCCCCCCCCCCCTTTTTGGATTTCTGGATAAGCCCCTGGATAGACTACTCAAAGACCTGTCACAGCATTGGAGTTTATCTTCGGCCGAGTCCACGCACTTTCTTTTGGAATAGGAGCCGGTTTATACTCGGCTTTGCGAGCAGGAGGGTCGCCGGAAATGGAAGAACCAGAAGACTTCCGAGTAGATGCGATATGATGAGGAGATGAAGCTGTACAAATTAATTGGTTAATAGTTTTCTTCGACTAACGTAGAACGTCATTAAGCTAAATGCGCGTGTTTAGAACGTATACAAGACACAAAATGTTTTACTTTGCTGATACGATGACAAGCCTGGTTTAAGAAAATAGTATTGTGTAACGTGCCAAAATAATTTAGAAACAAGTTTTTATCTCTGCTTATTACTGCTGGGTGAAACAGAAATTTACTTTGATAAACGCCTTTTAGAGCCCTTAGCGTCTTGTCACTCTCTTAAATAGTGGTTGACATCGCGCTTAACAATTCAAACAATCTTTCGAATTGGATAACAACCTTATATTCAATTTTTACATAAAAAGCTAATTAATAACGAAAAGCCAATTTTAGTGTAGAACGAGTAAATCTTTTTAATATATTCAAATAATTCCTCAATAGTAAAATAGCTCGCTCTTTACAAAACTGACGAAAGTCAAAGTAATGCAACCAACGTCTTAAGTATGCGACTGTATATTATGTGCAATTATTGTTAAACATTTTACAAATGCACTCAGAAACTGGGAGTCCTATATGGATCCTTTATATGCAGTAACTAGTAAGGTTTAAATTTTTTAAAACGGCAAAATAGTAGGTTCAAAACACACTTTCATTTTCATCGGTTGATCGCGTGGAGGAAGTCCTTGATCTCCTTGGTGACTTGTAATGGTACTCGTCACTTCGCTCACTAGTTCTGCGAGGACGACCTTGACTTTTGTAGAAATACATTGTTTAGTTAGATGCTTTTTAAAAAATCGTAAATTAGCTCACATTTATTATTGTAAATCACATAATACCGTGCCACAAAGAGTTATTTTTACGACCAGGATACAATAGCGAATGCTAACATACTTTTTGTGTTATTTGCTTCCCTGTCTAAGTGCGCAACCCACTCCGTTGAGCGACGGTCGAGGTGTAGGCAAGGTCGTGAATACGAACCACATCGCAGGTTACATTTTATTAGCTTTGTCTGCACTGATATTTTTGATTGATCAACTAATTTCGTTTGGCCTTTATAGACACTTCAGGCCAGGGGTGCCCCACCTTTTTGTTGTTGACGGCCGCATTGACTGTCATTATTCATCGCACGGCCGCCAGTAATTTTTTTTTGAGAGATGACGTCGGAAAGTTTAGTCATGACGTGGCGTCATAAAATAATTATTCCTAAACATATACCTGTTGTTCTATAATGATCTCGTGCAAAAATATAGAACTGAAGTATGGTCTAATGGCGCGAAGCGCGAAAATAATACGTTTATTGATGGGTTTAATTATTGGGTTTTTTAATGTGACACGTGACGCAGCTGAGCGGCTGATCGTCGAAACGGCGCTCATGCAGTTCCAGGGTGTTACCAAGTTCTTTAACCTGACACCCCGGACCTTACTGTCTGTGGTTTATAATTAAATCTGTTTGGGATCTTGGCCTAATAACGAAATACCGATTTTTTGTGTTTGGACATTTAATCCTCAATGTATTTTCTCTCCATTTGCTCAATAACAGTTTAGAACAGTGGTTCTTAACCTTTCTTCAGTCGCGCCCTGCTTTGGTATTTTTCCTATGCCGTGCTTTTGTAATTTTCCTAAAACAGATAAAACGGTGTGTGAGTCACATTTTATTTTTTGATTATGTCACAGTGCGGAATTTGCCTATGTTAATACCACAGCAAAACATTAAAAAAATTAAAATGCGAATATTTTAAAAACCTGATGTGCTAGAAAAAATGAGGGCATTTTTAGAATCAATGCCGAAAACACATAAAGAATCAATTGATCATATTTCCGTTAATTTGCTGTTGACCAGTGTAATTCGATCTGCATTCAGCATATCGACCATTAACGCATGCCAGCACGGGCACGGGCGCCAACACATGCTTATTTTTAATAACTATTTATCGACGGCCGCATGCACACCGCATTGAACACCGTTGCTCAAGGCGATTTCACAATCCGGTGATCAAATTTTTGTGGTTATCACGATTTTTATAGTAGAAGACCAAGTAATATTGTTGGCGAAATCTCACCTGGCGTCACCAAATTCGCGTATAGCTTGCTCTTCTTGCTTTCTAATCTTTTCCTCGATTTCCTTCTCACGGGCGGTTGTGTCGACAGGTTTAGCATCGCCAAATATCGAAACCGATTTTTGTCGTGCTGGGGGCTTTTGTTGTTCCATTTGAACTCTGCAAAATTATTTTTTTTATTATTTAAATGTTAACGTTAACCCTCTACCTGAGAGTGGTAAAATAATATATTATAACACGGATCTTCACAATATTTATCTCTAATTATTACCACTAGCATAATAATAAACACTGTTTGGGTTTTAACAAAATACTTAAAAACACACTTTTCGAGGAGCATTTTTTCCTGTGCGGCTATTTTTTCTTCTATTTCCCTTTCCTTGGCTGAGGTGTCCACAGGCTTCGCACTTCCGAATATGTTTGACGATCTGCGTAACAAGTTTAATTCAGTCTTTCAAAGGCAGATTTAAAAACAAAAAACCCACCTCTTTTCCACAATTGGTTCCGTCGGTAACCTAAACATGGATTGTACAAAGTTATGTAGTTTTTAATCTCTAATAATAGTAATTCAACAAAAAATTAATGCCTCCCAAAAAGACTATTATTTATTTTGCATCAGTTAGTTACAATATTTTCAGTATTGCATGTAGAAGATTTCAAACGTGGGCGAATAACAGCTGTTGCCGGTAAATCATAAATTGTAACAAAATTAAAAAAAATTCTAACCATTAAATTACTATATCAACAAATAAGATGGTATTACAAAAAATAAAATTGTGGGCAACACATTTTTTAAATAAAGCGCGATATTTATATAATAATTAACCAGAGCCACAAACACATATGGAGAATGTTCTTCTGGTCAAACCGTAACTAGTTGGCATTTGTTAGTATTTTATTTTTTTTAAGCATACTATATAAATCATACTCAGATTTTTACTTTTCTAACTGCTTTATCTTTTCTTCCATTTCTCGTTCTTTGGCAGCGGTATCCACTGGTTTTGCGCTTCCAAATATAGAAGATCTAAAATGGAAAGGGTGGCAAAAATAAAGATTGTGATTTATAAAACCTAAATTAATATTTTATGTTCATACATTTATTTAAAGCCAATGTCCAATTAATGCATTCCCTAACCTAAAAGTTATGTATACATTTTGGCATACACTTATTCTTCACGCAATATAAACTTAAAGGCAAAAATTGCCAAACTTTTTTCATAGTAGGCCGGTTACTGGTAATAACAATTAATAAACATTCTGTTTCTTGCAGTATAAATACTTTAACAATTACTGAACAACATTAGGTAAGGATTATAAAAAATGTGAAACAACTAACTTCTCATTTCTGAAATTTAAATCCGAAAAGTTTTAAATGAACCAAACTGTTCATGGTAAATAAAAGAGACAAACCAGATAATAACAGGCAATGCAAAACACGTCAAGACTTTTCGACACTTAATTCTTTCCTATTCATTAAAGACGAATGCATTGTGTCAACCTTGATTCAGGGGCATTTTGATCCTCCAAAGGCTTTTGTCTTGGTTGCAATTTTAATTGGGGACGTTCCCTTGGTTGTTCGTCGCTTCTCTGTCTGTTGTAACCATGATCTCCACCATATCTGTCCCTGCCACTATCGTACCGTGAATCACGATACTGTTTAAAAATAGCCTATTTTGTAATAGGGAACGAAACCAATCAATATTTTCACTGAATAAATGTAAGACAATATGTTTGTGTAACCCCAAAACCAAGGATTAGTTGAAATAATCAAAATCAGAACAAACCTAGAAAACATTTATAGTGAGATCTATAAAACTGATTTGAGCAGATCAATAATGACAATTCTGTTTAAATAATAATATTACATTGCTTCACAACACCAAATCATTATCTTAACTTTACTAGTTTAAGATTATGGCTATGACAATATTAGCAAACAAATATTAGTTTTAATACTTCTTGAGAACTTTTCCGCCATGAGCCACCCTGTGACCCATAATCTCGAGAAGAACCATATTCACGTGAAGAACTGTCAAAACCTTAAAAACACAATAACAACAATTTTGTTAAAACGATAAATATAATTATTATAGCCACATATACTTGAACATCCTGGTCAGGCCGGCAGAATTTTGCCAGCTTTTTGGTGACAAGCATTTTCTTTGTTGTGGCCCAAATTCTTTGTTGTTTTTTCAGGCGCATTTCAACAGTTTACTGCTGTGTTCGCCAAACTAATGTATAAACCTTACCAAGTTTAGGCGCTAAATAAGGCAATTAACAAGGAAAATAGTGATCTTAGGAGTTGTACTTAAGGCAACATTTTTGGTTAAGTTTACAAATACATAAGGGGAATAAGAAAATATAATCTGCGCATGCAAATGTCTGTTTTTCATACTCTGATACTGTTACATTTCCATTTTTGGGGTGTCCGAAAAACCACTCTAGTGGCCAAATTTCAAAATGCCATAATTTCCTAACGGATTGGAATTTTTTTCGAAAATTTTTTTGTAAACTTATTTTTTTGAGCTATATTTTGCACAACGTAAGTATCATGAATATCTGAGACGTGTGGTTACAAGGGCTTGATGATTTGACATGGAATACCCCATAGATAAGCTGTTTTTAGCGACTTTATGTTTAAAGATGCATCTAAAAACCAGCTTAATGGAGCTAAGATCCAAATATATGGCTTATTTGGGTAAATGGGCATTGGGCATACATGATGTATTAGGCACATGACAGAAATTCGCATATTTCTTGAAATAAATTTAATAGAAATTGTTTGCCAAGGTTCCGAGTCACACAACGTAACATGCCATAGTATTAGGGTTGTTCAGCTGCAACTTGACAGTCTCCGTCAAGCAGCCAGTTACAAACGTGAAGCCTTAGCTCAGGGTTTCTCAATCGTGGCCCTGGGGGGCCATGGAGCGGTCATTGGGGGGCCACGGGCATAACTCTTCAGCTAGGTAATTGCAAAATCAAAGTGTAACTTTTTTTTTGTGGTTTATATTATGACTGTTATCTGCCAGTTGTTAACCCTTCTTGTAACGTTTTCTAACACATTTTTCTGACACATTTTTGGACTTGTCAGTAGGGATGTTTAAAGTAGAATATTATATCCTTTTTATTCGTACAGTTAGGCGAGCAATTACCGTGTTATGCCAGGTACAGAGATTTTGTAATTTCCTCGAAGGGCGTTAAGTTGAAAATGAAACATTTGATCGTAAAACGCATTACGTATGCCGCACTGCTGCAAGGTTACTCAAGGTCAATTTTAGGCCAATATTCAGCGAGGTTATGTGCAGCCTTTTTGTCAAGTATGGTTAACACATTAGTAAAACTAAAATTGAGAAATCATCTCACCGAATGTAGTGACATCACTTAGCTCAGCACAAAACAGAGCCGAATATAAAAATACTTTGGCAGAGTCCAAGAACAAACTTTGTAATGAATAACTAAGTTAATTTAAATTTAAATTCAAATGACTGATTTGTTAACTTGTTAACTTTTTAAGTGAGTGTGCATTTATTTGTTGGTTTATGGCTCTATTTGTTATATACGCTAAGAAGTAAAACGAATAAAAACATGTTAAGTACAGAGCTAGGTATTTTTGTAAGCAGGGGGGCACAAGGGTTGAGAGAATTTTAAAGGGGGCCATGAAGCATAAAAGGTTAAGAACCCGTGCCTTAGCTAGTTGCACTAAACTTTTTGAGAAAAAAAAGAAAGGTTCCAGGACTCTCTTGGCCAACCAACTCTCCGATTTTTTTAAAAATGATTTTTTTGGCCAATTTGTACTGCTTCTATGCCTATTTGTTGTTATATATTGCAAATAACATTTTTACAAGTCATCATTTCTTTACAATAGAGCCAATTAAGCTAGTTTTCACAATAGGGAAATTCCCAAATGTTGATAATTTGCCAGCTAAACTTTAAACGCATTGAGTGACAGAAAATCATGACCTAATTTTAATACTTTTTTGGTAATCCATGTTTAAGGGTCAAACAACGGTAAAAACTTTGATTAGCTACACTTAAAAAAAAATTCAAAATCTGAACAACCCTTCATAGTATGCATAGACTTTTGGCTGAATAAAATTTGTTTAGGGGAAAATTGACTTATATGTACTTTGATGTATGTTTTTATGTTATTTCGTTTTCACTGAATTGTTCGAGTAAAAGAAAATTTTTGTTGTTAAGAATTACATAAAAGAGTTGAGTGTTGCAAAACAGGTCTTTAATGGACAAATGGCCATGGTTCCTATTTATACTAAAAAAGGCTGTTGGACTGGAGCTATGCTACAGACAGTGATTAAAAACAAAAGTAATGGTGACACCATGAACACGACTGGTTTACTAAAGCAAATGTCATTAAACAATGGTTAGACCAATGGTTGTTCTTGCTGATTCAATTGCTAAATTGTCAGTTTATAATGTTTGTTTTTTCTTGTTTTCTCTAGGAAGAAACATTACATGGCGACCTCCCCACTGATAACCTCTTATCACACACTGAGTCATAGACCCCAATGTAGTTTAGTTACATTAGTAAACTCATAAAGTGGAGCCAAGGAGTAAATTTAAATCTATTTTAGAGTTTAAAAGCATGAACAAGCATGTAGTTCAATCCAGTATTCCTTCAATGTAAAATTTTGGGCTAAGTGCTAGTCACCTTCATAAAACTTAGGCTAAGTATAATGAACAGGTAACAATTGCCTTATAAAATAAAAAAACTGAGCCCACCAGATCTGCTGTTAGTCTGATTGGAGTTTTCTCTAGAAGCTTTTCTCCAATCACCTTCGGTTGGATCAGGCCCTCCACCATATCTGTCATTGCGGTCACGATCACCAGCAGATCTCCAGTTACCTCCACCATCTAACACAAAAAAGAAATGTATTATACATGGAATACAGGGTGTGTTCAAAATAAATTTAACTTGGTATTCTTGTCAAAGGGACACCAAGGGCCTGCAAGGGGATTTTAAAAGTCAGTCAATCATACAAGGATTTTCATGTAGTATGCAAGCAAAGATTGGAAAAATCTAACTCATGACATTAAATAAACCTTCTCCTGGTGTCTAATACATGTGACAAGCACTAATTAAAAAGGTAAATTTGAAAGGATTATATGATAGTTACACACATATGTATTAATATTTTAATGTCAGGATGACAATTATACATTTTTCTAACATGTGGAGGAGATTGCAAGCATATCACTCGAAATGAAAAAGGTGTTGAATTGCATTGATAATACGGATTCGATCAGGGGTGTCCATTAAAATCTTTTAATATAGGAATGAAATATTTGCACGGGAAGAAGTCATAGGAATAGCATGTGGGCATGTTTTAGTTGGACACCCCTGGATTAGTTCATTAATGATTTCTAGCGACTACACATGGTGTGTCTCAAGGAAATATTAAAGAACAAAGTATGTAGCTATTTTGAAAACTTCAACAACCCCAAGATTCTAGTGCCAAGTTTGTATCAGTTGCTAATAAAGGAAATAATCGGAATAGCTAGTCACAAATACAAAGATCACATCAGGATATATCATTTTAGTGGTTAGTCAGTTAAAAAATATAGATTTAAAAAAAAAACATTTAAAATATTCCATCTACTTCTGTATGAGCTTTAAATCTACCACCTTACCATTATTATAGCCCCCAAAAACGGTGTTTTATTACTAATATTCATGTTTTGCTTAAACCAACTTGATTAGTAAAACACAAAAATGATTACACCTTACTCAAAGCGTTAGAAGATATGATTTTAAATAGATTATATATTGGCAGGCAAGCAGTAGGCTATATTAAAATTTTACTTTTTTCATATTTAAATATGACAAAAATATTTAGGAAAATTAAAATAAGAAATGACAAAGCAGCACTTCTGCGCCACTACGCTGACAAACACATGTCCATGCTGAAGCAGCCACCATTGCAGAGTGCTTCAACATAACATTTTTAGAAAAAACACCCATGAAAAAGTTCGACATACGTGAAGCTAAGTGGCTGAAGGTAGTCAACGCAACCATTAACATACGGGTCATTCCATTACTACTGGTACAGTGGTGGCACCATATGTCATGGATTTTTTTAAAATTTTATATGTAGAATCTCCGTGCTATTGTAAAAAAAGTGGTGCCAATTTTACCGAAATCGGTTCAGTACTTTTTGAGATATCAGCGATTGAAAATTGTCCCTTTTCAGGTTTTTTCGTGATCGCTCATGCGTAAAAATTAACTGCAAATTTTGTTTGACATATTATGAAGGTGTTTTAAATTGTAACTTGAAAATTACAATACATACGGGTTCTTCAAAGTATGGAGATTCTGAAAAGATATGTTGTTGTTTGATTTTGTATCACTACAGGCCACCAAGTGGCTAGTTTCACACATGACTATTTGTGATCAGTCATGCATGTCAAAACTTTGATCACTTATAGCGAAAAATACTCTACTTCGATTTTTCTGCAAATTAGCTTAAATGAAAGGTAATTTTGTTGGCTTTCTACTCTCCAAATATAAAGTGGGATATAACTAGCCTCGAAGACAAGACCAATGCTTTTTTCCATTGAATCATGTTTTGTGCCACATTGAATGTCCTATTTTGTTTACATCGAGAGGACAATACCACATCTCCAAGTCTGATGAAAGTCTGATTTCGGAAAAGTGGTGTGACTGGTCTCACGCATCTTTATTAGCTTTTTGTAACAGGTAGTATGAATTAATTTCAGCTAATTTCAGCCATGATTAGTAATCACACCCAAGTTTATTTCCATCAAATTTTCAATCTTAATAAGTGATAGATCTTTAGATATTACTTAGTAATAAGGCCTGATTAGTACATACTGTACAGTTATTATTGTGTAACTGAAGTAGGGAAAGTGCTTTGCAATAACATTGCTGAAAATTTAAGCTGTTACTTGAATATAGTATGAGGTGCCTTCCAGTATGCATATATATTTGTACTTACCAGTGTATAGCAGTGCTTCTTAAACTTTTTTAGTTTTGTTAACCCTTAGCATCTATCACCAGAATTTATTCAACCTTGTGAAAAAAATTAGAATTGATTTTGTTTTTGGAAAGTCTCACCTGTTCACTGAACAGATTGAACACCTGGAATACCCGCCCTGCTCGCAAGCTATCATCCATTTTTAACGGTTCACCCTTATTCACCCCTTTTAGTTGGTTTACCCCAGGCTGGCAGAATCTTGCCAGCCTTCTGGTGACAAGCATTTTTGGCGAAAATTCTTCGGTATTTTGGAGTTGCCCCCTAACTTAAATGTTGTGTTCGCCTGAGGAATGTATGAACCTTGCCATGTTTTGGCAATAAACAAGGCTATTACTAAGTAAATCAGAGAACAAAACGTAGCGCCAAGGTGCAAAATTTTGGTGACATTAATTCATTAACAAATACATCATGTGAAGGTACAACCTGGGGCCTGGGGGTGTACGTACATGTCTGCTTTTCTTGCTCTAAAAGTGTTACATAGATAGCTGTTTTCAGGCAAACTTTTGTGAAAACGTGCAGCTCAAAACCACATTGAAAAGCACGAAAAAATAACTTTTCAAAAACAAATTTTTGAAAAAAAAAGATAAAAATTTTTTAATTTTCCAAATTTTTTTTTTGCTTGAATTTTTTTTTTGCACCAATTTCTTCGGTTTTCTGGCTGATTCTTCGGCCGACATAGTCGCCAAGTCGCCAGCATTCTGCCATACTGGTTTACCCCTGCAAAAAGTTTAATCACCCTGGGGTGAACCATTACCTGATTAAGAAGCACTGGTGTATAGCACCTTTCTCTGATTTAGTAAAAGTATTATTGTGCATGAAGTGTTTCAGTCGCAAAACATCAAAATTATTGCCAATTTTCTCCATAAATTGATTAAAATTATTGGTCTATGTATTGGCTTCTAGTGTACATTTCTGTACCAGCAGATTTCCTTAAGTTTCTTGACTTTCTGGAAGCACCGCACAATCACGCTTCATAATTATACAATATTATAGTGCGTCAAAGGCTTTTTCACCTTCTCTTACAAAACAAACAAATTTTGTCATTTCTACTCAAATATCCCACTTTATATTTGGAGGGTAGAACGCTAACAAAATTACCTTTCATTTAAGCTAATTTGCAGAAAAATCGAAGTAGATTATTTTTTGCTATAAGCGATTAAAGATTCGCCATGCATGACTGATCACAAATAGTCATGTGTGAAACTAGCCACTTGGTGGCCTGTAGTGATACAAATCAAACTACAATATAACTTTTCAGAATCTCCTTACTTTGAAGAACCCATATGCATTAGAATTTTAAAGTTACAATTTAAAACACCTTCATAATTAGTCAAACAAAATTTGCAGTTAATTTTTACGCATGAGTGATCACGAAAAAGCCTGAAAAAATGGCACCACTTTTTTTTCTTCGGTAAAAATGGCACCACTTTTCTTAGAATTGCACAGAGATTCTATATATGAAATTTTAAAAAAATCTACGACATATGGTGCCACCACTATACCAGTAGCTATGGAATGACCCATACACAAAATGGTTCTACCACCGAAGAGATAAACCGCTATCCCATTCGAGCCGCATTTTACCATCTAGCACAGGATTTCTCAACCTTGGCCCTCGGCCCCCCTGGGAGGCCACGGAGCCGTCTTTGGGGGGCCACGGGCATAACTCTCTAGCTAGATATTGCGAAAACCAAAGTGTCACTATTTTCAAAATTTACCAGTTAACTTAATTTTGTGTTTTTCATTATGACTGTAAACCTTTCTTGTAACTTTTTGTAAGTTACGCCTAATTGATCATTCGCGAGTGGCAAGTCGGCCAATTAATACTTGTCGATACCCTTCGCCTATTCATCAAGTGTCCAACAAATGCTGTTAGGCGAGCAATTAGTGTGTAATGTCAGGTGCAACGGTTTCGCAATTTCCTTCAAGGACGTTGAGTTTCACAAGAAACATTCCATCGAAAAACGCATAAAGTACGCTACAGGGTTATTCAAATATTCAAGGTCATTTTTAGGCCAACATTCAGCGGTTTATGCACAACTTATTTGTTAAGTAGGCTAATAGTAACGCATTAATAAAAGGAAAATCGAGAAATCATCTTGACGAATGTAGTGACTTCACTTTGCTCAGTACAAAACATAACCGAATATAAAAAATAACCAGGTGGCGTCAAAAAACAAGAATGATTAACTAAGTTAGTTTAAATTAAAATGCCTTATTTGTAAAATTTTTAAAAGTAAGTGCATTTATTCGTTAAATAATGGCTGTATTTGTTATTAACGTAAAGAAGCAAAACAAGTAAATACGTTAAACACAATGCTTGGTATTTTTATAAGCAGGGGGGCCACGAAGGTCGAGAGCCTTTCAAAGGGGGCCACAAAACATAAAAGGTTGAGAACCACTGATCTAGCATCTCGCACTGGGCATTTTATCCCTTACATAACTTATTTGCGTCCCCAACTCGTTTGTCCCAGTCGTGTTGCCTGCGAGGCTATAGTGCTTTTTCTTACGTTTTTTTTTATACCTTTTTTAGTCTATTGTCCTGTTACAATATTTTATTGTTTACTTTTATTGGTTTGTTGATGGCTGCGCTCTGATTTTATTTATTTATTGGAACTCTTACAAGAACTGACAATGCCACTTGGCGAAATATATTTTCCTTTTAAACAAAACGTCTAATCCTGTTTTTAAACATGAGTTTTACTTGGTAATATATGCATCAGCGGAGCAGTGATTGACTGGCTAAAACCTGCCGCCGATGGATTTGGATTCTATAAAGATGCACCCTAAACAAAAAGGTAATATATCATATTACAAGAATTAACCTGGTAAATAGCCCTATTTGTAATGACTAGGGCCCGCAAAAGTCAATAAAGTTAAATTTTTTAAGGACCTCATCTGTCCACGAATCAAAGAATAAAGTTGTTTTCAGCACCTAGGGGACTGTTTCTAAGAAGTGTATAGGTTAAAATAAAGGTAAAATTTACAATAAAGTTAAAATTTTTTAATATAGTCAAAATTTGTCAAATTATGGCTTTTGATAAAGTTTTTTGTTTCTTGAGAGTAATTTTTGTAAAAATCATCGTGGAAGCAAAATCAGAAACTGTGACACAATTAAACCATATTAACCCATAAAAGCAGGCAAAATGTGTCACAATGCCCACTTGGATCAGCGGCAAATTTTATCGCAAATTGTCCATTTTTTTATTTATTGTTACGTATTTAAATAATTCTTATAAAACACTTTATCTTCATAAACGTGGTCTTTTCGAAGATCAACAATTTGAATTTTAGAAATAGCCTACTGACATTCTGTAATACAAAAATGCCTAAGCAAGCTAAATCTATCGCCAAAAAACCCGATGCACTTTTTATAATCCATAAAACAACTTGACTTTGCGACAAAATAGTACGTTTGGGTCTGAAATCGACAAAATATTATGTTTGGGTAATTGGCATCAATTCAAGGAAGAACTGTGGCCTCTACAAACAAGCAATTTTGTTAGGTTAAAATAAAGTTAAAATTTGATAAAAATAAAGTTAAAAAAATTTTATTTTAGGCTAAAATAAAAATGGCCCTAGCAATGACCCAATTACTTTGACAAACCACCCTTAAAAATAGGGCCCTGAAAAAAACACCACCCTGACAAAATATACAACAACCGCAGCCTCATCTAGTTTATATTATGATATTATTTTCATCATGATTTTTATGAAGGCTAAGCATGTTTATTTTGGGTGGACTTACCAAAAACAGTATATATGTCCCAAAGAAACATTAAAAAAAACAAATTACACAAAAAGACGGAAAATTTATTTATCAGAATATCAATCAACTTTTAATACATTTTTTCGCTTTTATATAGCAAAACACTTTTTTCTTACAATATTTGAAACTTGAAAGACATTAGTATGATTAATTCCTGCTTTGTAGTTATGAACAGGTTAGTTTTAGAAGCAATTTACTTATTGGGCTTTTGTATAAATCCTGCTTGCACAGTTAACACAGTTAGAGTATACTTGTGTACTTAAATGGCCATACCATACCCTTGTTTTGATTATCTGCAATATCAATCCGAATTGTTCGTCTTTGAAATGTTTCTTCATTCATTTCCAGTGCCTTAACAAGTGAGACCCTGTCGGCAAACTCAATATAGCCAAATCCTTTGAACCTTCCATTTTCCTCTGGTAAGCGTACATTAACAATCTATTCAGAGAAAAAAACATATATTTATTTATGGTTGGTATAAAAACATATATTTTGTATGTGCATTACACCCCAAACGAGATAAAATATTAGGTTACCAAGGCTAATTTGATAATTTGCCAAATTTATACAAAGATGTATTAAGTGAAACATAGAATAACAAAAATGGAATATGAAGCTTAATGGTGAAAACAACGGCCCAAATAGACATAAAAAGCGACATGCTTTATTATTCAAACGTTTCAGCAAATGCTGATGCCATCATCAGGGCCGTTATTTTAACCATTAAACTTATGAACAGATCCGTATATAGTGTTCCAAGGAATATGAAGCTTTCTAGTATTATCTGGTGAAGAAAGTGTTGGAAACCTTAAGCAACAAAAGCATTCCTACAAATGTGAAGTTATCTTTAATTAAGTCATATGAAACATTTTAAGTTAAAAGATAATGAAACAACTATCAGTTATATAGCAATAATGTTTGTCTGGAGACATCTTTTTATTTTTTTGGTACAGTAACATGACAAGCTGTACCCCTGGTTTTCCCTGGTTTGTGTTCTAAAGGCAACCATAATAAACTGCAGGGATTTTTCTGTATTGTAATCCAACCTTTGATTTGTCCAGTTGTGGTAGGCCTACATGAAGTACTGAAACAAATTACATAGACAGGCCTTAAACATTTCAAGAAAGCAGCAAATAGCTTTGTTTATGTTGACTTTAAAAAGATTGTCGACATTTTTGGAATGAACAGATATCAGATTTGTATCTTTTCTGGACCAAGGTTTTAATACAAGTAAAATATTTTTCAAAAAAAAGAAGCCAGAATTTGCAGGCAATTCCTACATCAAACAGAATTGGCATAGAGAAAAAAGGGACACATAGGGCAGATGACTAAGCAGGAAATCCTGCAAAAACACTATAATATTTGGGTTTAAGACTGGATGCATGAAGAAAAATTCAAAAAGTTCATTGAAATACAAGCACGTCTTGCAGACTTCCAACATCGGGTATTAACACAGACAGCGAACAGTGAGGAACATCAGCTGCGCCTAACTTAATGTTTTTATCAAGAAAAAACGAAAACCGCTTGATTTATTGTTTTTAATTTTTTTTATTTTATTGTTTTTAATCAGCCAACCCGAAAGAATAACTATAGAGAAAAAATCCTGCGTTTACGGTCCAGACACGAAACAAAAAACAGCGCATTGCGTGTCATTTTGGTTTTGCATCAGCTTAAGACGCCTGACCTAATTACATTATATGACACATATATTTTAGCGAAATTCTAAAACAATTGTCTTGTTAAATTTGATTTAATGTATTGTTTGTTTTAAAATTGAGGGCCGGACAAAAGTTCAGTCTAATGGATTTGGGTACAGAGTTATCAAAATAGTAAATGGGATAAATGCAAATTACAAGTGACGAAAGACAGCAAATACTGTTCAACACATTTGTCTTGTGTATTCCGTTTCCGTATATTGCTCTAATGAACACAAAACTATTTTTTTTCTGACTATGTTTTTTTTAATTTTGTAGGCGATTTATGTGCATTTTCAAAGGACTTTGACTTGAAATAATATTAACAAATTTTGATCTAACATGAAAATTTTGACAAAATTTTGACTTTTTTTAAGGCAAAAAATAGTTGTCCTAGTTATAAGCAAGTAATTGATCTCTTAAAAGCTCATGTTACACTTCATGGCTACATTTAAAAGTAAGTACGATAAATACCTGCACTCGGCAGTTTGACACTCATGTATGTACAAATAAATGGCTGAATATGATTTGAATGCCCCAGGATTACAAACCGAAGAATTAATACCAGGGTTGGGCTTAAGCACTCGCCCATACGAGTGCAAATCGCTCCGGGCAATTGCTGATTGACACCCACGGGCGGGCGAGTGGCTTCGGCGAGAAATTTTTAACTTGCGTTAAGCACCACATCTTACAGAAATATTACTTAGCGCCGGTTATTTCGTTAAACACTAAGGAGCAAATACATTCAACACTACATACATAATAAGGTTAATCGGAGTCACGTTTGAAGCTCTTAATAAAGATTTTTTGTCCCGTTGTATGATCGTAATAAAGACTCATTGTCCCGTTTTAAAAAATCGTTTACCCGCAAACAATCAAAGACGTTATTGCTGCAGTGGTAAATAGTTATGAGGTTTATTGTTTAACTTAAATGTTGTTAATTTTTAAATGTTTAACCCAGTCGTTGAAACCTTTGGAAAAGTTTACTAAACCTGCGATGTACCAAGCGTTAAGAATTTTACTTTTCTGTATTTATTAAATTGTTTGTATAAGAAAACTATAAGCAGTTGTTGAAGTTTTTGGTAACAATAAGTTTGAATGCAAATGTCTTATATTATTTGTAAGCAGTGTTTTTAAGATGTTTTGAGGGACCGAAATGGCCTACTGAACACTACGGTATTTTAAAATATCGCCTACTTGCGTAACTACAGCTGAGAATCAGCAATAAGTCTATGTAAGTATGTTGTTGCGATCTCTTAAGTTCATAGCAGTCAACCAAGCCAAAGCTTAAAAAGTAACTGTCTGTAAATATTTTATATGGGCTATGGAAATTATGTTTAGATACAAATCGAAACCATTGCGGACGCCCTTGGAAAATTGAAACAACCCACGTCGCACAGCACAGAACCTCTGGCATATGGTTGTTAACTGTGTAAAAGAATGGTTTCTGTTGTAAATTTACAATTATTTTGTGATTGCTTGCTGTCCAGTAACTATAGTGTCAACCAGTAACTATAGTGTTAGGCTAAATGTGGCACTTTGTTTGTGGCGCGAGGCAACCTGCAGTGAAACGTCCTTAAAACCAAAATACGAAAAAAAGAGCGCGAGCATTTAAAAAACAATGGAAAACAGGCAGGCCGTGGCTACTAAATTGTCAGTGTTATATTTTTCACTTGAGACTGTAAAAAAATATCATGGCTAAAAACATTGTTTTAAGCGTAAACTGCTTTATGGGTCATTAATTTGTTCATCCATGCATGGAAATAAACGATAAGACTTTTATAAAAACTAATGTTTACATATAGAAACCATAAGACAGGTAAACGATAACCCAAAAAATGACCGCGCTAGGGTGGTTATTTGCAGACAGCATGCCAACAAATTTGGCGAGTGTTATTTCATCTGAGCGAGTGCTGATTGATAGCCGCTCGCCACGCTGGCGAGTGTAATTTTTTCTTAGGAACAACCCTGAATACTATAGTTTAATTTTTCCTAGTTGTTGCGTAGTAGGATCAAACCCACTTACTTAATGTGGTTTAATGAAAGACTCATTCCTGCCCTAAACAATAACACTATTTTTTAAGATGGGAATCTTTACTATGTTGATAGGTAGTTTCTAAAATAAACTCAGCATAGCACACAGACGACAAACAGTTAAAAACTATGAGATATATGCTATATGCAACTCCTTACTGGTAAGCCTTGAAAAAATGTTCCAATTGTTTCAGGGTTGGTTTCATACGGTAGGTTACCAACGTATGCAGTAAATGGAGGAGCATCCGGAATTCGACTTTGGTCAATTTCAATAGATCTGGCAGCTCTTGGTGCAGTGGGTAATGTGATGACTTTTGCCGTAGCTGAACTTTGATAGGTCAATGCTATGAATGTAAAAATGGTCACAACAATTATAAATGCATGATTAATAAAGAGATTTTTTGGACTGAAAAATTATAAGTTATGGTATATCACGGTTAATTAACTGGGAAGGAGGCTTAAAGGGTAAACACAATATAAAACTCCAAACTATGTGAAGAAATCTGAGAGGCTGCCTTTCCCACAATGCATCATAAAAATGTTTTTAGAATAGAGAAAAATGCAATCAATACATACACAAAGCAACTTAAATCGATTGGACTACCAATTGTGATTTGCAACCTAGAAAAGAAAACAACTGGATCAATGTTATCTCTATTGAAGATGTTAGCAGGAAAGTTCATTCCATTAAAAAACACCACTGATTGCATTTTCTTTGTATGCCATTGTTCACATGGCATAGAAAGAAAATGCTACCTTAGTCTTATATCTTACAAAAATAAATAACCATCTATCAGCCACAAAGCGATTAAACTGTAAAATAAAAAACAAGCAGAGAGTGATCGCTTAGATATCAGGTTGCTTTGCTAAACAAATCCAAAAAAAAACATTGTTGTAGCTTCACTTATCTTGAACATTAGAACTAAACATCCAAAAAATCACTTTAAATACAGATTTTGAACTTTAGACAAATACGTCATTTCACCAATAATATCACTATTTGGCAAGAATATTTAAATACAATACCTTTAGTAATAGTATCTAATTGTTACCCAGGGGCGTATCCAGAAATTTAAAAAGGGAGGGGTCCCGAATTTTCAACTTAGGGAATTTCCCATTTTCTTTTCGTCTGATGTTGATGACGTCATACAACGTCATAAAATAGCGATGGTAATGACGTCATAAATAAGAAAAAAAACTTTAGAAACAGTCAATTAACGTCCAGCAAAAGGGAACCTTTAGACGCTTCAGGCGAAAACTTCAGGCGAAAAACTAAAACAAGACCGTGAAATATATGTGATTGATTTTGGTAGATCCATGTACGGGACTACGCTACATTAGAAGCACGTCTCTCGCCACCGGCAATACTAAACGAAGATCGTTTTCCCGGGTGTTTCGATTAGCGTGACATATAAAACTACTTGGAAGAAACGCGATAACTTTAATAGTTAGTTAATCTAGTTCAGTGTTTGATAACCTTTGTAAGATTGGGCGCACCTGGCGAGCAAAGCGAGCGCGTTTTTTTTTTGGTATAACGGCATTTTATTTTTCGCACTTACGTAGTTAAAATAGTAAAATAGAAGCATTGCCGCTCAGGACGGTGAGTAAAACCTGACAAAAACGATAATGTCACTTACGAAAAGGGGGGGGGGTTTGAATCTATTTTTATGTGAGTGAAAACCACTCCGATTTTTATTATAATTCTGGATGCCATTACAAAAAATGGCTAAATTTTTAATTTTTTTATATTTATTTTGGGCCATTCCGTGTCAATTCACACAGTCAAGAAATTCAACCTCTCCAATTTTCCTTAAATTTTACACACCTTTTCACTATCCTATATAATGAACACCTGCAAAATTTGAGCGTAATTTGTTGAGAAATGCAAGAGTTATGAAGCTTTTAATTTGGGGGGGCGCAATTTTTCTATTTTGAACCATGTTTGAAGCCATATTACTGCTAAACTAAATAAGGTAACAACCCAATTTTTTACAGGTGCTAGTACTTCTACCAAATATTAAAAAAAAACATAGTTTAGATTGTTACTCTAAAACAGTGGTTCTCAACCTTTTTTTCACTGCGTACCAACAAATTGTCAAAAAACTCAACTTTACTCAAAATGTATATAGGATTATTAACGGGTGGATTAGTTAATTATAGTTAGGCTGGACATTTCAAAACAAATGCGCCCCACTACTCTCTAAAAAGTTTCCCTTTTTTAACTTGCAAGATACTGGAAGTCAAGTTTTGTGATTCTTTGTTGTTTTGCTATGATGTCATAAAATAAATTTGCACAGATGTTCCAATAGTTTCTATCGTTAAAGAAGCATAAAATATTTAACTATACAATCATTACAATGAATGAATAGTTTATTACAATAAAACAAATGCTTAACCTTTTGGTAAAACTGGAATTTTACTTTAAAACATACTGCGCCCAGCGTACCACCCAAAATGACTTCGAGTACCACTAGTGGTACCACAGGTTGAGAACCACTGCTCTAAAAGGTCAAAGACATCCAAAGTTGGCCTTTTCGAGCCCTCGGCTAAAATTTTCCCTAATTTTGAAACCTCGCCAAGACCCCATTTAAAAAAATGGGTTGAAATGTTGTTTATAGGATTCTCTCTGAACTGCGAAAATTTCAGTACAAAATATTAAAGGGGTTGGGAGATATTTATTGTGAAACATGGGTTGAAATTGAAAAAAGCAAAAAGTGGGGTCCTTTTAACATCCCGGTTACCCATGACCCCAGTGAAAATTTGCATTTTCACATGTTTACTAAGATATGACAAGTCTACCATGCAAAATTAATTCATGCTTCTCAATGTTTTCTGATAGAAATTCTGTGTCAAAGTTGGACAAAATCGCGAAAAATTACAAATAAAAAAAAATTAAAATGTATTTGTAATTGTGTTTTTACAATTGTTACCTCACAAAACACAAGTGTATGTAATGTACAACTTGATAACTGGAGTATTTTTCTATTTTTTGGCCAGATTACTGTATAATTTACAAAAAAGTCATGCATTTCTCCCCATGCACACTTCCCCATTTGTTGAGCTATGTAACACCTTATTTTCTCATTTGTTGTGAATTGTAAAACCTTATTTTCTGAAATGGCAGTGAGTTTAAACCTAGCAGCAAACTATAACTCAATTTTATATAATTCAAAATTGTCAAATAATAAATTGATTATGATATAGATGCTGACATAATTACATTTGGCAGGAGTTACGTTAAATTAAGCCAATGGGGGTGCGGAACAAAAGTTTGCGAACCCCTAAAATAGAGGTTGTAAATTTTTTAGTTGAAATACAATATATTGTTAAATGTTATAAACAGTTAGACGAACACACCAGTTTTTTATCTTTTACAATAAGTTTAAGCAATAGGCTCATAATAGAACATAATTAACTGAGCATCTAAAAGCCTGGATGACTTTATTAAATCAGTGTGTGACCCCTTTCTTGCTTTGAAGACCCATTGCTTCATTGGCAATTCATAAAAAAATTACTTGAAACAGAATAAACAGAATTTAGCTGATGATGATGTTGTAATATTACTTGATTTTGCTGAGTTGTCCAAGATGCTGTGTAGGGGTTCCATTTGGACATCACTCCATGTGATGGGATTGGTGGAACCACTAAACTATTTTTTGCATGTGCAAGTCTTCAAGCAGCAACCAACAACCAATTTTTTACACCACAAGATCTCAGTTCGCAAAATTAGCAAAGAAATGCCACTCAGTTACAGTTCCAAAATCTATTGAATGATTACAAAAATACTTTTTTGTGGGTTTTGTATTGTAAAGCAGCACCATCATTGAAAAAGATCTTTTTTTGGAGAACCAAGTGATTTGATAATAATTGGAACTATTTGGTCAATGCATGCAATGTGCTTGTTAAATGTTCAAAATAATCTGATATTACAAGCAAGCTTTTTGAGGTTAAAGCTCCATATTTTTTGTAGTATATTACCAAAGGGTGAAGGGTTGTTGAGTGATAACTATCGGATCCCTACACGGCATCTTGGACAACCAATAAGTAGTTCTCAGCAATATCAAGTAATATTACACTTCATCATCAGCTAAATTATGTTTAATTTGTTTCAAGTAACTTGATTGTGATTAACCAATGAAGTGATGAGTCTTCGAAGCGAGAAAGGTGTCACACAATGATTCAATAAAGTCATCCAGGCTTTTCAGATGCTCAGTTAAGTTTGTTCGATCACTATGAGGCTATTGCTTGAACCTTATTATGAAAGGTATAACTCTGATGTCTCATCTAACTGTTTATAATATTAAACAATATATTCTATTTAAACAAAAAATTTGACAACCTCTATTTAGGGGTTCTCAAACTTTTTTGTGGCACACCCCCATTGGCTTAATTTTTCAAAACTCTTACCCCTCCCATTTTGGCAATGTAATTATGTCAGCATCTATATCACAATCAAGTTGTTTATTGTTTCACAATTTTGAATAGTATAAAATTGAGTTTTAGTTTGTTAGTGTAAATTCTATAAAACATAAGGTTTTACATAGCACAACAAAATTTAAGGAAAATCGGAGAGGTTGAATTTCTTGACTGTGTGAATTGACACGGAATGGCCCTTTTGTTACTGTATTTTTTAGTCTGGCAACTTTATGGAATTTGCAAGTATAACAGGGATGACTAGAAAGTGTAAGGCTAGGTAATCTTCCGCGGAAGGTAGCAAGTGGAAAGAAAGCAAAGATAAATCAGTGGAGATAAAAGACAAAAAATATATAAGCAGTCTGTCTCACATGTCACTTAAACTGCTTTGTCCATATTTGCCATTCGCACAGTGTCCAAAAATTAAAAACCACTGCTTTACAACACCATCCTTTAAAAAGACTGCTATCAAACAATAGCAACAACACAGTATATACAACTTTTCAGATATATTTTGCCTATTTTAATTTTGAAGTCAATTAAACAAAATCCTAAAGTGATTTTCTAAATCAATCAATAGAGTAAAACCCTAAAAATCTAGATCACTACAAGTTTATGGAAACTTAATTTGAACTACTTACAACTATTAACAGATTGAAATTCTTCATCAGCCTCGTCTGCCCAGTTCATGGGCTTAATAGTTCCAGGGGCAGATATGTCCCCAAGAAAATCATTTAGCGATAGGGTTTTTGTATTCTTTGCCTTCTTTTTGCCTTTTTTACCTTTAAAACAAATATATTTTGGATTTCATTTCATAGAAAAACAGAGGAACAGCAATGATAAAATCTTTGGATAATTTGTTTGGAAGAAACAAGATTTAAAATATTAAAATATGTTAACTTTTTATTCATCTGTATCTTTTTTTAAATTACTGTATGAAACTAAACAATTTCTATTTAAAAAAACTAAGACTTTTAAATACACTTTTTACCTTTTTTTTTTTTTTTTTAATTAGGACATTACTTGCTTACATATTTATTTTTATGCGAATCCAACGGTGATTTAATACTAGCATTGGACTTTGGCAGGGCATTAGACTGTTTAACTAGTTTCGTTGTTTTTGTATATGACATTATTCGATTCAAGAAAGAAAATCTATATCAAATCAAAATTACTTTTAAACTGAACTAGGTGGTATGTACGACAAATGGGTTAATTTTTTGTATTATTGTCAATAAAATTTATACCGAAGAGTTTGTCCGAGGTTTTGTAGCCAAAATCAGGCTACTCTTTTGCGAAAATGTAACAATATTAGTTATATATGACTAGATAGATGGAAGCTTTTTTATGGTAAATAGACATCAAATGGTTCTTTACATTAACATGGTTTGTTTAACATGTGTATAACAGTGTTTTTAGTTTAATACTAACCTGATGTGGTAGAATTATCCATGTTAGGTATTTATAAATAGCAATATATAATATACAGATGTATCCCTATAATTAAGCAGATCCTGCAAATTCAAGGTTGTACAGTATAATCATAGGCGCCGAACGTTGGTGTGCAGAGCGTTTTCAGACGCCCTGGATTTTTTTTTCAAAACGCCCTGGAATTGGACTAAGTTATCAATAAATTTGCAAAATAATTTTTGTAGCACAGTTTTAGTTGACCAATAAGTTAAATTATTCATAATTGCAATTAATGTGATGTTTTGCCTATTTTAATGGAAATTTTTTAGCCTAAAGATTCTATAGAAAGCTTAAAAAGGTGAAATGGTTTGTTTCAGTTATAACATGCAATCTATTTTTATGTAATTAATAAGTAATTTTTGCACAGACTAGAAAATAACACCCTAAAAATTTGAAAGTTCGGTGCCTATGAGTATAATACATTGTATTCTGTACAAAAATATTCTAAACAGGAAACTTAAAAAAGTTAAACTGTTAAAGTACCCCACAGCATTCCATGGCCACCAAAGATAGCATACAAAACTTTTTTAACATCATCTTATGCTGAAATTTTGATAATAAATATCTTAGAAACGATAATAAAATGAAAAAAAAACTTGGCAATTACTCAGTTTAATTATTATTTTTTTTTTGCATAAGCAGTGTAAATATATAGTTGCAAATTTTTTTCAGCCATGTATCGAACTGCAAACTTTGCTCCTAGGCTTATTCTTCAACAAATTAAACATAAATTTGGTATCGTAACAATGCAAGATTCAAATATCTGACTAGGTAAGAAAGCTTGGGCTATGAAGGAATTTATCAACCATGCAGTTGCACTCTCATCCATCAAGTTGGCACGATTTGGCATTGCACACACAAATTCTCAAGGAAATGTTACATAACATAGTGTAGCAGCCCAACTACAGTCCATGATTTTTAGAAACCAAGATTAATCGCTCTCTTAAGGTGCAATTTGACTCGTAAAAAGCCACATTTTTTATTGTACCTTTTGTGTTGCTTAAGCTCTATCTATCTATATAGCTTAGTTATCGGCCACTCATCACTGTTGGTTAGACGCCTTGCAGACGATTGATTTAACGTCAAGTAAGGTAATGAATAAGATGAAAAGTTTACTGAAGTAAAAACATAAAACTCAGCAGATTCACAACAGACAACACTATACAACAGCGAAGTCAAGCATGAGATTCCGCAAAATATGTTTAGCCTTTAGCGATTTGTCGGAAAAATCAACTCTCCAAAACGAATTAAATCAGAATAACGATGCGGAAAACAAGCTTGAGATTTATTTACTTCTTACAACCCTATAATAAACAGTATTTCGTTTATTTTTCGACAAAAACTTTGAAGTTCGGAAATGCAGTTTGGTTTGGAAGGAAGCTGGAGCGTGCCCACTTAGAATGTGACCAGTCATGCGTTACAAAAAAATTACCAATTATAAGACATGAAATAAAACGCCGAAGCAAAAATTGATTAAAAACTGGTTTAAAACAAATTGGTGAAAACAAATATTTTTATAAGAAGTAATGACTTAGTATAGGGTCTTATTTGGCATGAATAGTTCAGCCCGCTTTAATCGAAACTTTTTATCCATCAACGCGATTAGGCTCGTCAATCTACTCGAATGTACCAAAGAGATTATAATCTCTTTGAATGTACTTAGACCAGTGCTCCGCAACCTTTTTCCACTTGCGGCACATGAACAGGGCTAAAACAATTCGGCGGCACACCTTTGATACATATGTCGATCGACAAAATACATCAGCAAATATCTTAGGCAGCCAGGACAAAGAGAAGCGATTTAAAAAAATTCGTATTACATTTATTTTTACTCATTTTGCGGTTTTCAGGATTACCAAAATTTCTGAGGCCGGATTTAAGTTTTGAAAATTGTACTTCTTTGCATTAAAGGAAAACAGGGGTTTTGATAGCATTTGAAAAATGAAACCTGATATTTGTAAGTTTGTACTTTTTGCTTAATTTATTTTTCGAATAAGCAGCCGAGACTAATTAGACAATCTCAAAATGCCAATAATATATTTACAATGATATTTCATGGGTTTCAAGCGTATCGCTAATCTCTACTCCTGGTAGCTATAAGTCAGTTAAAAAAATAATTTTTATTTCCGGTGATAGAAGATAACTTTCCGGTGATAGAAGATAACTTTTTAACTTTTATATTTTGAAATATACATTTTTCGCGTTAATTCGACTGCATTAAAAAGTAGGCTACCCTTAAAACGGAAGTAGCACACGTCGCGGCACACCTAGCATGGTCTCGCAGCACACTGGTGTAGGCTACACCGATTGCGGAGCTCTGACTTAGACTAATTTTAGTTGCATATTTACCCAAGTGAGGGAACAATAACCTCAGGTTTCTGACGGTTACTAGTTTTATTACGTCCCTGTATGACGTAACTTTATGTGGTGGTCTCTGAAAACCTTGAAGCATTTTCATCGTTCCAGTAAGAAAATTATTTTACTTGCACCCCAGGGTACAACATATACAATATCATAATTTATCACTCAACATTCGAAAATATTTGTAAGCCATGTTTCTCAACCCTTTTTTCCCAGCGACCCAAATACTAAGTGTTAGTATAAAAGGGAATGAAAGACACACACACATATGTGTTTAATAACAACTGTGATCTAGCCCCTCGGAAGCTGCTTTATGACCAATTAACGATTAATGTATAACAGGGAAGTTTTGCCTACCTAATTCTCTTCACTGAACTTTTTGTAAGCAAACAAAATATCAAACAATACCTTAAAACGTTCGAATTAAATTAAAATTAGCTATCTATTTGTTTCGCCTCTTCAATTCTCCTAAATTTTCGAGAAATCTTTCTTAGAACGAATTCTCAGAATGTCTAACGATGAACTAGCCTACTTCAGTCGGCGACCCAACCAAATCTAATGGCGATCCTATTTTGAGTCGCGATGAGAAACACTGTTGTAAGTGAACAGTTAGCACTTGCTGTCTGTCTTTCAGAACACGTAAAACAGGGGTGGGCAACATACGGCCCGCCAACGCAAATCATTGGCCTTCGACCTATTTTACAAACTGGGCACGAGGCCATTTCTTATATTTTTTGGCTTTTTCAACTAAGTAAAAGCAAATTTTTTGGCGCTTTGCCCAAATCTTGGTTCTGCATCGAATGTAGCATGTAGGTTAGACCCCTTTTAACTGCAAAATAGCATACCTTAAAAAATAGCATACCCCAAAAAAGTGTGTTATCCCTGATTAACAGTCGTTGCGGTTGTTATTATAAAATGCGTCGTACACAAGTCTACATAGTTTAAATTTAACGGCATGCAGAGACCTTTCTGAGTTTGGTTTTGGCCCGCGACTAGAAAAAAGTAGCCCATCAATGACGTAAAGAAATGTAGACCATTATTTCCACACAATTTAATCATTTGAATTAGGTTTATTGAAAATAGTAGGCCTATGCATATGGAGTATCCTTATAGATGGAATTACAAAAATATACATATCGCTACTAATTAATGATGAATATCAACAAAATCTGATAATTGGTGCCCAGGAGTTCAAGATTAACATGGATTAAACTTCGCGTGGTTTCCGCCATTTTGAAGTTGACGCGCATAATGTGTTCACGTAGATCAATTCGTTTTCCCGCGCTTTCTGACACGGGTCAGCTAACACGCTCATGTAGAGAGGCTTTTGCCGTTCCAAAGTTTCGTAACCAAATCAATTCTTTTTAATCATAAAATCGCTTTTTTACCCAAATCAAAAACGTTTATTTAAACTTGAAACACTGTGTTGTAGAAATGCGCATTACTGCATCTAAGTGTCCGTCGGTGAGCTAACTATTGTAACTTTACACCAAGCTATATAATTATGCTAATGCTAGCCTCCAGCCCTTCACCACAGTCCAATGTTATATTATCAGTAGGGCCCGCAAAAGCCAATAAAGTTAAACATTTTTAAGGACCTTGTCTGTCCACGAATCAAAGAATAAAGCTGTTTTCAGCACCTAGGGGACTGTTTCTAAGAAGTTTATAGGTCAAAATAAAGTTAAAATTTACAATAAAAGTTTTTAATAAAGTCAAAACTTGTCAAATTATGGTTTTTGACAAAGTTTTTGTGTTTCTTGAGAGTAATTTTTGTGAAAATCGTCGTGAAAGCATTGTAAATCAGAAACTGCGACACAATTAAACCATATTAACCTATAAAAGCAGGAAATATGTTACAATGCCCACTTGAATCAGCAGTAACTTTTATCGCAAATTGTCTATTATTTTATTTATTGTTTTATTATTATACGTATTTAAATAATTCTTATAAAACACTTCATCTTGATAAACGTGGTCTTTTCGAAGATCAACAGTTTGTATCGTCAAAAAAACCCACACACTTTTTATAATCCATAAAACACCTTGACTTTGCGACAAAATATTACGTTTGGGTCTAAAACCGACAAAATATTATGTTTGGGTAACTGCCATCAATTCAAGGAAGAACTGTGGCCTCTACAAACAAGCAATTTCGTTAGGTTAAAATAAAGTTAAAATTTGATAAAAATAAAGTTAAAAAATTTTTTTTTTAGGTTAAAATAAAAATGGCCCTAATTATCTGATGTAATTGTTAGATGTCGTAATTGCCGCGATTGTTTTATATTGTGAACAAACAATGGCAATTGGCTGTATAACAAATTTAGTATTTTTTGACAATTGACTGAATAACAAATTGTATTTATTTGTGACAATTGGCTAAATAACAATTTTAGTGTTTTTTGGGGGGCTTGCGTTCCATTTTTTATTAGGTCGCGTGCCACATTTGGCACGCGTGCCGCTTGTTGGACACCCCTGGTTTGGACACGCGTGCCAAATGTGGCACCAAATTTGTTATTCAGCCCATTGTCAAAAAATACTAAGTTTGTTATACAGCCAATTGCCATTGTTTGTTCACAATATAAAACAATCGCGGCAATCACGACAACCAACAAGTACTTCTGATATAGTAACTATGTGGAGGCTAGCTTCACATAATTATATAGCTTGGTGTAAAGAAACAAAAGCTCACCGAGAGGTTTGATGCAGTGATGTGCATTTATACCAGACAGTTTTGTTTTCAAGTTTAAATAAACGTTCTTATTTTTGGTAAAAAGCGCTTTTATGATTAAAAAGAATTGGTTCGGTTACGAAACTTTGGCACGGGAAGAAGTTATAAGATAAAAATTGGTTTGAGTTGGACACCCCTGCATTAGACGAACACTGAAGTATTTCCAAGTGCCAAACCTCCATGCGCTTGCTTTGAAGTTAAATAGAATATTGCATATCAGTATATTGAAGTATTATATGATGGCAGTGATGGTCCGACCATAATGCATATTATATGGGAATGGCAGTCCTGGGCCACGTCGAGTTTGTTTTTTTTTAATTTTTTTTTTTTCTTTAATATTTTTTGTTAATTTTTTTTGTTTTAAATATTTTTTTTTTATATATATATAAAATTGTTTAATTACTTTTTTTGTTAATTTTTTTGAAAAAATTGAAAAAAACAGGATGGCAGTCATGGGCCACCATACTGAAGGTAACATTACACAAATTATAAGACAATAGCATAAACGAATGCAAATTCAAAATTATATGAGGTATGTCGTTGTACTGTATCTTTAAGTTGGTAACATTTTAAATAAATCTTGCTCAGGATCAACCTTAAGTATGTGCTACCGTACTGAGCGACCCCACTACCGTACGACCCAAATAAATCAAACGGCGATCCATATATGGGTCGCTGCCCATAGGTGCGGAACAGAGTAAGATCTATGGGGATTAGTTTGTAGACATCATAAGCTATCGCAAATTGACCAATATTTGTGAACTTTGCTGATAAAATCAATTTGATTTCCTAAATAAACAAAAATTGAATATGCCCCTACTCTTCAAATACTCTTTACTGCCTTGTCAACGCCAAATCGCGGGGCAAAATAACATTTTTCAGTGAATTGTCTAAAATACCCTTTAATAAGCTGGCAAGCGGGGTTGAATATATAGTGAACATGTGGTATTTTAATACAAAAGTGGTATAAATATTAACAGCAAGTAAAGAGCATAGCTTGACAGCTATTTCACTATCAGATCTCACGCATCAGAAAAATTGTTTCCAGTACGATCATTGGAGCTTGAGGTGCAAACCAACCTAAAGAAAAACATGAATCATTTTTAAAAGGAAAATCTCTTGAGAAAGCAGGAGATTTGCAATGCAGCCGTCTGTTGCTTTACGTATTACTATTATTGATTTGGTGGCAGGCAGCGCCTCCCTATACTGTGCCTAATGTATGTGGCGGCCTTTGCATAATTCATCTGGTGAAGCTTGCAGCTCAGACCGACTCCGCAGTAGGGAATAAAAACTGCTCTCAGTAGTTGCTTTTGTGAAAGCTTTATAACTTGTTTTTTTTTAACTGCGTTTGTATTCAAAGATGTCTTTCCGAAGTAAAGCTGTTTATCAATCGCCTCCTGCATTTGATGAATTATCCGGCTTAGATTTGAGTCACTTGAGTTCAGAAGAAAGGACAGCTATATTGGAAGTGGCAGCAAGGGCTAAACAAATTGATCAAGTAGAAACACTGCGTGTAAAGTAAGTATTTCCCGTATTACCTATATATGTTTAACTTCTTTTTGAAGCAAACCGTAAGAGATAATGCTGTTTAGTTATCCGTTTTAGTATTTTTAAGGGACGAGTAGAACAATTAACATATTTATATAGCCCAATAATTAAAACATTTTACAGAAAAATTAAAAAACAGGTGGTTGCACTTTCGCGCCCACCACAAAAGAGTGTCTCTCCGCTTTCCAGGGACAATGAGTATCAAGAACACAAGCCATTTCGGTCGGCCGAACCAAAACAAAATTCACCACAGAAAGGATCGAAAGAAGTGTGTCACAATGCATCTAAAGAAAAAACTTTCACAACAAAAAATCCGAAAGGTAGTAGCCTATACAATCTATACATACATATATCTCACATAAAAATGTGTATATAATAATTGTTTAGTGTTTTTGTCAAACGTTGAAAAAACCTAAATATATCCAACAATGCCAGGCCTTACCGACAGGCCCATTTAATTCGAAATGCTGCGAGATTTTTATTTCCTAGCGCAATATGGCATTCTGATTTTTTTCACTGTTTTTACCGTGTTCTTGAACATCATTAAAGAATGCGAAAGTTTTATTTAAAAATGCGAAAGTTTTTATATGCCTGGCCTTCTATCCAGAGCTCGAAACGTTTGATAACATAGCGACTGATAGCGACAATCGGTAACAATTGTGGAATGTGCATCGCAATATTTTATAGCAAAAATTCATTTCCAGCAAGCTAAATTTACTGTAAAAACAGGACGTGAGAGCAAAACTGAGCGTCATCCGGTTACAGTTTCCGTAAGCAACAATTTGACAATAATTTGTGAACTTTGCGGAAAAAATGGACAACTATCAATTCCGGAAAAAGTGTTGACACACGACAAGATCTTAACGGAAATGAGCCAAGTAAGCAAGCCACACAACTGTACAGCTTGCAATCGTACTGTATGCCAATCCTGTGTCGTGGTTTCTTCTATGCTTCTTAAGGTTGGTTGATAGAGTTAGAGTCTTGATACAAGTTGCACTTTGTCTTAATAATGCAACACGCCATGTACAGTTCAGTCGTTTATATATCTATTTAATGCACGTAGGATGATACTTAGGTTGGTTTACATTTTCATTCAGATGAACTTTCCACGTATTTTTCACGTTAGGAACATTCTTTGTTCAACATGATGTTACGAATTAACTATAATATTTTTAACAATATATATATATAAAAGGCGATTATCTATAAAGTTCAATGTGGTTCTGTAGGCTACAAACTCGTTCACTTGTATTTATAAAATGCATTTCAAAATATATTTATTATAAAACGTCTATAAAGCAACAAATAGTACCGCGTCGTGACTGTGAATGTTTATATATAAGCACTTCGGAACGGTCCACATCAATCAAATTTATCTAATTTAACACGCTTTCTTATTTGGACCGTTGTTGGCCGTGGCATTTTGTTCACTTTTTATAATTTAAAACTACGTTGCAGCTATCACTCTACCTTAGATTGAAACAGCTGGATTAACTCCTTTTAGCCTATTGCGTATATTTTTACATTTTTTATTATAATCATTTTGTTTTAATTTATAATTCAAAATGTGATTAAACGAATCGTTATAATCTCAATTTTTAAGAAAAAAATAATAATAAACAATTTTACAAAATTGCCATAAGCTATATGAATATATTTGTTTGACTATAGCCTTGGTTTAAAATTAACATTATTTTCACAAGCTATAACGGTAATCCCTTAAATCCGTTACTTACTACTATCGATACGCAGCCTTTATTATTTTAATTTGTTCTTCTTCATAAATAGAAAGGTGAAGTGTTTTGCAAGCTTTGCAAAAAACAGCGGGAACTTGCGGTTCGATCCAATGCCTGGATGACCAAAAACACTCAACCCAAAATACAACGAAGCGCAAGTGTTGAATCCACCAAGGTAACATAAACACTTTTAAATTGCGTCAAGTGTAATTTTTTGGAATATCGAGCTTTTATTTTAAGCCATCCACTGCTGTGCAACTTGGAAATTCTATTTGGAGGAGGCGTTCCCTTTCCGAAGAGTCTTATCAGTCGAGACGTACGATGAAGTTGTTTTGTTTAGGTTAATAAATAAACATATTCAAGATAACCTATATATCAATTTATAATGTAATTTTTTATTTCGTTTATAAGCCTAGCTATTTTTGCAAATTTAAAAATAAATTCATAACACAGGCACAACAGTGGAAAAGGAAAGTGTGTCGGAAGCACTGGTGCGACGATTATCTGTCGAAAGGGAGGACAAAAGAATCCAAAATGTTATGGAAAATACGAATTACGTTAAAATAAATTGTCCGAACAAAGGTAACAGTAAAGTAACGACACCTACTGATGGCAAAGACAAAGGCTTGCTTGCCATCGATAAGCAAGGAAGTAAAACTTATTCCGATAAGGACAAACCATCTTTAGAAAAAGTTCGTTTAAAAACAAACGATGATTTAAATTTTGAAGAAGAATGTCTTATTGGGTCTGGAAGTCTTTACGATGTTTGCCAAAATAATGAAAATTCACTCAATAAATTAAACAAAAACGTCAATAAACTTAACGTTTCACCAAAAACTTCAGGTAAAAGAATGAACAGTTCAATTGTGACACCGTTGGAGATAAATTCGGAAAAACCTCCGCCTGATGGTAGCCAAAGACCTGTTATCCGAATAGATGTGGATGAGAAAAAGAAATATGATGATGAAACTGCGGTGAAACACAACACAAAAATGATAGACAAGCTCAAAGAAGATACAGATAAAATTGTACCAGGCGATAAAACTTCAAGTTTGTTAAATGATATCCCGTTTCAAAATAAAATTTTAAAGTCAAATCAATCGGTTATTTCTGCCGAATCAAATAAGAATTTTGCAAATTCTTTAAACAATATGGAAGCGAACAAAGACGTTCTTTCCAACTTTTCACAGAATATGAAGAATATCGCGTGTGGAATGAGCGTGCATAGCAGTTATAACGTAGCCCAATCAGCTGTTCAAACAACAACCAAGCCGCAACTTAACAAGAAAGAAGAGGACATTATAATTTTAGAAACGAATAACTCTTCTACGTCAAACAAGATAACGGAAATAATAAACCAACTGCAAGCAAGTAATATCGACGATGCCAAACTACACCTGGGTTCTATAGATAAAGCTCAGGCTACTATAAATCCTTCTTTGGAACAATCAAGTTCTATCGAAAAAGGTCATCAGGGGACCACTAAAACGAAAAGTAAAAACACCATTAACGACAAAAGAACTTCAATAAATGTGGACAATTATTATGGTACCGGCTCATCCTCTACGTCCAATACTGAACCCCCACATGGCACTGAAAATAAAGCACTTAACCAGGTATGAAATATATTTTGCGATGTAAGTAATTAAACTATAGTTATGTTCAATTCTGTATCCCGGAAATTGACCTTGAGCACCATTTTAAGCAACACTCATTTCTGTTTTTAGAAATACTTTGTTTTCTGAAGTATATAGAGCGTACACCGTGCAATAATACATGATAATCGATTTGTGCGTCTTATGCTAGCGACCATGCGTCTACTGAGAAAATAAATCGATACCAACTTAATTGGTTCATCGGTTTTAACGATCAGGCTTTGAGTTGACTTTCGTTTATGGTGATGTAAAACTACAATGTAGCCTAACTGTTATAAAAGTCAATTATGTTTGTCGACTTTTTTATGCGAACACAGGATAAAACTACATCGAAAGTGTTCCAGCACAGACCTGAAGAAAGCGACATTAAAAAAGAAAGAAGCATACAATCGTTACCAGGTTACCTGTATATTAATTTTTGCGGGTTTATATTGTTTAAAAATACACCTACAATCTTGGAACCTGCACCGCATTAAATATATATTTTGAGCTCAAGAATCCTGCCAGACATATTTGTTAGCAATTTTTGTTGGGATTTTGCCTTTTGAAAACTCCGTTACTTTTGCAAACAACGTCATGTTTTGTTACCACATTGCGATACGCATTAGGCAAAGGCAACATATGCGCCTCCCTGTTTAGAAAGATTTAAGTGTCAACAAGCATTTACAACTAAATATATGTTCAAAAGAGTTTGCTTTATGACTTATCTGCTATCTATATGCAGCAGCACAAGACACAGTGACAACAACATACACGTCGGCAGCAATTCCAACAGGAGAAATTTTATCATCGCAGCCAAAGTGCACAAACAGGAGATTATCGATTGAAAATGGTGATGCAATTGCAATGGCGGGGGAGACAGAAAGAACGTTACCTAGTGCTACGTCAGTGTGTAGCAGTCTTGGCGAAAGCGAAGGACCAGCAGAGTGGAGCGTGGATGATTTAGATGACGGTGATACCCTCTTTCTCGTCACATCCTCCGACCGCCCTGGGAAGGAAAACATTCCTACAGGTATACATTTTCTTATTTTCTATGTGAAATCAACTCCTTCGTTAGATATCCACCTTGTCTATTTAGTTTTGTTGAACACAACTAGGATGCTTGCCGTACGTTAATCAGTCACCAATACCACCAGCGCACTAAGCACTGCTAACAAATCTTAGGGCTATAAGTATAAGATAAGATAATATTACGATTAAAACACACCTTTTATGCACAATTACGTAATATTGTTGCGTTACATAGGCTACAAGTAACCCCCAAAACTTGGGTATTTACAAAGGATATGTGGGCTCATTATCACTATTGCATTTTACGTTGTAATTTGTCCGTGTAAATTTGCTGTCCCCGTGTAAAACTTGCCAGCCTCGTGTATAGCCCATGATTATGATAAATAAATGTGGCAATTAAAATGTAACCAAATAGTAATGTTACACACATCATAACATTAGAGTGCTGAAAATAGCGAACAAAATATTAAAAATTGCATAACATTTTTACTTTGTACCACGTAGTGTTATATGTTCGATAAATAGAAAGTTCATAACATGTAATGTGTGATTTTCATTTCGCGGTGATCGGAAAACATGTAGCCTACAATTGTAAAACATAAAAGGCGCTGGTCGTCCCTTGACTGTTTGCCGCTAACTGTGTCTAAAAGGGTTTAAATAAATGCTTCCTCAAAATAAAGTAACATGTTGTAAGGATATGAGCCCGGCAGTTCATCGACTGGCGTAGTATAAAAGTTTGGCAAAGCTTTTATTATTCTCTTTATCATAAATTATTCTCCGTTAGGTTTAATGTACGATGTCCGTGTCAATTGTAAGGGATACCTTATAGCAGTATCTTAAGGATACTTACGACCCGTGTAGTAAACCGCCGCAATAAACCTGATATAACTCTGCCTACATTTCGCGTGTAAAAGCAATTAAGCTTTAACCCGTGACCAATTAAAACAGAAATTTGCTATGACCATTTTTAGGAGTATATTACAACTACGCGCGCTATTTTTCTCCATCTATTTTATTTTTTGTTTCTAATTGGGAGTATCGGAAGCCTCTCGCCTATTAGACGGATGAGTATTGCACATACAATGTTACTATTGCCATAATTCTTGACAAAAATTGCTGAATCTTGGCCTAAAGTTGATAACGCAGGGGTCGGCATCCTTTCGTATGCAGTGTGCCAGTTTATGAATAATGTTAAAATATCAACAACTCGCGTGCCAAACATTTTTCTGCGATTTAGATTTGTTTTGCATTGGCAACCAGGACTGTGGAGTTGGGTAAAAACAACCCGAGTCCGAGTCCGGCCAAATGTTCTATCCCGACTCTATAGCCTGTATGTTATCCTTTTACGTAACTAAAGTAAGATAGATATTTAGCAATCCACTAATAGGGCAAAAACATGTCACCATGTGCTATTCCATGTCACCATGTGCTATACTTAACAATTCGCTGTTTGCTACCTTATCAGTTTCAAAATTTACATGCGCACTTCGGGTGGTTTTACCTATAGTATTACTCAAATTCTGAGTCCGACTCGCAGCCCTGCTGTAATCTGCTAATTTACAAGTGATCTGACCATAGGCGTAGCCAGGGGGGCCCCACGGGCCATGCCCCACCAACTTGATAAATATTGTACTCTTAATAATTTGTTTTGTGGCTTTTATGAGCAGTACCACAACAGTCGATCACAGGTATACCACAACTTCAGTTGTCATGCACTGTTACGTCACAAACGATGTATTAATTATTACGTTTGCTTTACGTAATAATGTAGTTTTACTACTTTTTAGTCATCTTGTTTTTGCTCGAAATGTTTTTTGAGTATTGCGTTAACACTTTCAGTTGCTACTCGAAACGGTTTGCTAGTATATTTGTTTGTGTTCGATACGCAGTTCATACAATGGCAAAAGCTAAACAAAAAAGTTCAAGCTTTTTGCCCCCCAAAATGTTCGGCTGGCTATGCCACTTGATCTGAAATCTGATTTATGTATCTTGGGAGAAGCCTTTCAACCTAATTTCACAAGTTAAATTCTGTGAATATACCCTAAACCTGCTGAAAAAAACGAACTGTCACGAACATAATAGCCTACTGTGTTTGCTATTAACTATCAGTTTCGCTTTTAGCTTGGTTTCTCAGTCGCACAAAAACACACGTGCTTACTTTTAATGTAGAGTGCCCTGATTAACCAGTGATCTCTATAAAAGTTTTCCTCGTAACTTTTAATATAGAATGACCTGCTTTAACTCAGTAAACATCACGCCACTTTCGGGTTATTGTGAAGTCGTCAGCAACAATTAACGCCAACAGAAAATAATATTAAATACAACAATTGAATACATTTATTTGTGACACGAACACTGCAGAACTCGAAAATGTGTGCAACCATTTAGTTAGTGCTGGTGATGTAATAATAATGTTAATGATGTAATGGTTGCACTTTGTTGAGGCGAAATAACGTGCGCGTTAAATCATTCGGCGTGCCTTCAAAAATCATCTCGCGTGCCAAAAGTGGCACGCGTGCCAGGGGTTGCTGACCCCTGCTATAACGCATTTTGTCCAAGGCAAGCACGTTTTACGAGGGAATGGTACTTAGGCAACTTAACGTAGTTAAGGAAAGTGCGAATTCTGCTTCTAGCATCACACGTTAATGCCTCGCCCAATAACGCTTGATTGACACTCAATTATTAGGCGAAGGTTGTCGCGAGACACGAAGTAACTGGCCGCCCAAATAACGCTAACACTACACTATAAGGTTACATTTAAAGCGAGCACTGTAAGTATAACATACACACTTATTGTGCACAATTAGGCGTATCCATCAGCGATAAAACATAAATTATATTGGTTCCAATTACCCGAAATAAACGGCAGAATTAGATACGAATCCCATTTAACATCGAATCCAGGATCAGATATTCTACTTTGAACATCCCTATTGTCCTACGATTGATGTTCCATTTTTAAGTTTTTATCAATCTATTAACAATTCGTTAGACAAAGTATTTCAATATCGCGATAAAATGACAAAATATGTTTGTGTATTTTAAATTTGTTTTGTTTTTAGAAAACATGCTTCCGTAATTACTTCACTGGCAAGTCTTTATACTCCAATGGCAATGTTATTAATATGTCCTCTGACAGACTGTATGAATTATTTAGTGAAAAACGGTTTCACCTTGTTTGTGATTTATGGTCTACTGTTTTCCCGAATCATTCAACATGTCGTATCTAATAAAACTAAGAATAAAACTTTCTTTTCTTTAAGGAATCACCCGGCCGAGAGAACTGCGACAAGTCAATACAAATGTTCATTCTCAGTTTAGCGACGTCGATGCACCAAATTCAAAAAACAATATTGATGTGGAAAACAGCAATACAAAATGTAATGACTTTGATTTGTTTCTACGCGATGAAGAAAAAGCCATGAAGGAACATGACACTGAAACTCGTGGTAATTAAAGGCAATCCAGATATAATTTAAAATAAGAAAATAAAAAAAATCGCGTGTGCGACCAATCGTCCAATCGTCGCTATGATCTGACTTGTGTTTGACTGAGGTGCCCCTACTAGATTGAAATTAACAGCAAATCATTCACTTTATTGTACCTATACTGTAACCATGGGCGCAGTTGTGGTTTGGCAATTGAAAATGGATGAAGCGTTCGCGTAAACGGCGTTTTTTCATTCACAATCACAATGAAAATCTTTAATAAAATACAAATGTATTTGTTAATTTACTTTATGGAGCAATAATAATAGGACCATTGAACTCTTCAATTCATGTTCATGTTTAAAATATGCAATGAATTGTAAAACGCAGCAGAATTCATTCAGATATACTAAGTTGCAAAATTTTCATTGTTGATGGTTACAGGACATGCATGGCGTTTTAAAGCTGTGGGGATTTTTTTAAATGCATACATATTGCATGTATAAATAAGGTTTGTGGATTAACGTACAGTGAAAATTGCCAAGAATTATGGGAAATGGCCTCGTGTCTATTTGGAACGGAACACCCTAACAGACAATGTAAAATACCGCCAACTAATATGTCGTAAATTGTTAGTACAAAATATTGCACCCATTAAGTATAGGGGTTTTAAACTGCATGGTGTCCATGAACCCCTTAGTGATATGTGGACTAGTTTAGGGGTCCCACGAAGGCCTATAATTTAAAGCGTGTATTATTTAAACAGATGAATTGATTTTTCAAAAGAAAATTTCCGCAGTATTATGACTTCAATTTATGATACCAATTCTAAAAACTTCGACCTTGGTCAATGCCAACCGAGAAACAACTTAGAAGTCCGCGATAAAAAAGTCTAAGAATCCCAGATGTAGTACAATTATATCATTATGGACTTCTCTATTTCTAAGGTTTAAAACGACTTTCGTCCATTGTGAACCTGTCAGCCAAACTCCAGGAAACCACTTTCAAAAGTGATCAACAGCCTTTAGAATATGGCGGAACATTTGACAACACAAAATGTTTCCTCAACTCAGATTATACTACATCGAAAATAAAGAAAGGTAATGCAATCTTTGATAAACAACTGATAGATTCGTTATAGTACTCAGTACTTTAGCACTAAGACGTAGATAGACAATAATTGTTAGTAAATAAAACTATTTTATCGCCAATATGCGTTACATATTTTAAGATGAACAATGTGAAGACGCCAGAGCCACTGTTAAAAGTAAGACTTGTTCTGGATCACAGAAACTATGTATGCCGGAAAACGAAGGAGCCAACAATAGTGAGTTAGAAAATATATGTAATCTGTCACTTAGGATTATTGTAAATCCGTAGCTGCAAATGAAAACAGTAGAAAAATAAAAAAACATTTCAAATACCTCAGGCATTTATTTTACTCATGTACTGCAGGTAAAAACCGATCTAAAAGCAACACAACTGGTCAAATCGATACATCATTGCAAACAACGCCTTCGTTAATCAATGGTAGATCTAAAGAAGTCAGCACACTCGTTAGGCCTGTACCAGCAAAACGCTATTCTACCGGAATTCCGTCAATAACAGTATCATCGGTTGGCGAAGCATCCAAAGTGCTTAAAATCCCACCAGAACGCAACTTTGATGTTGACAAAAATACTCTACCTGCTACCAAACAAACACCCAACTATAAAGAAAATAACTATGATAATGATGATGATACTAAAAGCCTTTCTTCATCGGTTTATGTCTCCAAGTTTGGATCCAAGGTTCTACAACCTGCTCCGCGTCCCATTAGGTCGTTATCTCCACTTGCATTATCCAACAACGATATAAGTTGCAACAAATCGCAAAACGAGAAACCGAACCAACAAAAGGTTTATGCTTTGCACAAGGCCGGTTATTTTGAGAACGACAGCGAAAGTGAAGTAGACGACGATGACGAGGAAGAAAAAGAAATGCTTAGATATTCAAGTTCGGTCCCTGTTCACCCTGAAGAAATGGAAGAATCAAGTTCCACCAACTCCGTCGTTTCATCCTCACCAAGAATGTTTTTCCGTCGGACGACTTCCACAGACAACTTCGAAGAGTTACTAAAGCGAGCCACAGAGACACCAAGGATACGTAAATCCTCCGCTAACTTACGCCCTGATAAGCGCAACTTTTCGCGTTCCGGATTAAAAAAGAAATCGGACGTCGACGGTTCGTTCATGGCGCGATCGGTATCTCTGTCACCACCGAATGCGGCGAAACTTGAAACTGAAATAACCTCTCGACGAAAGTCAGCACCGGTAATATGCAAATCAACTCCAGACTTAGCACACATAGATCCTAGGTCACCAGTGTCACCTACCACAGGATCGTATTCCTCAATCCCTTTTTTCAACCCGTCATCTAATTCCAAAAAGAGTGTGGTGGTTAGTTTTACAAATACAGGATCTGATGCTAACAACGATATTGGTTTCAGCAACTTGGCCCGTTGTGTCTCATGTGGGGTGCTACCTGAATCATCAAGCATTGCGAAAAACAACAGTGTTTCAGTATGCACCTCTATGGACACAAGCGTAAAAGTCAATCCTCCTCGATCTTTACAAATTAATAAGGGTGGAAGTATGTCTGTTAACTCCTCTACACAAGTAACGCCAGATAAACCGACAACAGGCTTTACGTCCTTTTTGCCATCCTTCGATTTATGTCAACTCACTGCTCTTATTGAGGCCCTAAGGAACGTACAAGGTTTTGGGACGTTAGGTGAAGCAAAGGAAACTGAGGAGAAAAAAAGATCTTCCCCACTCCGAGCTACGATATACAAAAATGTTTCTACAGAGACGTCAGTTACAGGACACGTCATAATAGCACCTAAAGACCGGGTCCTTCAGTGTCGACCATACGAAAACTACAAAGGTTTGATGCAAACACCCACTCTAAAGCGCAATAGTGCCAATGCTTGCATAGGTACACAAGACATATTAGGGTTTGCTGATCAACCATCTAATATGGATTCTTATTACTCTCATGTTGAATACTCAAATAGAAATTATGCACACAACCTTATACATCCTCCTCTACCACATCAAAAATACTACCCCGGCCAGGAATCTAAGATAGACCAGCACAGTCAGCAACACTCGCAGTACGGATTTCACCACAACCATCAACGGCATCACGAAATTTATGAAAATGGAGAGCCTCGTGACCATCATTTGTATGTTGATAAAAACACTTACTTTAAGCGATATTCGCTAAACTCTGATAAAGAGGAACCACCTAATTGGTACACGCCTCCTGTCAATTACCCATCTATGTCGATCGGAAATATGCAAGGGGGTGAATTAGGCAAAATTATAAGCGACGACAGTAGAAAGTATTCCAACCCAACGCACCATCTATTACCCAATAGATCATGTGGAATAAGTCTTCCAGAAAACGGTGAACTGATGATTAAACCCAACCAGACTTGGCCTGAATCCCAAATTTCATTACTGGACTATAAAGGTTATAAGCATATGTATTAAAATATTCATGCTATTAACTTTTTTATATTTATCATATTTAATTTTTTTTTTAATTTTAAAGCTATTTATTTTTACACCAAATACCGTGCAAGTTAATCATAACAAATGCCATTTAACTCAAAAGTTCTATGTCAATTTTTCACAAACTTCTGTGTCAATTTTTGTTTAGTGCCAGGTACGCTTATGACACTTCCCAACGACAACTTCAGTTTACGACGTTCCGCTTCCGTTCCAGCAGTGGCGCCACAGAACCAGATCACACCTCTTCGCAATCGTTTTCAACCTAATACACAATCGGTCGACTCAAACCAAAGCAACACAGCGCACAAAATGCTATTACAAGATAATGTTACAAATGGATATTCGACATGCGGGGAATTTGATAATCAGTCGCTTTATTCCAGGCACGGTCACTGTGGAATGTATGGCACAAACATACACGGTACGTCCATGCGTTTTTCTGAAAGATTATGTAAATCAAACAACCAGCCATTTAACAACAAAAATTATAATTTTGCCTTATTAAAATCAAGATTTTTAACCTTGAAAAACTTATGAGGTTCCTTAGCGAAAATGTGAATATTCCATTTTTTTTATTTATTATCTCTAACATTACTGCGGTCAAATGGGTCCTCGTATTCTCTTATAACGGAAACTATTTATCTTTTCAATTTACCAATTTCATATAGGTAATGGACACCACATGTCGTCGCTAGATGAATCAATCGATGAAAATGATTACACGCAATTGAAATGTGGAATCCGGCGATCGTTGTCCAAACGAAGTCTTCCTCAACCTCCAGAAGAGGATGAATTTAGATGGAGATACAATAACAACAAAAGATTCAACACTCTCTACTCAGTTAACCATAATAGAAGTCACGTCCACGGTAACTCAGTGTTTTGTAAAAATTCGCTACAATAACACTTTAATGAATGAATTAACATTAGGCTAAGAATATCCTACCTTCAAATAGAGTTTGATAATAATATACCTCAATAATTAAGGCAAGTGTGATTGATATAGCACAATCTAGTTAACAGCGATAACTATGTGGCGATCATTTTTGACTTACGAAAAAAAATTATTTAAAAAACATTGTTTAGTTTTTTGGTAAAGGTTGCCTTGTTGCATAGGCCTATGCGTTTTCTTTGTTGCTATAACTACTTCATATTTGTCCCGTTGGTCAACAAACGTTTTTCACATAGAATTGTTTTACTGTAAGACAATGCTTTTCAACCTTTAACAGAACCGTCCGCCCTGTATTATTTTGGAAAATTTTCATCCGCACGAAACAAGGACACTAAGTTCGCAACCTTTAGTTTTCCCTATTTGTGAAATAACAATGAAAAGATTTGTGTATTAAAACCGCCAGTTTAACCGATATAAAACAGATAGCTTAAGCTGCAATGAACCACTGAGAGACTATATTACTGTAGCTGAACGCATAAGTGGGCGCACCAGTTTATTTGATCACGGTATCACACATAATGAAAAATAATACCATGCATCATTTTCACCCGCACATTCATCCGCACGACGTTCGTCATCCGCACTACAATTTTTTGTCATCCGCACAAGTGCGTACCATACCACGTGTTGAAAAGCACTGCTGTAAGAACAGACAATAGCGACTATAATGCGATTTTAATTAATTATAAATAATAAAATGCAATTCTCGTTTAAATTCTTGTTCATATTATGGTTGTCAAGAACTTATGATTGATACCTTAGCTTGGTCAAACAGATAAACAAAAGCACCAATCATGTTAAAATAAAAACAAGAATTTTTATCTAAGAGATCTTTTAAAATTTAACCATGATACCCAGGCAATAATGGTCCCTGTGAAGGGCTAATCAGTGTACTGATGGAGATAAGTTTGCATATACTTTTTTAGAAGGATAATTCACTAGGGCCAGAATCAAAATGAAAATGATTCATACTTATTTGCACGAAGCGTGTAAATTTCTGGATTTCGGTATATCAAATAAAAAATAAACTTAGGAGGATCATTGGCCCGTGGCTTTGTTTGCATCTGTCCACATTTACGCCGTACTGCATTTTTTTCGCTTTTCGGCTCAGTATTTACGATCTACGTAGGTTTGTTTGCCAATTAATAAATTGCATTCTATCGTTATTGAAAGTAGTCATCGTGTCGGTTTCCCAGGTTGAACCCAAACGGCTGCCCAATAAAGTTGTTATCGCGATGCTCTGCAGATGTCGTCCAATTGACAATTAAAAAAGCAAAAAAACAAATTTATCCTTTTTTTTGAAAAAGCGAACTACGAACACACTGTGATATTACATGTTTGAACAGAAAAGTTCTGTGAGGCCGAGCTCAGTACCGCAGCTTCAAGTGGAATACGTCAAACCATGGAAGATCTGGACCAAGAGGAGAAAGAACTTGACATGAAACTACGAGTAAGCTATGGCAAGGCGCGGATCTAGGACTAGAGTTTTGAGTTTGAGTTTGATGGGGGCATGATTATTTCGGAAATTTATACGTTATAACACCGTCACAAATTTACGTTATAACGTGGCTCACACAGTTACGTCAAAACGTGCATTTATTAGATGTTGTCGATTTGTACATATAGATGTTGTCGAGTGCAAAGCGAAAACATGTCTTATATTGTTTACGTTGCTAATATTTTTAACTTTCTAAGGTGCGAGGAGAAGCACGACGGCCTTTTTAAAAACATGGGCTAAAATAATGCTTCTTAAACTTTTTTAGTTTAGTTCACCCCTAGCATCTATCTCCAGAAAATTTTATTCACCCTGGGCTGAACCATTCACCTGATTAAAAAACACTGCTAAAACATACTAGTTATAGTAGTAACATAACTGGGATTCGCGTTTACGTATTTTTATGCCTCCCCCCCTGGATACAGTTTAATTAGTTTACCAAAGTATTTCAAACCTTACTGGTCTATACCCTTGCTACAAAACACACTAGGTCAGGGATTCCTCGCATTTTTACAAGATGAATGTAAAGCACGAATTTTGATTTTGTGTTTTTGTAATACCGAACATTCTTTTCAGGCCAATCACCTTTAATCGTGTATTTGCGTATTGACTGCAACATTAACTTTCTCTTTTTATCCATAAACCAGGGCCTATATATACACCATAATATTATGAAACGTACAAGTGCCAACAACATATTGGCAATGATATAACTTATTCCCAGCGCTTGTTTGACGCGCGCCAAACTGAATCAGAATTGATAAATGTAAACGTTAACTCATAATTAACTGGTACAGTTTTGTAATAATTAATTAATTGGCACGCATGATGAAATGATTTCTGGAAGCATTTTACTACTACTGCTGTTCGATACGGAACCATTGTGCGACGCACTTAGAAGATTAAATGGACGCAGCAGGGCGTCGCGACGTACAATTTGAGATCCTCTCGTTTAAATACCGTACAACGCATAGCCAGATGGTAATTCCGAGCATTCATTAAGTAATTGAACGACCAAATTTAGAAAGTTTTGTAAATGTGTTTTAACAATGGGGGTAAACTAATGTCATTATAAGCTCAGATTTTGTGTACGATAATTTAGTGATGAAATGTAAAATTTTTACAATATTTGTTGCACATTCACAAGTATCTGGAACTTGGCCGACAAAGTGTTTCCGGATCTCATTCATCGAATATCTCGTCTGGTTTCCAAACAACTTCTAAGTCTGCAGAACAACCCGAAGTCAGTTGCGTGTAAGTATTCCACTAGTAAAGTATTTTATTAAGGTTCCGGTATATGTCAGATATATGTTACAAAATAATCAGGTATATGTCACAATATAATATTTTCTGTTAGGCTACGAACGAGCATTGTTTCCAAGTTGCGATTCCGAACAATTCCATTTTCCAAATTTTACATTTATTTCATTACTCAGTAGCCAGTCTCCTAGCAACTTATTCTTATTAGGTTGTTTCTAATAGTTACGTCTCGCATTGCCTGAAATAACTATTTTATTCCATTTTTTGTGTGAGTATTGTTACAGTGTTTCGTACAGTGTTACTTGATGCCAACAATGTTTTCCAACTGCAGAAATACAAGTAGAACTGAAGAGGATTTCCTTTTGGCTGTGCAAAAACAGCCAGTATCTCGTCAAACCCGAGTAGTCAACCTTGCCCAAAGCGGTGAGCCAAATCGGAATCCCAAGCAGCGTAATTACGTCATTGTCGATGACGTTATGCAAATTGTTAACAGTGGAGTCAGCAGAGACGGTATATCCACCAACGTTAACCAGTACAATAGACTCGAATCGTCAGAACCACGCCTTTCCAGTAACAGGGTGCCTAATTATTCCTATATTAACGAAAACAACAGTCAAATAAAAGATGAACCTTCTTCTACTAATGAAACATTCAACTTTGGTCATCGAAATATTGAGAATGCTTATCAGAATAATGTATCAATAGCAATTCCATGCAAAAAACCCGATCGGTCACAAATAACTGGAAAGTTTCAATCACCCAATAGGCACCAGTCATACCAAACACAATTTGCTATGCAAGAGCAGGAACCAATGTCAAGTGCATACGTGCGAAGTCAAGCTCAGTCATATTCACAGCGCAATACAGAAATTACGAATAAAAGTACAGACCCTGTAAATATAAAATCCCTCACAAACGATGAATATTTCTGCAAAACCAGGCGAGAACAACATTGTCCTTCGTTCATTCAAGCACAGTTGCCCTACCGTAAGTAGAAGTTTAAAATATTAAAACGTAATTCAACTAAACTAACTTGAATAATAAATTAATCATAACGGTTATTATCAGGAATTGAGTATTGGTATACATAAAACTTTTTCAGTTATATTTTAAACAACACTTGCAGGAAAAGGCATCAACGCCAACGAAGCCCGATTTCGTCGAGCAAAACATGACGTGAACCGTAAACTTGCAGTTACAAGCTCACCTGCTGGAAATCAGAGGGATGACGATATGCGAACAGTTGTTTCCGACACGGAGGGTATATTTGACGTATACTAACAATTTGTTGTTCAAGTGTATTAAAATAAAGAAAAGATTAACAAACAGCATGTTTTTCGATTTTATCAGGGGTGAATCCAGGGGGGCACTTGGCCATGCTCTATTATGTTTTTAATATGTCTAAGCCTATTTCATAAAATGATTTTAGCCAAACGTTTCCACATTTTGCATTGAATATACTAAACAAGTGTAAAATTACAGCTAACGTAAATTTTAAAGATAGTAATAATATATATGCTTATAAAAACACATGTAAACCAGATACACATGTTTTTATAAGCGTACACCCTGCGACAAGAAATGAACGACTGGTTTGACAAGCCAGAAGAAATGTCTCCCTACGCCGAACTCTCGAACGATCAACAAGATAACAGAAGAAACCTTCACTAACTACGAAGGATCCACATTGCCAAGATGGGGTTTTGAAGATGACGAGCTTCTTAGCAAAAGATTGTTAATTGATCAGATGACAATACTGACAAAAATAGAATAGTTACAAAAATCCCAATTATTTCAATCTGATAGGCAAGCACTCCTTTCGAATTACGGAATGTTATTTTGTCATTGAATTAGACTCCTATGTTTGGTTGTATTTAAGTGAATTTGAACGATTTGTTTTTACAGAACTGAAAAAAGACATCGGTGTACGAATTTAAATATTTCCACAAAACAGTGCTTTTTGAGAGATTTCTATACTAACTGCATGTTCGTTTATGACTGTTGCATGGTGCTTGTAAATCTATTTGCATGGTTAGTTGCGTCATATATTTATAAGTGAGCATTCAAATATACCAGAAATCCACATATTGGTTGATCATAGAGCTATCAAAGTCTAAAATACATACCGGATCGCTGCCTCGGCGGGCCTGGACTCGCCTTAACAGCCTGAGAACAGGGGTTGGATTCTTTCGGTCAACCATAGGAGCAAATTTGGACTCCTTTTGCGATTGTGGTCTGGAGGAACATTTTTCAGACAATATTATCTCACGGCGTCCCATACATTGTCCACCATGTGGGCATATGGTCTGACACTCCTATACGATACGACTATTCGCTGGCTGGTCGACTGCTGCCCAGACAACTAAAGAAAGATTGTCCATAAGGAAGAAGACGACTAAATAAATACAAAAAACGTTTCCCGATGCGCGCATTAGCAAACTAACATTTAGCTAAAGAAAACCACAGATTAAGTTTAATATGCAAGTTTTACATCCAAGCGCCCCTTTGCACTGTCCGATGTTTCCATTAATCTGAGAACGCTGCTTATACGTTGAAACTTTGTGGCTATGAAACATATTACTCGGAAGGAAGGGCAAGTTATGCGACGGGGCACGGCCAAACAAGTTCAAGAAACCCTGGTAGAGACGAAAAAATTTGACGCGCGTACCCAAAGTTTTATTTCGACCCTTATTCCATGTGACCAGCAGAAACTAACGCCGTGACATTTAAGTCTCGCATGTTTGCATTTCAGACTACATGTATGGGAAGTGCGGGACCCATGGAACATGGGGACCAATGGAACACTGGCATATTGCGCCCCCTGTTGGCGGAACTAAAGTTGGTTACATGTTATATTGTTTAAATGCAACTCGGATTGTTTTTATAAAACAAGGCTAACACAAACGGCTGGCAGTATCAAACCCAGTTGATGTGAATTTAACGGCATCTAAAATTAAAAAAATAAAATATAGGCACATAAAACATTAAATTTAACGAATCTTTTAGAATTTTTGCATCTAAACACTTTTATTGATATTTTCAACCATTTCATTGATATTTTCGTTGGCAACAAAATGTTTAAGTCTGTCCCCAACACTAATTTTTATGTATATATACACGATTTGTCCTGCATCTTACAGTGACGTATGAGTTCTTCCGTTATATACCAGATAATTTTCTCAGTGCTAAACAGTACAAGCTTCCTTGGAAACTAACATAAACTTAAAAGCTTACATATATGCAGTCAGATTAAATTTCATATTTATGAAGCAAGAGCAAATACTTGAATGTTTAGAAAGCCCTTCTTAGTGTTATGGATTTTCTTCAGTTTTGCAAAGACAACATATATAAATAATATTTATAGACTAGACGAAATACCCGGCGTTGCCCAGGTTAAATAGAATATTTACCGGTTATTCGTAAGACTTCGTAAATGACATAAATAATGCAAACATATTTTTTGAAATGTCATACCAATTTTGCTTATGCCTAAACGTTTGAACTGAGTGTCACTAAATAGAAATTTCAAATCATGTGATGTGAAGTCGGTAAACTATAGCGCACAACACTTGGCTAAGCATGCAATACATCTTTTAAGTAACGAAAACCTATGACGTTTGTCAATTGAGAATAACTCTCAAACGTAAAACTTTAGGTTGCAGCAGCAATTGCTTAGACTTGCTTGATAGCGTCATGTTTAAACAAATATGTAATCCCGGTGCTAAACTGCGTCAAACGTGAAAAAACTCCTCATTGAAAAAACAAATGCTTACTGTTAACTCCTGCAATAAACGCAATATTTCGCGAACTCTGTTGTATTGCGTGGGTAAACACATTGTAAGAAGTTAGGCTTTGACCTCAATCACTATCGCTAACAAACGGCTTAAAAATGAAAATTCAATTTTTCGTAAATTTGCGAACTCTACCTAAATTTTACGCGTAAACAGGCATCAATAAGTTCCTAAACATAATAGTCTTAGTTGGAAACATTAAAATTTTACTTTACCAAGAAAATATACTTACTTTTATTTTGTTATTTCCCGGCAGGTAATTGCGCTTGAAAAAAAGTTTTGCGCGGATACGTTAAACTTGGACTATCTTTTACTTAAATTCTGCCTAACACAAAAACTTCTAAATATACCTATATTAAATTAACTAACGCTGGGGCATGGGATACGTGCTTAAATACAATCTTAGTAAGTGACAAATCACATTGTAACATTTTGTAAAAACATTTTGTGATGTAATATAGCTGTTCCATGATTACGAAGGGGAATTTTTGAACGGTTTTCTACGTCTCGATAAGCGGCCCCTTTTGGAGATTAATAACATGCTTATCAGTTGCGTGAGCGTTTTCTTTCTTTTTTCTCGTTTTTTCAAGGTTACTATCTTTTACTTAAACTCTGCCTAACACAAAAACTTCTAAATATACCTACATTAAATTAACTAACGCTGGGGCCTGGGATACGTGCTTAAACACAATCTTGGCAACATTGTACCATGTTGAAAATTGCATTGTAACATTTTGTGAATCGCATCGACTGTTTTAATATACTATAATTTCACGCGTGTCAAGTATTTTTTTAAATCTAACATAAAGTTGTTAAAGTTTCACAAGAGAACGAGAGATATTTGGTCCGAATAATCCGGTTTTCACAACGAATGAAAATGATTTCCTAAACTAAAGGGTTGCTGCAGAAAGTTTACTCTATTTTAGTTTAAATTTATTGTAAGGTAGAGAGATCCAGATTAAAATATAGAAACAATATTTTATTTTTTACAGCTTGGTCCGTAGTGTCGCTTAGACGGAAATATAATAATCAAACTTAGTTTGCATGAGATCATATACTCGCTCTCTTTCACGTTTACCAAATACAATGACTCAATATGCAACTTGATTCGGACAAGCACCGAAGTTACCTACATAGCCAGGCTAAACCAGTGGTCTACAAACTTATATGCACTTACTTGGTGTTTCAGCAATTCTAAATTTTAAACCTAAATGAGAATTTAAAGAATTTATTTACAAAATCAAAATTATATAGATTTAGCTTAACCTTAAACCTAATGGAAAATACACTAAAACTAGCTTGCTTTACGCCCGACGTTCTTACGACGGCCCGACAAAGTAGAAACAGTTTCTACTTCGTCGTAGCGTTGTTAGCTCTTCTTAAGGCGTGGTGAGCATCGCTAAAAACAGCCGCTCCACGATGCTCTGACACACTGAGTATTTACCGTCGTTTGCGTTCATCGTTGTTGGATCAGGTGGCCGCAACGACGGGATTACGACGCGGATGCAACCCAGGTTTAGGTTTGCAATGAGTGTCTTTGATAGAACCAACCTAGCTTCAAATGAAACTGAAAGGATTCCAGTAACTTTAGAACATATGTTCTTATTAGGTCACAATTGAACCTGATAATTCATAGCCTTTTCACTACTATAGGATTGCAAATCAACAAAACAAGTTCCGGGATAATATCAACTTTTTTAGAGTATACCATACCCCCCTCTATCGTCCCGTCAAAATATTTGCCACCTCTTTATTTTTCTATCTTCTTATCAGCCCATACCTCGTTTCAATGTATGCGGTGCTGGACAATTAAGGACAGGATTGGCTACTATATCCTATACTTACTACTATTTTGTTTGTTTTATGCCTGGTCATCACTTCTCGCGATGAAGTCTCGTGAAGAAACTAATTAATTTACGGTGATATTTATTTATACAACAAAGTCAGTTGAAACTATAGGAAAGTTTTTTTTATTTAAAATAAAGCGATTTAAAAAAATTCAGCTTTTTTATTTATTTTTTTTCTACGGCAGTATCTAAACGTTACAGAATAAAAGTGCAAATCAAGGTAATTCGGTACAGTGAGGCCAAGTTACATTTCAATTCGGGAGTTGTAGACAAATTCTGCAGGTCCGATCATAGTCGAATGATGGGTAAACTTTTGTCTTGCGTTGGTTCCATTCGATATTTGTGGTCTTGGTGGTGGTGGTGGGGGTGGCAGAGAACTATTTCGAATCTCATCATCGCTAACATGTCGATTTCCAGAAGTTATGGGTTTGCTTCTAATAAGACAAGTATCCTCTTCGTGATGTTTAGCACTGTGACCTTGGGCAATTTTTTGGTTCAATGAAATATTCGTGGTTGTAGCTAGTAGAAAGCGCTTCTTCATTGCCTGCGTGTCTTTGCGATAGTTTTGCTCGACCGAGCGAATCTTCCATCTGTTTGCAGCGGAGGTCAAGGCGTTATAACTGGCAGAGGCACCTGGCGAGCTGAAATCCTTGAGCGGCGGAGCGTGCTTTCCCTTTACTGTTGAAGAAAATTTGAATCCAAAACCACTTATGCTACAGAGGCTATGGTGTTCGAGATGCATACGAACTGGAATTGAATGGGTGGTCTGCACACTCTTGCTTCGTTGTTTTTCTCGAGATTTACGTTCGGTGTAATCAACATAGCTTTTCAGAGAATGCAGTTCACCCTCCACCTTAACATTTAAAAATTAGTTTAAACAAAATGCTAAAATATGGAAGCATTAGCTTTAAGTAAATAATATGTGTTAGGCTTGTTTTGCCTTGGGATCAATGGAATATATTTATTTAAGTTGTTGAGTCAGTTTGATTTCTGACAAATATTGTCTACCTATAAAAAAACACGGTCTTCCTATAAACAAACACTGAATGAAATGTCAATATACATTCCATTGGGTCTATAGCAGTGGTTCTTTAACGGGGGCGCGAGCTCTACTGCAATACTTAGCTTTTTGTGGTTAATTAAATGGTTTCGTTTCGTGTTCATTCTGTTTTAATAATGTCCTATGCTTTACATTAAAATTAGACGTGTGTAACTATACACGTGTGTAACTATACACGTGTGTAATTAAGTAGCTAAAAAATAGTTTATGATTTTGCAATTTGCGTACTTCGCTACTAATTTTTAATAGTTTCTTGGATTTTGGACTATAATTACTACTTTTACGACCGATTTGAGCTATGTTTAGTCAGAACAATATAGTATAGTTGAAAGTTGTGCATGGGTTGGACACGTTGGTAAGTTGTGCACATGCGATCTAAGTTGAGCAATTGGGCTGGGCACCACTCATACACCGATACAAACTCTGTTTTTTATGCCAACTTTAACACTAAAACTGAAAAAAAAATAATCTTCCATTTTCTAGGTTTCTTTTTTCCTGTTTTGTTGACATTTTTAGCACAAGTCTTTGTGAGTACCATTGTATGTTTTCTGTCCATTAGAAATACACATCTCTTGGAATAAAAGGGCGTATCTTTAAGGAATTAAAAACCTTTGGTAGCAGGTTTCTGCTTGTCGATCACTGTTCCGCTAAAAATATCAGGCTGTCAGAAGAAAACTATTGCTTTCTGAAAGGTGATCTCATGCAAAGCAGCGCCGAGCGGACAAGGCAACTTGACGTGACATTTGATAAAAACAAGTCGAGATTGAAAAGGAAAAAAAGGAAACAAAGAAGTGCCTCGGGCATACATTGTGAAAATAGAGATTAGTTATTTTTAACCATTTAGCTTTCGCTAAAATCCTCTCCACTATTTTTAATACATATTTTATATATGATAACAGGCTAGCAACAGGGGGACTCGAATTTTTTTGCGCGAATCGATAATGTTTTGCAATATTGCCTTTATATCGCGTGTCGTCACACCTTTGAAACACAATTAACGGAATGTTTTTTTTTCCGCTTTGGGCGACAAAATTATTACGTGATTTCAACGCAGCTTTACAACTGTGAAGTCAGTTCCCTCACAACATGTTTGTCACAATTAGCTTTGCCAAAATTAATATGTCGAGCACGGTCAATAAGTTGTGTGTCCAATGAGAAAAGCTTCCTGAATTACCGTTTAGCCAATTCATCCAAATAAAATCAAAAAATTTCGCGCCTTGCGCAACAAACAATACACTTTACTACTTTTTATGTTAATTGTCTCACAGATATGTAATAGAAAAATACCCAATTGCTTTTCATAGGGGGGCGCAAGGCATAGGACAATTGCAAAGGGGGGCGCGATTGAAAAAATGTTAAGAACCACTGGGACTTCGATACCACCCTTGTATAGGACCAGTACAGATATCATTATCTGGCATCAGGTTCGAACCTTGAATTTAGTTTATCTTACAATGAAATACCTGAAATCGTTTTCGAATCTCGTCGTTCCGATTTTTTTGGGCAATACTTTTTTCCTCGTGAAGACGGTGAATCATTTCATTCTTCTCACGACATTGGCTAATCGCCTCGTTCTTTATGTCGCCGGCAACCTGTATTGTATAGTCTTTGTATTGGTTTGCAATTTTTTTTACTTATTTTCATTGCGGGCCCTTTGGAACTTTTTAATGTTTTTACATTATAAGGTGTAAAATGAATGTTAAAGTAAATACATTGTCATAGAAAACAAGCTATATAAAATGGTAAGAACCAACAAAAAGACACTATACAATTTTTAGGCTATAGTCCTTTTAAGTTGGGTTTTGTAAGATAAAGGTTGTATTGTTCACGCACCTCTTAAAACTGTTTCGTATCCCCACTGTGAGAAACACTGATTTAAAACTATACCTGACGTTTATTTTTTTGTAAATTTGATCCAAAAATTACTTGAAATTTGATATGTAATTTTGAGTGTATTTCGATTTCACCGCATTAGAGTTCTTGAGACCAAGTGTTTCAAACTCAAATTGCTCTGCTGGCCAAATGTAACCATGTATAGATCAACCCGAGGGCCACAATATACCACTGTTTTCAGAGTGTCCAAGATTGCCATAACCTTAGGCCACAATTAACCAGTGGTGAAAGGAGCCAGAATCCATAACGACAATTTGTTTAGGTAGCATCGGTAAAAAAATATGTTTTTTGTTTTTTTTTAAATGTTTTGTTTTACCCGGGCTAGCCCTTTTTTCAACATGCCTGCCCACTATCTTGTTGACCATTGTCCTCAGGTTATAGGTTAGTATTTGTCAACTGCAGGCAAGTCTAAATAAAATTGGTATTAATACTACAATTTTTTAGATTTTTCTGCTTTTGTTGATTTTTTGGTCTTATTGTGTGTTTCCATGTTATGTCCTTTATTTATGTTTGACTCTGTCTGTGCTTAGTAAAGCCTTAAAGCCTAAGTAAAGCCTAAGCGTACTTCAGCCTAGTAGTTTTCGCATTAATAAAAGCAAACTTTAATAACCTTTAGATATCGGGGAAAATATAACTTATAATTCTAAATCTTGTCGAAATGACGAAAAGCAAGACTGACGAGCCTTCAAAACTAGACCGACTCAGCTCCGTTGCTCGCCAACACCAATATGCTAATATAAAAACGAAAAAATATCAAGGTAAACCTTTAATATAGTAATGTTTTTTAATGACCTGAATAAACTCAGACAATTCATCTAGCTTCCGTTGCAGTGATAAGTTTTCATTTCGAAGACAATCGATAGATTTGTTCAGTTCCCGTACTTCACGACTCTACAAAACATTATTACCCTGTTCAGGCGTGCGATAAAACAAGACAGCATAAGCTACTTGGAATGGACCAACGTGCAATTTATAAATGTCACCAAATTTTAATTGTTAATTTATTGCCCTAAGCCTTTTAATTTATAATACAAAAAATGTGGTAAATACAAATAAATCTTGTTAATCCGGACCGCTTTAATCGGCATAAAATGCGTACCCGCATTATCCGAAAGCGAAATGTAAATTAATCTTGCAAAAACTTTAATCATATATTTAACAATATTAAATAGTGTTGCGTATATATTAGCGGAATTTTTACATCAACTGACTAATGCAGCAACCTCGTAAACCACTTTCGCTTCATTCTAAAAAAATCCGGATTAATTTGCAATTTGGCTCATTCTGTTTGTGTAAACAAAAAATGCTTATTATATATCACGAAGTAATTTAGATTTGATTCAAATTTATCTAAACTCTTTTATCTGACTGTTTAAGACTTAAAATTGTTTGAATTGAAACCTAAAGATTATAAAAGATTTTTAGCATGTCGTAAGGTAAGCCATTTCCTAAAATTTCCCACAGTTAGGTTAAAAACTAAGTAGAGGCTGTTGCTACATTAAAACGTTAACCTTGCCATCCTTTTTCTTGTCGGATTTCGTGTTTGATCCTGCCCAAGAAGAGCGCTGAAGTTTAAGGTTTTCAACCGCCAGTTTCTTTACTTGAGCGCGCAACTCTTGCATTTGCCTCAAGTGAATGCTTTCCTGTAGTTTAAGCCTATCCCGGGCTGCTTCCTCGCGCTAGAAACAAGAAAGTAAAGTCAGACTATACAGAGTGTGTATTTCTTTTCGCACAACTTATATAGCCGCCCCTAGAAAAAACAACCTTTGTGAGGTGGTATTTGACAGGAATGGTTATCGTTGCTTTGCTTTTGGGCGATGGATCGACGCAATTTTAGCCCCTTAAATAACACAAGGCAAAGTTACAAAGCACCGTTGGACCACATTTCCCTAAGGTCTTTATGTTATCTTAAAATCGACACCATTATTCGCAAAAGCGTTGTAAGGCTTGTTGCTTTAAACATGATATTGCTAGGGAAACTAAGTGGGTTATTAATAAAACCCAAATCTTTGACTGTCGATGAATTGTCACAAAATGATTATTAATACTCAAAATGAATATTAAATACTCCTTTAAAAAACTGTTTAATTCTTATCGCAATGTATATTGAAGATACTGCAGCACATGTACTACCATAAAGCTTTCTATATCGGTATTGTATTTAAGATACTTTTATTAACTAAGTTTCATTTATATCAAACCTTTAAAGCTTCGTCACGTTGAATTAACAACTCGCTTGGGACATAATTGCGAGTTGTATTCGTGTCACCAATGTTCTGTGAAAAATCACTTCCTTGATTTAGTCCATATACCACGCTTCCTATCTTACCATCGTCATCGTCAACTGTTGTTGAAACTTTGATGCCTTGTTTGCTTTCTTTTAAAGGCAGATTGTTGGGTGCAAATTTTACCTTCATTGCCATGTATGCTAAGCCAATATATATATGAACTACGTTTCAAGAACCCAAAACTTTGCATATTGTTTACATGAATAAAAAACTACGTAAAACTAAGTAGTCCTGTTATTTTCCTAACATTTTAGGCCAAAAGCGTTGCCGTCTGATCCAATGCTACTACTTTGATTAAATAGGGTTGAATAGGTTGAATGTCACAAATACGAAAGTTGCAAGTTTAGAGGTGTTGTCTGTTGAACGAAGTCTTGTGACACGTAAAGTAAAAGCATTGCCAAGGGACGGATTCAGGGGGACACAAAGCCATACATCTTCTAAAATGACAGATTTGGCAACCAAAACAGTGTTTTTCGTTTTGTGATAATTCTTTGTTATACGGCTTTTGTATTTTTAGTAACACCGAGCCAAATTAAAACACTAGTAAACGCCCTATCTGTTGTTCTTTAAGGTACTTATTTATGACGTAACGATTAGGTGTAACCTTGTGACGTCACGGCATGACGTAACTTTGTGACATCATCTTTGAGTATTTTTTTTAGTAAAGCCTCCACAACATGAACCTTTTATGGATTAACTATATATTAGATAACCTTAACCCATCAAACCGCTGCTAAAAGTATTTCGTTTAAGGTAAACAAAATAAGAAATATAATAGAAACAACTATTTGGTAGAAACACAATTAAAATTTATAAACGTAAAATAAATATTGTTTTCAGGAAACATTTTAGCTCTGCTGTGGCACGTTCATTTTGATACTTTCGGTCGGAATCGGAACAAATATATTTTTTGAATGGGAAAAGACGATAAGAAATCGTAAGTTAAGATATTAAGCGACCAAAAACATATTGCTAGGAACCTCTTTTTGAAAGACTAAAATGAAAAAAGCTATTAATGCCCTACGTTAGTTAACATAATATTTTCAAACAAATCTGTTGGTACTAACGAAAATCTGTTTGTTACTTTGAATATTCGTTTCTTGATGAACAACCTAAAACAAACTGACTGGTTAAGCCTAGTTTTTCGGACGAAATATTGAAATATTTACTACAATATAGATGATATCTAAAGCAAGATCTTAATATGATACGAACAACGCTTTAAACCTCGAAGCAAAATTTATCTTAACAGCTTGAGCTTTATACTGAAACGTTTCTGAATGTAAAGATAAGGGAAAGTAAACTCAAAATTTTAATCCTGATACAGAACACATTGAAGTCGGCGTGGGGTCAACGTTGCGTACAAAGAAGTTACATCGGCCAGTTCGCATTGTGCGGTCAGAACTACGTGCGCATTCACGACCCTTGACATGGCAGCTTATCACAACAAATCGTGACCAAACGTCCAAACCACGATATACTGAGTAATTACGCTTCCATTAAAGTCACAGTGGGTCCACTGTGTTTTGACTAACATGACCAAAAATCCATCTTCCTCTCATTACTATAAAGCGTCCAGTCAGTATTGTTTACTTCCCTCACAAAACATGATCGGAAAGAGTTTGCTATTCTTCTTACAGATTAGTTCAGTGCTTCTCAACCTTTTTTCGCGGCGACCCAAATATTAAGCGTAAGTATGACAACTAAGCGACCCAATTGTTTTTTCTTGTAAGCGAACAAAAAATAGGCATTAGCATAAAGAATTTCGAATTTCTTCGAAAAATTATTATAAGACATTATTTGTATTGTCCTTAATTTTCCAAATTGAGAAACCTTTCTCGGAACCAATCTCAATTAGTATAAACATGTGAGCTACTGCGGTCGGCGACCCAACCAAATCAAACAGCGACCCAATTTTGGGTCGCGACCCATAGGTTGAGAAGCACTGGATTAGTTGAACTGTAGTCACACAAAGTGTCGTCCGCACCTCAAACAAATAAATGCGCTAAATAATAACCTAACTCTTCTAATCACATTTGTGCCACTCTTCGGGTAATCTCACTAAAATATCTCAATTACTATGGGCACATTCGTTACGTTGCGGCACTAAGAACAACAAAAAAGTGTAATAAACAGGTTGCTTATTAAAAAGTCATATTGTTCGTGAAGCAAAATACTTGTAGGAAAGCCATTCATAAATTTCTTTACATATCAAAAATTTATTCATACGAATGCAAGCTAAGGTGGCTGGGAATTTTTGTTAATTTTTAACTTTGTAGCACTGTCGCTATGTAGTTGGCTTATTCGAACATCTGCTATGGAGATCTTTTGAACTGACAACCAGATCAAATATTTAACCAGAAACAGGTCGTAACAGGTTTAAAAAAATCGCGCTCAATTTAGTACGGCTTGCACTAATATTAGCATATTGTCATAATACTTATAAAACAAGTAATTGTTCTCAAGTTAGAAATCTTTAATTTAAAAATATGTGTTAAACTGCTGCGCAAATTGTATATAAACGTTTTTCCTCCAAAATGTCCAAATATTAATTTGGACGACGGCTATATTTAGGTCCAAAATGATAATAAAAAAATCATATTGCAACGGAAAGTGGTTTTGTTCTTTCATCACGGGAAAGGTGCCATAAACTCCCACAAAAAGTCTAAATAGCATCTATAGTTACGTTTATTTCGCAAAACAGTCAGTTCGGTTCGCAAAACAGTCAGTTGGACAAAATCAATTAGTCCACGTGATGCGTCAACTAAATTGCTATTAACATCTAAATGTACCGCAGAGCGGCCATAAATAGCAACAAAGTCCGACAACCACACGGCATATACGACATGACGTATTGATTGCGTCATAAGTGTTAATTGCATAAATTAAATAAAATATATTAATTCTTAATTGTCACTGCTAAATTGCAAAGTGAAAAAGTAAACCATCTTAGCAACCTTGACTCAGGTTATCTTATCATCTCACATTCATTCTTAGACAACAAATTTGTGCCAGACTACCTTTGTTGCAGATTATGCCTTCGCACCGCCATTATACGTAAGGAGACTCTCCCTTGGTCAGTGGTCGGCAAACTGTGGGCCGCAGAGTCATTTTCAGTGGGCCGTGAGCTACTTGTTAATAGTTTAGTTTTATCATGTAGTTGTGGGCCGCGTGAATGCTGTAGATATATTGTATTGTATTTTAAAAGTTTGTACGGCTAACAATTTTTATAATGTCTCAACGTGGTTCAGGCAAGCGTGACAAATGTGACCCTGTGAGTGCCCGTCAAACTATATTTTTTCCAACTTTAACTACGTAAACGCAAAATATTTCGAGCTTTGCGCGTATATTCTTTCTTTTATAATATGTTTTACTTTATGGCATGGCAGTATTTTCGGCATCAAGACGCAGCACTAACTATTTACATGATTGCGGGTGCCGCCATTCAGCTGTGGAGATGATACAGTTTTAATCTTTTATGCATTAAGTATACGTCAAAGACTCCAAGGTAAACTTTTCGAAAAAGCTCAATTTGTCATTCAGCCAATTGTCAGAAAATACCAAATTTGTTATACAGCCAACTGCCATTGTTTGTTCACAATATACCTTTATTTGTTCGAAATATAAAACAATCGCGGCAATCACAACAATTACTTTTGATATAGTAACTTATACTGGGTGGAGGCTAGCATTCACATAATATTATATAGCTTGGTGTGAAGAAACAAAAGTCAGCTCACCGAGAGACACTTTGATGTAGTGATGCGCATTTCTACTAGACAGTTTTTTTTTCAAGTTTAAATAAACGTTCTTATTTTTGGTAAAAAAGGCGCTTTTATGATTAAAAAGAACTGGTTCGGTTACGAAACTTTGGCACGGGAAGAAGTTTATTGCCTGATCTGTGTGTAAGCCGGCATTTTCTTGTTTGTTGACCAACTTTTCACTCATAGTGATTTACGTCTCGGAGTAACTATTTTTCCGTACAATATCCACATTTATGACGTGTACCGTGAAAACCCAGTATTCCAATATATTAACATTACAATGACTTTTAAAAAATGCTGTGATTCCTACATTAATGCGTAGCAAACGTAACATTAACTAAATTGTTTGTGACGTAACAGTCCATGACAATTGAAGGTGTGGCATGCCTGTGATCGACTGTTGTGTTACTGCTCATAAATGCTTAAAACAAATTATTAAGGGTAAAATAACAGTTTTTTCGATTACTCTGTAGGGGTATGGGTCAGATTAATGAGTCTTCATTTATATAATTGCCAAGATGAATCGACCACACTCCTACAAGATTTGAGATGGCCTGTCTTCCTGAGGCCATTCAGGTCCAATTCTTTCCTTTAGTTCAGATACATGAACAGTCAACTTTGCTGTCTTAGTAAAAGCTGTAAAAGCCTCCCCATTTTATATTGATTGAACACGCTATTTATAGACGAGAATCAGTTAAGAAAATTTCTGCGAACAAAGAAAGATTTACGTCATTAATTCTTATAATACTTAACAAAATATCACGTGATAACAAGGCGTGGTCTAAACCTTTTTCTCTCGACTCTTATAGACGGAAATAATATTTTTGTCCCAATATGGCTTGAACAAAAGCGCTTCGATCTACATTGCGACGTAACTGGCGTTCGATTCTAAAAAATACCGGATTGTTGACAATAAGGCGAATTTCAAAACATGCGTTAACTTTAAACGGATATACGTAACATCACATACAGCTCTGACGCATAAAAATTGGTGTAACAAGGCATTCGTTGCAAACTCTAGCAAGAGATATCGGCAATCGAATTTAAACAAAAACTTTCATGACGCAACATTAAGGCGATAAAACTAAGAATTAATTTGATGTGCTGACGTGTTGCGACAAATACTCCCTTTGCAAAGGTTTTGCAGTCATTTCGAATATATAGGAATGACATTATTTTCCAATTGTTTTCGTGTGTTGTGTTTCAGCTGTTGTGAAATGCTTATGGAGCATTGGACGCGAAATTGTCCGATCATTTAACGCATTTGCGCAATTGTTTTTGGTTCGATTCCTGATTCCTCGAGAAAATTTTCGTTTGTGCCTGAACTGGCAACGAGGATTTTGATGTCAGCGTTCGCTGGTTGCTTGAAATGTGTTTCATCGACACGCCAGAGCAGTTTGCTGTGGCTTTTTGCTTTTCAGGAAATCTGTGCGGCTTGCAGGAGAAAATCCCTGCGCGGTGCGTTGCAATTCTGACGTCACCAGGAAGCCGTTGTTTTGCGCGTTGCATCTCGATCTATCGCTTTGTCCAACGCTTGTTGTGTTTGTTTTCTAAAATTTCAAAATCTTTTGCGATTCAATACAAAATTAAATTCTATTGATTTTTAACATTAAGCAACATTTCCTTAAAAATTTGCATTTTTTAGTTTGCACAATTCGTTCAATGTAAGTTTTAAAATAACGACGCATCACAAGAAAATACGCTTGTTTATATTTAGTGTTCCGTAATCCAAGCAAATGCTTTGCTGACGCTATGGAGCGTCTCTTCACGTATCTTTCGATGAGATTATTTTCTTCTAAAGCTGGCTTCTTGCAAGTTCCAAACATGACAGTTTTTAGGCGGTCGCTTGTAGCTGGTCCCTACAGACTAAGGCAGATCTTTTCTTGTACATATGCGTGAAATTTGAGTTCTTCGATCCTTACTCGGGTCGCGCCAATTTGAGGGGGTGGGTCAGATTAATGAGTCTTCATTTATATAATTGCCAAGATGAATCGACCACACTCCTACAAGATTTGAGATGGCTTGTCTTCCTGAGGCCATTCAGGTCCAATTCTTTCCTTTAGTTCAGATACATGAACAGTCAATTTTTCTGTCTTAGTAAAAGCTGTAAAAGCCTCCCCATTTTATATTGATTGAACACGCTATTTATAGACGAGAATCAGTTAAAAAAATTTCTGCGAACAAAGAAAGATTTACGTCATTAATTCTTATAATACTTAACAAAATATCACGTGATAACAAGGCGTGGTCTAAACCTTTTTCTCTCGACTCTTATAGACGGAAATAATATTTTAGTCCCAATATGGCTTGAACAAAAGCGCTTCGATCTACATAGCGACGTAACTGGCGTTCGATTCTAAAAAATACCGGATTGTTGACAATAAGGCGAATTTCAAAACATGCGTTAACTTTAAACGGATATACGTAACATCACATACAGCTCTGACGCATAAAAATTGGTGTAACAAGGCATTCGTTGCAAACTCTAGCAAGAGATATCGGCAATCGAATTTAAACAAAAGCTTTCATGACGCAACATTAAGGCGATAAAACAAAGAATTAATTTGATGTGCTGACGTGTTGCGACAACTCACACTGGCATTCTTTTACATGTAAGTTATACAAATAAAATCTCTATGAAACGAAATTTTCTAATTGGGTGCAAATTTTTTTCGTCTTCAAAAATCAGTGAATACGGCGAGAGTAACATAGCTTTATCGATTTTACTTTTTCCAACCTAAATGGCTTCCCCAAAAGTAATGTTCATAGAGATTCGGGCAATTGATTTTTGATACAATTAACTAAATTTTAAAATTTTTTGTATTGACGGACTTTCTCCTTAAATTTTACTTTTGTGAAGTTACAATTAGCCTTTCCACATGGCCAACTTGAAAGGTGGCTTTTTCAAAGGTGGCCGGCTGAAAAAGGTGGCTTTTTTGGCCACTTTTAGCGGTCAATTCACATGGTCGTTCAGATAAAGTGAACGCTGTTTGTGCCACAGTTTTCTATCATTCGTACGGTTGTCTTTGAGTATATAAGCGATAAGAGACCGAAAAATTATTTCCAAGATGTAGTATTTTGGAGATTTATGAAATAGTACCTAAAAGAGACAAGTTTATTTTGAAAACAAAAGTAAGAAAGAGACGGCGGTTGCTGACTACAAATTGTTATATCCTCATTTTTTCCTATTAAAGATGATTTTGCAAAAGCGGATTGCTGTCAAAGTTTCAGATGCACCAAGGATTTTCACAATTTGTTGTATTTTGCATAATATTTGTGAACATAAAAGAACCCCAGACCTTCCATATTTTATAGAGATATATCTAAGCCTGCCATTATACCACAAGGTTACCTGCCATTATATACCACAAGGTACAGGCTCAACAAAGAATAGTTTAGTGAGGAACATCATCTGTCAATATCTTGCTGACAATTGTGCAATGATAACAAGTTATCAATTTTGATATTTTTAAATGTGTATTCAAATAAAAACTCAAGAATGTATAGCAAATGTTAATAACAAAAATGATATAGCAAGATAATAAATTACAAAAAAAACGTGTACAGTGCATTTAAAAACAGAATGACAAAAACGAACAAGAAAAAACATTTCTTTAATATGTTGACATGCGGACAAAACTAAGAGTTTTACTAAATAAACAAAATAAAACTCAAATTTTACCTGTTACCCAGATTGGAAACTTTGGGTATTGCGCGGGGGAGATGTTTTGCAGCTGAAAAAATGCGCGGCTGAAAATAAAATTTCGACTTATACTTGCGCGGCTGAAAATAAACCACCAGGCTACCGAACGTTGTAAGTTGCGATATAATAATAAACTTGCAGGTTTACAGCGTTCATGGAATGCTTGAAGCACTGAGCAATTTTTGGTTGGTGTGCGGGCGCAGCTAAATATTTAAAAATCTGGATTGTGTAGCATTTAATGTGCAATGTTACTCGATATTGCCTAATTTGACGTCACTAAACACGTGACCGTTGTCCCCTGATGCGTGACCAAAACGCCGAACTGTGCGTTTTTAGCGTTTCGCAGGGTATTTTATATGATGCATTGTATTCTATACGTCTTATAGATTAGCGTTTAAAAATGTTATGCAACTTCAGTATGCGGCCCGCCAATTTTTATTGTGCTTGTTGTGGCCCTTGTACCATTTTAGTTGTGCAGGCCTGATTTAAGGTGACACATTTTCGGTCATACACGAGTGATGAGTGAATAAATGTGACGTCAGTATTACAGGAGCCATACTAACGTTTCTATTACGTTAATATACTTCTCGTAAATAGTAAAGTTTGTTAAAGCCCGTATTTATATTTTAGTAGTATTACTCATTTTTAGGTAATTTACTTCCATACAGAAGTTTGCGCGGCTGAAGTTTTGCGCGTTTGCTTGAGTCAGGTTTGCGCGGCTGAACACATTTTCTATAAAATGCGCGGCTGTGACCGCGGCTAAAGGTGCTGCTGGATAAATCCCCCGCGCAGGCCAAACTTTCCAACCTGGCCTGTTACCCCAACTGACTCAGCGACTGCTGCGGTGTGCTGGTTCATCAGTTGTCAACAACTTGAGATGAGAATTGATGTTCCTGAGTTTGAATTTGTATCAATTCAACACCCTCACTGGTGGATGCCTAAAGACAGCAAGACACTGCTAAACTTTTTACATTATAGAACATATTTAAATACCCAAAAGTTATCAAAAAACCAGCAGGATGAAAATAATTTAGCAATATATTACCTGATAATTAAAATTGCAATAAAACATACCATACTGCTAGGACAGGATTGCTAATGTTCTGTATAGTTGGAAATATGGTGGAGACATTGCTTTGGTTGATGAGGACAATATTCATTTAAACCACCACAAAGGTCATTGCAAGTTTCTTGATTTTGTTTCCATTTGTCATTTTGTCCGTAACCTGTTTGATGAACTGTCATTACAAATAAGCAAACAAATTGAAAAATCTTCATGCACTTACTTTGAGGAGGAATATCCTTTGTAATTGCGTCAAACAAAAAATCGGACATTATTCAAATTCATTTTTCCAACAAATTATTCTATTGAATACAATTATAAGATTACAGGTTGCTTGTTGTAATGATTTATGTTTCTATTGTTCACTCTGATTTCTATGCTATTTGCTTCTGTGCGTTTCTCCTTTCTTTTCCTTGCCTCTCTCCGTAATTATCATTATACGTCCCGCGTCTTGTTACATTCTTTCCTTCCCTTTATAACTCGCGTAACTTTACTATGCTTCGTCAGTCTTTGTCAGTTTCTCTTATTGGGAACTCTTTTATATTCGTTACTAATAACGTTCTTTTTGTTACAGCACTCTATGTTGTAAATTGTTGATTAAAGCTATAGTAAACGAACTTGACGACGTTTATTGTTAGTTACTTCAATTTAAAACATAGAGTGCTGTAACAAAAAGAACGTTATTAGTAACGAATATAAAAGACAATATAAAAGACTTCAATTTAATCAACAACATTTCCATGATGGAAAACCGACAACTTTTGCGGCCTAAAACTTTGACGATCGAGCCCGAAGCTCCTAATGCTGCTCGACACTTCGCGTATTGGTTACGCTCCGTTAACGACTTTATCGACCATCTCGACGAAGGCGATAACACCACTTCCGCTGCAAACAGGAAGCGCATCATTGTCAACTGTTTATCTCCAGACATATTCTCTTATGTAGAGGATGTTGACTCCTTCGAAGAAATCGTCAGTACTTTAAAACAAATGTACGTGAAGAAGAAAAATAACGTATTCGCTCGCTATCTACTTGTAAGTCGTCATCAAGGCTCCGACGAGACACTCGCGGAGTATTTGCGGGAACTTAAACTTTTAGCGAAGGATTGTACTTTTCTTCCAGTATCGGCTCATCAATACAAAGACGATCTTACCAGAGATGCTTTCATAAACGGTCTTTCGGCTCCGTTCATCCGTCAACGTCTCTTGGAAATAGAAGATCTTGATTTAACTAAGGCTTCTCAGCTTGCCGAAAGCCTGTCCAAAGCGCAGCAGCAGTCTGTTTTGATGGGCAAGACAATTCCTTCTGTGGCGTCTGTTCCCGCCTTTAAAGAGCTGGAAAGCGACGGGAATGGAAGTTCCGCCACTTCTCCCGAGTCTGTTTCTTAAGCTTAAAAGCTAAAGGTAACTTGTGTTCCTTAAGCTTAAAAGCTAAAGGTAACTTGTGCTATTTCTGCGGTGGTGGACAGCACAGCAGCCGCGCGACCTGTCCTGCCCGTAACGCTACTTGTTACCAATGTGGAAAAAAGAGACACTTTTCACGAGTCTGCCAGAGTCGTTCTTCGAATTCCTCCCGCCGAGTGAATCCACGACCCGCGTCTCCTACCGCCGTTGGTTCTTCCATGATTTCCGGTCATCTTCCGCCCTCGTTCCTGGCCGGTGCTCCTTCCTGTCTGGGTCCTGCGTTAGTCGATGCGACTCTACAATCCACTCCGGTCCAAGTTTTGATCGAATCCGGGGCTTCCGAAAACTTTGTCAACAAAAGGTTAGCCACCAAGCTTCGTCTGAAGACCTTCGGACCCCACTCCTCCATTTCCATGGCCTCCTCTCGTCTCTCTATCGCTACTTCGGGAAGAACCACCGCTACCATAGCCCTACTAGGTCGATCATACCTCCTAACCTTTAGTGTTTTAGATGACCTTTGCGCTGACGTTGTTCTCGGTCAGGACTTTCTGAAGAAACATATCGAGGTTAGTTTCTTCATGGGTGGATCGGAAGCACCCCTGAAAATTGGATTCAATGATTTATCCCACCTTTCTTTGGCCGTCGCTGACTTAAACCCCCCCTCGCCTATTTGAGTTTTTGCTTCCAGGTTGTACTCCCATAGCTGCACGCTCTCGTCGATATAGTAAAGAAGACTGGAAGTTTATCAATGATGAGATCAGGCGTCTCTTAGAGTCTGATATTATAGAACCTGCTCGTTCTCCTTGGAGAGCTCCTGTACTAGTGGTTTCTCGTGGTAACAAGAAGAGACTGGTTGTCGACTACTCTCTCACCATAAACCGATTTACCCAGTTGGACGCCTATCCATTGCCGAAGATTGAGGAAATAGTAAACAAGGTCGCTCAAGATAAGTTCTTTAGTTCGCTCGACCTGCGTTCCGCTTATCATCAAGTTCCGTTGTTACCTGGTGAGCGACACTACACGGCTTTTGAAGCTGGCGGAAAACTGTATCAATACAAACGCCTGCCGTTCGGCGTCACTGATGGGGTCGCCGCGTTTCAGCGCGCTATTGACGAGTTTATTGAAGCTAATAAGCTGAAAAAGGTCTATGCCTATCTCGACGACATAACTGTAACGGGTTCGACTTTGGAGGAACATGACAGCAACCTTCGAGCTCTACTTCAAGCTGCTGCTCGGCAGAATCTCACTCTTAATGAAGAGAAGTCAATGATTCGCCGTAGTTCTTTAGATTTCCTGGGATACCGGATTAGTCAAAACAAAATACAGCCGGATCCTCAACGTCTACAGCCTCTTCTCGAGCTCTCGCCACCCACGTCACCCAAAGCCTTGAAACGCGTCTTGGGGATGTTCTCCTACTACGCTAAGTGGATCAAGGACTTTTCTCGTCGCGTACAGCCTTTGCTCACTGCAAATCGTTTTCCTCTGAATGAGACGGCCATCCGTTCCTTCCGTGATTTAAAGACTGAGCTCGAAAGGATAACTCTTGGGGCTATTCGCGACGGCGTTCCCTTCGAGGTGGAAACCGATGCTTCTGACTTCGCTATTGCTGCAGTTTTATCTCAGAACGGGCGCCCGGTAGCTTTTATGTCACGTACTCTTAGCAAGTATGAGCGGAACTATCCTGCTATTGAGAAGGAAGCGACCGCCATTGTCGAAGCAGTCCGCAAGTGGGCTCACTTTCTAAAGGGCCGAAGTTTTACTCTCATCACTGATCAAAAGTCTGTGTCCTATATGTTCGACCGAACCAATCGAGGTAAAATTAAAAACGCCAAGATCACTTCGTGGAGGCTAGAGTTGGGTCAATATTCTTACGATATCCGTCATCGCCCTGGTGTCCAAAACGTGGTCCCCGACGCTCTATCACGGGTATGTGCTTTCACAGGTTCTACGCGAAATCTTGAGGAGTTGCATAAAGCGATGGGACATCCGGGATACGCCCGTATGTATCACTTCATAAAAAGTAAGAACCTGCCGTTCACTCCCGAGGAAACCAAAGCCGTCGGGCGTAACTGTCGCTCTTGCGCCGAACTAAAACCACGTTTCTACAGACCGGAACCTCGGGATCTGGTCAAAGCAACGAGATCGTGGGAGCGACTGAGCATGGACTTCAAGGGTCCTGTACAGGGACCGAATCCGTACCTTCTAGTGCTAGTTGACGAGTATAGTCGATATCCGTTTGTTTTTCCTTGCAGAGACATGACGTCCCGCTCCGTCATCGAGTGTCTCTCCGTCCTCTTCTGTTTATTCGGTTTTCCCGAATATATTCACAGTGATCGTGGGACTTCTTTTATCAGCAAAGAAACTCGTCAGTTTCTTACTACTCGGGGCATTGCAACAGTAAATCAACGCCCTATCATCCACAAGGTAATGGTCAGTGCGAAAAGACAAACCAAACGGTTTGCAGAACTATTAAACTTCTACTTCACAGTCGTGGTCTGTCAGGCAACCGCTGGGGGGAAGTGTTGCCAGAGGCTCTTCACGCTATTCGTTCGCTTCTCTGTACGGCGACTAACGAAACACCTCATGAAAGATTCCTCCGTTTCCCGAGACGAGCTTTAACCGGTACCGCTATGCCTTCGTGGCTACTTAATCGTGGTGTTGTTCTTTTACGTAGGTTTGTTCGAACCAAGGGAGAGCCCCAGTGTGACCCTGTCACATTGCTCGACGCGAATCCATCCTACGCCCATGTTCGGTTTTCTGATGGGCGCGAAAGTACAGTCTCTACATCCGACCTCGCTCCGTGTCCTGGTTCTCCTGAGTCGCTCCAAGACGCTTTTCCCCCTTGCGACGCCGAAACCTCTCGGACCTCTGAAGGCGAGGCACCGGTACCGGTTGAAGATGAACCGACCTCGGAACCCGCCTCCTCTCCTGGAGTCGAGGTACCTCTCCCCGACATCCGACGATCGGGTCGTGAACGTCGGGCTCCTGTCCGCTACGGAGACTGGACTGTCTGAAGGGTCTTTTATCTAGAAGGGATGAATGTAATGATTTATGTTTCTATTGTTCACTCTGATTTCTATGCTATTTGCTTCTGTGCGTTTCTCCTTTCTTTTCCTTGCCTCTCTCCGTAATTATCATTATACGTCCCGCGTCTTGTTACATTCTTTCCTTCCCTTTATAACTCGCGTAACTTTACTATGCTTCGTCAGTCTTTGTCAGTTTCTCTTATTGGGTACTCTTTTATATTCGTTACCAATAACGTTCTTTTTGTTACAGCACTCTATGTTGTAAATTGTTGATTAAAGCTATAGTAAACGAACTTGACGACGTTTATTGTTAGTTACTTCACTTGTTCTGACCATTTTGCCCTAGAATTCATGGCAAGCTAGTAAAGAGAATTGAAGTTAGGAAATAGAACACTTTTGTTTTGTAACAAAATAATTAAAATACAGAACAGTTGCTAAAACAACCCAAAAATATTGTTGGTAAGTTGTTAGCAAAATATAGCATCACACACTTACCGGAGTGATTTAGAAAATATACAATACCCCCCAAAAAACAGATAAACATACTGCAATTTAACTCTAAAGCAACTGCGGGTTCTTCAGCAAAATTATTTTTTCCATAACAAGGCATGTGCTGCTGACCTCTCCAAACACGTTGTGGCAGGTGCAAATAGCTTTGTCGCGCAAAAAAACTGATGGTTTAAATCACAGCAACGTGTGTTGCAAAGTACAAAATAAGGTGAACCTAGCACACAGTTTTATAAAACCGTTAACTATACAATAAATTTTAATTACAATACACCTTTTGTCACTAAAATGTACCTTGCTTTCGCTATGGAACGCATGGCTGCGCAAAAATCGTCACTTGATAACACATAAACCGAAATTAGGTAGAAGGTGAACCGTGCAAACCGAAAACCTTACGATACGCACACCCAAAAGCCACCTTTCGCAAAAGCCACAGTGGCCTGGACCTACTCTGGAGTAGGGCCAGCGAAAAGCCACCTTTTTGGCGGAAAAGTGGCTTTTTCGGAGGCAAAGGTGGCCAGGCCACCTTTAAAGCCACCTTTGAAGCGGCCATGTGGAAAGGCTAAATGACGTTATTCAGACCAAAAGCTAGTCAGCAAATAATTTCTGGCAGATTATTTCAACGTCAGAATAAACTTAATTACGTATATTTTTTTCAAAAAAAAATTTACCACCATCTTGAGAATGGACTATATTTCTTAGATTTTGAAAAAAAAAATTAATATTCGAAAAAATATTAATATTCGCCATAAAAAATAAATTAAAAATTTCATCCCAGGTTTAAACTAATATTTTTGAGTAGCACAGGAGTAAACCTTTCCAATGATGCCTCGCTTGCTATAAATTTGTTGGGGAGTAAGGGTTTAATTCGGCAAAATCCGATAGTAATATTCATAACATATCGCGATAATTTTTGAAAGTCTCTAGTACCCTTATTAAAAATCACAATCGAACGAAACTTTCACACGTTCATTTTCAAAGACGTAGTTTGTCAAAGAACAAAAAAAATTTTAAAAATTTTAAAGTTTTAAAAATTTCATATTAATCTATTAATAGTCCCGATATCGCGATTTTTCACCCCAAAAACATCCGACCACAATAGGCACAAATAACTTTCATCCCACCATAAAACCAAACACATTGCATAGACATTGATCTCACCTTTCCAATGATGCCTCGCTTGCTATAAATTTGTTGGGGAGTAAGGGTTTAATTCGGCAAAAACCGATATTAATATTCATGACATATCGCGATAATCTTTGAAAGTCTCTAGTACCCTCATTAAAAATCACAATCGAACGAAACTTTCACACGTTCATTTTCAAAGGCGTAGTTTGTCAAAGAACAAACAAATATTTAAAAATTTTAAAGTTTTAAAAATTTCATATTAATCTATTAATAGTCCCAATATCGCGATTTTTCACCCCAAAACCATCCGACCACAATAGGCACAAATAACTTTCATCCCACCATAAAACCAAACACATTGCATAGACATTGATCTCACCTTTCCAATGATGCCTCGCTTGCTATAAATTTGTTGGGGAGTAAGGGTTTAATTCGGCAAAAACCGATATTAATATTCATGACATATCGCGATAATCTTTGAAAGTCTCCAGTACCCTCATTAAAAATCACAATCGAACGAAACTTTCACACGTTCATTTTCAAAGGCGTAGTTTGTCAAAGAACAAAAAAAATGTTTAAAATTTTAAAGTTTTAAAAATTTCATATTAATCTATCAATAGTCCATCGAACGATTCAATGGCGACCTTTATCGACTTTATCTTATCATCATTCGATAATGTACTAAGGGCACCGCCATAAATTCGTTGAATCTCTCTGCAAAAATAATAATCTGTTAAAGCACTCGTGGGTTTGAGCTCATTGTTCGATGGAACAGAGGTCGTTGCTCCAACGTTCCTCTACAAGAAGACAGAGTTAGACGATCCAATCTAAACTACTAAAGTATTGAGGACAATATAGAGTTGAACCACAGCACTTACCACAGGCTTGGAGTCCTCCTGTTTTAGCCCGCTGGTCGAAGGAGCACATGTCCGTGCTCCAACGGTCCTCTACAAAAAAATATAGTTAGATGACTCAGCACACCTACTTTGACAACCAAAAGTTTTGCAACAAAACTTACCGCAAGGGTGGGTGTGACTTTTCTTGACCTCCTTGAACCCACGACTATCCACCCATTTTCCTCCCCCTGAAAGTAAATACATTTGTGATTTAAACTAAGCATTGACAGATGATTAAAGTTTTGCAAAAGAACAACTCACCCCAGGGGTAGGTACCTTTTCCGTTGACCCGCTAAACGAAGGAGCAGATGCCCCTGCTCCAACGGTCTTCTACAAGAAAATATAGTTAGATGATTCAGCACACCTACTTTGACAACCAATAGTTTTGCAAAAAACACTTACCGCATTGGTGGATACCTTTATCCTCGGTCCGTTGGTCGGTGGAGCAAATGTCCGTGCTCCAACCGTCTTCTACAAGAAAATACATAAAGCAGTGTTTAGAAATTGTTATACACACAAGCGTTTTCACAGACACACCACGTTCGCGGGAAAACCAAAAAACAACTTCGATGCAACTGGTGGTGCTTCGCACATTGGTGCCCGCGGAAAGGTCTAGAAAATTCAAAATCATTAGTGTTTTTACAGTTATCGAAGGGTAACATTTGCTTTACCCACCACAGGCTTGAATGAAGCTTTTTTCACCGCGCGTGTCCCACAATCTTCCGAACAGCGAGAAACCTGGGGAAAAAATACTGATTTTCCTGAAGCTAATTGAATGTTTACTTAAAATACGGGTGTCAAATTTAATTTTTTTATTGCGTTCGTTAACGATATTAGGACATGCCTGAGAGTTCTTACTCATTGAAACACCACTGGTCAAAGAGCAAATATTCCTTGAATTAAATTATCTATTTCAATGCGCATTTGACAAAAACACTACTGGATTCCACTTATTTGAAAATAGAATTCAGCAACAGTTCCTGCTTGATTAAACCATGCTTTATATAATGTATACTCATCACGATCTTAAAACTGAAATGAAATGACCATGAAATTGAACTTATAAAAAGCTGTGGTCCATAAGAACTTTTTCGCTTCATACCGATAGTGCTAAAATTGGTGCGAAGTGATAACATCCTTTAGCTTTTAGAAGAACAATAGTATCTTGCAGAGACAGAAAAAAACTCGCAGAAGGACAATGAGGTCTAACAATTGATTAAACAAAGGAATTTTTTAGCACTACGCGCTTAATTCAAAACAAAGGCAACGCGATATGTCATAGAAACTTTGGAAAATTATTGGGATATGTCATGAATATTACTATCGGTTTTTGCCGAATTAAACCCTTACTCCCCAACAAATTTATAGCAAGCGAGGCATCATTGGAAAGGTGAGATCAATGTCTATGCAATGTGTTTGGTTTTATGGTGGGATGAAAGTTATTTGTGCCTATTGTGGTCGGATGTTTTTGGGGTGAAAAATCGCGATATCGGGACTATTAATAGATTAATATGAAATTTTTAAAACTTTAAAAATTTTTAAATTTTTTTTGTTCTTTGACAAACTACGTCTTTGAAAATGAACGTGTGAAAGTTTCGTTCGATTGTGATTTTTAATAAGGGTACTAGAGACTTTCAAAAATTATCGCGATATGTCATGAATATTACTATCGGTTTTTGCCGAATTAAACCCTTACTCCCCAACAAATTTATAGCAAGCGAGGCATCATTGGAAAGGTTTACTCCTGCGCTACTCAAAAATATGAGTTTCAACCTGGGATGAAAATTTTAATTTATTTTTTATGGCGAATATTAATATTGAATATTAATATTTTTTCGAATATTAATTTTTTTTTTCAAAATCTAAGAAATATAGTCCATTCTCAAGATGGTGGTAAAAATTTTTTTCGAAAAAAATATACGTAATTAAGTTTATTTTGACGTTGAAATAATCTGCCAGAAATTATTTGCTGACTAGCCTTGGTTGTTATTCAGGGGTTTGGCAAAAACGTCCTCTAAAAAAGTGGTTATCAACCGCCGACTGACCGGTGCCACAATGAAAGGGGTTGTGTGTTAAAACCGTGAGCCTTAACCGATATAAAATAGATAGCTTAAGTTGCAATCAACCATTGAGAGACTATATTACGGTACTGTACCTGTATAAGTGGGCGCATCAGCATTTATAGCCTTCTTTTCATCTCCTGGGGTCACGAATTCTTTGAAATTGAAAGTTATGACATTTAAACCATCTAATAGCCGCATTTTTTCTTTAGGAGTTTGCCTGCATAATTGAGCGGCTTTGCGAAAGAACGACAGTTTTTTTAGATTTATATTTATGGCATCACGTGCAGTCATCCACAAACACTTTTATTTGAGGTTCAACGAAAGCTTGTAGTATAACGTAGGTCGTAGGTGTTCCACTAAACAATTTTGCATAGAGGTTGTAAAACGTCTACTTCCGCTCCCCAGACCTGCGCAGACGCCCGATCGGGTACTTCAGGTTTAACTTTTCAAAAACTTGCTCTCCTATATACAAGTACGGTTCTCTCCCCCAAAACTTCACAAAGGTATCATCCAACGAATTTTATTATTGGTGACAAGATTTTAATGCTGCAATTGGCAGGACGAGCAAATAGTCTATACAGGCGAGTTATCGATTTTCCAAAATTAACGAATGGGCATATTATATATACACTTTACACAAGCAAACAACAAAATAAGTCTCACCGAATAGTTTTGTGCCTGGATCTTCAATTAAAGATTGTGTATATTATAGTTACTAAGTCACACTGTAATTGTAACATTATATTCAGGCTAATTATTGTGGCACTATGAAAACATTTGCCGTTACAAATGAAAAGTACTCTAATGATGATTCTTAAGATTATTATATACTGAGCAAATGTTGGGTTCAAATAACTTTTAAATGCACAGCAAATGTAACTTGATACAGTTGGTTTTAAACTAAGCTTTAAATTACTTTTGTTAAGACATTAATAATAAAGCCTTAGCAGTTCAAAAACTTTAGCAAAACAAAACGCCTATACGTTTCCAGCAAAAAAATGAGACGACTTGGTTACCGCATGAGGCGGTGTTTACCTAAATTATACTAAATGTGAATTGTTTACAAAGAATACTTTTGCCAACAGAGGTAGAGTACAACAAGAGATAATGCTGGGAGAAAATTTGTGTTCACGGACCGCACTGCATTTTAAGAAATTGTTTGCAAGCTGCACAGCACAGCACCGCACAGCAAATTGTTTTCGAAATCCTAAGCTGCACTGTACGGCAACGTTCGGGAATCTTATTAAATTGTTAGATGATAAACGATTGTATTTGAATGGTGATGTTGGATTTAACAGAGTTGGGTTTTATAAGAGCACATTTTTGTAAAAAGTAAGCATTATATACAATAAATGTATATATACCTGCATTCTGCAATGGATACAACACTTCGAGAACATAATAGCCTATATACGTTTTATGGTTGATATTTAATCTCTATTTAACGTTAATTACTAATAAAAAAACTCTACAATACAACACACGGTATGCGGTACGGTGCAGTAATATATGCAGATTTGTTTACTCGGCGCTGTGTTGCAACTTTGCCAAACCGCGCAAGAGCCTGCAAATGCTTCTCGGTAGACATCTCTAATTGAAACGCTGTAGCAAATCTGTAGTTAAAAAATAAAATAGCTTGGTAAACGTTGGAGAACAAACATTTTTACCAGAGGCGTTACATTTTAATATTTAGCCCGTTTATTATATAAAATAAAGCCTGTTATAACGAATTTCAATTGCTTCGGCACTAAACCTGTTTTGGTTGTAAGACGTAACTACATGCAATGCACACAACTGTAAAATGTAGCCTACCTATATGAAGCATGGTTTGCAGTAAATCATTGCATATGGGCAATGCAAGCGTTGTCGTCCAAGAGAAAACGTTACTAGTCGTCAACTTATCGTCCTTTCATATAATGAGAAACATCTTTTTGAAAAAAAGTTGTCTCTCAGTTGCAGCATAACGTTTATTATCAAAAAAAGTTTATAAATTACACACTTTTTGTTAATCTCAAAGCGACAAATTACTATTTAATAAACTTTATATTACAGTTCACAGGTCAATTATATCACAGTTCATCAGACAAAATAAACTAGGCTTGTCTGGATTTTTGTAAAATACCGGTACGTTACTAAAAAATATTGATCTTTTACAAGTGTTTCCTTGCGTTAGTCAATTTGTCGGTATAATAATATTAAACTTTTAGACACAAAGGTACATTTAATAGGTAAATTTGTATTTCAAAAAGCAGCCGTCCGGTTAAATTTGCTCGTACATTAAAGACTATTTACTTAACATTTATGTAATACGTTTCCAAAATTATGGTTAAATTTTGAATTTTCTCGTGGTAATGAAACTCCCTAAAATTGAAGTTCGTGATGTCATTAGGACGCCATATGTTTCGTCTAATCATTATGACGTCATATGTTTCGTCTAAAAAAGAGCTTTTATACGAGTTATCGAGCACTTTTTCGGAATAAGACGATGCACGATTCACGATCAATGGATGAGTAATTAATTGACAATGACCAGTCTCAATATACACATACACTTTAAGAGAAACAGTCGATACCGTAATACAAAACTTACTTAAAAAAAATAAAGTAACCGGCTTGGATTTTGCTGTTCTTATTCAGAGGTATTGGCTTTTGGGAACAATAGTACTCTCCCTCCGTAAAGTGGCAAACATGTAAACCAACTTTAGGAAATATATTATGGACAAGATCGAAAACTGTATAATATGCTAATATATTAATGGAAACAGTGCAATGTGTTATTAGGGGAGAGCCCTATTCACAAAATACCAGGGAGCCCAATATTTCACACTTACGAAATTTATCTCACGTATTGCGAATATGTTGCGACTAGGTATAAGAAATCACTTGTTTTTTCGATGGTTACGAATCTAGAACACTTTCAACTATATCGTCCATTGACGCGGGAGTAACATATCGAATAACTGAAGTAACTTTTCGTGGTGAAGTTTAATTTCCGTGGTGAAGTTTAAGTATTACGTGATGTTAAAATAAACATTGAGAAAGATATTGTAAGACAAATTTATCGCAAAAGTAAAAGTAAAAACAGGGTCAGTTTTGCGTTTAATTTGTTTTTTTGTGCTACTGCAAACCATAAATCATAAAAAATACGTCGCTTTAAGATTTTCATAACCAAAAGTGAATTGTAGGCCTACAACTTAATTTGGATCGCGACGCATTATTTGTGCCCTTAATATATAGGCCAGCGGTTCTCAACCTTTTATGCCTCGTGGCCCCCTTAGAAAGGCTTTTAGTCCTCGTGGCCCCCCTCGATTATAAAAATAATTAGCTAGAATTTGTGGTGGCATCATTCTTTCTTCGAGAATGCGTTTTATCACGATGATGTTTTGAGGGACGTTTTTTTTTCCTGATATAGGCTATCTTTATGGAATTAGAAATAATTAACAGGAGCTAGATTTTTGGCGATCCGCGTATGTTACCACCAGGGACGTACCTGTCAACATCTGGCAAAGCAAAATATATATCAAGCAAAAGTTACATCAGTTATATCTCTACCGCAAATTTTACGTTTCTATACCCAAAGTGTACTTTTTTTTCTTCTATTTCTGTTGCGTTATTCATATCAAGCGTTCACCCGGTGAAAATCATTGAAATACACAAAGAGAGGCAGCGCCAAGCCGTGCCTCTCTTCAGATCACAAAAGTGACATACACTGCATTATGCGTGCCTTTTTCTTTCGCTAATTCTCTCGGAAAACATAATGAACGATTTAGCTATAATTTGAGGCATGCCTCAATTGTGACGTTCCAGCTATGAAACCTTTCTTCGTCCAGCTTGAATGCCCGGCGCCCGCATAGTATGTGTACGAACTCTACATTAACTTCTTGTAGTGTAAAGCTCTAAAGTTGAAGTCATAAATAAAGGCAGACCTGTTGCAAATTTAAAACTTTTGCATCAGACGACTGGACCAAAAAGTAAAAAATAAAATAAAATAACCCGCAACTTTCAAAGAGATTTGTTAAAAGGAAGTAGATGTGTAGCTGTCATAGGCGTAGCCAGGGGGGCCATGGCCACCCAGAAATTTATAAATATTGTACTTTTAATAATAATTTGTTTTATAGCTTTTATGAGCGGTAGCCTACCACAATAGTCGATCGCGGGCATGCCACACCTTCAATAGTCATGCACTGTTACGTCATAAACGATGTAGTCATTATTACGTTTGCTATATTATTGTAGTTTTACTACTTTTTAGTAGTTTTATTTTTGATCTCTGAATGGTTTTTGAGTTTATTTATTTTTTTATTAGTATACTATGCCGTTTTTGTGGTTGTTAAAGAAAAACGTGACTGGAAAAAATTTGTGGCTGAACATCTAGGAACCTCACCGCACGTCACTGGTTACCACGGCTCCCCTTGAACATATGTTAAATATAAAATAAGCGCGACTACCCACAAAACCAACAAACAATAAAGAAAAAAATCAATGCAGTCCAAATTAGATAGCAAGCCTTGATAAGGAAATGGGCAGTGTTTAAGTGAAAACGCGAAAAGGATGACTGCGTTAAAAAGATTGATATAGTTAATATCAACGAAGAGGAAATAAATGATGAGACATATTGTATGTTTGTAACTTAAAATGTAGGCATTAGTGGGCAACCTGCGACTCTTTTATATCTGTGAACTGGCGCCCGTGATTAAGAAACAGCGAGTCTATTTAGAAAAAAGATGTGTCTTCTAGAATGTAGGGCTTTGTCAAAAAAGGATGTGAATTATTACAAAGTGTGACTTATTTTAAAAGAAGGCTTTGAATATCTTTATTTCGACATAAGCTGGTAAGAGTATGAATAGGTAATAATGCTATACAAGTGTAGTTTAATGGTCTACAAGTGTAACTAGACGGGGATGCGGTTGTTGTATATTTTGTCATGGGGTATTTTTCAGGGCCTTATTTCATTGGTGATTCAATAATTGGGTCATTATGAATAGAGTTCTCTACCAGGTTGTTTTTGCAGTATTACGTATTATACTTTGGTTTATTCGTTTTACGCTTTACATTAAGTTGTACTTTCTCTTGTCTTGTTTCTGCAATCAAAAACAAATATGGGCCGAAAATCTTACTGCCTTCACTTTTGACGAAGATGCAAATATTTTTACAAAACAAAAATGCCTATTGATTTAACACCCTCCCCCAAACCAGATAAAACTTATTCCCCCTTATTATTAAAAAAACTACAATCCATTAAAAAAATATGTTTGATTACCCCGAAACCAAAGATAAACGATAAATAAAACTAACATTCTCCACCCGGGAGTAAATATTTCATTAACAAAACAATATTCTTAAATTTTTTTAAACACCCCTTCAAAAAATGCTACCCCAACTCTTGGGCCAAAACCACAAAAATCTACAACCTTCTTCATCATCTTTTTTTATCTAAATTCAAATTAACTTTTTGTATTAATTTTCCCCAAAGGCACCTGATTGTTGGGTTGTTTAGGCGTGAAAAACTAAAAAGGGATTCGTAGTATCATTTTTATGGTTTGCTAGCGGGTTGATTTAAATAACTAGCATATTGGCGACCACTTAATAAAGGGAGATATATTGCTAGATATTACTGTCGCTAGGTAGGCGTAGAGAGCTTCATAACTTAACGTTACACTATTTTATTGCGAAAAAATAGGACCAGCTCATAATTTTAAACCTATAAACCAAAATTACATAATAAATATAAATTTTAAAGATAAAAAAGCCGAATGTGTCAAGTTTTAAAGGTTAACTTTATGAGTACTAGATTATAGACCCTCAAAACTTTTGAGGCACAATTAATAAAATCCGTTTTCAAATAAGAACAATGAACATGGTAAAAACAATTAAAATAAATGCTTATGGTAACATACTAAACAGTTTCCATAGATTCACATGACATCCGATGGCCAGGGAGACTTTTAGGTTTTTTCTGTATTTGTTTGGCATACTGGCTTCTGGCGTTTTAAAGCAAAATACAACGCTTTGACGAAATCTGTTTCGCTGCAATCAAAGTGCCCCTTTGTCATTTATTAGCGCGAAACAGCCTCCACAACATTTTCCTTTCAACCTATTATGGCTATCGAAATTATAGTCCGAACAGCTGTACCAAATATTAAAGTTGTACCACACTTATAATGGATCTTGCCCAATATTCGACTTTTAACATAACCCATGCCAGCCTTTGCGTTTTAAATGATAATCCTGGTAATGGAGATTGTAATGTTTCTTTGAAGTGTGTGTTTTGGATAAAAGTGAAAATATTTTGCTCTGTGCATTAATAAAACATTTAGTGCATGTTCCACTTAATAAATTGCGGCAAACTCGTTTAGTTCTTTTAAAACAGGAAACGAATTTTCCAAAACCACAAAAAAAAAACTGATGTCGTTTTAAAATTGCCCATTATATTCTACCATAGCAAGCGAAAAGTTTTACAGTTTTTGTGTAATTCATTTTTCCAGTTAAAATTCAAAATTGTAATTCTTTCTAATTCCTTTTATATTTTTATGGTAGTGAAGCAATAAATAAACGTCGTTGGGTAATCGCAAGCGCGTAAAAGGTTACGGTTCTGATTAAGCGTAGCCTAATTCGGTTTGATTATTATGTTTCGCTATTCATTACGTATTTTCGTTCCCATGAGGTGCGTTGGAGCTCTTTAGAACCGCATTACTGCAGTTTGTACGCGACAATAAACACAAATTATATTGCGTTACGCGGTGTCTGTTTAGGGCGGTCAGGCATCAGTTTCAATATAATGCAGCCAACCAAAGATCATTTCTCTACAGAGCAGTATAAACTCCCCCAGACTGCAGCTGCGAAAAAGACGTCAAACGTTTGTGCGCCCAACTGTGACATAATGAATGAAAGACACTTATAAATTGTGTTTTTGTTTTAAAAATGATTTTCCTAAAATCCTAAGACTGCAATTGACATATTATTGGGACATTAAATTTGAAAAAATAATTTTTCAATTGAGAATCGTTTTTTAAACATTTAAACCAAAATTGACAAGTTTTTTACAAAGAGCTTCATGATATACAAAATTTACTTTTGCAAATCTTATAAAATTGCGCAACGATTCCATTAAAACGAGCTGAATTATACTAGGGCGTTATAACGTTATACAATGTTATATTTTAGTGTAGAATCCATAACATACCGTAGCCCAGGGGTGTCCAACCTTTTAGCTCTTGGCGGCCGCATTGACAGTCTTATTTTCCTCACGGCCGCAAGTTAAATTTTTTTAGGGGTGACTCAAAAAGTTGTCAAATCGTAACGACATAACATAATTAATCTTAAAAAGATGTTTTCTTGTCTGACGAACTCGTGGAAAAAATATGGAGCCTAAATGCAGTTTGATCGCGCGAAGCGCAAAATAAAATGCGTTTATTAGGTTTAAATTTGGCAAAACTTTCAATTTAATCGAAATGGGCTTAGGCGCATAAAATAATCGCATATTGTTATAAACACAAGCATTTATGTAAGAATTGGATTTTATTAGTAATGCGGCGCAATATGCCATGATATAAATAACACTTTTGATATTAACGGATTTACTTCAAAGGGACTAAAATACAATAAAACAGATAGAAGAAGTTCGCGCGAAGCGCGAAAAAAGTGTGTTTGCATTGAAATTTGTCAAACGTAATATTTTTTGGGGCATGGCCAGGTGCCCCCTCTGGATCCACCACTGCTCTAATGCTCTTAGCCAATCTAATGACCAGCAATGATACACGAATGTCTGGCTGGCCTATAAAAACCCCGTCTAATTTTAGACCTGTCTCAAAGTTCCAATTTTAGCATTTTTTTTTCTATACTGGCATTTGTTTTAAATTTCGTGCAAGGTTTTATTATATTGCTAAAAATAAAACATAAAAAATAAAAATATATGTCCAATATTTTTGAATACGGTTTCCGTTTGTCCGCAACCCATTTGTCAGCATTCCACTGTTCAACGGTAAAAAAAGTGCTGATCTAGTTCAAAAGACAGCCTCAAACGTAAACGAAGCGGACGTAGACATATCATTCGCGCGAAGCGCAAAAATTTTTACGCAGTTACCTATAGTTAAAATAGTCAAAAAGTATTTGTAATGGACTCGTGTCTAGTTTGTCCAAAGAGGCCGCGGGCCGGATGAATTACATTAGCGAGCCGATCCGGTCCGCGGGCCGTAGGTTGCCTACACCTGTCATACACTGATTTATTTGTGCATCAATCAATCAATGAAATCAAGTTTTTTTAGGGCACATAAGAATGCTGTTCACTGAGAATGTAGCGAAGAGCCTAGCTCACTGATTTAACTGCAGTCCCTTAAGTCGTAAAAAATTCTAATCTGCATTTATCATATCAACCATTAACGCATGCTAGCACGGTCACGGCCGCCAACACATGCTTATTAAAATACGTGTTAACAGCCGCACAATTTTTCATCGACGGCCGCAGGTTGGACACCGTTGCCGTAGCCACTACACACCGTAGTAAGGGTTTTTAGAGTAACATGATACATTTCAAAGAATGGATTATATTGTGGTTTGCCTAATGCATTAATGAATAAAGTTACACAAATCTATAGGCTTATAAAAACATAATGGACAGTTTTCGTAATTGCAGATAACAGCCGATGGCAGGGAAGATGTTTAGGTTTCGGCTGTAAGTATTGACATACTTGTGTCTGGCGTTTCAAAGCAGAATGTACTCCCTTGGCGGAATCTGTTTCGCTGATTTAACAGTGCCCCTTTGTCGCGTAACGCGAGACAGTCTGCCGGTTTCGTTCTAACCATATCCTTTTTGGGAAATATTGCTACCGCTAAGTTGGAGTACAGAGCTAAAAACAATTTTGCGATGACGTCATATTTTGTTTGCAATTTGTACCCTCAGCTTAAGGCCCCTGGGTAAATAGACGTCTAAACCCTTAAAGGCTCATCTACATATACGCCTCCATTTTTTATGGACATTTGAAGTCTCTTCATTATAGTTTTCCTGTAAAACTCTGGACAAAAAACGGTCTGAAACAAACCAAAAAAACTATAAAAGAATTCGAGCAAAAACAAGATATGTCCCGAAAATAAATTTTCGGCCCATATAATTCGAGCAAAAACAAGATATGTCCCGAAAATAAATTTTCGGCCCATATAATTCGAGCAAAAACAAGATATGTCCCGAAAATAAATTTTGATGATAATTCCAAGATGGAAGCATCTCTTTGCGGCAAAACAAGCTTTCGCATTGAATAAAATTGTAATAAAATTCCTTTACTGAACATTGTTATTTTTAAAGGCCGGTCCGCGACAAAATTTTATTTGTAAACCGGTCTGCATTGCATAAAAGGTTGCCGACCCCTGCCCTACAAGACACTTTCTATAGTTACGTAATACAAAATAATTAAGTAAAGGCAATATGAAAAAGTACGAACCACAGACCGACACCTTGAAAAGTATAGAATAGACATACGTACAAGGCTTGTTACTTAGCTCTTTTGACAACCAATTTCTAAAATCTAGCTCTTTTCAACGTGGTTGATGTTAGCAAAATAATTGTTATTTTTGGCTTTATTCTGTTATTTTCATAGAGACTAAAACTAATTAAAATGCATACGTTTTTTCGAACCCTTTCCTGCCTAAATATCAAAATAATAAATGATTTCATTATTATTGGACATTGTTTATAAACATTGTTTGCATGAATTTAGTCTATTGCACTTTAGGGTGAGCACCCTTGAACGTGAAAAACATGATATTTTGGCACATTTTTCGATATTTTGTGAGAACCGGTACTAGGAGTTGGATTTTGCAATAAAAATATATATATTTGGATGATGTCAACGTGCTATGTAGCTTATATGGTCACAGCACATTGGCTGTTTTGAACCTCTCGAGGGCTTGGTGCGATTTTTTGCGATTTTTTTGTACCAATCAAACATGGAGTAGGTTATACGAAAGTTAATGTGTTTTGAATATAAAAATACTTAATTGTTTTTGACGTTGTTCCAGATTTTTTAAATACAGTTCGGGGTAAATTAAAATTTTAATCTGACAACCCTGCTACGGACAGGTAACGAACTCCTCGCGGACCGGCATTTGCCGATCACTGGTCTAGTATACATGAGGTAGTTCCGTTTACCAATAAAAATAATAAACCGATGTAATGTTTTTTTAAAAGACTTCTGCTTTAAAAATAATATAAAGTTTAATTAGGATACATGGTCAAATAGTTATGTTTAACAGTCAGAACTGCTGTTTAAATTGAAAATTTTAACGTGTAAATTATTTTAAATTAAAGCCTTTCATTTTTTCGGTTAATTGTGCGACTCAGAGTAGGCGCGATGAGCTATAGCCTACTTCACTATTTAATTTTTTTCGGTGATTTTTAATGTTTTCGTTTGGTGTTCATTCTGTTGTTATGGTGTGCTATACTTTACATTAAAATTTAACGTGTGTAGTAAGTAACTAAAGAAATAGTTCATGATTTGTTGCGAACTTCGCTGGTAATTTTTTAAAGTATCGGTCTTTGGACTATAATTGCTACTTTTTACGGCCGATTTGAGCTATCTTTAGTCAGAACAACATTGTTACGAGGTTTGTACGCAGCCTTGCAATTATTTAGTCATTGACCTCACAACATGTTTGTCTAAATCAGCTTGATAAAAGTCAATGTATAGAGGACGAGCGATTCGTTGTGTTCCCAATGCGAAAAGCCTAAAGTCTCCCTTCTGTTTGAAACCTGTCGGTTTTGAATTGAAAGTGAATGCATGTATTCTATGTTGTATCTATATTTTGCCAGCAAACCGTAATGTGATCTTCCAAACAAATTCTTGTTAAAAGTGGGTCACAGGGTAAGAAAGCTTATAGTGGAAAAGTGGACCGCGATGTAAAGAAAGATTCCTAAATGTAGCCGCTTGCAAAAACTGAAAACGAGTGACGTTGTTTACAAATTTGATTTCAGTATCAAAGTTTTCTACATAATTGTGTAAAATGCTCTAAACGCCACTTACTTTAAAAATATACAGTATAGTATGGGAAACTCAAAGTGATACGTTAATCATTATTGAGTTTAGTTTTTTAAACTTCCTTAAACAAGTCTTCCTTCCTAAAACATACTTTCTATTAAGAAGTAGTGATGAAAGGGGCGGATCCAGGCCCCACAAATCACCAAAAACTTCTAAAGAAGCTTTTATCTAGTTAAAGTGTTTAAATATTAATTTAGGTGATAATCATTTGTAGGTGACACAGTACACCCTGCTATTGTCAAACAAAGTTAGAAACATTTCCACTATGCAAAACGTCAATTTATTTTGGTAAGGTCAAAAAAATGGTTTGGTGAATCCGAGTCCTCTAGTTTTTCGATTGGCGAATGCGAACGTCAACTCAATGACTTGTACAGTGGTGTCGGTGCCGATCCGATACCTAATTAATATACAAATGTAAGCATCGATTCAACCTTTTATGGTAAATATTTCTGTAAAAGTAGATAAAGTTTATAATGCTGAAGGGATTGGTGGCCTAATAACCTAGAAAATCGACAAGTTTCAACTGCAATTTTAAAGAATAGCGAGCCTGTTTTTCGTACAGAGGGATATTCATAACTGTTTGGTATTTTCTATATGCCCAAAATATCAACCAACTACGAAAACAAACGAATTCGCATTTCACAGGTGATCAGAAAACACTCTCAAGTTTCTTTACAACAAATATTGACGTTAAAAAAAGAAAAAAAAAAATCTTCGCCATGGGTATGACTAATAAACTCACTATAAATTGTTACTTATGCTGCAAACCATTTCAAATTATGCAATAGATGCCAGCCCCAACTCAAGAAACATTATAAATCACTGGAAATTAAAAAACCTATGCTTTCATTAAAAAGCGAGTTTAGCTGGAGGCGAAATAATCTTGACTTACACCACAGCCGCGTTTTTCATCAACAGTATACTTAACGAGAACGAGTAATTGGGTTTAAGAATGGAAAAAACACCTTTTGCGATCAATATTTGCCATGTGTTTAGAAGACATTTTAACGATTTTAGGGACTAGTATTTTTAAGGGGCTAGTGACCTGTATAGTCACACATCGGAATCTACCGTTATATAATTCGTTTATTGATATTTATAGAAGCATAGGCCTATTGAAACTTATGTCAAAAATAACATTGCTGCTGCTAAGTAAAACTTGAAATCCGTTTAAAAACCGTGAAGAACTACTTGCCTAAGTTTCGTGACTTACAAGTTGGAATAGCATGTTTTTCCACCTACGAGGTAAGTTAGGGTTTTTTTCCAACATTTTTCATATATAATGTGTTTATAGACGTAATTCAATAACTTATTGAATTGTGACGTGACATATGTTTGTGGGTTCGATTTTAGTACTATACATGTTCGGGAATGCCTAAATAGAAATATTTTAATCGATATTTTCTCAGCATTTGATAATTTTGTAATAACAAAACTAATGTATGTGTTTAATCATTCATGCACGACAATGTATAGTACTTATATCAAGCCCACACTAACATGACGGAAAATAGTTGCATGCCAGCTAATCGGGTTTCCTGTCTTTTGTGAGCTTTCGTACAGCATCAGTTGGCATTTATAGCTTTTTCGAGACTAAACTATTTGCCTACAGGGTTCACTAGGAACTGTGATAGTTAAGACGATGGCATATCTACTCCATTGTTAAGTGTAGAAAAAATATATTTATAAATGATCACTACGGCATTTATATTTGTTTAAAATTAACCGTTATAAACGTTACCATATCGCCCCAGTTGTAACAAAAGTACATTATGATAACTTGTGTTGATCCCACAGCTGTATATTGTACCAATTAAAACAAAAACGCGATTTGCAGTGATTCATACACATTGCTACAAACGTTTTGTGCGTGTTGCAGCTACACTAACCTACGACCCAACTTGATATTAAGCCTAGTACTTTAAACGATGTGCATAAGTGCAGTTAGATTAACAGTAAACAACTATTGTGGTGTTGGTAGATTTTTTCTTTCAAGTTTTGGTCAGATATAAAGGGCAATCCCTCAATATCTACGTTGGATTATTGTAATAATATTTGGCGTCACGTAGATTATCCCCCTAAAAAGAGTCGCTGCACGTATTCAGGCTACAAACGACGCAAACTGAACCACGACGCATCAATTTTTGAACATGTCGCTATAGCCTACATACACAATGAAATCGCATTTATGTACGGCGAACGCATCACTGAAACCATTGAATTTGCTGTAGTGTGGTGTGTGTTGAAAAGCTTGCTTGTTAAACAGCAGCAGTCTGTAAACAATCTGTTACGTTTGTAGAACGCTGACGAATGCTTCTGAACCGCTTCAAGTGGTAATAACACAGCTTTTCAAGTCAGAGTAGTACGAATCACACAGATTCGACTTTCGCAGCTATATGCTATGGCCCAAATGCGTTGTGAAGAGGGCCTGCTACTGTTATCTTTGACTATTATGTGAGTGGGCGACTTTTACAGTGAAGTGACAGCCTATGTCCGGTATACATTTTAAACCTGCTGTGACAAGAATACTACATTAAGGGAAGTTTTCAAGTAAAGGTTTGAGCTGTTGTTTGCTGTACTTACATAGAAAGCTTTGCAGTTGTGGCATTTGGAAAGATTTTAAGCTTTGGATTTTGTAGCCTAACCTTACTTACTTACGCCTACTCAAAATCTGCAGAATGTTAGCTTAGGTAGCAGGATACAAACTTTATTTTGTATTCCTATGATTGCCAGTCTGAAGTAAAATTGTGAAAATGTGGTATAAATGGACGACTATTAATTCACCTGAAAACTGACCCAATCCAAATTGCAGTTTTTATGAGACATGTTTAAAAGGACTTCGACAAAATCCAAAGAAGGTAAATTACCTCAAAACAATGAAATATGTAGCTGGGAAGAATTCTTAGAACGATTTTCCTGTGAAACTTTGCCGTCCAATAATAACAAGTTTCGGGATCAGAATTGTGATAGCGATGACAGTGAGGACTTAATATGCGAAGAAGAATCACAATATCGGATACGTCTTCGCTGGGCAAAGCAACCCTTTTCAACACGTAAGTATTTTGATAAGCCTAAACGAGTGAAAAGGCAAAGTATTTTGTCACGTGCGCAATTTTACGATAATGTTAACTATTTTTGTAATGTTGTTGCACTGCCTAAACTTTGTACATTTCAAATTTTTTCAACGTCAAAATGAAACAGTTGAATAAGCATATTTACTGAAAAGCGCTGCCGCTGAGTTACATAACCACAAAAAACATACTTTTCGTGATGTGATTGTTTTTTAACCTTTGCAGCTGAAATGCATATAAGAAAGGGCTGTTAAATAACTATGCGATATGTCCGCTTAACAGGCAGCCGAAAGCGGCGACGGCCCACAGGCAATACTGAAGCAATATAATATATTTAAAGATCAACATAAAACGGTACGGAAATACAAGTACCCAGACAATCAGACATATTATAAAAGACAGATTTATTTATAAAAAAAATTACTTTGCTTTGGGTTTTTAGACTGAAGGCACTTGAAAGGATCAAGGTGCACCCTGAAAAGCTAAACTGGGAATTAAATCTGTAAAACAAAATCTTTGAAAATGTTTTAGCAATCACTTGCAAGTATTTGTACAGACATGTGTACAATTCAATTGCTGACAAATGCTGTGTTTACGTTTACATTAGCGGGCCAGCCGCAAAAGTTGTATCATCGTAAGTGACTAACACCCCACGTTTCAACAAAAGTAAATCTTGTTATTTGGTTAGCAGACAAGAACTGCTGCTTTCAGCAAATCTGAAATAATCTCGCAGTCTTCCTTCAGATTTTTAGCAGACCTAAGAAAAAAAGCACAAATTACTGTTGCCTTGAAGGTGTGTGACGTCATAACCAAGACGTAAGCCAGAAGCTAGACGGTTGCTTGCGAATGCCCGCGCAGTAAGAAAGATTAGGCGCTAGGCAGCCTCTCAGCGATTCGACATTATGAAAAGGTCGTATGTCAGGTTTGTTGTGGAATCCGTTTAAGAAAATCTGATTTTTTACCGTTTATTGGTTGTATTGCGAGAAGATTGTCCAATAAACATTTAATTCTTGAGCTGACAAACAATAAAAGACTGTTTGCTTTGTAGGCTTTAAGTTACTACAACTATACTTTAAATATCTATTGGTCTTTCTTGTTCAGCATGACTGAGCTTTTCTCATACCTTATAGGTTGGTAATTAAAACAACTTATTTTGTTTGCATAGTTTTTAAAACTTATTTTGTTTGCATAGTTTTTTTGCGTTGCCTAATGGCCACCTAGTGCAGCGGGTATGCTACATTTGTTTTTTTAACTCCAGTTGTCGGAAGGTTTTGACTGGGAGATTTTTGCTTTAAGTAATAAGTTGTAACATTGCTTTGTTTTGTATTAATAACTAAACTGTTGGAATAGCAAGGATAAGTCAAACATTCATGCATTATTATGCAGTAGGACAAAACACGCTTGCATAAAAGTTAAACTACTAAGGTTTCTATATGACTCGAGTGGTTTTAGAATTTACTAGACGAAATACCCGGCGTTGCCCAGGTTAAATAGAATTTTTACATTTATTCGTAAGATCTTCGTAAATGACATAAATAATGCAAACATATTTTTTTAAATGTCATAACAAATTTGCTTATGCCTAAACGTTTCAACTAAGTGACACTAAATAGAAATTTCAAATCATGTGATGTGAAGTCGGTTAACTATAGCGCACAACACTTGGCTAAGCATGCAATACATCTTTAACGAAAACCCGTGACGTTTGTCAATTGAGAATAACTCCTAAACGTAAAACTTTAGGATGCAGCAGCAATTGCTTAGACTTGCTTGATAGCGTCATGTTTAAGCAAATACGTAATCCTGGTGCTAAACTGCGTCAAACGTGAGAAAAATTCTCACTGAAAAAACAAATGCTTACTGTTAACTACTGCAATAAACGCAAGATTTCGCGAACTCTGCTAAGTATTGCGTGGGTAAACACATTGTAAGAAGTCATTAGGCTTTGGCCTCAATCACTATCGCTAACAAATGGCTTAAAAATAAAAATTCAATTCTTCGTAAATTTGCGAACTCTACCTAAATTTTACGCGTAAACAGGCATCAATAAGACCCTAAAGATAATAGTCTTAGTTGGAAACATTAAAATTTTACTTTATGAAGAAAATGTACTTGGTTTTATTTTTTTATTTCCCGGCAGGTAAATTAAACTTGGACTATCTTTTACTTACTGCAACAACAAACGCGATAATTGTCTGCCGAAATTTGGTTTATAACAGTGGTTCTCAACCGGGGGTCCACAAATCTTCTAAATATACCATATTAAATTAACTACGCTGGGGCTTGGGATACATGCTTGAACACTATCTTGGTAACATTGTACCATGTTGTAAATCGCATTGAGTGTGACGTAACATTTCCATTGTGATGTAACACAAATATATTGTAAAATGACTGGTCGAACATGTTGCCACACACACACACACATCCCACAAACTTTCTCTTTTATTATGTAGATTGTAGCATTAAGTCAAACTAGCCATGTTTTGTTAAACGTTTTGTGTGTCAAAATAACTAAATCGTATCCCAAAACATGTGTTATTTGGGTAAATCGAGCTACACTTTCTCGTACCCCCAAAAGTCATTCAAAAAAACATTAGTCGCTGTTTTTGATAAGTGTCGCTGTTCCTCACCACTATAGCAACCTAAAAACACAAAACCTTTGCACGTCGAACAATAAAACTACGTTTATTTTAAATAGAATTTAATTTCATATTTAAATTGACTATGGTACTCACACGGGTGAACGCCGAACGGTCATATTGCAGGGACGGTAAACAATCGAACATAGCGCGAGATTGTTTATTATTTCGTTCAATTTACATATATTTTTTGGTCTGAGCCATGGAAAACACAAAATTTGTTGCATTGGCAAAGATCAAGGTATAAAAACGCTAGGGTTTAGGGCCTCATTCTTCTATAATCAGTGTTCGACATGTAAGATAGTTCGAATTGTTATTATACAGCACCGTACGACATGTGCAATATTAGGTTAAAAAACAGTCGACTTTTTTTGACCGGTACGAAAAAAAGTTTTTTGTTTTTTGTCCTCTTGGAAACTATGTTCTTTACCAACTGCAGTACAGCCATTTGACGCCAACCTTTTACAAACATATTGTCGGTATTGTAAAAATATACATAACTGCAATCTACATCCAATAGAAACATCCCACTTGGAAATCGAGCATTTATAATTATGCTATTTAATTGTAAAGACAATACTAATTTTACGATACTTAAAAATTGTATTGGTAAAGAAAGTCGAATGGGTACCTCCTTTAAAAACACGAAACGATCCGCAGTAAAATTTAGTCGACCTATTAGTAAGAAACCAACCTAAACGACACTAGCACTTGGAAACGCCAAATAAGAAGGCCCGAAACCCTCTAAATATATTGTTAGATGTTCTATTTCTTAAACACTTCGCGACAGAACATTGTTGAAACAATTTGAGGATGAGGACTGCCGCGCCTAAATGCTTTGTCAACAGTGTACATTGTTTGATATCCTACTTCCTCTTTAAACATTTCTTATTATAAATAATTTGAAAAATGTTAACTGTGACTAGCGATGTCTCATAACTATAGGTCGATTAGAATTTCAACCTATGAAGTGTTTCTGCTTAACAAAATATTTTTTTGCTTAATTTAGAACTATAGTTTATATGTGCTGATTTCAATGTTAATTTTATTATCGTACTATGACTTTTTTTGTGTGGTTTTAAAAGCTTTTAGGATCGTCCACTTTTTTGAGGAAGCTAAATATCTTCCAGACAACAAAACTTGACAACAATTTCTTTAGCACACCAGATTTTTTTACTGTCCTAATTTTTCCTTTGGTTGTTATCTTTGATTGTAAAGTAATTTTGTTTTATGTTTCAGCCGTTGAAGAGTCGAAGAAAGGTATCACCATGGGTCGATCGAAATCAGCTGGAGATGCTGTTACGGGTCACCGACCACGGCTCGGATGTAGCGAAGGTATTCCTTTCAACGTAATAATGTTGCCTGTGTTATGTTAGTAAACACAGGTTCCATAGCTAGCAGCCCCATTCCACAGTTATTCTTTGCGAATAACGCACTTATCTGCGGTAACGATAACCGGTTGAACATTACACCTGGCATTATTCCATTACAAAAACAGCTGAACTTTCATCAATACAATTTTCGTTTTAAACATATTTACTGGCTAGAATATACTAATACATTTAATGTAAAATAATAAAACGTTAAACGTAACTTATCACTAGTGTTTTACTACCAAATGGCTATGCTGCTTTACACTTGCTTTTTTAAATACAATGTGTTTTAAAAAATCAAACTGATACGCAAACCTGTCTGGCTTTTTCGGCCACAGATATTGCATAAAAGTTTGTTCGCTTTCACAATTTCCTATTGTATTGTAAAGATTTTGATTCATTCCTTCTTTAGGCGACCCATTGTCTTTTATTTACGAAGATAGCCTGTATCGCCCGCTTTATCTACGACGTGCATCTGCCGCTCGCCTCCCGAGCCTTAATGCAAGACGCCGAATGAGCGAGTGGTCCTATCAAACGTTCAACAAGTAAGGCTTTGTAATATTACACGAATCTAACTTATTGTTCAGCTTCAACAATGTGTAAGTTAGTGCAGATTGTGCCTTGGTTTGTTGAGAAATGTATTGCCTACCTTTAGAAGTTGGAATAACAGTACACGTACAAATGCATGTTTATGTAAGCTATACAATTCAATTATATTTTATGGGAATATGCGGGTCGCGACAAGCCGAGAGCCGTATCTGTCATAGTGTTTTTGTTGTACCTTGTTTATGCCTCTCTTTAATATATGTGTACGTTGGTCGACGCATTTTTTACTGTCACAGCACAGCAACACTCGTAAATTATTCAAATGCTGAAAATTCAATCCATTGCCTTTCCGTGTTTACCAGCCAGCTGTTTTGGCAATCGGTCAGCATTTGACTGATAAGTCATAAATCACAATAACAACAGGCCAAATGACATTATTTGTGACAGAAAGTTCCCAATTAAGTACCAAACCAATGTTGTTCGTTTGTTATTTAAATATACTGTTCATTTTTTTTGAATTTTTTTAGACTGAATGGTTTATCGATCTTAAACGATTTCGCTAAATTTCACTTTATTCAGATGAATACGTAGTGTGGTTATCAAATAAAGACGACAACCAGTCTGTCGATTTTGTGAAAAGTCATACATAATTTGTTTGCCATACCATACTCAAGTCAAAAATAATGAAGACTGACTTTTGTTTTTTGAGTTTCGGTTCTAAAATTAAAAACGCTGATCGTATGAAAATGTTTGTTTTTCAAAGGTCTACTTCGATATACAGATTGATGTTACTAAATGTCGCCCCGCCAGGGATTTGGATTTTATTGTGTCTTCCTACCCTACTTTACAATAGATATTTTTCGTTGCCTTCTTAATAGGTTTCTCGTTCGATTATGCGTTTCCAAAACACGGTTGTAACTGACACACATCGATTCCCGTCTGTGCTGTTTCACTGCCGCCTGTGGGCGTAACTAGGACTGTACAAAAAGACGCACGTCATAAGATTTCGTGCGACTCTTTCCTTGTTGACATTTGAAATGATCAATAATTTTCCATTTGCCGCCTGGAGACCGAACATTCAACCTTTTTAAAGATATGTACTATCTGCTAACATAATTTCCTTTGTTGTTTTACGACCACACGTCCCTAACGGACATGCCCAACAACTATCCTTCCTCATATTGGCTATTTAACTTCTCTATTACTCTAGAAATCATAGCATTTTAGAGTTTGGAAAAGGCAATATGTGTGAAATAATATTTTTCTCAATTTGTTGTGCCCTAAATAGCAGAACATTTAGGACCTTCAAGAAAGCTGTTTGTCAGTTAGCGAACAAGATACCCTTTCACGACATTTTGCGTTGTTTGCAGTTAAGTCACTGTTGATGCATTGTTATCAATACTGTTTTGAATGATAACACGTTTTGAAGTCGCTATTTACGCTATGTAAACAACGTATGGAAAAACAGGTTTACGTTTAAGTTATTGTTTACCCTCCCTTTTTATACACTCGCCTTACTATGAATGTCGTTAAATTAGTCAGGTTCTAAAAAAAATTCTAAAAAAAACGCAAAATGTTTAGATGGCCTAACTAAACTCCGTGTTCCGACATTCATTTTTCTTGTTACTATTGCTAGGGGGAGCTAGAGAGTTACTTGGCTGTTTATAAACAACCTGTGGCTGCCCTGGAGTGCAAAATGTAAACCTAACCCCAGAACAATATATAGCTCAAAAAATATGTTTTGTCTGTATATTTCAACAGGTAAGACATTAACCACAGTGCTATTTCAACTCCCCCAAAAAATCTAAATCGAAACTAAACAAACTGCCATTGCATAACAAAGTGCATTCTGCCAGGTCGCTTATAGATTTATTGTAAACTCGAAAAATTCAGCATAGTTCGATTTCAACAAAATATCTTACAGTGCAGTAAAAACACGTCTCGCCAGTAAGGCGTGCATTTCGTTGTCTCATGCAGCAGAATTCGAATTACACTAACGTTTGCAGGAATGCGTATGCGTTAGGGATTAAATGGTCAGTTCAGCAACCAGGCAGGATGTAAACGGAAAGGAAACAGCCAAAACTAATTTAACAGACTTTTCAAGAGCACACGCAAAACGAACACGCTAATTAACTTACCTACTTAGTTACTTACTTACCGTGTTGGGAACTGTGTTAGGACTTTTCCATAAAGATATTCAACTAATAATTTAAAAATAATACGCGCGACCAATTACCTTCCCTTACTTAAATTTTAGGCATCAATGCACCTTTGACCCTTTTTCTTGTTTATTAACCAAAAAAATAAAGGTTAGGGTTACATTCATTTGGTTACTAAAACGTTTTTTGTCTTTTTACTCACACTTTTTGTTGGTGGCGAGTTTATTTGTGCCGGGAGACTTTGCACAATGTATCCTGCGAACGATAAGCAATTTTGGGTAAGCAATACTTTAAACGAAAAAAAAACAAATCACAGTTTGTGCACCTGGAATGCTTGGCCTAAGATCTAGATTTGCCATTTTCTAACTTTTTGGTAAGATAATTAACCATTGCTATCCCGTAAATCAGTGTTTTCTAACTTTTTTGTATCAGGCCCCTCTTTTGTAATTCCGCCCCCTAAGACATTAAATAAGTACCATATAAAAATAAATTTTATTTTTGTCGATTACACGCTACTAAGACAATTAGTGATTCTTGGCAACTAGATTTAGGCGAATTTATTTTTGAACAAGGTTTAATTTCTTATAGGGAATAAGAGCGGACTCCGATTTTTTGTAGGGGGGAGAGGTATGACATTTTTTATTTAAATGTTACAAATTTGCGGCGTAACTTGACGTCCTAAAACAAGTTATCTAAGAAACTGACTGTATTCGAGCAAACTCGTACGCAAAAATGCAAACAAAGTTGCATCTCGCGAACTATGCGAACAAAAACGCATTTAATAGATTTAGATGGAAGGAACGTTTAATTTAGAAGTAGAGTGACGCACCGAGAAAACAAAAAATCACATTGTTCGACATAACAGAATTTATCGAAATGATCTTGAAAACACCATGTAAGGCCGTTGTTTATTGTTAAAGGCCGTTGTTTATTGTTGAATAGTGGCCGGTATACTTTCAATTATATGTGTATTTTTTAAATACGGAAACTTGTCATGGTAAGCACGAAACCTTAACCTAAAACGATGTCCCCAAAGCAATATATAGCAAAACTTAAATTGCGCGAAGCGAAAAGCTTTTTTGTTTACAATTTACATCGTTTAAGTTAGCAAAAATATCATTTGAGTGGCGCTGTCTGGTTCCCTACCCCTGTGTACAACGTAGGTTCTTCTATCTATATGATTCTGACCAAATTTCTTGATTGGTCAGATTCATTTTTATAATATAAAAAATGCTTTAAATACATACAAACTTAGTGCTGGGCATTATTCAAGTGAGATAATTCCCTTTATGGAAGGCATAATATTATTAATGCCCTAAAATTTTGTTGTTCTACTTTAGATGTGCGTAAATGTTGGTGTTTTATGTGTTGTCGTAAAAAGTTGTAATTGTGTTACTCTGAAGGAAAGAAACTAACATTTGTGTTCCATTCCAATAAAGTTTTCGTGTTTCTCATATATGTCAGCACAAATAAATAGTTTACAGTCCTTTGTAAAATGATAGTCCTATTGCATTCTACATCACCGGGTACCACAACGTTAAAGAACAGAACTTGTACTCTCAATCATTGTATGCAGTTGTTTTGAACACATGGCCCGCGTTGTTAAACCTGTAACAAAACACCATCCTTTATTGTGCATTGCGCGAGACAATAAGGTCCGACCGTGCCTTGGCTTTCAGTTAGTTTACTTGCCATGTCTGGTTTTGACGTTTCGTTGGGAAAAATCGTTTGCATTGTATTTTTTGTGTTTATTAGCAGAGTTTTGATAGCGCACTTGTGCGTTCACGTTCATGTTGGCATCATTTGCAAGGAGCTGCCGAAAACGCCAATGCTACGCTAAATAATTTATGTTTGTCAAATGCAGCCGCGATGCCGTATTGTTTGCAAAAAGTAAGATAAATTCAATATGAGCACCGGGGAAGTAATGTAGTTATCCAGAGCACTGAAGGGCTTGGTTGAAGCATTTTACTGACTTAGTCTTTGTCGAAGCATGCAGTGCTTTTTGGTGTATCAGTTTTACTAAGGTCGTTTTTCTGTAATGCCTTCAGGCAAAGCGATGGCAGGAATACGTGAAAATTGATACACAGTAGATCATTTGTATACTATACAACATAAATAATAAAAGAAAATTTAGAAAGCTACGGTGTAAGAATAGTCCAAAGCGATCGACAGCGACAAAAATTGTTTCTAAAACTTCACCAAACAAATCATGTCGATCTACTTAAATAAACTTAGCGTTTATGTTAATATCATTTGTAGGTTATCATTTTCTAGTTGTGCCAATCAATACGTTTGTTGCTAAATACAACACCGTATGTAGAGAGGGCCGCACATAATTTTACAAGTTACGTTTCTCAAATTTGCGTTACTTAAATAGTTAAGAATAGTACTAAGCACAGAGTTTTTGTTATTTCAGTATTTGTGATTCAACCGTGTGGAGGAAAAAAGTTTATTGCTTATAATATTATTAGTGACCAACAATGAAGTTAGGTGGGATCTATAGGTTGTTTTTATTCGTCTGAACAACGTCATATTGTGTAATTCTAGTGTGACGTTCAAGTATTTTGGCGAAAAATACTATATTTAGGGAAATTACTTGCAATTCGCACACATTCATTGGTGAATTAAGTCCTATTAAGTCTTAGGAATACTTCAGTTTAAGTAAGCACGTAAACTGCCATTTATTTATTATTAGTGTTTGGAATTTGCACAGGATTCTGAAGCAACGCTGTATTTCAAATTATAAATGGAGTCAAACCCTTTCGTTTATTGCTGTTTGAAGTTCATAGAAACGAACCGTGCTCACAATTTGATGAAAAACTAGTCAAAACGCCACAAAATTATTCGAAATGTGGTATCGGACTTATATCGGAAAAACTTGTTACTTTATCAGTTCACTACTCTATAGTTGGCATATTTTGTGGTTGAAAGCCTGTCAGTATCAACACCTGTAGTTCTTTACTAACAACCCAATACTATAAAAACAAGTCTCTTAACAAAACTAATAGTGCATTAGGTGCTAACAAATGACTTGACTCACAACATATTTTCTAAAAAAGTAAGAAATTTAGTAATACAACAAGCTTCCGTATTATTTGCAGTTATATGAAGGCATTTCTAAGAAATGGCAAACCAAACCTATTCATTTATATTTAAAAACTTATCCTTTAAGTTTAAGCGGTTCGCATTTCCAATGTATGTTTTATTCGTAGCTATCTTGTCGGTAACTATAAGTATTTACATAAAGATCCGTCGGTATGGCTCTCAGTTACAGCTACTAAATAGATCACACATCAAAAAGTTTGGTATTACTGTCTAAGTTTTTTTATTTGTATTCCGTGACTAATATTATTCCAGCCATATCCAACTACGTGTTGTTTCTCTGTTGAAAAACAACTACGCGTTGTCAATCTGTTAACAAACAGTTTAAACTCGACCAAGAGCACATAGATTGGGTAGACCGTATTGACTGTGACGTTCACCTGTTTGCGCAAGTCGAGAGAATACTAAAATTCATTAGCGCTTAAACTAGTGAAAGTTGTGTGCTTTACTATGGAGAGAGAAGCCAAATAGAAGAATGCAGTACAGCGTGAAATGTATAAGTTGTTGTTCTATATACGTTTGTTACCACCACCAGACTTAGGTCTAAATAAATTTAAACAGCAGTAGCAGATACATTGAAATATTGCCTGAAGCTCTTCGTTTTTTGCGATAATGTTATCAAAACATTACAAAAACAATTTGGGTGTTACAGTTAATCGCACACACTACGATGGCCCGATGCCCAGAGCACCACATCATTATAATCTGTCGAACCTTAATTAGCACTGCACACTTTCAATGATACGCATTTATTTAATTGTAAATACAGAATGTCTATCCATGAGGAAGTGGTTTGTTCAAAACTGAAAAATTTGGTTAACCTATATTAAATCATTGTAGACCAGATCTCATTTTCCTAGAGATGCACTATAATGCGGTCACAACACATTTTGCAATGTAATTGTATTGTGTATTTTAGAAATAGTTATTGATACCAGTTAAGCATTGGCCAACGGTGAATTGAGGTTAGCCGCGGTGAAACAACAAGGTACCTTTTGTGACAATGCAGTATAGTTGGTAATTAGCAGACCAGACTGCAGGCTTGTGCTGTTTTACAGTGACATTTTGGTTATCAACTGCTGTTTTGTTGTTGTTACGATGTTTTGAAATAATCATAACAAACGGTTTACTGGACCCAAGCCTAAACGATCCTACTATTTAAAAGTAGTCTGTGCTGTTTAACAGTGACATTTTGTTCACCATTCATAGTCAGAAAACTAACTTGTATTGCAGAGTTTACAGCATGCGCGAAGGCGCAGCGTCGAAGAGAAGTTTTGATGGGAAATCCTGCTTGCGAGCTATACAATTGACATATTTGACATTCAATACTCTATTAGACAGTGACGCGCGAGTTGTTAGTTACGACCATGCAAAAATAAAACCGTTAGTATAACAAGATGATATCCTATATACATTGCATTTATTCAGATATCATTTTTGCGGCCAAATTACCCCGCACCTTCTGCGCCGGTATAAGCGCCTTACATGCAAGTCTTAAATTCAGGCGATTATTACGCCAACTAGATCATGTATACATATAATTAGTGGAAACAAATAAACGTTTAACGGAAAGCTAAAAAGGAATGTTTTTCTGTATTTCTAAATAACCATCACATGGATTGTTCAGGGCTTGTGTTGGTGCAAGATGTACCTCCATTAGTTTTTTGCTGTGTTCGATAAATCCATCTAACAAGCCACAGTAGATATATAACAAACGTGGGGAAATATGGTAGTATATTATCAGCTTGTTATTTAATATTATTTCCGAAGAAATAATATAGTATGTATGCAGAACCCGAAGAAACAATCTCCTAAGCCGAAACCAGTAGCTTTCATAACATATAGTATACTGATATGTGACGACAAAACTGTCAGAGTACAACCGTTTTTCTGATGAATTGGTCAGCCCTTAAGTAAAGTTTAGCTAATAATTTAAATAAAAAAACGAACTAAGCAAGTTGTATATTTTAACAGGTGAGACAGCCGTACCGGTACAATTCAACTCCACTAAATCGAAACTACAAACTACAAAAAAATCCAGCATAATTGCGCATTTAATGAATACAGCTCACAGCGCGGGCACCTCGTGAAAGTATTGCAATATAATAGTTGTGTCTACAGTTCAGTCTAGTTGAGTTTTTCCGGCAGCCGTGCCAAACTAAATGCCACTAGAGCGACTGCTTATTTGTTGCGTCAGTTGCCGACTGCATCAGCAGGACACATACGGATTACGGGGTTAAGTGTGGAATGACGATTTTAAACAGAGATTCATTCTCAATACGCCCAACAAACACGTTAAATAGCAAATACAGATGCTGTTTTTCTACACGTTAAACTCAAAGGGCTTTAAATAGATCGGTGTCGTTCAAGCATGTATTGGACAAAAAATATTAAATGTACTTAGCTGACCTTATGCAAGCCTTGGTCTGTGTGGACCTGCTGGTAAACGAGAAAAATCAATAACTCTCTTGGATATTGTCATACATTTTATAATTAGGTATCGAGATAAACAGAAAAAACTGAGACCACTATGAGTGTCAAGAAATATAGAGCAAAAATTAGGCAGCATACGTATACCAGTTGAATTACTGATTTGTTAATACTTATGTTGAAAATTTACCAAGATATTATCAAAGAACTATTCTTCTGCTCTGTTACAAAGCTAATTTATCTAATTTTCCTTGCATCACGAATCTTTTATTTGTTATAGCAACTGTTTGGTTTAGTCCGGTTGATTCATAAATATATGGAAAATCTGTAAAAGTCAAAACATTATAACAAGTCAATAAGAATTAAATTTCAAATCAACTTCATGTAGGTACCCCTAAAAGCATATTATATTATACTAATGTTTAATGAAATGGTCATTATTTGTAGGTACCTTAAATCTTCCAAACAAAAATTTTTGTTTTTAGATGTAAATTGTACTTTTATTATGTTTTATTCAAGCTATTTAACTTTATAAGAGTGTAATTTGTTATTCAAATACATTGGAAGCATAGAAACCCAAAATGTCAAAAGGTGATAAAGAACTAGCTACTTTTCGACCGTTTAGTTTTACTTCAACTCATCGCAATGAAGACAGTCAACAGAAAAAACAGTCGCTTGCCAAAGGCCAAACCTTCAGCGAACCAGATCGACGAAGTTTACTTACGTCGCCTGCGTTCAATCGCCGTTCAAGCAAACTCTGTACTCTACCAGAGAAGTCCATCTCTGAACCACAACCTACTTCTGTAGAAAATCTACAAGTTTTGATGGATGCCCCAACTCAAAAAACAACTGCAAAAAATTATCCTAGAATGGAAGTTAGAGAACCGGATGACGGCCCAATGTACAGCCAACACAGCAACGCCCATCCCAACTGCTTGGTTCCTCACTTATCGCCTGGAACGCTTCGGAGGCTCGAGCATAAGCATCACCTGGCAAAAATCCAACAGGAGAAGCAACGCTGTGGACTTCTGCCGGGAGGTATCAGTCCCGGGCCTTCTCCGCCCGTTTCTCCCCAAACAATGAGGCGTTTTATGGTGAAGCGAGGCGGGGAAACAAGCAGGCGATTTACTGTGGCAAGAACCAGGTAACGTGTTCATTGTTCACACTAGCGTATCCGCAGAACAAAAAACAGCTGAAGTGAATCGTTACGTTGAACATGATTAGTTAAATTATCCTGTGCTGTGAAAATAGTATAAATCTTTTTTCGACTTTAGTGAAACTGTAGTGTAGCATCACTATATTGTAGACACCTTCCGATGAGTTGCAATTTAGTAAAATATGCCTGTTAAATAGTTTTCAGTCCTATATATATTAGCAGTATTGCAGCAAGCTTAATATTACTAACGTATCCCCATATGATTTAAATCTATTGCAACTTAATATGTATTTTTTCTGGTTTTACCAACACCTTGCGTTTTGAGCCGTTTCTACACAACTTTGCCTAGATATATTCATTGTTTTTGTACCGTGAACGCAAAACAAAAACAATCATACTTGGCAATGGTGTAACGGTCGAGGTATGAGTTCCCAGGTGGTGCCGAATGTCCATTAGGTACATCGAGCGTGTTTTCCCGCCCCTTTTTAGATAGATTTTGAATCATCACTGATGGCCAGTGATTTAGTCATGATATCAACTAAAAGCAAAAAGGGGAGATGGGGCCTAGACTCTGGAAGAACGTATTTCACCATGATTTTCTAAACAGTACATCGAATTTGCTAGGGTTAAGTAGAAGTTACCTATTTTGCCTAAATTTATCTGTACCACTTCTGAGCTGTTGATTTACAAATATTTCACTTTTATTGTCGTAACTTACAAATGTAAACCATTTCTTATATTGTCCTATATACTACAGACCTAACTTTAAAAAACGTTTTTTCAATGACTTTACCATAATTGTGAGCCAGAGGCTGCTAAGCATTTATGAATATTTCATGAACTGTTATGCTTCAAAGGGGCTTTAAATTGCGAATTGTTAAAATTTCCATACAGTTTAAGGTTAGGACGTTTGATCAATATACCGTTCAATAGTATTTCAATTTTAAATTACTAAGTCGATTTATTCAACTTTGTAGTCATACTGTTCTAATAATTCAAGTTTTTTTTGGTATTGTAGTTTGATAGAACTTGGTTTACAAAAATGATATTTTTATTGCTGTACTAAAGTACCTCGGCGCCATTATAGAATTGGATTTTTTGTTTAGTCTGTTATAGTCTGTGACCTATACCTCCCAAATGTTTCCTATCTCAGTTAGAAAAAGTTTGATGGAGCTCGGGTTAAGGCTATTACCCAGCCATAACCCCTAGCTACATTTGAGTTTAAAAACTTATACCAAAACATATTAAATCAGTTCTTATAGAAATATATATCACCTAACACAGTAATAATGTTTCCATATGACAAATTCTTATTGTTCCCACAAAATATTGAGCTCTGCTTAATGGTCTGCCCGATGTCTGAGACGACAGTAGACTACAATAGACAATTTAGAGGATAAAATAATAAGCGTACAATATCTAAAAAGGGGCACAACTGTTTAGTATAGCGAATCTCGAAAATCTTTTTCACAAATAAACGTGATGAGAAATAAGAGTGCCGAATATATCTAATGATAAAAGGTGTCCGAAAACGTAAAAAGATAGGAATAGACATTGAGGTGCAGCGGAGAACAAATATGTGTGAAAAATGCAGTGAATAAAACAGGAATGGTGAATAAAATGAAAACAACACATAGAGTAGCCAATAAAATAAACTGCGCAACAATTACACCATTTCGTCGGTAATTGAAATGGGTGTTATATAGTGATGTTAGTTTTGTTAATTGTTGATGTTCCACTTGAACAACTTGGTCTGGTAAGGTTAAGAGTTTTATACAAATGCGTCTCCACACCGGAACGACTGTAAAGTGGGCGTGTCATTGCCATAACCCGCGCTTGTGTTAAGTTTGTGCTAAATCTGCATGTTTTTTTTTGGTGTGCCATTCGCTCAACCTATTGTATAAGTGTGCATAGGCGTTGTGTGAAGGGGTAAACGTGTCTTAACTGCGGAGTCAGGAAGCTCAGCCCGCGCGAATTCCATTAAAAGCAGATTTGTGGTTTACTCTGTCTGTTTGCTTTTCACTTTAGAGCGCATATTTCGGAAAAAAGTCTGACGCCATGGTGTGTCCGGACATACAACTCATAAAACCGTGGAAAGGCGACAAAAGTTAATCGCGCAGCTGAGGTGAATGGCGGTCTAGTCGTGGAAGCGACCCATGTTTGGCCTGTCAACATTGCCGATAAAGAGTTGCGCGAAGAAATGCTAAAAAGCAATATCGCACATTGCTGTTTTACAATGCAGGTTTAGCGTGAAGGAGTATACCGCATGCCTCGCGCCAACGTGTTTATACTTTGCTTGTCCGAGGCAAAATGGGACAATTTTGTGTGATGCTATGTTTACTTTTGAGCTTTAAATGACATCTGTTTATAAATGTATGCTGTTAAAGAGTTTTGTTTGGCGAAACTCAGTAATCGACAAGGCCTGTTATTTTACACCCGCCTATTATATTGCTTGCATTGTTCAGCCAGCTTACGTGTAATCAGATAGGACTCAGCGTCGAGCGCTGTACAAACGACATCACCTATCACCGATCGTCCAACGAAAAACAGGGGGTTGTGTGCAGTTCTGTGGGTAGTTCGCACGCCACAGTAATTTGAAGGGAGACCAGCTAAGCAATAATGTTGTGTTTACGTCACGTCAATAATGTAGCGTTAAGTTACGTATAATTTAAAGCAATTTTGTTCTTGTACAAATACTATTGTTACACTCTTTTCACTGTGGTATGTTTTACTGTTTATCTCTTGCTTTTTGTCAGGCACGTAACCATTGAAATAGTAGATAAACATAAGTCAGTGTTCCTGTATATATTTTGCAACCAGAAACATCAGCGTATACCGGTATAAGCACGTTATATCCTTTGCTGGCCAGGTGAAATTAAAAATCTCAGTGAAACTGTAAACCAAAGTTAAGGCAGCAATAAAACGTTTATTATTTTGTAATTTTTAAAAATACATTTCAATTTGGATTGAAATAGAGTAATACAACGATTAATGTTAAAAACACATACATTTCAAAACAGCAGACTTGGACACCTGGATACCTGTAGTCGAGTAAAGTTCGACGAATGAGCGACATTCTGCTCGTTCTAATTCAAACCTAATTTCTGTTTGTAATTAAAATGCTACTTGTCGGAGGCACTTTTTTAGTTTTCTAGCCAGAATGTTTATACAAGCAAGTGGATTGTTCAGCCTGAAAAGTGCCAATCTTAATGTGGATTAATTTGTACATTTTTTACGATTTTAATTATTGTTATTTTAAATTTAATCTAATTTGAAAAAAAATGAAAATATTAAAGCTAAATAGTTTAAATAGTTTAAATAGTTTAAATAGTTTAAATAGTTTAAATAGGCTAAATAGTTTAAATACAAGCTGGAGGCTATTGTGGAGCTGATCTGTGCAAGACAACAATTGTATAACTTTGCATTTAGTGTTAGGCGCTAACTTCTGGTGCAGCTATAATAAATCAGTAAAAACATGCCCCCAGTAGTGAAAAAAACAGTAGTAAAGAATAAGCATATTTATATACTTTTGCGCATTGTATGTCGAGTCATCAGGATGATGTCGATCTACTCGACCCTTTTTATTTTGTTAACACAAAGATTAAGTTCGAAAAGGATACCAATACTTGGTACACTATGCACGGATCTGTAATGTAGCTTGATAATGAATTTCAAAGTCAAAAACGTCAAGTAGATCGACATCATCCTGATAAAGACGTTTCGATACGAACTTGTATCATCTTCGATACGAACTTGTATCATCTTCAATACGAACTTGTATCAGTCACATGAACTGAAGATGATACAAGTTCGTATCGAAACGTCTTAATCAAGATGATGGCATCTTGACTTTTTGGCTTGGAAAATCATCATTAAGTTCATGTTATGCAGTATATTTCCATCTCAATTTAAACATAACTTCATGTTTAAATTAAGCATCTGTAGTACCTTATATTTTATAAAGTCGTTCATAATTTTTTGTCCTGAAAATCGCCTTTGGTATCACTTGTGTTTTTTCCTGAATCATAAATATTATAATGCCGTAATAAATAATAGAACCAGTCGTATGACAATGCATCGACCGCCATCCCTACTAATCGACTTTCCTGTTAAAACGAACGCGAACGTATCATTTTGTGGGGTTGTGCAACCACATGTCTGCAAAGCTACAACGTATTGCTTTATTTTAATGTGACCGTTGACTTAATGACAAGCTATGGAAATACAGATATTTTAATGATCGAAGTTGTGTAGAAGGCCTCGTCTAGTGTATGGTTTGTCAGTATTAATAATGTTTATAATCTGTTAGAAAACTTCTTGACCTAAAAGTAAACGTTCAAGCTGTCCTAATTTTTCTCATGCTTTGGCTTATTTGGTTAACATTTTTGGTGGATTTTTATGCATAAACTTATAGGTTGGTTTTTAGTGTACCAAAATTATGAATTAGTCGCCATTCGACCTTTTCCTAAAGTGTAATTTATTAAACTGGTTGCATTATATTATGGCTAGCTCATTGTTGCAGGGACAGGAAATTAATGGCCACCTCTTGGTCGCACAACTCTTAACAATCCAATTGTTTGCATGCCCGCCATTGGTCTGCCATAAAAAAGGTTTTAAGGAGCACGATTGATTGAAATGCCTAATTGGAATTACATATATTATTTTTGGTTGCGCTGCGTTGAGTGTGTAGCTTACCACCTCAGTAGTCGAGGCTTAAAAATGGAAAACAATTTCTGAGTTTTATTTCAAAGACATTACCTTAATCAGGTTGTTTAAAAGGCGATTGTGTAGAGATGAAAATAGTTCGATTTTACTTTTTCGACTGCAGCCCAGTATGTTTAATAAAGATCACAGGAAGCCTTGAGTATAGTTGTACAATAAGGAATTTCTTGTAATAGCCAATAATGTTAATAATAATAATAAATAATCGTATTAATCATGCGACTGGGTCTCTTTGTAACAGGATATTACTTTACAAGTTGTTGTGCTGTGGCTTACTAAAAAAATTAGTGGAGTTGTATATGCATTTATCACTTTATGCCTGCGGCGCTAGATAATTTAAAAAATATGCAACACTTCTCACCTAGTGAATCTGTATGTTTACCAATGTCCAACAACCTTCCGCTGCTTCCTATTATCAAACTGAACGACGTTAACGCTCCAGATGACGATTTGCTGACGGCCAGCGTCAAAATACGACCAGGGATTTATAAACTTGCACCAATGACTGCCAACAAATCAGGTGGCTTATCGTCGCCTTCGTCTAATGTAGAGTCACATTCAGTCATATCATCTTTGTATTGTAACCACCACCAATCGGGAGACAGGACAAGTCTTGACTTACCTAATAAGCAAAATAAGGCAAAACATGGACACAAGCCACGCAGATCTGCTGGAACGCGTGGCCACTTCGGGTTCGGTGGGGGATCTGTGGGTGATAGCGACTGTTGTGAGAGTCAAAGTAGTGGGGACGATATCGACCTTGGTGTGAATGACGAACTATCGTGTCGCACTGGTAGCAGTAAGCATGAGATAGCTGAAAAAAGAGGTTACGAAAGCCTTCAACAACATCGTTTCAACAGATTGCCGCATTTCCATTTGTCAGTAGGTCGCCCACCTCAATTCCGACGCCACTCGTGGATATGGTATGTGACTATTCGTTTTTATTGATGCTGCACCTACATAATTTACCGTGCAAAAACTTGCCTTTAACTAGTGGTTATGACATTGTTTTATATTAAACTGTGATCACGGAACAAAAATATTACCATTCCTCTTACAGGCAAAAACTAATTTTTTCTGTTTTTGTCATAACACTTTTGACACATAAAGTCACAAAATGTGCGACAAAAACGTTAAAAAATGGCGCAAAGGGTGACGAACATCGCTGGGCTTCCATTATAAGGAATGACTTCTATTAGATGAGTTTCCATCTCCTCATGCCCCTGATATTTACACGATGTAATTTAGTTAACCATTTATGAGAATATGCATGTATTAAGACCGAGAAATTGGTTGGGATTCCCTGTCACTATAGTATACGCATTACGGAAAAGTGAAATTTACAGTTATATTTAAAAGTTGACTATAGTACCATTAATTTTATGCAAAACTTACATTACCATAATAACTATTGGGCTGCCTTATTTTATGCTTAAAATCGGGACGCTTTGAAACAACCACCAGATAGCAATTTTTGTGGTCATTTAGGTACGAAGTCACAAAGATACGTCATAGCGTAACATGTAACTTAAAGAGGGTCAGCTTGTATGTAAAAAAATGAAATAAAGGCGAGTTTTTTCGCACGAATTATTCGACTCCCTAATTCGACGTAATCAACTGGTATACAGTTTAAAGTTTTCCAACGAAACTTCTATGAAAACACCCACTAGGATGTATAAAGCGCACAATATCTCAGGGAGTATGAACCGGTTTTAAGATATTTTTGTTAACCGTAGCTAAACCTGAAACATGTTTTGTAAGAATTCAACTGAAACGAAATTTTGAAAAAAAGCCGAACTATAACCGAGCCCAAACCTGTCAAAAAAGCGGTTCACTCCAGCATTGCGTCACAAATTATAGTTTAACGCAGTGGTTTTTAACTGTATACCGCGACACACAAGTGTGCCTCGAGAGATTCTCAAGTTTACCGCGAAAACTTTGTAATTTTGGAAAAAAATATTCGAATACAAACAGGCATGCAGGACGCAAACTTAATAATTACGCATTCACGCAGTGTCGAAATATAAGAAGTGTGTCGCCTTTTGTTTTTATTTTTTTAGTGTGCATTAAGCTTAAAAACTGTGAGAAACACTGTTTTAGAGTCAAGGTATGTTATACCATGTTCAAATTTGGCACCGTTTTCAACAAAAAAATTCTTTGTCGATCAGTGCATGACAAAACAGAGGATAACGCTTATTTGTTAATCTAATTATTATCATGCTACTTAAGTGTGCAATAAATATGAAGCATGTAGTTAGACCTAATTATCATTTTTATTTTTATCCAATGCAGAGGTTCTCAAACTTTGCGTTGCGACGCCCTGGTGCGTCGTTTTAATCTTTAACGAGGGTCGCACAATGATTCCATATTGAAATCTATGAAATGCTGCCAGATAATTTTATTCCCTCATTCATTAAGACAAAACTGTACCAGTTGACTATGATTTAACAATCACATCTCTCAATTCGGATTTAGTTTAGCGACGGCGCGCGTCCAATAAGGGCTGGAGAAGTTAATTGTATCACTGCCTATATATTGTTGGCACTTAAGATATATAGTGCATATTGCCCCTGGTTTATAGATAAAACAGTGAAAGCTAATGTTGCAGCCAAAACGAAAATATACGATTAAAGATGATGGCTCTTAAAGGATTGTTAGCTAGAACAATGACTTTTGTCAAATTTTCATGGTTTACATTTTAGACGAGGAAACCCTGACCTCGTTTGTTTTGTTGCAATGGCATACTATAGACCAGTGTTTCTTAACCTTTTTTACTTTGTGGCGCACCTAGAGAAATTTTAAAACGAGGCGGCGCACTTTGCGAGCGAAGCGAGCGCGAAATTTTTGAGGTGTACCTCTATTTCTTTTAAATTGCTTGCAATTTTTTATTATATAAGCTTTATAGTTGCATATCTTAAAAGAGACTCCAGCCTTGAGACCAAAATAAGAACAACATCAACTTCGGAATAAAATACAGTTAGAAATAAGGCGTACATAAGATTAAAACCTAATAGTCGTAATAATGACGAAATCGGAATCAGACCTAAATGGCCAAAATAAGGCCTATATAACCTTTTATCTAACCCCAAACACCATCCATAACTATCATTAATCCCCGAATATTTTCAACCCTAACCCAATTCCTAGCACCACCAACTACCCGCCCATAACCCCAAACGGGGGCAAAAACAGCGGCGCCCAAATGCCGACAGCAAACAGCCAATGCCAAGCAGGTGTCCCCCAATCATTCTATACCCTCTCCCTACAGTCTTGGGCGTAGTTTTGTCTATTTAAGTCTTACTCCGATTAATTTTGGGCTTAATTTGACATGTTTAGGTCTTATCTAGCCTATTATAGATCTTATTCTGTCGTGGTAATTACTGCGAATTTGGCGTTATTATGTCGGTGGTCTTAAAAACGACGTATAGTACTGTGATATTAGGCTATAGATTATCTGATTTAGATGTTGTTGTTTGCTATCTTATTGTGTTTTCTACTTGAAAGTACTGCGAAATCAATGAGCTAAGCTTTAAAGAAAAGTAAAAATACATGTTTTATATATTAAATTAGTTTTTCGATTTGCTCGCGGCGCACCTGGCAGCCTTCCATGGCGCACCGGTTGAGAAGCGCTGCTATAGACCATTGCTCCGCAACCCTTTTTCTCTTGCGGCACACCAACAGAGCTAAAACAATTCGGCGCCACACCTACGAAATATGTCGATAGACAATAGGCAACACCAGCAAACATTATAGACAAGGAGTGATTTGTGATGAAACGCGCCATAGGGCGCAAAAAAATACATATTACATTACTTCATTATCTGATTTTTCGATTTTGAAAACTTCTTAAAATTTCTGAAGCCAATCAGAGTCCTGAAAATTGTACCCTCTTGCAATACCTGATTAGAGAAAGAGGACTTTTAATAGCATTCGAAAAAAGGAAACCTGACATTGATGCTTTGTATTTTTGTTTAATTTATTTTTCGAAACAGATGCCAAGACTAATTATACCATCGCAAAATGTCAATAATATATTTACAATATTATTTCACGGGTTTCAAGCGTATGGTTAATCTCTCTTTATCTTTAGTGTTCGAGTTTGAAAACAATTGTTGTATGTTTATACTCCTGGTAGTTGAATCAGTGAAAAACTATTTTGTTTTACGGTAATAGACGATAACTTGATGATATATACAATTTTCGTGTCAATTCGGATTAATTGTTAAAAAGTACCTTAAAGTGTGTTTTTTTTATACACAACTAAGATAATAAATATTACTAAGTTCCTTTTCCTGGGTCTGTCGCAAGATTAACAAACTTTTATAAGGGCGTCGAGGAAAAAAGTTTGAAAACCACTGACCTATTATTTTATTTAGACTTTTCCCATTATTAATTCCGGCACACCTTCATACAGTTCGTAATTGTGACATAACAAAAACCTTCGTTGGGCTATAGATTTACATTTGCAGTTTAGCTAGGGAAACAACAGTTGAGAAAACAATCGATATCAAACAACTTTACGCAAAAAAATTCAGGATTTAAATTTTAAGCGACTCATGTTTGATCTAAAAATCCTGGTTGTGTAATGGTAATGCATAAAATTCTACGTTAAAAGGTATAATCAGTGGTTCCTAACCGGGGCTTTAGGGTGCCGTTTCTAACTCTTAAGTGTGCCGAGAGGTATTATATTCTTCTTTTTAATTCCTTTTTTTTTCAATTTAGTTCTATTGGTGAGCTTCTTTATGCACAGTTTTTCTGAACGATTGATTTGCAACCAATTAACAGGGCTTTTTTACCTTGTGTACGGTTGGTGTTTGCTGTTTCAAGTTTTTTTTGCGATATTGCATTTAACCACTTTTTAATTCCAATTTTTCAATTTTTTTTAACTTTATTTTTTTAATTCCAATTCAATTCCACGTTAAAAGGTAACCAGTTGTTCCTAATCGGGGCTTTGGGGTGCCGTTTCTAACTCTCAAGTGTGCCGAGAGATATTATATCCTTCTTTTTAATTCCATTTGTTTTTAATTTCAATTTAGTTCTATTGGTGAGTTTCTTTATGCAGAGTTTTTGTTTATGATTGATTTGCAACCAATTAACAGGGCTTTTTTACCTTGTCTACGGTTGGTGTGTACTGTTTCAAGTTTTTTTGCCGAGTTTCGATGATTTTTTTAGGGGCGGGTGGCCTAACAAATTTGAGAACCCCTATTACCCCTATGTAAGTTGTGCTTAACCGAGTTTCGTTGCTCCTTAATCTCATGTTGTTGAAAGTGTTGGGTTTAATGAAAAATGTACGCTTGACCTTTATATACGCGAAAGTTGCATTAATATGGTAACACATACACGAATACATTTAAAAAAAGGAAGGCAAGATGTTCTACGAATTAATATTATATTTATTTATTTATAGTATTTATATATCACTTAGTTACCAAGGAACCATTTTACCTCCTGTTGTAATTTTATGGTAATAACGCAAAAATTTAGGTATACGACTTACAAAAATATTCTATTGATATATATGTTTATTACAGGTAAAGTTTGCGCTGGTCTCACAACCGAAATTTTTTTTTGCACGTTAACGAATTAACCAATCCTGCAGAATCTATAACACCCGTCCGAAAGGACGCTAAGAACATATGTTTGAAAGGACCATAGATAGATACATTGACATACAAATACGCAAGCAAACGCATTTATTACAATCAATACTCGATGCATTGTGCCACGTTTCATCATTCGTCTCAGTTCCAAACAAAAGCGGATTTGCAGACGCAAACGTTCGATTTTCCCTTGGTTTTGAAAAGCTGTTTTATATTAACTTACAATTGATGTCCGTGGCTGGCTGTTAGTGAACTGCAGAACAAATGTGCTTGGCTGTTGCACACGTTTTCCTTGCGCTTAGTTTTTGTAAACGAAAAAAAAAAACACCAACCGTAGATGAATCATGGTTGTAATCGAAATGTGCTGTGGGGAAGTGTCAGGTTGCTTTCATAATTTACTTAAGTCTTAGCGTTATGTTTCCTGTGTAACTTTTTATTAGCCGTTGGCTTTTACTGAATAAATATGTTAAATGCGGCTATAGTCAGCAAAAGGCAAAATGGCACATCGACAAGGATGCGATTGAGGACAGGGTTGAGGTGCAATTCAGATGCCACTATTTAACAAAACCAAAGCAGTGAAAAAATTATGTTTTGCGAAAACAGAATGAATTCTATTGAAAATTAAGATAGCTCTGTTCGCTGTGGTTAGTATATATCTCTTCAAGCAATACAATGCAGATCTTACGTTTACTGATTGCGACCTAGTCTCCAGAGCATTGCCTTTTGATGTAGATATAATTGGTGTTGTGTGTCAACTATTGTGAAAGAATGTTTATTGTGTTTTACTTCGAAGGGTCGATGTATATTTTTACCTAGTTTATTCAACTATAGGGTTGTGATCATACCAGAAATTAGTAATTGCGATCAAAATAAGAAGAAATCAGGTTTCTTTAAAAAATCAGTTATTTGTATATAAATGTGCTTTTTAGGTAGGCTACTGTTTAAGTACAGTTATAAAGTTTAATATTCATTGTTAATATTTATTTTCACCAAGTTCAAATGGTTTTGTTTTACATCGGAATTCATGGCATATCGAAATTCAAAATAAATTTTGATAGCAGTTTACCACTTTGCTCCATAAAATCTATTTTACTCGCATCATTTGGTAAAGTTTGTTTAGGAGTCTTACGGGTGGCTACGGCGATATAGCTCGTGCTTCGCCCTGTTTGATTTTCCAAACAAATTCAGACGCTATCGCTGCAGTAATTTATGATAATCAGTTAGTCGTCAGGCCAACTGTTATAGCTATGTATGATGTACTGTGGTTGCGAATAAATAAAGATGCTTGTTGGAATAATATGGCGGTATTTTTGGTAAATGCAGCTGGTATTTTACTACTGTATATGTTTTCAATTATGAGTTTAACAGTCACTACTCAACACCCAATGTTGAACAAGCTTTAGCAATTTTTAAATCTGAAATCTACGTATGAGTTTAGAAAAGTAAAATTCATAAGAATGATCATGTTGTTTTTAATATTTTTTGGTTAGAAGTTAAAATGATAAAACATTTCAGTACACTACATGCAGCAACATAATATATATTTTTAGACATAATCCGAAACTTTGTTTTTATTCTAACCACCGAAATTATTCGCCCAATATACATCTACATTGTAGAATATGTAGGTATGTTACAACACTAACAACGTTGTACTTTACAGATTAGCTTATCCGGACATATTCGTTTTTATATTTCATTGATTTAGGCGTATTAGATTATGTTTACTAAACGATTAAATCCTTTGAGTCCTGTGACTTGGCCGTATTCTATACCGACGGGCTACACAGTTGGCCCACGCGCAAACGATCACTGACGTCAATCGATAGCTTTAGGACGCACTTGAATAGGAGGGTGTGAGGGAACCACGAGTTTTACAACAATCGTTATACCCACGGTTAATCATCGACCTGGTTAAATTGGACTGTATTGTTAGTACGACCACCTGATGGTTTGGACTGTGATGTACTTATAGTGCTATACAAGGTTTATCGACAAACAATCTCACGAGCTCGTTAAGATACATTTAAAATCAGTAGGCCTATACGAGTATTAAAAAACACTTTCGCCCAACAAATCTGTGTTGTCCAAATATAAAGAGATGACTTTACGGATGTATGTTATTTGTCTATGGTATTAATCCGTACAAATTGAAAACGTTTACATATTGGAGTTTTCTCATTTTAGTGGCTTACATTAATAGTTGTTACCTGTTTCTGATTATAAGGCTGCGTGAAAAGAGTTTGTGTTATTTGAAAGATAGAATCGTCGAATTCCAAGAAAAATGTCTGTTGAAACCCGAAACTGTAAGTTAAAACATGATTGTCATCGCCATTTGCAATCGTTGTTGGATGCTGCCGATCTGGCCACTATGTCAGAAACAAATATAATTTTTTCCCGACAAGACAAAAAAAAGCAACCTGTCCTTCAATTGCGCAAAAAGTTCCAACAGCAATCTTACTGCCAGCAAATGATGACTTGTGGGGAAAAACGGGTTGTCCAGAAAAGAAACGCTATTATAATGACAGGCAGCTCAAGACCAATTCCGATTCCTGTGCGTAGGGCTTGCAGCAGTCCTTGTACTCCGACCTCCTTCAGTCCTGATATCTTGCGGATAAAGCGGTAAGATGTTAGTAAAATCTACCAGATAATTCTATTGCTACTTTGGAATTACTATTTTAGAAAGTGCTTAATATTACAAATTTACTAGATCATCGTTTTCGCAAAAAATAAAACATCTGGCTAAAACGGACTGCTTTCCCGGTCAGTGTTCTACTTAAATCTAGACATCAGGTGGCACTATTTTTCTACATTGGCCTGATAGAGCACGGTTAGGCGAAAGAAAACATTTATTTAACAGTGCCTTCTGACTTCCAGATTTAGCGTTAGACAAATATCAAAAAATATGTTCTCATTAAGTGGTTTCCAGCCGCTTTATCGACCCATACACCACAATTAAAATTGGTATACACAATAACTTGCCCTCCGCAGAAACAATCGCAAGTTGTGACTGAAGACTTTGGATTGGTGAAAACATAATTATTTTATGATTGAACTTCATTAAAACAGTAGACCCCAAAAATAAAAACTGCGTCCACCTTTTTATAAATAAACAGCAGCTCTAAAATGACGTTTATATCCTGCATGTTACAAAACTAGGCTATATACCTGAAACTAAGTTAATGGTCACAAAAAACACACAGACAAACAGGTGTTTAATCAACAAACTCTCAACAGTTTATCCAACAATCAACACAAAATAACTTCGAAATAACAAATTTTGCAGTGCCCAATACATCCATATTTTATTCTATACTACGGTTTTAAGTTATTTCGATTCGTTCCTACATTTTCTCGATCCGAAAAGAATCTTTTCAGCCTAAAGGCACTGTGTAGTGTTATTTCCATTTCTTTGTGTACGCAAGCCTAGCACTGTGCAGACTCAAGACTCTTCACAAAAGCATTTTCTGCCTAAATGTATGTTTAATGTACTTTTTGGCATTTACACAAGTCTATAACGTCTAGTAGACAATATTTTATATGTCTTCTAATCCAAGTGTGTGAAGACTCATTACGGTAAAAATATAGCCGTTTACACGCATTATTTTGCACTTCGCGCTGTTAACTTAACTTCGGTTACATATTTGCAAACCATTCCACCCCTTCAAACCCAAAACATAAATTATATTATTGATCCGCTCTTGATCAATGTATACGATTATTTAATTTTAATAACTAACTTGAAATAAGTTGTTTGTTAAATCACTTTTGCTAAAAATAGAATTAGGATTGCTTGTTTTTATATCTACAATTGCTAGAACTCGAATTAGTTGCCTAATTATATTGTATGTTTTATATGAATTTTTAATTGAACTTCGGTATTTTCCGTAAATATTTTTAACCCATTTAGGCATTGTTTTTATTTTTATCTGGATTCATGCAATATGTCTTTATACCGAAATTGTTTTAATTGTCAAAGATAAAATTTGAGAATGATTGACTTTGGGGGTGTTGGGGGGGCAGAAATATACCAAAGAATTATATTAGTTTAACTTTTTGTTACATTTTTGCTAAAGATGGTTGTCAACCCTTTAAATGCAGCCGTGCGATGAAAAGCAAAATAAGTTTCAATGATTAGTTAATGGAATAATCAGCAATGCGTTACGGGAGATTGACGTCATTCTCACGTCTTAATGAACTGACGTGTTTGTGATTCTCTTGTGACATGTGTGGGATGTAGGTCTTATGGTCAAAAGTTAACTTGGGAAATTTAAAATGATGTTGAGCGGAACAGTTTAATTTTCACAATATCTATTGAAATTGTATTAGTTTAACACTGGCGGCATTACAAAGCACATATACTACTGTAGTAAACATGGTTTTAAAAATATTGCGTGCATATTATTCAAAAAGTGTTAACATCCGTCTCCCAATGTCGACACGCAGAACACGAAATTTTGCAGGCAAACATCCGATCAACTGATGTCTGTCACATTTTGCCAATTCTTGTAAATTAGTAGAAAATCCCAAAGTGATCTACCCCGGTATGCCAAACTGTATGTTGTTAGTCAATTATGTGTGACGAGGTCTGGGATGAAGCGTTGACAGCTCTTTCGCCTTTTTTCTTTAATGTATTCCAGCTGCTGTAAGCAGACCGCAACAGTTACATTTGTAAAAGTTTTTCACTTCGCCTAAATGAAAGCTTAATGTTTCTAAAACGAAAACAAGTTTGAAAAACGAAGTCAATTTCGGATTTAGTTACACTTTGTAGTGAATATGAAGGTCCGGTAGTTAGAAAAGTTTGTACAGTAAGTATAGCACAGCCGTGACAATGGAACACACAAGAAGCCTAGTGAACGCTCAAAACTGCGATGAATCTGCATATACGGGCAGATACAGTTCCTCTAATTCCACTGGGGGAATGCTGAAGCCGCTACCAGTTAATGAGGCACTGTTGAAGTCACGATCAATGCTAAAAACTTATCGCAGCCACAATGGTTCTCGAGCGGCAGATCCCGACCCAACCCGAACCGGTGTAAGAATGTGTAACACAACTACCTCGTCCTCGCCAAGGTACGTCAACAACAACGACCCAAACGCAGACAAAAATGTGACATCTTCACTGTTGTCCAAACGAATATCAGAAAAATTGCGGCGAGATTCAGGATGCTCAGGTATAGGTTCAAGTGAATCGCGCTATAAAGCTCGCTCTAGTTTGAGTGAAGATCCAGCCGTTAGCGGTCACCAACATTGGCGTAGAACAAGGAAAATGGATGTTCAGAGTCCAACGTTACTTTCCGATAGACCCACTTCAACACACAGAAACAGTTCCCTGTTCGACTCTAAACAAATTGACATTAAAAATGTCGAAAGTACTGTTAGCAAATCAAGTAATTCAAGAAGCGATTGTAACATTTCGAGTACCCCGAATTCCTCGCTCTATGCTGCATCATCTTTGACCTCGCAGCATTCCTCGGTCATTTACTCTTCTTCGTCGTTGCCGACAGTTAATGAGTCAGTCGTGTCTTCCACTCGATCTCCAAAACCTGCAGTGTCGAACAGTACACTCGCAAAATCCAACCAAAAAACGAACCGCGCCGAATCCATAGTAAAATCAGCCTCCAGCCCCGAAATGTCGTCACGACGAAGTGGCGCCTCTTCTTTAGCTTATAACTCGCTCCTCCGATATATGGAAAACAATGCTGACAATTCAGAACTGCAGAAACGAGGAGCATACCTCCACGAGACCATTCACACAGCATCCTCTTGCGAGTACGAGAGTGCATTACTGTTCTGCCCTGTCCCTATCACCGTGGTAAAAACCTCGTTGGGGTATGATTTGTATTTGACTTACGATGAGGATCAAATCTTGTCCATGGTTAAAATGCAACTTAATGAATCCGAATCCGGCATATGGTAAGAGTAGCAAAAACTTGTTATTTATTTGTATTTACTTAACTCCATAACAAATACGTAATTGCCAAGAGGTATGTCAAATGTTGGTATGCAATAGCTTCAGTGTGAGTGAACTAATGTTGATACAAGCCACGCCGCAAACGTTTTTGGTATTTATTTTTCTTTTACTGATTGCCTGATCCGATCGATGTAAGAATCTTGATTTATTGCTTTCATTGCGGAAACAGAACCACGAATGTTTTGGCGATTTTTGTAGTGTGATACACAAAAATCCCGGTGTTAAGCAGGGGTGTGCAAAGGTAAAATATGACTAGGTTTATTTTAACTAGTTAACTAGACGTAAATGCCAAAACAATTTCGCGGTTTATGCTAAGGTCATTGACTTTTCTACCTATGTATTACAGCCCAATTGGAATTGCGTTAAAACATTTTCTCATTCAATTTTATTTTTCCCAAATTACCGCACAACTTAAATCATTGCTACCAAACGTGGGCGGTAAAGAGTTACAAAGGGGCGTTGTGAGTCTTTTTTTTTCATTTTGGCCGCACTAAACCCACTTGAGGGGGCTTTTGTAGAAAAAACTTTATCGCATCACAAATTACGTTGTGTAAAGCACGCTACAAGCTACAGTTTTTCGTTTATAAAAATATTTTAACCTACAAACTTATTATCAAATGTATGCTTTAAGCTTGTATATCGGGGTAGCGACAGTGACCACTATATATAAGATTCCGCGGCTTGCGAGCCATAGTTTAAGCATGATTTTGTTTGAAGTGAAAAGTAAGACGTGTGGTTACAGGTAATATTTGGTATATCCGACCGTATAATAGATAAAACCAACAACTGTGTGCATTATAAAATATTGAATTATTGATTTTTATCTATGTTTTTAGCCAAATTGGTGGCACGATCTCGTCTGTGACTACAGAGTGGCTGTCAATGCTGTTACAGTTCTTTTTATTTCAAAATTGCACTAAAAAGGGCAAAGAAAAAAAACTGTTATACGATGGAGCGTCTTATTTTAAAGTTGTTCTGCCACTCCCGATCAAGCATCTTAAGTCTCGTGTGTGTTACAGGGTCTTTGGGATATACCCAAGGGGCGTTGGTACAACAAAATTTCGGAAAGTACTGGTCTAAATCATCTTTAAGAACTGCAGGTTTCCAAAGAGTTCTTGTTTTATTACGTCATATTAGAACGCAAATTTGTGACGTAATTTCTTCCATTTTTTATGCCCCACAACCATAAATTACCATACGGTATAAAATAAAACAACTTTTGCCTTGACACACTATGGCTTCCTTTTTTTTGATTGTTTGTATGAGTTCTTGTGGTATAGCTCCAGTGTTTTGCAGCGAAACATCGAGTTTGCCAAAGAGATCTTTTGAGGTGCTCTGTGCTAATGTCCTGGTTCATTTCGGGATTGACAAATGCTTCCTGAGGCCTTTGGGCATCAGCTATAATTAGTTTATCTATTTACTCACTTAGAAAACCATGTTCTACGTTAGCATTTTTTTCTCATTGTCGAATGTTGGTAAACAATCGTATTGTGCGTCTCGTGTGGTTAAAACGGCATAACTTTTTGACAGGCATTGTGGCGACCAGCTTGTCGAAATCTGTCAAAACCCCACTTGTTTGGGCAACATGTGTTGGCGAAAGGTTTTTTGACGCATTCAAGCAGCTTGAATGTCACTGTAAGTTAATGTTTAGTAAAACCTTTATATTTACAATTGACCTGAGACCGTATAGTTCAGGTTAGATCAGGAGTGGGCAATTATTTTTAGCAATGGGCCGCATCAGAAACAGAAAATGTCGGGCCGTGTAAAAAATGGGATCTTGAATAAACATAATACAACGTGTGATGCATTTTAAAAGAGTTTTTGAATATTCTTGTTCTGACAAGCTGGTAAGAGTACAAATAGGTATTTTAAATCATCAAAAAAAGCATTGCTTTTTTTTGCCTAAAAAAGTTTAATTCAAAATGACCCGCGGGCCGGATTAAATTGCTTGGCGGGACGGGCCGTGGTTTGTCCAGGTCTGGGTTAGATGAAACATTAATTCCCCTCTAAATGTTTTTCTTAAATTTATGAAGCGCATCAATAGTATAATTATCGATCCTCTATTTTGTAGTTCTTTCGTAGGTTAACGCGATAGCTAAATAACTTCGGCACAGTTTCCGGAAAGCCATTGAGTATAACACGCGGGACAGCCTGTGGTCAACCTGAAGCACGCATGTTGGAATCGTTTTATACAGTGGTTCTCAACCGAGGGTTTGCAACAGCCCCTCCACCCAGATATTTATGGTATGATTTGCAGGCAGACATATATGGCAGTAGAGTTTTCAAGTATTTCTATATACTGTTTGAAATGTCATTTTTGTAGAGTATGTGTTCAACGTTAGTCAAGCTTACGAGCAGTTTGGTTAATTTTGTAAATCACTGATCTATAGTTACAAGTCTTAAACTTTATCATAAATACTCCTTGTTACAAAACATAGTTTAGCGAAGTATTGCTTATTCACATTTATGAAGCACATTTAATCGGTTTAAGCTCATCTGATTTGTTTCTATTTTAGCTTATTATTTTACAAGCCAGTGTAAAACTGATATGAGTGTATTGTATTGAACCAAATAAAACAGGGTTGCCAGACGCAAGGATTATTCTCTAACATGTCAGGGAATTTGGTGTTATAATCTGCGTCAGGGAAAACTATAAATGTGTTTAAAAGTCCGTAAATTTTAAATATCGGCAATATTTCACACATAATGGACCCCCAACACTATACACTATATTTCGCGCAAATATTTTTACGTTATTTCTCGTTATTTAAATTACATTTTTCGGTCAACTTAAACTAGATGAACAATAAAAATTAATTCAACTTGACAAAAAACATTTTATACCATTTCTGTGTGGCTACAGGCTAGCGTCCCAGCAGGTTTCTTGAACAACAGGTTTCTTGTGAATTCAGACACGCTATGACGTCATCTCTGGGATTGATATGGCGCCCAAACAATAATCCTGTTTGTCAGGAATTGTGTTTATCATGTATGGCCACCATAAATTAAAATAACCTTACGAAAAAGGTCATATTGTAGAAGAGCTCGCCTAAGACCCGTACCCCCACCCTCGGTCATGAACCACTGGTTTAAACGAAAACAAACAAAGGGAATGTTACAAATTTATATTTTTTTAGCTCAGCTGTATTAATTGTTTATTTATTTAGACTTCAGTTTAATAGTGGCTCGTGTAAAATTTGTTTGCTGTAGAATTTATAAACAAAAACAAATACATCTGAGTTATAATTATTAATATTTGTTTGGTGTACCTGTAAGATATTTGTATTTTATTTACCTTGCAACCTTTAAAAAATACATGGTTTAACTGTTTGCGATGAAATTTAGCTAAATTTTAAAATCCGAAATACATTATTAGTGTGAAATATATTGACTTAATGATGCCAAAAGGACATGTGATACCAACACCACTTAGCATTGTTTATAGTATTTCAACGCCCACTCCAAAGATCAAGCGTATATTCTCGTTCAAGTAAGGAGTCTTTTAAGCATATTTTTACCTGCGTCATATTGCTGCATATATGCATTGTGTACATACTACATAGCGATGCTAAATATTGAAGGTTGTTTTTGCTAAGCGTTTTCTGTCATTCTTTTGTGCAGCGTTTTCTAGGAATTATCTGGGACGTCGTAAATCGTTTGTCTGCCATTTACCTTGTAATTATACGTTATGTTAGATTTATTTGCAAGCAGAAAAAATTACATTATGAATAGATTTGCTTGATTCTCTTTCAAATCTATTATATAAAAATATTATCACACAATCAAAACTAAAATTATAAATTTCTTACAACGAACGTCTAAAACCCAAACTAGTACAGTAACTAATTATGTTTTGTATCCAACACATCTCAAATACACTCAAACCTTTTTCGTGAATGTCCGACAATCCCACAGTTATCTTACTTACAGTAACACAATACATTATTATGTTGGAATTGAGTGTTATCACACTGAGCTGGAATTTACAAATTGCACTGATATTCGTTTGACTGTTTTTGCAGTTATGAGTGATGGATCGATTTACAAAATCCTGCGAAAATTACAACCGAGTTACACAATCGATGTGAGCCACGCTATAAAGCAGTAGAGGAACTGTGCAGTAACGCAAATGCGTAACGGAAGTCTAGGGCTGATTGAGTACGGGTGCCTGTGTTGTTTTATGAAGTCTATCAAAAGTTTTAGCTGCGTTGTGACCTGCAAAGTGTATTATTAAACACAAAATACTTGAACAGTGAATGGCTAGTTCTAATCCGTTTACTTTTCTTCCCAAGTCAAAGTGGGCAGTATTCAGGTAAGTAATGTGCAACCAATGTTTTGGTTTTAACTAGACTTGATTTTCGCCAAGCAAGGTATGGTAACTGCTGTAGTCGTCCAAGCGTAAATAGAAACCGCAAGAAAAAAACAGAAACCGTGCCAAACGCCAATGCTTGTCTGGGTTTGGCAGATGGCAGGCTGGTGTTTGTTGGTGAACTGTTAATCAATATAGTTTTTCAAAAGTTTACCCAAATTTACGTTGAACTATAAGTGAGGCAACCAAATGGATGACCAACAATTAAAAAATATTATGCACATACTTTTATCTTACCTGGCGGTAAGCGTTAGTTTTACAGTTCAAGGGGTAAAGCTTTATCTACAACTAAAAAACATTTTTAACGTTAATTGGGGTCTATATATAGCGCGAATGACGAATGTGTTCTATACGTATGTTGCGTGTTTGAAAATTTCATCTATGTTCATTCAGAGAGATTTAAGTGTGAGTATTTGTTTAGAATTTTAGTTTTAAGGTATATCCATTGTACTTTCATATTATAAATATGTGATTTACTCGGTGACGTGAAGCTTTCAACATGGATTGAAAGTAATAACCTTAAGTACCTTATCGACCTAAGCTGTTCTGTGCTTGCGGCAACGTCGTTTTCATTAAGCATTGATCAGTGTTTGCAACGTACTTCGCTGGAACCTGTTACCTACTTTAAAAGGTTGTTACACAGGAAAGACGAAGTGCGGTGATTTGATTTTACAAAGTAGAAACTGCAAATTTGAATACAGCCTATTTGTATGTAGCATTCTTAGCGTTTTACATGTGAGAATAAATATATATTACCATTAACTTGGAGCTCGTATGAATGCCATTGTATTGTGTCTGAGGGCATTTTGTTTTGTGGCTTCTAGCCTTGTTGTGTGACTTCCACAAAAAAGGAAGTCACTGTAGTGACGATCCACCTAAGGCCACGAGTTTACCAGCTGACTAAAGCAACAGTCTCTGCAGGCCGCTAACTTGTTGGTGGCGCACATTCTGTCTAGCTGTGATCAATCAGGCATGGCGAAGTGCTTCATGAACTAGATATGTTGTCGACATGTCCTCGTGTTATATTTACTTCTCAGTTGTGTTTTGCCATTTTTTGGCAATAACTGCAGAAAAGCGAAGGAATTTTAAATTCGTGACATATAGTACTAGTTTATTTGCTTTGCGATAAGCAGTTATTCTAAGACGTTTTGTGACGTTAAAACTTTATAGATAGGCTAACGTAAACAAACTTGTAGTTGAAAATATGTCGTGACCAGTTGTGTATACACCTCCTATGCACTCACAAACAAGCTGACATTATAGCAGCACGCGAAGTAGAAACAGTTATAGAAGTTTTTTAGAAGTGGTAGTAGCACTTTTATGAGAATGGGTGTCAGCTTCTGTTAACAGGTATACTCATTTATTTGTGTTTATATTCCAGCAACTTAAAGCAGGTCCATTTTTTGATCTATCTTATAATTCGTTTTATGTTGTACGAGATACTCAAATTCATAGCTAATCTCGAAACTTTTGTATACTGTTAACAGCAGATAGCGAAATTACATAAGCCTGGGGCTAGGATATGTACGGCGGTTCAGAACAGGATCCAGACGAGTCTAACCAAAACCGCAAAGTCGTGTTTTATATTTTGTATTGCCCCCAAGAAATTCCATCGTGTTGTAAATTTTGTCGCACATAGTGCTGAACAACATACAAGTATTATGTAAAAATGTTCCAGATAGTGTTTTTCAACATATTCTACTTAACACGTTTGTACCAGCGACGTGTAGTTCGTATTTTCACCAGTGATATAGTTCGGAGGTAGCAAATCCCTACTTGAAACCAGTTAATTGCACTCATTCTATCTCCGAGAGGTGCCGTTGCGCACATTTTTACATCCGTCGAAAAACGATGATATACCACTGTTTTATTGGTCATTTTGTATTTCCAGAATTTGATCTCTGCCAACAGGTGGATGAGATTCTTTTTAATCGTTTTATGTTTATATAGTAAACTGAGTCAGATACTAACTACGCACAGATCTATTGTTGGCAGAACGGATATGACTGAAGCTTCATCAGCCGCGGTTGATGACAGATTTGTTGGGTTTTCCAAAAGGCATTCGGAAAGTCAGGTTTCAAGACGTTTGAGAATTAGACTGAGCAACCCTGAACACTTGCGAATATCGTCAGGAGAAACCCTCACTGGAAAGAGTCCGATAAAACTTAAGCCACGAAATACATTGTGTCGAGCATCACTACCTGATATAAATCCGCAAGCATTTCTGCATCGGTTTGTTATTGTTTTTAGTATTGCCAACGGCTTAGTAGAAAAATTAAAAAAAAAAAATACGTTGTAGAAATCGTTTCAGTATTGTCGATTAGATTGCATTCAGTCAACACTTTAGTCATAGTTAAGAAAAACTTATTAGATTGTGTAATATTAATCACGTCCAATTATTAGAAAACTTATTATACATCATAAAGTCTGCTAACCTGACTTTTGTCTTCGGGCGATGTTGTTTTCTTAAACGGCAATTGTTGTTTTTCATTTTGCTCGAAAGCTCTTACTTTTGGTTAGCACATGGACGTCTACAGAAACTTATAAGAAAGGAGCAAACATAAAGCATTCGTTGGTAATCAACGTGTTGTGAAGCCCAACAATGCAATGTTTTTTTTTACATTTTATCGTCCCAGGACATACATTGGAAGTTTTTTTATTACCGAAGTACTTTATTAATTTAGGTAGCTCGAAACAATAAAACAAATTATTGCAGTAATTGTGGCTATATTAAGAAGTTTATCTAAATTAGTGTACTGTTATCATGTTGTGAAATTATAGCCATTCATGGCGCATCAAATTTCGCGATGTGTTGAACGTTCTGTTCAGACATACAATAAAACAGTTTCTAATGCCAATAATAATTTTTTGATTTTTGATAACAAAAAAGTGTCTCCTTAAAATCTTATTTTCAAAATTTCGATTTTTTTCCTTTAAAAGGCTTTTCATGCCCTTCAAGACGTGACTAACAAAATTTCTCATGCAATGGTGAATGTGACCACGTCGATGCAGCGTACAACATATTTTGTTTGACTTAACTTTAAAACTTTTACAGTTTCGACGTTGAGAATGGAATTTCTCCAATGCGTAGTCCGATGGAGCCCCAATCGTCACCGAGTATGATCCTTCGCCCGAGTAACATGGCACATAGTCAGCGTCGCGAGTCGTTTCTCTATCACACTGACAACGAATTTGACCAGTCGTCACCGAAAATTGGATCTCGCAACTCGTCTCTCGTCAGCGACCCGTAAGTTCTTATTGCGTGCATAAGCGTACCGCACAACCGCATCTTAGCCATGGAGTTGGTTCTGTACTCTATTTTCAAATACTTCAAAAATCATACTTCTGTTATTTTTGTCCATGTTCTTTTTTAGTCAGATCTGAGAATATAAAGTACATACTGTAATAATAGCTGGAGCAAGAAAGAATAATCTATATGTTCGTTTAGCAAATTAAAGCTGTATTTTAATATATTTATATATATTATACCATTCAACTTTAGTAGAATGTGCAATTTCATTTGTAGACATGGAGTTGAAGATTTGATTGTGACACCGTTTGCTCAAGTAAGCAAATTTGTTTCATCATTTTTAACTTTTCTTTCCTCTTACACAATTATGTTACTGAGAATTAATGGCAAGACTACTTGTTTTAAAGGTTTATTTATAAATATTCAGTTGAGTAAGTATTTTTAACAATGGGTCAGTGGGCTGGCGTCCGTTCGCCCACATTGTCTTCCGTTTCGTTATTCCTACACTAAACGCATGCGCATTAGTCAGTAAAGCGAATAAATAGTATAGGCCTAGAACAAATAGCAATACATGTTCTTATTCAATATGCTTATGTTCTTTTCGGTTATCCAAGTACGCTTTTTATCTTATATTATTTTTCTCTTTCTATGTCTCGCTAAATTTTATACCACTGTCAGCTCGAAAACAACAAACTAGAATGGTTTGGTTTCTAAAAACTGATGGCTACATTAAGTTCCCGGTTTATCTTTAATTTTTTTAGGACCAGTTTCCGCTTTATCTTTAGTTTTTTTAGGAGATGGCATATGTGTTCTCGTTTCGTATGATCGCCCTACCTTTATTTTCATTTATAGATACCAATTATTACACTGAATTTTGATTTGCATCTTGATTCGGTGTGGACAAAAAACGGGGAATCTAAAGCATGAAACTTTTGACAACAAGTCTTAAAACTGTTTTACAGACATAGCATGCGCTTATCTGCATATGTAAACAGTGTATGGAAACATTATTTATTAGGTCAGTTTTAGTCCACAAACTAATTCCATATTAGCATAAGATGTTCGCGAACTTTGCCTCGTTCATGGCCATAAAAAAGAGCGGAACTAGGATTTCTGTTTGGGGGGCTTGAACAAATTGATAAAGTTGTGAAAGAAATGTCATAACATGAAGTCAAAAAGTTACGTCAAAACGAGACGTCATAAAGAAGTAATCTTTAAAACACTGCAAAGTTGGTTTATTTTGTTAAAAGTCTTAGGTTGAAGATAGGTATTACTTTCAATATAGATTTGCGCAAAGCGATGGCTAAAACAAACTTATCAAAACGGCTTAAGACATACGAAAACCCTACCCGCATCGACGCGGTCTTTTTAATTTTTGTAGTTAAAATAGACATAAAATACAGTTTGCGGGGTTGGTCACGTTCTCCCCTGAATCTTCCCCTGGCCCAAAGCTAAGCTTTTAAGAGCTTACTTTACTTTACCATTTATCTAAATTTAAATAATCTTGCTTAATATTTCAACATAGCTTAATTTATGTAAGTTACCTTATGAAACTCTGCCAAACTTCTTTAAACGTATTCACTTTAAAATCATTTATTGCACACAAAACCCATTAATCTGACTGGTCTAAACCACTTTTATAAAGAAAGCGCACAAGTTTAACTTACAGCTTGATAATAACCAAGATTGCAAACCTCTGTACCTTGACAAAAAGCTGTAAAACTTTTAAAATATTGGGATCTAGTTTGGAACTTTTTGAATCTGTAAAAGTTAATAGTTTGGTCTAACATTCACGAATGCGCATAACGTGTACTTGGTAGTTTTTACAGTCCCACAGACAAAAAATTGAAAGGTAATGTGTTCGCGTACTTACGGAAAACGTTACACAGACTAAAATGAGTTGACTCTGTGTTGCGAAACAGTGTATTAGGTGCAACGAGTGTTCATCCAAAATAAAACCTTTTCACATATGGAATTTACGTTTTATACAATTGACAGTATCGGGATGTAGTGCAACTATCACAATATATATATTGAATAGTTTATTCCAGTTATATGAATGATTAATATTCCCAACCTTAACAACAAAAAGATTTTAAAAAATGGGAATTTGGCGCCGAAATTGTGTGTTTTTCGCAGTACATCTTTGGCTGACATTCTAAAAATCCGTGGACAAAATATTCTAAACAACAATCTATAACTTTAAACGCATCTGGTTTTTGCTATAGCGGCTGTACACTTTATCCTAAGATCATTATATAGGCCACCGTATGGCGTGAGTTGCAACCGTTCGCTCTTGTTTTTTTCACTAAACTTCATGTTTAGTATGGCAAGTATTAAAATAATTGTTTCGTCATTCAGTCATAGCTGTCTCTCTAGTAAGCTATGATTGCAGCAATATAAGTAAATACTTGAAATACACGCTCTGGTACAAAAAACTTGTCTAACTGTATTTCCGCAGTTTTTTTTAACTCTCATATGAATTTATCGTGGAATCTTACATGTTTTATATCCTATTTCCACTCAAGAAATATTAAATACTTGATATCGAATTAAAGGTTGTTAAAATTATATTGGATTTGATTTAATAACAAAATTGTTGTTAATGTTGTACACCAAAACTAGTATTATGTTGAAACCCAAAATGTCCCGCAGCAACGAGAAGATACTAATTATCTGACGTTTATAAAAAAAATGGTGAGAAACACAAACTTAAGAGTTCAAATGTTGAGAAACACGAACTTTGAAACGATTATTTATTTGTCGTCGCACCACGGCCCCACACTCATCAAATAATGCCGGTGGTCACATGTTTGTCTTAGATAAAACACCGATTGTCGCCTAAAATCACCACGAGTGCCACAATAACAGAATAAGCAATGCACAGTTAGGGTAAAGAAACATTCAGAGTGTAGATTTGATAAAAAAAGTATTTGCCAGTAATACTTTAATTTTTTCGGTCATTTTCGTTGCTCAGCCAAACTAAACGAGAAATATAATTGTGACGTCCATTCTTCATACGTTAAATAGCTGGTCGACCGCGGAGTCGATTTAGAACAACTAGTCCGTTTTCGGCCGAATACTCGACAGCTCTGTATTTCACTTATCCACGTAACTGAAATATGGTTGATATAAACTCAATTTTAAAAGAGAGAACCATTCTTTTGTGATCGAAAATTCTGCCATCAATCATAAGTATTTCATATATATTCACCTGGTGTGAAAACATTCTCGTAATAAAATGTCTAAACTGGCAACAAACAACGATAAACCTTGGGATTAAAAAGAACTGCAATTTAATTATTTTTTTAGTACAATTCTTTAATTTACATAATGTTTAACACTTTTAATAAGAAAAATATATTAATGTTCACTTAATTTTTTCTGTTGTTGCAGGTGTTGGCAAGTTTACGGAGAGTTAGAAATGATTTTATTTCTCTAACGAACATTAGTCCAAGCAACAGGTATCACATTTTTGCCTAAAGAAAACACTATTTTGAGCTTCACCATATTAACTTTAGTGATTACTAGCTAAGATGTATGACAACCAATCGGCATAAATTTTTAACATAGGCTATATTGCGACAACGTTGTGCTAATTTTTACGTTTGATTTAGTTTTACACTTAACACTTCCTAACTTTAATAACAAGCTTTTGGCGTGTTTTTTTTTACACAATAGCTATACTTTTTTAATTAGCCGTAAAAATATCAAATTAGAAAAATACCAAAAATGTTAATTCGTGTACTTATATGGCAGCAGTTTCAGCAAAGCTGAAAAATATAGTTTAAATTTTAAATTTGGGGTATAGTGAGGATTTTTATCAAAGTGCGGATAATTTTTCCTGTTGTGTTCTACTTTTCTCTGTAGCCTGACGATGAATTTAATAGTCCTAAATTGTTCTATAAAACTATTGTAATTCCTGTGTCAGGAGATCGCCTGGTGGTCCCGGAAAGCAACCGCCTAGCCCCACTTTCAACTCCGGTCCAGGTCAACACCCACATTCGACCATCCCAGGTTCTGAAGAGTTTATCGTTAGAGCCACGAGCACCCTTGAGGAACTGGACTGGTGCCTTGATCAACTTGATACTGTTCAAACCCACCGATCTGTCAGTGAAATGGCATCTAATAAGGTAGTTCAACTACACGCACAAAAAACTAATAAAGCAAATAGACCGAACAGTCAGCTTTCAGTATTTCGTTTTACTTGAAAGAAAATGAAAGAAATATTTAATAGTCGATATCCAACTTAAACGTATAATGTAGTTATAAGTGAAATTATTTTACATTTATCACAGTTTAAAAGAATCCTTAACAAGGAGCTTAATCAGCTCTCGGGAATGAGCAAATCAGGGAATGAGGTATCGGAATACATTTCCTCCACTTTTCTTGGTAAGTCATGTTTGTTTAACCAGGTTTTATTGAAATTGTGTATTATATTTGATTTGAATTAAAAATTCACCTTGTTTTACCATTGCAATACAGTTTTACAGAAATATACAAAGGTAAATAGTTGGATATTAGTAACAGTAAAGTGTTAGGTAACAAGTTCAGGCATTAGTAAGGGAGGTTATTTTGGATGACAATCGTGAATTTAGGATGAGGCAATTTGTCAGCCTTATAAACAACTGAAGGGATATCTATAGTTATTATATAATACCTGGTGTTTACTCACATTTCATGTCAAGTGGCGCATTCTGGTGCTTCTGTTATTTTGTTGTTTCAAGTGATAATAAAATCTGTCAAATGGCAAACAAATGTTTAACTTCGTGTTACGACTATCATTGGCCATAAACAGACAAGTCAAGACTATATCTATGAACTTTTACCATCACATAGTTATCTTATAAAACAATACTTGACATTCTGTTATTACTCGATATTCCCTTTTTCGAGACTGCAACAAGAAAAACATTTAGCAATTGATAGTTTGCAGCTAGGAGTCGCTGGAGAGCTAGTTTGCCTTTAAAACGACCTTGATGAAGTACGTTTCGAAAAAAACTTCAGCGTTATAGTTACCTAAGCAATCACTAGCGGGTGACCTACAATAAAGCGGATGTAATGTTTCCCATGGTTTTTTGACGTCAGTTTGGACACGAGCGTACGCTTTCTATTTGTTTTGCTAGGTTCACTTCGGGGTGTGAGTGGTTTTTCTATAGTGTCAACATTGACATACGCAATACATTACCTAGACTGATTCATGACGTAGATGCAAGTTGGCAATATTTTTGCCTGAAGTTCTGTACGTTCTTAAGCATTTTGAAGTCAATAATATTTTAAAATAGAGTTTTGTTTATATATATTATTTTTAAATATTAAAGCGAGTACGTGAAAAACCCTATATTTATGATTTTTCCTTATCACAAGAAATTCTACACCCGACGCCACACATGTTGTATATTTAGTTGCGAATTATTCCTTTTTACGACTTGGGCCGATCTTTTGTTGCAATGTTGCTACAGCGGAAGTCACAATCCTTATTGACGTCAGTTGTCATTCGACGCCTTGGCGCGCTATTTTTCGGCACAAAGCCTGGTGTACATATCCAAAGAACAAAATACTGTCGTCAGAATGCCGAGAGGTGCTTGTCCGGTAATGCGATCGGTCCGCTGGTCGGGGGCCTCTTTTGATTGTGTGGACAGGTTGGCGACGACATAATATTTTAAAATAAACCGTAGCATTTAGTCTTTTTAACACTTTTTACACGATGTCTGAAAAGCGATATGGCTGATGATGAATTCCGGATAAATATACATTTTATATCATCTTATACCGTTTTTTACTTTCTAATGTTTCCTTGTCACAATTTTACAGTTTTGTAGCATGGTACCATTTTTTTAAAAGCTTGACAAATGTCGAATCATATTTTTACTGCTTCAGCTCTGTTTTTTTAGCGTTTAGTCGGCTGTGTCGCTCTCCCTGCTTCTCTGACTGCTCATAACTCTCTTTACCGCTCCAACATTGACGTATTTCCCAAAACAATCGGCGACATCTCGCTGGTTGAATAGAATCGCTCAAAGTTCATGACAGCCTTGAGTTAATTGAATAAAACACAATTATTGATCCTATTTTTTTTATTTTAATCTCTTGAGATAATGTATTTAAATGAGAAAACAGCTTTGCAGTCTGAATGATTTTATGCCTAATGTCCAGTGAAACCAGATCTCAATGCGTCTCCTGGTGTAAAATAGGTTGTGCTAGGTTCAGTGGAAGGCGTTCGGTTTGCTGCATGATTCGCTTCTTACATACGTCAATGGATGTAATTGCGACCGTTTCCTGAATTCTGACACTCCACAGTGCCCATAGCGCTAGCAAGTCATTTTTGCAGAAATACTGTTAAGACCCAGGCCAGAAAGTTTATGACAAAAAAATTGTATTACTTAATTTTAGTATGTTTCCAAAATTTATATAAGTCTCATTTTAGAGCGTAAATTGATTCCATGTAAATTGTTTGCAAACAGCTGTTGCTCAGAGTATCGTAAATTGTAGGTATTTAACCAAGGTCAATCAATTCAATCATGTAAAAAATAGGGTGATTTATTGTTTTGGTAAGTCTGCATTTTTCGGGTTATGCAATATTCACTATAGGCTATTTTTATTGCTTTCTTTCAAACCCACATTATGGTGTGTCTGATTACAAACAATATAGTTGTAGCAATAAAGTGTACTTTTATACTCAAATAATTTCAAAACGGTTTAATTGGTAAAAGTTGTAATCTGTTTACAAGTGGTGTGAAAAAGGGTTATCAAACAAAATGCCTAAAACCATTAGGCCTGATTTATTTGCCTCTGTTACAGTAGTTTTTATGCTATTAACGGTTAACGTGTTAAGTGGTAAGTAAGTCGTTCTACATTTTGCGAATCCTGCAATTTGATTAATACTGTTGGGAAAAAGAACAGAGCGTACGCGGGGAACGTTTCAAGGCATTCACGGCTTCGAGGACAAAGGCATTTTCAGATCGTTTGACGTCAATGGACGAACCGCAGATGTGGGCTAGAAATTTTCACGCTTGTCTTTCTAGTTGGCAGCTAGTCATGCGATCTCTTTTTATTCAGTGTAGTTTAGACCGATCCTTTCTTTAGTTACTTCAGCGAGCATGAGCTTTAACGCAACACCGTAGTAGCAAAAGTACGACATTAAACAGCGAATGTATGAATAAGTGAACGCGAAAAGTGTGCGTATTTCAACCATCATTCTCGGTGAAACTTTGGTAATTAGCTTTTAATCGAAACATGACGTATTCCGATTTGCGTCACAAAGTATGAAATTCAGGGATGACAAAACAAACAGACGATTAGCAAGTGATGGAATCAATTTTTGATATTTTTAAAAGCTGTGGAATAACGGAAGCTTCTATTTTAAACGCATAAAATACCGCAAGGTTTTTTATAAAACATAGATCATCTTTTTAGTGTTCTAAACAGCAATAAAATAAATAAGTTTATGTGCATTTGTTCCCAAGTTATATTTTTTATTAGGAAAAGGGTGTATCTGCCACATGCGTACAAAATTACCAATACAATTAAGTGTTGTTCGTGCTGGAGGTTTGCGGTACTACTAGCCTCAAGCTTATTGTATTTCCTTGTTGTTTTGGAAAAAATAGACAGCATGCACTTGCTTAAACATTCACTAAGCCAGTGTAACGATTGCCGGACTCTTTCTTTATCGGTTTTTTATCTCGAGAAGCTTCATCGTGATCGATCGTTTAAACAGCACATGGTGCTCGTGGAAGTACGATTACCAGACTAGCATCTGGAAGCAGTCAGTTTTATTTTATATATTATCTATTTTATTTTTCAGCTGTAAGTTATAATTGTGTGAAAAATTTTACTACTATTCTTGTGAAATTATGACTAAGCCCCGAAAGTTGCAACGGTGTATTTTAGGGGACCCTAGCGCAAAACGGCCCCGACGCTGGTCTTGTGTATTGGCCTGTCGAGCATTAAGAAAGTTCGTGTCGGCCTCCGGCCTTTGCTGTCATTTGGCTTCCGATTCACCTGACAGCACAAGTATGTTGGACAACTGTGTGTTAGATACGTGCAAAAGCCAACGGACATCGCTCTATCGAGCTTCAAATGATATTGCATTTGCTGCCTCTGCTGGTTGCGTTTGCTCTAACAAAGAAAAGACCAGGAACAACAGGCTTTCTGTTTTTTGTAGGCGAGATGAAGAGTTTAGTTTTACTACAGGCCTGACAAATGGACGAACCAGAAATTGTTCGACATCAAGCAATTCGATCAAGCATTGCGACACTAAAAATGGCTTGCTAAACGACGAACGGACTCAGCATTTATTAGAAAACCTTGCATTACGATTGCAATGTTTAATTTCTCGCGATACGAGGCTTCGAACTGAATCAGATTGTCAAACAGTATACGACAGTTGTGATAGCCTCAGTACTGTTTCGACTGACTGCGCTGACGAAAGTCGATCGCACTTTGACGTGTCATGGGATGCCATTTCGAAGACACTGTCCTTGTCCATATTACCAACATACAAGTCTTGCCAGCATGTTCCTCCACATGAGCCCACATTGGATTTTGATATGCCATTGGACAAAAACCATGACTATATTTCGCCTCCAAGACCAAACGGTTTTACTTCTCCTGCGAGCATTCCAGAAAGTCCAAAAGAACACAAGCGATTATCCGCTCGATATTCAGCTGATTCTGGATTTTTTAGTACGTTCATGGAATATAACGACACGTGATATAAATAAACCCGTTCAAGTTTGCCATGTTAGTTTTGTTTAATTCAGGCTCTCGAATCCCATGTTACTATTAACATACCAAATATTATTAGCTCTCCAGTGTTGTTGTGTAATGCACCTAATTAATTATTTTTCAGACAATCAACATGACGTCATGTCGCCCAATGGTGATACGAGTGGCGACGACCGAGAAAAGCGCCCAGCCTCCCCAAGTCTAGCAACCATGTCCAAGTCAGGCGCTCGATCGCATCGCATCAACCCCGCCGGACGAATAATGGGAAAAATTACAGGTATCGATTCGCATATAGCCTTTGGGTAAAAAAATCCATATAGGGTTAATTTTGAATTTGGCTGGTAATGTCGGATCGCAAACATTAGGCTAACAAGAATGTTCTTTTACTATTTAACGGCGATAGTACGGACAAAGGTTTTTTCGAGATTTGATTGCTGGTGACGTTTGCGTCAAACCACTACATAAGCGTCAATCAAACGAGTTGATTCGCTTCCTATAGTTTTTTGGCCACAATTACGCAAATCGTACATTGCGTAATTCTAGCCCACGGTTCTAAGTGTTCTGTGAACAATCGTTTTTTTTGCGAGACAAATGCACTTTTGTGTGTCTGATGATGACAATGCTATTCGGTAAACAACGTCTCATGCGCATGTAAAGATATGTGTTGTTCACCATAATGGGCAACAATCTCATTTTTACCACAGTTTAAAAACATAATTTTTAATAGTTTGCTATATATATGCCGCAGACCGCTGGTTAGTTAACGTCGTCCCTTTGTACAGGAATAAAGAACTGTAGTCAACGCAATCGCGAGGCTTTAAGAAAGTGGCACAACATTCCCTTGTATGGAGTAGTTGTCAGCAATGAGGAATCTTTGGCAAATGTAAGACCTGTAATATGAAGTTCTAACGATTTAGAGTAACGTTATCTGCTATGAAAAAAAACAATTTTGTAAACATGATTTAACCGATAGCAAATAACATTATTTTATATAAATTGGATTAACCACTTTCAGAATATGGTTTTAAATTTATCGGACACATCTACCTATCTATAATAATTTTGTTTAAAAAGTCACAAATTCCACACAAACGTAAAATTGTGGTTTTAAGGGTTTTTTTAATTTTGTTTCTGAATTTATGTATCAGACAGAAGCTAAAGCTAATCCCATTCCTAATTACGTTCAGGAACTTCGAAGTATCGACGATTGGGGTGGCATAGACCTGTTTAAGATCGCCCAAATAAGCAACAACCGGCCCCTTACTTGTGTGGTCTATCACCTCTGCGAGGTATGTAAAGCGTTCTTAGGGAGTCGACCCTAACTCCCGACAAACTGGGGCAGAGCACTTGAATCTGCTTCTTATCGATCGTTCTCCTTTTCCTTGAAAAACAACCAATGTAAAAAATGTGGGGGCTAATTTTAAGCTAAGATAATTTTTTACAAGAAATGTATTTTATGCAGAAACGCGACATGTTCAATAAGTTCAAACTATCGAAAGACAAGTTTCTTACGTATCTAATGACGTTGGAGGACCACTATAGGAGTGTGCCATTCCACAATAGTGTCCACGCTGCCGATGTAGTTCAGTCGGTGCATGTTCTTTTATCAGCAGCTGCATTGGATGTAAGTTTAATCATTTTCTTAATATACTTAACAAAGTTTTAAACTTGTCTTGGTTGTTTAATTGCTTCGAAGTTTACATAAACCATTATATGATGCGCCGCATATCGTTGTTTCAGATGTTTCAAAAAGACCTAGGCCTTTACTATATGAGCAATTTATTGACCTCAAATACCTGGTTTTATTAACCAACTAAGTTGTATATTTGGTTATGTATCAGGTTTTAGTAAAGCCTAATACTATCCAATATTCTACCTCGTATTGACATTATTTTTCTTCTCAAGACAACTTTGGTTTGGCTTGGTTTGGTCATTGGAAAATTGTCGTAATACAAGTTTGATGTTCTTTTCGTTGTAGAACGTATTTACGGACCTGGAAGTGTTGGCAGCTCTCATTGCTAGCGCAATGCACGACGTCGATCATCCAGGCCTTAACAACCAGTACCACTGCAACAACAGTAAGTCACGCACGCAATCCAGCTGTTGTATGTTTGGTTTAGTGTATTCTGGACACATTACTACGCCTAATGTGTTTATTTTTCGACGTTATACTCCATAGTAAAATGGCCCAGTATACGCTTATCGATTGTGCATTACTATGCAGACTAGACTTCCGTAGGCCTACAGTCACATTGGCATTGGGTTCAGTATTTATCTAATGGCGCATAAATTATTAAAGCCTTTTCCCGCCAGCGGTTTTAGCCAAGTACAAAAACTCGCTCAGGCTATGTCTTTTTCTCATTTAAATATCACACGTGTTTCTCTTCTCGGCCTTCTTCGTCACATTTCTTCAAAAAACTCAAAATCTTGGGCCGTTATCAAGCGGTGCCATTTTATTGGAATAAAATTATTAAATGTTGGTAGTTTTTTGTTTTTGTGGTTGTTTTAAAACAGTTCTACAAAAAGCAAATTAATTTACCCCAATATATGTTCTCCGCAGTCAGAACCGCTTTAGTAGCCACACTACAAACGTATTTTAATTTTTAGTTTGTAAACGTCAGGGACGCACTATAATATTTTAGTTTGTTGGCTGCATAGCTTATAGTAAACATTCGATTTTTTAATAGACACTGAGCTGGCTCTTATGTACAATGACGAGTCAGTGTTGGAAAATCATCATCTTGCTGTTGGCTTTAAACTTATGCAGCAAGAGCAATGTGGATTGTTTGACCATTTTTCCCAGAAACAATGGCAAAGTCTACGCAAGATGATCATTGATATGGTAAATACAAAAAATAAGAAGGTTATAAATTTAGGACGAGCAATGTTTCAACCAAAACGGAATAATAAACAAACTTAGGTCATACCCAATAAAATGCTTTATTACAACTGTATTTGGATAATAAACAATAGTTGGACAATCCGTTGTAACTACCTGATTAGTTTACCAGTACTGCTATGTTACACAGAGAGTTAAATTCCTATCAAAGAGCTTTCAAATATATATATATATATATATATATATATATATATATTTAAGATTGAGTTTTTTCTCTTTTACTTTATCAATGGTATTTACGGCCGATCGTGGTGTTCAAATGAAGAAAATGTTTTGCGATTTTAATATTATTTGTCTTCTTGTAGTACTATGTCATAAATTGGCGCTTTTTGTGAACCAGATGCAGTACTTTCTCGCGTATCTGGTCGAGTTAGGCCACAATCTATTAAAAACGGCAAAAATATTTTAATTCGTAAACTTCAAATACATTTATATACAGAAAAAATAATATAACCGAGTACTTTTCGTCGTCAATTTGAACCCCACCGCAGGCTAGTTGTTTTTCTAACCTGACCTTGTTTGCACGAAATCCTTAATTGATCAACGGATTTAGGTTGCTCCCTCTGAAGGCTCATGGTTGTAACACACAACTTTTTCAATAAAAAACGCATCAAAACGTAGCAGTTTAAAAGAAAGTCTGCACTTTTATTCCCGAAAACCCGCTATCAAACGAATTATTGTGCCGAACATGTGCCCTTGGGCAGGTAATCGGGGATAAATACAGTTTTCGTCATGCATTCATAGAATTTTTACTTTAGCCTCTAATGGAGTAAAAACAGGTGGATTAATAAAAAATAAATCAACCGGGGAATATTAAATTAAAAAAAACCTGATACCACACGAACTACATTATCTGCTGGAAGTACTTCCAACCCGCAACGAAACCCAACCCAAATATTGCGTTTTCTTTATTGTATGAACGCTTGCCGTCTTCGGGCTGGGTCATTGATTGGTAAGCCTTTTTCGTGAAACAGGTTTTATAGTCCGGGCTTAATATGCAATCGCAAATCTTGTTGTACGCGGTATACTTGTTAACTTATTTTTAACCCGGTATCGAACTTCGAATTGCTGTCCAGCACGGTTGTACAAATTAATTCGGCTGTTGACTGTAATGCAAGATTTCAACTTCAGCGAACGTAGGGATATATTCACTACATATAATTATTACCTGCAAAACATTTATATTATTAAATAAATATACTTTGGATTATATACTCGAAAATTTTAAAGCAAAGTTGAGTACAAATGCGGTGTTTTGCAGTTGCTATTTTCGGACGAAATTCTTCAGCGCAGATAACATCAGCACTTACTTTTTCTATCGCAACTGCAAAATATTTAATCCAAAAACAATTACAAAATGTCTTGGGAACAATAACTTTAAGCATAAAGAAGCTGTGAAATATAGGTTTTTGGTTTTTACTGGTTACATGGGTTTAGTGTGTGTCTTGTAAGATCATAGATCACTCGGTCCGATAAAGTTTTTCATTGCCGGGGAAACGAGGTACGAAAAAACAAGGAAACACTATATTAAAGCGGTTTCGTAATATGCATTCAATGTGTATAGCGTAATTAGTTTAAATGTTACTGCTGCATTCCCTACAACACTTGCAAAAAATAAATCAATCAATAAGGTTGACGTAAAGATTTATTAATTAGTATATTGTCACGGCAAATTAATAATAATAATAAAAATGTAAACGGATTGACGTTGAACCAAGTTATTCTTGTTTAGGTTCTGGCCACCGACATGTCGAAGCACATGCAACTTCTTGCCAACCTCAAAACAATGGTGGAAACCAAAAAGGTGGCGAGCTCGGGAGTCTTAATGCTGGACAACTACACCGACAGAATACAAGTACATAGAAATTGAAATTAAAGTTCAATAAATTGAAAGTTGTGCCATATGTAACATGAACTTGTGCTCACAACTACCGACAATTTTTTTATTATATGCTATTCAATTCTTGCTACTTCGTCTTGGCAAACAAATACTATTTACCTTTAAATCGTGGTTAGCATCGATAGTGAAACGGTCCGATTAACGCTAAACATTTATTTTAAACTTAAACTAAATAATGCCTTTTCTCAGCCTTCGCTATAGCCATATCATGTTTCGGCAGCGGCCTGCAAAAGAAATATAACTAAAATATTTGCTTTTTTTTAAAGGATAAAAGTTTAGACAATCAGATTACCACAAATTTAGGCACAAACAACCCGAATGCATTTGGACACGTGTTATGCATAGGTACTGCAGAATATGGTACATTGCGCGGACCTAAGCAACCCGGCCAAGCCAATCGAGATGTACAAGCAATGGAATGAGCGTGTACTCAGCGAATATTGGATGCAGGGTGATGTTGAACGGGAGGCTGGTATCGAGATCAGTCCAATGTGTGATCGACACAACACCTCCGTAGAAAAATCCCAGGTAAAGAATAAGAAGTTAAGGTGGTGTAAATAGGAATCCTGAATAATTTATTTTTCTCACAAATGGTCATTTACGTTTTCCCAAAATAAATTACAAACAAATATTGGGCCCAAAGGGGGGGGGGGAGGTCGCGCCAAAGCAATTCTTAGGGGGGAGTGTACTCAAATTAATATTTAATTTTTTGTAGTGATTTTAATGGTTTCGTTCGGTGTTTATTTTGTTTTTATAATGTCCTGTACTTCTTTACATTAAAGTTACACTATATGTAGTTAAGTGACTAATGAAATAATTCATTAAATTGCAATTTGCTAATTTTTAGTACTTTCTCGGTTTGGGCTATGTTTAGAACAATATGGTATAGTTGTAAAGTTGTGCATATGAGTTGGACAATTGAGTAAGTTATGAACATGCAAAATGCACACTAAAATAAGTTGTTATCGCCTGAATCGATTCACATTATAATATGTCTTGTTCCAGGTTATGTTTATCGACTTCGTTGTCCACCCTCTTTTGGAAACCTGGGCGGACCTGGTGAACCCTCAAGACGCCCAGGATATCATGAACGAACTCGCCTGTAACCGCGAGTATTACGCAAGACTCGTTCCGAATAGGTACATGTTTTTTTCATTTGGTAAAAAATAAAACATCTCAAAACAATGTGTAAGCGACCTTTCTATTTAGTGCGCCACTTATTATCATATTGTGTTTTAGTCCGTCTCAACTAAGCCACTCTAAGTCCAGCGACGAAGGTACTTTGGACGGCAGCGACTCTTCAGACGAACAGGGCGGTGAAGATGAAACTGGGCAGACACCAGTAGCCACTGGCCTGCCAGGACGTTTCCAGTTTCAAATGTCGCTCGAGGAGTCGAACCGAGACGCCGTTTCAACAGCGAAGCAATCGCTAAAACAGGATAACAACAGTACGTCTGTTTCGGGAAATTCCTGAAAAATTAGCTCAGACAGGACATCTTCCCGCAATCACCGCCAGGAAACGGTGGTTCCCTGAGGTAGGACTCGCGATGACTGCTGGTTGAGGTGTGTAGCATTATCCTTTCCTTTGTGGTTGTTTTATTGCTATGTGCCTGCACGGCATGAACGACAGCTGCTTGTCACAGGAGGTATTGCTATCGCTATTTTCTTCATCAAACTTACTATTTTACCACTCCGCGCACCTCTTTTGCCTCATTGTAACTCAAGATTATATTCTTTCACGCGTAAAAAAGCCCTAGTTCACTTATGCGAAATAGGCTGCTCTTTTGTTTCTTTCTATCTTTTTTGGCATTGTGTTTTCTTTTCTGTCGTAACCTCCCTTCAAATCCAAGAACCACACATGCACTGCCATTCCGTCTTTTTATTAAAGGTTACCTTAATTAACGTTTTTGAACTGGTTATCCTGTAATTCTGCGATATTGTCTGTTTAAATCCACGTTTTGATTCAATTTACAACTTGCATATTTTTTTTTAAATCGGTGTGTATAATTTAATGTGACGCTAAACTTGCCTTTTTGTTAATATGAGCTAGTTTTACGTGCAGTAAAGGTAAAATTAAGTTTTGATTAGCTCATCATACCAAGATCATCTTAACCTCTCGCATTTTATCATTTCATTACAACTTTCTAATTTGATAGATACGTTTAAAATTTTTGCCTGGTATGTTAAATTATCTATACTTACACCGTTTATTGTGGGTATGTGACGTAATATTGCAAATCGTTCATACCGCTTTTGGTCTTCAATCTGTGTGCAATTCATTCGACTGGCGCCAGCTTTGTGGTTGTTCTTATAGCTTCTACTCTCCGGCCGCCCTTATTTGTGAATTATCGTGGTTACATCCAAACCGAGTGCTTGTACGCTGCGGTCACTGTGACAATGGTTCGAAGCTGTTTTTTCTCCCTCGTTGTATATAACGAGATATCTTATGAAAGTAAGAAAACAGAGAATTAGCTACAATAATTCTGTTTTTGGATCGTCGTTCAGATTTACTTTGAATATAAAACTGTTTTTTGTTATCGTGTTAGTCCGATAGTGTAGGTAGGGACGTAATATTGAACCGGAAAAAAACGAGTGAACCATTTCAGTTCCTGTGAAGGGATTCTTTTTCGGCGAATTTTTCTTGCATATGCTGGAGCCTCTTCTATCCCACATTTCATGAGCCACCTTGTGCACTGGTGCAATCCGCGTGCACTATATTTGGAATATATCAGGTGCTGAATGTTTAATTATACCTAGGATCAACGTACATAACATGTAGTAACACAACTTTTTTAATAAAAATCAGTTTAATAATCTTTTAATGCTGCAATCACTTATAAGGACAAGAGTTTTACCGCTTGTCTTCTGTTTGTAGTTAACGTCATCATAATTATTTGCACAATTATTATTTATTAAACACAGTTATTTTCGTACCATATTTTCTATTGCAGACTGGCATAGTTTTTCCTGTGGCCGATTTAAATGTTAAACTACTTTAGATGCCGAATATCGAAATAAACAACCTGTTGCCGCCCCAAATCCACTTGTTGGATAATACGGAAGCTAAAAGTTTTATTTTGTCATACTGGTAATTCTTCGTTATTTTGTTCTGTTTTTGCATTGTTTATCTGATGTTCCTTTGTTTGGTTGTGTAAGTTTACGGGAAAATAAAAGCGTATAAATATTTGTATTTTTTAATCATAGATATCAAAGTATTGTTATAACTTGCCGTAGAAAGATATCTATGTTGCTTTAGCAACAATCAGTGTTGCGGTCAAAGTTACACCTATCAACTTGCAAAGCGTCTTTGTAGTTAAATTTGCTCTGATCATGTCCAGAATCATGATCTTAACATAGTTAGTTCGTTTATGTTGTATTGCCATCTATGGATTGTCAAGACATTAACTATTTTGTGTTGATTGCAGGCAAAAAGTAATAATTTTGTTTTGGTAACGCTTAAAAACTTCTAAAGTGAAGATTTGGTTCTTGTTTATTATTTATCAATAAAGGTTAGTTTTAACCATACGGCTTTAACGTATAGCAAAGTTTTTACTAGCTTTTTCTGAACGTTAACTGTACAAACCGTAAATTTAATTGACATAAGCCTACCAACTATGTATGGCATGTTTTGTCACAATGGATTTGCTGTTATTCGTTCTGCATAAACCTATACCTCTTCATGAAGTATAATATAAACTGGAAAAAAGAAAAATGTAATCCTTGAAACTAATTGAACGGAAGTCCAACCTGTTAATTAGAAATCCCAGAGGTTTTAAAAAGCCTACCAGGCCTAGCTAAGACTTGGCCTCTACAGCAGTGCTTTTCAACTTTTTTGCTGAAGTGGAACCCTATGGAAACATTTCACTGGCTCGAGGAACCCCAGTGTTATAAACCTACTATGTTCTTTCCCTAGGCACACAATCACAGTCAAATGCTCTTTAAAAGGTCACTAAAAGAAAAAAAAAGTTCGTTGCAAATATTCTACACTAGAATCTACTTAGGCCTACACATCATTGTCCTAAACGTGTACTTCGAGACAAAACTATGCCATAGTTATAAAAAAGTATTTTTACACAAAAGGATTTTTTACAAATTTTATGGCTAAATATGTCAATATAAGGTGTACAAGTGCGAATCGAAGTGATAATAAATAAAGATTGAAATGAAATACTTCATTTTTTGCTGAGGAGGAGTTGATAGTGTTTGGGGTTATGTGGAAGAAATATGAAAAATATTTTAGAACCATTGCACTAGTCACTACACTTAAAGAAGATTGTCATTTAAGCAAACTATAAAATTATATATTTTTAACAAACAGTATTCCCTCCCCAATTTCTTCCCAAAAAAATGTTCATCCACAAATTAAAAATACCTCCTTTCGTGAACCAACTGCTCCCTTTAAAATGGAATTGTAATATTTTTGCATGACTAAGCGTCAGGTGAGAGGGGCTAAGCTTTTAATAATCATTGCTACCGGTACCTTAAAAGTCGCCATAACTTTGCGATTTTTGCCTAAGCTTAGAAATCATTTGAAAAATACTTTATAACGTAGCCTACACTAGTTACGAGACGGTAATGTCTAATCCAGGAGTCGGCAACCTAAGGTCCGCGGGCCGGATCCAGCCCGCCGCCTCTTTGACAAATCAGACACGAGTCTATTCCACATACTTTTTGACTATTTTAAATACGTAATTCCGAAAAAATTTAAGAAAAAAAAATGTTATTCTACGTCCGATTTGTTTACTTTCTCAAGCTGCGTAGCGCAAAAAACGGAAAACGTAAACATTTTTTTAATTTTCGGCAATGTAGGCTTAATAAAAACAAGAAATTTAAAAGAAATACCGGTATACCAAAAAAATCGCAAACACTGAACTAGATTAACTTTAAATGTTATCGCGTTCCCTCAAAGTAGTTTTATGACACTTTTTAGTGGTAGATATGGATGACGACGTGTGAACTGTAATTTTAAACCAAACAAACGATTTTTTGCGCTTTGCGTCAACTCTTTACTGCCTCTCTAAATGTAATTAAACACGTTTTTAAGTGCAAACAATATCCGAGGCCCGCCTGATTCACATTTGTTCTAACATTGTAATAACACAATTCTTAGTTATCATTTGTGCGGCTCGCAGAGACCTTTCTAAGTTGGTTTTGGCCCGCGACTAGAAAAATATTGCCGACCCCTGGTGTAATTCAACAAAAAAATTAAAAATGCAATATAGCAAAGGGCATGATTGGCTTTTTGCTTAGATTATTAGAGAAGTCGAAACTTATTTAATTACTCGGACAAATATCTGCCGTCGAACAATATATCGCAACTTTTAGAAGAGCTTGCGTTCCCAACTTACTCTTGTAAATTAGTTGCCTATTATTTGAGTTTATTGCTCGCTCAGATGGCAGATCCTATTTCTAGTGTCATGAACTCCGCTATGCGACGTCGTGGCAGCATGTTTGACGGATCGCTGGCTCGTTTAAACCCTGTCGGTTCCAGCACACGGACGTTTGGGTAAGATAGGACTATTTTGCCAATTGGTTTGTGGCCACGTTAACTTTAACATAGCGGTCAAGGGTACACAACCTTCGGCGGTTGACCGTAACTACTAATTCAGCTGAATACTAATTCAGCTGAATACATGTTTAAGAATACACAAGTGTTGGCAGCCTTACGTTGATACAAACTTGTTTTACTTGTTGCGGAAATGTCACTTCTCTAACTGGTCTAATATTACGCGAGTTTTTATGTTAGACATCTGTCTCAAGCTTCCTGGTTTAGATTGGCAAACATCAGTGTGGGAAAGCGATGCGAAAATATTTCCGGCATAAAGAATACAAAATAAATAAGCTGTAGCATCAACGCAAAAGCGATATTTTTACCTAATAGTTTTTTAAAGGCAGAAATTACTCCATTGGAACGCTAATCATGGCTAAAACGTTACTTATTAATTTGTTAGCGGTTTGGTGCCGATACTACCCTATAGGTATAAATGCCGATACTAACACTTAACTTTGAGTAACGTCTCAGATTCAACATTATAGGGCATCCCACTGCCGGCCGTACAAACTTGTTTATGCGGCCGTCAAATAGCTAAAATTGTGCACCATTGAATCATAGTTGTATAAATCTTCAATTACCGAACATTGGTTGATCGTTTAAGGCAGGTCCACGATAAAATTTCAGTTTTAAACCGGTCCGCAGTGCCAAAAAAGGTTGCCGACCTTTGCTTTAACACGCTTTACGAAAGAATTTATACCAGAAGTAGGCTAAGGGTGTAAAAACTAATGTAGAAAGCAAGCAAATGAAAAATATTATAACTGTATTGCAGTAGAGACTATTGTTTCGGGAGGAATATTTTTAGTAATGCTGATTAATAGAAAAGTAACATATTTTTTAAACCAATGAAACTGTATCGGTTCAAAGAAATTAAATTTATATTTTGTTAACATAACTGCAGAGAGGATCCAGTAAGTGACAGTTTTCTGATCAAAAAGCTCGCAACTCGACTCCAAAACACGTACAAACTAGAACCAGACCAAAGGTTCGAATGTGGAAAGGTCCAAGCAATTGCTGAACAAGTTCTCATTGTAAGTTGAAGTATTTTAAGAATTGGCAAACTCTTTAATGGTGAAAATAACGGCCCAAATAGACGTAAAAAGCGGCATGCTTTATTGTTCACTGATGGTGGCATGAGCATTTGCCGAAACGTTTGAACAATTAAGCATGTCGCTTTTTACGTCTATTTGGGCCGTTATTTTCAACATTAAAATTATGAACAGATCCGTATATAGTGTTGGAAAACTCTTTATATGTCATTACTATAGGGCCCGCAAAAGTCAATAAAATTTTTTAAGGGGCTCGTCTGTCCACAATTCAAAGAATAAAGTTGTTTTCAGCACCTAGGGGACTGTTTGTTAGAAGTTTATAGGTTAAAATAAAGTTAAAATTTACAATAAAGTCAAAATTTTGTAATAAAGTCAAATTCGTCTAATTATTGCTTTTGACAAAGTTTTTGTGTTTCTTGAGAGTAATTTTTTGTAAAAATCGTCGTGAAAGCATTGTAAATCAGGAACTGCGACACAATTAAAACATATTTACCCATAAAAGCAGGAAATATGTCACACTGCCCACTTGGTTCAGCAGTAACTTTTATCGCAAATTGTCCATTTTTTATTTATTGTTGCGTATTTAAATAATGCCTATAAAACACTTCATCTTCATTAACGTAGTCTTTTCGAAGATCAACCGTTCGCATTTTAGAAATAGCCTACTGACATTCTGTAATACAAAAATGCCTAAGCAAGTTATATTTATCGCCAAAAAAACCAACGCACTTTTTATAATCCATAAAAACCTTGACTTTTCGAAAAAAATATTACGTTTGAGACTGAATTAGACAAAATATGGTGTTTGGGTAACTGGCATCAATTCAAGGGAGAACTGTAGCCTCTACAAATAAGCAATTTCGTTAGGTTAAAACAAAGTTAAAATTTGATAAAAATAAAGTTAAAATTTTTTTTTATTTAGGTTAAAATAAAAATGACCCTAGTAAGGCGTTTTTTTTTGGCCGAGAAAGGTATTTTTTTATAATATACAAGTTAGGTAAAATCATTTATAAAATGCAAAAAAATATCCGATTTGGTCACTTGAAAAGTTAAAAAAAAAGTGGTTCAGGTTCGATTAATTATTTTTCGTGTAAAATGAACTTCGACTTCCTGCTTGAGACTATAGCTGCGAAGTTCGGCCGCGGACCCAAACAACCGCGTTAAGTTGAAAGCCATTGTCCATTTAATGTCGCATATAGTTTGCAAAATGTATATCACACATTTTCAACAAAAGCCACGGCTGAGAAACCGAAGACACAATAGGGAAAGAAATGCTATGATATTGTGGCAATAACATACAAACAAAATAGCTCGCTTGCTTTTGAAGGGGTTTTGATTAAAGCAATTTCACAACTACATTTTGCTTTGAATAATTTTTGAACACACAAATTCACACAGAAAGTAAAAAAAGTTATAACATAAGATTTTGCACGTCACTTATGTCTTTTTACGTAACACAAACGATATAGCCTAGCCCTAGTACTTGTCAGAATTAAAATTGGCTAGTACCGTTCTTGTCAGAATAAAATACACTGTACAGTGTACAAATAAATAAAAACAATAGCTGATACGAAAAACTGACAATTAATAGACCAAACAAGAAAAACATAAATAGGCTACAACAGTGTACATATTTCGCTTCAATAATTTGCATTGAATATATCTCAGGATAAATTTGTTTTCCCGTATTTCTAAGAAGCGTTTCTTGTAAATATGTTTAGCTGTTTTTGTGTGTAGAATTTTGTTGCATTGACATTGCATATGGTGTTAAAGCGGCCATGTGCTTTAATCGGTTGCTAGTGAGTTTAGCGATTATAAAATCTATACAAAATTTTTGACACACGCGTGAAATCTGTTCCATTTTTATTAGGATGTCGAACGTTCTCTGAACACGCGTTGATTGTTGTCAGATTGCGACTTGTAAAAGCTTAAACAAACCCAGGTTACTTCCTGTTACCCAACCACAGCAGTACATCAACTTTAATTTCCAGCGCACCTTTTTGTATTGATGTCGTTTAAGTCTGAAATGTAAATTTAAAAGCCGTATCATGTAAAACATAGACACAAAATAATTTCCAATAACATGTTGACGAGTAACAAACGTTTCAAGCAACATCATTTCCCCAATTATAGACTTCAAAATGCCGCAAACGTTCATGATTTTGACAAAAATTATTCTGGTTTTTAGTCCCCTAAGTAAATCTATGACAATATGTATCGAGATTGCTGGACATTTAAATCAGCCTAATTGGCTAATCGAAATTGTAGAATTGAAAAATGTGTTACCTAAACTAGATCAAAATCCTTGTTTCTTGGAACCTTTTATATAATAAATTAACAAACAAACCTTCAATTAAAATTTGTTTCACGTTTAGGCTCTTTTTCACCTAGATTCATTAGGCCAACTATACGGCAGAGTGATGATAGTGCCCACATAAGCCAAGTAATATTAAAACAAAAATATAATTTAAAACCATGAATTTCAGCTGTAAATGGAATTTAAACACGAGTAGTTGCCATGTTTCTGTTTTCACATTTTACTGATACCTTGATGTTTCTTTATAAAAAAATACAGCGTTTGGATTGTGTTGTGCATCGAAATACGTCATTAAACCGTGGGCTACCAACCATTGTGTCTCTAAATTCTTCGACGGGAATTTACTCCACTAGTTAACAGGGTGTTATGTTTTTTGCATAATAACACATTACAATCAATAGCTTAAAACACAACTTATGTTGCGTTACAGGACAGCCTTGAAGACACTGAATACAACTTGGCTGAATGTCGGCAGGCGTGCAAATCAATATCTGACAAAATAATCAAGGCGATACAGAATCTGGGCTACAAAAGGTAATAACGTAATTTTCATGGTCATATTTTGTGAAATATTTGAATATTATTACTTTATTTGGATTTATTCGTACATCATTTAGAATCTATTTAATTGTTATGTAGGGTGCCCTAAGTTTAAAAAGTTCGGGATCAACTGCCATAGCCATAATGTCATTGAGACCGATCTTCATCTTAACTTTGCACATCAAATTTGTTGGGTGTTATGTATTGCGCCTTTTTGGTGTACTCTGTTGTCATCACATCGACCACAACAAAGTCTACATTAAATTTCCTGCCTCGCGTTCCCAGGAACCTGCCATAGTTTTTTGAGGATTTAAATCATGAGAAAGGGTGGGTAATTATTTAGAAAAGAGTGTCGCATGAGAAACAAAACTGTATCGGGTTTGGAGGGCCGTACATGAAAGGGGGTCTAAAATACACACAATATAAAGTTTGACTCCTAAAAAACTGCAAATATCCTTGTTTAAACAATATGACATGGTAGTAATACATGACGATGCTCTACAAGTTTAGTTTATTCAGTAAAATACTTATAAATAAATAAAAACGTAGGGCTTTGCTTTTACTTATTAAAGTATTAAAATATGTCGCGGGCCGGATTAAATTGCTTGGCCAGAGTTTTCCCAGGTCTGACAAAAAGCATCATCATTTGGGCAACGTATATAACTAAAACAAATCTAAGTGATGGTATTTCTTATTTTGCATTTGCAGATACAAAATTGTAGCTCTTGTCCACATTGGGCAGTTGAAAGACCAGGGCATCAGAGTGGGTAGCAGATGCTTGTGGGACGACAAGCGGGACAATTGGGTATGTGCTTTCTATGAGGGACGAACCCTCTGGGCCACCGCAACAGTTTACGGGATCTACTATGAGTAACTGCTTGCTGCGGTATTTGTTATCAGGGTAGTTGTGTTTCTTCTGTGTTTCGCCACTTTGACAAATAAATTATTTAAAACAAAACTAGGCTTTCCAGGATAAACTATCAAATCAAGATCGCCTTTGTTGTCTGTTCTTTAGAGACACCGTTATCTGACAAACAACAACTTGGTTAAAACAGAATTCCAACCTCTAGTCAGTCTAGTGAAACAAACTCGACTTTCTTTTTGATAAAGATTGCAAATAATGCGATAAATTTCCATCAATGATTCACAAATATTTCCGCGCCCAATCATTGTATGTGTAACTTACCGAATTCCATCGCAGTTAAAAAGGTAACCAAAAACTGCAGCTAAATTTGCGTTCAAAGATGTGGCTGACTATTGCTAGGTAGCATAATTATACTTAAATTATTATGCCACGCGAAAAAGACAAATATGTCTAAACATTGGAACCCCATTCTGCCACTTGTTGTTGCTATATTCTGCACATGTAACCAATTTTACTAGTATGTAAGTTTTACTTAGATTTACTACGTACATGGTTTAGCTTCCATTTTGGAAGACTGTTAAACCAAACATAATTGCAATTGATTACTTAGTTGTATCTCGCGAATTCTAAGAAATACCAAGTTCTAATAGGCGAAATATCAACCTTAAAGATATATTTTGCGAGCTACTTAAGTTTTCATAATTTTTTTCCATTTACGCAAGTAGGCTATTAGTATCCACTGACTTTGCTGCGTAAGGTTGGGGATGTCGCGAGTGTGTCGTCAAGATTCCGTCTCTTCTTCCTCTGTATCATTCATCCTGTGTGTGGTTCTACGGCACAGTTAACAACTATATTTATTTGTAATCAGTGGTAGATCATCGGTAAACTCGTCAACGAAATCCAGCCTGGTCGTAGAAGCTGATATCGCCTGACTGTAAATTGAATAATAGTTGTGATCAATATAAAATATTAAATGAGAAGCATTTTATGACTAAAAGTAGCTTTATCTTTAACGTTTCCAATCGCCCGCATAGCGCCGGACACGCATGGACAATGTCAAGACGTTCCTCCAGTTCCTGTATTTTATTCAGGAAGTTAACCTCCTCAATAATGATCATCCGCATCCTGGTCGGCTTCCTCACAACAGAAAATGGGGTGCAGCGATGCTCAGGGTCACCCTGAATTCTGAACAACTTCTCCCTTGTCAAGGCTCTCTGCATGTTTCCTATCCAATCTTCCTCTTTCTTCTTATCTCTTTTATTAGAGTCATGAAACGTTAAAGACTGTATTGGAATTGGAATCGACTTAATTTCGGGGAGCATTTTTAGTCAATTTTTTTGTTTAATTTGATTCTTAAGCTTACAAAGCTTTAACATAGGTTGTGGCGAATTGCTTATCTGTCACAGTTTTGATTGGGTGTCCACCTTAACTTATATCTTGTGATTGGCCGATACACGAAGTATACAGAGACAGAACCAGCTTTGCCTGGTGCCCAAGGCTTGTTGGCGACCAAAGTTCACACGGTACTATGGGTGCTTGCACTGGACAATTTGGAGGTACCGGTGCCAATTTTCTTCCATATTTTGATTGTGTTTGGCGCCGCCAGTTTGGAGTGACATCCAGGAGCATTCCTTTATTGGTTTTTGGCATTTGTAAGAAAGGGCGATCTGTTTCCTGTTGATTTTTTAAGCCTGCCTGTTGTGTGCCGCAGTCAGGATGTCAATTTTCTTTCGTCGGGAATTGGTGACGCTTTCTTTCTTTGGTAGTTTGTCAAATGCTTATTATGTTTTCGTCAACATGGGGAAGTATTTTTGCTCGGTGTGCTACCAAGATTTATAAAGAAGAAAGATTTTTCCTGTGTTGGATTTTTACAATCTGCCTTCTTCGCTCGTCATTATGCATCCACTTTCGCCTACCACCTCCTCTTCAGGGTAACGCTGCCAATCCTCTTCAGTTGGAGTTTGTTTGAAGCTTCTTCTTTTTTAGTAGTTTGTTCACTGCTTTTATGGTATCGTCATTGCTAAATTTTGGAATTTTGACGAACGGATGCTTATTTTCTTTTGGACCATTTCTGAAGCCAGTATTTGTATTCATGGGCAAGGGTTCTTAGCAGTTCAGTCGATCCTAAATATATAGTGATAATTACATCAGACTTAATAGTACTGGGCGCAGTGTTTTTGCCACTATAGAAGTTTGTCCGTTTCCCTTTACTTCTCTAAAGTACTTCGTTCAGCCCTTGCTGAAAGAGTAGGCCTAGTGGTTTGTGTGCCTGTTAAACTTCGACCTCTTTTGGCGATCGCAGCTTACGAACCGTCTTAAAAGTGTTTTGGATGAATGCGGTTATACATTGTGGATTTTCTAAGTTTTTATTACGGCCGTATGCTTTTTAATTGATTTACAGACTTGAGTTTGAGTTCTTCTAGTGCTTACGGTTGAGCTACTGAATGCTATATAGTTTGTTGTAGAAACACGCATGGCAGCACTTTCGGAAGTCTGCTGAGTCGAAATTTGCACTAAGAGAAAACGGCGTCCTAAGTCTGAGTATAGGCGGACACAACAAAGTGACTTTATGCATTTCGAATCGTGTCCAATAGTTTGGCTAGAAAGAAACAGTTGTATAAATGATGGTTTCTAGGAATATGGGTGACAGGGGTTGGAATACGGATGCCAGGGTTGGAATTGTCTTTAGGATTGGATTTATGCTCTGGATGTGGGCCGGCCTGAAACAATTTATGGTGATCTGGGTTGGAATTTGCGTTGCGACAAACTGCAAGGTTTGGTTGGCGAAAAATGTTGCTTTAAAAATTTAATCCGAATAGAATTGGTCCTGATTCCGGGTATGCTGGTCAGCGTAGAGACGAGTGACCTTGTCGGGTTAGCTGACCAGGTTGAGTAGGTGTGGGTATAGTTGGACGTTTTACAAAGGATTTGGCAGGTTGGATCGAGCAGTGATTAAAGGATTAAAGACCTGGTGCGGTGATTTGAGTCCATCCTGGATCTTTTTACTGGTGTTTGTTGACTGGACGGGGTAAACCTGCGATCCTACAGATATGTGGGTAAACAGGTCATGCTATGCATCACGACATTTTCGATAGACCGAACCGTAACCGAACCTGAACCGTTTTTTGAAAGATTCTAAGAGCCAAACCGCAACTGAACCGAATATTTTGAACGAAACCTGAACCACAACTTCTATTTAACAGAGTAAAGTTATGCCATCTTAGAAATTTTATAGAAAAAAAAAGATTACTGATTAGATAAAACGTTTATTTTTTGTTTTTCAGAAATTTTAGTAAAGAACTGCTGTTTGTTTACGTTACGTAACTCTACATTTATTGACCCACATTTTCATCGCATATTGCATCCGAACCGGAACTCTATAAATCGGTTTTGAAAATAAATTTAGTCCAACCGGAACTTTTAAAAGGCTCGAAACCGAAACCGGAACTGAACCGGTTTCCGAAACAATCCTTTTAACCGAAACGAAAAGAATAACTATCTAAATCCAAAGTCTAGTCTTTTTGAATAAATGACAAATCAAATCCTAGTCAAAGTCATCAGTTACCGAAGTCAAGTCCCAGTTAAGTCCAATTTAAAACAACACCAAGTCACGTCCTTGTCATAAACATAAAACGTTAAATTATATTGGAATGGTTAAACTTTGCGATTATGACCAATAACTGAACCGAAAAAAAAGAAAAAGGCAACATATAGAAAACAATTGTTTTATGTGCAAAAATTAGGATAATTAGCACAATTTTATACAAAACACTTAAAGAAACAACATTTTAAAACAGTGACTTAAGTCAAGTCAGTGCTAGGTCTTTGCTAATTTTATTAATTTAAAATATGCTAGGTCTTTTGCTAATAAGTATTTCAACTGTTTACATATTTTTGTAAAATAACCAGCGTCTTGCTTTTCTTTGGCCTTCTAATGGTTGTTGGTCCTTTTGATATGCAAAAAATCAAATAAGGATTTTTATGCATGCAAGCTAAAAAAGTTTAGCCTGTAGCAAGGTTTGTACCCCCGACCTGAGCCATGTCGTAAATCAATATACCAACTGCGCCACCCCCCCTGAAGGGGAGCAATCTAGAAACAACACTACAGCTACTGCTTAATGTATCCTGTTTGTATGCACAAGGTATTCTACAGCTAAACTGCAATCTGGCCTTTCAGGAAGATTTATCTATTCTGGCCTTAACTCAGGGGTTCCCAACCTTTTTACAATCTCGTATTTGGTATTTTTCAAATAGGCCTACATAACAATCAGACAGCATGAAAATAGAAAAGTTAACTCTTCGTGCCGCGTAGCGCGAAAAAAATTGCTCGGGATTGATATATTGGTTTACATCGAGCTGATTTTGAAAGACATATTGTGAAAAAAAACGCAGTAATCGTTTTTAAAAAAGTTTGATGGCACACAATGCAAAGGCTATTTACTGCAAATGATTATAAATTGGCGCAAAAACGTCTGAGTTCTCCCCAATTAGCAAAACGCAAAAAATATTTCGTAATTTGCGCAAGTGAAAAATGTTTTCGTAGTTTTGTTGTTAAAATTGGAACACAATTTGATGAGATAAGACTAAACACAATCCGAATTGACCGTAATAAATAGCAAATATTGTCCCCAAATTCGAGAACATATATTAAAACATAAGTAGCCTCAAAGTTCGCAAATCGCAAACTTATGATTCATTTTTCTTTAATTGCCGTACTTCTCTGAACATGTGTACTTTTGATGTTATGCATAAGACAACATACAAGCAGATTTAACAACTAACGCAACATGGAACTGATAAAATCGTTATAAAAGTTAAATATTGGAGTAGAGCTTGAGCCCAACTAAGAAGTGCTTGGCGCCCCCCGGTTAAAAACCACTGATGTGAACGACTATTTTGATCGAATCATACTTTTACCTATTTTTAGCTTACAACTAGCATTTTTCAATGCGATTTGTAGATTAAGCTATAAAACAGATGATATCTATCAAGAGCACCTATTTGACATAATTAAACCCCTCTGTCCTACAGCGTTGAATGGCTTTTTAAAGCACCAGTGCTCTTTGTTGACAATTCACATGACCTGTATTTTGAAGCTCGTAATGGTACGAAACAGCAGGGATAGTTACGTAACAATGAATAGGCTTCAGGATTTTTTTGTTGGGAAAAAACAGAAAAACAAAATATAAAAATTGTGAATTCTGGTTTTTGTGAAAAAACTGGAAACTACTCGCGTACCACCTGAAATACCTTCGCGTACCACAGGTTGGGAACCCCTGCCTTGACTGAAGAAAAATCCTTCATAGTTCGATTTCGGTTAGCCCGACCATGGCTTTCAGTGTACCTTTAGTACCATTGTTAAGTTTTATTAGGTAATGGAAAGCGAACTCTTATTTTGCAACAAAGGGTCTCATAAAAAACTGGAAACGTTCGGTGAAAATATGAGTAATTACACACAAGTTGTCAGTTGTCCCTGTCATAACAGACAAGTGTTTGGTGGAGAAGATATCAATGAAACTTACGGTGGGAATTTCTTTATACAGTAGAATACAACTTACAAGCATAAGAACCAATACATTTATTTATTAGATTACAGTAATTCATACTTGCTTGTGCGCTTGCACTTGTGTCTTTATTAAACGTGATCGAATAACTTTAAAATGTGGGATGTACTTCTAACAAAAATTATAAAGAAATAAAAACTTTATTTTTACATCGAAGAAAACCATGCTAGGTTTTTAGCAAATAAGCTGTGTGTTTATACTAATGTTGAATTGGACGCAAAATGCTCCATCGATTCATGATGTCATGTTTTTTCAGTATTAACCAAAACGACAACCTGTTGAAAATACGCTGGTGCAATGACAAAAATTTAAGAAAAAGATAAACATCGTAAAGAAATCTGCAAACGATTTCGAACAAAACAGGGAAGGAAATGACAGTGCGAAAATTAACAATGTTATAGCCATAAGAGAAATGTCTCTTATCTGTAACTTATGTCAGCTAAAAAGGCAAAACACCTGTTTAACTTCTAACAATAACCAAAGAAACAATCGGGAATCAAAACTATTAAATACGATTTTAATGGAGCAACGTTTTAACCCTTGAACAAATTTCCTTTGCAAAATACGGAGAAGCCCGTTAGAAAGAAGTGAGTTGTCAAGCAGAAGGTCTCAGTGTGCCAGCATCAACACGAGTCGGGTTGTTACCCTTTAAAGAGTTGTCATGACAATTCAGTTATGTTGCGACGTCAGAGTTTTGTCCGTTTTGCGCTTCAAGAGAAGAACCAGTAGTTACAGGATCTCCGCAAAGTGTTGCTGCTTGTGAATCGGTGTTTTCCGAATGGCATTCGACTTGCGACTGTTTTGGGCAGGAGGCAACATTCGCGGAGCCCGAGTTGTCCTTTTCCAAATCGTTTCGTACCACGCAGTCCGATGAAGTGTCGCTTGACAAACCCGATTTTACGTCCAAATTGTTTTTTGAGTATTGTGGATTTTTTTCCAAGTCTTTTCGCTTTTCTTCGAGCTGTTTTTGATGTAAAATTCTATACTCGAGAGCGCGATGGATCTGTTCAGCATCGTTAATAGCGGCCTGCGACAAAGAAAAGAAAATATATACGTTACGATCCGGCCCAATGTTTCTCGATTTGAGCCTTACAGCGATTGCGAATTCTGGTGATTCTAAGGCAACTTCAACTAAAACATACATGAAAAAAAGGTTTTATACGGTTTTCCAAATGATAAATATAGATGTATTACATTCGAAATTAAGTTTTTAAAATAAGAATTCAAAGCAAATAAAATCTTCTGCTGTTATACTGATTAGTGCCTTTTAGCTGTTTTCTTACCGTTATAAGAAAAACGCCAATCTTTCCATCGCCAGTTTGAGCTGATACACGAACAGACTTTTTGCTTGCTTTATCTACCGTCATTTGTGACCATATCTTTGTGTTCAGTACCAACCTTAGGCTTCCGTGAGTCCGCATCACTGTATTCATATTAACAAAGGCTAAAATAGCATGTTTAGGCAACACGTATTTAGGCTACAGGTGTCGAACAAATTCTAAAATAATTCGATACATAAAAGCACTTAATTACGTACTATCAGGGAACAACACGAATGTAACATAAAATGGTGTATCTTAACGGAATACTAAAAATTACAGCAGTTGTGTGATAAATAAAGTTTAAAATGTGCAGTAAAATATAAACATGTATATTGGCCAAGCGACTTGAACAGTCCTGGTTTTACAAAGTATAAATCACTTCAAACCTCACTGATCCAGCGTTTAACTCGGGTTATCCAACTTGAGAAAAGTGGCAAGAACTTTTTTTTCTTAAAAACCGCTGATACTTCACTAACCTAATCGCGACTGGAAGTGTACGTCGTCGTCCGAACACTTGCCGTCGTTTAGGTGAAGTATTCCCACACCTCTCTCCAGCCAGTTTTGGGACACATCTTCGAATTGATAAAGCTTACATTGCATCTAAACGAAAAATAATGGTTGAAATCTATTATTTTTTTGTGTGTTGATCAAAAGGAAAATGCCACTAGGCCTTCCCTAAATACTATATATGCTTTGCCTTTTTCAACTACGCAAATGCTGTTTTTCTTTGTGCGATAAGTATTTCGCTTCAGAGTCATTTAAAAAAATATTTGCCCATTTAACTTTTTTTCGACTTTGAAGGTTTTCTTTTTTTAAATGTGAAAACAAAAACGAATTACAATTTTGTAACGGCTTTTTGCAATTTTTTTAATTACAACCGAAAATTTTCCGCCTTTACCTAGGACTTTAATCATGCGAACGGTGTAGTTTAAAAAGGGATACATTTTCAGTATTTTGGTAAAGACTATACAAAATTATTTTTATGGATTATTTTTGTTTTATTTTTATCCCATCTTATAAAAAAGCCCAATTATTTCTTGCCCTAATTATCCACAAATTTTTTTTTTAATTTTTGATTACTTTCCAAAAAAATTTAAGGGTTAAATCTAACTTATTTTCCCGAAATTGCAACCATCTTTACAAACAAAACAGTCATTTCATTTGTATTATAAATGTGATAGGTTTGCACTCTGGAATCCCACTCTCCCAAAAAATCCTTTAAACCTCTGTTTACCACACCTAGGGCCGAATGCACCAACATGGATCAGATCAAACTTGGATCAGTTGATCTTAGTTTGATCCTTTGAGGCACTTGGTATGCACCAAACTACGATCAGTTGAGCCGCGCTTGATCCGATCAAAGTGAATTATGGAAACGAGATTTCGGTGCTTTCCCCGTAAAATTTTTTTCTTACATCTTGTCAGCTAACAAAGTTAAAGTAAATATGCCCCGCTCAACAAATTTTAACGATTTCGAAAATAATTTACTCATCCAACTAATTGACAATTATAAAAATGACATAGAATGCAAAAAACTGACTGTGTAACAGCTGCTGCAAAAACTAAGGCGTGGGAAAAACGTAGCGAGACCTTTAATGCCAAATCAACCAATACAAAACGGAATATAGGACGAATATAGGGCAGTTTCAGGTCCTCTGGAAAAACTTTAAATCGAGGGCTAAAAAGGAATCGGCTTTTGTCAGAAGAGAGCGTTTCCTCACAGGTGGAGGGCCACCGCCCGCTGAAGATGCTCAGTTGCAAAAAGTTGAAGGTATGGTGATATTTTATATTAAAAGGCAACTTCAACCAAACACACCACTATACTATTTGTAGTGTTGAAGTTAGGGTATCTTGTGATACAAAAACTTTCTGTTTAAATTAGGAAACTCTAAGCAAAATATATAATACTTTGTTGTAACAATAATGTTAAACTACAACATTTGAACTATTGGCCAACAATGAAGCATACTTATTTTACAAATAAAATTAACTATCAATATGTTTTGTATTTGGCAGCAATGATATCAGGTCAAATTAGTCCTTTGAAAAAACAATTTGATGATGATTCAATACCCGAACTTACAGCGACAGACACTGGAGAACCATTAACTGTTCTTTACGTAGATCAAGGTATAAACTGCTTCACAAATTTTAGTTTGATATATTTTAGCTACAAGTCAAAAATACAAATTTTAGTGAGTTGTTAAGTTTTATTTTATTGCTAATAATAATTAGCTTTGTTTTGGATTAGATATACAGCGAAGCAGTTCAACGTCAGTGCAAGACAGTCCACCAGTAAAAAAAGTAAAACAGTCAAAAAATATTATCGCCCAGAATGATATCAATGCACTAAAAAAGGAATTTTTAGAAACAGTTCTAAAACAAAAACAAGAAAGGCATACTATGAAGATGAAAATTTTACAGCTAAAACTTGAAAGGAAACTCAGAAATCAAGCAGATGAGACTAAAGACCATTAGGATTTGAACATTTATGCGGAACTTTGGAATTAGTTATTAGTAAACATTTAAATTAACTCACCATTAAAAGAAATGTTAATATTGTCTAATTGCATGTTGCATTTTACCATTTGTCATGTTTTCAATATGTTTGGAAGATCATAGATTTCATCATCAGACAGGCCTACATCCCCTCTTCTACGACAATAATTATGCAGACAAGCTGTTGCGATGATTATGGTAAAAAATTCTCTAGTTTTGTGTGAACTGGTATTGTTAAACAACAAAATCGTTGCTTCCACACTCCAAACATCCTTTCAACTATGTTTCTGGTTTTTATGTGTGCTTTATTATATAGTTTTTCTTTATTACTAACAGGATTGCGCAATGGAGTCATCATGTAAGCGCGGCAAGGATAACCACCATCACCAAGCAAAAGTCCTTTAAATATATTATGTTCGAGTTGATAACAGATTGAGCTGTTGTCAAAAATTCTGCTGTCATGTGTGGAGCCTGTCCATCTACATACAATGTTAGTAAACAACATATTCGGATCACAAATAGCTTGAAGATTTATAAAAAAATAACCCTTTTGATTTCTGTAAACTTCTGCATTTTCTCCTCTAGGTGAAACTATGGGAATATGTGTGCAATCCATACAACCAACTACTCCTGGAAATCCTGCAACTTCCTTAAAACTACATTTTACTTGGTTTAAGCTCTCTAGTTCAAGTGAAATAAAGTTCCTTTTTCTGGAAGCTAAAGCAATTGACATCCTGTGTATGATACGGCATGTAGTAGACTGGTGAATTCCTACAAGATCACCATCACATCTCTAAAAGTGTCCAGTAGCATAATATCTTAAAAGTGACAAGTAGCTGCAACATAGGGGGAATAAAACTGTTTCTTTTTGAATGATGCTCGAGGTCTAACGATATCATAGCCAATAGGTCAACCACTGATTCTTTACTCAGCCGGTACCTATTGTAAAACTGAATACTGTCATATTCTTCAAATGGATTGGACCTGTCAAGTATAACACGTTGTAGTGGTCTTTCTATTTCCTCTATAACATCAATTGCATTCATATTTAGTACTTTCTACAACAACTATTTCTGTAAATAAATAAACCTGTCACGTTTTAGGTCTGGATTCGTGTTTTGTTTAGAGGTTTTGTGATTTTTTGTAAAGATTGATGTATTTTCAAAGTTACTTACATATTTTACTAGGTCCGCAATTCAAATGATTTAGGTGTCTAATGTCGATGAATAAAAAACGTAAAAATCATTTTATATGTTTCATAAATGACAGTTAAGTGTTAGTTTACTGTTTAAAAGTTTAGTACTTGTGATTAGATTTCAAAAATACATTATTAGTCAATGTTAAGTCATTTGATCCTGCACTTAAACCTGCACCACCGAAGGTTTAACTTTCGGATCAAATATGCGTGTTTGATCGTGGTTTGATCGGCGATCAGGCTTGGTGCATACCAAAATAAAGGTGATCCTAGTTTGATCGCTGACTCAGCAATATTTGATCTGATCGGGCTTTGATCCGGGTTGGTGCATTCGGCCCCTAGGGTTGTAAAGGGGTGGAAAGTTTCCGGGAATTTTGAAGGACCGGGGAATAATGGGAATATTGGGAATTTTCAAATTTGGCATTTATTATGTTTAAAACATTGGTTAAATATTTTATTAACCAGAAAAAAATATTAAAAACCAGTCTTGCGCATTTCTAGACGAGCAGGAGGACATGCTATCCGGCAGCAACTAGTACAGGGGTCGGCAACCTTTTTCTAGTCGCGGGCCTAAACCAAACTAGAAAGATATCTGCGGACCGCACAATAAGTTAACTAAGAATTGTGTTATTAAAATGCTAGAACAACTGTAAATCAGGCGAGTATCGTTTTTTGCACTTAAAGACGTATTTAATTACATTTAAGGAGACAGTAAAGTGTTGGCGCAAAGCGCGAAAAAAAGCGTTTGTTTGGTTAAAATTCAAGTCCACACGTCGTTATCCATACTACTAATTAAAAGTGTAATGAAATTACTTTGAAGAAACGAGATAACTTTATTGGTTAGTCTAATTCAATATTTGTTAAGTTTTTAAAAGTCTGGGCCTGGCGAGCCAAGTGAGCACATTTTTTTTGGTATAGCGGTATTTCTTTTAAATTTCTTTATTATTAACCTTTTTTGTATGTTTTACCAGTTTAATAAATATGAATATCAGATTTACCCCAATATATAAAATGGTTCTCATTGATTAAAAAACTAAAGTAACAAATTACATTAGTTATATTCAATGCAACAGTTGCCCTTGCTTTCGACAAACAAAGTAACTAAGAGACAAGGATATTGCCAATAAACTAAAAAAATAATAATTAGCAAAGCATAACCTTACCAACACTAAACGATAAAGAATCCATAGGCTACCAGGCTAGCTCAGAATTACCAGTTGATACAAACTAGGAAATTAAGCTACCAATACCTACAGCTGGCACAATTTTTCTGTCCCGGCAACTGATGTGGATAATTTAATTGATAGCACATTTACCCTAAAACGAGGAAATTTACCCCCTGGGGTAAATTTACCAAAGGTTAAGAAAGGCTGATATATTGTTTTCTTAAATATCATTCAGCCAAGTTAATTATTAATAATTTTTTTTTACAAACATAGTAAATCAAAAGCTACAATTTTAAAAAGGCTATTATACTCTTGTTGAAATATTTAAAGGTATATTTGCAGGTGCTAATTTTCTTAGTATTACATGTGAAATTATACAATAAATATTTTTGCAGTAGTATTACCTGCAAGACATTTTTTTCATTCTCTTCACCAGTCACAACTTCAACTTCTGGCATTATTGTCCGGCTTTGTGAAGCTGCAAAGTGAGCTGCAGCGCTTTCCTCCAACCCTAGTGACTGCTTCTTGTCACTTGATGCTTCAGCTGGTTTTGAAAGTTTTATGGAAATTGTTGAGCTGTCAGCTGGAAATAAAATTCAGCAGGAATTTTAAAGGAAACAAAAACAAACAAAGGTGATTTTTACATTATTTACATTAAGCTGATTTTATAAAACAATGCTAAAAATGTTTTGCAAATCAAAGTCAAATCTTAACTTAGACTGTATCAAGGTAAAACTAAAAGGTTTGTGCAGGAGTATACCACAAGGCATATTTTACTACTACTACGTTGATTCTTCAGACAAAAAAGGGTGTACAGCAATGTTAATTAAAATTAAAAATCAAACAGTAAAAAATAATTTGAATAATCCGTCACAAAATGTAAAAATATGTCCCGTAAAATATCTTTAATTGTACTATTCAACCAAGCAAACCTTTCTTGGCTACATACAAACTGGTGGATTATGCCTGGATGTATAAACAAAATCAGTATCTATTTCTGCATGTAAAATTGTATAAATACTCCAGGTTGTTATAGTAGGTGGAACCAGTGTTTTTTTTAAGGTGTTTAAATTTCTCCAGCCAGTTCCCAAATTTTGGACAACTTTTTGGTGTTTAAATGAAACACTTGCGGTCTCTTAAAACTACTTAGCGGTCACCCAAACGGAACTATTAAAAAAGTGCTGTGAGAGTATTGTTGTTTTGTTTTAACCCTAACATATTGCAACTATTCTGATGCACTATGTGAACAAAAGTTAATATAGGAGTAAATTTGATAGCCAGGCCATAAAACAACACAAACAGGCATTTACCTTCTGCAGTTTGAGTTGTGAAAAGAGGCTTTTCATTGACTGAGCTTATAGGTGAAACCTAAAAAGAACAATAAAGCAGTGTGAAATTAAATAAAGTTTATCTTGTTTCTTTGGCATAAATCAGCACTTCAAACATTAAATAACACATAAAATATTGTTTATTTCTTCCAGCAGTTTTATATATTTTACTATGCAATAGTAATACCTTTGCTCTATCTGCAAAGTTTTCACCAAATACAAATCCCGACGATGAAGAAACTCTTGCACTATTGTCACCAGCGTTGTGCTCAGGTGACTTGGTATCAGCATTGCCCTGCAAAAATTCATCTATGCCATCACCCAATAGTAATTTAAACAAACATTGTACTATTTTATCATTCATTTCTACATTTGTGATCAAGTATCAAAAAAAGCTCACAGTCACTCTATCTTCCATCTTTCTACCAAATAAAAATCCCTCTGGCACACTCTTTGTACTTTCAGAATTGCCCGTTGTTGTAAGAAAAATATTTTCACTGTCTGTCTGAACATCGGTATCCTATAAAACATTAATCAGGTGTGATTTTAGCATGAAATATTTTGTTTATTTTGAAAGTTAAAGTAAAAATATAATAGCATTAAGCAAAACATTAAAGGCACAGAATATGAGAGTTAATCTAAGATGTTTCAGGGTCCCTGATTCAGAAAACACATTATTTTTTTATACGTTTATATTGTTAAATAAATTTTCCACATTTGCAAATACCATTGATTAAACATCAAATATTTAACTACATTGACAAACCCTTATCCGCAAAGAGACAAAAATTGCTGTTTGCTATTTTACATTGATTGTTTTGAAGTAACCCACAAATGTTGATACTATGCAACACTGAATATGTAAAAGAAAATACAATAAACAAAAAATGTTCGACTTATTTACAAAAAAAAACATGATATGCCATAACAAAACTACACCAAGCCCCAACAAAGCATAAGTGGATCCTGCAATTGATCAATTTGGCGAGTTTGCCACGCATCTTTTCGCTATCTGTTTTGATTTTTAGTTACTGGTAAATTTATATTTTGTTCCTTGTTCTCTTATCTCAGTAGTATCTCGCTAAACCATGGGTTATAAAAATGGGGTCCATTGACCCTTTGAAGGCCTATCAAAAATCTTAGTGCAGCGTATGAAGGCCTATCGAAATATTAGTGCAGCGTCACAAACACGACCTTAATCCTTACAAAATGCACAAGTGGGTCATAGATTTTTTTTATGCGAAACTTTTTTATGCGATTTTTTATGTCCATCATGGTCCATGCAAAGTCAAAAAATATTTCGCACAATTTAAACTTACTGGGAGGAAACACACAATAAGACCTACAAAGCACCAATATCTAAAGCAGAACAATCTATAATACCGCAGTATTATGACTAACAAAATAACAAAGTCAATGCAGTAAAATCCAAAACAAATTTAGATCTAAAATCTCTGAATAACATCTAAACCTGTCAATATCTTAATAAGATCTAAACTGTTGAAAAATTTATTGAAATAAGGCCTAAATCTGCAGTTATCAAACTGTGAGTCGAAGCCCAAATGTGGGTCTATTAGCAAATTTTAATGGGCCATGAGCTGTTTACAATTATTTAAGTTTTATTGTGTAGTTGTAGGCCACATGATAGCCATACATTCACTGTGCTGTATTTAAAAGTTGGTGTGAGTTTATTTTGACTCATTAATGCATAACAGATTTCACCGGACTGTGCTTCTCTAAAATATAGTTTTAAGCCAAGTTTAATTATCTGTTTAGCAATTTTTCTTCTTTTTTTTTTTTGCACTATTACAATCTATAAAATCAAATTTCTGTTATATTAAGACTTGATGCCAATCTATTTAATATGCCTCATGTGTCACATATCCTTTTCGTTAGAGGTTTGGTTTGAGAAAAACAGCTGTTTTTAAGTATTTTTAGGTGACATATATTTGTGACGTCATTCTAAAAACTTTTCTGTCCCCCCAAACAACACCCTGGATCTGCTTCCATTGTCGTAAAGGTGTCACATAGTGGGCCCACAATAACACTTAAATAGTATTTTGGGTCGCGACAAAAAAGTGACCACTGGCCAAAATATTGCCTTAAAGTGTAGGGAGATAGTATGGGACATGTGGGACACTTGTATGGCATGGGCCAGTTTAGTGTTGACATTTTGGAGACCTAGTTTAAACAGGGCCATGAAGGACACTGTTTTGTCACCTCATTTTTGGGGTTATGGGCGGGTAATGAGTGCTGTTAGGAACTAGGATTGGGTTTAAATGATTAGTAGTTAATGATGAAGTTAGGGGTGGGGTGTAGAGTTAGGTTAACAGTTGTATAGGCTTTATTCTGGCCATTTAGGTCTTATTCCAATTGGTTTAGGTATTTTTATTTGATTTAGGAGTGACTTTGACTCAGGTATTAGTCCTATTTTAGCGTTATTCCCAAAACTGTTTTATTCCGACATCAGTGTTGCTCTAATTTTCTTCTTATGGCTGGAGTCCTGCTGGGAACATTTCCCAATGCATAAAGTGACAAAACAATAGACTTAAATTTAGTAACATACATTTTACTGTTTCACTGCTGATCCAAAAGTTTTAACAAGTTCAGAAGAAATAGCTGAGGAAAGTCAACGTTTAAACTGTTTTGTAGAATGGTTTGCAGGTCACCATTGTAATAGGCCAGGTATGGCCACAGGCCGTAGTCTAGACATGAATGCTGTAGAATACTTTTAAGCCAAGTTCGGCAGTCTAACTTCAGGTAGAATGGGTCGTTGAATTTTTAACCCATATTTTTCAACTTTAAAAATGCTGCAAGTTTTAATGTCTAGCATGTGGTAAATATTAATTATATTTGAAAATTTCGTAGTAAAAAAAATCAAAAATATTTTAGTTCTCGTATTGGTAAAAAAAAAATTGGTAAAAAAAACCCTACCTTTGGCAGTTTCACATTATCTGAGGTGCTGTCAGGAACTGATGAGCTATTTGAACAATTTCCATTTAAAGCAGTAGTTTTTTTGTTCTCACTGTCTTGTGGTTGATTTGACGAGACATTAATAACCTGTAAGAAAAAAATCTTTGAACTAAACATAGACACTGTTCCCTGGGACAATAATTTAACAATTAGTAACAAAAAACACTAGCTTGCCAAGTAAACATTAGTACTGCCATTCTACAAGGATTTTAATTGGAAGCATGGCATTAAATGCTAAAAAAGGAAGTAAGATTTAAACTTATAACATGGACAATTCCTTGTATATACTTCTACCAACTGAGGAGCAAGACAAAAAACAACAAGGGCGCACAAAAATAAATTGGAGAGTACCAAAAAAGTTTTTGTCAGGATTTTACTCACTGTCCAAAATGGCAATGTTTTTAATGTAATTGGGTCACCCGCGGTAAATTATCTTACTTTTTATGTAATGATAGTTACCGCAAAATTTTTCTCTATATGTATAAGACTAGTCTGTAATTGACAAAACTTATTTTCTCTTAACCACATCTTGTATTTTAGCTGACTTGGCATACTCAGTTGTTGTGCTAATTGTGGCATAATAACGCCCGGGAAAAACAATCGTGTTTAATATTGCAGGTGGCAAAAGGCGAGCTTGTAATTTAGCGCAGTCCCGTATGTGGAACTTAGGAAAGTGCACTGCTGATAGTCTAAACATGATTCTACCAGAATCAATCACATATATTTCATTGCCTTGGTGAATTTTTCGCCCAAAGTTAACGATTAAGTTGCAAAAGTAACATTTCAAATCAAGTTAGTCAAAAAATGTTGAACCGACACAAAGCAATGTTTTAAAAAACAAGACCGAATTGCTGAAGAACTGAAGTGTTGCATTGTACTCAATATATTGGCAAAATATTAATTTTTGGCAACATCCTGGATATGTATTACAGTTTACACAACTGATTCAAATGACAGTTGTTCAGAATGTTAAACTTTTTGGAGATTATATTTTTATTACCACAATATACATGTTAGCAAATTATTTTGTGATTAATTGCTGTGACTGTGGGCCCTGTAGGGTATATTAAGATTAATCCTTCCCCGAAAGAAAATTGAGGTGAAATAAAAATATAGTTAGGATTTCGTTATTCTAGATTCAAAACCTAAGTTCTAGAATCCACTGGGATTCTACTTTAAACATCCCTAGTTATAAGGTCAACATTAGGCCTATGTTCAACAAGCTTACAGGCATGACGCTGCATAGATGTAAAGCAATAGTTTAAAGAGGTATCTTTATAGGGAATTATTTAAATACCTAACAACCTCATTTGAACCAAATACAACTAAAATGTAATGAATTTTGTATAACATTTGAAAAAATTAACGAATGACTAGTTTACTACTTACCATACGGGCAAAAAGTTATTTTTCGGCAACCCCCTGTTAAATTTATTATGTTTTGCTGTGTTTTACATATTGGTGCATCACCGTTGCAGTGAAAGTGCTTTGCACAGATATTTTTTGGAATTTAACCTTTTTGAAAATTAGTTTTATTACAATATACCAAAGGTTCTTAAACTGTGCATCAAGACGCCCTGCTGTGTCTTTTAATCTTCAAAGGGTGTAGCACAATGATGCGCAATAAAACTCAACTATAGTAATAAAATGCTTCCAGATATTAATTATTATTAGGGCGATTATATTTTGACTTGTCAAAAAAGGTCAAAATTTTGTCAAAATTAGTTAAATTTTTTCATGTGAAAATCGATTAAAAATAACAAAGGTAATTTTGCCACCCAGGCCTAGTTTATTGAATTAGGTTCAATTCGAACTTCGTTTGGACAAATGTTTTCAAAAGTATTTGCTATCTTTTTTCGCTTGTGATTTGCAATTATATCATTTTCTATTTTGACAAAATGCTAGGTCTCTGTCATATATTATCAAAGCATTTTAATTGGTTTTGCATAAACCCGAAAAGATAACTGATTTGTGTTTGCCTCGTAGTAAGAAACATCAAAAACATGTGGTTGAAGACGCTAACACACTCATACAGTACTTCCAACAACAAAATTTTGGTTAAACTAATATAATTCTAATGGGTCAAAAAATAATTGCCCTAATTATTATTATTATTCCCTGACATGAGAATTCATTATGACTGAACAATCACATTTCTCAATTGTGATTCACTTTGATAAGCAACAAATAAATTAGTTACATCTGTGCCTATATATTATGGGCACTTGTTATAATATAGTGTATAATGTTGCAGTCAAAATGCAAATATACGATTGAAGGTGATAGTCTTATCAAAATTCTTGGTTTAAATTTATCATAAAAAATTGCGAGGAAACCCTAGTGTGTTATTTTGCACCGGGGTATAGGGCAGTAACAACACGAGGATGCCTAATTGGCTGTGCTCATTGGCAATGAGTGAAAAAAACAAAAAGTTTAACCCTCTTGTCCTATGGCTCCCCTGCAAGACCACATGTTATTTAAATTTATTTCGCTGTTTTGTATATGAATTTTACTTTGTCCGCTTTTTATACATAAATAAATGAAAATGATTAAAATTTCATTTGTCAGCATATATGCTGACTTTTGTGAAGAGGGTAACTTTGTCCAAGGGCTTATTAATAGACACACACCTGACAGGCAAGTGCAATTTTTATATTTCATGTTTACCATTGAGCTAGTCAAATTATGATTTTAATTGTTGAATATGTGAAGTTCAATAAAATAGATTTAACAGATAAGCAAGATACAACATATTCATTTGATTTTAAAAGTAAACAATATTATAAGTCGTTTAGGTTAAGAAAGTTTTTTTTTATTACAAGTAGGGATGTTCAAAGTAGAATCCCAAGGTATTCTAGAATAATAGGTTTCGAATCTAGAATAACGAATCCAGAATAGCGAATCCTAGTATATTTTTATTAAATTATTCAACCTTGATTTTGCTTGGGGAAGGGATTAATCTTAATCTACTCCAGAGGGCCCACAATCACAGAAATAAATTGCCAAACAATTTTCTAACATACGTATATGATAATAAAAAAATCTCCCATATGTTTAACATTCTTAACAAGTGTCATTTGAAGCAGTTCTGTAAACTGTAATATGTTAACTGTCGAGGTTGTTGTCAAAACTTATATTTTTGCCAATAGTGAGTACAATGAAACACTGTCCACAGAACTCTTTAGCAAATCGGTCCTGTTTTTTAAAGCATTGTTGGGTCTTAGTGCTTTTTTGACTAACATGATCTGTTATGCAGTCAAATAATGTACTGCAAAGAATACAAAGTTATTATTGACATAACGAATTCTTGACAATTACGTTGTGCATAACTCCATAACCTCGCTGAATATTGGCCTAAAGTTGACCTTAAGTAACCCTATAGCGCATTTTGTGGACGGTCAGCACGTTTTACAACGTAATATTACTTTTGCAACTTAACGCATTGCGAACTCCACACCAGACATTGCACGTTAATCGCTCGCCCAATAACGCTTGATTGGCACTTAATTATTAGACGAACGTTATCGCGAGACGCGGTAATTAGTCGCCCGAAAAAACGCTGATACTGCACTACATCGTTACATTTAAAGCAAGCGCCATAAATTGGTCGCCGCAACAACAGGCCAACTTACCACTATCTACAATTAGGCGCAACAATCGGCGGTAAAACATTAAATTATATCGGTTCCAATTACCCGAAATAAACGTCAGAATTGGATTCGAATCCCGTCTGGATTCGAATCCAAGAATTCGATATTCTACTTTGAACATCCCTAATTACAAGTATGTGTATTAGCAAAATGAATAAATATTTATTAGTTTTTTTTGTTACTTATCCTGTTCATGGATGTTAGTGCCATATTCTAATTGCTCCTATTCTGTATTTAGGTTGAGAAAGTGTAAGAGTAGTCCTGATCTGTTTGGTCATATTTGTGTGATCAGAGACAAGCAACAGAGTAACACTTTAGATATCAAAAAGTTGTACAAACTGTACTTATGTACACTGTACAGCTCTATCAACTGGTTTACACAATTGGCTAAACAACAAAGCACATTGGATGCCTTTTCCTGTTCCCCATGTTACATAGAGAATACCATATTGTGAATGTGAAAAGCTTCTCCTTAAACCCTATAGGTAAATTGTATATCCAAACTTTGATTTAGCAAGGGATCTGTACCACATGATACCCTAATGCCTGTTCTGCTTCCTACTCAAGAATGTCTTAAATCCCTGATAAGTTGAAGATGTTGATGAAGGGAGTTTAACCCAGTAAATTTGGCCAGTTCGGATGAGAACCAAACAATTGTTCAAAAACAATTCTGTTTTCCAGACAGGTTTAAACAATATTAGAGATGTGTCTCTTTCTAAAAAAAAGTCAAAACTGTTACATTAAGATTAAAGATAAATATGTAGTATTAAGAAATTATATGAAATAAAACTTTGGCTTGATTCATTATGTCTTTAATTGTGAATTGTGTATTGTTCTTTTTTATTCGGTGTACATGAACTCCTGTTTCATTAAAGTTCACGTATGGAATATTCAATTCACTTATTTGTTGAATGTACACTTGCCAATACCTTAACACAAAAAAGCCCTCTATGGAGAAAACCAAACTATTTCTATGGTGGACCAGGTGCAAACAAAAGACAAAAGATGTATTTTGAATTTTATTTAAACACCCTCGGCTTAAGCTGTTTGAACTAATTACTAGAGATGTTCAAAGTATAATATCGGATCCTTAAATTTTGAATACAAATTAGATTCTAACCTAATTTTTCCGTTTATACAGCGTATTTTGAACTGGTATACTTTATTTGATTTATTGCACTAAGTTGGCCTTGCTTTTAAGTGTCAATCAAATTTTATTTAACATACATATATATCAGGGTTTCCCAAACTGTGGTCCGCGACGACTACACAGGTGGTCCGTGGCGATATGACAAGAAACTAAAAAGTCGCACATATACGTTGTATAGTACGTACTCTTTCATATATGATTGCCGCAGTTATTCACAACTTAATAATTTCGAAAGCTTTTGCTATCCAGTATCGTAAATCTTACTTGTTGCACCTTTGTTGTAGTCAAAGAGTGGTTTACAAAAAATACTTGGATTCCTCGTCTATGACGTAATAATATAATACTATCGCCATTCAGAATTTGCGGCTTTGTTGAGATCATTCTAACCGATTGCCTACTCAAAAGTTAGTGAAACGAAGCAGAAAGAATCAATGGCATTCGTCCCATTGATGTTGTCAGTTTTGTAAATAATTAAAGTTCGGTTTTATTTATTATTTGCTTTGTATTGCGGTCCACGAAAAAACAGATTTACAAATATTGGTCCGTGGTCCACAAAAGTTTGGGAAACCCTGATATATATATATATATAGAACTTGCAATACAGTAACTAAAACACGACAATGTCTTATAAATAAGACTTAATTGTTTATTGTTTTATTAACAATACTCTACAATGCAAAAAAGTTAAATCATAATTCAAAATGTATTATGAATAAATGTTCTGTAATTGTTATTCCAGATTGGAAACCTAATATTCTATAATACTTTGAAATTCTACTTTGAACATCCTTACTGATGACAGTGAGCTAAACTTTGACAAAATAGAATAACAAACTACATTAGCTTTAACAAAAAAGGAGGGGCCGGCTCGCCCCCTAACCCAATCCCTGGATACGCCACTGATCACAGTGGAACATGATAAGAAAGAAATTTTAGTTAGGGCACAAAAAAAGTTGCCACTTATTAAAAGACAACAAAGATCAACAATAATGATCCCAACCTCATTTGCAGTTTCAGGTTGAGAATCTGCCTCATGACTTGCATCTACCTGTTGAACCATGTGAAGAAATGGGTTGCTGGAAGACACATATGCAGGAGCACTGTCTCTGTTCACTTCAGCCAAATTTTCTTTCTGCTCCACTGCTATATGAATGAAATACAACACAATATTTATAAGCACCACAAAAAAGCGATATTTCTTATGCTAAAATAAGCAGAATAAGAAAGGGAAGCTGAAATTTTAAAATGTAAAAACACCGTTTTTGTGTTGATATAACTTTAAAAGCAAAATATTGTTTGAGTACCTGCAATCATGAATACCGAGTTTGGGGTTCTTAAGAGGTGTCTGCCCAGCAAACACAAAACGTTATACAACCATTTTACAAGTGGAAATACGTCAAAACACAACAGAGTAAAAATGTTATATCTTGGTTCTTCTCGAACGTTGTTCTGTTTACCAAGCTAAAACTAATGTTCAAATGTTATTATAACATAAAAATGAAGTTTTTAAATAACCAAAAACTACAACGTCTATGAAACGTTAAAACAAGCGTTTAAAAATCGTAAGTCATGAACATTTATTAGTACGTTAACGTTGCGTTTTTTATGATGTTAGTGTTACTTCAATAGGCAACATTTAAATGCAATTTTTTTAACATTTTTCCCATTACGTTCAAAAGTAGTACCTTCTAAAGGTATTTAATCATACGTTAACCATAAGAATTTAATTAATGTAATATCAACGATATAAAGCAACACATAAACAGTAGTTTTTATTTTTATTTTATAGGACGTTAAAAAAACGTAAAACACACTATAGGTTTTAATAAATACCCCATTTAACGTATGTGATTAGACATTAATGTTATAAAAAAAAAAGTAAACCTTAATAAGTAACTTTAATGAACATAGCTTTGTTTTAATCATAAATAACGTTTAAAATCAGTACCCTTTTAACAGAGCTATTTAAACGTCAGAGTGAGTTGTGAATAAAATACAATTACTTAAACGTCTATATGTAAATTACACATTTAAAAAAAGACACGCTTATATAACGTTTTACTTATGAACTTATTTTACGTACATCGTTAAACGTTAAAGTTTTGAAAAAACATACTTTATGTAAACCTTGCTGAGTAATGTTTTAAAATGCAATATTATTTTAATTATAAATAACGTTTAAAATCCGTACTCTTTCAACAGAGTTATTTAAACGTTTAAGTTGTGAATAAAGTCCTGTTAGCTAAACGTTTACATGAAATTTATAAATGTATAAAATAAAGTCACTCTTATATAACGTTTTACATGAACTTATTTTACGGATATGATTAAACGTTGGGGTTTTAAAAAAAAACGTTATTTACTTTGTTGGAAACATTTAAATATATTAGTTTCATTTTAACGTATGATAAACTCTTAAATAAGTTTTGCTATGATCCTATTTAAAGTGCATGATCAAACGTCTAGGTTTCGAAAAAAAAAGATTTAATCTCTTAGTTCCGAAGTAACATATGATATGTAGCTTACTTTAATTTTGAGGCAAAAGCACCTTGGACTTAATTTTTTAGTTACGTTTGGAATCCTAACGTTTGAAATTGAGTTAATTTAACATTTAAGGTGCGAAAAAAAAACATTACCAAATTGATTGTTGGAAATAATATACATGCAATATAAATTGTTCAAGTGAATTGTCAAACAAACGCTTATTTGGTTTACAAGTTTATGAAGCATATTGCATATATTCTGACAATAGATATAGGTTGCTCTATTTAAAGCAGGGAGTCGAACTGGAACCAAACCGCAAGTTTATAAACCGGCCCCTTGACATCAAACAAATCGCATGCAATCCTTACGTGCCCCGCGGGAAACAGCGCTATTGGCATAAATGGCATCCTGCTGGCTCGCAACGACCTCCCACCCTGTCCCGTTTTGCTACCGCGCATATAATTTTACTCCACACGACGTCCGATTGGCCGATGACATCATTTTTTGTTTGTCACTCCTCGGTGAGATATTTGTTGTTGCTTCATTGATAAAATGCGCTCAAAAGATGATTCGATTATATAGGGAACACGTAAAATCAACAGGTTAAAAAAAGCATTGTTACAAAACAATGTGGTTTCTTACTAAATAGCAGCAATTATTTAAAAATATCATTCACAATTCCAAAATAAAACTGTACTGTGAAATCAGTTTGAAAAGCTGCTCTGTGGCCCAAGGATTTTCGTACCCCTTGATGTTCAATCTCGTACCCCCAAGGGGTACCCCGGTTGGGAACCCCTGCTTTTCAGGTTTCTATAGGTAAAATGGTGCAGTGTTTATTGAATATTATGAATTTTGCGATGTTTACGAAGATATTGCGACTATATCTAAACATTTGAAATATGCTTTATTACATCTGTGGAAAGTTTGCATATCTGGGATATTGACAATGGATATATCCGCAAAAATTGTCATTGAATAGAGACTATATTGTGGAATTTGAAGACTAGTTACATATTCCTAATTAAAAAGTCGGCTGCTAATTAAGGTAACGTTGTAATTTATTTTAATTTTAATTTACCTAAATAGCATACTTAATAAATTTATTACATAAACTGTATGATTTTTGTTCATTTTATATGGGCAACAAAGTTTTTTTTAACACTTGACTTTATTCTTATGTTTGAGTTGTGCCCAAACCGCTATTATAAGACATATGTGCATAGCCCCTTTCAGAATTTTGCACATCCAAAATTTTTACCCACACAATATCCCTAGTGCATTTACTTTTCTTTATTTGGCGGATCCAAGCTCCCATTTTTAGTAACAGGCATAAAATGTCACCAGGATAGTAATCATGGGATGCCTTCACAGACTATGACAAATTACTTTATTTAAAATATTTTTTAATGTAAGTGTGAAGAATGACACATTTGTTTAACTTTTACCCACAAATAACCATTAGGATTTTTAAATATTATATTTACACGCAGTTTAAATATTAAAAAATACACTTCAAAAGCAATTTTGTATTGCACTATATATTGTAGATTTTAACTAAAATTAAAGGCAGATTTACAGGACTGCTTACCAGATTACGTTTATAACTAAGTACATTACAGATTATGTTTCTTACCAAGCAACACAAAAGGCTCAAACAGAAAAATGTGTTAATTGTGTTGTGTGGCACTTTCTTCATATAGGACAAAATATATTCGTTTGACAACACCTGGTTATTTTTTTCTGTATTTATCAGATGAAATGGCTTAAAACTGCATTTTTGTTTTTACATTTTTTATAATTCATCGACCATTGAGCCTATAATTTAACGTTTTTTTTTTCAAACTATAAAGATTTACTTTATTAAATTTATAAAGGTAAAATGTTTTAAAGTATGGATTGTAATAAAAAAAGAAAGTTTTGGCTAATTGTAATCAACATTACGTTCAATGTGCAGTTTAGGCCTATATAAAACCATCATTATTTGTATGAACAACTTTTAGTTTAAAGTGTTTTAAAACTAATTTTTTTATCTTTCTGCGAAACCAGTAAAAATCAACTAGCCTATTTGCGATTGGAAAAGAGAACATTCAACCCAAATATATTCCTTAAGTTATACTATACACAGTTGTCAATGTCTTTGTGTGAAATGTTGTACGCAATTCCAATGTAATCAAATATTTGCAAGCTTTTAGTATTGCGGTTGTTATTTAAACAATTTATTACTTAAACCAGAGGTGCACAACCTGCGGCCGACAATAACATGTTTAGGAAAATAAAGTTGATGGCCGTACGTTGGTACAAACTCGTGTTTACTTACTGCCAAAATAGGAATTTTAAAAGTGGTAAAACTTTTTTCATTTTCGTCTGTCTTTATTGTGTTTTAGTTCTTTTGCACTATTTGTTACAGAAGGTAATTGTAATATTGTGCGTTGCGTTATTAAAAAAATTAAGTCCATTTAAATTAAGACATAAACTGTTAAATTAAGACATAAATGCTGGTATTTTTTAAGAATATGGGACTATTTTTTGCGCTTTACGCGATTAGACTTTTTCAGTTGTATGGTTTCGCACGAGTTCGTTAGAGAACTTCATGTATTTTTAGAATTAATTGGTTTATGACGCCGCATTATAACATCAAAAATATTCTAATGACGGCCGTATGAAAAATAAAGACTATCAATAGGGCTGTTACAGCTAAAAGGTTATGCACCCCTGACTTAAGCAAATAAATCGTTATCATTTAGAAATGTATATCTAACAGATATATATTTCTGAATTTGGTTATTTTATTTCCATAATAACACAAATTATTTTTAGGAACATCGAGATGCCAGTATCCAGCAGTGACATGTCCTCATCATGCACAGCAGTACTCCATACGTTGGGCAAGACTAATATTTATTTAGTTTATGTCGGATGTCACCTAATATGCCATCCAAACACAAATAATACCTCAGGTTCTACTGTTACGTTTCTTTTATCAACTTTGATTTTTAACAAAATTTTAAAGCAAGCACAACGTTGTGAGAATGTTTCTGATAGGCTACACATTTACATCCATATGACATTTTCGGACAACGTTATAGGAAAGTCAGTAATAAATGTTCGCGTTTTATGTTTGTAATATTTATCGTTTTACAAACGGTAGTTAGAGTCTACACAATTACGCCCATACAACATTTCTGTGCAACATTATAGGAAAGTTAGAATTGACGTAATATATGTCGTTTTAAAAATGATGCTAAGAGTCTACAGTTTACGACAAAACAATGGCCTGGAAAAACGTTATTGGTAGTTTAATTAGTCCGATGAAAAACGTTTTCGCAATGGGAAATTATTTGCTGGGTGAGCACCCCATGCAAAAACTTGGGAGCGCTCAACCGACCCAAAACAAAGACAAAAATACGAGTAAAAATGCAACTTTTTAAGTTGGGAAACTATTTGCACATAATTTAAAACAAAATAAACCAGCTTATTTAGCCTTTTGACCCCTAGAAGGAGGTCATTTTATTTTTTTGCTACTTTTATACTAAAATTATTAGCTACCAGAAGTCATACTGTTTTTTTGCCTGTAATCATTCAACTTACAATTTGCTTGAGCACGGGCGCCATAACTACCACATATTTTTTATGCCTCACAATTAAAAATAAGAAATTTTAACCTTAAAAATTAAAATTTTGACAAATTTTGACCTCAAAATACATTTTTTGACAATTTTGCCTATTAGAAAATAAATTTGTTTTAAAAACAAATATTTTGTGTCTTTGGTGTCGTCCACCACACGTCTTAGATGTTTTACTGACAATTGGTGGTTTACAAATTAAATATATTTTGTTAGGATTATGCAAAACTCTTAAGAGTTTACTTGATATTTTTGGCATATCAAAAAGACAAACAACTGTAAAAATGCTAGTGAAATACTAGACGCGTCATTGTTTTAGAAAAATGTTGTTTAAACAATTGATCTAAACATAATAAAATGGAAAGTTTGTAAGTCGGCAGTCGGCTACATCTTCGCTATTTAGGGAGACACAGACAGAGCAAAGTGGCTTATTTTAGGGAGACACAAACAAAGCAACGGGGCTCATTTTAGGGAGACACAAACAAAGCAACGTGGCTCATTTTAGGGAGACACAGACAGAGCAACGTCGCTCATTCTGCTCCCTCTTAAGCGAGTCGCCGAGCAAGTGGGAAAAATAAAAAGAAAGTCGTGTGCTCACAGACAGAAAAAAATGTGTTTCTTTCTATGAGAGAAAAGTCTTGCATCTCAAGCGAGCACCCTCGCAAACCGGTCACGGGTGAGCAACTTTTATTTTTAAGGCGTTTGTCAGCAATTCTGGATCGATAAATGTCGCTACATATTTTGTTGCTGTACTATAAAAAAACGTGTGAAAGGAGGAATTTAATTTCAATCCTTATAAGTCAAGGGATGACCAGCGCTTTGGTAACAAAAGGCTCAAGGCAAAAAAACATAACATGTTATGAAATTTATTGTAACCGTGTTGCAAAAAAATTGCAAAATTTAGACAGAGTTCGCAAAACATCGCACTTGCTGTCACAGTTTGAACACTAAGCAGATTTACTTTTCAAATGAGGTGATTGAGGCCAAAGTCTAACGACTTCTTACAATGGGTTTAACCACGCAATACTTAGCAGAGGTCGCAAAATATTGGGTTCATTGCAGCAGTTTAACAGAAAGCATTTGTTTTTTCAATGAGGATTTCTTACGTTTGACTCATTTTAGCACCGGGATTATGTATTTGCTTAAATATTATGCTATCAAGCAAGTCTTAACAAATTGCTACTACAATCTGAAGTTTTACGTTTGAGAGTTATTGTCAATTGACAACTGTCACAGGTTTTTGTTACGTAAATTATGCGAGACGTCTTCAGCCAAGGTTGTGTGTTTAGTAGCTCCATTTTAAAAAGCACACAACGTTGCAATTTGGTTTGATATTAAATACCCCATGTTTTTTTTAAATCATCGGCTATATCATGTAGCTTCAGCAAGCTTATACAATGCTGGTAGCACGTGAATTAGTAATTAAATGGTCACAGCGTGTTCGCGACTTTCCATTAGTGACCTATTTCAGACACAAAAGTGCTTTTTAGGTTATACGTTAATTTGTTATCTTTAGATTGTTTTAACCAAATGAAAAAAGTACTGGGAAATTACGGAGACAAAGAATTAGATCTTTAGAGCCACACAGATAAGTCAAAGAACTAAACACGCCATTCCGCTTTCACATTAATGCCGCTTTCACCAAGGCTGTGAGTGTTACTCTGATTGTGGGGAAGCATAAGTTAACCAATTTTAGGCCCACAATATGGCATGATTTTATATTTTTATTTAGTGACCTGTAGTAGAAACGTTTAGGCATAAGGAAATTTGTTATGACATTTAAAAAAATATGTTTGCATTATTTATGCCACTTACGAAGATCTTACGCTATCCGTAACATTACTTTCGGGTTATATGCTGATTACCTAACTTAGCTTCCACAATTATGGGCTATAACATGAGGCAATTAGTTTAACATGTTACAACGTAATGTGCAATAGTAATAAAGAAACACAGTATGATGGATTGTTTCATTTTGTTTAAACAGATAAAATTTAGGTAGACTTTGTACATTATGATGGTAAATATTCTATTTAACCTGGGCAAACGCTAAATTTTGTTTAGTACTCGATAAACTAGGCCTGGGTGAACAATTCTACCAGCAGCTCACTATACCGTATATTGCCTAAAGAAGATATATAACAGTTAAAATGTCGTTAAATAATACCCAAAACTATTGTTTTAAAGAACTTTTAATTGAACGATAATTTCAAAACGATTACAATAGTTTTTTTTCAGTTTTGTAAGCGATTTATGGGCTTTTTAATCGAATTTGACTTAAAAAAATTTTGCCTTTATTTGAAAAGTAAAAAAATAATGGCCCTACTCGTAATACAATTTTTATAAAAAATACAAAACATGGTATGAAAAAAACAACTTAAGAAACACTGGTTCCGCATAAAACCTTTCCAAAAATACAATAAAGGGACATTCACCAAAATGAGATTAAGTACAAATTTTGTTTTTTCACATTTATTGAACTAAAATAAACTCTGCCAAACAACGCTATTTTTGTCTGTTATTTGCACCTGGGGGTGATTGATCAATGATCATAGATCCAGGCTATTTTTTCTCCATAGCGCATCTTTTAATATAGTCAGTAAGTCAGAGTTGATGGCTGTTCGCGGTTTGCACTAATACCTTGTGTTGGTTTAACAAAGACCTCTTCAACTAAAAAGCAGATTTAATAAAAAGTGTTCTAAATTTGGCGCTTTTAATGATAGTCACCACTTAAATTATAATTCTTTAGGCAAATTTAATAGACTGGGATTTCTGTGCAATTGAGGCAATTATTTTTTCCCTTAACGCTTGGATTTTAGCTGATTAAGCACACAGCTGGAGTACATATGTTGCAAAAATGGTGACCTGGTAACACCCAGGATAAAAAATTTCTTCAATTTGTATTGCCCTTATTAAATAGAGTGTGCGCAATTAAGCATATTCCCATGCTCAGCAGCTACTGTCCGACAAGATTAGGAACAATGCATGTGTTAATAGAATGTTTTTACTTAGGTATTTCTCTACTTAGTAGTGTCATTAACCACAGACTACACATAGCGGCTACGATATGCAGAGCGTAATTACCACAAACTGATGTGCACATACACATAAAAAGTTATAGTGTTTTCTCAAAGCAGTTTATCAGCCATAAGAGCAAACAATTCTCTCTGTGCATTGCATGGTTTAATATAGTTTAAGCAAGTTTACTGTATATACATGGGGACATTAAGAAACAGTTGGCTAAAGTACAAGAATAAATATGATAGGCATAATAATACATAATCATAAATCACCACCTGAGGTAGTTGAGATTACACTTGCTCGAGCATTTAGTTTTGGAGGTTGCAGAAACTTGCATTTTGTTGTCGATGAATCAACAGCGCCTGTTTAGAATATAGAGTTTCAACTTGTTAACCCAACAACTTTTGCTTTATAAAAAAGTTTAGGTTTTAAAAAAAATGTTGTGCTCCACTTTTAACAATGTGGTTCATCTGATTTCATTAATGACGATTTAGCCCATCATTTTTAAGACTTCTGGTGTTGGAGTTTGAAATAAAGGTTGTGTTTGTAAAACAAAAGTACAATGTATAACACAGGGATGTCCAACCCGCGGCCCGCCTGATACTCACGTGCGGCCAACCACTTATTCTCACTTTCAATATCCTTTATTTAAAACAATTGTTTCGACTATCATCAAAACGTGTAGAACGCGCAGTATTTGATGAAGGCATAATCTCATATTTTTTCTGAGACTATAATTGAGTCTAATGCCGCATTTTAACGGCCATCGAACGCTAATGTAGCCATCATTGTTAAGAAAGGTGTGTGTTTTTGCGGACAGTTTTAAGGAAATATATCAGCTGTGTCGTACCATGGCATAATACGGTATGTAAACTCAATTTGTTATGACGTGACGAAATGACATAACTTATGACAACACCCCTTTCATTTATTGGGTTTTGCGGTCCATCAAAATTTTTGAAGTGTCAATTTGCGGCTCATTCTGTTAAAAGGTTGGACATTCCTGGAATAACACATTTTAAATTTTAGAAAACACATTCAGGAGTTTGTCGTACAAAGGCAAGACATTTCCAATTTTTTGAAGTGAAATATATATTGCATTTTTATAGTTTATGTCTCACAGGTTGATTGTTTAGTCACTTTAATCCTTATTTGGGTAAAGCCTCTAACCAGTAGGGATGTTCAAAGTAGAATCCCAGGGTATTCTAGAACTTTAGGTTTCTAATCTAGAATAACAAATCCAGAATATTGAATCAGTAGTATGTTTTCAATAAATTATTTGACTTCAATTTTGTTTGGGGGAGGGATTAATCTTAACATACCTACAGGGCCCACAGTCACAGCAAAAAATCGCAAAATCTATTGTAACTAGACGGTGGTGCGGTTGTTGTATATGTATATTTTCAGGGTTTACTCATTAGTGTATATTTTTATATTTTTAATTTTTTTTTTTGGGGGGGGGGGGGGGGGTGGTTAGTGGACTGTTATAAATAGCGTCAATTATCAGGATTACTTTTAAATAATATTAATTTGGCTTTAGTTTGTGGTTTAGTATAAACATTGCCTGTTCTACAGTTTCTGCAAGCAAAAACAAATATGGGCTGAAATTCTTCCGCTTTCAGTCGTTTTGCAATAAAAATATTTTATTCATTTAATCCTTTTTATTTGTGCCGCTTTAAAACCAAAAATCATTATCAGAGACTGACAAACAGGCACTTGACGCCTAAAAGCTTTACCTTCAAAAAACCTTTCAAGTTTTTTGGTTTATGCTCCATTCTGACGACACAGTTCACGAACATCATATAAATGAAGCCTTTCGCAATGCCTCCCTGTGTTCTACGATGAGTAAAACTTTATTACAATTGGCCTTGCCTCTTTATGTATTTCCGCGATAAAAAAGTATTTGGGGAATGATCAAAACATATCTTTGAAAAAAGAATTTACGCAGATAATGCGTACAACCATGTTTTAAATTTTGGCCAGCCGACATGTTTAAAAAGCAAATATAATCAATCTCTTAAAATGGTGTACAGCCTATGGTTTGCTATACTTTTGCAAACTTTTGCTCGATAAATTTTTACCATAGTTTGATCCGAGCAATAACTGTTTAAACTGACTTTAAATCTGTTGTTTCGAGCAATATACAAAAAACTATTTTATGTACATAATACGCCCTCCTTTTAAATAAAAAAATGGCCAATTTAAACCAAATAAACACAGTGTTCTTAAGATTTATTTTTGTATGATGCCGTATGTTATGACGTAGCTTGTAATGTTGTCACTAAAAATGCATTTAACTTTAGCATTTTGCTTGCTGCGCCCTTGTACAATTTTAATTTGTTTAGGCCTTGTGTTAATATGTTTGACTAAAGTAACATGCAAAACATGTACAAACAGAGAGGTGTACACTGCCTCCAGGTTTTGCATTTAAGTTTGCGGCGGTAAAATGTGTTGTTTCGTAAAAGTAATAAGTTATTTTTTACTGAGAGAAGTCTCTTTTTAAAAGGCAAGTCGCACGCACCATGTCTTTCTAAGACGAGCCACCTTGCATAATGAAAGTCTCATGCGCGGGACAATAAAGCGCAGCAGGCATCCAGTCGCTTTGTCACTTCACGAGCTGGACAAAGCAAGCGAATATGACACATAGGTGCTAAACGTGGGTGTGCAGAGCGTTTTTAGACGGCCTGGGTTTCTGGCAGGGCATCAAAATGTCCTGAAATTTGACCGAAATACACGCGCAATTAATGTGCAAATTACGAGAGAAGCCCTCTTTCAAATCTCAGTAAACTATGATCACAAAGTAAAACCGTGATAGCTGCAATGTTACATCGGAAACATTGCACGCTTCAAACAATCGGCAAAATTAAACTCCAAATATCACCAAATTTGTTTTAAGCAAAATAAATTTTCGGCCCATATAATAAAAAAATAACCTCCTAAATGTTTACCATTCTTAACAATTGTCACTGCACTACCAGGCTACATTTAAAGAAAGTACTGTGAATGTGTCGCCACAGCGACAGGCTTTTTGTAAACTTATTACCCGAAATTAATGGCAAAATTGGACTCGAATCCCATAAAATCCAAGAATTCAATATTCTACTTTGAGCATCCCTACTAATCAGTATTTGTTTTTCTACTGAAACATTTTTAAAAACAGGAATGATGTTTTAGGTTTAACAAACTGAGCAATTTAAAACAAAATGGGGGGCTTTTAGTGAGATAAGCTGCTGCTGCTGTTGATGTTGGCAACTTGGAATTAAACATTACACTTTTGCCTAAAAAATCCGAAAAGGAAGCACAAATTTGCTTGTGCCCCTTCAGCATGCTTCTGCAATATCCAGACTGACCCCTCCTTTTCACGTTTTCCAATTGAGGCTTTTCATTATTTTTGTCAAGCATTTTTTTTTTAAACATAATTTTTTAACATTTTTTTCAAGCTAGTGTTAAAAGATATTTTTTCGGAGGAGTAGGGTAGCTGGGGTTTAGTTTCTTTATTGAGTGTGGTGAGTAAAAAAAATACAATGGATATGGATATTATCCGGCAGTTGCTGGGCGATATACATTTTTGAGGGAGGAACAATTTTTTATTTTTTTAGAGGGGACAAAAATATTTTTTTTATATGCCCCCAAATAGTAAAGAATCAAGAAATTTAAAATACAATTTGGTGAGACTTAAATTTGTAGACAGTGCTCCGGCATTTTTTTAAAGAGTGTTATTTTGTCTGAGTGAGTGTCTATTGGTAGTGGTACACTCTCAATGCTAGCTAGTCCAAATTTTAATTTAATGCCCAACCCTGAAACCACAATATTTTTAAAAGCTTTGAAAATGAAAAAAAAATTATACCTGCTATTTCATCATCTACAGCTTTTGGTTTTGCTTTGCCATGAATAAGTGTTGGCGGCTGAAGGCGGAATGTAGGTCGTTTTTCTTCTGGCTCATTCTCATCAGCATTTTCTGGCAATCCATCTCCAGCTCTCGGTCTTTTCATTATGCGTGATTTTGTTTCAGAGCTTTGAACCTTTTCCACTGCTGTAGAGTAATTTAGTACATTTAGTTGATTTAAGACATAAAAATCCAATGCAACTGGAATTTTGAGCTAAATAGATATGTTCAATACAGGATAAAACCTGGAGCTTTCATGCCACTAAGAATTGTATGGTGGCCCAGAATAAGAAACAATGTAGTCTGTATTAGTGTATGCCAATAATTAGACACAGTATCCACAGTGACAAGAATGACTATGCTGGTTGCTGGTGTGTTGTATTCAGTTATGTGTGACAAAATACCAAAGTTACATACTTCAACAGTGGTGATTTGAAAATAAAGTCGTTAGAAACATAGGCGCTGAACTCTAAAATATTGTATTTTTTTAATAATATACCCTGTGGTGTACGTGCCAACCTTCAATGGACCATCAGAGCTAAGACACATCATGTACGAAATACATCAGAAATTGAGCCTTCGATACTTATAATCATACACAATCTATTATCCATTGGATGCATTTGATATTAGACCATATACTTATCGTCGTTATGGGTATAATTTCAAAGATGTGCCGCCAAGATTTAAAGCCGTTTTGGTATGACACAAGTGACAAAAGGTTGCTGAACACCGGTCTATAGTACTAGCATATAAGCCTTTAATAAGTCTTACTCAATGAGAAGAAAAACTTCATGTAATACTACTTTTTTTTGTAGTTCTGTCAAGTTAGCTCTAAGCGCTGTTTCTTTACATTCTTACCAAGTCACACGAAATTAGTTCTCTTTTCATCGCTTGTTTTCTTGATGATTTGACTTTAGACCACCATTTAAATGAGTTTTAATTCAAGTTACACATTATGGCTGATTATTTCCTTGGTCACTAGCAATAAAACCATATTTTGTTTATTCAGGATAATGTACCAGGTGCCTTAAAAATGCTATGGCCTAAGCAGCATATTTTGTTTAAATCTCTTAAAAAATGTTTTTTGTTTTAAAAGCTAAAATTAAAATCAACATATACTTACAACTAGATCCTTCACTTGTGCTAAGTCGGATAGTTTCATCATCAGCTTTCTCCATGTTGTAAGTTTTTATTGTGATATACCAAAAATGATATAAGAATTCAGTTGAGTCTTATCCTAATCATTTCTGTACAAAGCATTAAATTATAATGAATATTATTGAGACATTCACTTAGAACCACAATCGGTGGGTGTGTGCTCTGTTTGTGTAGGTTATAGAAAATACTTACAAGACCAGTGCAATTTTAATACACAAATAGACAATGACAAAAAAAACAAGACATAATCTACACATTTTAAAGGATGTTGGGCAGGGATCGAACACTTTTTAACCAAGAGTCAAAATATTTTTTTAACTTTGACAGGGGGTAAATCATGTTATGATGTTCAATTGACACATAAATATTTTCGTTGGATGCAAGTTGTCTCTGGTCATTCAAATACCTCAGTATGGCACTCTACACAAGTCTATATCATCATTGTACTACGGCCATTGTATTGTGTGTATTACTATTTGATAAACACAATTTATGCCTATTTGCAATTTACATGGTTGCTGTGTGGCCATGCAGCTGTAGATTCCATGGCCCCAATAAGTAAATCTTAATAAATACTGTCATCAAATGATGCTGACAAATGCCATTGCCTTTATTTCGTTTAATGTGTCAAAATTAACACTTCAGGTGAAAATTCGTCAAAAAGTCAAAATCAATTAAAATACACATAAAACGTTTACAAATTAAAAAAAACAATGTATAGTCAGCAATTTGAAATTGTTGTTCAGTTAACATTTTATCATAACAATTTAGTTTTTAATTACGTTTAAAGACATTTTTACCATATTAAATCTTCACTAGAGCAATATTACGGTATACGCGAGCCGGCAGAAATACTGAATAATTTTATCGCTGTTTGTCTTTTTGAAGTGACAAAAGCATCAATTAAGCAGTTGTATGAGTTTTGCATAAACCTGAAAAAATAACTGATTTGTGTTCGACAAACATCAAAATTATGTGGTTGACGACTAGCCAAGACACGACAGATGGACGTTGGCAATTGTGGATCCAGGGCAGGGCTGTGGAGTTGTTGGATTGTTTTGCTACAGTTAGACTTCTGACTAGAGTAAGACTATGTACAACTACCAGGGTTGTGAGTCCGGGATGCACATTTTTTTTAAACTGATAAGGCCACAAACTGGAAATTATAAAAGTGGAATAGCATATCTTGGAATATTTTCCAACCTTGTATTACTTGGTGGATGAATTATATGACATATTTTTTAAGTGGTATGCTGAATATCCACCTTATTTTAGTAAATGCGTAAAAACACAAACTGTAGATTCCGAGCCAGAATAGGGACTCAATAAAGTCACGCATTTGACCTGAGTCAGACTCGGGTTCATTTTTCCGGCCAAAGTCAGACCCGGTAGTCAGGTTTAGGTTATTTTTAACCAGCTCCGTGACCCTGTTCCAGGGAGGCAATGCTACTCCTAAAATATATATTTTTTGTCTATTTTAACTATGTAAAGAGAAAAAAATTACAGTGTTTTAATCTGTGCTAAACAAAACTATTCAGAACAAAGGCACTGTGCGTAGTAGGGCATATTGAGCTGTATGACTTAACTTAGACAAACAATTTATAATAATTTTTTAATCTTTAGCTAATGAAACTAAAAATAAACGCTATATTTTTCCTGCTTAGGATAATCACAAATCAAAAGAAAAGAACACTTTTGGAATCTGTGCTTTTGCGAATTCATAAAGTTGCTTTATTTGCTGATTATAGGTACGCTGTAAGCTAACTAGCAACTAGTCTTTAACGGTGTCACCCAGCCCATCAAATGGTCCATTTCCATGAGTTGTGACTAAAAGTTCCACTCTACATCAACTCCAGTTTTTCTGTAAGATATCAAATTATTAAAGTTTTTCTTCTTTTATATAGTGACGCTAAATCACCAATACCAATCGCAGAATCAAAGGTAATTGTATTATTTAAGTGTTGCAAGTAACTGGCCTGTTGTTTGGCTATAAAGTCCTGCCTCTGCAGCTGTTAAAGTTTGTGAGTAAAAAAATAAAGTCTTCTGTCAGTTTATAATTGTTTCCAATATGGTTTAAGTCGGTTGATGGTTTATAAAACAGATTACACTGGGGAACAACATTTTTTATTGTTTTGACACCGACACTTGCCCTTGCATAATTTTGTTGTGCTGAATTCAAATTATGCAGCTATTTTTTTCTAGAAGCTACAGCTTTTTACAATTTAACTTTTTTTCGTTTTAGCAAATGTAACAGCAGTCTTATATTTAAATTACACCTTTAGGCCACATGTGGCTGCTAGTATATTAGGTGATTAGTTGAGAAATCAGTGACACAATAAGTTGATGAATGACACTTCACATGAAAACTTCAACGAAGAAATAGAAAATCATTTGGCGTGCCGCAAATGTTCAAATCTGAAACATTTAACTAAAAATATCAGTATTAGACTGTCAACATGGATAGAATACAATATCATAATGCTCCAGCAGTAATCTGTTCTAACATGCTTTTTTTCCCATGTTCTCTGGTGGTGATGCTCCTTGGTGTCATGAGGTCTTGATAAAATTGCTCACCTTGTTATCAAGCAATTCCTGCAGCAGCATTGCATTAATCAGAACTTGGTGGTTATCTGCTTTTTTTGTTATCAAGAACATTTTGTAACTGGCACTGAAAACATTCACCATCATATTCCAGTGACTTTTTGTGAACTGTTACATCAATCTGAGTTTTAAGTGAAGTGGGAACATCATCTTCTTCGCGCGGCTGTAACACTGTGATTTGTAAAATTTGCACGCTGAAAATGGAGTACTATACTGAAAACCTTTAGCACGACGAAAGTTATTCGCATTTGAGCATTTTTCTGTGGCCGACCTTACTTTCCAACCTGGTATATCCAGAGTGACCAATAGGAACTCCTCCATAAATATTATGATTGTGTAAAATAACTCATCTAGGGCTTTGCTTAGAGCAGGGGTGTCCAACTCAAACATGCCGGCGTGCCAATTTTTATCTTATAACTTCTTGCCGTGCCAAACTACATAACCAAACCAATTCATTTAATCATATAATGGCTTTTTTACCAAAATCAAAAACGTTTATTTAAACTTGAAACACTATGTAGTTAAGAAATGCACATTACTGCATCTATGTGTCCGCGTCGGTGAGCTAACTATTGTACCTTCACACCAAGCTATATAATTATGTTAATGCTAGCCTCCAGCTCTTCACCACAGTACAATGGTATATTATCAGATGTAATTGTTAGATGTCGTAATTAATGCGATTGTTTTATATTGTGAACAAACAATGGCAATTGGCTGTATAACAAATTTAGTATTTTTTGACAATTGACTGAATAACAAATTGTATTTTTTTGACAATTGGCTAAATAACAATTTTAGTGTTTTTTGGGGGCTTGCATGCCATTTTTTATTAGGTCGCGTGCCACATTTGGCACGCATGCCGCTTGTTGGACACCCCTGGCTTAGAGCTATTCAGAAATATCAACCAATGCATTAAATTATACAAGGCAATTCACCTAGCTGTTTAAGCAGACTAGGAGTAACGCGATAGTAAACATACTGCTTCTGTTCTAAAAAAAGACTAGTTTTGTTTACCAAAATAGGAAACATCTGCAGAGTCGTCACATACATATTTGTTTGAAGCCTGGAAGCAAGTATCTCTGTGGCTTTCCTAAAGTCCTAAATCACGAGCAAAATGGGTCAATTCAGCTTGGCCAGACAGCTGAGAGGCTGTAAAATCATTGGTTTTATCCTAAAAGCTCACCGCCAAACCATGGGAATTCCAAAAGGCAGACCCTTTCGTTTTCCTTTTGTCCAGCAATCAATCATTTCCTCCCAGTTATGACACACAATATGATGCGACCATTTTTATCTTGGTCACCTTGGTCAAGGGAAATTTGAAAGTACGTTTTATAGGCACTCTTTAAAAAGAAGTAATAATAAGCCTTTGATGGAAAAGTGTATAGCACCTACATACATAACAGAAAGCATCATTCGTTCAATATACATACAATAATACACTTTTGACAGTGTTGCTTTTGATCTCAGATTTTCAGAGAAACATAATCTTATTTCCTGGCATCATAAGGCTTACTAAATTATCCTGGTAAACTCTTCAAGAAATTGATGGCTTCCTCAGGAATGGAAACCAACAATTTAGTATCGGTATTGAATAGAATTCCCCTTTCTTTGGTTAAGTTTTTTAGCAGTGCTAGCTATGTAATTTAGCAGTGCTAGGTACTAGCTATGTATTCATATTTCAAATTATTTCATGATTTGTGAAACACTGCACTTCCCCAACTGGCCAAAATCCAATTTGAAAAATATAGGCTGGCAGTTTGTGCGTAGGAAATGAACTCATTAGGGAGACACCAAATAAAACACACATTTTTTGTCAAGGGTTTATATTGCTAACATTATTTGGGTTAAACGCTAAGTGATGTAGCCAGGTTTTTTTTTAAGGTTTGGTTTGGGTGACCGCTAAGTAGTTTTAAGAGACCGCAAGTGTTTCATTTAAATACAAAAAAGTTGCAAGCCCAAAATTTGGGAAACCGCTGGAGAAACACTGGATGTAGCGTTTGGGTTTGGATGGATCAAGTACAGTTAATACATTTATTCTTCCATATTGATTTATTTATTGTAATTTCATTTTTGAAAAATCGTTTTGTTACTGTTAAACTATCATATAATAATGGTTCAAATCAGGAAAATAAATTGATGCAGGTTATCGTTTGGTTTTGTGTAGGATAAGCAACGTTATTAAATAATAAATATAATAATACTTGACCCACATTAAAAGCTAACTCGCACCCTAACCCAAATATTGTGCGCTGATTTAATAAATATTTCGAAACTGTGATAGGATTTTTAGACCAGCATAAATTTGCATTGTTTTTGTGTCTTTTTTGAGGATGTATTACTTCCTTATTGAAAAAAGTCAAGGAATCACCTAATTTTAATAATTGAAATTTTGCCTTTGTTCTTTTTTGCTGGTACTTTTACTATATGCGTATAATAATCCAAAAGTTGAAAATTATTTAAATGTAAAACTATTTAGGGGTACTTCTGTTGAAGAAATCGTCCCAACTCTCTTACTGTTATACCGGACGTATAGTTCAGTTTTACACATGTCTGACAAAAAAGTAAAACATAAAAAACATACATTAGGAAAATAAAACGTTGAAGCCAATATTTACAACGATTTGGGCCTTACGACTTATAAGGCGGCTTATTAATCATCCGAAGTTAAAATAAAATTAGAAAACCTTTGAGCAAAACCAAAGCAAACAAATTACTAAGACGTCAAAAAGGCAGGTAGAAAATACGTTTAACGCAAATCATGCGGGGGGGGAGGTAGAATTCCGGATATTTTTGATCAACTGATATCCCAGAGATTGTTCAATCAAGAAATGGAAAACAATAACATTTAGTTAAGTGACTTTTACAACTTTGTTTTAACTTATTAATGCGATGAAAAGCTGTGATATTTTATCGATCGACGCTAGAATCATTCATCAGAGAGTAATAAAACGAAAACAAGTAAGGTTCTAAGGTAGCTCAACGGTATACAAACGGAAAAAAGAAACTTTGACCACGTGATCATATTCGCATGTTCTCCATAACGGTCTGATGCATACACCTTCTCTTGCCGGTTTACAGTTGCAAGAAAACTAAGTTGAAAACAGATTGCCGAAAATTTAGACAACTTGCAAAGTAGCGCGCTGAAAGAAACATTTAGTGTAATATAGAAGAGATGGGCAGACCTGTGATAACCATTTCACACATTAAAATAAAATAAATCCCATAAACTAGGGTAGACCATGTGCAAAATACGGCCCGCCAGTCAATTTAATTCTGCCCGTGCCTTATTTTTCTTAAAATACTTACCAGGGCGACTTTATACATGTTTGGTTGTTGTAACATATATATATATACATTATACAATCTTTTGCTATGACCTCGCCAAACTCCATTGTTAGGAGGAATCTGGGTAAAGCGGACTACGGGGACAAAGGAAAATTTTGCTATATTTATTCGAATATTGCGCCACCAACCATGTATTGTATTATGTAGGCCAGGGGTCGGCAACCCCTGGCACGCGTGCCACTTGTGGCACGCAAGATGATTTTGCATGGCACGCCAATTGATTTAACGCTCACGTTATATTCCCTTAAGAAAGTGCAACCATTATATCACTACCGCATCATTAACATTACTAATACGGTACATCACTGACACTAGCGCTAACTAAATGGTTGCACACATTGCCAGTTCGTGTCACAAATAAGTGTTTTAACTGTGTTGTATTTAATATTATTTTTGTGGACGTACTTGTTGTTTACCAACAGTTCGTATTACGTCACAATGCCCCAAATTTGGCGCAACGTTTACTACGTTAAAGCAGGGCATTCTAAATCAGTGGTTCTCAACCGCCGGTCCGCGTCAACTTTCCTGCCGGCCCGCCAAATATATTACAAACTTATATCTCATTTTCAAAAAGCAAGATGTTGAAGGCGGCTTGTCCATCAAATTTAGAACTTAGCCAGTTCCGTAATTTGTAGCATTGTGATTAACATAGAGGTAACGGTCTACTTTGGACTTCATCTTACGTCACAATGCTGCAAGTGTTGTTCCCAACTATTTAAAAGTAGGCTACAACTCGTTCAAATCCTAAACTTTAAGGTTGAGAACCACTGTTCTACATTAAAAGTAAGCACATGTGTTTTTGTGCGACTGAGAAACCAACAAAAACGAAACTGATAGTTAACACTTCTAGGTATCGGCTGAAAAGCATCAAAGTATATTTCAAAAAAGATACGTGAATTAGATGTCAGATCACAGCAGGGCTGCTGAGTCGGACTCGGGAGTCGAGTAAGACCAGTTAAAACTACCCGAGTACGACGTGTGCGGCATGAGCAGTATACAAATTTCGAAACTGATAAGGCAGCAAACTGTAAATTGTTTAGGTGGAATAGCATATGCTTGTGGCATATTTTCCATGACCATAGCGATTGCGAAATATCCACCTTAATTTAGTTACGTAAATTGGTGAAATACAGAGGCTGAGTCGGACTCGGGACGTGATGAAATCTGATATTTCGCCGGAGTCGGACTCGGGTTGTTTTTAACCGACTCTGCAGCCCTGATTGCCAGTGCGAAACCAAACATAGAAAAATGTTTGGCACGCGAGTTGTTAAGATTTTGGCATTATTAAAACTGGCACACTGCGCACGAAAGGCTGCCGACCCCTGATGTAGGCCTAATAAAGTGTATCAATGCGGTCTCGGACGCCATTACAGTTACAAGTTTTCGACGAAACGAAGTGCTGAGCTTTAAAAGTTGATTTTTGGATGCCGTAAAGGGTATTAAATAAATAAACTTATTAACTGATAACTGTGGTAGCACATTCAGATAATTTTGTGTGTTGGTTTGCCATGAAGTAAAGTAATGGCAATTTATTTGTTTTTGCAAATTTTTTAATACAATGTTTTTGTAAGCACATTAATGTACCACCGGGGTCCACTTTACCCCAATTTTTAATGTTTGTAAAGGGCTACACTGGTGCGAGTAGTACTTTTAATGTACGGTACCCAAAATAACTCTAAATACGAAGTGTAAAAGAAAAATATGTGGCATCGGATAATAATAAAAAGATTCGATCAACGTTTTCGAAATCACAAGAAGCCGAATCGATCCAGCATGTAATTGTAGCGTATCCTTTTATTATATGTGTTACGCGACATGCTACACGCGACACGTCTTTCTATCGTGCTTTTTCCGAGCGGTCACTCGCTCGGTCATTCGAAAATACAAGCTGACGTGTGTACTGCTCTGGCTCCTACAAATGGTGACCCCGGCAAGCAAAGTAAGTGCAAGGTAAAACCACAACACATTGCTAGGTTGTAGGCTAGCTTATGTTCAACGCACTTAACACTTAATTCTATGATGGACGAAGAAAATGTCGCAGCCGTTGCTGTTAAAATTCCGCCATTCTGGCCACAAGACGCCGATCTATGGTTTTTACAAGTAGAAGCACAATTCAGTGTGAAAGGCGTGACACTATCGAAAACAAAGTACCATCATGTGGTAGCAGCAGTGTCACCCGAAATCGCCGCAGTTGTGCGGGACATTATAAAAAAAACAGATGACGTGGATCCTTACGCGCAGTTAAAATGTGCACTCATCAGCAGGGTTTCGATGACCAAGCATCAACGCTTACAGAAACTTCTTCGACATGAAGACCTGGGCGATCGCAAGCCTTCAGAAATGTTGCGAGAAATGCAACATCTTATGGGCGAAGAAGATTCGAAAAATTTGCTTCGCGAACTTTTTCTTCAACGATTACCAGGCAATTTGCGAGTAGTTTTGGCCACACTTGATCTGGAATTATCAGCTTTGGCGCAGAAAGCCGACAACATGATTGACCTGATGGACACGTCACCCATTTTGGCTCAAGTCAATCAACTGCAAAAAGAAATTGCAATCCTGAAGCGCAATACGCCAAAAACAAGAAACCTGCACGACGCTCGACTGTGCTGGTACCACAGGCGATTCGGTCCTAAAGCACAAAAGTGCGTTTCTCCCTGCGAGTACAAGGAAACGCCTCAACCAGCCACTAGTGCCGCTGGTTGTTCTCGCCGCTTTCTTCACGTTAATGACCGCACCACTGGACAAAGGTACTTCGTGGACTCCGGTGCTGCGATTAGTATTGTTCCCGCCACAAGAATGGATCGAAACAGTTGTAAAAGAAAGCTGCAACTCGTTGCAGCAAACGGAAGCACCATCGCAACATTTGGTACGCGGTCGATCAACCTAGACATCGGGCTCAGCAAAAAGTATGTATGGTCTTTTATTATAGCCGAAGTCACGCAACCGATTCTCGGAGCAGATTTTTTTCGACATAACGGAATACTAATCGACCTTGGTAAAAATCGACTTATTGATGCTAAAACATTTAACTGTGTTTCCGCTGGTGTTTCCCGCTCATCTTCTTTTGGTTTGGTAGCATTAACCCATGCCACAAATGAATTTGGAACACTGTTTAAAGAGTTTCCTTCTATTCAAAGCGCGGTTTACAATGACGTTTCTTTGAAACACAATATTAAGCATCACATCGTAACTAATGGTCCCCCAGTACATACAAAGGCACGTCGACTCTCTCCTGAAAAGATGAAAATCGCTAAAGCGGAATTCCAAAACCTTCTAGACTTAGGAATCGTGCGCCGTTCGTCTAGTACATGGGCTTCGCCTTTGCACATGGTTTGCAAAAAGTCCGGCAAATGGAGGCCATGTGGCGATTATAGGAATCTAAACAGTCGAACTATTCCTGATCGATATCCGATTCCTCTTATACAGGACTCATCTGCTAACTTAAACGAAGCGAAAATCTTTAGCAAAATAGACCTCGTCCGTGCCTATCACCACATTCCAGTGGCAGCAGAAGATGTACCAAAGACCGCCATTATTACGCCGTTCGGCCTTTTTGAGTACACACGTATGCCATTCGGGTTGTGCAATGCAGCCCAGACATTTCAACGTTTCATGGATGAGGTATGTAGAGGGCTGGATTTTATCTTTGTATATCTAGATGACATTCTTGTATTCAGTCCGACCAAAAGTGCACACCGACGGCACTTGCGTCAATTGTTTCAAAGGCTTGCGAAATTCGGCATTGTCGTGAATCCAGACAAGTGCGAGTTCGGTACTTCAGAGCTTGAATTTCTAGGACACCGCATTTCAACTGAAGGAATCGTGCCACTTGCCGGAAGAGTTGAAGCTGTTAAGAATTTCCCGCAACCGACATCCAAGAAAGGCCTTCGTGAGTATTTGGGACTCTTAAACTTTTACCATAGGTTAATCCCAGGAGCAGCAACAATTCTCCACCCACTCCACCTTGCCCTGGGTGGGCAAACCAACGATTTCGTATGGAACAACGACTGTACAACTGCTTTTCTAGCATCAAAACACGCACTTGCCAAAGCAACGATGCTGGTACATCCCAAACCTGATGCGGCAACACGAATAACAACAGTTGCTTCTGCAGTTGCTGTGGGCGAATCTCTCGAACAATACCTCGATGGCAAGTGGCAACCGATTGCATTCTTTTCCAGAAAACTAAAACCCGCCGAAACCAGGTACAGTGCGTTCGACCGCGAACTTCTCGCAGTATATTTGGCCATTCGGCATTTTAGATACTTTGTAGAAGGACGACAATTTTCAGTGCTCACTGACCAAAAGCCATTAAGTCATGCGTTCGACAGAAACTCCAACGAACTTTCTCCACGCCAGGTTCGTCACTTGTCTTTCATTTCAGAGTTTACAACGGATATTCGACATATTAAGGGCACTCACAATTCTGCCGCAGATGCATTATCTCGCGTTGCTATAAATTCAACGATGTCTCCTGCGATAGATTTTGCCGCTTTGGCTACAGCACAAAAAGGTAATCGTGACATTCGTGCATACCGAACAGCTGTAACGTCACTTAAATTTCAGGACCTTCCGCTCCTTGGATCTAGCGATACTATTTTATGCGACGTTTCCAAAGGTTATCCCAGACCCGTTGTGCCACTAGCATTTCGGCGCATTGTCTTTGACGTACTACACAACCTTTCACATCCAGGTATTCGCGCGTCTCGTAAACTAGTTTCCGATCGTTTCATTTGGCATAGCTTAAACAAAGATGTTGGGCTGTGGGCTCGCACGTGTTTACAATGCCAGCGGGCGAAAATTCACCGCCATACATTGTCACAGCTTGGTTCATTTACGCTCCCCGACAAAAGGTTTGCCGAAATTCATGTGGACATCGTCGGACCGCTTCCGATGTCGCAGGGTTACTCTTACATATTTACTTCTATAGATCGTTTCACTAGGTGGCCGGAGGCGATCCCGATAGTGGATGCTATGTCAGAGACGTGTGCCAGGGCTTTGCTGTCGTGGGTATCTCGTTTCGGTACACCACAGTCCATAACTTCCGACAGAGGCCGTAAATTCGAGTCTAACCTATGGGCAAATCTAAACTCTCCCTCTTAGGTTCCCATCGCCAAAGAACCACCGCTTACCACCCGCAATCCAATGGAATAGTGGAAAGACTCCACCGGCAAATGAAAGCAGCACTCAAAGCCCGATTGGACAACAACCACTGGGTGGACCAACTTCCTGCAGTCATGCTAGGCATTCGCACGGCCCCGAAGGAAGACATCGGTTGTTCTGCCGCAGAGCTGGTGTACGGCACGACACTGCGGTTACCAGGGGAGTTTTTCTCACCACCGTCACACGGCACCACTACAACCCCAGCGGAGGTAACAACATCCCTGTCCAACTTCCGGAAATCAATGGAGAACGTTCGCGCCATTGCGACATCACAACACAGACAATCGCATAGTAGTGTACCGCGTATACTTCAAACGTGTAAATTTGTTTTCGTGCGTCGTGACTGTCATAGATCGCCCTTACAGTGTCCTTACGACGGCCCGTTAAACGTTATAGAAAGAAACAGTAAATTTTTCAAAATTAATGCTAATGGCCGTGTAGATACTGTCTCGATTGACCGATTTAAACCGGCTTACACTGATAATGATTTATTAAACATGGAAAATACTCGCCCCACTTCTACCCAATGTTTACCGCAACGTCCCGATATTCCATGCATACCACCGCAACCCTCTGTTCCCATTCGACCAACTCGACGTGGTCGTGTTGTTACTGTGCCTGCTCGTTACCGAACGTGACTAACGCACTGGTGGGGGGTTTTGTAGCGTATCCTTTTATTATATGTGTTACGCGACATGCTACACGCGACACGTCTTTCTATCGTGCTCTTTCCGAGCGGTCACTCGCTCGGTCATTCGAAAATACAAGCTGACGTGTGCACTGCTCTGGCTCCTACATAATTATCCTTAAAAGTAGAGTGTTGGATCCAGGGCTGCGGAGTCGGACTCGGGACTCGGGAGGAGTCACTTTTGTTTCTGCTGGAGTCGGACTCGGGACTCGAGTAAGACCTTGTAAAACTTACCGAGTCCGACATGCGCATGCACAGTGCCGAATTTTAAAACTGATATGGCCGCCAAATGGAAATTGTAAAGGTGGAATATTATATGGCGGAATATTTTCCAACCATGTAATGTGAGTGAATGAATTATACTCCAACCCTATGAGTGGATTGCTGAATATCCACGTTATTTTAGAATCGCACATTTGACCGGAGTCGGACTCTTAATTTTTTGGCTGGAGTCGGACTCGTGTTATTTTTAACCGACTCCGCAGCCCTGCTGGTTGGATCACCCGAGTTAATTTAAAGAAGATAGCTTTTGATCAAGCTACAAAAAACAACATCTCCACCACTTCAACAAATAAAGGGGTCTTTTTGGCGAGGACTGCAGGGTTTTCTACAACGGAATCTCACGTTAAGTTTGCGCAAACATAAAACCACATTACTCATCAGCAGCACGTGCCAGAGGTTTAATTGTGTTGTGCAGTTTTTTTCAGTATTTGGCTTAATCTAATTGATGCCTATTTATCAGCCACACCAGTGTAGACCTTTACAAATGTTAAATTTTTTGAATGTAGATGGCATCACAACAGTAAAGATAAAAAAGTCGAAAAAAATTTCTCTTAAAGGTAAAAAGCAAGTTGGAACAACAACATCTGCAGAAAGGGGCGTAGGTGAGATGTGGGGCTGTAACGCGAAATTTGGTCCGGGGCCAAAACTGATCCGGTCGGATCAATTTTGGCGTTGGAACAGCCGCTAAAACAGGTCCAGCTAGGCCAAAACTGGTCCGGCCTTCAAAATCGCTTATTTATCCTTAAAAACGTCATAGGAAGCCTGGAAAAAGTCCAAATGGTTGAAGTAAACTATGCTTAGAGTAAATATACTAAATATTACCGTAAAATCGAAAATAAATTATCGAAACGGAGAGATTAAAAATGTGCAAGAATAAATCGGCGTTCGGTTCTATATTTTATTATTAATCATTATTGAATAGGCCCAAGACGTTTTTTCAGTTTGTACATAATATCTAAGATCTTAGACAGAATATAAAATTACTAGAGGGCGCTATTAGTTTTAAACGAACTGAACAATCGAATATCCCAAAAGCCGATTTTTTTAGACTGGCGCTTCTAGAGCACGGAGCAAAATAAGTGAAAACGTTAGTTATGCACAAGCGGCAGGCGAAAGTGCAGTGAGTGCACTGAAAAGGCCAAACTGTTTAAGCTTTAGAGGAGCTAACCAGCTTAAAAGAGAAGATTTATGGAATTTAATGAAAGAAGTTGATTTTTCTCTGAAAAAAATTATGGGAATTGCGGAAATGAAAGGGACTCTAGTAGACGTGACATGTACGTCCAGGGAAAATGTACTTGACCTTCATAGAAGACTACTGAATGTGTCATACATTCGGAATGCTCGTCTTTACGAGTCCGATGTGATTAATGTGGGAATTGGTTGGGTACCAATTCCACTCCCGAATGAAGCTATTGAAAGCCGGATTGAAGAACAGTTTGGAGAAGTAAAAAAAATGACACACATAAAAGACAAAGAAGGATTGTTAACCGGAATGAGAATTGCAACAATGAACAAAGCGGACTTAGAAAAGAATCCAATACCAAGTTATATACGAATGAACGGTTGTGGATTTTATGTAACCTACCACGGACAAAAGATTACTTGCAAGTATTGTGGCGAAACTGGCCACAAACAAGCTGATTGCGCAAAGCGAAAAGCTGATTACCCACAGCTTCAAAATAAAGCAAACCAATTAGCAATTGCGCCAAGCCAGATTACCAGCTCATCAAGGCTTCTGCGCTACAAAAGCGGGCAACAAAACTGCAGTGCAAGCACACGAGAATAGAAACGAATCACTGCCCGGGATTGGTGCAATCCCCGTTGATAACCAAAGCAACGCAGAATCTTCGAGCTTACAACTACAAACATCCCGAAAGCGACTCCGCACCAGTCCACCTTTTCTCCCTGACAGTAAATCAAGAAGCATGAGCGAAGTTACCGTTTCACTGGATTGCCCAAATTGCCACACGGACAGTCTTCTGGATCCTCATTGCCGTCATTTTTACTGCTGCAAATGCAAACAAGAATACAGGGTTACCAACGCATGCTGCGATGACACCGTCTTGTTTTTGGTGCCCTTGGAGGAAACAGTGGCCAACTGCCCCAAGTGCCAGGCCAAAATGAGACTTATTCCCTGCTGTGAGGAAATACAACCGGAGTTGGACGGCGATATGTTCGAGTGCATCCAATGGAAAAGGTACGCAATAACCTGTGTGTGTAACACTGTAAATGCTCTTCCAAACATTACCATGTCCAAGGAATGTTTAAATCATCTATGCAAATATAAACTGATACACTGCAGTTGCGGGAAAAAGTCCGCCGAGGTTATTGAACCGAGCCGGCCATATAACTGCAGTTGCGGGTTCCAATATGAGTGGGATATCGAACTAGGAGTACAGATGAACAATAAGATGTATTATGGTAACTATTTTGGTGTAAATTTTTTGTTGTTGTATAATGAGTTTCGATATCGCATGATTTAATGTGGGGGGTATTCGAAATCTGCGCAAACGAAAGCCAATCTTTAACTTGCTTAGAGAGAAAAATTTTAATATTGTCCTTTTGCAGGAAACACACTCCTCAGTAAGGGACGAAAAATTATGGGAAATGGAGTGAGGATTTAAAATATTATGGGCACATGGCTCTACTCGCAGTAAAGGAGTTGCCATTCTATTGACAAAAAATACAATGTCGATCAAGGAGCTAGTCGATCAAGGAGCAATGTCGATCAAGGAGCTACTATTGACAACTCAGAGTTAATTTTGGGGGGTGATTTTAATACGATTTTGCAGGGTAACTTAGATAAAAAAAACAGGGTCCCTCTCATTCTAACCGAAACTCTCGTGCCAGAGTTGTATCGCACATGCAATCCTACAAGTTAAGTGATGCGTTTCGATATTTGCACCCAACAGCCCGCAAATACTCAAGGATTCAGGTAAACCCCATGACCGCGACGCGTATTGATTTCTTTTTCATATCGGAGTCATTATTAAATTACCTAAATTCCGCAAACATCACACCAGGCATTAAATCAGATCATAAAATAGTAACCCTTTCGATGACAGTTTCGAGTTCTCCTCGTGGCAAAGGATACTGGAAGCTAAACACAAATCTCTTGCTCAACAACGAATACATAAAAAAAAGCAAAATACAGCCAACAGCAATATTTAGAACGGGCGATAGAAGAAATTGAACGTTTAACGCTGACAAATCAACCCAACACGGCTCAAAGCGACAAGTTGGCCAAATTAAAACTGGAGTTTTTGAAAGTCTATACAAACGATGCGATGTTAAATATACTAAGACACAAATTAAGGTACACTTATCGACACTAAATCTGCCGCGGCTAGACGCAATGCAAAAAGAATCGACCGAGCGCCCAATCACGCGTGAGGAAATTCTAGCGGCAATTAACACTATGCCGAGGAATAAGTCCCCGGGCCTTGATGGATTGCCGGTAGAATTTTATAAGACTTTTTGGCATGAGATAAAAACCGTGTTTTACGACGCTTGGGTGTATACTGAAAAAAACGGTAAATTTAGTCAAACTCAAGCGCAAGGTGTAGTAACACTGATCCCCAAAGCACATAAAGATCCTTCGCTGATAACTAATCACCGCCCCATCTCTTTGCTTAATGTGGACTATAAAATTATGTCAAAAGTTATAAACAACAGGTTAAAAGCCAATATTGAGTTCCTAATCAGTCGAGACCAAAATGGCTTTATGAAGGGTAGATATATTGGGGATAATCTTCGCCTGCTCTTTGATATTATCGATTCCTCCAATTTTTATAAAATTTCGGGTTTCATACTATCTTTGGACATTTACAAAGCGTTTGACACTGTTGGTTGGGATTTTATTACGCAGCATTAGGAAATTTTGGCTTCGGACATAACCTAATAAACTGGATAAAATGTTGTTATGCGGAACCTACCTGTAAAATAACCAACAATAACTTTTTGTCGCGCGAATTTAAAATCGAAAGAGGTGTCCGACAAGGCGACCCATTATCTCCGACGCTTTTTTTGCTATGTATCGAATGTCTAGCAACGGCGTTGCGAAAAGACGACTTTGTAGGACTACAACTTAATGGAGACGAATTTAAAGTATCTCTACTTGCTGATGATACGTTAGTCTTTTTAAGAGGCGAACAGAAAGATTTCGAACGAATATTTGGTGTGCTAGATAAATTTGGAGACATGTCCGGATGTAAAATCAATATGCAAAAATCGCTTGCATTTCATGTAGGAGCCAATCGCTCTTCGACCGAAAAGCCTTACGCGAACAAAGGCCTCGAGTGGCCAGAACATTCATTTAAGTACTTAGGTGTAAAAATTCCCAAAGGAACTGTTTCCGCTTAACTTTGGTGAAGTTATAAATAAAATTAGTGCAGTCTTAAACATTTGGTCCGCTCGGGGGCTAACTCTTCTGGGACGAATTTGTATCCTAAAAAGCTTAGTGATTCCCACCCTAATTTACAAATTTAGTGTTCTTCCGGTCAACTTACCCGAAGCATGGGTGCGTAAACTTAAAACGAAATTATTTCAGTTTATATGGGGGTCTAGATGGGAGAGAGTTAAGCGAACAAAAATATGCGCAAATACTGAACACGGAGGAGCAAATATGTTGGACGTTGACGCATATATTATGTCGCTGAATATTAAATGGTTGTCAAAACTTTTTGACGACGAGTATAATGCACCGTGGAAAAGGCTTGAAAAAGGCGTTCTAACAGATAAAGAACTCGAATGCTGGCTGCGAGGAGACTTATCTGTCGCATCGAGGCAATGTTCTAATACCTTTACGCACTACTATAAAGGCAATATCAGACTGTAGGAAGTATATGACAATAACACAATTGGAAACACTCAAGGCCCGTCCTTTATGGGTAAACAAAAAAACCCTATGACCAACTGGTAGTTAAGTACAAATTTCACACAAACAATATAGATTTTAAAACCTTTATTAAAATGATCGCTGCTCTCCCACCCGAGTGGGACCACTCCACGGCAGGCTCTCCACCCGATACTAAACTAGTCACTACTTTAAGGCAGATACTTCTCATCAAAAACTTTATACAATGACATAAAAAAACATACACTACTGATCGTCCGCATAAAGAACAACGCAAGTGGGAACGGGATTTAAATCTTGTACCGAACAAAACTCCTTGGGACAGGTTATATGAAAACACTTGTAAAGCCACAATTGAAACTAAACTGCGATCCTTTCAAATTAAACTCAATCTTTGTGCGATTGTGACCAATGATGCGCTATTCTCTTCTTTTGATATAAGCGAAACCGACCGGTGTGTATTTTGCAATTAAATTGTTGAAACTATTTCTCATGTGTTTTTCTATTGCGAACATGTTGTTAAGTTTTGGGAAGAAGTCACTGCTTTGATTTCATCAAAACTTTTTATATCCCTACAAACCATTCCAGTAACTGTTCTGTTTGGTACTGTAAATGAAAATGATTTGCTAAACTGTTTACTGATTTGTGCTCGCCTTGTGATTTGTTGTTGTAAATACGCCAAACCTTTTCCTTCTTTATTAATGTTCAAGAACATGGTAAAAACATTAAAAAATTTAGAATACTATATTGCGCTAGGAAATAAGAATCTTGCTGCTTTTCGAGTTAAATGGTCCAGTCTGTAAACGTATACCTGTCGCTTCTTATTAAGTGCTATCCACCTTTTATCTCTCGTGCGTCTTTTTCTTCCGCCGTGTAATTTATTATCGCGTAATAATACAAAAAAAAAAAAAAATAAGCCGATTAGAGTTTCTTTATAATTAGTGTTTCGATAATTTCTTTTCGTTTGTACGGTAATATTTAGTATATTTACTTTAAGCATAGTTTACTTTAACCATTTGAACTGTTTGCAGGCTTCTTATCACATTTTAAAAAATAAATAAGGGATTTTAAAGGCCGGACCAGTTTTGGCCTAGCCAGACCTGTTTTAGCGGCTGTTCCAACACCAAAATCGATCCGACCGGACCAGTTTTGGCGTGACAGGACCAGTGGATCATAGGGACCAGTGACTCGGGAGCTTTTTCCCCTTTCCATTTAAAATATATATTTGAAATTTTGGCTGTGGTACCGAGATGCAACGCCATCTTTGTCTACGAGTTTTCGAACAAGACGGCAATCTGTAAGATCTGAGACAATAAAACGATTTTAGAGGCAAGAAAGTAAAATTTTCACATCTAACAGAATTGTATTTTGAACTAGAGCAAAGTAATTATATATTGTGGTTTAATAGGAAAAATTCTTATTGCAATTTAGTTAGGTGATGGCAAATAGTACACCTGAAAAGCTAGTCTAAGTTTCAAATAAGGCCATGCAATGTGCAAATGACCCAATGTGGACCAGTGGATTAGAACCCGGTGGGGACCAACGGATCATAAATAGCAGTAGTATATTGTTCGCCTACCGAGTAAACAAATGACAAAAATATGCAAATTTTCTTCGGCATCTATAAACTTTCAAGTTAGTGGTAGCCTTAAACGTATAACAGACACACAGACGATAGTGATGACATCAAAATTGCTTCTTCAGATGCATAATACGGAAATATTAATTTTAAACTACAAGACCAAATATAAATTAGAAAATATTCCAGATAAAAATTATAATATGGCCCTAATTTACCCTAAAAATCATTAAGCCAGAAACTGCATAGCCAATAGGCACTCCAAAGGCTATTTACCCGGCTAACAAATCAATTTAAATTGATTAACAAAATAAATAATAGAAAACAAAAAGTAAATATTTAATATTACCAACATCCGAACTTAACCCCTAATTTTACCCAGATCAATGAAGAATCACTAATGAGTGTATGTGTAGCCGAGCTATCCGGGCAAATAAAAAATAGCCACTTCTAAAAAAATAATAATATCAACGTAGGAGATTTTATCGTTCTCTTTATGTGCCCGAAATGTTTTGCAAGCATTATTCTGGAAGTATTTTAACACACACACACTGTTTTTAGCCAAAAGGGTTGTGACATACTATCAAACAGATTTAACTGAAGGTATGCTGTGTAAAAGTTGTAATTTGCAATATCGTTATGAATATTATTTATTGGTAACATCATAAACGAATTCTTTAACATGAAGTGTTTATATTGTAAAAAAGGAAAAACACGAAATATTGGTAGATTACTATTGCTAATATTGTTTTTAATTTATTTTTCAAAGTACAAAAAAACACATTTGCAATAAAACAATTATTCTAAAAAATGATTTTTGTATAGATATTACAATTTCATACGGTACTTAAGACTTAAGTATATTTAAAAGAGGGAATACGGTCATTTCCAAAGACCTCGTTATAGTTCATAATAGTCCAAGGTTGACAGCATCGTGGGCAATTTATTTAATAGAGCAACTCGAAAAATGTAATCATAACCAAACAATTGCAGTATGCTTGCTGTTCGTTTGTCACTTATATTTCTTGGATTAAACCCCTTAACGGTACACCTTGCAATAATTCAACAGAGCTACACAGGCGACATGTGAATGCGACCAGGAGGTCTTCGAAGCTTCATTATGATACGATGTTTACTCTTACACATACGGGAAGAAGCCAGAGGCAGCACGCCGCGTCGAACAGTTTGTTAAACCGTGACAAAAACGATAATATCACTTACAAAAAGGGGGGTAAGAACCTTTATTTTTTTACAAAAATTACTTACAAAATTAGTGTTCTTCCGGTCAACTTGCCCGCTCGTGGGTGCGTAAACTTAAAACGAAATTATTTCAGTTTATATGGAGATTTAGATGGGAGAGAGTTAAGCGAAGTGAAAATAATTGCGCAAATACTGAACACGGGGGAGCAAATATGTTGGACGTTGACGCATATATTATGTCGCTAAATATTAAATTGGTGTCAAAACTTTTTGACGACGAGTATAATGCACCGTGGAAAAGGCTTGAAAAAGGCTTTCTAACAGACATAGAATTCGAATGCTGGCTGCGAGGAGACTTAGCTGCCTGCATCGCCGCTCTTGCCCCCGTTGGGGCGCCCATGTATATATATTGGGGTTGTTCAAAAAAACACTTTTTTTTCAAATTTCATTGGGGACCCCCTGGAATTGTTAGGTTGCGCCTAAAAACCCCACAAACCAAATTTGAGCACGTTTGGTTTAGTATTGACCGTGGTAAGTCCATTTGAGAATTCAGATTTAGACTAAAACTTTTGAAAAAGATAAAGATATATATTATCCTCCCCTGAAAAATTTTTTTTTCTTTTTTTTCGCATTGCCTTGCAATTTAATAGCTCTAAATAAACCTGTTTTGCAGTAAAAAAGTGAGTTGTCATGGTACCAATGTCACAATTTAACAACATTTGTTAGGCTGTTTGGACGAAAAATGGCTTTTTAGAACGTTTTTTTTTTTCAAACACTCGTTTCCCCATAATAACTAAATATTCCGTTTATCGGTTGGTTTGGGAAAGTATTGTGGATAATTTGGGTGACGTCATGCCAAGAAAATGACGTCATGTTATCTAGTGTGATGTTATTGGCTAAATGCACCATGTTTTGTTTTGGAACTTGGTCCGTTTTGAAAAACCTACTGAAAAACCAAACATGAGAAACAAAAAATCCTGAACTGTAATCAGCTAAAGACAGAATGGAAGATACAAGTGCAAACAACCAAACACATGCACATGAAAGGTAAATCCATTTCAACTCTAGGGTCCTAGCAATGAATGGTTTACAAACTGTTGCAAGTCTAAACGCTGTTATGACAGCCATAGCACCCGAAGAGGCCATGGTAGCTACAACACACAACAGCCCAGGAATGGAGCAAATACTACTTGTACGCCAAAGTGCGTCAAACGAGCAATATTCTCCCGAAAACTGTAAACTCTTTATGCTTATTGCGATTAGATAAATGCCCATGAGAAAATCAGCGGGTGCCAAACTAAGCAAAAATATGTAGGTGCTTTTTGTAAAATTATCTGCGTTTTTGTTATTTACAATGTCCCTCATAGTAATCACGACAACCACCAAATTCCCAATGCCAGCCACCATCCCCATTAACCAAAAGAAGGCTCTGTAAACAGGGTTGGCGATCATTTCCTTTTGATTTGAGAAAGTGGAACTTCGCTTACTTAGGGCGGACATTGGTCACTTCCGTCCGAACATTGAGGGAATCTGTCTTCAACCAAGTTGATGTCGACCGACAGGGGCTTTCCATTGCGACAATAAAACCTTGTTTCGCTGCATCGTTTCCTATCCTCGTCTGATTTATCATCACAGTCTAATACTCCATAACAAAGTCTAATACTCCATGCTGAACACCCTACAAGGATTTATCAGACTTAAACGTAATCTTACGTGCGCTAACTACGGTATTATGTCGCGACATGCGAATTATGTAAAAACCAGTATGTCGGCCAAACAAAAAATAAATTTTCGACCAGATGGATTGCACATAGAAACCATTGGAAAAAGTTTGACATTTCAGGTAATAACGACCAAGCTGCCCTCCTACGACATTACGCCAAACATCACAGTAATGTAGGGGAAAACCGGGACCTGTTTTTGAACTTTCGCCCGTCACTTTTGCGTTTCTAACCCGTTATGGCTAATAATTGGACAAATGGTGCTTTAGAGCTTTAGGTTGACTGGGTTGAAATTTAAAATGGTTTACATTTAAACCTTTTGATTGAGAAACTGAAACGTCGGAGTCTTTAAAACGGCTCAAGGGACCCTCATAGTCGGGTCCGTTGAACCACGATAAAGGGGCCCTTGAGACACGCTATTTAAACGTTAATTCTTCTTCAAAAACCAAGTCAAACAGCACATTGCTTTAAAATGGTATATTTAATAGACGAAAAAGAACATTTCAAATAACAATACAAGTTTTCATTTTTAAGCAGCATTGGTACTCAGAAAGTTGCACAGAATATCTTTTATTCAAGACTCATCAAATCCGCTTTTATTGTCCTTACCTAAAAATATACTTTAAAATCACCATCTTTATCATAACAAATCACCTACATATTAATGCTTATTATCTTTATGCTTATACACAACAACATAACTATTAATTTTTGCAGTTGAAGAAACTGTTATTATCCTTAACTTTACGTTTTTGCCGCAATCTTTTTTGAATCAGACTTGTGTTTCTAACAGGCATATCAGTAGATAAATAAAGCCTTTAAACACATCTTTTTCATCTAAAGAGGAGGCATTTTTAGGCTTGAAACAGCAAACTAAAAATCAGGCTCTTGAAATCCAACTTGGCAATTAGACATTTGGAAACATCTTATGGTGCAAATAGTTGTTATTTGCAAGAGATTCCATGTCAATGTTTGTAAATGCCTGTAAAATGTATTAAATAAAGTTATTTGACAAAACCAAAAGTATCAACAGCTCAAAAAGAAAATAATGGGTAAAAACTCAATGATTAGACCAATAAACAAACTAAACAGCTAAATTTATTCCAAAAGCCATGAAGAACAAAATGCCATTTTAATAATAAACTTTATAAGTCCTTATTGTGGTATTTTTTTTACATTTTTTTACCTGCATTGTGACATTTTAAAAGCAACCTGATGTTATCCCTTTAGGCTTGTGTCTTTAACATATATTGACAGTGTTCTTTGGTCAACAGAGTGAGCTTCTGCTTACAATCTTATTGATTATTATAATTTATCATTAGCATCTTTGACAGCAAGCTTCATGAAACCTGCTACAAAGGTGCTACATAGTATTTCTGCAATATTTTTTTTTTATTTTTCATCTTCTTGTATTATGTTATTTCAACTGTAAATATTAATAATATGTGTTACATTGGCTGCAGTTACCAAGAGACCAGTGGCTCATAGGTCCCTGTTTTTATTGTCTCATCGGTCCCGCACCACTAATGTTGACTGACTTAGCAAAAAAAACGTTTATAAAAACTTTCAAGTTTGTAAAAAACTGGTTAATCTGACAGAGTACTGTCCCTACTTTGTATACCGTACTAAGTAAAGATAATTTTAATAATAACTCTTCGAAACACATAAAACAAAAATAGTAAACACCAAAAAATTTAGTTTCAACCTGACAAAATGTATTTTCCCAGCTAACAATTTGACGTCGCAGCGACGTAGATTTTTGGTTTAAGTTTGGTCGATAAGACGTTGCAACCAACGTTATTTCTACGTAAAAACGTCGACACTTTACGACCTAGATGCGACGTTGTGCAACTACGTTATTTATACGTTGATTATAAACGTTATTTTTACGTAGAAGTGTCTACTCCGGACGACGTAGATTAGACGTTGCAAATTACGATGTTCAGCGACGTTATTTATACGTTTATCATGAACGTTATTTTCACGTAAAAGCGTCGACACCAAACGATGTAGATGCGACGTTGAGCAACTACGTTATTTAGACGTTTATCATGAACGTTATTTTCACGTAAAAGCGTCGACACTTTACGACCTAGATGCGACGTTGTGCAACTACGTTATTTATACGTTGATCATTAACGTTGTTTTTACGTCGAAGTGTCTACTCCAGACGACTCAGATTAGACGTTGCAAATTACGATGTTCAGCGACGTTATTTATACGTTTATCACAGACGTTTTACGTAAAAATGTGTGATCCGAACAAAGTTCATGCGACGTTAGAAATTACGTTGTGAAACTAGGTTATTGAAAGCGTACACATTGTTATGTTTGCGTAATAGTTTGGACTCCATGCCCTACAAATTACGTTCGCAACTACGGTATAATGCGCAAAAAAGAAACATAATAACGATTTTTTTGAACTTTTAAAACACTTATACTTGTGACATATCTGACTGTAATTATTTACACTTGCAAATTCTTACTAAATCTTCTAAACAATTACCATCCAGGAAAATATAGAAATAATATAGTATTGAAGTAACACAAACACGGCAGTATAAAAATGTTGACAGGAAAGAACTGTAAAAAAGACAAGAAAACTGAGAAAATTGGTCTGTGGACTTCCAAAACACACGAATTTTATAGTGTTACTTAAATTGCTCTATTACACTAACACTGTCTAAAAGACAAAATTTAAAAAGTTTTTCATTTTACAGACTATGTGTAAAACAATGCACATTAAAACAGGAAAGTAACGTTAATAACAACAACGTATTGAAAAACTAAGAACAATGCAAATCCAGCGGTGTAAAATGAAAACCCAGCAGTTTAATCCACATCTGATTGCGTGTGTGATACATCGAGTGAGCTGTTGGCACTTTCACCCTGCAATTATAATCGAAATAGTTAGAACTTTTGGTAAAATAAAATGCTATTGGATGCAAATCGAACCTATATTTTAATAAAATTTTAACTAAACAACAATTTAGAAAATATTATTACAATTTTCGTTTACTTGTAAACAAGTCTGACTTGAAATAATTAATTTTTGACCTAACATGTAAATTATGACATTTTTTGAAAGGTCAAAAAATATTCGCCTTAGTGATTAGGTGAGGTGGATATGATTCCCAATGGTACTGATTCTCACATACATTGGTTAGAATGCATAATGTGTCCAGTTGTCCACATCGCCATTTACACATTAAAATCAGCAGTACAAAATGTTGTAAACAGTATTTTTTATAGTTTTATGTTTGGTACATTAATTTACCTTTGGTCATACAATTACCTAATAAACTTTAAAGACATGGTTGTTTCTCAAGGCAAAAATGCATACATGCATTGTTGTACTGTACAAGAATTTTATGTTAATGAATATATTTAACAAGATGGTAACAAATATTTGTAATTATTTGTATTGTATTAATTGTTTTATTTTATACTGTGACTCAAATTAAAAAAAAAATAGGGAATAGGGAAGGACTGCTAGGGCTATATGGTCGAACAGGGGAATATATACCTTATAAAAATGGCTCATGTGTTTGTCAAGCTAAGGAACACCTCATTTATCTAACTTTCATCTGTTTAAGCTGCATTAACTGGGAAATGTGATTAATGACTACAAACATAACTTTCAACTTCATTTACCTATGAAACCAAATCAAAATGAGCAAAGCCAAAAAAACTAATTGCAATGATGCATGTGCTTCTACATGGTTCAATAAATGCCCAACTGGTTGCCTTAAACAAAAAATTTAAAACAACCTGATAGTTATTTCATGTTTTTTATTTTTTTATTCAGTCAGCAAAGTGTTTTGTGATTAATTGTTCTCACTATTGGTAATATAATGATCCAGACGTTTGGAATCCTAACACAATTCAACCATAGTTTCAACGTTTAGATGTGCCATTTACTAATTTAGCCAAGCACAGAAATTTTATATCACTGTTAATGTATTTTCTTGTGCAACCTGAATCTGTTTGGTAAAATTTAGGATCAAGAATTTTTATCTCATTTTTTTGCCAATAATAATATTTAATAATGAATATTAGTATTTTTTACATTTTTTAAACTTTGTTTTTATATTAAAAAAATATAGACCATTCTTAGTACTAGTCTATGGTATAATTTTTTCCCAATAATTTTGTCACATTATGTTTATTTTGCCTTTACCTATTGTGTGATAGCATTTATGCTGTGTAGCTATCTGGTCCACAGAATGCAGACTGGTCAGAAATATATAAAATTAAAATTTTAGTGACATTGTATAACTATCACTGGTAGGTTTTGAAAAAAATTGCTGCCCAAATAAAGAAATTTAAACGCAGCCAAGATACATTTTAAAGTCTTTGTTGTTAGCATCACAGGCAATAGCAAGCATAAAACAAAACAGTAAGAGTCAAATAAATAAAATAATTAACAAAAATCTTGAAAATATTAATCACTAATTTACCTGTAAATTTTGATGAGCAGCCACGTTCATGAGGAACATCTTTAACGTGTATACCCTTCTTCAAATCCCACCTTGAACTTTTAATCAAGATCTTCAGTAATGAATTTTCAAGTGTTCATTTGGGGTTTTATGCACACCCAAGGTATTTACGCTGGCATGATACAAAGATCAAGATTTGCATTAAAATTGTCTAAAAAATTTGGGTGTTCACTCGCCGTAGAAAGCAATTGGGCGCTGGTCTAGAATCCTACCACAATGATTAAATCAACACACAATATTTGGGTTAGGGTGCGAGTTAGTGTTTGGGTGAGTCAAGTAGTATTATATCTATTATTTAAACTTGACCCACCCTAATCCAAAATGCTAACCCGCACCCTAACCCAAATATTGTACACTGTGGTAGGATTCTAAACCAGCGCCTGCCATTGCCCACAGAGGTAATAGAGCTTGTTTTCTATGTTAGATGAAAATTAGTGGAGGCTTTAAAGTCTTTTATTCAGTAAATTATTTGTTTTCCTACTTAAAATAAAAGTTATAATACAAATACAGCTCAGACTATTTAACCTGAAAATATATTTGATAACAAAGCCTAATCTTTTTATGTAACCCTAATCTTCATGGTTTAAGGAAAACAACCTAAAAATCTAACGAGCACTCTAGCGCTGAGCTGCCAAAACCTATTTTGAATTCCAATGTCCTGATAGTAAATGTTCAAACTGAACTGTGATGTCATCCGCATATTGGCCAATCACGAGTTTACGCGCCGTTCGAAAACCGCGAAAAAAAAGCAGCAGGGAGCGACATTCTTGTCTATCCAGGAAACTGCGTCTGTAGCGGTCGCTGCGCTAAGCACTTTTTTATGCGATTTGTTTCATGTAAAGACAATGTTACCCTTTCTAAAATGCTATCTTAAATTAAGTCACATCGCTATTTTATGTAAGCATAACTAAGTATACTTCTTTACATTTTCTAAAAAAGTTAATCAAAACACATTACAGAAATTTGTACATAGCCTACATAATCCCGACGCATTCCTTAAAAGAGAGCATTTCTATTTAACGAAAATTAAAACTTGGAAAGTTAGTATTGATGTCGGTAAACAACGTTTTTTATACGACACGTATGACATTTTGATTCGATTGTACTTTAGCTCAGTCGAAAAAACTGTGTATAACACGCAAATTCGTCTAAAATCAATTACCTTCAACGTAAGTAGGCTAATTGATGTTGTTTCTACCTCACGTTTAACGTTTTAATAGGGTTCCTTTGACGTTTGTATCAACGCTAAAAAATATTAATGAAATGTTTTGATTTATGTATAAAATAGTCTGAAACAAGTTGACCTCGATGTCAGGTATATACCTTGTTGTATACGTCACGTTCAACGTTTTAATCCGGTTGCATTGTGGTTTGCCGTAACCTTCGAAATGACTACGATCATTTAAGATGTTGCAAATTTGGTCGCGTTTTAGTTTTTCGTAATGCCAAGAAATAAAGTTATTGGAACTTTTGAAAATAGCATTTAAAATGGTTTCAAATAAGTTATCTTCAGCGACAGTTATCATTGATTTTTGCATATACGCCACGTATGATGTTTTGAATTGGTTATATTGAAGATTGTAATAACGTTAAATAACGTTATATTAACGTTAAAAAGACGTATAAAATAGTCTAATTCTAAACACAAGTTAGCTTCGATGTCAGTATTTACCGTAGTTTTTACGTCACGTGAAGTTCTAATTAGATTGCATTGTTGTTAGTTACAAACCAAAAAATAACGTTGTTAAAACGCTTAAAATCACGTTCAAAATGCTGTTAAAGAAGTTAGCTTTGACCTTAGAATTCAACGTCATTTATACTTCACGCGTGACGTTGTCAGTTAGTTCGATCTTAGTTTGTCGCAACGTCAAGAAATAACGTTATTAAAACGTTTGAAATTACATCCAAAACGGTCTTAAATAAGTTAGCTTTGACGTCAGAAATCACCGTTGATTGTACGTCAGGTATGATTTCCTAAATTGGGTCCATTGTGGTTTCTCACGACAACGTATGAAATGAAATCAAGTTTACTTTGACGTGAGTAATTAACGTTGCATGTACGTCACCTATGACGTTCTAAATTGGTTACATTAAGGTTTGTAAAAAGGTTGAGAAATGACGTTATTAAAACGTTAGAAATGATGTATAAAATGGTCATAAAAAAATTATCCTTGTTACAAAAGGTAACGTTGTTGTTACGTCACGTTTTACGTTATTATAACGCTTAAAATGGCGTCCTGGTCTACAAGAATTTAGCTTTGATGTCAGAATTTAATGTTGATTGTACGTCACGTATCACGTTGTAAATAAGTTACATCAATGGTGGTCACAAAGTTTAAAAACAATGTTAGCAAAACGTTCGCTTTGACGTACAAAATAGCCTAAAAGAAGTTATTAGCCTCGAAGTAAGTAATTAAACTTGTTCGTACGTCACCTTTGACGTTATAATCAGGTTACATTTGTTTTGCGCCACAATTTTTTTAAAGAATACCATTGAAAAAACGTTTAAACGACGTCAAAAGTGGCTGAAAAGACGTTAGTTTTGACGTCAGTAAACAACGTTTTTTGTACGTGATTTATGACGTTTTAAAATAAGTTGCATTTGGTTTGTTTCAACGTTACGAAAGAACGTTAATCAAACGTTTGAAATTTACGTTAAAATTACTCTATAACAAGTTAATTGTGACGTCAGAAATGAACGTGAATTCTACGTCACGTATGACGTTTTAAGCTGGTTGCGTTATAGTTTTACGGAACGTTAAATATACAGCGTTAATTAAACGTGTAAAAGACTAAACCGGTATGAAAATGTTAGATTTTACGTCAGTAATAAACGTTATTTGCATGTCACCTATGACGTTGTAAATTTGTTTCATTGTGGTTCGTCGCAACGTTAAAAAATAACGTTCAACAAACGTTCGAAGTGACGTCCAAAATGATGTAAAACATGTTAAGATCGACGTATGTAATCAACGTTGTTTGTACGTTACAAATGACGTTGAAATTTGGTCGCATTGCGGTTTTTCTTAACGTTAATTTTGACGTTAGTGCTACGTTTTACATTACGTTTTGATAACACGGCCTCGACGTATTTTCTTAACGTTCGTTTGGACACATTCCCACAACGTTTACTTAGTTTTAAAAAAAACTCCGAACGTCGAAAAAACGTTCTGTGTTAGCTGGGTTTCTACCTAAATTTTACGACGATTAATCCTGCTGATTTCGTTGTTAGGAAGCCATTATAACATGCTTGAAAGAGCTAACAAAGTTGATGGCACTAAAGTATTAAAATATTAAAGTTATTGGGGGTGGCTCATCGGTCCGGCCTGATCATAGGTCTCGGTTTTACCCCACTGGGAAAAAAACCTCCAATACACGAGTGTTACAATGTAACATTTGTTGCACAACCCGAAATGGCCCAGCTGGATTTTCACGAGGATATTTGGTTAAATAAAATAGGAGCTACCATCAATATTCAACATATTATGATAACACCTACTATTAAATAATCCTTAACCTCCGGTTTTTATCTCTTTTTCTTGACCTACTTTTTGCGCGACCTCATAATTTCTTTGCGATTTCTTGGCGGTGTTTTGCTTCAGGCATTGCGGTTCCCTTTTATTATAGTTGTTTTTCTTTTGCAATTTAAACTTCACTATTGGTTTACACCTGGACTGTACTGCATTGCAATTCTGTTATTGTTTTTTAGACTTGTTAATAGTTTTATATTCATATATAACTTCGGTGTTTTCGTTGTGTTTACAGAAATTAGCAGAACTGATGATGCTTTTTACGTAACTATATAGTATTCTGCTTTTGTTAAATAAAGTTGTCCTTTGACAAACCCCTCCCCCCGGTCTACGACAATCAGTGCATTCAAAGGATCAAAAAGTCCGACTTTTAGACTTTGAGGTCTTGGACAATGCACTAATTTGCATTAACAAATGTGCATAAGAAGATTAAGTTTAACAATACTTGACCCAACCAAACCCAAACGCTAACCAGCGCCCTAACCCAAATAATGTGCGATGATTTAATACTTATAACGCTTCAGGCCCCATTACCTCAATTTGTGACGTAAAAATCTTAAATACAATGGACGAGAAACCATCCGAGTTTGGGCTTTTTTCCCCAGCATTTAAAGAATTATTGAAATAACGCACATTATTTGGGTTAGGATTCGGGTTAGCGTTAGGGTTTAGGTGGGTCAAGTGTTATTAATCCTATCTCATATTTTTTGTTATCTTTTCTGAACTTTTAATGAATCTTTTTAATTTATCTTCGCCGGGAGTTTACCTAAAGGTCCAAATCAGTGCATTGCCAGGACCTCAAGGTCTAAAAGTCTAGACTTTTCTGCCATTGGATGCCCTGATTGTCGTAGACCTTTTTGCTTAGCAATGCACTGATTTCTAACGGATCGGGTGCCATTTGTGTAATCGTAACGCTTGGGACACAGACCATTTTCGTCGCACGGCCACCACGTTTCACATTTGTTTTCAACCCCGATGCATAATCAGCTCACCCACGCATGCATTTTACATCGCAGAACTTTGGTCGAGGCTCGCAACCTTCGCATTCATCTCTCATGTCCCAACATTCAGGTCTGCCGTCGCATTTCGTCGCAAGCGCAATGATCGAAAGGTTGAGTGACCAGCACTACATTTGACCTGCTTTACCAACATCTTGTGATTCAACACAGTATTTGGTGTTTCTCTCACACAACTGACTTTTGGGTTGCAAAGTACTTTGTCCATATCCACGCAGTCCGTTGCATTGTGGCAATGCATTTGGGTGTAAGGACAAGTGTCTCTAGCGTCGCCTAAGATTGCCTTGCAAACTATTTGGTCGTCGCACAAACATTCATCGTAAAGATCGTAGCAGTCTGGAACCCCGTCACAAAATCGCTGTTGAGAAACCACCAGTCGCTTATCCAAACACAAGAAGCAAACGAATTGACCATTAAAGAAACAAATATCAAACTTGTCTGCGCATTGAGCTTCATCTTCGTAGATGTTTATCTGAGATAAAGCACAAATTCCAGTTCGACTTATTCCAGCACATTTAAATCCCAGCCCGGTTTTGATTTCATCATCATTGCACTGTTCAATGTTTTCACCGCAGTACGCAATAATGGAAATCAAACGACCATCACTGCATTGAGTCAATTTTGTGTGCGTTCCCTCCTCACAAACCCACCGTCCATTCCCATAAACCCTGTCTCTCCGCCCTTCACACGGCCCCATAAGTTGGCGGCAAGTCATGCTCTTGTACATTCCATAACTATGGTTTTTGCTGGAACAAACCTTGATGTTAACGACGACACCATCGTTCCACACAAACTGATCATCGCAAGGCTCCTTTCGTCCGACGCACTGGATCCTACCGTCAGCCACTTGTTGCTGGCAGCTGTTGCAGAACATTTCGTCGCTACCATCCAAACAATTTACTTCACCATACCATACTTTCCACTCCTTAACACACTGAGGCCCATCGTTGCAATGGATTGAGCCTCTCTGACAGCTGCTTCAGTTTGTCTCATCGCTCCCATCATTACAGCCAACCAGTCCATTGCACCACGATTTAGTAGGAGCGCATCTAATTAAAATACTTGAGGTCGTTTTATTAAACATAATCAAAACTGTGTGGGTCGCAAACTTTTAAAACTTGTTTCCGTTTGAAAATTCTACCCTTTAACGAAGCCCCGCTTCTTAATCGCACGACTGTCCTCTGCGAAGTCTTTCATATAGGGTCGCTAACTGGCAGCGATCATAGGGAAATAAATGCTTAAACTAAATGTTCGCCAAATGACCTAAAGGCCAAAATCAATGCTCACAAATTTGTGTATAATATGTGTTGCCACGTATTTCCTGATGTTTTCCTCGTCACAAGGGTTCAGGCAGCCACAAAATTATTTTCTCTACATAACACACCGCCTTTACCGGACCTATTAAGATGCGTTGCCATAATGCAAGGTCGACAATTTATTGCTTTCTGTGTTTTCGTAGAACCCTTTCTACGCTTGTCTTATTAATTGGTATGGGAGCCGTGTAGCATTCCGTTGTAATATTCACTACCATTATACCACCTTGCTAGTATTACGCCATTGGTGTGACTAAGTCCCCTACATATAGATAAAACATAACAAAACATTTGAGCCAATTTGACATTCTGTTTTAGAGTTCGAATACTTAAAACCGAAATATATTTCCTAAGTATTTTTTGCGAACGTTTTTAAATACATGTCCGCATGATTTGACCTCAACAATATACGCTAAATGAGTAGTGGATTAACATTCTAATAGAAAATATTAATATACGGAACAACAGTAAACGAATCCTGTATTTCCTTAAAAAACAAAAGCTATACTTATACATTATTTAGGAAGGAACTGTTTAAAGTTCTACATTTAAATCTGCATAGTATGCAAAACATCTCTAATTTTGTTTTTAAGCACTTAGGATTGTACATGTATTTTTGACATTTCTCCAGCAATAGAATTCGATGTTCAAGATATTTTTGTAAATAAATAGCTGCAAACTAAAATCAGTCAGCAAGATGTTAAAAACATTTACCTTAAAATAGGCATTTTGCCAGTTTATTTAAATGGGTTTTCAAGGTTTATTTTAACGTTAGTTTTTTTCCCAAAGATGAATCGGGTTGCCGTCTTTTCTTGCGGTTTCAAGAGTTCTTTAAATTTTATTTATTTCTTTGTTATAGTGGAGTAGACTTATAGATACTAAACTAACAAAAATGTTACTTTTCAATTTTTTTCACGGCCCCCTTGAAAAAGGCTGATGGCCCCCTAAGGGGCCATGGCCCACAGGTTGGGAACCCCTGCTCTATAGCCTCCTAGTTTGATCCACCGTCGCTACCCCACAAAACCAACGTGGCGTACCGACTGCGATGCAGCTGCAACCAGGCATACATCGGACAAACGCAACTCAACCTTGGGACGCGTTTGAAAGAACACCAGTCGTCACCTAAATCGGAGGTTTGTGCACATCTGCTTGCCAATCCTACCAATAAGGTTAATTTCAATCAACCGGAAATATTAGGTTCATTGGATGACAGATACCGTCTATATTTGCTGGAGTCCACCTCGGCACCTTCGTATCTTTTTAACACTTAATGGTACTCACTGACCTATGCATCGCCATCTTTTTCTGCTATTTTTGTCCTTTTTCTTATGTGTACGCTCTAGAATTTTATCTTCACGTGATTTTTACACTGATGATGGCATGAGGTATTGCCGAAACGTTTGTAAAAGCGAAATGTCGATTTTATCGAATATAATGGCTTTAGTATTTTTATTAAAATTAATAAAAAAAACGTGTATTGTGTTCCAAAATTTGTTTGAAAAAAACGCAAGTAAAGACCTCCAGGAACGTCGCGGCACACCTGCCATGGTCTCGCGACACACCGGTTGCAGATCACTGTATTACGGTGATAATAATGGATAGAGTGACCATGCACAAGAAGGGCCAATGTTTAACTAGAATAATAAGCGTAGTTAACAGTTGCAATATGTAAATCTATCTGGCGTTGTATGGGCAAAATCGGGTAATTAACGTATTTGGTTGTAATCTTAACAGGTGTGGAAACGTGATAATTTTTAGGGCATGGTAAAGACATAAGACGCGTCCCACATTTCACCATATCAAAAGCGATGGACAAACAGTTTATCTAGAAAATCAAGCCGTGGCTTAAATTACTGTTTTATGTGATTTTGTACCACCCCCGTTTAAATTGGCTAGTTTGGTGGACACACAGAGAAAATCTGTGAAGCCCCCAAGCATATCCACTTTTCTCGTTTTCGCCGAGCTAAAAATGAACCTGTTTTTAAAAAGCCTTCTATTGCAGTAGTTTATTTGTCTGCGTAGCACATCTACGTTGACTGCATGATAGCGCGTGACAACAGGGATTTATTTATTTATTTATAGTTGTCGTTAATGCTCAACACGGCGTCCTTAAATAAACAATGGTCCACTCAGGCAGTTGGATATTACGGCTTTAAGGTATTTCAATTTAGATATATTCTATGCTTTAATACTTTACGACTGTAGGTACTCTTTCGATTGTATTTTTATTTAATGTCACATTGAAAGTTCAACATTGTCGTTACATGATACGCCATTGATTGAACCACAGATAAAGTTACATACAAACTTTTTGTATTATAAACCGCCTTAGTCCAACTTTGGAAAGAGATAAGGAAGTTCTGAACTCTTACTGTGTTGCATGACGGCAGACGCTTTCTGAAGATCTTCCAATCCAATCGGCCGTAGCCTACCATCATTATCTCTGATGGAAGACAAACTTAGTTAAGTTGATACATTATCAGAAAAGGGTAATTAAGTTTGAATTAGAGGTTTATGTACCCAATGTAGTGACTAATTACTCTCGAAGGAAATTAATTGAATTATGGACGGTGTGATGTTTTGCTTAGGCACTCACTTTATTAAAAAAAGCCTAAATTTATACTTCACGAAACAAAGTATTAACAATCTTTGAGAACTTGCAATATAAGTTAAAGAATTTTCGTCCACCAATTGGTAAAGACAAAGCCAAGTGTCAAATGTAGACATTCAACTATTAAATTTTATTTAAATTAGTTTTCTGGGTCCGGAAATTCGGTTTACTTCGTTTACACCATAAGAGCAATTTTCCACCTAAATTAATCTATTTAAAACTTAAAATGCTATCACTCGATGTGTTTTGCACATAATTCAAGAACAAAACAGCAAAATGGGTTTGGTTTAATAATTTTTGTGGATAAGTTTTGTCGGCCTGATGTTTAGTACGATGATATAGAGCTGCTGAGGCTGCTTTCCGTCTGAGATGAACTGGGGCGATTGCGCTCATAGTTGGTAGCCATTGTGTTGGTGTCGATTTTACTGCTTCTGATCCGCATAGACGTCCTAAAGTACTTATCGATTTTGTCTGTCGTTACAACGTTCCCAAATGGAACAACAATATTCTTCGACTAGCAGATAGCAAAACATGAAGTGCGAAAAAACTTAGTACGGTTTGGTTAGCACCCCCATTTCGTTGCAGTTAGTTTACGGATAAGAGCATTTCTTGACTTAAGTTTGTTTGCTACGTTAATAATATGGTGTCGACAGATTAATGTGGGGTCAAGGGTGACCCGAAGGTAATTTAGGTTTTTTTAACATCTTTGGGTAGATTCCACCGGGTCTAGCTGCTTCGCTAGTTTTGTACTTTGCAAGGCTATTTTAATTTCGTGTTGAGTAACTGGATTAGTTCGTTGTGTGTCTACAATTTTGTAGTTTAAATACAATTGTTGATATTCTTTTGGACTTTAGTTTCCAACTTTCTATTGGCTTTGTGCATACCTCTGTATTTAATATGCTTAGCTATGTCATTTGCTGCAATTGAAGTTATGGTTGTCTTGTTGTTTTGAGTTTGGGTCTAGTTTCTTACGTAGGGCCCAGGCTTCTCTGCTGGAGTGTTTAAAGTCACGTATTTCAACAGTTTCAATCCTTATTTTCCTTCTGTCATTTGTCAAGCTTTCAAGTAAAAGGTCGGCAGTATCACGGCTATGGGTAGATTTATATTATTTAGGTGATATTTTCGTGTCTTTGGACCAGCATGGAATGTAGGATCGTCTTCTACCCCTGGGTATGTGTTGCCGTGGAGCTTTAAGGATAAGTTAAAAAAAATATATATAAAAAAAAATATAAAATTTATTTTGCGATGCTAGTATAATTTTTCAGCTTTCAAATCTTTTATCTCGCCTTTGGAATTGGTTTGTCCAATGCTGATCAGGTCTATGTTGGCTGTTGGGAAGGTCATTTATAACTGTACGAAACACTGGAGGTGGTTTCCTGTTTTGTTTGTTGATGTGAAGCATACATTGGGGGATTTGTTTTTATTTTGTTGACTTAAACGTTCCAGGTTGTTTGGGATTATAGAGAAGGTGCAGGCTCAAGTCTTGCGCCTATTTTTTAAGTTTTTCGCCAGCGATATTATTCTGTTTGTATCCCAGTCGTTGTGATAACTGTAGAAATCCCAATGTATATGACAGGATGGTTGAAAGACAGCATTTGGTGGCCCAGCCAGATTGAATTTGTTGGTTTACAAACGTTTACATTTGTGAGTTTATCAATTTTTATTGTAGATACGTGCACATTTTGTTCGGGTAGTTTGACAATGAGTTCTTCAGTAGGTATTTTATGTTTTCCATGGTGAATTTCTGTCATTTCACATCCTGGGCTTGTGGTTTTCGACATTAACGTGTTGACCCAGGTCTTGGAGGGACAGTCCATATAGATAATATTTTAGTTAATTTGAGAAGTATAGCAGCTCTTTATAAAACGTATATTAAATACCAAAGGTATTTTTAGAGCTGATTTGATTAAAAATTACAAAAACGTTGTAACCTAGCAATCTTAAATACACGCAAGTCGTAGAATTCATTTACAAAATTAGAAAGTAACATGTTTACAAATTTTCAGCCCAAGTTCAAATCGTCAGTTAAGTCAAAGTACACATTTCCCAAATCATGTTCAGTCATTCACAGTAAACTGGATGGTTTTGTTAGATGCGTCCTCTCCATACCAATATTTCGGTTAGCAAATAACGTAGGCAAAACATTTAGGAAGCAAGCTATTTTACATGGAAACATTAAGGCAAGAAAAACAACTTTGTTGCATAATTATTTAATTCATTAATCTCAGTGACATATTTTTTGATCATTTAACATTGTAAAATAAGTCCCAAAACAAGTAATTTACATACGTCAAAACATTGTCTTCATATATTTAACAACAAGGCTATGCATAGATCAAATCCACATTTATACACAAGTAAATATGTGATGTAATTGAAATAAAATTTACCTGTGATTTTTTAAATGTTCGTGAATGCGAGCAACCGATGCATGACGACAAATTTCATTTATGTCACTGCCACTGAAGCCATTTAAAGTTTCCGCAAAATCACGTAAGTTCACGCAAGGATCAAGCTCCTCCACTGCCAGAACTATTTGAAGGATCTTTGTTCGTTGTTCAACGTTCTATGAAACAAAACGTACGAATGTGTTTTTTCATAAATTTCGGAGCTAACTGCAAGTAAGAGAAAACAAGATACAAGCAAGAGCTTAAATCGTTAAAGCAGGGATATATAGAACCACTTTCGTTATTTTCTGCAATACTACGACACTTCGATAGGTGTTGTTTTGTGATTAAACATACAGCTTTAATATTACTGCAAATTTAATTGTTTCAAGCAAAAAAGGCTTATCAGTTACCACGTATTGCACGCTTCTATACATAATTTCTGTAAAACCTTAACAAGAACAAGAAGTACTTTTATCTCAACGAAAATGCCATTACAATTTTAAGTTTAATTTATAAGAAAAGCCAAAGGAGAAATTTATGGGATGCTGGTTTCTTTTTGGCATGTCAGGCCCCTTTTAGTTGTATTTTACAGAAAAAAAACAATTCCTGAATGAAAGCCAAAAAAAGCGGTCTGTTTATCCGTTAGATGGAACCGGAAATCCTTGTTCTAAAAACAACAGTCAAACAAGTATAAATTAGGTGCCTGGCGGATCTATAGGGGGCAGCAGGTCGTTGTCCACCCCAAAATTCGTAAGTATAAGTTATTTCAAAGAAATATGTAAACTCTGTTGCGCGTAAGTTTTAGCATCGATAATAGATTGGCCGCATTAATATTAAACATTTTGTCAACCGAGAAATTTTTGGTCTCAAGACTGCGCTGTAAACATTTTCTTGTCAACATAGTCAAGGCATTCTTTCGCGCTTCGCACAAATCTATAACGTCTTGGCAATGTGGTCGTTGTATCAAAACAAACTATTCAACCTAAAAAACCAAATAATGTGAAGCGATGTATGCTTTTTACAGTTAGTTATTTTTGTGATTTCCGGAAGCGATTATTTGATGTTCCCTGTTTCTCGATTTATAATAATTGCACATCTGTGCACAAGTAACCAGGCATAGGAAGTTTATATTATATTAAATGTTTGTTTACGTCAGGGAGTCAAACCGAAACCGAAAGGGAACTCTATAAACTGGTTTCGGGCTGATTTGTCGTGGACCGTAACTGGACCTCAACCCGAACTGAACCGAATATGTTTTAAAAGAACCTTAATCGAACCCGAACCTGTTAAAAGGCGGTTCACTCAACCATGACGTTACAACCTATATTTCAAAGAGTCAGCTTGTACCATGTTCAAACTTGGCGCCGTTTATAACAGAAGCAGTTTGTTTACTGTCATGATATTCCTGGCCTGCTCAAGCAGTTAGGTGTCTCCTCGTACAATCCAACACAATGAAGACTTATTTGGATAGCTCTAAGCAGAGCCGTCAATATGTTTTTATCGCCGCTGTTTTGGGACTGTACTGTTGAAGGGTCGGGTAATGGATGGAATTAAAATTTTGGTTATGGTCGAAATATATTAGGGAGTTAGTGCTGAAGTTAGGGGTGGCGTTTGTGGTCAGATTTAGGTCTTATTTATAATACATAGGATGGGGGAAATTAACAGACCAAGATTTGACAATTTTGGCAAGTGCTTTAATATTAATATGAATACTCTACCGCTATATTTAGGCCTACATCTATCTATTATCTGCAAATTACGTGTACAACCTGGAATAAACCTTAAAACCTGTACACACGAAAAAGTATTTAGATTTTCATTGAACAAGAGTGGAAAAAATATATTTTAGCGCCTCACATTTAAAAAACACAAACTTTCAGGGAAACACAACAAAACCTACAAAGCAATCAATGCTATCTTAAAACCCAATACGCTTTCGGTGTAAGATGTGTGGCCTAACTAACAATGAGTATGGGACGCCTTCCGCCGCTGTTGTTTTTTAAACAGGCTGTTCGCGGACGCTGTTTTGACAACGGGATCAGAATGGACTTTTTGGGGGAGTAAGGGGGAGCAACAAAGCAAATATTAATTTTTACTTAATATTTGCTTTGTTGCAGATGCAAAAGTTGTTGCTTGGCCAGTACATCAATGTGAAAAAACATGGTTTGTGGTGTATTTATTTCTCTCTTTCCTGCTTTGATTACCTTGTTATATTTTGTTGTAAAATTGACGGAGAACATATTTATCTTTTACACCAAAACAAAAAAAGATATGTAAATAATTGATCTTAATTATATCATACCGGCATTGCAACATTAAAACGGATAGGCATGCGGCGTAAAATGGCCTGATCTATTTGCTGTGGCCTGTTTGTGGCACCCATCACCATTATCTGGCTCTCCTTGTCTGATGCCAGACCATCCCATAGGCTCATGAATGTAGCTTTCATCATGGCAGTTACTTCATGATCACGATCAGACCTTAAATCAGTTAACAAAAACATGGTGTGTTGCACGATTACCAGGTGTACATATTAATTAAATAGAATGACATAACATGATTATATCACACACTTATTTACCGCATTTGAAGAAATACATCTATTTCATCAATAAAAATAATAGCAGGTTGTAATTTGTGAGCTAAAGAGAACACTGCTGCTGCCAATTTCTGTGATTCCCCATACCATTTGTCTGTTAGTTGTTGAACCTTATAAAACAAAACTGTGTTGCTATAGACAAGGTGGTTTGTGGAATATAGTTATTCAAAAGTATAACCAAAACGTGTTTTTGCATTGGTTATAATTTTTTATAATTGGTCATTTTCAGCATTGTGCAATGAAGAAAATTACCAAAAATGTCCGTCTTACAACCCTTTTAACATTTGTAAAAACTAAAAACAAAAGAACAAATTATACAACAGATTAATTTACATCATATAGTTTTTAAAGTTCCTTTTAGTTAATCTCCCCACAATGTACCTCTATATTAATGAAAGTGCATCCTGCTTCCTTTGCTGTGGCTTTGGCTATCATTGTTTTACCACATCCAGGTGGCCCATACAATAGAAGTCCTGTACAGTATCACATAATTATTGTGTACTCTATTTATATTTTATATCCTCATATACAGTATATCACTTTTATTAGAAATATACATTAAAAAAGTATTCTACCTTTTGGTGGCATGAATAATTTGCATTGCTTGAAAATCTCTCTTCGGTGAAATGGAAGGATAACAGTTTCCTTAATTTGCTGAATTATATCATTTAATCCACCAATATCGTTCCATGTTACAGGTATTTCTATAAATATAAGGCAAAAATAATTCTTACTATTATTCTGGATTAATTTGATGCCATACACTAGCTCTGGTGATATCCTACTCCTTTAAAACATGAAAACTAACCTTCGTTGATTGATGAAGTTTAATTATGTTTGCATGTTAAAATTTGTGTTCGACAGCTAATTGATGTTATTTTTGTTAATTAAAAAAAAACAATGCAATTTATTTTTGAGGGTTAACCTGTTATACTTTTGATGGCCAAAAAGTCGATTAGGAAAACTTTTAACAACTCTTTAGAGACGGGCGAAACAGAGGCGCGGTAGGCGCAGGAAGCAGTTTCTTTGTTATGATCAGAATTGATTGCAATGTGATATGGATTAGAATACCTCAGAATTTAAATGGTTTGGGATATTTAAATCCTAAGTGGCAATCTTATATATATATTTTTCACATAGGATAGCGTATAATCCTTAATGCCTGTAGTGCAATTACAAAAACAAAGTTTGGTGAAACACTGAATAAAAAACTTGATCAAACAATGCCATTTTCAGAAGAATTTGTGATATAAAGAATTTGTACTACAGGTTGATGTAATGCAAGTAAAGCAAAGCATTTGTAATGCAGTTTGATGAATCCAGAGACATAAATGGTAAAGGTCATTTATTAAAATTTATACGGTATGTAAATAGCGAAAAATCACAGAACAGTTTTTTTTTTTGCTACACGAATTTCAAGGAAGATAACAGGTTAGATAGATTTATTGCAGGGTGGTCCAAACCCTGGCACGCGGGCCGCATGCGGCCCGCGGACATATTTCGTGCGGCCCGCAGAATAATTTTAGTTTACATCAAAAAATTTCAGTTTTGTTCATTAATTGCCGAACGATCGCCATGTTTTCTAGAGATACGATTCGTTACATCATGATAATGCAGTACTGTAAACAGCTGTTTTTGGTATGTATGACGTAACAGTGCTATAAAATTAGTTTTCATTAGAAGTTGAGTAAGGTAGTGTACTTGAACACAGTTAGCTACAAGCACGTGTGACAGCCGCAATCGCAACTTAGGCAGGATTTGTTGTTGTTTGACGATAGTAATAGGCCTACTTATGCTGAAAGTTATAAAATTAGCCAAGTACAACAATTCCTAATAAAATGAGTCTTAAAAGAAAGGTGACAGAGGAAAACAGAGTGTTTAATTCTAACTGGGAGGAAACATATTTATTTGGCGACAACAATGGTAAACCACAGTGTTTGATGTGCTTTCAAGTATTATCTGTTCCGAAAGAGTTTAATTTGAAATGACATTACAACACCAAACATGAGGAAAAATATGGAAAATACCACGGGACTTCTCGGGAAGCAATTTTAAAAGAACTGAAGGGTAACTTCTTCAAACAAAAAAATATGATTTCCAATTTTGCCAAAAATGATTCAACCGCAAACATGAAAGCATCATATGAAGTTGCATTAACGCACGCTAAGCATGGTAAGGCTTTTCGTGACGGGGAGATCATAAAAGAATGTGCAATTAAGATGGCTCTTGCATTTGGAGATAAAAAAATTGCCAAAAAAATTGAAAATGTGTCTCTACCGTTGCGAGAGGAGTGGTCGATTTAAGCGACAATATTACTTCACAATTGAAAGAAGTTGTTCAGCAGTACAAGTTCTTCTCTCTGGCCTTAGATGAAAGTACTGATAGCAGTGACATTAGTCAACTCCTAATTTTCATCCGCACTATTGATGAAAACTTTGTTGTTTGCGAAGAACTGCTCAAGACAGTTCCACTTCATGGGACTACAAAAGGCTTGGACATTTATAACAGCCTCGCCTCTGTCGTTGATGCATATGGAGGTTTTGAGAAATGTTCATGTGTTGCAACAGATGGTGCCAGGGCAATGACAGGAAGGAGAAATGGCCTGGTTGGCATTCTTAAAAGTCATGGTGTGGACTGCCTCACATTTCATTACATCCTTCACCAAGAAGCACTTTGTGCCAAAGTTTTGAACATGAGTGAAATTATGCATAGTGTTTCAAATATGGTAAACATCATCAAAGGGGGGAATAAGGCTCTTCGACATAGAAAGTTCACCCAATTCCTTAAAGATGGGGATGCAGAATATGAAGATATTCCACTATTCTCCCACATCCGATGGTTAAGTGCAGGCAAAACACTGAAATGCTTTTTTTCTTTGAGAAAATAAATTTTGACTTTTATCCAGAATGAAATAGGAGGGTTTCCTGAAAACGTGATTTAATTGAATGATGATAAGTTTATAGGTTCACTGGCATTCTTGACTGATATTACTAATCACTTAAACACCTTAAACATGAAGTTGCAAGGTAAGAAACAAAACATATCTCAATTGGTGGGATACGTTGAAGGTTTTCGCAAGAAACTTCTTTGCAAAGAAATGATGCTACTCATTTTTCTTCATGCTGTGAATTACTTAGTGAAGAAAAAAATGAGCGTTACAACACCTTTTGGAAACTTGTAAGCTACGTGCAGTTTCCACGCTTAAGAGAACTTGCACTGAAAATGTGTTCCATGTTTGGTAGTACCTACATTTGCGAAAGCACTTTCTCAATTATGAAGCGGATAAAAAGTGATGTACGAAAGAATAGCTGATGAAACGCTGGATGCCTGCTTACGATTGTCGACAACTGAAATCAATGCTGACATTGAAGCAGTAATCAAAAGCAAGAAACAATGAATGGTTTTGTTATTTTGTTTGTGCTTTATCTATATTTCCCTAATGTAAAAAAACACCGCTCTAGGCTAATTAGTTCGGTAAACTCGCTTATTTAATATAGAGTAAAACTTGCAGTTTATGGATTACTTTGGAGTTTCCTCGACTGCGGCCCGCAAGGCTTTCTCAAATTTTTTTGCGGCCCTTCATTCTGTCAACTTTGGACCACCCTGATTTATTGTATTTGAAGATCACTGTGTTATCTTGAAAGCAATGTGCTACAATTTGCACAAAAGGAGCCTGGTCGATGGTAGGATCAACATAAGGATTTATAACAATGGCAAACATCCCAAGGTAGGAGTTGCTATCACTTGGAAAAGCATTATCATGAGTATATCAACTAAGAAATGAACATAAAGTTTTTTATTGGTGAAAAACAATTTTGAAAAAGATATGCAGCTGCAATGAGCTGAGCAAAGCGTAATTTGCATTTAAATTCTATTGTGGCGAGCGTTTTACGCTTTGCTAAACTCAAGCCCTGTGCAGCAGCTGCAGCTAGCTTAAAGTTATGCTTTGTTAAACTCAAGCCCCGTGCAGCTGGAAAAACATACGCTTTGGAGCGATTTTCACGCTTTGCTAACAATTTCACGCCCAGTGCACTCAGCTCCGCTCAGTGCAGCTGTAGTGTAAACGGGCCTTAATGGTTAGAAGCAACTTTGACAAATATTCTACAACCGAAAAAAAAGTACTAAAAGAAAGATTGAACAAAGAGTAATTTATAAGAATTTGATAAAATAATTTTCTATTTCCAAAAAGACATTAAATCTACTGCTGCAGTTTAATGTTTTATAAATGCCGAACCATGCAATTTATGGTATTAATTGGTTTCATTGGCAATCATAAATAAATGTTTGATACCCCCCTCAACTTTTCTGAAGATGTCAGAAATTTTTCCATTTAAAAGTAAAGAAAATTTCCTCACGAGGCTAACACAATTTATTTTGAGTCTTAATTTATATTATCTAAGCTAATATGTATTTCACAATACGGCATTTCCAACGCTCACCACTTGAGTGGTGGGCCCTAACAGAAGCTTGTCTTTGTCTGTATTAGTCTTGGATGTATTTCATGGCAACTTATGCTGCCATTCATTTATACGGCGGAATGCAAGTTTGAAAACTTGCTGATTGATTGTTGTTAGAAGCAGTACGCTTCTTAAGCTATCAATCAGATCTAAAATCCATATTAAAAAAAAAACATTTTTTTAACTAAAATACTTTTTTGAATTAACTTCTTTGTGAAGTTTTTAGGCTGATCTTTTGGTCAAAGTAGTTGCCAAATCGCCAATATTCTGTCATACTGATGCTAGACTTTGCATGCTTAAACACGATCAAAAATTCTTCATCATTTCAAGCATAGCAGCTAACTTAATTTGCTTATGTACAGAGGTTAACTGTTTAATTGAATTCAAAATTCACTTTTAAAAAAATTAAAAACAAGTGTAAAATGCTCATCCCAGCAAAGTAAAATCTGAAGTTCAATAATCAATGTATATATTTATATATATATATCATTATACACACCTTGAGGAATGATAAGTTGTGAAGCAATGTTTAACTCATATTCCGTAAGTTTAAGATCCTTAACATTTTCTTTTCCAAGCTGCTTTAAAAGTTCCTGGGCCTGCGATAAACAAAAATAGCATGGATGACATGCTAAAAATGTAAAATTTGCAGCAAACAAAGTTTTGGAAAAATTTAATTTTCACATGTCACATTTTGCTAAACTTCTAAAGATAAACTATTTCATTTAATTGCTTTGATACATCCCTGTAGCTTGCACAACCACAACAATGAATTGACTGAACACATTGCTTAGTATTAATAAATGATACACATTCAATAGACTGGTAAACAATCAAGATGCGGAAATAGTTATTTTGTCTAGCATCTGACGATGTGGTAAGACAGCTCTCTTTGACAAAGCTTTTTAATAGAAATTAAGGGCCAACTAAGTGCCAACCTATGTCCTATATTGAAAACTTTGAATGTTTTACAGGAAAGAAGTTTATAACAAGTTCTGTAAGTTGGCTGCACCAATAAGCATGTTTATATGCACCTTTCTCATGCAGATTAAGTTAAGGTTCAAGCCGGCTTGAAAAGTAATCCGTTCCAGCGTCGTAATTACATGGCGCGAAATTCAAGCCAGCTTGACTGTACAAACTGCACTGATATGCATTATTTACGTGATGCACTGATATGCATTATTTTACGTGATATATATTGAAAAAAAACACAAGAATTACTAGAGTTAGGTTTGCCAATTAAGTAAGTTTTTGACTGTCTGTATAGTGCTTCAGTTTACCTGGCACACAGAATGTAAGTGCAGGAAAGTTGAGCTTGTTTGTGCTGGTCAACGCTATATACAAGACAAAGTGGACAAAAGAAGGTGATAAGATGTAACAAACATTAATGAAAACTGGATTAGGCGCTGGCCTAGAATCCTACCACAGCGTTGAGACAATTATTAAAGCAAAGTACAATATTTGGGTGAGGGTGGGCCAACTACTATTTAAACCCACCCAAACCCGCATCCTAACCCAAATAATGTTATATGTTGCGGATTCTAGACCAGCGCCTCTGTCACAAATTAGTATCTGATTCTAACGAGTGTATGTAATGTTCTTTCCTTATGCGCTTAACTCGTTGTTTTGTTTACGACTAGCCTTTCGTGTTATGTCATAATGCCCCAAAAGTGGCGTGATGTTTACTGCGTTAAAGCAGGTCATTCTACATCAAACAATTCCGGCCGTCAGAGAAACGAACAGATTAAGTGGAGAACGGATTGAAAACCACTCCTTTTAACCGATTAAGAAACAAGAGAACTTAATTCATTCCAGCGCCAAAACAAGAGAGAATGAATTAACGAATCAGATTCAAATCCGGCTTAAACGTGCATATAAACGGGCTTAATGATACCAACCTTGGCGACTATGTCGGCCGAAGAATTAGACAGAAAACCGAAGAAATTGGCCCAAAAAAAAAATTTAATTTAATTTTTTTTTGAAAGATCGACTTACCAAACAAACGTGTGCTTGTTCTAACCATATTCAATCCAATATTTTCTTTGAATGCTGAATATGTAGGAACATTTTGCACTAAAATTGGCATAAAATACTTTTTGTGCCATTCTGAAAAAAGTACGAAGCATGTTGTTTAGCAGGAAAAAGCCAGTGTTTGGTATATAGATTGTTTATTAGTTTAAAAACTACTAAATTTCGATAGAACTGTTGTGTATTTGCAATTTTACTTGATTTGGCAAGTAGTTCTTTATTAAGTTAAAAAAGCAATCATGATAGTCGCCATTCCTGTTAAATAGACAGGTATGACATTCGCATGGGCATAACGAAGATGTACTAGGCCAGGGATGTCCAACCTTTTAGCAGAATGGGCCGCATTGCCACTTCAAAAATTTTGATGGGCCGCAAATCCCATTAAATTAAAGAGGTGACATCATATCGTGACGTAATAAAACAACTTACTTATAAACAACCGCTCTTCCAGATAGAACTTGTGCGCAAATACGCAAGAATTAACCCCGGGAAAGCGAAGTTCTAATCGCACGAAACGCGAAAAATTGAGTTTACATGCCGTATCATGCCGTGCTATGACACCATTTATTTCCTTAAAACGGTCCGCAAAAACACGCATTAAAAAACACACACACATCTTCCTTAACAATGATGCATAGCCTACTCAAGTGTTCTATGGATGTTGAAATGCGACATTAGACTCGATTATAGTCTCAGAAATTCTTAAATTAGGTCTACATCAAATACTGCGCGTTTTGCACATTTTCATAATAGTATAAACAATTGTTTTAAATAAAGGCTACTGAAATTGAGAATAAGCGGTGGGCCGCACATAAACATCAGGCGGGCCGCAATGCGGCCCGCAGGCCGCAGGTTGGACATCCCTGTACTAGGCCATGCTGTTCCATCTAAGGCTTAAACTATATTTTTGGCTGTTTTAATTACGTAAACCCAAAAATTTTTCGTGCTTCGCGCGGACTTCGGTCTCGTTAAGCTATGATTGTGTCTCTGAAGTATATCTATTCAGCCAAGAGGTATTATGCATACTACGGCATGTTGCACTTCACTGTGTGACTCTTATTTGGGCAAATAATTTCTATTAACTTGGATTATAACATGCCGTTCTTTTTTTATTAAAAATTTCTCCCAGTTAAAAAAAAAAATTCTTGCTTTTTAGTGTGATTTTAAGCTGCATGTGTGCACATGAGTTCGCCCCAATACAGCTTATCTATGTAACAGTGTTGTAGTAAGAAAAGCAAACATGTGCACCCCCACCCCCAGTCCCCCAGGCTGTACTTCAGCATACCCCATATGTATTTCTTTGTGTCACAAAAAATTTTGCGCCTTCGCCGCAACTTTGTTCTAATTCGGTTACTTCTTAATAATCTTGTTTATCACCTAAACATGGCAAGGTTGATATATTCATTTGACAAACAATCATTTAAGTTTTGGGGCACGACCTAAAAACCGAAGAATTTACGCCAAAAATGCTCGTCACCAGAAGGCTGGCAAGATTCTGCCAGCCTTTTATTCAGCAATCGCATTTATCACTGTTATTAATAATTTAATTTTTATATTTATGAATATTTATTTTCAGTCATATTCAGCCTTCATCAGATGTACAAAAAGTGACTCACATAGGTCAACCCCTATACAAAAAAAGCTATGACTTAAATGCCAGTTGTTCAGTATTTAGGTTAGGTATTAATAATACTAATAAACAATTTTTTTTTGGATTTGGGTATTTTTTTGAAGGCATGGGATATAAGAATGGTTTGAGAGTATTTAAATGCATCACATTTGGGTTCGGGTGGTTCAAGTATTACGACACTTATTCTCCCAGTTTGACATTTTTGTTTAAGATGGGAGTTTAACAAAAGGTGTTTAGTACCAAGCACAAACACTCATAATGGAGACTACCATTTCAGATCTAAAATTTTCATTAATAGCTAAACCTTTAGAACAATAAATTTTTGATCTCTGGCGTTATATAATTTTGTACTACTGAGTTGCAAATGATTATTAAGCTATGTACAGAACTTTAAATTTCGAACTTCAAGCCTGGCTTATTCTTCCATGGAAAATGGATTCTGTACCAACCGGGCAAAAAACCTCTTCTTTTACTCTACGTGAGTCACTTTACATGTGCTTAATTTTTAAAGCCATTATAACTGAATTTTTATATTCAAACATATGAAAATTATATAATTATATATAAATTATTTTAATGAAGCATTTTGCTGGATAGGTGAGGTAACGTAAATTAATGCGTAAAAAATAGGTCAATACATGCACCAGGTTTTTCCATATATGTTAAAATGACAGGGTGCAGTTTTGACCTTAGTTGCACCCCAATTTTTTCAGCGTGCACCGGCGAGATCTCAGCGAGATCTGCCTTACTTTCAAGACGGTTCCTCGGTAAATGAATGCGTAAAAAATAGGTCAATATATGCACCAGGTTTTTCCATATACGGTAAAATGGCGGGGTGCACTATTGACCTTAGTTGCACCCCATTTTTTTCAGCCGTGCACCGGCAAGATCTTATCGCGATGTGCCTTACTTTTAAGAGGGTTCCTCGGTAAATAAATACTTCTGAAACCACACATTCAAAAGATTTTTTAAATATTTTTCTACAAATTACTTCTTTTTTTTATTATTTATGCCTCCGTAATTGAATGCTACCTAAACCGTTAAAGAATGCTACCTAAACCGTTAAAAAAGTTTGAACAATTCTAGTGGTTGGTCGCAATTCACATGGATTTTTCACATAGTGCGGAGTATGCTGCGGACAAGAGTGCAACTGCGAGGGGGAAACATCCTGGCCAAATTTTTATCAGGAATATGTCAAATACGAGAAAATCAAACCTTTTCTTCAGAGTCCTTTTTCTGTTTTTTTGTTGGGTCCATCAAGTTGTATATTTTGTCGATATACTTGTACATGAAAAAACTGGCAGCTCCAGTTACAAGTATTCGTACAACTAAAGAAATTAGTTGTGCTCTACTACCAGGTTGATCCATTGTAGTTTGATTGTTACTTATGGGACTTCTCTTCAGTAAATTCTTGCAAACTATATACTGCAGCTGCGGCATCAACATAGGGAATTACCCAATGATGTCAAAACTAGTTTTATTTTTTAGCTTTTTGAACTGCATACCACAATTTGAAAAATGTTTTCTGTTCCTGATTTGCTTTATTATATTCTTTACACTCATAGCAACACTGGAAAATACTATAAGTTTTTAGGCATTTTAGATTCTATTTTATGTACATGTTTGACTGCTCCAATTACTGATCTCTATGAAACCTAGATAACCCAACCACTGCAACTTGCGGCACGCATCCGCTATCTTAAAGAGGTCCAAAAGTGCGCAAAATTTGCAATACGGATTAAGGGAGAGATAGCTTAAAATAGTCTTGGTGACAAAATTTTATCATTATATTGCGTAATTTTAAAGGATTAATGAAATACTGGTATGCTTTGTTTAAGTGTTGTAAATAAGTCAAATGACTTTAAGACCCAGTCAAGTCATTAATGTCGATATAGCGAAATTTATGGCTTTCATATTTTTATTGAACTTGATTTTATGGACTCCAGCCATAGGACCAAGATAAGAACAACACCAACGTCAGAATCAAACACAATTCGGAATAAGGCCAAAATAGGACTAATACCTAATGGTATTAGTAACGTCTAAATCGGAATAAGTCTTAAATCCGTCGGAATAAGACCTAAACGGTCAGGATCTGGCCCTGACGGTACCGGTCAGACTAGGGCTTCCAAACGTTGTCACTAAAACGGCCGATGCCAAACCAATGACCCCCGATCGTCCCATACCCTCTATCCACAGGTTCGGGCGTTATTTTGGCCATTTAGCCCTTTTTCCGATGAATATAGGTTCGATTAATTTAGGCCTTATTCCAAAGAATTTGGGCCTTATTATGATGAATTTAGGCCTTATTCCGGTAAATTTAAACCTTATTTCGATTAATTTAGGCCTTAATATTCCAGTGGTCGGCAGACCGCGTGCCGTGACCAAACGTACATCCATTGCACTTTATTTTAAAAGTTTATGAGGCTGAGAATTTTTAAATTTCGTCAGCGTGGTTTATGTGGGTCCTGAGAGCCGGTCGAACTATATTTTTTGCCAACTTTAATTATATGTATACGCAAAATTTTTCGCGCTATGCGCGTATAATTTTCTTTTGTAATATGTTTCACATTATGACATGACAGTGTTTTGGGCATCAAAACGCCGTGTAATATTTCACCTTAAAAACAAGTATCCTGAATCCGGCACTGTTTTCGTAGTGGTTCTATGTAGTGTGCCCTCATTAGTTCGGAAAAGGGTGCTTTGAGCCGCGACAAAAAAAGTTTGCCGACCACTGGGGCGATGAATTTAGGCCTTATTCTGATAAATTTAGGCCTAATTCTGACGATTTTGATCTTATGCCGCACTGGACATTATTGTGTATTTGGCTTTATTATGTGGTTGGTCCTATGGTTTTATATATATTTCTGCTTTAGGTATTGTTGCTTTTTAGGTCTTTGTGTCTTCCCTATTTATATTTCGTTTTAATTGGCGGCAAAAGAGCTTATGGTTTATTGCAACAATGCAACGTCAAGTTACTTAAAGTAAACTTATATGGTACCGTATGCAATCCTTTGAAATGGCTTTTTTGGTCAGTCTATTTCAGACCTGGGTACCATACGGCCCGCGGACCGGATAAGGCCCGCCAAGCGATTTAATCCGGCCCGCGACTTATTTTTCCTAAAGTACCTATATAGGCTAAGCGAACACAATGGGCGACTTTCTACATGTTTGATTGTATCGTAAATACTCTTTCCAGCGACGGATCTAGTCATGACCCCGCCAAACTCTATTTTGGGCCCGTTTTAAATATTAAAATGAAAATTGTCTTCTTGCAAGTTCCACGCGACTTTTGGGCATCGCTACACACAAAAAGATTCCTTTGACTGTATTAGCCTTCTCAAGTTCTCGCCAACGACAGTTTAACAAACTTAGCCTATTATCATTTATACGGTAGGCTATGCTTTTTTTGCGCTTCGGTCGAACGTATTCCGCATTAAAAATATTAAGAAATACCGGCCGTTTTTTAACCTCTGAAACATACCGATTCACATATTTGTCAACCTAATTTCTTTAATGCTATGTTGTGTGTTTCTCCCGATTTATACCGTCTTTGCAATATGACTATTGTATATCGCAATTAAGTAACACATCGGTAAATTAAAGCCTTAATAGCAAAAACGCACTGTAAGTTTTTTTGTGCGAAATATTTACGTATTTTAAGCTTAATATTTTAGTCTCACAACTTAATTAACGCCAATATATTAAGCAATGTAGGCCTACATTTTTTTGATCCATGCTCAATGTTTGGTGTCCCCCTCTATGCCTAAATTAAAGTTTGCATTTTAAAACAAATAGCCATAGTCACATTTTTTTATTTCTCACAAATTCGACTTAAGTTGCACAATTGCGCACAACTCCTAACGTAATAACAAGGGCGTTAGCTTACTACTTTTGTAGCTACTAAAACAGTCTTGCGTGTCCAAGCAAAGAGATTATTAGGTTATAATCTCTTTGGTCCAAGCAACCACGCTGCTAAACGCTTGATGGCTAACGCTTGATAACAAACGTTTCAACAACACACAAACGCTTGATAACAAACGTTTCAACAATACATAAACGCTTGATAACAAACGTTTTCGCTTTCGCAGAGGAAGATGAAGTGCAAAAGCTGCTGGATTAGCCGATCAGTGGCCGACTGGATTAGTCAGACCGGCCCAGCTAGGAAAAGGAAAGCGAGGTAAAGTATTCAACATCAAAAATATAACAAACAGACATGCGTCGCTGTTAGAACTACAATATGATGCGTGCACTAAAATTAAAAAATGTTTAATAGCAAAATAAATTTGAACAAAAAGTTAATAGACCATTACTAAAACACTGACGATGAACAAATCACAAAATTACCAATACCAGTAGTCCAGTACCCATATCAAAATATTTAGGCAATAAGCCTCGAAATTACCAAAGCTTATATTATGTATAGTATAGCTATTGAAATTGGGTAGGCCCTATTGAAGTATTGTAGATGGCAGTAGGCCTATGGCCGTAGGTTATTGAAATTACTATTGCTCATACGATTTTACCCTCGTGGGGATTCCCCCTTTGTATTACAAACCTGTGCTTGTGCGACCTGCACGAACTTGGCGCGCTGGAATAGGTTTTGGGCAATATCTCCGAAAGTTGTGCGGTGCTAGCCAACGAAGACAAACTAGGAAAGCTAGAGCAAAATGTGTGTATTACAAATAACAAGATTAGGCGCTGGTCTAGAATCCTACCACAACGTTGAAATGATTATTAAGCAATGCATAATATGTGGGTTAGGGTGTCGGTTAGTGTTTGGGTGTGGGTAGGTCAAGTAATATTGTTTAACACTATTACTGGACTCACCCAAACGCTAACCGGCACCCTAACCCAAATAATGTTCGTTGTGGTAGGATTCTAGACGAGCGCCCAAGATTACAGCCGTGCCGTGGAAATTTTGGCAGAAATGTTATTACAGCGGCGGCGCAATTTTAAGTTACAAAATCGTCTCCCCCGCGCAAAATATAAAGTTTCTAACACGGAAAACATTGCATCATCAAATTTTATATTATGTTCCTGAAGAAAACATTTGGCAAACAAAGGCTGGAACTAGGGCTCCTCTCCGGGAATGTTTCGACGGAAAATTCCCGGGATTTCCCGCGAATTAACGACCCCGGGAAATTTTTTATAATCCCGGTTATTCGTTAACATACCAAAACTTAATAAAAAAACTAGTCGTTTTTGTTTTCTGATATAAAGAAAAAAAATATTACCAAAACTATTAAAGTCGTTGCCTGAGTTGCTTTATTTGCGCTTACAAGCGAAAAAACTTAATTTAATTTATTCAATCAATAAAAATGCGCTCTGCATGCGTTTTTTTTATTTAAGGGTGCAGCTTTTAATACCAGAAGGCCTTGTAAGATTGCAGAAGCAATACTACAGAACATAAATGAGCTTAATTAAATGTTTGGAGCTAATATAAAATAATTTTAAACATTATAATGGCGCAATTAGGTATGCTTTTTTCGTTGAGATTCCCGGGATTCACATGAATTTTCATTTTTCAATCCCGTTTCCCGGGAGTGAAAAAATCCGGGAAAAAGAGGAACCCTAGCTGGAATGCGTAAACTAAGACCCTGTTTATCTGTTCGTTATATAACTTATTGTTGATAAGAACTCTTAGATTTGACTTGGCAAATTAATCCATTTAGGTGTTTAATGTGTTAGTAATCACGAAACTAGCCCTAAAACAAGCTGTTTAAAGTTCTGCGACTAGCCTCGGATGCCCCTAACGATGGCAGATCAGAAAATATTAAAAGCTTTTAAATGGAATTGTGAAATCAAACTCACTCAAACACTGCATTTTGTAGATTAATGTTTGAATAGTTGTTTGGACACCAACCAAGATAAAAAAAAAGTTATTATGCGAATCGAGTCAGATAGGGTGGACAAAAATTCCCAATATTTTACATAAAACATGGTTGGTATTGAGTTACAATTTGCACTTGCCAGTTGATTTATGCAATAATTAGCATTTCCTTGATGGCATTTAACATAACTTACCGCACATCAAAAAACTAAGTCCAGTGGTCTGATAACAACCACTAATTTTTGGTTAAGGGCAGTCGCCAGACGGACGAGTGGGTATCAATTAGCAATCGCCTGGAGTGAATTGCACTAGCATTGGTGTGTCAAGACTCCTAGACACCCCCCACGCTATGCCCCTGCTGGCTTAGTCTTGTGACACACAGATGAGAATTACTGTCCTAATCGTTGCTATATACCAAAAAACAGTATATGACTATCAGAGTACAATTTATATCTTTTACCCGACCTTAAAGTTTTGTGGTAAAATACTAATTGAGACATAAAATCAACTTTAATATAAATATAACAGCAAAATTTAGTGACACATTCATCACTGAAGTTTTTATAAGCAAAACATAATACAAATAGTATAAAGTTTAAATAAATTAATATGAGCAATGTCTTGGTATTTGTACGAGGTTTTCTTAAATTTTGAAGAAATCTTGCTCTGGAATGATCTCAATAAATTTAACCATGTGAGCTACAGAAGTCGCTGACCCCCAAAAATTATACAATTAGCCAATTTTGGGTCGCTACCCTTAAGGGTGAGAAATACTGATCCACCCCTGTGAGCACATATCATCCTAGAAAGATGAAGATTCATAAATTGACTTCAATGGCATATGTTGTGTGACACCTAGTAAACCTTTAACACAACTTCATACAAAATATATTTGTCAAACAACAATTATTACAAAACTTTTACCTTATTTTTTAAACAATCTTGGAATATTCTAGGGCTGCAGAGTCCGTTTTTTGGGCTTGACAGACTTTTTTACTTAGCTCTCCATTAAGTCTATTTAAGGCAAACCAAGTCCTACGTCCGACATGTGCATGCACAGTACTATATTTGGACTCGTTAAGGCTGCACACTGTGAATCATAAGGTGGAATACTGGATTATTGTATAATTTATGCACCCTAATTTTCTTGCTAATTGAGTGTAATATACTCTGTAGAGTTTAAGCTACAAAGAGGACTTGGTGGAGTCTGCAAATGTAGGTGTAATCAAACTCTAGTTTATTTTTTCGGAAGGAGTTGTACTTTTTAATTTTATCCAACCCGCAGCCCTGGTATATTCTGCCATGCTTAGTTTCCTTTTTTGTCTTATACGTTTCTTATATTATGATATATGACAGATTTAGTATGGAACACAATTATTCGCATTCTGAAAGCAGTGGAGATGATGAAGAAAATAATACACCGACCAACGATTTGACCAAGCACAAAAATGTCTTTGGTGAAACATCAAGTGAAGAAGGCAGTGTTAAACATAGCAGTTCCAGTGAAGATCATGAGGAGGACAATAAAATCAATCATGAAAGTACAAAAGAAAAAAACCCACAAAGCTTGATATCGGATGTGGAAAGTGCAAATGAAAGTGAGAGCAGCGATAACAGTTCAGGAGACGAACTGCAACCAACAAACGAAGTTCAAGAAAAGGCTCAAAGTAATATATTGCCAGTCATTGTTTTTTGTGGCTGCTCGCCAGGCTGCATGTTATCTTTGAGGAAAATGTTAATATTTAAATGTGTTTTAGGTTTATACTAAAGATTAAATTGGAAAACAAACAATTTTAGAAAATATAGTGATTCCCTTTACAGCTTTTGAGTACAATAAATGTCGCTGCTGTAGTTTTCCTTGGTTGTCAAATGGACCTCGTCACTTATGTTTAATGGTTTGGAATGTAAACAGATCCAAACTTTTGCCATAAATTGAATGAAATTGCTAATTTCTTGACCTACTCACCTCTTGAGGCTCTGTTTGTAAAGCTTTGGTCCCGGCATGGCTGAGGTCATGAATTAGAGCCTCATGACATGCTAGTTTATTCTAGCCTGGCCTTACTTGCACTACAATTCTGATTAGGCCAACTGATCTGTGATAAACTTTCCTAAGAAATTAGTATTTCACTAAATTAATTTATATTTCCATTAAATAGTTTCTTGTGAAGCAACCTAATTCGATATTTTTCTAGGGTACTTTATTTTCTCAAAACAGATAAGTTTTGGCTGGTCTGTTAAGTCTCTAACTTTTAGAATTGATTTAAAGTGGTGTAAGTTCAACTATTTTTCACATAAAAAAGATTCCTAAAATGCTGTACATAATCAAGGATTGAACAGTTAAGGGCATACAAAAAATAGCAACATAAATGATATTCCATTCAAGCTTAATATAAAAGGAAAACACATTTTAGAGAATATTTTGCATTTTTACAGTTTTTTTAAGTGTGTTTATTCTTGAGTTTATGAAACAAGGGTTAAAAATCTCAAGTGTCCTGTGGTGGAGAATTGCCCATTTTTTTAAAGCTTTTCTTTTAATTTGGCACTTACTATCCTGGAGATGGATTATCAGTTGTGTACTTAAAAGCATTTTCCTTAAGTCTAAAATAAAGTTTTAGCTTTGGCTTAAATAGGTAAATATACATTGATATAATCACTGATGCAAAGTTTTTTTGAGTCTTGCTTTATGTACAATATGTTGTGTAGAAACAATACAATTGTATCATATAGCATGCAAATATTATTTTAAAAGTATAGCTACTCCTAATACCTTTATCAATGTAGTCCCATAAGAATATACTCTAAAATAAGCTGCCTAATAAAATGGGAAAATGCAAAACAAATTGAATCAGTAGTTGCAAATAGACACACCAAATTTCAGATTAACATTTTACCATATGTGCTATGTTGCCACTTGATCATTAGATGGCTGTGAAGCTTAAAAACTTTATTTTATTCACTAGGACTCTAATGTACATTATTTTATTGTAATCTAGTAATATATTCAAATTTCATTAAAGCTCTTTTTGTTTGTAGAAGATAACTTATTTGGTGATGCGGATGACATTTCTTCTGATGATGAGGATGATGTGAATAAAGGTAAGCTTATAGAACTTTGCACTAAGGTTAGTCTGCCCAAAGGTCCTTTCCCTTCAAGTCTTGCAACAATAAACATAAGAATTCTTTTTTCCTTTTTGGTAGGAGAAAAACAGAAATCACGCCCTGTAAGTGGCCTTGCTTTCTCAAACTAGTTATAAGAGAATAATCCACCCCAGACTAACTGAAAAAAAACAGATTTTCTTTTTAGTATGTGTGATGACTGTCATGTGCATAGTAAGAAGCACGCAATAGCCTAGTAAGTTGATTATTTTCAGACATAACGCACGATATCCGCTCGCCAATGCGAGTACAAATTGCTCCTGCGAGTGCTGATTGACACCCACTCGCCCGACTGGCGAGTGGCTTCGGCAATAAATTAATTAGTGTAGGATAACTTGTGTTAAGCACAACTACTAAGCAAAATATTACGTAGCGCCAGTTATTTCCCTAAACACTAAGACGCAAATACATTCAACACTAATAATAAGGTTAATCGAAGTCACATTCAAAGCTCGTAATAAAGACTCTCTGTCCCGTTAAATGAGCGTAATAAAGACTCTTTGTCCCGTTTTAAACAAAATCGTTTACCGGCAAACAAATTAAAGACTTCATTGCTGCAGTGGTAAATAGTAATGAGGTTTATCGTTTAACTTAAACGTTGTTAATTTTTATATGTTTAGCCAAGTAGTTGGCGCCTTTAGAAAGGTTCATTGGAATTGCGATGTATCCAGTGATAAGAATTCTACTTTTTTGTATATATTTAATTGTTTATATTAGGAAAAAAAGAGCAATTGCTGCAGTTTTGGTAACAATAAGTTTGAATGCAAATGTCTTATAATAATATTTGTAAGCAGTGTTTTTTTTTGCTGTTTTGAGGGGCCGAGTGAACACTACGATATTTTAGAATATCGTGTACCTACAGCTGAGAATTAGCAATTGGTCTACGTAAGTATGTTGTTGCGATCTCTTAAATTTCACAGCGGTCAACCCAGCCAAAGCTTAAAAAATAACAGTCTGTAAATATTTTATATCGCAATTATGTTAAGATATGAATCGAAACCATTGCGGACGCCCTTGAAAATTCAAATGACCTACGTCGCGCAGCACAGAACCTCTGGTGCATATAGTTGTTAACTTTTCGAATGAATGGTGTAGTTGTAAATTTACAATTATTTTGTCATTATTTGCAGTTCAACCAGTAACTATAGTGTTAGGCGAAATGTGGCGTTTTTTTGTGGCGCGAAGCAACCTGCGACGAAACGTCCTTCAAGCACAGAAAAAACAGAATACAAAAAAAAGAGAGCGCGAGCATTTTTAGAAAAATGGAGAATAGCCAGGCCGTGGCTACTAAATTGTCAGGGTTTTTTTTTTCACTAAAGATTGTAAAAAATATTTCGCTAAAAATATTGTTATAAGCGTAATCTGTTTTATGGTCATTAATTTGTTCATCCATACATGGAAATAAACGACCAGACTTATAAAAACTAATGTTTATGTATAGAAACTGTTAAGTCAGGTTAACGATAACCCAAAAAATGACCGTGCTAGACGGAAATTTGCAGATGGCCTGCCAACAAATTTGGCGAGTGTTATTTCGTCCGGGCGAGTGCTGATTAATAGCCATTTTTGCTTAGGAACAACCCTGTCAAATGACCAGTATTAAATGAATATTGCTGTTTTTTAAACAGTCTAAACTTTACCGCCACTTAGCGACAAAAATAAATCGGTTCAACCATTTTTTTGTCATACCAAAGTTAAGGTGACATAAAAGTGATAACACCTATTTAACCTGTGTATATCTTATAATTTTAACAAATAGTTTTACACAAAGTTAAATGACTCCAAATACAAAATAACTATTTTTTAAAGCCCCAATTCATCGGCACTGATACCATCCTAGTATCAGACCACTACTGATACTACAACTCGTCATTGCATATTGATTCGGGTTCGCCATTATTAGATATCCCTAATCAGTACATTTGATACTTTCTCATATATTGTGCAAAATGTAACTTAGAAGCGATAATAGTTTAGCAAATTCAACATTTGACTAAATTGTTTTAAGGATTTTTCTCCCAAGTAATTTCCTTTATAATGCCCACACTACTTTGATAGAAATTGTATGACTTTTTGGCTTCTGATAGTCTGGCTTTTAGCTGAAAGACTAAAGAAACATTTGTTATAATTGGATAAGACCATTGTTGAGACGACTGTGGAACACTATATGCATAGTCTAAAAACAATAAAAAGACACATAATATTGTGTAAAACAAAGCACTCAACTGATAGCTGCTCCCTTTACCATCAGCATTAGTTATTTTCGGGTTAACATTGCTTAGGTGAAATAAACTTTCAGTATAGATAAAAGAAAAATTTCCTTTTGCGAATCCACATGACTCAACCGTATAAAAAAGTACCATTTTAAAGGAAAAAAAATAAGTAATACTTATTTTTATTGTTTTAGACAATGAAGAAACTGTCCAAACTAAAGAGGTTTTAAGGACTGAGTCTGGTGATGATGAAGATGACGATGCTAATTTTATGCAAAATGAACAAAAACAACAAATGGTTAAAACTAATGTTATTGCAATGTGTAGTTAGAATTTTTTACCATGTGTGCAAATGCCCAAAATTTTGCCAGGAGCTGAAAATCTGTGCGCAAGTGCCCAAATAGGCTTCTTGAAAGACCTTTAATTTAGTTTTCACTTTTTGTTGTTACTTTTGCAAATTGAAGTTTATCACAGATAAATGTAATAATTTTGTTTAAAAAAGTTATTACGCCATGAGGTTTTTCATATTATGTAGCAAAATCTTATAAGAATTTTCGTTTAGTTAGGAAGACAAAGAATTTAATGATGTTTCACCTCATGCCTATAAATGCAGCTTCCGCACAGGCTTTTTCTTTGAAAAACAAGGTATCATAACAAAAGTAGTTTTGTATTTGTCAATTATATCACGTCAGCATGAAAATGCCAAATCCTTATCGAATTTTTGAATTTTATGTTGTTTAAGTTAGCCAAAATTTAGTGAAGAACACATGATGTATTTAACACAAACAATACACATTACTTGTGCCTGATATATTGCCTTTTATCAAAATTTTTTTTTTGCCGTTTATCTGAAAGTGTTGTGTATTTCACTCCATATCTTTAAGGCTGCATAAAACAACACATAAAAGTTCACACAAAGAGAAAAATATACTACATGTTGCATTTATCAAGTTTTAAATGTTGTTACTCAATATGGCCATATTGCAAAACTATAAATAAAAAAATTGCAGTTACTGGGAGCCATGGCTTGTTGTCTAACCCCTATACACAACTTAGATCCCCGTCAACTGTACCTTATTTAGACAAACTAAGCTCAATAGGTCATAAAAGAGGCAAAAAGGATTTAAATGGGCCTAGACTAGACATCCAGAACTATTAAAAATTAGTAGCTCCAAAACTTGCCAATCACAAAATAACAAATCAAATTTCTCAGTTACTAAATACCAAACATACTTGTCATTTTAAAGTAAAGACAGAATAAAGGCAGGATAAACACCAAGGGTAACATGTAACCATAATTACTTGACAAAAAGTTTAATATAGCGGTTAGTGCGCCCCCCTGAGAATTGGCCAGCGCTTCATGTTGGAGAGCGCCTCGTCCTGTAAAGAACCACTGTTCTAAAGTGTTACTTTTATTGTCAGCGGCAATCAACAGAGGGACGACTAGCACCTTTCTATTTTACAATGTAAACTTCTTGATTTCTTATCACTTCGAAATGTGAAAAACACATTGCATGTCATGAAATTTCTATCTACCCAACGTGAAGCACCACATAGTGCAACATTTGAGCATAAGTAAAATGCCACTTTTTCGTATTATTTAGCTCTTTAAAGAAGGTTTTACGCTAGCCTGAACTTTACATTTTGGTTACAGTTATGGCCAATGTTTTTATAATTTTTTTTTCCATAACACAAAAGAGTAGTCAATTTACACTTTACATTTTTAACAACATTTTACAACTAAATATGCAAAAGTGTTTAAGAGCCCACTGCATGATGGATTCTTCTTTTGTTTAACCACGCAAAGTTCAAGTATGTTTTACAAAATATTGCATTTATTGCAGCGGTAATTAATTTCCACAATGGGACAACACGAATAGGCCTTTACCAGCTCAAATTAAACTGACAAATAAATTTGAGAATTAAACTGACAAATAAATTTGAGAACTTTTTAGTCGTACTTAGCACCAATAAAACTAATTGGGGCACTTTTTTGTCTGTACTGAGCTCCAAAAAGTATAATTTGGGCGCTTTTTACCCGTACACAGCCCTGATAAAACTAATTTTGGCCCTTGTTTTGGTCATAGTTAGCTCAAATAAAACAAATTTGGTCGCTTTTAGCTGTACGGAGCTCCAATTACTGAAGTCTGAAAGTATTATATTCCTTTTTTTTCTTGCGTACTTCCGATAATAAAGGGGCTCAAGTTCCAAAAATTTTGAGCAAAAAGATGCACTTAGCGGAACATTGTTATGGGGTATGGCATTGCCTAAAAGTGTCAATGTATTGCTATTTGCAAAATCTGAAAAAAAAGTATACCCTGTTCATCCTAGTGGTTACCAACTTTTTTAAATACACAATCAACCAACTTTGTTGGCCTCTAGAACATACCTGAATTACCTTATAAATATCTACACCAGCCTTATTTTTTACACTAATTAATCTAATTCTTCCTGAGAATACATCAAGCTTTATATTGAAGGCCTTAATTTTTGGTTGAAATACCTAAATCTTATTATAATAGGGCAAAAGTGAAGTAATGTTTTGGTACAGTTATGCAGCATTAACATCTGTTGCATATGCAACATTGATATAGACTCTTATAGAGTAGTGTGTTTCATTCCAAACACTGCTCAATAATTTTTCATGATTCAAATATATGGTCTGTACACCCTGTGCCGTGTCTAAAACAACCCTACAAAACACTATAATGGGGATTGATAAGAGTTTTGTATGCGAGTTGTAACACTTGTTAAGGTTGCCTATCTTCTGGAACGGTTTTGGTTTTCCGAATGCTCGTAAGTAGGTCATAAGACTCATAAAACATTTTTGTTAATGTTGTTCTGTCAGCCTTTAGTAAACTGTACAATAAAAAGAATATGAGCCGGCTGCTTTGCAACTTTCCATTGCCTTAATGAATATTTTACCTCGTTCAGGTTTATATGGTATTGTGTCAAGGTTGCGAAGAGCTGTAGTTAAGTTTTGCTAGGTTTTCTGGATTGGGCCTGTTGAGAAATTTTTTTTGAAGTGTCCATCCCAGTGATTTCTCTGCATATAAAGATGTTATTTTTTGCTAAGTAGGCAAGCCATGAGCTGGGCATAGTTACAACCAAGTTGCTTTGTGGTCTTAAAAGTGTGTTAGTAAATCCGTGTTTAGCAATCATCTCAGCTTCATTTGTCATTACAATTGATTTCTTAATCTCCTTGATATTCTTGGCATTTGCATTATGCATTTTGTTCTGGATTTGTTCAGAAGTAGTATTGCATTTTGTTTTTATTTCTTTCTGTACTTAATGAACCGCTAACTTTAGTTATTGGATTTACCATGGGCTTACATCAGATAACTATATTAACTAGCAAATAGATTTTAACTTTAACACAACAGCATACTATGGACTTCATTTACAATTCAAAGATTTACTGCGAGCACATTTGCTAAGTGCAACTACCTGTGGAGATAGTAGAACACTTTGAAAGTAGTTTAATTTATTGGATTAAGTTTTCTAATTTCTAAAGTCTAGTTTAGGTGTGGCTGTTTGTTTTAAATAAACCCTTAGGGAAATATTTTCTTCAAATCTTGCATGTAGCAATGGCAATGTGTCCAATTGTGCATTTTATTGGTAAGGGAGAGAGTTTCTAAAAAGAGCGTTCTTAAGCAATATTTATATGAATAGAATGAAAACAGTCCATAAACTTGGATAAACTCAAGCAGCATAAGTAGTGTAGTTAGAGTAGGTATTGGTTTGTAGGCCATCTTGTATCAATATATTTTATCTCACCGATTACCTTGCGGATTTGTTATTTAAAAAAATACTGTTTATGTCATTACGGTAGCTGGCCTGTGGCACACCTGTAGAACATTAAAATAACCAATTGTGGTGTCTGGGCAAGCCTAATAAAGCATATTATGACATAAAAAATTGAATTTCATTGCTGGAAAATATATATAGACCCACAATAAACATGTCAAAAAAATACCTGCAGCTTGCATGCTTCTCTTTGGCTACCTGTGGGTACATGCCCTATTTAACCTGGGCAATGCCACAATATTTTACCAAGTCTTTACTATTTTACCAGTTTTTTTATGAAATATATTTAAATTTGTTATATGATTAACTTTATTTGCTATGTGAATATTTTAATAACCATGTTGAATATAATTGTTTAGAACAATTTCTTTGTATATTAACGATGTGGTTTTCCTTGCGTTTAGGACACACGAATTGAAGTTGAAATCCCTAAAATCACAACTGATTTGGGATCTGCTGTACACTTCGTCAGATTTCCTAATTTCATAAGCGTTGAAGCAAGACCATTTGATGCAGCAGTCTATGAGGATGAAATTGAAGAAGATGAATTACTTGATGAAGAGGGAAGAACAAGGCTCAAGCTAAAGGTGATAAAGCAACTAAATTGCAAAACTAAATGTCATCCTAATGTCATCCTAATGCCATTATGTGAAGTTTGTATGTCGAATTAGGTTGTTTTAGATCTTTTTAACCTTTGTGCTTCTTTTTGGATAACATGTTTAGGTTTTTTTTTGTATTGAGTTATATTTCATATAGTGTCGATTAAGATAATAGAGATAAACAAATGTTTGAACAAAGCAAGGCATAACTAAAAGTGTAGCCTGGTACAACTTTTAGGTTGAAAACACAATTCGGTGGAGAAAGTATATTGATGAAAATGCAATTGAATTAATCGAATCTAATGCAAGGATTGTTAAATGGTCTGATGGAAGCATGTCAATGCATCTGGGATCTGAAATATTTGATGTACATCAAATGTCTATTCAAGTATGTTTGATTAATGTGTAGAAGTATAGTAATTCCTAAAAAAATAGTATTGGCAGAAAAAGGCTGTTAAGATTTATTTTGTCCTTTTGTTTTGTAAACAAGTACGCCTGTGTTTTTGTATCCTATGTTTACTCCAGGAAAATTTTTTTAAATATTTTTTTGTTTTTGAACAGGGAGATCACAACCATTTGTTTATACGGCAAGGGACAGGATTGCAAGGGCAAGCTGTTTTTAAAACAAAGCTTACATTTAGGCCAAATAGCACAAAATCTGCTACCCATAAAAAAATGACAAATAGACTTGCCATGAGACACAATCAAAACCAACAAAAAGTAAGTATAGCTTTTTTGTATTTGATGTTTCAAAACTGGATAAATGCAAGAAATAGGCAAAAAATCACCCCATTAATGGACATTTGTAAGCCGATTTGGTAAACAGAAAAGTAAAGTACAAGTCTGTTTTTTAGGAATTTTAAAAGGGAGGGCTTGTTTTGATCCCATGAAACCTACTTTTTGCAGGAAAAGTACTACTGAAACCTTTGATACAATTATATATCACTAAATCTAAATAAAAAGTAACATAACATAATTAGTAGCTGTAGAAACAGTTTTGCTGATCTGTATTCATTCTATTTATTCAAGTTCTATTATTTAATGTTCGTTCATATGTTGCCAAAGTCGGAAAATGTTGAACAAAAAACATTTTTTCTTTTAAGTGTTCAAGTTAATATTTTTTAAATTGCCTAAAAATAAGTAAACTTTCAATTTGTTAGAAATAAGTTAAGATTGCGAGATTATTTGGATGTGTTGACATAAGCTTTCAAATTGTAATGTGGTTAACTTAAAATAAACAATAAAGGCTGCCAAGTAATCTTATAAGGTGTTTGTAGCCTAAAACACCCTTTAGTCACTTTTTTCTACATTAGAATAAGAGCACAGTGGATTTCAGGGGCCTGCAAAGGTATTACTTGCTATGTAAAAAAATTAGATAATGGTCTACTTGTCATCATATTACTAAAAGTTATTATTATTGATTGACCACTTATGAATAATGTATTTCCTTATTAATATTTAGACAGGGTAGTACAAACAGTATGGCTATTTACAGGATACCATACTGGGGGCTTGAACGCGAGACGCTTGTAAAGAGCCACCTAAACCAGCTCACATCCCAAGTCACTTGTAAAATAACCAAAGTCCAACAAGTCCAAGTCTTTTCGAAAAATAACAAGTGAAGTCACAGTCATTAGTTGCCAGTCAAGTCATTATTAGAGCAAGTAAATTTTTTTTAAAGTCAAGTCCTATGTATAAAAATAAGACGATAAACTATTACAATGGGTAAACTTATCCGATTAATTATAAGCAATAACCCCAACTAAAAAATAACAAAAAATCAACATAATAAGCGGATTGTATTAAAATTTAACATAAATACCCTAATTTTATCAAAAATGTTAAAAGAAAACACTTGCCGAAGTCATTTGACTGAATGATTTAAGTCCAACTCAAGTCATTTCTCTAAAAGAAGTAAGTCAAGTCATTTTACCTAAACGACTTTAAAGTCATTACAACACAGGCGCTAACAAGTAGAAACCCACTACTGAACCAATTACACGGTGACGTTGCAATTACATCGACTTTTAAATGAAAAAAAAAACGCACATCATGTAATATTCATTCTTCATCAAGTTAGCAAAACAGACCAATCACAACAATTCAATACCTGTATTATGTATATACGGAAAATGTTAGCTGAATGGAATAACGGGACTTTTCAGTTAACTTTTCTGTTAACTTTTCTGTTTTTTTTTTCAAGCACTAAAAACCGTCCCGGCTGACGTATTGTAGACCTAACTCTCCTAGCTATAATCAACATTATTATTTGCTAATACCGGTAAATAAGCACGTCGCATAGTGGGGACCAGTCCAGGATTTTTATTCTGGGTCACGGGATTTTTCATGACGTCACAATGAACAGTAGAATTTGACGTCATAAAACGAACAATCTTAAAAACACCAGTTGTTCTCGAACGAACACGTACGCAAAAACATAGCTAAAATGAAATCTAATGGCGCGAAGCGAGAAACAAATTGCGCTTATGTTGTTTAGATTAGCAAATTTCATGGGGGTCGGATTACTGTAAGTATTGGCGTAAGCGGGCCGGATAACTGCAAGAAATGTAGATCGCGTTTCCCATTACAAAAGTAATATTTAACAAAATCTACAGTAAGATTTCAAATTGTCATTTAGTGATTTATATTAACATCCGAAAAGTATTTCCGTTAATTAAATATTTTCCGTTAATATAACATTACCGTGTTTTGAAAAATATCTTGCCGGCCGGAAGAATTAACCTCTGATCCCGAGCTAATTTACAGAAATTGTCCTTTGTTGAGTTCATGCGCAACATGCCATAAGATGCAGCATGGCCTATTGCCTTTCTTCAAAATTCTGGCCTTTCCTTAAAACAAACATATTAGTAACAAAAATAATTTCACGTAAACTTCTTTGTTTGAAATAAGTTGGAGAACTGGCTGTGCGTCTCATTCAACATAGTTTTATATGCTGCTATAAAAGTAATTAAAAAAAAATTCAGAAAGTTTATCACTTGGTTACGTTTCAAGAACGCGGCATTCTTTAGTCACCATAAACCAAATCTGAATTTTCGAGAAAACTCAAGCGTTTTATGTTTCTCCTACTTAGGTACGCGTTCTACCTATTGCTGGTCAAGATCCCGAATCTAGGAAAGCCGATCTCATGAAAGTGGAAGAAGGGTTACTTAAGGCACATGTTCGCAGAGAAGCTCTAAAGCGTAGAATACGTGAAAAATCTCACATGAGAGGATTATCTTCTAACTACGTAGAAGATGATGACAACAACGGGGATAGCATTTCCGCCATTAAAAATGAATTTAAATCCGGTAAGATGGATTGACCACAAGTTTTTGTTGTTTTTTTTTGTTTTTTTTTGTTTAACCTTAAGTTTACCTCAAGTAAACTATTCTGTTTTAATTTATGATATCATATCAAAACTGAGACCAGGGCTGTGGAGTCGTTAAAAAATAACCCCGAGTCCGACTCCGAATCCGGCGAAAAAAATAAACCCGAGTCCGACTTCCGAGTCCTGAGTCCGACTCCGGTCAAATGTGCGATTTCGTCGAGTCCGGAGTCTAGCCCTGACTTTTATTCAGCAATCCACTTATAGGGGTGTCGTATAATTAATTCACTCACAATACATGGTTGGAAAATATTCCACCTTTAGGATTTTCAGTTGGCGGCCATATCAGTTTCAAAATTTAGTACTGCACATGCGCATGTCGGACTCGGGACTCGGATAGTTTTACGTGGTCTTACTCTAGTCCCGAGTCCGACTCCAGAAAAACAAACCGACTCCTCGAGTCCCGACTCCCACTCAGCAGCCCTGGTTGAGACTACCGCAATAAGACCGAAGTTAGATTTACATCAACGTCGTAATAAAACACAGTTCGGTATTAGACAAAAAAAACGGTAATAGCTAATAGTTAATATTCGAAATAAGATCTAAATCGAATAAGACCTAAAACTATTTTACCGAACCCCAAATCCTACCCCTGACTCGATTCATAATTCCAACCGTAACCCAATTTCTAACCACACCCAAGACCCAAAAGGGACAGACATTCTGTGCCAAACAACGCCTCAACGTCGATATCAGAATGACCGATACCAAAACAGCTGCGCTAAATCGTCCCACATCCTCTCCGTCCTGTTTTTAGATGTAATTTAGGCAATTTACAACTTATTCCGACAGTTCGAGGTTCTATCGTAAATAATACTGCGTATTTGACATTATAATGTCGTTTGTCTTATTATAATATGGTATTACAGATAATCCCACTTTTAGATATGTTGCTTTATAGGTCTTATGTGTTTCCCCATAGGTGCTCGCCATTCACGAGATGCTGGGTATAATATTGGTTACGAATCAGATGAAGACCGACAGAAATTACTTCATTCAAAACGCTTTGGATCAGACGATGAATATGATGATGATATATTAGGTATATAGTATGTGCGTGTTTAAACAAGCAATTCTAATTGTTTCTTAAGTAAGCTAAAATAAACGTCGAAATTATTCTTATTTTAGGAACCAAACGAAAACGAGACGAAGATGGAGAGGTTAGAAGAAAAACTTACGTCCTCAGTGATGAAGAGGATGACGATGATTTTGCAAATGATAATTCACAAACATCAGACAACGAACAACAAAGTTCTCAATCATCATAGTTCAAATCTTCTATAAGATGCGAATTTTGAAAATTTGTTTTGTGAAAAGGATAACGAACAGGACGCCTCATGGAAAATAAAGCTGGATCCCTACCGGACGTCAGACACGACGAAACATGTCTGACTGGTGTCTGGTCGCGTCGTGAATGAGAGCAACTTTGTACAATCCCCACCGACAGCGCGCGAAACTTCAAATAGTCAAAGCAAGGCTATATAATTAATTCGTGATCATGGCGGAAGCGAATGAAATATAAACTTGAGGACCAATGTGGGATTTAAAAACCTGACATGCGGTTTATACGGCAACGCAAGTACTGGGTACAACTTTTTTATAGATATGTTGTGCTTAAAATATGGAACGCAATTATAAACGTTCTACAATCGCTCTGTATGCCGAAAGTCGCCGAAGAAGAAGTCTTTCTTTTTAAGGTCAGATTTAGCCCGGAAGTACATTTACAAAACATAGAATTGCGATAAACCATAACCTAATCGGGTGGTCTCTCATGTAGCCCATTCTTATGGTTCATTAATTTCTTGAAAGTTTCTGTGTTCATTCTATTGGTAAATAGTAACGTAACACACAAGATGTAATCGTAGTTATTAGGTTGTTAACAATGGTTCACCTATACTCGACACATTTGTTTTTAATCTTAAGGTTTTTGACATAAAATGTTTAACAACTTATTATGGTAAAATTACCTTCCTTTTTGTTGAAACAAATGCAAACAGCCTTACTTATTTATGAAAGCTACATAAAATCACAAGTGAACCGAAGGAAATATTTTTTCAAAATTTAGAAAAAAAACGGCTGATAAACTAAAGCTAGCATTTCTATCCTAAAAGTTAGAATCATCAAAAGGTATCTTTGTTCACTTAAAAAGCTATAGTGCACGCGCTGCATCGCTAAAACGCAATTAGTTTGACTGACTGGTGTGCTTGGGACTTTTTTTCCAGTCTGTTCGCGATAACAAAAAAAGCAGCGCCGCATGCACAGCGCGATGTGACATGGCACTTAATAAAAACAATTCAAAAAAAGGAAGACGTGCTTAGGGCGTGAAATTTGTAATTGCCGGGTATCTAATTGTATGTAAAATCATTTTTTTTAATTAGGACAATGGTGATTTCTAATTAAGTTTGCTTCGCTAAAACTAATCGATTGGGGACTGCTTTAAAAAGATATTTTTAAAACAACGCGAAATCATTGTGACGTACCGGTATGTTTAACAGCAGAAGTCCGTAAAAGAGGAGTTTTGTCACCCTTTAATACTTCCAGTTTAATGGTTTCCAGGGCTGCAGAGTCGGACTCGAGGAGTCGGTTTGTTTTGTCGGCTCGATTGAGACCACGTAATCCCTAGTCCGACATGCGCATGCGCAGTGCCAAATTTTTAAACTGATATGGCGGCCAACTGGAAATTGTAAAGGTGCAATAGCATATAGTGGAATATGTTTCAACCATGTGTTGTGAGTAAATTAAGGATATGACCGCCCTATAAGTGAATTGCCTAATATCCACGTTATTTTATTTGCGTAAATTGGCGGAATACAGGCTGTAGGGTCGGGGCCGGAGTCGGAATCAGAATACTATGACTTTGAAAATGAAAAGATATACAAACTGACAGTTAAACAGAGCGATCTTCCCAACAATGCGTAAGCCATATTGACAGAGAGTGAGGTTTTGGCATGTTGCGGGTAAGTTTTTTATCTGCTTTAATCAGTCTTACTAAACAATTTTAGTGAGACAAATAGGGTTGCTGTGCATGGGCCACACAATACGTTCGAACGTGCCAGAAAAAGGCCAATCAGGCAAGCCTAGGTGACAATAAACAAATTTATTTTCGGTTTAATAACACTGGAGCCTGTTGTACAGTGGCATTGTTTTTAATCGCGTGTTGCGACACAGAACTAAACAATTATAATTTGTTCATTGAGAATGAGGTTGTTGAGCGTTTACTTCAGCGGCCTCACTTTTAGGGATTTAGTTTCAAATTGGAACTTTTAGCCCCATTTTTAGGAACAAATCTAGGGATTTGGGGGGGATTTTTTGCAAATTGTATTGTAGAACTTGTTAACTAGTAAATGTTAACCGAATTCCAATTTGAAATAGAAAAACAGGTTTAGAATATGCTAGCCTACCTGTTTCTGTTCATTTAGAAGTTTATTTGAAATTTTAAGAGTGAAACTGTTAGCCTATTTAAAACCTGGAGTGTTTCTGCATGAATTTGTTAACTGTTAAATTTGGTGAGAAGTGTTAAAAGCAATGCCACTGATACTGAAGTATCAACACATTAATGCTACTCAAATGAGTAGCTTGACTTAATAGACAGACCAATAGGCTACATCCGGGTGGTCCAAGCCCGCAGGCCTGCGGGCCACAGCCACCACATCATTGTTCGTGGCCCGCAAAGCATTGTTGAATTATTGCAATGAGTAATGTTCAAGGTTCAATCAAAGAAATGTAAATGACCAACAAACACCAAGCGTACTGTAATTGTTTGGTTATGTTTACATTAAGGTTGCGTGTTCCAACAGCTTAGCCACAGCAAGGTATTAAATGTATCTGAGTTTATTGAATTACATGGGAGCCGCAAACAACTTACAGGAATAGGTTAAGGTCCATGCACAGTATTAACAGTCCAGCATAATAACTTCTGTCCGATACATTATTTTAGTTGAGTGAGTTGAGCCATTGTCCAGTTGCGTTCAGTTCAGTTATACGTTCAGTTGGTTAAGTTAAGATTCGTTTCGTTAAGTCTCGTTTTGCTTTTGCCCACTGCTTTTGCACACATCGCCTGGCCATAGAATCGTTTAGCTGAGGCGTGTTAACGGAATGGAAATAACATCTCAGTGTTCTTTACTCGGTCAATGTTTTATGGTGACAGGATTGCGTTTGGGTCACGTCATAAAGTTGGTTATAAAACTTAGTTTCGAATAATAACAACAAATAATAAGACGACCCTTACAACACCATTAAATAAAGCAGTTTCCTATCGCTCATCAAGTATGGATCCAGGGGGGTGGCAAGAACGCCTTATTTTTCACCCGATCCGTTAGAAATTAGTGCTTTTCTAAGCAAAAAGGTCTACAACAATTAGGGCATCCAAAGGCAGAAAAGTCTAGACTTTTAGACCTTGAGGTCCTGGCAATGCACTAATTTGGAACTTTAGGTAAACTCCTGGCGTAGATAAATTGAAAATGTTCGTTGAACTTTCACAAAAGATTACAAAAAGTGTGAGATGGCATTAATAACACTTGACCCGCCCTAACCCAAACGCTAACCCGAACCCGAACCCAAATAATGTGCGTTAATGTAATAATTATTTGAATGCTGGTGAAAAAGCCCAAACTCGGGTGGGCATAAGATAGTTTCTCGTCTATGGTACCATAGGATTGTTACCTCACAAATTGAGGTATTGAGCCTAAAGCGTTTATGTAATTGACGATTAAAGAAAGGAAGTTAGCACCTAAAACAACTATAACGCATAAAAACCCGCAAACACTCGGAGTAATCCTTACAAATTATCGCCGTTTAGCTTTCAACAGTCAAAATATTGATGAAGGCAAGTCGGGCCCATGTGGAAAGTGTGCTTTGTGTGGCAATTATGGAAAATATAAAACTTCAATGGTTAACTGTTCTAAACAGCTCTACACTCCACAAGGTTATATCAATCTCAAACGCAATCTAACGTGTTCTAACTACGGGATTTATGTCGCGACATGTAAATTATGTAAAAATCAGTATGTCGGCCAAACAAAAAATAAATTCTCTACAAGATGGACCGCACATAGAAACCATTGGAAAAAGTTTGACATTTCAGGCAATAATGACCAATCTGCCCTCTTACGACACTACGCCACACATCACAGTAATGAACTAGAAAGAAAACCCCCAATACACGAGTGTTACAATGTAACATTTGTTTGCACGAAATGGTCCAGCTGGACTTTCATGAGGATATTTGGTTAAATAAAATAGGAGCTACCATCAATATTCAGCATATTATAACACCCACTATTAAATAATCCTTGTACCTTACGTTTTTTTCTCTTTTCTTGACCTACTTTTCCGCGACCTCAGAATTTTTTTGCGTTTTCTTGGCGGTGTTTTGCTTCAGGCATTGTGATTCCTTTTATTATAGTAGCTCTTTATTTTGCCATTTTAACGTCAGTATTGGTTTACAGCTCTACTGAACTGTATTGTAATTCTGTTATTGGCTTTTTAAACTTTTGAATAGTTTTATTTTATTTTATTTACATATAATTTTGGTGTTTCGTTGTGTTTGTAGTATATTAGCAGAACTGACGATGCTTTTTGCGTAACTATAGTATTCTGCTTTTGTTGAATAAAGTTGTTTTTGGATCTCTTTTACAACCTTTGTGGTTTTGCTTGCATCTTATGAAATGCAGTCTTCTAAATTAAAAGTTTTGTCAAATACCGGTACGCATTCTTTTTGTCGCTTCACGCACACCCTTCTGTTAGTCTCATTATTAGGCCTACTTGATTTCTTTTGCGCACAAGTTTAAAAATAGCAGCAAGTTTATGAAGCTTAAATGTATTTCGATGTTACTTTTTGACGATGCTTTGTGACGTTACCTGTAAATATTTCATGCTGCAACACATGTAGCCTGCGTTGTGGCCGCAAAGAATTTGTAAGAATTATTGCGGCCCGCGATTCTGTCATTAACCTTGGACCACTCTGGGATACACAACGCAGTTATTTAAAAAAGTGGAATATCTTCAGCTTGCTTTTAACATGTAAGCAAGGTTAATTTGTTTGTCATTTGTGTATATATGTACCCCTCTTAACCATTTTTGAGGTAATGTGATAACTTATATAATATTATATAATGCGCTAATTATGGTTTAGGGATTTTTCATGCCATTTCGGGATTTGGACATAGCTTTATGGATTTTCTGGTTTTCAGTTGTGAGAGCCCTGGTTGACTTCTGTATTAAAATGTCGCGTATTTTGCGCTGAAGGTCGCAAACCTGACTTTTCGCACGATCGTGCCCTTAAAATGCTTATGATGCGCGCTTCACTCAATCCCGCGCTTAGTACGGAAGTCTTTTTCAAGTTGGAAACCTAAAACCAAAGAGATTATAACCATGAGGACATACTGTGACGTAGCCCATTGTTCTACTTTCGACAGCGTTCCGCTCTAGTGCATAATAGTAAAACGTAAACAACTGGGGTTGACTTGCATGTTGGTGAGCTAAAATTTTGGAGCAACCGGCTTATATATCTTAAGGTTCGACATTTCTGACAGGTTAAAAGTTATGTTTGAATTAGGTGTCCAACTTTCATTGCCGAGTTTCGTGTAAACACATTTAAAAAAGCCTGTAGGGCAAAGATATATATATATAAGCTGTTTACAAGATGTCACCTCGTTCTATTCATGGGCTTTGATATTCATTCAACTACAACCTCCAGCAGTTAAGCTCCAAACTTTTGTTATCAGCTATTAGGGAGAAAAGATGAGAAGCACTCAAGGTAAAAAATACTTTTCGCAAACTTACATTGAAAATGACAAAAAATATCTATTTCAAACAGGGCTGCGGAGTCGGTTAAAAATAACCCGAGTCCGACTCCGGTTAAATGTGGCATTTCGTCGAGTCCCAAGTCCGGGTCTGACTAAACAGCCTGTATTCCGCCAATTTACGTAACCAAAATAACATGGATATTCAGCTATCCACTTATAGGGGTGTCGTATAATTCATTCACTCATAATACGTGGTTGAAAAATATTCCACCACATGCTATTCCATCTTTACAATTTTCAGTTGGCGGTCATATTAGTTTACTGCGCATGTCAGACTTTGGACTCTGGTAGTTTTACATGGTCTTACTCGAGTCCCGAGCCCGACTTCGGCAAAACAAACCGACTAAGGAATATTTGCTTAAAGAACATTTCCTAAATGGGCAATGGTTGAACCCAATTACCATTTACCATTTAAATTAAATTTTTTAAGCTTAATTACCACCAAGTTGCAGACAAAATTTGCACTTCAAAAAATTGTTCGCAAGCTGCATAGCACCATTGCGCCCCACCGCTAAATTTGGGATCTTAAACAGTAGTATAAAAAAAGATATATTTGTATTCCAATAGTAATGTAAGGCAGTGGTTCGCAAACTGTTTTTGCGACGCCCCCAAAAAAGAATTTTGATTTGCGGCACACAAATTAAATTTGGAATTCTACAATTTTTACTAAAATTTGTACACTAAAGCCATTTCATTCATGGGTTTATTTTACCAAAAGTTGCTTTTTCTGTAATAGGCTCTGTACAGTCTACAATGCAAAATACCTATATCATTTACATTAAGTAGCTCACAATTAACACCACCATACAGTTTAGTTTAATGAGTTCGGCACCTTGGGATTTACAACAAACTGAGTGGTATTAATTTAATTTATAAGGCAATTCCTCACATAAATATTAACGCCTAGAAGTGGAAACCAAGGCGCTCCATCGATTTGGTACGTAGAACGTAACGTAAAAAACGGTCAACAAATACCGCGTACCACAACGCACCTTATTTGGGTTAAGGTGCGGGTTTGAGTTTGGGTTCGTAGAGCATTATTATTAATAATAAAATAATGATGTGCGTTGCGTTATGCGGCATTTGCAGACCGTTTTTTTGTGTTACTTTCTACGTACCAAATGGAAAGAACCACGAAATCAACGACATAGGTCAATCGCGTACATTTTAATAGTAATACACCTTTCAAAAATGTACAGTAGGGTCCTAAGAAACTGTCACGCAACTTGTGATAACCTTGCCTGTCCTACCAAGTTAATTTTGTAAACAGAAAACGGTTTAAATTAGGACTAGGGGTCATTAAACAACAAATCACGCCGAAAGCGTACATTTTTATAACAGGCTTAAATGGAAAAGATGATGTTTTTCTTATTGTGAATCAGACCGTGACGGCTGTCGAAAGTAGAATGCATTGCTTAAAGGCAAAAGAAAAAAGGCAAAAGTGAGAGTTTGTCCTCATGGTTATAATCTCTTTGCCTAAAACTTACAAATAAAAAAAAAAGTGGGAGACATAAAATCTTAGGCGCTCTTTCACTATTGTACGTGAAAAGTTATGCAAAAAAAAAAATAATAATACCGCATACCACAACGCATATTGTTTGGGTTAGGGTGCGGGTTAGCGTTTGGGTGTGGGTGGGTCAAGTAGTATTATGTTTATTATTAATAATAACTTGACCGACCCTCAACCAAACGCTAACCCGCACCCTAACCCATAAAATATGTGTTGTGGTATGCGGCATTTAAAGAAATTTTTTTTTTATTAATTTTTACGTACAATAGTGAAAGAGCGCCAAATCTTAGATGTTTGTAAAACAACTTGTAACGTGCAGATGGTTAGTTTTAAAAAATTCAGCTCAATGTACCCACGTCCACGCGTGTTTTTTGCTGATTTATTCGTATTACTGAACTTTGGAAAACTTATTTCGTTGAAAATATCTGAATGACCAGAGTGGGAGACTGTGCGTATCTTGTCAGATACACTTTATTGTAGTTGTTTTGTAACTTTTGGATGTTTCGTGAACATTTTAAAAATTGTTAAAAAAAAATAGGTTTTAGCATATACAATGAAATATGTTTTTTTGACAACCTAAATGTATCGATGAAAATTAACAGATTTGACTTTTGTGTGCTTTCGGCAAAAGATAATGAATTTGTGGTAAGCGGCTCAAAAAATGTAAAAATGCATGAAAAATAACTTCGCCATATTGACAATGGTCAAGGCATAGTTGCCATTCTAGAATATTTTTACCCCTACCGTCAGAAATTAGTGAAGTTTTAAGCAAAAAGTACGACAATTAGGGCAAAAAAGTCTTTTAGACCTTAAGGTCGTGGCAATGGCGCTGGTCCAGAATCCCACCACAACGAACATTGTTTGGGTTAGGGTGTCGGTTAGAGTTTGGGTGAGCTAGTTTAAATATTATTGATTATTATTATTGCTTAACCTCCGAAACCCTAACCCAATCAATGTTTGTTGTGGTAGGATTCTAGACCAGCGCGATTGGATTGTATGATCTACATTGTTGATCGAGAATAGTATTTCAGTAGTTTCATAAGTTTACAATTTTTGCTAATTGAAAAATAATTAATGTGGTATGAAATCAAAATTATAATATCTGGTCATGTTCAGTAAAGTGATTTTAGAAACAGAAAACATTAGATCTAAAATCTTAGGCCTAAAGCAAGACCACATTGGACCATCGTACTTACAATCATACATACCTAAATTTATAAAAGATATTGTTAGCTATGAGTTTCGCTACCCATTACAAATGCCCGTAGTCCGCTCGAAAACCCAAATGATGCATAATTTGTTTGTTTGCAAGTCAATTCGACTCTGGAATAGTCTCCCGGCGAAATTGCTGGCTGTATCTTCAGTTTCAATATTTCAAAAAAATATTAAACGTCATTTTTTCTATAAATTGACCAATACACACACCTTTACGGAAAGAATCCTAAAATTACTGCTATTCTTGGTATGTTGAGATTAGGCCACAGTCCACTGAATATGTACATTTTGATGTAAATTCTTTCTAGTGTCCATTATTGAGTCACTACGTGTTGTTCCTTAAAACCGTTTGTTACTCGTTATCATGGTGTTGGGACAAAAGGTTTTCTTCAGTCTGCCACCTGATTGTCGAAAGACTGCCACCTGATTGTCGTTAAATCAATAAAAAAAAAAAAAAAGCAAGACCCTGTATGCAACTTCATACAGCATTATGCTTTAAATGTTGATATTTTGTTTAAATGTATTGGATATTTTCAAAAACCTTTTTAGAATTATTTTTTTAGTTTTCAGTTTAAAAAATCGAAATGTTAATGTTCCTGGCTGTTCGCTGTCTGAGCTAATATCCCGTGTTGGTTTAACAACGTCGTATTTTTAACTAACACAAATTCTCTCAAGTGTTTAGTATTGCAGGCGACATAAGGTATGCTTGTAATTAATTTAACCCGGTCCTAATAGTGGAATTATGAATTTACCAAAATCAATTTAATACCACATATGTCTTGGTTAGTTTACAACTAAATTTAACTATTCTACTGGTTCTAAATAGTTTTTCCCTATTTTAGAGAATGACCATCAGTATTTTACATAAAGTCTTCCCTACCACTATTTTATCACATCAATATTCATTAACATCAAACAGAAAATGGGTTTTCCTACCTTAAAAATATTGGCACGTCCCCTTTTTCGAATTCAGGATATGCCCCCCTATACACAATTCACTTTTCTGACCCAAGACACTTACTTTTACCAATGATTTTAGGTAGGTTTTATGTTAACCCTAAAGATGCGAAGGCAACTTTGTTATAAATACAAATTATTGTTTTACTATTTATATAATTTTTAGTAATATAGTGTGTTGTTTAGGCTATTTATGAATAACTATGGACATTCCGGACTTGGGAACATATGGTGATACTGAACAAAGTAAGCATGAAAAGAAAGCATTTAAAAAAGATCAAAAAAGCAACATTCAATATGGAAATCCTGTTTACGACTTATCAATGGAGATAGAAAACTTTAATTTTAAGAAGCAAGGTCAACCATTCACCGATAACAGGTGTTCTGAAATAACTTCTGATTATCCTGCCTATAAAAATATCGAGCCAGGGATTTCAGTAAAACAACCACCCACATTAAATCTTCAAAGTTCTAATCAATCTGGTTTTGAAGAAAAGTGCAATGTCGAAGAAATAAATGATGATTATGAATTTGAAGCAAATGAAGGTAACTTTTACGTGATAAAATTGTAAATACAAATTTGTACAACCATATGGCTTGCTTATAGTTAGCAAGATCACAAGAATTCTTTTTTTAACAAATTATTTACCGACTTATAAAATGGTTTAAAAGTCCGTTTTAGAGTGTTTGTGGTATTAGGGCAGCACTATGACTCAAACTCACAGAAAAATAATTCTTTATTACATTTTCCAACACGCTTGTAATAAGTAAATAACCTACTTGCCAGTTTCAAGGATTGATCAATCGTTCCTAATATCGTTTATTTAGTCGTCTTGTTTGCTTGTAAGCATGTGGATTTCCAATGAAAAGAACATAATTGGTGTTAAGCACGCAGTATGCATTCCATTTTTCCATTCATGCATGTAAATAAACATGCTGATTTGTCAGTTAAGAACTGTATTGCACCTAAATAGTAAGACTAGGGATGCTCAAAGTAGAATATCGAATCCTTGGATTCGAATCCAGATGAGATTCGAATCCAATTCTGCCGTTTATTTCGGGTAATTGGAACCGATATAATTTAATGTTTTACCGCCGATTGTTGCGCCTAATTGCATAAACGCGTGTGGTAAGTTGGCCTGTCGCCGTGTAACCTCGTAGTGCAGTGTCAGCATTTTTTCGGGCCACCAATTACAGCGTCTCGCGATAACGTTCGTCTAATAATTAAGTGTCAATCGAGCGTTATTGAGCGAGCGGCTAACGTGTAATGTCTGGTGTGGAGTTCGCAATTTCCCTAAATGCGTTAAGTTGCAAAAGTAACATTACGTTGTAAAACGTGCTGGCCGTCCACAAAATGCGCTATGGGGTTACTTAAGGTCAACTTTAGGCCAATATTCATGGAAGTTAAGCAGTTATGCACAACGTAATTGTCAAGAATTCGTTATGTCAATAATAACTTTGTATTCTTTGCAGTACATCATTTGACTGCATAACAGATCATGTTAGTCAAAAAAGAAGCAATATAACTTAACAATGCTTTCAAAATTAGGGCCGAATTGCTTAAGACTTCTGTGTGCAGTGGTGCATTTGCTCACTTTTGGCAAAAGTATAAGTTTTGGACACAACCTGGACAGTTGACATATTACAATTTACAGAACGGCTTCAGATGACAGTTGTTAAGAATGTTAAACATATGAGTTTTTTTATTTTAATGTACACATGTTAGAAAATTGTTTGGGTGATTTATTGCTGTAATTGTGGGCCCTGTAGGGTAGATTAAGATTAATCCCTTCCCCAAACAAAATCGAGGATAAATAATTTAATAAAAATATACTAGGATTCACTATTCTGGATTCGTTATTCTAGATTCAAAACCTATTATTCTAGAATACCTTGGGATTCTACTTTGAACATCCCTAAGTAAGACCGTTTAAATTATTGAAAAACAATTTGGTAGGATGGAAATTAAAAATTGTTTTATACAGGTTCATAAGTTAGCGCCATTTTTTTCAGGGCTTAGTTTTGAATTTTTTTAACCTCTTTTGAAATATGTTTAGTTTTTTAAATTTTGCCATAACATACATAACAGGATTTTCTCTCCAAATAATAAAAATAAACAGATTTATAGTGCTAATTTTTGATTTTAATAAATCTAACATCTGCTACCTTGTCCTTTAAACTATATTGTTTATGTCATTCGGATGTCATATGTGGGACGTCGGTCTCACAAGTTTCCCTGAATTTAATTTTTCTTTACCTTTATGTTTTATATAAGACCAATTTAGCATGGTTTTAAACAGCTTATTCGCTTTAATTAACCTATTTAAAACATGTAAAGTATTTAAAACATGTTGCTAATGCCTTAAAGACGTTGTGGAGACTCTTTTTGAAGTGGCACTTATTTCGTAACAGCAATAAAACCTTAAATTGCAATTAATCTGAGTTTTAACTAGGGATGTTCAAAGTAGAATCCCAAGGTATTCTAGAATAATAGGTTTCGAATCTAGAATAACGAATCCAGAATAGCGAATCCTAGTATATTTTTATTAAATTATTTAACCTTCATTTTGTTTGGGGAAGGGATTAATCTTAATCTACCCCACAGGGTCCACAATCACAGCAATAAATCGCCCAAACAATTTTCCAACATACGTATATGATAATAAAAAAATCTCCCATATGTTTAACATTCTTAACAAGTGTCATTTGAAGCAGTTCTGTAAACTGTAATATGTTAACTGTCGAGGTTGTTGTCAAAACTTATATTTTTGCCAATAGTGAGTACAATGAAACACTGTCCACAGAACTCTTTAGCAATTCGGTCCTGTTTTTTAAAGCATTGTTGGGTCTTGGTGCTTTTTTGACTAACATGATCTGTTATGCAGTCAAATAATGTACTGCAAAGAATACAAAGTTATTGTTGACATAACGAATTCTTGACAATTACGTTGTGCATAACTGCATAACTTCGCTGAATATTGGCCTAAAGTTGACCTTAAGTAACCCTATAGCGCATTTTGTGGACGGTCAGCACGTTTTACAACGTAATATTACTTTTGCAACTTAACGCATTGCGAACTCCACACCAGACATTACACGTTAGTCGCTCTCCCAATAACGCTTGATTGGCATCTAATTATTAGACGAATGTTATCGCGAGGCGCGGTAATTAGTCGCCCGAAAAAACGCTGACACTGCACTACATCGTTACATTTACAGCAAGCGCCATAAATTGGTCGCCGCAACAATGGGCCAATTTACCACACGCATATCTACAATTAGGCGCAACAATCGGCGGTAAAACATTAAATTATATCGGTTCCAATTACCCGAAATAAACGGCAGAATTGGATTCGAATCCCATCTGGATTCGAATCCAAGGATTCAATATTCTACTTTGAACATCCCTAGTTTTAACCCCTTTACCTAGATTTACTGGCCAAGCCTCAGAAGAACAATTGGGAATAAATATAACCTTTATGCTGTATGAATTCATTCTTCAGATCATTGTGATATTTTTCATCATAGAGGGAACAGCAAATTCAGCCTAGGGAAAACTGCAAATGTTTATTATTCCCCAATCCCCCCCAAATAATTTCGTTTTTAATTTTCAGAAAGTGTGTACGAAAGCATTGGCCAATCTGACCTAAACCAGGTTTTTTTAAGGTATGCTTCATAAAAAGAATTTTAATAGCTATATTTGCAAAACAAGTTAACCTTCTGTACCAATTGAATAAATTTACCAGAATGATTAGGTTTCAATTTTGTAAAAGTGTTGTGCTAGTAGAATGTTTTATTAATGTTGAGAAAAATCGTCTCTAGCTTGCTATTCAAAAAACTTTTTAAAATGTTATTTGCAGCCAAATTGCTACCAAAATTTTCAAGTCACAATTATATGATAGCCCATCGAAATATTTCTCCGTAAAATGTCACCACTTTATTGTATCACCAACTGTTTTTTGTTTTAAAGTCCATACATACTAGCAATAAAGTTCTTTTTTAGTTGATACATTATGCTGTTTAATAATCCCAAGCTATATTTTTTCAGTGCTCCACCTACTCCACCTCCTGTTGAATCTCTCAAAGAAATTAGAGAGAAACGGTACAAAAGGCAGCAATTGGTCATTAATGAACTTTTGTCAACTGAACAAGATTTTTTAAGAGATACAGAGATAATCATTAAAGATATTATGCAACCGCTGATAAGTGAAGAGGTATGCTTCTAAGTTTCTCAAATACTTGAACTGTAGCACAACTCTGTTAAAAAAAATGTTGGTCAAGGTAAACATTAATTTATATACCTGTCTAATTCTGAATGTTGCCCATAGTGGGGCGGGGAAATAATGTGCATTGGTATGCATACAATAGGTAGGAGTGGGATTTATGGAACAGATGTTTCATTAAGCGTCGAACTTCAAAATTCCAGGGTGCTTGTTTTCAATCAGTAATAATTCCAGGATGCTTGTTTCAATCAGTACAAAATGGTTATTAATCACCAAAATGTTAACAGCTCTTGAAAATCGATTTTGTGATTGCGCATATTATCATTGAAACACTGTGCCTCTTTGTAGCATTTATTACTTTGAAGTGGAAAAACTAGAAAATTAAACACAAGAGCTAAATTAGTAATGGCTGGGAAAATAATGTAAAGCCATTTCATTTTCAAATACAATATATCAAATATGTTCCATTTGGATCAGAAATATCAAAAGAAATTGCACAGAAATAGCTATGCTAGATAAGAGAATTAACAGATTTATGTAGAGTAAACAGCATTGTGGCCCTTACGGTTAAACAAGATTTTTCAATAGCTTAGTATCTTAATGTTGCACTGAATCAGTTAAAATCACCTTAACCTTTGCAAAACAAATGTCGAACTTAACTCCTGATAGGTCACAGCAGAATGGCCTAGCAATGCTAGGTAAAGGTGTCAGGCACTTTATAAAAAACAGGCTGAAGTATACGCTTATGTATATGGGGCTACATCAGGGATCTCAAACTCACAAAAGCCCATTTTTGAGTGGCACTGTCTTTAAGTCTGGTAACTTTAAGATCTGCTGGCAGTTTTGTGTTTCATTGTATCATTTTGGGCACTACATTAAAAAGAATTAGGGATTTTTCTTAAGTAGCTTACCAACTAATTTAGACACTTTTTGTTCTTTTGTAGCTCGAATAACTTAACTTACAAAGTGTAAAAGTAAAAAATGGTTACTTAAGGTATGAATTACCATGACATTTATTATCATTAAATATTTAATAAATTTGTGATTTTACCTAAAACTAAACTTGCATGCCCCTAGTGGTGCATACCAGCATGGTTCCCGCTAAGCGCATATTTTTTGCGCATTTGCGCAAAGAAGCCCACATTATCACTATTTTGCAAAGATTATTACATATAAACCTTATTTACTCCATTTTTGCTACACAAAAGTTTCGAAAAAGTGCCCAAATTAGTTTTATTTGAGCTACATACGGACAGAAAAGTGCCCAAATTAGTTTTATCCGAGCTACGTACGGACAAAAAAGTGCCCAAATTAGTTTAATCGACCTATGTACGGAACAAAAGTGCCCAAATTAGTTTTATTTTAGGTACCTACGACCAAAAAAGTGCCCATATTGGTATTTTTTGAGCTACGTACAGAAAAAAAGTGCTCCAATTAGTTTTATTTGAGCTATATACGGAACAAAAAGTGCCCTAATTAGTTTTATTTGACCTACATACAACCAAAAAAGGACCTAAATTAGTTTTGTTAAAGCTACGTACGACCAAAAAAGTGCCTAATTATATGGGCCGAAAATTTATTTTCGGGACATATCTTGTTTTTGCCGTTATTATATTGGCCGAAAATTTATTTTCGGGACATATCTTGTTTTTGCCGTTATTCTTTTTTGGTTTCCTATGGTTTCCTATGGTTTGTTTCAGACCGACTTTTGTCCGAAGCTTTATAGAAAAAGTAGACATCGTAGAACCTTCAAATTTTCAGACATTGCGTAGAGTGGTATGTAGGTGCTTTGTAAAAGTTTATGAGGCTGCACTCCCAGGGGCCTTTGCTTGGGGGGTAAAAACCTGAAATATTGCGTTTTAGCACTTTGTAGCTAACGACAGCCATCTAGCAGCAGAAAAACTTTTATACAGAATTCGTTCATATTCGCTTGCTTTGTCCAGCTCGCGTCGCGACGAGGCGGCTGCTGGCATCCCTGCTGCGCCCTATTGTCCCGCGCGTGCAACATTTGTGTTGGAAGTGGCTTGCCTAGTAAAACTATGCACATGCGACTTGCCTTTCATAAAGAGGCCTCTCTAAGTAAAAAACCTAGTGCTCTTACAACACAAAATATTTTACCACCGCAAATTTAAATGCGAATCCTACAGGCAGTGTACACATCTCTGTTAGCACATGTTGTAATTGTTGCACCATTCAAACATATCAACACCAGGTCTAAGCAAATATAATTATACAAGGGCCGCAACAACAAAAAGCTTAAGTTTAACGCATTCTTAACGACGACGTTACAAAGCTACGTCATAACATGGCGTCATAAATAAATAAATCTTGCGTTTATTGGATTTAAATTGGCAAAACTTTCAATATAAAACGTGGCTTATTAGGCACATAAACGTGTTTGCATATTGCTCAAAACTACAGATTTAAACTCTGTTTCAACAGTGATTGCTCAGACCAAGGCATGGTAAAAATTTACACAGTAAAAGTTGGAAAAAGTATAGCAAACCATAGACGTTAAATCATTTAGAGAAAATGAAAATATTGACTTTTTAAACATGCTAGCTGACCAAAATGTAATAACATGGCCGTAAGCATTATCTACGTAAATTTTTATTGATCAAATGTATGTTTCGATCATTTGCCAAAATCTACGCCATATTTGAACCCCCTTCGCTTCAAAGCCATAAGTTATTATATTATTATACACAACTTATAATTGTGTGTAGATATGTTGGATTGGAGTAACATACAGAACAGGTGCAAATAGCAAATATTCTCCAAATACGATGTTTCCAATATTCTCCAAATCGTATTTCATCGTATTGTCGCGGTAATACACAAAGAGGTAAGGCCGTGAATAAAGTTTCACCCACCGTAGAATTAACGGAGGGAAGCATTTCGAGTAGGGATGTTCAAGGCAGAATATCGGCGACACATTTATAATGCTTGCTTTAAATGCGGCGTCAGCATTTTTTGGGGCGACCAATTACTTCGCGATAAGCTTCGCCTAATAATTAAGTGTCAATAGGGTGTATTTACCGCCGCAAGTTTAAATGCGAAATCTTAAGGCAGTCTACGCCTCTCTGTTAGCACCTGTTGTGCATCTTGCTCCAACCAGCATACCAACATCAGGCCTAAACTTATCTAGCAAAACTTTCGATTTAATAGTTTGCGTATTAGGCACGTAATAGTGTTTTTCATATTGTTTGAAACGACAGATTTAAAGCCTGTTTTAACAGTGATTGCTCGGACCAAGCTATGGTAAAAAATTACCTAGTGAAAGTTTGCAAAAGTATAGCAAACCATAGGCGTTAAACCATTTTTAGTCTTTAAGAGAATGATAATATTTGATTTTCAAACACGTAAGCTGGTCAAAATTTAATAAAATAGCCATATGCATTATCTAAGTAAATTCTATTTATCAAATATATGTTTCGATCATTCCCCAAATTCTACGCCATATTTGAACCACTTTCGCATCAAAGGCATATTTTAAGTGGGGAAGTTTTCGGCCCATATCTGTTTTTGCTTGCAGAAACAAGTTAAGGAAAATGAAAAACAAAATATATAATATAAAGTACACAATACAAAATATTAAAAAAAAAATTAAAAAAAAAAAAAATTAAAATAAAGTAAAAATTGAAAATAAACACTAAGCCCTGAAAATATATCCCCTGACAAAATATACAACAACCGCACCCCCGTCTAGTTATATGGGCCGAAAATTTATTTTCGGGACATATCTTGTTTTTGCCGCTATTCTTTTTTGGTTTCCTATGGTATGTTTCAGACCGATTTTTGTCCGAAGCTTTATAGAAAAAGTAGACATCGTAGAACCTTCAAATTTTCAGACATGGCGTAGAGTGGTATGTAGGTGCTTTGTAGAAGTTTATGAGGCTGCACCCTCAGGGGCCTTTGCTTGGGGGGTAAAAACCTGAAGTATTGCGTTTTAGCTCTTTCTAGCTAACGACTGCCATCTAGCAGCAGAAAAACTTTCATACAGAATTCGTTCACATTCGCTTGCTTTGTCCAGCTTGTGAAGTGACGAAGCGACTCACCGCCTGCTGTGCTTTATTGTCCCGCGCGTGAGACTTTCATTGTGCGAAGTGGCACGTCCTGAACTGGGCTCGTGCGACTTGCATTTTAAAACGAGGCTTCTCTTTAGTAAAATTACTTAATGCTGTTAAGAAACAACTTATTTTACCGCCGCAAATTTAAATGCGAAATCTGGTGGCAACTCTAATCCAACATATCAACACCAGGCCTACACAACTAAAAATTGTGTGTTGATATGTTGGATTGGAGTAACATACTATACAGGTGCAAATAGCAAATATTCTCCAAATACGATTTTTCCAATATTCTCCAAATCGTATTTCATCGTATTGTCGCGGTAATACACAAAGAGGTAAGGCCGTGAATAAAGTTTCACCCAGCGTACAATTAACGGAGGGAAGCATTGCGAGTAGAGATGTTCAAAGCGGAATGTCGGCGACTCATTTATAATGCTTGCTTTCAATGCGGCGTTAGTTTTTTTTCGGGCGACTAATTACTTCGCGATAAGCTTCGCCTAATAATTAAGTGTCAATAGGGTGTATTTACCGCCGCAAGTTTAAATGCGAAATCTTAAGGCAGTCTACGCCTCTCTGTTAGCACCTGTCGTGCATCTTGCTCCAACCAGCATACTGCCAACATCAGGCCTAAACATCTAGCAAAACTTTCGATTTAATATTTTGCGTATTGAGAACATAGTAGTGTTTTTCATATTGTTTAAAACTACAGATTTAAAGCCTGTTTTAACAGTGATTGCTCGGCCCAAGCCATGGTAAAAAATTACTGAGTAAAAGTTAGCTTAAACCATTTTTAGTCTTTAAGAGAATAACAATATTTGCTTTTCAAACACGTAAGCTGGTCAAAATTTAATAAAATGGCCATACGCAATATCTACGTAAATTCTATTTATCAAATATATGTTTTGATCATTCTCCAAATTCTACGCCATATTTCAACCCCTTTCGTATCAAAGGCATAAGTTAAGTGGAGAAGTTTTCGGCCCATATCTGTTTTTGCTTGCAGAAACAAGTTAAGGAAAATAGAAAACATAATATATAACATAAAGTACACAATACAAAATATTAAAAAAAAAAAATAAATAAAATTAAATTAAAAAAATAAAATAAAGTAAAAATTGAAAATAAACACTAAGCCCTGAAAATATACCCCCTGAAAAAATATACAACAACCGCACCCCCGTCTAGTTATATGGGCTGAAAATTTATTTTCGGGACATATCTTGTTTTTGCCGTTATTCTTTTTTGGTTTCCTATGGTTTCCTATGGTTTGTTTCAGACCGACTTTTGTCCGAAGCTTTATAGAAAAAGTAGACATCGTAGAACCTTCAAATTTTCAGACATGGCGTAGAGTGGTATGTAGGTGCTTTGTAAAAGTTTATGAGGCTGCACTCCCAGGGGCCTTTGCTTGGGGGGTAAAAACCTGAAATATTGCGTTTTAGCACTTTGTAGCTAACGACAGCCATCTAGCAGCAGAAAAACTTTCATACAGAATTCGTTCATATTCGCTTGCTTTGTCCAGCTCGCGTCGCGACGAGGCGGCTGCTGGCATCCCTGCTGCGCCCTATTGTCCCGCGCGTGCAACATTTGTGTTGGAAGTGGCTTGCCTAGTAAAACTATGCACATGCGACTTGCCTTTCATAAAGAGGCCTCTCTAAGTAAAAAAACCTATTGCTCTTACAACACAAAATATTTTACCACCGCAAATTTAAATGCGAATCCTACAGGCAGTGTACACATCTCTGTTAGCACATGTTGTAATTGTTGCACCATTCAAACATATCAACACCAGGTCTAAGCAAATATAATTATACAAGGGCCGCAACAACAAAAAGCTTAAGTTTAACGCATTCTTAACGACGACGTTACAAAGCTACGTCATAACATGGCGTCATAAATAAATAAATCTTGCGTTTATTGGATTTAAATTGGCAAAACTTTCAATATAAAACGTGGCTTATTAGGCACATAAACGTGTTTGCATATTGCTCAAAACTACAGATTTAAACTCTGTTTCAACAGTGATTGCTCAGACCAAGGCATGGTAAAAATTTACACAGTAAAAGTTGGAAAAAGTATAGCAAACCATAGACGTTAAATCATTTAGAGAGAATGAAAATATTGACTTTTTAAACATGCTAGCTGACCAAAATGTAATAACATGGCCGTAAGCATTATCTACGTAAATTTTTATTGATCAAATGTATGTTTCGATCATTTGCCAAAATCTACGCCATATTTGAACCCCCTTCGCTTCAAAGCCATAATTTATTATATTATTATACACAACTTATAATTGTGTGTAGATATGTTGGATTGGAGTAACATACAGAACAGGTGCAAATAGCAAATATTCTCCAAATACGATGTTTCCAATATTCTCCAAATCGTATTTCATCGTATTGTCGCGGTAATACACAAAGAGGTAAGGCCGTGAATAAAGTTTCACCCAGCGTACAATTAACGGAGGGAAGCATTGCGAGTAGAGATGTTCAAAGCAGAATATCGGCGACACATTTATAATGCTTGCTTTAAATGCAGCGTCAGCATTTTTTCGGGCGACCAATTACTTTGCGATAAGCTTCGCCTAATAATCAAGTGTCCGCTGCAAATTTAAATGCGAAATCTTAAGGCAGTGTACGCCTCTCTGTTAGCACCTGTTGTGCATGTTGCTCCAACCAACCTACCAACATCAGGCCTAAACAACTAGCAAAACTTTCGATTTAATAGTTTGCGTATTGAGAACATAATAGTGTGTTTCATATTGTTTAAAACTACAGATTTAAAGTCTGTTTTAACAGTGATTGCTCGGACCAAGCCATGGTAAAAATTTACCGAGTAAAAGTTTGCAAAAGTATAGCAAACCATAGGCGATAAACCATTTTAAGTCTTTGGGAGATTGATAATATTTGTTTTTCAAACACGTAAGCTGGCCAAAATGTAATAAAATGGCCATACACACTATCTACGTAAATTCTATTTATCAAATATATGTTTCGATCATTTCCCAAAATCTACGCCATATTTGAATCCCTTTCGCATCAAAGGCTTAAGTGGGGAATTTTTCGGCCCATATCTGTTTTTGCTTGCAGAAACAAGTTAAGGAAAATGAAAAACAAAATATATAATATAAAATACACAATACAAAATATTAAAAAATAAAAAGTATTAAATAAAAAAAAAATGAAAATAAAAATAAAACATAAAAAATGAAAAATTAAAACAAAAATCAAAAAAAACTAAATAAAAAAAATAAATAATAAAAATAAAAACATTAAAAAATAAAAATATTGAAAAATAAAAATAAATATTTAAGTCAATCAAAAATATTAAAAAAAAAATTGAAAAAAAAAAAAAATTAAAAATTAAAAAAAAATAACACTAAACCTTGAAAGTATACCCCCTGACAAAATAAACAACAACCGCACCCCCGTCTAGTTCTTTTTTGGTTTCCTATGGTTTGTTTCAGACCGAGTTTTGTCCGAAGCTTTATAAAAAAAGTAGACATCGTAGAACCTTCAAATTTTCAGACATGGCGTAGAGTGGTATGTAGGTGCTTTGTAAAAGTTTATGAGGCTGCACTCCCAGGGGCCTTTGCTTGGGGGGTAAAAACCTGAAATATTGCGTTTTAGCACTTTGTAGCTAACGACAGCCATCTAGCAGCAGAAAAACTTTCATACAGAATTCGTTCATATTCGCTTGCTTTGTCCAGCTCGCGTCGCGACGAGGCGGCTGCTGGCATCCCTGCTGCGCCCTGTTGTCCCGCGCGTGCAACATTTGTGTTGGAAGTGGCTTGCCTAGCAAAACTATGCACATGCGACTTGCCTTTCATAAAGAGGCCTCTCTAAGTAAAAAAACCTATTGCTCTTACAACACAAAATATTTTACCACCGCAAATTTAAATGCGAATCCTACAGGCAGTGTACACATCTCTGTTAGCACATGTTGTAATTGTTGCACCATTCAAACATATCAACACCAGGTCTAAGCAAATATAATTATACAAGGGCCGCAACAACAAAAAGCTTAAGTTTAACGCATTCTTAACGACGACGTTACAAAGCTACGTCATAACATGGCGTCATAAATAAATAAATCTTGCGTTTATTGGATTTAAATTGGCAAAACTTTCAATATAAAACGTGGCTTATTAGGCACATAAACGTGTTTGCATATTGCTCAAAACTACAGATTTAAACTCTGTTTCAACAGTGATTGCTCAGACCAAGGCATGGTAAAAATTTACACAGTAAAAGTTGGAAAAAGTATAGCAAACCATAGACGTTAAATCATTTAGAGAGAATGAAAATATTGACTTTTTAAACATGCTAGCTGACCAAAATGTAATAACATGGCCGTAAGCATTATCTACGTAAATTTTTATTGATCAAATGTATGTTTCGATCATTTGCCAAAATCTACACCATATTTGAACTCCCTTCGCTTCAAAGCCATAAGTTATTATATTATTATACACAACTTATAATTGTGTGTAGATATGTTGGATTGGAGTAACATACAGAACAGGTGCAAATAGCAAATATTCTCCAAATACGATGTTTCCAATATTCTCCAAATCGTATTGTCGCGGTAATACACAAAGAGGTAAGGCCGTGAATAAAGTTTTACCCACCGTACAATTAACGGAGGGAAGCATTTCGAGTAGGGATGTTCAAGGCAGAATATCGGCGACACATTTATAATGCTTGCTTTAAATGCGGCGTCAGCATTTTTTGGGGCGACCAATTACTTCGCGATAAGCTTCGCCTAATAATTAAGTGTCAATAGGATGTATTTACCACCGCAAGTTTAAATGCGAAATCTTAAGGCAGTCTACGCCTCTCTGTTAGCACCTGTTGTGCATCTTGCTCCAACCAGCAGACCAACATCAGGCCTAAACTTATCTAGCAAAACTTTCGATTTAATAGTTTGCAGATTAGGCACGTAATAGTGTTTTTCATATTGATGAAAGACACACACAAACATGTGTTTAATAACATCTGTGATCTAGCCCCTCGGAAGTTGCTTTATGACCAACGATTACGGCTTCCGTATCAATAGTACACCGAAAAGCCATCGCAGACTTGCCGAATCTGTCGATCTATGATGCAAGCAGAGCAAGCCAAAAAAACAACTGGCCTGCAGTGAGGTTCGAACTCACGACCTCCGGTCAAGCCGGGACCGTCGCTCTACCAACTGAGCTATGCAGGCTCAGAGAGGAGCGAGTCGAGAAACAACCATGCGCCAATACTTGCACATTTTGTTAGTACAAGCAACTTGATTGATACGGACTGATGATCCCCCAGTGTGAAGTTGCTTGTACTAACAAAATGTGCAAGTATTGGCGCATGGTTGTTTCTCGACTCGCTCCTCTCTGAGCCTGCATAGCTCAGTTGGTAGAGCGACGGTCCCGGCTTGACCGGAGGTCGTGAGTTCGAACCTCACTGCAGGCCAGTTGTTTTTCTGGCTTGCTCTGCTTGCATCATAGATCGACAGATTCGGCGAGTCTGCGATGGCTTTTCGGTGTAGTGTTTTTCATATTGTTTGAAACGACAGATTTAAAGCCTGTTTTAACAGTGATTGCTCGGACCAAGCTATGGTAAAAAATTACCTAGTGAAAGTTTGCAAAAGTATAGCAAACCATAGGCGTTAAACCATTTTTAGTCTTTAAGAGAATGATAATATTTGATTTTCAAACACGTAAGCTGGTCAAAATTTAGTAAAATAGCCATATGCATTATCTAAGTAAATTCTATTTATCAAATATATGTTTCGATCATTCCCCAAATTCTACGCCATATTTGAACCACTTTCGCATCAAAGGCATATTTTAAGTGTGGAAGTTTTCGGCCCATATCTGTTTTTGCTTGCAGAAACAAGTTAAGGAAAATGAAAAACAAAATATATAATATAAAGTACACAATACAAAATATTAAAAAAAAAATTAAAATAAAGTAAAAATTGAAAATAAACACTAAGCCCTGAAACTATATCCCCTGACAAAATATACAACAACCGCACCCCCGTCTAGTTAGTTTTTTTTTAGCTACGTACTACCAAAAAAGTGCCCAAATTAGTTTTATCCGAGCTAAGCACGGACAACAAAGTGCCCAAATTTATTTTATTTGAGCTATGTACGGACAAAAAAGTGCCCAAATTACTTTTATCCAAACTACGTAGGGACAAAAAAGTGCCCAAATCAGTTTTATTTAAGCTACGTACGACCTAATAAGTGCCCAAATTGTTTTTTTTTGAGCTGCATACGGAACAAAAAGTGCTCCAATTAGTTTTATTTGAGCTACATACAGAACAGAAAGTGCCCCAATTGGTTAAATATTTAAGCTACATACAACCAAAAAAGTGCCTAAATTAGTTTTGTTTTAGCTATGACGACAAAAAAAGTGCCCAAATTACTTTTATTCGAACTATGCACAGACAAAAATGTGCCCAAATTTATTTTATTTGAGCTACGTACGGACAAAAAAATGCCCAAATTAGTTTTATTTGAGCTACGTACGGACAAAAAAGTGCCCCAATTAGTTTTATTTGAGCTACGTACGGAACAAAAAGTGCCCAAATCAATTTTATTGTAGCTACGTACGACCAAAAAAGTGCCAGTTCTGCTATGAATATTTTGTGCAATAATTTTTATGGTTACATGTCACGCCCGGTGTGATTTCTGCCTATATTCGGTGTCTTATGCTCTACTTTGAAATTACACACATGTGTAGTTTCAGCCGATCTGTCAAAAATTAGTGCAGTTTTATGCAAAAAGGTCTACGACATTTAGGACATCCAAAGGCAGGAGAGTCTGACTTTTAGACCTTGAGGTAACGGCAATTTGCACTAATTGGATCTTAAGGTAAACTTCCGGCAGATATAAATAAAAAATATTGGCTGAAAACTCACAAAAAACTATGAGATAAATTTAATAATGCTTGACCCACCTGAACCCAACGATAACCAGTTCCCTTACTCAAATAATTTGCGTAAATTTAATAAATATTTAAACGCTGGGAAAAAGCCCAAACTCTGGTAGGCATAAGATAAATTTTCTCTTTTGCCTTTCGTTATTTGTCGGGTTGGCTGATCAACAAGTGTGTGTTCGACAATTAATACCAATCAATCAAGCGGTCTCTGTAATTCATCGGGCCCGCCTTTCGACAAACTATACACGAGTCCATTTTAAATACTTTTTGACTATTTTAACTACGTAAGTGCGAAAGATTTTCTTTTTACGTCCAGTGTTTACGTTTTGATGCTGTTTATTGAACTAGATTAGCGCTTCTCTACCGTTGCGCCGTGAAAAGCTGCCTAGTGCATCACGGACAAACAAAAATCGTATTCAAAAATATTGGAAAAAAAGGTCTTCCGTGTATCCAATTTGGGCACTTTGCGCACTTATTTTCGCAAAAATTTTGGGTCACCTGCGCACTTGGTAAAAAATTAGCGGGAACACTGCATACCAGTCATACAAAGGTTAAGAACCACTGATTTAATTGGAGTCACTTTTGTATTTTATTTACAGCTAATATTGTTTTTAAGATGGTAAGGTGTTTTTACTTGTTTTGTTTTTAAAAGCTTCCAGTGGATATTCAAGTCGATGTGTTGTTCGGCAATCTAGAAGATATTTGCAAGTTTTCTAAAAAATTTTTGTGTTGTCTGAAACAATCTCCAGACCCTTATGGAAACCAAAAAAACAATGTAAAAATAGACTCAATTTTGCTAGTTCCCACAATCAATTAAATGGCTGCAGTAATCTCTTTTTTTTAGACCAAAGACAAACCTTTAAATATTGGCAAAATATTTATTGATCACATTCCTGAAATGAAAGAGTTGTATACTATTTACTGTCGTAACCACGATGATGCAATTACAATGCTAGAAAAAGTTGAAGATGATTCAAACTTTCAAGGAATTTTGGAAGATTGCCTTTGCAATGTTAAGTATGTTATGATCATTCAAATTTTGAATACCTCTGATGTCTGTATATATCGAGTGGCCACGGGCAATATTGGCAAAAACTAAAGCACCTCAAAATAAACAGGGGCAGATTCAGAGCATGTGGATTGAGGGCAAGGGCAGACAAACATTTGGAGATACATCACAAAGTTTTTTAAAGCTAATACAGATTAAAATCATAGATGTTAAGAACACTGATACATATGCTGCATAATATATCAGTAAATCACTAATTCACATCAAATTTATTCTGTGCATGATTAAAAAAAATATTTTGTTTCCACTTGCAGATCAAAGATCAATGTTTTCGACCTGGGATCATTTTTAATTAAACCAGTTCAAAGAATTTTAAAATACCCCTTGTTGCTACAACAGCTTCTTAAACAAACTGATGTTTCTGATTTTGGTTCTGACAGCACTTGCCATTCAGACCTTGTTCAATCGCTTAAAATGATGCAAGAAGTTGCTAATTCAATCAATGAAGAAAAAAGACGCAAAGACTTAGGTTATTAAAATACTAATTAGATAGACAAACCTAATTTGTAGGGTATATCAAGTCTTATTTTGTTTCTAGTCAGAAAATATCGCAAAGGATCTCAAGGAACATTATCAGGAAAAATTTCAAAACTTTCATTACATTCAGTGATGAAAAAATCTGCACGAATTTCCTTACGATTAGGTCATGTAACTGGCCTTGGAACAGCAGAAACTAATGATGAAAATTTTAAATACTTTGAAAAAAGGTCAGTAAACCATTAATACCTTTTGAATATCTCATTTTATTTTAACATGGTGTTAAATATATATCAAGGCAACTTGCATGACTCCAAAATAAAGTAGGATCCGCTTAAAATTCATTAAATCTTTATCTTTTATCCATTTTCTACATTATCCTTTGTTTTTCTTTAATTACAACTATTAGCAGCGCAATTTACTAAGTTTCATGTATGGGACTCTGCTAAATTTCAACCATGTCTTTGGCCACATGAAATACTAAACGAAGATTGTTTTTCCCGGGTGTTATCATGCCACAATTAGCGCAACATATGCACCAAGCTGTGTTCTGAAACTCCAATCATGTCTAGTGCCGCATATCAACAGCCGACCTACATTATACAGCCACCAGTTTTAACCGAGGGTTGTGAATGAATGGGTGCATGCTCTGTGATTTACTTACATTGGTCTGTACGAAGGGGCACCAGGCCATGTCCTGTCCTAAAAAAATTATATATCCATATATATATATATTAACTTTTAATATGTGCAAGTAAAACAAATTGTGCGAAATTCTAGTATTTTTGACCATTTTACCTAAGGTGCTGTACCACACGAATTTTCTGCCTTTGTTAAATTATATGCGATTAACCTGAGATTCACTTCCATATTTGGAAATAAGTTTGCCGAAGAAGACCGAATGTTTCGAACATTAGTTGTTTTAGGACGTCACAATGTGGCATAACCCATGATGTCATCTTTTTAAATTTAAAACTCAAAAATGAATTAAATGCTGGATCCACCCCATTTTTGTAAATTAAATTTAATAGGTGTGGACGGTACTGAAATATTTGGCTGTGGCCCACTGAAATATTTAAAGTGGTAATGTAAACAGTTAAGAAATGACCAATAAAAAATAAATGTCCTATTAAAATAAATGGCCCATTGCAAATCTTGAGTGTCTTTCTTATGATGTTATTCAGTAAAAGTGATTTAAAAAAAAACATGTGTTTTATAAAATTTATGAAGCCTGTTTAATGAGATAGATGTGGTTGATGATGTTTACGTCATTCATTCATGGCTTTATACATGACAATGCAGGACAAAGAACATCCTCAACAGTTTTCAAATAGGATCATCAGTTTAACTTAATGATTGCCAATCTTGAGAATATTGCCTTGCACAAATATGTAGTTCAAGTGGGCAATCAACAGATAGTACAGCTAGTTTACAAATGTTTGGGTACATCTCACTTCCTTTAAATTATAAATCACTTAAATTGTCTAATAAAAGTTCCAGTTGCAAGCTTTTGTCTAAATTGCAAAACATAACCGAAAAAAGGCACAGCAAACATTTTTAATTCATTTGTTTAAATCAGAAATACACAACAATCTCAAGCAAAAAAAAAAGTTTGAGCTGAACCCAATGCTATAAACTAGGCCTGTGTTAGTGATTGCAATTCGGGGCCAAATTTGAAAACCCGGGTTCAGTTATGTGACATCAAATAACCGGGTAAACCTTTGCATGTCTATGAAAAAATAGAAATAAACAAGTTTTTTATTTCGCAGCAATCGTATTGTGATGAGTACAGTATAACAAAACCATAAGCAAATAGTGAGAAGTATTATATAGCATTCAACAGAGCAAAACCTACCTACATCTTATAGTCTTCCTAAAAAAACTTTTCATGTTTTTATAACCAGGGTTTTGGGTTGTAAAAAAAACAGCAACAAAACCCAGGTTTCGAGTTCAGGTCAACCCAGGTTGCTTTTTACCACTTGCTTCTATTTGTCTGTAAACATACAAATATTGCATTTTTTTCTGTAAAGCTACATGTTCAAATCATTCAATCCCCCCAAGACAGAAAGCGTTGAAATCTTGAGCAGCCAAAAATTATGGAATGCAGCTGGGTCTCTGAGTAATGACTATTTGCTAAAACATTTGCATTTAAAATTGATTTCCGTTGTGTTACTGAAATATGCTTAATGCACCAAAACAACAGTCTTTTTCCTTTTAGGTTTAAAGACATTGAGCGTGTTGTGAAAGATTTCCGGGACAATTGTGAGACGTTTGTTTTACGCTGCAAAGAATGGCTTCATTCTGAATTTGTGGTTTATGAGAATTTAAGTGATTTGTTCGCTTCATTTAATGTAAAAGCTTTACGTCATATAATTTCTGCATCAAGGAAAATCATTGAGGATCATTACAGAAAATTTGTAAGTCCCGATTTGTACATAGTATGTGTGATACATACCCCAATGCTTTTTTAAAAGGACAACTTTTAATCAAAAGATTGTAGCATATATACTTCAATTACAAAACATGATATTAAACCTAAAGTCTCTGCCTGTGCCTGGATTATTCATATATTTACCTTGTTCTTTCTATAAGGATATTATATTTTCAGTCATGCTATAATTTTCAGTCATGCTACTCAAATCCTTCACTCACTGTATTGTGGTAACTCGTAATAATAACTTTCCCTTCTCTAACCTACTATATATGTGCCACCTAGTCTGCTATATCTGTGTCCTCTAGGCCTCTAGTTACTATATCTGTGAAATAGTTTATTTTACATCGTTAAATGTATATCTGATCACAATTTGGGTGTTGTTGTTTAGTTTTTAGGTGCTATTGTTTAATTTTTTTTTTTTAATTTTTTTGTAACCTGAATTGTATTTTATTTTGGAGAGAAAAAAACATTCTAAAAACAAAAATATTTATTAATAGTATGATGAGCTGCAACTGAAAGTATTGTCACCCCTTTCATCATTGCTTAATCGTTTTGAAGGCCCACATTCTATTATTGGCAAGCGATTTGATAAACTACTTGATTTGGAAAATATTCAAAAAAATGTGGATTCCAAAGAAAAAGTTCAAGTAATATTTTATTAGTTATATACATCTCTAAATTTTGTAATACATCGTAATAATGAAATCTAATTTAATTTGTTATTTGTTTTAATTTTGGCTTTTTTAGAATCCTGGGCATGTAACAATGAAAACAAGAGTGCCAAACAAAACTTTTATAAGAATTTAGAAATAAAAATAACACTTAAAAATGAAATTTTGTTGTGTGTAACTGTATTGACCAGTTTTAATCTTATTGTGGATATTCTATACTGGTCCCCTTTTACTTTGATTATTATATTTTTTTCTGTATTGGATTATTTACAGTTACACAATAAGTTGTTTTGTTTGACTATGGTTTCATTACCAATCAGTTTTACAGGTATGCGAAAATCCGAAAGATATAAAAAAGAACAATGACGTTTTTAGTTGCCAAATATACAAACAATACAGCTACACTAAAAAATATAGAGTATGTTTTTTTTTTGTATATTTTTAGATGGCAAAAAATATTTATGAAGCCCTCAATGTTCAACTTCTTGAAGAGCTCCCGAAACTATCTGACCTCTCCATGACATTGTTTGATCATTGTGCTGCTATTTTTATGCAGTTATATGCGAATTTTCAACAAAACATCCTTAAGGTAGTTGTTATTGTCCTGGTTTGTTATACAAAATCGCATTGCTCTATGTTAAACATAACTATGTAGGATACATTCGCGATCACCGCCTTTTTTACCAAAGGATTGGATGCGGCCAATAAAAAAACCTTAGAGAGCCTGGAAGAAGAATACATGTCTAGTTGTTTACAAGTGAGTGCAAAACAAAGATAAATAAATTTCAGTCGTATTTAGAAGTTCTTTAAGGTGTTTACTTTTGCAGAGAAGTAGTAAAATATCTGGGTATTTAATTGTCCCACCAACATTTGAAGCAGCTGCAACGCCAAATGTATATCATCCACTGTTATCAATGGCTGTAGGAAATGCTACTGCTATAATAACGGATCAAGTAGGTGTAAAAGTTTACCAAACTTTGGTTTTTGTTTAACAACAACGACTGTTTTATAATTATAATGTCATTTCTTTAGTATTAGCGGATTGGTTGTGTTTTGATTAACATAAAAAAATGAATTTTTAACAGAATGTTAAAGGCCAAATTTTGAATAAGATAATGATAGCAACAAGTGTAAAAATGAATCTAAATAGTTCCTCGGTTAATTATTTTTCTTGTCCAGCTATTCAACAGACTTACACAGGCCTAAATAAGATATTTTTATATTCAAGGGTACTTATGTATATATTTACAATTCGTTTTCATGCCTTGCCATGACGAATATTTTATTTTTTAAAAGGATCAACAAATTGCTACCAGAAATAATTATCTCTTGGCCAATTATTTTCCTCCTGATTTGTTTGTTACCAAATATGCTGTGAAAGCTGAAAATTCGTGTGATTTGTCTTGCTTTTCTAATCAATTGCTAGGTGTAGTAAAGAGGCAGGACCCGATGGGTAAATCTGACAAATGGTTGATGGACAATGGAGGTAATTATATTAGTTGGATAGTTTTTACACCCTATATTCGTATTTTAAGTACTGGACCGACCATAGTTTTGTAAAATTTTACCAATGATAGAAGCCTCCTGCCAATAACACAGAAAGTTAAAACTCTCTTATTGTAGACACAAAAGGTTTTGTAGCAACCAGTGTGATTGCATCTTACGATAAGGAACCCAACAAGGTTCAGCTTCGACCTACTGAAGTCCAAATTGGTGCTGAACAACTTTCGCCCAAAGCTTCTTATGTGGACAACTGTCAATCACAATCATCATTGAAAAACTACCATCCAACATCTCCACAACCAATGGTGACAAGTCCTGATGATTCTCAACCAGGTGACATCACAGATGAAGAAGAAGAGATGTTGGATGATGACGAGTATATTGAGTGGAAAGATAATTCACAAGTTAATTATCGCGTTGAGTTTGATTTCGAGGCCCGCTCCTCATTGGAGTTAACAGTAAAAAGAGGCGAAATATTAGAACTTCTGGTACCGAGTGACCTCGAGGGAAATGCTGACTGGTGGCTCATGGCCAATACATCTGGAAAGCAGGGATATGTCCCGTTTAACTACATGGTGAAAGCTGAGTATTTGTGAATTCATTTACCCTAAACATTTTTTGGGGCTCACGTTTCTGACTTTTTGGCTACATTTTAGTGAAAATCCATCAACGCTAAAACACAGTAATGTTAATACATATTGCAGTTTTCGCCCAAAATCTGTAAAGATTTTTTAAAGCCTGAACTTACTAACCAACCTATTTCTATTTCTCGCGGTTATGCAATCTCTTCGCGGTTACATGACGACGTGTAACCTACAACTGTCAATTGTTCGCATAACAAGGGTGGTTTGCAGTACACCAGGCGTCACCTTACCACTGCCTGTCGGGTCAATTAATCCGGCCCGCGGTAGCTAGGCCTTACAGCTTTCTGGCCCTAAATGAGAAAAGTTTAGTGACCCCTAGGCCTACAGTACACCATTGCATGCGATTAATGTAAGGGTTATTGTCCAAAAAAAGGATAGCCACTAATCTCATTGGCACTGACTAATAGTTATATATTTGATGTTGCCGTAATGTTTCTTTCTAACATTTAATATAAGTACTGACTTTTGGGCGTCTTTTTAGGAGTATTTCGCGATTGTAGATCTAAACTGCTAAACATGTGTGACCAATTTACAGTTTCTATGCTAAAATCAATTTACATCAGTCATAGCAATATTTTGTTGATAACGCCTTTATGACGTCATAACTTTCTTAAACGATTTGTCCCATTTAACTTTTGGATACCGCCCTTACTTTTTTTTCATACGAGACCAATCTAGAGTACATATCGACATTTTAAATTTTGTAGCCCATTACAATATGACTGACGTCATTATGACATCTTATACATGATATTTTTTATATTTTTTTTTTTTACTTTTTTTTAGTTTGTGTCACCTTTCTTCATGAATCATGAAAAAAACTTATTTTTTTTTGCATTTGTTCGATTATATTCATTTTATTTACTGGCCTACACACTATTAATCAACATTATATCTTCATGGTGACTTTAATTGTTATTCAACGTTAAACTTCTTCACAAAGGAAAAAGTTAAAGACAAATCACGCGCAACAGCACAATGATATATTAAGCATGTTTGTAGCATGCTGAGAGTCTACATATAATTTGACATTCATGGTGCAACACTGTAACATAGGGCCTACGTAGTAAATGTTCCACGATTCCAAAAATATTATTTTCTTGTAGTCAGACTTTCGTGCTATAAAACACACTGCTCTAAAATCACTGGCTTGAATGTAGAACAAAGTTTCATTCGGTCGTAAATAAAAGCAATTAGCTGAGGTACCCTTTATAGCTCTGCCTCGTGCTAGACGCTTGGGAGTACACTGATCTTCAAGCAATTGCACGATACCTCTTAATCGTATAGCGGGAGCCTATAGTATAGAATAGATTATGGAGTGATGAGAGCAAAGCGAGATGCCTGCCGGTTATTCTTGTATTTTCGTAAATATGTTGAGCACAACACTCTGTTAGTGATCGTTGCGAGTTCGACATCTATGAACGGAAGGCAGTTTATCGTTTGAATTTGCATAATAAGCAAACCCCTTGCTGCTCTGTGTGATGTTGCGAGTACAGCTGGTTGTTAGCAATCACGGCAAATATTTTCTCAACGTAACGATGCCATAATCTTTGCGGGTTGGCAAACGTTGTCAAGGCTTTAGGTACATTTAACTGGTAGGGGTGCCGTACTTTGAGGCTGTGTTCCGCCGAAAGTCGGGATGACGCAATATTTATCGCTTATTCAATCTAAACGCTTCAAAAAGTGGCACGATACAATCCCCTTTTCAGTAGACAGGGGACCGTTATGTTGTCTTTTGAGGTTTTGGTAAAAAACAGAAAAACGATATTCGCTCAAATATTATTGAGCGAACGGCTAATACCGCATGAACGAGAGATTTCGAGGCCATGTCATTATATAACGTTTTTACATTATGGTAATTATCGTTGTTAACACCTTTCCTATAGTTAATGTAATAGAATAAACACGAATTTAATTCCCAACTAGTGATTACAGTCACACACCTGTGTTAGACGATCCCCTTTTGAAAGTAATAAATAGGTTACTATTATAGAACAATACGAGTCATTTTGTTTTTAAGGCGTTCTACTTCCAAGCTACAAGACTAGTTAATTTAAAACAAATAAACCCGAGTGTGTTGCATTTACCACAAAGGCACAAACCCATAAATATATTTAGACCCGGTTTCAGTTTCACGCACGAGTTCGACCATATACGTTTTATGGTTGCTTGTCTCATAAATAAAATCTTAGGCCGGCACCGCTCCCTTAGATAAGATTTTGGGTCGCTGCAAAAAAGGTTAAAAACAATTGACATTATAGTCTTTTATGAATCATGACGCAACAATGATGTTTTAACTATAGATGTAGAATTTTGCTTCGCAAAATATCAAACAGTTAACTCAATATACCGGGTACCCTGGAAAGGATGTAACCAAAATCAGTTGGCCAAATCAGGACTGTAGTGCAAGCAAGGTGTGGCGCACACCGTTAGTCTGCGGTAAGGTTCGATCCTACGACCTCGGCCATACGGTAACGCCGATCTGCCAACTGACCTATACATAGGTTCAGAGGGGAGCACATCTTGAAACAAACAAAACATAGCACCGTTGTCTGCTGTATTGTTTTCTTACATACAACTGCATGTTGAAGATTAACAGACGGGTCCAAGCACTATGCCAATGAAGAATCCGCGTGGTTAAATACTGTGCATTGCTGAAGTCGACCAACGATTACGGCATAGCCTACTATAGGAAATCCTTAAACCAAATTCAGTTGACCTATAATTAGGATTGTAGCGCAAGCAATGTGAGGTTAGAAAAACAACTAGCCTGCGATGAGATTTGAACTCACGATACCGATCAAACTATATCGAAACTATAACAATTATTTTTCACTTGTGAATATCATTAATTTGCGTTTATTTTGCCCTCAAAGCTATAAAATTGGCGCCCCTCCTCCACATAATATACCTTACTTTATACGGAAAAACAATTCAAATTTTAATAGAACAGTGTATTTAAAGAAAGCAGCCTCATTTTGGCGCCCCGCCTCTACCTTGGCGCCCGGGGCATAGGTATCCCACCAAAAAAGTAAGCACGTATCCTTCATAAAAAACACTTAATAGGAGTGACCTCATCAACCTGGGAAGTGACTGCTGGATCCTTATGCACTGCATAAACATTTATCCAACATTAAAGAGAAGTCAAAAAGCAACGATGAACAAGTCAGAAAAAACAATTCCGGGCTACACAACACTTACAAGCTTTAAATTTAACATTTTACCTTAGACAACAACTGACAGGTATTAATGATAAGGGGGAGGGGGGGTATGTAACTTTATCGCTCGAAATATTTCGGAGGTCTTACTGAATTAGATTATTTGTAAGGTCAGCACTATAAAGGTTTCACTGCGATAGTAAATCTATTCAAGCTTGCCAGCGTTGCACTAAACGTGTGATGTTTGAAATCACCTTTACCCTTCCTAAATAAAAAGGCGACCTAAACTCTTGCCAGGTAACAGCAGAATGGCCGAACAATGCAGTAGTAATTGGTCGGACACGTTAGGTGTTGTTATCGTGTTTTCAAGCCTCTACTTTAAATTTTCTTTTCTTTTTTCTCTTTGCTGCCTTGAGCTCTTGTTGCCGCGTCTTTCAAACTGTGTTGTTGTTTTAGACAGGAATTTGACATGCTAAACTTTACTGGAATTTATTGATTTAAATTCCCTGCTTTTTATACTCTATTTTTTTTGTTTATTACATTTTTTATTTCTTCCCATTGTCTATACCAGGGTGATCCAAACCCACGCCTGCGGGCCACATGTGGCCCGCGACATCATTGTTCATGGCTCGCGAAGCATTGTTGAATTATTGTAATGCGTATAGTTGAGGGTTTAATCAAAGAAATAGAAGTGACCAACGATCAGCAAGCATACTGCAACTGTTTGGTTATGATTACATTTTCCGGTTACACCATTAAATAAACCAGATTACTATCGCTTATCAAGTTCGAATCCAGGGGGTGACAAAAAACGCCTTATTTTTTTGTTGTATTAGACCGTTTTGTAAGTCGCACTACGTCCCATATGGGACTTTTTTAAATGGCTGTTTTGCGAACTTATAAGTTATCTTTGCTTTTCGTTTTCCATCTTTAATATGAGCATAACATAAAAATACAGCCCAATATATATTACTATTTCTGCCACTTCAAAGTAAATGAACAATAAAATATGCCGCGCTTCTGGAAAGTATTTTTTACAGATGTGGTTCTTAACCGGGGTGCCCTGACACTCTATAGGGCGCCATTGGGGTGCCCTGGCACTCTATAGGGCGCCATTATTAACGCTCAAGGGTACCAAAATATATTTCAAATTCTTTAAGATTTAAATTTTTGCTCTAATAGTAAGCTACGGTAGCCTACTTAAAAACATTTTTTGTGTACGATAAAAATTCCAAAAATGGATTTTGTCAACCCTGTTGCAAAGGTGCTGTTGCAATCTCGTTTATTGTAACGTTACATTTAACCACTCAGCCAAAATACGAGCAAGGGTGTCGCGAACTATTTAAAATTTCCGTAGTGTGCCGCAAGTTAAAAAAGGTTGCGAAACAGTGTTTTACAATTTTTCACTATGACTAAAGGCTGACGCTCTCCGTGATGCAATTTTAGCCAAATTAATTTAGTTCTACGCCTATAAGTGCAGTAAGCTTCTTCTAAATTGAAATTTTGTCAAATACTAAATTTTTTTTCGCGCTTCGCGCGCACCTTTTTGTCAGTCTCGTTATCACTTCAACGATAGTTGCAAGTTTGTGGACCTTATATGTCCTTCGACCAGGGCTGGGGAGCCTGAGCTGCAGCCCGGAGCTAAGCATTTTCTCCGGAGCGGAGCCATTTTTATTATTTTTGTGGAGCTTGAGCCGGAGCCGGAGCCATTTTTATTATTTTGTGGAGCCGGAGCCCTTTTTATTATTTTTGTGGAGCTGCAGCCATTTTTCAATTTGTGGTGCTAAAGCTAAGAAATTATATTTTGTTCCATCTCCAATGTTAGTTAGCCAAAAGCAATATTTTTCAAACTTGCCATTGAATAAGTGACTGGTGGCACCAGAACTGGAGCCGGAGTCATTGGGTGTGTGTTTGATGGCTGCCGAAGGATATGAGTTCTACTACTCCGGAGCTGGAGCCGGAGCCATTTAATAATTGGCTGATGGCTCCGGAGCTGGAGCCGGAGCTAATGCTATTTTACGGTGGCTCCCCAGCCCTGCCTACGACGTTACTTTTTGACGATGATATGCGGCGGCGTCATCGTTAAACTTTTCATACCCCGACCAAACGAAAATGTAACCTGCTTTATGTGGCCCGCCAAGAGTATGCAACAAATATTGTGGCCCGCGATGCTGTCAAACTTGGACCACCCTGGTCTATACTGTTTTCGTGTTTACTCAGATATACTGACGATGCCTTTGCCAGCAATATATATATATATATATATATGTATATCTGTTTTAACATCTTTATAAAGCATCTGCTTTATAGGCTATACTAGCATTCCTAGACCATTTGTTTCAAACTTGCCACTCGCGCATGTATATAAAAATATTAATTGATGCTGTTTAGTTTTTTGTCTTGCTGTGAGCAATGTTGCTTGGAATCGGGAATATTCAAAGTACAGTAGTATGTACATACATAGGCTATATTGGAATGATATGTTTGATGTACCTATTCAAAACGTTAAACACAATGGTATTCAACTCAAACATTTTTGAGGCCAACATTTTTTTAACTATTTGAATCTGCGGATCGCGAAGTCGTACACACCGATTGAGTAAAGGCACATAAATTATAACAAAAAAAGTCGCGGTCTTTGGTTAAAAAATACGCTGGAACAATACACAAAATGTAAATACATACCTATTTAAGTATTAGACGTTGGTCAACGTTTTAAAGCGACAAGTTAGTCAATGTTGGTTTTATTTTATTTATTTATTTCATTTTCTTCAAAGGGCATGCGAATGATGTCCGGAGGACTAGTCCAGTCAGCTACGTGAACCGCTAATTCCCATCACAGATTTATTTAGCCTACTACGTTATATTATTTAATGCCATTTGAGGCAATGGACTACGAATGATTTAGTTGTTGCTCAGCTGCGAGTCAAATTCGTTGAAAGCGCATTTATATCGAATTTATAAAATGTCAATTAAATACCACAATCTGACAATATTCTCGATAAAATGTCAAGACATTTTGTTCAGGTTGGACCTAATGGAGTTAGATATAACTTTAATAAGTGTCCCTCTTGTTGAAACACATAACAATATAGGGACAAAACTAAGGCAGCTGATTTGTCGGCATGCCCCCCTAACTGTTTAGGCCTAAGTAAAATGGTGCAATTTATTTTCGTTTTAAAAATTGATTCCGTAATGTAAGCTTCCGTAATATATAACACAGCAGACAGCACCAGGACGCAACACTTTATTATAAAATGCCTCTATTGAATTCGTTTAATATTATTTTTTGCCTGATTTCTCTATGGCTAATGTTTTTTATTTTTTTCTACGGTTGTGTACATCATAGTCCGAGATTTTTTGATCAGCTTATTTACACTTCGAATTGGTATTTTTATCATGAGTGAGCCACATCAATCATACCATATCAATTAATTATGGCCCAGACAGGTTAAGTATACCGAAAGATACTTATTCAAACCTGAAATCAGAACTTTTATGAGTAGGTTTGGAAATATCTTTGGTCGAACCGGAGCTGAGTTTTAGACCGCTAGGCTGTATTTTTAACCTTGAAGCGCCAAGCATGGTAAATGCTATGCCACCCTATATAAACTATAGCTTATGTTATATGCCTATTAATCAGTAACTTAAAATTGGTAATCTTTGTATATGGCCGTATTTATCTAATTCTAAATAGAGGAATCAGGTGGCACTGTATAAAGACAAATTGTGTTAGATTCTCGACAAGCTTTCGCACAACCGTGCTTCATCAGGTTAAAGTATATTAAAATTGGTAGTAAGCTTTAACGGTCCCGTTACATGGAAATTCATCCTATATTTTAGTTATACAATTTCTATGTTACCATGGGCTAGCGAAGGGGAAACTCAGATTCTTTCCAAAATGCAACTGTTGCAAACTTAATCCATTTAAGGCATGTCACGCATAAACCTAAATGAAACAAGCTTTTCTGATTTATTAAAATCTTTGTGTGGCACATGTTTACGCATGACTGTATTATTAGTTACTCAATCATAGTGTTTAAAGAATCGTGTTTTATATTCTTTTGCAATGACAAAATAAATATCTTTAAAAAAGTGTTTTTTGGCCTGCCAGCTGCAGTTGGTGTTTACGTGACGGATACAGAGAATGTCCCGCTCGGGTAATGTCAACCGCTCTAATATTTTTGTGAAGACTATACTGCATAATAGCCTAACTATGTGTATTGTAAACGCATTCTCCAGGTTCGCGCACATCCACTTTCCTAGAATTTTCGATTATCTTGCAAATTAATCTGGAGTCCTATTTTGATTGGAAGGTGCCATGGAGACCATCATACAGAAACGGAGGACTAATAAGGCCATATCGTATTGTGGTTAACTTTTACTAGATTAATTATATTTAAAACTTGAAATAAGGTTTTGACAAAATTGATTGCTTTCAATTTCGTTTAATGTTAGAGTATTTTTTGAAAAATTGGCGGTACAAAACACATCTATATAATGATTGTAGTTTTAGATTTGATTGTTATTTTTGTTTTTTGTGTTGAAACTAATTTAAGAGCTCCCTGTAAAGGCCATCGATAGCGTTTAATGTTAGCCAATGTCAGGAATATAAACTTTTAAAGTTTACTTGTACACTTTAAACTAGTGGTTCACAACCCCAAAATTTAAAAAAATATTAATCTGGCAAATCGTGCGATACGACGAAAAAAAATATTTTTAGATTACACGTTGGGAAACACTGCGCTAAACCAGTGTTTTCCGACTTATGTGTCACGACACAAAGTAGGGATGCCTGATAATTCTTCTTGGTCGCTGTCTAGATACAAAATTATTGATAAAGTTGAAAATAAATGATTAATATTTTTTATCAAATTGAAAGCGTCATGCTTGACATCCAACTTCAAAGTTAAACAAAATCAACGCAAAATAAGTTTTGTGCTGGCCGCAAACTTATGCGATGTATTTTTTTGTGAAATCATGCAAATGTTGAAGTAATGGCTTACAACTAGTTTGCCTAAATACGTCCTTCAACCTAAATACGTCCTTGACATCCAACAATAGTGTCATATAAAAAACCCTATGATAATAAAATCACATTCACAAAGAGTATATGAAGTAACTCTTTAGGAATAGTTTGGTGAGCACTTTAGGCAGGTGTTTTGGTAGCAATTCGTGAAAGGTGAGTGAGCCACCCACTTGTCCCACGTGTCACGTCAAACCTGCTGCACAGAATTAACTACCCAGCAAGGGTGACAGGTTGTGCAAACTATTATTGATTTTTACGTGTTTTGACATTTTTTCAAATAAATGTAATATCGTGTGTTGATTGCGAGTTTATACTACAGTTCAGTTGTTTCGTTCTGATTAAAATAACGTAAATGATAACAGTTTACAAGACTATATATTTTAGGAATTTAAACTGATTTAAAGTTGTTTTATTACGACATACATTCCATTAATGGGAAAAGCTAATTAAAGGAGATTAGCGGCTTGCCGTCTCGGAGCCGCTACATCAGCTTCGATCTTAACGCCGTGGCGCGGCCCATTATTGCACTGCATTAATGTCTCGCCTAATGCAAATCCGACTCGAGCGAAAATTTAAGACTAATTCATGATAAACTACGAAGCCATCGCATTGTCATTCACTAACAAGTAAGTTGCACTCTCGGGACAACGTCTATTAAGTGCTCAACGAGCGTGCATCGAGCACGAGGTAATGGATTGTCATGTCAAACAACTCGCTCTGCGTCATTGTGTATCTTTCACGTACACCGTTCCCTTGAGTCTTACAATAAAATCGTTACATCTGTGTTCAATGATCAGCAAAAAGCGTTTTATTTACAAATATCCTTTAAACATATAAGAGCACGTTTTTTTTCAGATTATTCTTTACCGCTTCCCCAATAAATTCGTTTCCAATGTCTATAAAACAAATAAAATAAACTTATTAAAACCTTACTAATCGTCACCCATTAACAGCTTCACTTGACAGTTACAAGTTTTGTGTTCTTCCATTAATTATTAAAGACCAAACGAGTATGGCTTTGCCAATATTCCCGGTCGGTCATTTTTAGATTTGCGGTAATCAAACAAACACTTTATTGAAGATAAATATCACTTTTAAACGACATAGTCGGGTGTTTGTGCAACGGCGGTTAAAGCTCGTTTATAGGAGCGCCACACTACTTGACCAGTTTATTATGAAAAATGAATGAAGTAAATCGATTTTTTATCTCCAGGGAAAGACCAACTGCAACGATTAGCCGACATTTAACAATAAACTCATTCCGTTAAGTGGGTCGACTAGAGTTAGAAATTTACCTTCTTATTTTATTCCGTTTGTGGAAAAAGAGTTGTCTGATTGTTCGTTCTTTAATGTATGGTCTTGACGTAAATGGTTTGTCACGTTGCTATTCGAGAAAGTGTTGCGAATTTCTCCAGTTCCATAACATAATCCTCCACCCGATGCCGTTGCAGCTGCAACTGCAGCAGCCATCATTGCTCTCGGATAATATGAAAATGCCGATCCAATATTTCTTGCCATTTCTATGTTTGGAGAGAGTTTCATGCCCGGCCACTGGAACAGGTGTCGCTCATTTCCTAAGCACGGTAGTGTGGGAAATTGTGCAGACGAGTTCCCAACAGTTTGATGATTGAATGTTCCCCTATGCAGTATAGCTGGCCTGTGGTTTCTTTGGGAAGAATGTTGTTGAAGAGAATTTACGTTAAAAGAGTTTGCAGGCATTGTTGTTGCATATGGAATCCCATCAACATCGGACGCAACTTGTCGTTTCCACTTATTTCTTCGATTTTGAAACCATATTTTTATCTGGAATTAAAGATAGGTTGTTCAGAATATGCTATCACTCATTTAAGTATTTTACACTCCGCGTAATTTTTTTGCTCTTTCAACAAGTTATTAAAATTAGATGGCCGATCAATTATTTAGCTTCTTGTTATTACATTTTGCTCTGATTTCTATATTTCGCCCCAGGTGAATAAATAATTATAGGTTTTTTGTCAGGTAATACTACTGACAAAACGTTATAAAAAAACTTTTAAAGAACACAAGATATAAAAATCACTTTGAACGCAACGTTGATGTAAAATGCCAATTTACATTTAAATAACTGCAGTAGAAAACCATGCAGCCTACCTGTGTTTCAGTTAAATTCAAACTTGCCGCTAATCCCGCTCTTTCGGAACTACTGAGGTATCGTTTCATATCAAATGTAGATTCAAGTTGAAATATTTGATTTCTAGAAAATACAGTGCGTGTTTTCTTTTTACGTGGTTCGGTAAAGTTTGTGTTGGACATGTCGTTTTTTTCGACAGGTTTACTACACATTGCTGCTGTAAGGGCGTCATCGTCTGAGTTGTTATTTGGAAATGAGGAATCACTACATGAACATGACGAGGAATTAGAAATTCGCGAAGAAGATCTTCTTATATTCTTTTTTTCCACAGTCGGACTATCTTTCACACTTTGTCCACTTTCAAAATCATTTGATTTTGTTAAAATTGCTTCCAAGGCAAACATATCACTACTGTCAAGTACGTCCACTGCTTCTTTTGACGATTTTATTTGCTTTTGTGGATGAGCTTTGTCTGGATTTTGAGAATCTAGTAAAAATATAGATATTAAAAAAAGGAATAGATATTACATCTGTGATTTGAATTTGTTTGTATTGTTATATTACCGTTGTTGATTAATAATTATCTAATCTTATTTATTTTTCCGAACGAAAATGTTAGATGCTTCTATTTAAAGTTTGTCACGTGCATTGTGCAAAAGTAAACAAGAATTTCGTTTGCTTTATGAGCTATTTTACTAAGTAAGCAATATTCAGCCATGTCGACTATGTACCAGGGGCGGAAAAGGGGGAAGGAGAAAAAAGGCCATGCCCCCTGCATGTATTACCGACGTAAATGCAAACACTTCTCGCATATCTTATTTGTCTAACAGTTTTGGAAGAACCTTTCATCCAGAAGGAGATGTGTTTAGGTAATGACAACAAGAGAATATTAGCTTATTTGCCTAATTTAAATCACAATTTCTGTTTTGGTAACTTATCCGACCAATGATCTTTACCTATTTGTTTGGTACCCATAAATATATTGTGACGAAATCAATCACCCTATTTGTTTAAACATACACGTGGCAAGCGATTTGGAAACCATCTTAAAGAAAAAGTTTAATACTAGGACTATATGACAAAATCACTAAAATACAAATAAATCAAGAAGACTCCGATTTAATGTTTTTGTGTCGGTGCGGGTTCTTTTGCTAGTTCAACTTAACCGAGGAGTAACGTCCATTTGAATTGCTCCCAGCATCAACGGGTTTCTGTGTTTCATTTAATTGTTCTTTCGAGATTTGTTGCAACATGTTTAAAAAAACACTGTAAAAAAACGGAGTTCAGAAATAAGACCGAAGTTGGAATAGCTTCATACTTAACCCAACTTCTTATACCGATTACCCTACCCTAACTCAAAAGCAAGCAGGTCGTCGATTTCCCAAATATATATTGCAAATTTAAATCTAAATGCAAAATAATATTGGCGCTTCGTGTGAATTCTAATTGATTTTCTCGCTTGTTGTAGCTTGTTTTGAGGAACTTTTTTCAGTTCAAAGACGTACGTACCACATGCTTTCTGTATTTTGGGTATGAATATAAAATCAATAGTTTAACGGCTCCTTTCGAAATACAAATCTACTAACTTATTGTAATAAACGATAAAAATTCTTCCGGTCCAGAAAGTTTTTTAATTCACTAATTCTATGATCTTATCTATTCTGTACAAAATATGTACAAAATGCAATCTTTGGTAATAGTCATTTTTTCGTTTTCTCGAATCTATAACATATTGCGATTTCAGTTTTGTGTAATACCACTCCATCTTAAAGTTTTCCAAATAAGGATTGCTTTTTAAGGGGCTTTGCTTGAACGTTTACTGTTTTTTTGTGAAGCAAAATAGCTATATGATGACAGCCGAAGATGACAACTCAAATTAAATACAATAGTAGTGCACTTTTGTAGGCCTACGCTCAAAAATTGTATTTTTTCTATTACTTGTTTTGTGATACGAGGATTATTGTTTAGCAGGGGTATAATCCGGATACGAATTTTAAGCCAGTCCCGCTGAAAGTTGGCGCTCCGATATCGAGGTAAGCATTTCATTTCACAACTAATTTTCTGATTCTTATGCTTTTCGAGAGTTCATGGTTCATTTTGGCTGACAAATGGTCTAAGAAGTATACGTTTGGACAAATAATAGATAAATGTATTACATGATTTTTTGCTCTTAAGAAAAAAAGCGAGTAGGGTAACCGCTTTTCACAGTTGAATGAGGACTCAATTTCATTTGACTCGTGAATATATCGTTTCGCCTAATAGCAATTTTATAATTAAAATAGTGCATATCGCATTGGCTACATAAAAAAGATCGACATGGATTTAAGCTGTACCTTATCTTGGCAAAAGACTAAGTTGGGAGGATCGCTGACGCCCCAGTTGCGTGGTTGCAGAAAAAACGCATAAAAAATATATTTCGGTAGCCTACTTACGGCGCATTGGTCATATATCCAAAATAAATATTGTCGAGTTTGTTTCTTAAGTTGAAAAAATTGTAATCTGAGTAAAATAACAAAACTTCTATGCTAGGTTTATATTGCTTGTCTGTAAAAAAATAGAACAAGACGCAAAAATGCATTCATCTGAAATAAGTATAACTTTAAAAGTACTTCCGTAGAAGACTAAACTCTAAATTATTCCCGTTATCAGGGAATGTTGCACTTTGTGGCTGGAGTGCCTAAACTATTATGTATTTAATGATATTTTGTTTTGCAAAAGTATTGAAACGTAACTTGTTTTTCTAATCAACATGAAAAGCTGTAAGTAAATTTCATTGACCAAGGTCCCGAGATAACATTTTACAGAGATATCTGTTTCACTAACTTTATCACATACGGGCCTTCTACAGCTTCTGTAATTGCTGTCAAACATTCTTTTCCGACCAACACCATTAGTAAAACAACATTAATTTATTTAATGCTGAAACGCCTGTGCACTGTCACCAATATATTATTATTAAAATTTTAGAGTATTCTGCAGCACATAATCTTATGCAAAACTTCTACCCATTTTTATTATGTTCTTGTCCGTTTTAAGGAATTATATCCAGCCCAAATGCGCCATGCTCATACTTCGGCGTGTACTCCAGTGAACTCATAAACTTTATAATTGAACAATAAATACTGTTTTTTCGAGGAATATCTAAATTTATTTTATGTGGCTAATACGTCACGTACCCTAAAAAAGTTTGGCAATTTAAACCGAATTTATTTCGCCCTGTTTGCGATTAGACTGAATTCAGCTGCAATTTATGTGCGAGTTTGATCGAAAACAATAAGTGTTTTAAGGATTAATGGTTTTATGACGGCACGTGAAGACGTAGCTTTGTGACGCCATCTCTAAATATTTCCATGCTACCCCCAAACAAAAATCCTGGATCCTCCCATGCCTATTCCTATTACAACTAGGCATGTAACAAGCATACGAGACTTCAAAGATCATTATCCAATAGTATGATTGCACTGTAGCGCATGTCAGAAAAAAAAAACTTTCGTCTTTCTTGTGCTACTTTTTTATAAGGAAATAATCGCATCAACTGGCAGCTTATCAAAGTTTTGGCATCGTCAACTTAAAACTTGGTCACCTTCATATTTTAGTTCTCGTGTCGAATGAATCGTTTAAGACTTTTGCGTCGATACCTACCTAATTGTTTGCCTGCAAAATTACCCCATATATTTGTAGTTTCGTTATATAAGTTCGATAATTTTGTGTTTCTGAAATGTACAACCAAGACAAATTTTGACAGGTTCTTGATAACAAAGTTTTGGATGAGTTTGACTTGGCTCGCATTTTTTAAAAGCGTCTTGAGTACAACTAAACAGGCTATTTGATTAATGACGTTATAAAATATTTTCTTAAGCCAATATTTATATATAGCTATTAGTAAGGGGATGTCTGGGACAAAAAAAACTATGAATAGCAGAAACTCCAAGGCATACGCAAGTGAGCACTAACATTTTGTGCGCGGCATTCAAAACTACCATGTTGTGAAAAGGCTTCGGTAAAACGGCATGAGTTCATGACTTTCTTTAATACCAACAAACCTTTACCTTTAACAATATTGATAAATGAAAGGAAGTCTCTTGTAATAAAGAAGTTTCTAGTTATAGCGGAAAAACACAAGCGGTCGATCCTTTAACGTACTTCTTTCATGTAAAATAATGAACATATTTTGAATTACTGTCCAACAGTTTTTAGTTAACCTCTAACCCTGTTTTCAGAAATAAATATATCATAAAAGTGTTGTACCATACATTCTGTAAAAGTTTTTTTCAAACGTGGGCTTTTTCTTTTGAAAAAAAGTAAACGGGCCTTGCTTCTCCATATTTCAATTGATTTTGTAAATGGCCGCTTTACGGTAAGATTTGGTTGTGTCGCTAGATTTTTACATATGTTCCTTGGTACGTCTATAAATTTTACAATACTTTGTAATATAGATACCAATAAATATGTAGTATCGTATTATCTATATAGTGCTAAATTTCCAAAAAAATGTTTATTATTTATCTACGATCTTGTATCAAGTCCATATAGATATATAGAATGTTGAGTTCCTCTTCGATGTAATGTTGAAAATCACAGGTAGGCCTATTGAATTTGTACAAGCCAATGTACTTTGAATTGTTCGAAATTTGACAATAAATGACAATTTTAGGCAAATGAATACAACGAAAATGTAAACGAAGTTTAAAATATTTGCATTTACAAAGTTTTACTTTCGTTTCTTTTTTAGTTTTTTTGGTGCATTTAAAATATAATAGTTCTAATATGCTTAGTTACAGCGAGCACATTGTAGCGCGATATTACCCTTATGATTATGGCGGTTAGTTCGAATCTAACGGCGGGTTAATTGTGTAAACTAACTTTACTTGTTTGGAAATCTTAAAAACAGATTTAGTTTGGTAAGCCTTTCTGGGGAACCCGTTGGATAAGTGTTGCGTTATTTATATTAAGTAGGACTTTATAAAAAAAAAACTTATATAAAAATTGTTTAATCTAAACTATAAAGTGACTGAGAAAGTAATACAAGTTTGGAACCATGTAATACTGCGCCTCGCATAAATCGCAACATTTCGAGCAGTCCCAAAAAACAGCACATTTGAGTATTTGCCCATTTTGTGAACACAACAGATTTACTGTGACTTTAACTGTCGGTGTTTCGCGCAATATTCTGAAAAAAATGCTCTAGTCATTTACATGTTGTTATAGACTTATAGATGGATGGTAAAATTATTGGCATCGAAAGGCGAAATTTAAGACGAAAACTGCTGTACAACAGCACATGTCAAAGTTTTTTTCTTCTTTCTATGTCTTTGGAGTGCTATAAAAAGGCCTTAATCGCACGAACTAAGAGTTTGGCTATTTTATTCGAACCACCAACATTTTAGTTAATATCACAACTGCAAATTTTATTATTTTCCGACTGATCCCACCGAAGGCCAATATTGTTTAAAATATAACCTAAAATCACAACTATATTTTTTGTGTGATTCTTAAAATGTTTGGTAATTTAGCTAAATAAACAACTCGGATTTAACTATAATATTAAACGACAGTGACATTTAAACTTAATATGTTTTCAATAAAATAGTTTGTTAATGAACTTACACACCTTAAAAAAAAACATTTTGGTAGTCCAGTAATCACCAAAACTTTATAAAAGTAGATGAAATAATCTAAATTTGTTTAGCACCAAACGCGATTCGTCTTACCTAAATCCTGGGAAGAGCGGCAAATAACTTTAAATGAACTGTTCCTAACCGAACACATGCGTAGATGTGCGATTAAAATTTGATCTAAATACACCTTCATATATGGCGATAAAGCGTTCGTGCTAATGCAGTTCATTAGGATCAAACAGACAAAACTTCTATTTTAGACGTAGCGTTATAAAAAAATGGCTAAATGTTCAAAATAACTATCAAGACGATTCGGGAAAATTAGTTTTAAGGTCGTTGAACCAATAGCTTTTTGGCTCAGAGAAACACAGAAACCACGCAGAACGAAAAGTGTAACACAACATGCAGTGCGTTTATGCTGTTAAAGTTTTAAATTGGAGAGGTGGTGCTTTCGGTGCAATGGTCATATAGGGTTAGTGATTTTTTCCAAAGCGCAAAAACTACAGTTGTGGTGAAAAGATGTCCACAGAAAAGGCTAAACCTTATTACAAAGCGATTTAGAGTATAGCGCTGAGTGCGAAATATTTGCCTAGGCCTAAATGTATAGTTCAAAATAGGAATAAACAAGGTTTCTTGTGGGGCAATGGCCTTGTGACCCCTGAATTCGCCCCTGGGGTTAGAATGGCTCAATATGCGCGCGTTAACAATCGAACAGATTTTTTATATTAAAACTTGTATAAGCCTGCGCATATTTATTGGATAAGCTTGTTTAACAACGGACGTTAAAGGCCCGAATCCGCGAACATATTTAATTAAACATTTATTTTAATTTACGTTTTATTGCCACTCAAAACTCAAACCCAACTTTACAACCCCAGAAGTATTGAGTTTAACGGAAACCCAGAATTACTGAAAAATGTTGTAAAAACCGTTTTAGTTCAAATGACTCTTAAGTCTGTTGTTGTCCGTTCACGCCAATTTCACACAATCAAACACGCTTCAGTTCACAAGAAGATGGCTTTCGTGCAATTGATTTACTTTTTTCCACATGGTTGAATACATGTTGTACCGGACGAAAGGTAAAATTTGTACATTTAATTGAAAACCAATAGTAGTCGGATAACAGTTATCCAAACTTTGCCAATATTTATAAATTACACTTACTTTAACTAAATGCTAAAAGTTTCTCAAAGATCTACATTTTTTTGAAAAGCGCTTTGTTGCAATAGGATTTTCAATGAAGTAGAAAGTGCCATACGTGCAAAATCATATACATTTTACTAAAGCGTTTGTATTGACGCCGAATAACGAAATCTCGAAATTGCATCGGTTATTCGCTAACTTGTTATGCTTTGTATTTAACGCGATCGAACGCAACCTTGAGTGGTACACTTCTGTCTAATAATGTTCATAAGACAGCTGAAATCATGCAATTAAAATTTATACCATCAATTTCCTTAAGCTTACAATAAATCGTCATGTCATAATTTGACAGTTTCTGTGAACTTCGCGTTCGTGCAACTACCGAATGTGGAAGTTCGGACATTTTAACTCAATCGTATATGATTGTTTAACCTACAAAAATCTGAAAAAAAGAATAGCCATTTTTATCCCATTGAAATAAATAGGCTATTAAACTTGTTCGGGTATTATAAGTTAGCTGCTGTTGAATTAAAATAAATTGATGAACTCACCCTCAGGATTCGAACTATTTTTCTCAATGCACAGTTTGGTAGAAGAATAATGTATGTGTTTTGTCGTATTCGTTTCTGGAGGTGTTGGTTTCATTCCTCTTTGTCTGTTTATGTAAGGTTGGAATCGGTATCCTTGGCTTGAGAGGTAGTTGGAATAGTTGGTACTTGGTTGTCGTAACGCTATATCCTGCCAAAATCTCCAAGTAGGATGCAGCCCACTGTTAGCGTTAGAAAAAACGGAAGGCCATTTTTGAATACTAAAAATATTAGTTTCTGGTCGTAACATTGAAGTTGAAAGTAATCCACATTCATCACTTTTCATTGGGACACAAAACTGATTTTTAAAGGGATTTTCGCTTTTGTTTAAGGCATCTTTGTCAGATTCATGTTCACTTTGATCATCATTAAGTTCCTGATCATTTTTTCTTTGTATTACGCTATCTTGATGAGCCTTTGTATTAAAATTCATGTCGCTTTGTTCAACCTTAGAACTGCTGGATTCGTCTTTTTCAACCAATTCGACGAAATCGCTGTTCCATTGATTTTTTTCAACATTTTTAGTAAGAAAAGCTCGAAAATCATCTTGTTTGCGAAAACCAAGTATATTGGCAATAGAAAACTTTTTACACCCAGTATCTGTTGGCGACGATTGAGCGACAATCTTAATAGCTGAACTTGACATTGATTCTGTTGAACGAGTTTTTTCCAACGGTGATGATTCTTGTATATGCGACATAACCAACACCATACCACAAAAAAAGTTAATTAGTTTTCAAATTAAATATATACTAAAACACCTTTCCTAGATTAAGTAATACTAAGTAAAATAAGGTAATTTATCAATAAACCGAAAACCGCCATTACATTTAAAACGTGAATGCGATTTGAATGTTGTATCTTACCCATGTCATACAGCACAGCATAATTTCTGCATAAGACCATATGTTTCTATTATTGCCGCTGTTATAAAACTGTCGACTGGCCGCTAATAAGTCATAAACATTATGTTGGGAAATGTTGACACGAATTTACCAAGACGCCGCGAAATCAATTACAACGCTGATACAACGGGTCCAGAAGGAGCAGAACAAATCGCAGAGGGAAGGTTAAATGGCGGAACAGAATACGCACTCCATTTCAGATTTATCTGTCGCTACAGCAAAACAAGTAGCCTACAAGCATTATCCTTATAGGCAAAAATATACGTTGATACCTAAATAGTTTTTTCGTCTTGAATTTCCCTTGTTGACTTTATTTTAAATATATTTTTTTCGATAATAACTGATAAATTGCCTGCTAGCACAAAAATTAGCCTTGCATAGGAAGGATTTTTCTTACCGAAAAAAATCCGACTATGAGAGATATTTCTGTAAGACCTACCGGTATAATATATATTTGGTTTATTTACCACTTACCAGTATACGGGCCAATGCTCGCGGTGATTGCTTTGAACGGATGAGCGCTTAAAATAATCGATTCTTATCGCCTACAATTTTTCTTACTTTCAAAATTATTTATGTCATGTTAAATTTTCCGGGCTATAACTGTTAAGTTTTCTGAAGTTTTGCAAAACATTTAGGTTACGATCCTTATAAGCTTTGCTTTAAGCTTCGATAGGCAACATGTATTAAGTAAATAATGTCGTCATAAAACGAAAATCTCTACCAAAGTTTCTTGACGTACTATCTTTAATTAATTGTGCCATTTATATTGAATTACTATACTTTTTGCAGAATGTAACTTTCACAATATTTTTTATTTCAGCAGTTCAAAATTAAAAGGCCCAAATTAAAGATATTGGCGCTTTTTCAAGAAACCATGAAAATTATTGAATAGACCAACTTACCCAATTTTCAGTTTAACATTTACATTTACTAAAACGTGGATCAACCCTCGCTTGACCATCACCTTTTATGACGGTGGATTCTGCATATTTCACACTCGATTGCTGAAACATGTTTTTTACTAGCGCACAGTGCTGCACTCCTAATAAATTTCGTTTTTGAAGCGCTGTTTCTCAACCTATGGGTCCCGACCCAAAATTTAATTTGGTTGGGTCGCCGATTGCAGTACTTTTATTTGGGTAGATTTTTTGAAAATGGTAACTTTGAAAAATATTGCGTAAGAAATACGAAGAGACTGGCTCATATTAATTCAATTTGCACTGATTAATGCATAATTTCTTATATCTTTGTTCGATAACAAAATGTTCTGTAGGAGAATTGGGTCGCCAAAGCTTCGTTGTGGTTCTTACACTTTAAGGTTGGGGTAGCTTCGAAAAAATGGTGAGACACTTGATTTAAAGAGACCCCCATATTAGCTAACTTTCGCAACAAATAAAGGGCCTTGGAATTGTTTCCACAAAGTGCAAAAAACTGTGCAAATTTAAATGTGCGCATGATTTTGTTCAGATATCTACATGTCAGAACGTACACTTGCAAATGTGACCACATTTTATCGTGTGCATGAAACTTTATGGCAAAGGTAAATAACATTTGTCACTTATTTAAGAACTTTTGGGGTTGTCTAGAAATGTCATTTCTAATGAGAAAAATACAGTAATTTATTTTATATTGTTCAAAATCAGAAAATCCAATTCCGAAACTAATTGATGTTGTCTGATTCTCTGGAGTTATGGTTAGAAAGGGTGTAATACTTTTTTTTCAACAACTAACCACAGCGTGCGCAATCTGCAATTAAAAAAAAAAAATTACGTACGTTTCTAACTGAGAGGATAACGTTTAATTTAAATACACTGATCCCAATCTCATTTTCCGTAGCAAAGTGCCTGTCTCAAAATAGGCACACCATTATTGTATCAAAATGTATACATAAATTGTTTCTAGTCAAAAAATGTACGTACATTTTCGGTCTTGAAATGTGTGCGTATTTTTCCAAAAAGCTTACATTTCCGTCTCAATTCAAATGAAAAAATGACATGACACGTTTTTTGAATATAGTAAGGTTTTCTTTGGGGTTCAACAACTTGAGTAACAAGATTTTTTCTGTTGGAAGGGGGCTCATTGTAATCATAATTATCAGCGGTATTACCTAACTATTTATTGAATTAATTGCGTTGTTAAACTTGAAAGTGAAAAATCAGTTTGGGAAAATCGGCAAGAAAGTAGAGTTTCACTTCGGACAACGGCAAATGTATCTGAAACTTTTACTAACAATTGCTCTGAGGGGTCATACTAGAATGCTTTTGTAAAAAGTCACCGAGTGAGACGACCATTCGTGAAAGTAGAACAATTTTCGATGAAAAGTTTTCTTCCCAAAACGGATGATGTTTCTGAGAGATTACATCACAAATTTGGTTGAAAATCCTCGGCTTGACCACCCCTGCTATAGATAGACCAGTACTTACAGCATATTCAGTTTAAAAGGTGAATAAATCTGTATAGCATTTTTCAATATTGGATTGTAGCATTAACAAAGACTTTAACCCAGGTTTGCCCCTTGTGTCTGTCACCGTAACTAACGCCTGAACAACCAACGTTATTATACGCTCATTCCCGCAGTGTTGTAAACAAAATGTCCCGGTCAAGTCTTTTTGAATAAATAACAAGTCAAGTCCAAATCAAGTCATAATTAGAACAAGTCAATTCCAAGTCAAGTCCTTGTTACAAAAATTACAAGTTCCTGTCCGATTATGAGTAATACCTCAACTAAAAAACACCAAAAACGCAATATACAGCAAGCAAATTGTTTTTATGTGCAAAATTAGCATAAACTATCTCAAAATGCTTAATTTCACCCAAGTCATTTGTCCAAAAGATTTCAGTCAAATCAAATCATTTAAAAACAGTGACTTAAGTGATTATAACAATGGCTATCCGTGAGGATTTATGTTACATCCTTCTCTGCGAGACCATGGATCCATTTATTCACTTATAAAAATATTTTTAAGTATAAGTAACACCTCTCCAAGTCCAACCAAAATTTTTAAAGAAAAGCGTACTGTTTTTGTGCTTTACCATAACTTTTTACGGGTTTCTGTGCAGCAATAAATCACTTCACAGATTGTTTTTTGCGCTTCGCGCAAACGTTTTCTTGAATAAAGTTAGACTTTTTTCAATGCATAAAATGCTAAATATGTCCCTGTTGGAAAGTTGTTATATCTACTGCTTAAAAACATGTACGTTTCAACAACCAAATGATCAGTGATGTTTTCTGTACTGTCCGCTGAGACCTTGCTGAGTTTGGTTTGGGCCCCCGAATGAGAAACGGTTGCCCATCCTGGCTTAAGTCATTAGATATTGCTGCGTTGCACAAGGCTCCTTGGGGTTAAATTCCTATAAACAACTAATGTAAAGTACACCCCTTATACCAAGTTATATGAGTGCTACGCTAATAGACAAGTTTAAGAAAAGTCTGCAATAATTTAAAGACATTTACTTTTTTATAATTAATTAGAGTTTGATACAATCTTTGTAACAGTATGCGAAACGAGAAAGTTTGGGAATCACTTTATTACTCCTCAAGCCACAGATAATGATGTCTCTCAAGTTTAAACTATCCTGGCTTAAAGCAGGCACTATCTATCGCCCCTCCAAGGTTTTCGCCACCCATTGTTTTTTTTCCGCAAGAGGGCGGTATATTTCCGCAACTTACTGGAATGAATTCCTTTTTTTAAAATTAACAAAAAAATCGAGACTATAACGGCCTATTCGGAATTCAATTGTTGTTTACTTCAACTCGATGAACGATAAAATTTAATCACCTCCTTAAAGAATTCCGTTTAACGCATTTATTTTGCTTTCTTATCCGATTTTAATCCCATGCATGAAGCAGTGTTTTAATGAGTTGATTTAAGTGTTCTTATGTCACTGTTTTCAAATGCCTTAACTTGACTTCTGTTATGGAGTTAGACAAATGACTATGGTTGAAATTAAGTGTTTTCATTTACCATTTTAATATAAAATGGAGCTATTTATCTCAAATTTTAATGGTTTATCGTTTCATTATTATATTAGTGGTTTGACTTGACTACCTTTAATCATGACTTGAACTGGTACTTGACTTGCTATTGTTTGAAAAGACTTGACTTCGGACTTTTTGGCTAATTGGGCTACATACCCAAATTACATAAAAACGTCACGTTGTGGGAGGATTCAGAAGATGGAGTGTGCATAAAACTTTATTGCACACGTCTCTGTGAAAAGGGCCTGAAAGTACTTTTAGCTGGTATAACTTAAGCGTCTTTCAAAAACTCAACAAGCTTTAAAACAAATCTTTAAACGAAAGTTTCATACTCTGGTTTTCAACCGCGACTCCGAGAGGCACATGTGACTCTTTAACATCGTTTTAGCGGTTTAGATTGGAATTCCAAAACTATCTTTGCCTTTTGTAAAATACCTAATGTTCCAATATACTTACCTTGACTTTTAATAAAGTTTACATTCCGTGGTTTAATTTTAAACAGAGTGTGTAGTACGTACTCGTTTCGCATAACGTCACACAATATGAAAATGCTCCAGAATATAACATAAACATTCTGTGACATAACAACAAATCAATGTAACAGGACTGGTTGTAAACAGCTATTCTTTCATGTGCGGTCAAAATGCAGTTAAGTACCACATAACCAGTGGCGGATCTAGGGCCACAAGATCATGCTTCCCCCCCCCCCCCCCAATTTTTTTTTATTTGTAGTCTACTATGTAAATGCATTTCTCTTCGCGCTTTAAGCGATTAAACTTGATTTCAGCTGCATTTTCGCATTATATCGGAGGTGTCCCTAAGATCAATGGTTGTGATGGAAATATGTAGGCTTGACGCTGGAGATACTTTTTGGACCTTTTTGCCTTTATAGTTTAAATTAACATTAGTCTCCAAATGTTAGATAAAGCATTAGACTTTAGACTACACTGTCAGCTTAACCAGTTATCTTTTTAATTGCAGTGGCACTCTAAGCGTAGAGTTATGTTGAACTTATGAATTACAGAAAAATAACTTTTACCATTTTAAAACCTGGCACTGGTCTAAAATCCAACCACATTTTCGTTCGGGATGTTTTATTGCTACCATTATATGGGTTATTAGCGTTTGGGCGTAGGTAAGTATTATTATATTCATTATTTGATAATCTTGCTTAAACCAATTTAACCAAAACGCTTATTCGTACCAGTGCCTTTGGTAGGCCCCTGTACATATTGATATACATATAGTCACTGCCCGCACCCTAGCCCAAATAATGTGCGTTGTGGTAGGATTCTAGACCAGCGCCTTTAACTTTAACTGTAAACCTTGATTGAAGTATAACACCATGCACCTAAATGGAAATCAAATTATGATAGTCAACGTAAATACAATAAAGCTTTGGAGAATAAGTTTTCTTATACAAACCTGCAATTCTGTTGCGACTAAAGAAAATATATATTATGTATTGTCCATAAACAAATTGTTCTCCCGACATGGGGCAGTAAAGAGTAGGTTAAGAATTACGATTTTCGCGCAATCACACGGCCTCTTGTTTGAGTCTTTCAGTGCCGTGACGTTTGTTTGTCGACTTGCGCCGCCACCATTGTGAGTCTACCTAGCTGGCGCGAGCAATGATACCATACCCACAGAGAAGGCATACATCAGTCCAATAGGTATAAGGAGTCAACAAAGCAGCTTAAAGGACAGTTCTTTACCAAGCGTAATATAAGCGTAATATATGTTGTAAAATAAATAGGATAATAGTATTTTGAAATGGTAGTGGTAGCCAAGAGAAATATCTGCTGAATTATCGTGTATATCAGTTATAGGAAGTATTGACCTAGTTTTATCTAACGAATTACTGGTGCTGTTTTTTCAAATTTTTAGTAAAGAACATAAAAATAAAGAATGTGTATAATGTATTACCGTTTTTAAATAAAAAAATTATATTTCAATGTAATCTCAATCATAAATTTATTTCGTTATACTCTTGTGGCATACGCAAAATATTGCCTACCAATTTGCAATAACAGTATTAATTTTAGGATTTTTTAATGCATAGTATAAAACTGTTAAGTACTTCATCATAGTCGCATCCCAGGCCATGAGAGTTGCGTTCAGTAAGATAGAGGAATATTCCGAGCAGGACGTGTACTAGTTATCAAAAAACAAAACACTGCAAATTCAGGTCGCTTAAAATCTTAAGACCATTCTGTCTTTATCAAAGTCAGTCAAATTGTTAATGGAAATATATTGCACCACAAAACTAGGCATCACCCAGTCGAATGAATCTTTAACTATTAGTTAAAGTTTACGGTAACTGTAAAGGCGAGACGAGTTCTTGTTTTTAGACTCTTATTTTGCCAGTTTAGGTCACTTTTTTCACTAAAACAGCGAATTGAGACCTTTGGCATTGTCAAAACAGGATAACATTATCAGCAGTCCTGGTGCGAGTAAATGCTTTCGTTTGACCTGGTTTATGGAAATATGTAGGTGTGCTCTTGCACCCGTAAAAATGTAACTATTTTTTAGATATTCCAGGAAAATGTTTATATAATTCATGTAACCATGCCAGTGAATTGTCGGAAATTTTATTTTGTTATCAAGTATTACTATTATACCATTTTTTTCTCTTTTGTCCTTGTCGCTATCGTCAACGCTACGTCGAAAAGTGAGTTCAAAATATAGTGGTATAACAGGGAGTCGAGCCAAACCCTAAACTCAACTGGAGTCTTAAGCAATTGGCATAAGTTTTCGCGAACTTGGAATTACTTTTCGTAAGAATTTTGGGAATACAACCGGAACTGAACTAAATACTTTTCTAAGTGCCCTGAAGCAAATCGAAGCCTGCCAAGAAGCGTTTAACTTCAATATAGCAAAGATAATCCTTACTGATTAAAGTTATATCATGTTCGAGTTTGGTGCCGTTTGTAAATAGTTATAACAAATTTTGTTTATCCATCCTTCTATGACAGTGTGCACATAATAATAAAAAATATAATATTAAACCTATTTTTTAACACACTTATTAACTAAGGGATAGGTATAAGACAGGAGGTACCTATCAGAGATAGGCTTGCAGTAGCCTATTTAGGGAAAGGTTAGGGAACAGAAAAAATCATAAAATTCGCAGCAACAATTACGCGTAAGGTGACGAAAAAATAAAAAAGATCGTGCACTTTGCATGGTTTAGTGGTTTTATTAAGGGGTGATTAACCGCTTTTAATTCATCATGCAAATACAGATGATTATAAGTTAAAAACGTTGTTAAACCAACAGTTTTAAGTTGAGGGTAAGCAGAAGCGGACTCAGGGACACGAGGCCTAAAAAACTTATTATTTGTATCTATTTTGAACGTTAAGCCAATTTTATTTCGAGCTTTGCCCTCGTGATTAGCTTCTAATATATTTCACTCCGAAAACGTTTCAGCCCAAAGGCACCGCGTGCATACCTTTGCATAATGAGAAGTTTTATTAATGTCCACATTATTTTAGTTACATAAATGGGCAAAGTACTAGGCTGTAGAATCGGAGCCGGACTCGGGGCACGGCGAAAACGCACATAGTCTTAATCCGGACTCGGAATAGGGGAATTGACAATCGGACTCGGGTTATGTTTAACCGACCCCGCAGTCTGGTTTCTAGGCAGCCTTACACCTTGGAGGGTCAATGGCCCTCACAGTTTGTTGTTTTGGCAAAGTCATCTTGATAAATAAATGCTATTATATTAAGCCATTGGTAATTCTGTGTTTGTGTTCAAGGCGCCACGACTCCTTGCTAGGAAAGTGTTTGGATAATTTACACCAAATAACAGCAATTTATCACTTTTGCGACAGAGCTTAGCTTTCAATTGCACATTTGTGCACAATTATGTCAAAAACAGCGGGTTCCTTAACGTTACTTGTTTTATGAAGTCGAGTTAATTTTTTATCTAATCACTAAACATGATGACGACCAGGGGCGCCCGCAGAAAGTTTTCCAGAGGGGGGCAACCAGGGGCGTAACCAGAAAATCAAAAAGGGGGTCCTGAATTTTCAACTTAGAGAATTGCCTCTATTTTTCGTCTAACCTTAATGAATAATGACGTCATAAAACAGTAACAGTATGACGTCATAGAATGGTGATTGCAAGACGTGATAAAAAACTAAACAGAAACAGCCAAATACGTCCAACAAAAGCGACCACGTGCGTCGTCGAACATCCTGTCAGGCGCCAGCTGCGAAATCACGTGCAATCGTTAACTTCAGGCAAAAAAACAAACCAAGACCGTGAAATATGTGTAATTAATTGTGGTAGAATCACACATAATTCGACTATCAGCAGCGCAGTTTTCAAGTTCTATGAACGGAACGAGCGCTAAATTACAAGCCCGTCTTTCACCACATGAAATACTAAACGAAGATCGTTTTTTCTGGGTGTTATTATGCCACGATTAGCGCAACATCTGCGCCGAGCTGTGTGCCAAGTCAGCTAAATTACAAGCTGCGGTTGAGGGGAAATAAGTTGTGTCCATTGCACACATAGCACGTGGTCTTAGAGTATGCTTAAAGAGCATAATTTTGCGTTAAGCGGTTGAGGGGAAATAAGTTGTGTCCATTGCACACATAGCACGTGGTCTTAGAGTATGCTTAAAGAGCATAATTTGCGTCAACAATCACTACTTAAAAATGGAGACTTTGAAACGCGCACGACAGTCACCATTATACCTCCTTTTAAAAATCTGCTTCTGTTAAACAAATGTCGATGTTACACCAACATCGGATAGTAGCGCAGAGACCGAACAGCGAGGAACATACTGCGTATAACTCGACGTTTTTCAGCGAGAAAAAAGTAAAAAGGTTTGACTTAGCGTTGTCAATTGTCGAATACACACTTTCTAAACAGTCAACCTAAACAAATAACGAAAGAGAAAAAAAAACAGTTTTTACGGTCGACCAAATACGGTCGACGATTTTGGTTTCGCATTTGATTAAGACGCGTGACCCAATTACTTAAAAAGCACGCCGCTTCGAACAGTTTGTTAAACCATGACAAAAACGATAATATCACTTACAAAAAGGAGGTAACAACTCCCGCTCCCTGGATACGCCACTTGGTGCAATGGATAATGTATAATATTTTTATCCTTCATAAGTAATAAGTATTACACTTATAAATAATACTAATAATCGCATTTTAAAATTCCAGGGGGGGAAAGTTCCCCCTACCCCCCCCCCCCCCCGTGCGGGCGCCCATGATGACGACCCCCTAAAACCAAAGTTTTGAGCCCGCCCCTTGACTTATATTAAACCAAAACGTTTTATATGTTATATCTGAAATTCATAAACGGGTTATAACAAAAATCAGAGCTGAACGGGAATTTTTGGATTTTTCTGAACCAAAACCGCAATTCAAACAGATTCTAGAAAAAAAACTATTGAACCCGAACTTAACCTGAGCCGAAAAAATAATACGGTTCGACTCCCTGACATGTATCTTGGTGTAAAAATATTGAAGCATATTTTGTTTATATAATTCTAACGAAATTAAATCACCAACGTTTTCAGTGTGTTTTTACAAAATTATTGAAATGTCAAATAAGCACAAATTCTTTACTTTTTTATTATGTTTTACACTTCGTTTTATAAAATAATCACATGCAGTACACCGATTGTTTTAAAAAGCAAATACAAAATATATTATCGGTGGTACTTAATGCAGAGTCCTACTAACGATTTGTGTGAACAAGTGGAATTATATGTGTCATTTACATAATACCTATATTTTAAAGAAGGTAATCCTCCAAGTGTAGTGGCCACTGATGCTACCTCAATCACAGCCTACGTTGGTGAGACTCATTCGTTGGTTTGCAGTGTGTCTGGAAAACCGATTCCTTTAACAACATGGTGGAAAGACGGTAAACGATATTGTTTGAGTAAACAAACGAAACAAAATACTATAGTTACCTATTACAAATATTTTTATTTTTTATTTAGAAAAACGAATTGGCAACGAATGGAAACGTTTCAAAATTGGTCGAAAGAGTTTACGAATTAGAAACGTCCACTTGTCTGATTCGGGTACCTATCACTGCGAGGCAGTTAATGGATTTGGAAAGAAAAATGTTGAAATACACTTTAACGTCAAAGGTATCTTCATTATTTATATGGATAAGATTGTTAGGTTTGCTTTCTTGTAAGCAAGTTACAAAAATCCTGATTTATTATTAGTAGCAATACTACATTGCGCAGCCACTTGTATGTAAAGAAGTTACTTCAAAAAGTAACAGGTCGCTTAAAGTGCTTTTACGTAGTTTGAAGAGGTTTGAGCCCATTCAATTATTAGCTGACCTAACAAGTGTCACCAAGAGCTTTTTTACTACTCAGCTGCAATTAGTCACGACCTTCGTGTTCTGGTTACATTTTTTTTTTTCATTTTAACCCATTTGTACATTTTCAACTCTTGAAATATAACGCACCGTAATGCACTGAATTTTGCGCAAGGTCGTAACAGTTCATAAGCATCAACTCACCCATGTATTTTTTATAAATAGCAGAAAATTTTGGGCGTTATATCCAAGAAATGCTTTTACCAAATTTGAAATGTTAAAAAAGTTTATCAAACATTTTTGTAATAAAGGCATAGGTAAAAGGATATATTTTTTTATAAGCAGTTACTAAAACCTTCTTGTGATCACATTTTTTACTTTGTGATCACATTTATACATTACAAACTTGAAAGTTATCGTTGACTAGCTGGATCATTAATACTTGTTAATTGACAGTTAGCTTCTGTCTACTTTGTTGCATTCATGTATAAGTAAACTAGCGCAGCAAGCTTAAAAAAACTTGAGCCCTTAGCTTGAGCCACTTAATCTTTTCCACTGTGACATGAAGTGTGTCGAACTGGTGTGGTAGAATAGCCCATTGAAACCCTGTTTTAGATTTCTAGGCCGCCGTGTACTTCTTACACGTTACACTGACAAGTGGTTGAAATTTTAGATTTAGATTTTGAAGCTAAATGCGCAATGGAAGTTACTACTGTATGTTTTATACCTTTTCTAGACGACGATTTGATATGCCTTTATTATTTTTTAGGTAAGCATAACAACAAATGCAACGTTGTGGTAATTAATTGTAAGATTACTTTCCTAAAGTATATTTACGTTGTATAATAAAGCAAAACAAATTTTCCCGCGATGATCGTATCGTACTAAAATGTTCTGAAGAAATGTCGATTGTTGCACCTTTTTCACGCCCCGGGTCCTGTCATTTGTAGTAATACGACCCCAACAATGTCACAAGGCGACTTGCTTTAGCGCATGAGCGACTTTAGGCTCACTATATTCCTTCCTGATGCTAAGTTTACCCCTTGTTAGCATTCAATACAGATTAAAAAAAACATGCTGTTATGATACAGATTCACCTAGATAAAAACATTTTCCCATTGTCACGTCTATGGTTCTTATTACTAACTTTCGTTTTTACTTAAACTTTAATTGTTTTTATTCATATAAAAACAAACTTTGATTCTTTACTAATGTAATACTATCGACGATCTAACAAAAAACTAATTTTGATTGTTTATATATTGTGATTTTTTATTCATTTAGTAGAATCTATTATGATATTTAGTTGCGTACAAACACGACGGCAAACCTAAGTTTTGAAAAAGTTCAATTTTGGGAAAATATAATGTTACCTAAAAATTATTATCGATAAAGTCTATGTTTTATCTTGTAGAAGAAATAACAATGAGTAACCTTTCGGGGTCGACCTTTATGTAAAATTGCGAGAATAAGTTGTGTAAAATATTAATTTACCCGATACGCATATATTTTTTATTACGAATCGTCGATTCAAACTTTTATAACAAAATATACTCGAGAACGACAGCCTTCTGCAGGCCGTTGTCATACTTGAAATTGGTCGAATCTAAAAACTTTTACGTTCGTGATGCAAATTTGTCCTTTGTGCTGTGTCGTGATGTTTGACAAAGTTAGCTAAACACTGTTTAAATAGTTGAGTTGCAGGAAACCACTGTAGCGTTGACTGTTACTTGATATATCTCGCGTCTACTTCACTTGTAACCTGGAGAATTTTGCCGTTGATCACGCTCGTGTGCACAAACAATGTCATACGTCCTTTAACTGCTTCCCTTTCATTGTGTTTCAGTGACTTTATTGCCATCCATACTGCATAATAGGTTGTCCAAAATTGTTAAAGTATAATAATTCCGCATTTTCTCTGATTTCAATAAACTAGTGAACATAATGAAGGAAATTAATATTTATCCATTCCGGTATTTTATTGTAGCGCCCACGACAGAGTTAGAACCAACTTTGTATTCATGGTTCTGCTTGCTTGCACGTGTGTGAAGTCTTCTTTCAAGTCAAATTCTTCTTGTTTCTTGCGAATAATTTCCCACACAGAAATGTCTAATAATTGCTTATGTGTACAGCAAGAATATAACTTTATGTTTGGCGTTGCTGTACACCAATATCGTTATTTCCCTCTATTTCAGCACAAAATGCTATTTAAAAAGCTAGAACAGGCTTTAAACAAACTAAACGTTTGCTCATTCAAGGCATAATACATTGGATTTAATTGGCCAAACGTTATTAGTTATTACACATTTATTGAAACTGTGGTAAATAGACAGTTCGTTGCAACAAAATCAATATATATCAAATAACACGGACGGTCGGACGCGAATTAAACTCGGCGAGGTATTTGTTTTCAAACACGCGATACAAAGCGCTGTTGTTTGACTGCTCTGAAATGGGCAGTTGTAAAGACTGCGCTGAATAGGGTAAAACTTGTTGTGGTAATTGGTAATCTATTCACCACCGTGTTTTATCATCTAAGATCTATTTTAGCAATACTTTTTCCAAGATTTTTTTCTATAATTGTGTTTGCTATACGCTGGACACTATAGTAATACAGGGTGTCCATAAAGTCTCTTTACAATTTAAAAAATTATTAAAAAGTGAAATGATGAGATATCGCAATGAGACTTGTTTTATGTTAATCAGTATTTCATAAAGTCTTTATTGACACATTAAATACACTTCTAAACATTTAATCAACATTTAATTAAAAATAATTAAAAATATAATTACTTTATTTAATACACTTCTATATGGGCACCATTAGTTGCACTCAGCACATCTAAACGGTTAATTTAGAAATTTTGTCTGAAACAATAAATTGTCAATAAAAATGTATTTTTTGTTCGGCTTTTATGAGGATAAGGTTATAATATCACAACATATTCAAAATATGAATAACAACAATTTTGCTGCCACATTTTTTATTAAAATATGTGTTTAGGTAAAAAGAAAGGACAACGTTTCAAAAAATCAGGTAAGAATATAGATTGCAATTGTAACTGTGTATACGTAATCTAGTTTACTAATTTCCTATCTGCGCATAGAACTTCGTATGTTTACAATATTTCACAACGCATTGGACGGCGTGTTACAAAAAGAAAGCTGGCTTATGCAGTAACAGCTATTTGTCAGACGCCGTATTTATTTTTCTAAAGTAATGCTGATCGAGCGATATAATCGCAAATTTTGCACATGCCTAGGGCCGCTTATATTTCTCCGCTTAATGTATCACTCCGGCTGTATTGTTCAACGTTTACTAAATAACTTAAGGAAGTTCATTTAACAAAACAACTGTATTAACCTCGGGTTATAAAGTTATATAAGCCATAAGAACTCCCAAGTATATAAACATTCTTTATATATATGTGCGTTTCTTTACAGTTTGCTGCTAAAATGTAAATTTTAAAACTATATTATGGTTTGTTTAGAAAAGCCCATATTCACACAGCCTAAAAAAATGCGCCATCACAGTATTGTACAACTATATGGAAAAACTGTACGGTTAAAGTGCAAAGCCAGGGGACGACCACCTCCTAAAATTGAATGGTGAGTGTACTAAATGTTTTCGATATATTTGTATTCTTAAAGACGTTATTGCTTAAATTGGCCGAACCAAAGGTGTTCGGTGCAAGGTAGCAAATCACCTCTGTTATAAACAAATAATTAATAAATGACTAAAGTCATAGTTACCCTATAGTTTCAGTACAAGTCATTGCCATACCAAGTCAAATCCAAGTCAAGTCATTGGCATCACAAAACTTATTAAAAAAATTTATTAAAAATAAAAAAAATAAAATAAAAAAAACACTATTAAAAATTTTAAGTTCATCCGGTTTTAAGCAATATTTCTATGGCAAATACTAAAAACGAATCAAATAGCGAACAAATATTTACGTCTAAAATTTGAAGTAAAATCCTACTTATTACGCAAATTGCTTGCAATTCAAACGCTGTAGATTAATGTAAGCCATTTGCCAAAATGCTCAAGTTAAGTCGTTAATTTAACGACTTAAATAAAGTTGCCAAAAGCACTTTAAGTGAAATAATTTAAAAATTAGTTACTTAAAGACACATACCACAAGCATTGACTTAAGTAATTACATGCCGAATAACATAGGTAAGTTTTTCCCAACGTTTTTTCGCGACCCCAATACTAAGCGTATAAATATAACAGCGAAGCTTAGGCGACCCAATTCTCCTCACTAAATTTTACATTGAACAAAACATAAGGCAATAGCATACAAAACATCGAATTTATTAATATGACCAATCTCAACAAACCTATAACCTTGTGAACTACTGCAGCCGGCGACCTAACCAAATCGTACGGCATTTTGGGTCGCGACCATCAGGTTGCGAAACATTTGCATAGGTTATCTGCCGCCACTCAAGCATGCGCTACTAAAATCAATAATGTATAAAATAAAATTGAATTACCAGAGTAGGCTACAACCCCAAATATGAAGGATCAATTAAACGATATCTATAATTCTATTGAAATTTATTTTTAGGGTTAGACCAACTTCATAAATTACTTTAAAAGTAAATGCTTTTGCGAAAAGTTAACTAAAAATCTTGTTGCAGGTATAAGAACGACAATCTCACTACAATAGGATACGATATGAATCGAACTAAGCCCCAATGGACGCTTAGGCTCCGCGATTTAAAACCAGAGCACAGCGGCAGATATACTTGCAGGGTTTGGAATTATGCGGGTGAAATAACATTCGACTATACTTTACAAGTAGTTGGTAAGTAAATATTAAAAAAAAAAACATGGTATACTGGTAAATGTGTTACAAATGGATGCTTGAACATTTTATAAGCAAAGTACGTATTAAATTATAAAGTTGATCATCATGAAACAATAAAAGAAAGTTTGTTTTATATTCTTGCGAAGAACAATGATAATGCAACAATCGCAAAGGAATCAAAAAGTATAGCTAAAATCTTTGTACTGGCTTTTGTACCACTGATATTTGTATAAAAACCCTGCCACGATGTACAGAGGTTTACAGCGTAAACAAATATGGTTTAGACTCCGTTAACAAATTGAAGATTTAGCGAAGTCGTTATTGATATCTGTGGTTCGCCTCCTGTTAATATTTAACTAGAATATTGTATTCGTCGTCGCAAAACTGTTACAGATAACGCGCAAACTTATATATGTGAATTATTATCATGTGGATGTAATTGCACAGGTGATATTCGAGAAAGGCCCGTGCTGCTCAGTCCACATCCAATTAACACTACGGTAACTGTTGGAGATAAAACATCAATTCAATGTCAAGTTTCTAGTCCTGTGCCTCCAACCATAAAATGGATAAAACGCATTGATCAACGACATAACGGACATCCAATGGACAAATGGCAAGACAATCAATTTGTTTCTGCGGAAAACTCATTTGTTGTTCTTCCCACGCAAGAGGTTGTTGATACTAGCTTGTAAGTCAAAAAGTGCGGGACTTCCTAATGTTAAACGCAAATTAATTTTAGATGAAACGATTAAGAGATGGGTCGTACCTAAACAAGTTAGTCATCAAGCACGTGTCTGTCAGAGATGGTGGAATGTACTATTGCTTTGGAGTCAATACAATGGGATATAATTTTCGCTACGCTTACCTCACTGTATTACCACGTAAGTGAAAATATTTAGTTTGTTTATACAAGAACTTCATGTTTGCGTACTTGTCTTACTCTGATTTCACGCCAACTAACAATTAAACTGTGACACAAATTGGGAGTGATCAATGAAAGTAGTATCGCTATAAGAAGGAACAGATGCCGATCCGATACCAAATTTATATAGGCATATATAGTTGTTATGGTTTGCGATCGAACGCAGCGATAAACCCTCAAAAATAAATTTATTATAAATAAGCAAGTAAACAAATGTAAGTAACTAAATTTATTAACGCTAAAGTAAAATTTGCCCTTAAAAAACAAAATAACATAAACATTGCACTGCTATATTTTGTTATTTAATTGCGATAAAAGCATGTGAACCATTTTAAAAGAATTTCAACCTTTTTTAAATAACAACTGTAAAACTGAGTAGGACAATATCAATCTGTGGTACGTGCCCCTAGTTCAGGGGTACACAACCTTTTAGCTATTGACGACCGCATAAACCGTCTGTATTTTTCTCACAGCCGCCAGGAGGGATGCTAACCTGGAAAATTATTTGAGCTTTCTAATTTTTTCTTAAACATTTTTTTTTCAGATACAACGTACTATGTTTAGTCATAGGGTTAAGTGATATAAAAGCGTGCTTTAAGTAATATAAAGAGCGTGATGTTCCTGAACGGACTGGTTTGCACTGATGTACCAAAGTAACCTATAAAAAATGTATATTTGGAATCAGGTGTCAAAGCGTTTGCTGCAAAAAAATGTGGTAATGTTACACGACGCCTTTAGATGAATAGCGCCATAAAGCTTCTTGCTTTTTGCAGTAAATCTTTTCGCATCGCTTCCAAACACTGATCTTAGCCAATCTAGACCAGCAGCTGGAGTCTGATATATGTCTGGCCTATAACTTAAAAAACCTGTTTACTTTTAAACCAGGTTTAGATGTGTAATGTTTGAATAAAGTGGACAAAAACATTGTATCAACGTACCGCCACCAACACTTGTGTTTTCCCAAACATACATACGGCCGTATTAGCAGGGCCGGATTAAGGGTATTGTAGACCTAAGACTGTTTACTGGAGAAGGGATTAATTTTACAAACCAAGCTACAAAAAGTAATAAAAGTATATATATATTGACTCGACTCAGTCATTTATTTTTAAGCAGAAACAGCTGTAGTCAAGTGGTACTGGATCTGTATCATTATATCAGCCTGACAAAAAATTAGCCTAAAAAAAATTAAGGGCTGAATTTTTCCGGGCCCAAGACCTTAGTAGCCTAATGGTTTATCCGGCCCTGCGTATAAGTTACCGTTAACGGCTGCGGTTGTGTGCCCCAATGCCCTAGCTGTAGGCTACCGAAGTCATTTTGGTTGTTACGCAGAACATAAACTTTCACAAAATATTGAGTTAATTGTTAAGTAATATAATGCTATAGTTTTGTAACATAGTGCTATAGTTTAAATTTAAATATTTTTTCGTTATCAATGATGGGAATTAATAATTATCTAATCGGAAGATCTATTTAAACTTATGAAAAGCTTGACTACTGGTATCTCGCAACATTAAACGAAACATGCAGTATAGCGCTTAGAACAGCAGAAGTTTAAACTGGCGAAATATAAAAGGTACAGAAACTTGGAAAAATAATAAATAACATTTGTGCGCTCTGTCTAAATATTTGCGCACAGTTCGCATCCCTGTGGGTCTTTCTCGTTTCAGGTGTAATATCTACTGTTATTCTGTCGATCAAATGTAGAAATATTTGGAAATTACTACAAACTACCAAAACTTTTTTTAAACAAATATTGCTCCGCCCTTAGTCAGTATAAACTATTTTAAAACAACCTACACACATCAACACTAAACTTCTTAAACTTATTTAGGCAACTCAGTCCTAACAAAAGAAGATTCGTTACCATTTAGTGCCGAAAAATCTTTGTCACTGCCAATTATCATCGGTATTCCTGCTGGTTTGAGTTTGATGGTTGTTTTTTCATTAACAATGTAAGTATATTTTAATATTATTTTATTTGATATGTTAAAACAAGGACTGCGGAGTTGGAGTCGGACTCGGAACTCGATGGAGTCGGTTTGTTTTGCGACTACCAAAACGTTTCGAGTCCGAGGTGCACATGCGCTGCACCAAATTTCTAAACTGATAAGACCTAAAACAGTAAATCGTGCAATAGCACGCATATATCTATTTGTCAACCACGTATTGTGGGTGGTGAATTATCTTAAACACATGACTGTATTGCTGAATATCCGCATTATTCTAGTTGCCTTGTTTTAGATACATGAGTTAAATACTGGCTGTATAGTTGGAGACGGGCTCGGGGCTCAGGAATCGGACTCGGGATAATTTTTTGACCGGCGTCGAACTTGGCGTATTTTAACCGATTCCGCAGTCTTGGTTAAAACCAGTTTATTTCCTTGATTTAAAATAGTAACCCAGTGTTTCTATTGTTACGTAGATACTGTGTTTGCAAACGAGATCGTTTGAATCCTCTCACTGGTTTTCTGGGAAACGCAACTGACATTAGTCGAATGGGTGAAATTAAAGCAACATGCTCCAGTGAAGAAAACCATAACACAGAATGTGTCATAAATCAAGAAACTTTTCCAAAAGATAAAGACTCAAGTTCATGCGTATACTCGTATACGGCAGATGGTTTCGTTTCTATGCCTCAGCAACTAGTCCCTCTACGCTCGTCGTATGGAGATTTTAATGTAAGAGTAAGCGACAGTACTGAAGATGTTGATTCTCTATGTGCACTTTCATCCAGTACCTGTTTCCACCCTCCCCCACCTCCACCATCTACACAATACAGCGACAATACATCTTCATGTGCTGTTACAGGCAAAAATCGAAAGATTTATCACAGTAAAAACTGTTTACGTAATCACCGTTGTCGCCATGTGCACCTGACGCACAAATCTCGAGCTTTGCGACCGCACGCGAATTCGTGAAACGTCAAAGGAAAAACAACCTTGCATCAAGCGTTAAAATCGTTTTGTGTCACAACAAAACAAGTGGTGAAGTGAGAACAGAAGACCATCGTATCAATCCCATTCATCCCAAGTGGTTGTTATTTTTGTAAACTACATTTTACATTTTATATTTTTGTGTTGATAGTAAAAAACGTATCTCGTTGAAAAAAAAAGGAAATGGGGTATATGTCAGGTACAAAAATATTTCAGACTAGAAATACTTGATCATCGGTAACAGCGTCACAAGAAAGAAACGATATTTGAGTTAAAAACATTTTTTCCCTTACAAAATTGTTTCAAAAGCTATAGATTAGGGTAGTTTAGCAGGGGCTTTTCCAGGGGAGTGGGAGACCATGTCACCCAAAGTACATTTTTTGATATATGCTATAAAAATGCAAATTTTGCAAACTTTTTTTTCATTTTAGTGTTTTTTGCCTGTTTATAAAAATAATTTTAGACCAAACGCAATTTCTTTGCGCTTTTCGCGTTTAGACTGTTTTTCAGCTGCATATTAGTAGGCCTACACGAGTTCAATAGAGAAAAAAGTTTTAGGATTACTATTAGCAAACTCAACAAAATATGGGTCTCTATTACTTTTAGTCTTTAATGCAATACGTCTTCACACAGAAAAAAATATATATGAAGGTTTCACGAGAAAAACTTAGATCGTGTAATATTTACGTGATTCTTTATAAGGCTTTTGCTGCAGTGAACCAGTTGTGGTAATGCCGTCACCATTACACTTGATTTCGATCATTGAATCAAAATCATGGCTTCAGTCAAATAGTGTTGTCTAAGAACAGCAAACCTTTTCCTAGTCGCAGGCCAAACCAAACTCAGAAAGTTCTCGGCGGGCCGTATGCAATTAAAAAATAGTCTAATTTATTCCAATAAAGTAGCAACGCGTGAAGCGGAAAAAATTGCCTTTGTTCGGTTTAAATTGGCAAACCTTTTAATTTACAAGGCGACGTGATGCATTGCGCACACACAAAATAAAAGATGCACATATTTCTTATACTCTTGTTAAGTTATATGCTTATCGTACGCGACGGAATACATCAGCGAAAAAGGGATATAGATTAAGTTGAAGAATCTTTTATTTTAGAAAGTTGCTACAAATAACTTTCACATAGATAATTTCCTTGCACACGTCCCTTTGGTCTGTCCCTTTTGTGACTCTTTTAAAACGAAAATTTACTTGAAAGTAAAATTAGATTCGCGCTTCATGATTTAAATAGTTTAAAATATGAAACATGACCCGTGTCTTGTTTGAAAAAGAGGTCGCCGGCGGTAGGATGCCGACCCCGGCCTTAGAATAATCGTAATACGGCGATGCAAATCAGTTTGTCTCTATCAGGGCTATTTTTTTGCTGGAGAGTACTCCGCTTGTAGTGAGAAATGCAAATGATGGCCATTTCTGCTATTAACTTTTGTTTTTTTTAAAACTGAATTGCAAAAGCGCAAACATATTTCTTAGTGTAAAAGTGCAATTATTATGCCTTCAAAAATAACACTAAGAATAACAAGATAATACTGTTTGTTATACAAGAAGATGAAATTCCAATTAAATGTATGTTTGCAAGAAAATTTTCCCACTAGAACACTACAATAGCATACCAAACCACGAAAATGAGAACACAACATGTCTTCTCTCATAGACCAATTATTATTTGCCCAATGCTGTTTGCTCTCCCATAAACACTTTAAATGTGTATACCTTTCTCTTTCCTGCTGTCCAAGTAAAAAGTTAATCTTTTTACAACACTTACGGCCAGTCGTGGGATTCAGCCGGTTCATTATGACACAATGTTAATGTATGCTCGCTGCAGTTTATTTGTCAAAAAATATGAGTTTTTGTAACAGAAACGGCTAAAAAATATGACTTTTGTGATAGAACCGGCTGACAAAAAAATTGAATCCCATCATTGCTTACGGCCTATTAGTGCTGATGGAAGTAAACAAGTTAAATTTGGTCATATTTTCTTCAAAACTCAAATAGCCAAAGGAATACGATTAAACGTATTGGCAGTTTTCTTGGAGAAGAATGCATTTCAAACTGCGTGTTTAGAGCTGTCAGTAAACAGGCACCAATCCTTTATACTCCTAGACATCAATTTCTTCTATCATTGTGAGAGTACACCCATTCAGTCTTTGACAATACGCAAATCAGTATAGTGTCTATCTTCCCATAAAAGGAGATGAGAGTCGTTTGAAAACATTTGATTTCAAAGTTGTAATCTTGGCAAGTCTTTAGTTCTCTATGAGAAAAATCATCCTAATAAGGAAAACCAATGTAATTTTTTATTAATTAATTTATTTTCTCTTCTCGTTTTCTTGTCGATTTTAAATTCGAAAAAGTCAGTTTATTGTTCAGATTTATTTCTGTTGTTTATTTACTCCATAAAACTAACATGTGATATTTTTGTCTTAAAGTAATTTTTCGGTTCTCACCACTTCATTAGATGTCAAATGTTAGGCTTTTTCTTTTGAGGTTTGTCCATATTGACTCAATGTTCTGCACAACGTTTACATATGATATGCGGTGTCCAGGGCTTTTTTCGGTCACCCAATTTCATTTGGAATACGCAAGATCAACTGTTTATAATTTCGTCCATTTGTTTCTTGTTCACTCCCACATAGCCTACATAGCAGAATACATTAGAATCGTTTTTAAAAGCAACTCAATCCTTTCTGCCTGAAAATATCTAATTCTTTATTGAATAGCTTACACAATCGCAATAGTAACTCGTCAGCCTATTCTGAGGGCTACCAGGCATGTAAAGCCTGCAACACTACAGTTTCGCCTAACCTACCAAACGAAAAAAAACCTACTCAAAAATCACAAAATTCAACTACAGGTGGATGAAAGTTTTCATTATACTAGCTCTTTACTCGGTCGCCTAAAAACGTATTGCACCAATATTCCCAGGAAAATTAATATACAATTAAAAATAAGAGCAAATTGCCTCGTATAAAAAGAAACTGCCGTTGTCCAATATATTTAAAGGCAAGCACGTCGTCATTCAGTGCAATATGTATGCCTCATTTCAATTATCCTTAATTGGCAAGCAATAAGAAAAATGGAAGTTTTGTGGTGGATTTTCATTTTAAAACCACGTTTGTATTAAAAAACTTAGTTTTGCAACTAAAAAAAAATATTTACTATAGCCAATGCAAATAGTAATAAATATGATTCAGTGTTTTCAGCAAAGTTGGTTTATGACTGCCAAAATATTTATTCGTATAGTTATGGTCTAAAATTACTAGCTATATCGCATAACATAAAACCTCGACCTAATGAAGGAAAATAACAGTGATTTTGGTACACGGTGCCACAAAATGAGTCCATTAGGCACCTTAGCCAGGCCTATATACGATGCAGCAAAAATCGTGTTGGTCAGTCTTATTTATTAGTACAGTGGTCGGCAACCGTCTGTCCGCGAGGAGTTTGTTAACGTCCTTAAAATTTTTATTTGAACCCGAACTGCACGTAAAAACCTGGAAAACATTTAAACGTATTTTTCTATTCAAAACACATTCACTTTCGTATACTCAATGGTTGATTGGTATGATAAAAATCCCAATTAGTTTTAATCTCTCGGGAGGTTTAAAACAAGTATAAGTGTGCTGTAGCCATATGAGTTAGATAGCAGTACGTTCACAACATTTAAAAATGCATATCTTTATTGGCAAATTAAACTCCTATAATGACAATATATCGAAAAATTTGCTAATATAATGTTTTTTCAATGTTCAAGCGTGGTGCAATACAATAAATCCATGCAACAATGTTTTTAAACAATGTCCCGTAATAAAATGATTTATTATTTTGATATTTAAGCAGGAAAGGTTTCGAAAAAACGTATGCATTTTAATTAGTTTTAGAAAGTTTTGGGCTCTATATAGTTTTAGCCTCTTGTCAAAAAAGCCAATCTGGCAAGCTTTGTACGTAGCCTAGGCCAGTGCTTCTTAAACTTTTTTAGTTTCGTTCACCCCTAGCATCTATCTCTAGATTTCATTCACCCTTGTCTCATGATATGATAAAACTATCTCGTCTATATATATATAACAGCACAAAATGACTCAAGTTGTTTCGATTTTTGTTAAAATCAACTCAAGCTAAGTTTTAACATTGAAAATCTATAATTTCTCGAGTCCAGGAATATAAAGCTAAAAAAGCACAAAACAAAGTCACCAAATTTTTGTACTTATACTAGGGCTACCATATTTTTAGCACCCAAAAAGAGGACATTTTTTTCCTGCAAGTAAAACGAAAATAGAATTGTTACGTTTGAGAAATACGTGCCATATCCACAACTTTGTTCAGCAGCGGCACCCTTTGTAATTTTCCTATGACTTGCATCCCTACGAAAAGCAATTCGGAATTTTTAATTAAATATCACTGAGACAACTTAAAAAAATAGTGTAGTTTGTTGTCGGTCGCGCAAAGCGCGAAAAAAATTGGATTTAATTGGTTGAATTGGCGCTAAACTGTAAAACCAGGAGGCTTTTCGCAAAACATTTCGTCCCCCTGTTGCAAGCCTGTTATCCAATTATATAAAATGTGGATAAAAAATAGTTCGAACGGGGGATGACTTTTATCGTTTATCTAAAAGTTAGAAAAATTATAATTAAATAGGGCCCTTATACCTTCGATGATATGAAAACATGGATTGACACTCAAAGAGACTTTGTGCTCAACAAAGTAATAACAGAAGATTCACAAATTTTTTTTGGCAGTTTTAATGTTAAAGTTGGCAAAAACAGAGTTTGTTCAGCGCTGTAGGAGTCGTGTACAACCAAAACGAAAACGATACCATTAGAATCATAGCAAAAAATTTAAATATTAACTTTTTCAGAGCTCGCCTCCCCCCTACGAATTGCTTGGAGCCCCCCTAGAAACCCTTTTTAAACCAGCAATTCAGCATCTTTCATGGCTTAAGTAATTTTGGATATAAATACAACCTCTCGCCTAAAAGTCTTGTTAAAAGTATAAGCAACTAACTCGAAATGCGAAAAAAGAGGACATGTTTGAGCGTCCTCGGAGGACCATTCAGTTTTCTTAAGAAAAGGGGACAAATCCTTCTAAAAGAGACGACATATGGTAGGCCTAACTCATACACTCAGTGCAAACCAACTTAATTATAACAATAAGCAAAAAAATAACAAAAAATAACAGGTTTTATTCGATTTACTTCAGAAAGTTGTTTACTAGTGACTATAGGATACTCCTGAACTTTCGTTCACCCTTATTCACCCCTTTTGGTTGGTTCACCCCTGCAAATATTGTATTCACCCTGGGGTGAACCATTCACCACTTTAAGAAACACTGGCCTAGGCTATATGCAGGGTTACCATACCGTACTTATTTCTAAGATTTGTGCTTATTTTGGGCGCAGTGTCTTAGAAAACGCAAATGTGCTTATTTCTAAAAAACGTGCTTATTTTAGAGTTGTGTGCTTTGTTTGTCTTAGTGTAGTTTCTAAAGCGTTCTTTATCATTTTTTTATTTATATTTACCAAGTTATTTAACCCAGATTATAACAGTAATGCATTAAATTACATAATAACAATGGATTGTGATTGTTTATTCCAGGGGTCGGCAACCTACGGCCCGCGATATAATTCTTTCTAATAATAAAACGATGTAATTCATCCGGCCCGCCGCCTCTTTGACAAATTGGACACAAATCAATTTCACAGGACTGTGGAGTTGGTTAAAAACAACCCGAGTGCGAGTCCGGCCAAATGTTCGATCCCGACTCTACAGCCTGTATGTTATCCATTTACGTAACTTAAATATGAAGAATATTCAGCAATCCACTCATAGGCATGATGGAAAATATGCCACCATATGATATTCCACCTTAACAATTTACAGTTTTAGTGCCTTATCAAAATTTACATGCGCACTTCGGGAGGTTTTACCTAGTATTACTCAAATTCTGAGTCCGATGATCTGCTAATTTACGAATGATCTGACCATAGGCATAGCCAGGGGGGCACACGGGCCATGCCCCGCCAAAATGATAAATATTGTACTCCTAATAATTTGTTTTGTGGCATTTATGAACAGTACCACAACAGTCGATCCCAGGTATACCACAACTTCAGTTGTCATGGACTGTTACGTCACAAACGAAACTCAGTCAGTTGCTGCTCGAAACGATTTGCTAGTATATTTATTTGTAATCGATACGCAGTTCATACAATGGCAAAAGCTAAACAAAAAAGTTCAAGCTTTTTGTCCCCAAAAATTTTCGGCTGGCTACGCCACTGGATATGACATCTAATTTACGTATCTTGGGAGACGCCTTTAAACCTAATTTCACAAGTTAAATTCTGTGAATATACCCCAAACCTGCTGAAAAAAAATGAACTGTCACGAACATAATAGCCTACTGTGCCTGCTATTTTGGAATATACTTCGACGCTTTTAAGCCGATACCTATAAGTGTTAACTATCAGTTTCGCTTTTAGCTTGGTTTCTCAGTCGCACAAAAACACACGTGCTTACTTTTAATGTAGAGTGCCCTGATTAACCACTGATCTCTATAAAAGTTTTCCTCGTAACTTTTAATATAGAATGACCTGCTTTAACGCAGTAAACATCACGCCACTTTCGGGTCATTGTGAAGTCGTAAGCAACAATTAACGCCGACAGAAAATAATGTTAAATACAACAGTTAAGACACCAATTTGTGACACGAACATTGCAGATCGAACTGGAAATGTGTGCAACCATTTGGTTCAGGGCCCGCGAAGGGATTTTAAGCGGCCCGCAGACAGTTTTCGGTCTTACATGATAATGTGGCTAGCGGAAACAGTCTGCCACAATGCCCCACTACTTGCTTACTACGTACGTTAAATAAATAGTGATTGTTAGTTATTCTTTAGTTCTTTATTTTGAGTTAAAATTGGACAACTGCAGCCAGGGGCGCCCGCAGAAAATTTTCCAGGGGGGGCAACCAGGGGCGTAACCAGAAAATCAAAAAGGGGGGGTCCTGAATTATCAACTAGGGAATTCCCCTATTTTTCGTCGGACCTTAATGAATAATGACGTCATAAAAGAGTGACAGTATGACGTCATAGAATGGTGATTGCAAGACGTGATAAAAAAACTAATCAGAAACAGCCAAATACGTCCAGCAAAAGCGACCAAGTGCGTCGCCGACAATCCTGCCAGGCGCCAGCTGCGAAATCACGGTGTGCAATCGTTAACTTTAAGCAAAAAAACAAACCAAGACCGTGAAATATGTGTGATCAATTGTGGTAGAATCACACATAATTCGACTATCAGCAGCGCAGTTTCAAGTTCCATGAACGGAACGAGCGCCAAATTACAAGCACGTCTTTGACCACCTGTAATGCTAGACGAATATCGTTCTTTCCGGTGTTATTATGCCACGATTAGCGCAACATCTGCGCCGAGCTGTGTGCCAAGTCACCTAAATTACAAGCTGCGATTGAGGGGAAATAAGTTGTGTCCATTGCACACTTAGCACCTGGTCTTAGAGTATGCTTAAAGAGCACAATTTTGCGTCAACCATCATTACTTAAAAATGGAAACTTTGAAACGCGCACGACAGTCACCATTATACCTCCTTTAAAAATCTGCTTCTGTTAAACCAGAGGTTCCCAACGTGGGCGGTACCGCCCCCTTTTGGGCGTTGGCGAGTTACAATTGCGCGTTTTGGGTCTTTTTGTCATTTGGGGGGCGTTGAACACACATAAGAGGGAGTTACATAAAAGTGCTTAAAAAAAAAGTTTTCATAAAAAGTTCACATAAAAATAGTAACAAGCAGCACTGTAGGTAATTTTTAACCTTAAATGGCAACTTCCGTACTGCAAACTTGTAGTAGTTTCCTGACCATTGTTACGTAATAATTGGCTTTCTTATGTTAAGTTGTTGGTTGCTGTTGCGTTTCACCGTTTAATACGTGGCAAAATGCTTGTATATTTAAAGCAGGGCTCAACAGCCTACGGCCCACGGGCCAGATTCTGTCCGCCGCCTCTTTGACAACTAGATTCGAGTCCATTTCAAATACTTTTCATTTCACCAAATACGACTATTTTAACTTCGTACGGGCGAAAAATTTTCGCGCTTCGCGCCAATGATCTTTCTACATTAAGTTTGTTTACGTTTTGATGCTGTTTTTGGACTAGATAAGCGTTTCTTTACCGTTGCGCCATGGAAGGCTGCCAAGTGCGTCGCGGACAAACGGAAAACGTATTCAAAAATATTAGACATCTATTTTTTAACCTTTTGATTTTTTTTCGGCAATGTTATACAAACTAGCAGGAAATTTAAAAGAAATGCCGATATACCCAAAAAAATCACGCTCGCTTCGATTGGCAGGTGCGCTCGGACCTCAAAACATTAACAAACACTGAATTACACTATCTTAAGGTTATCGCGTTTCCTCAAATATATTGAGGTTATCGCGTTTCCTCAAAGTAGCTTTATTACACTTTTCATTAGTAGTATGGATGAAAAAGCTAACACTTTAATAACTCAATTTGTTCTAACATTGTAATAACACAATTCTTAGTTAACATTTTGTGCGGCCCACAGAGACCTTTCTGAGTTTGTTTGGTGCCCGCGACTAGAAAAGGTTGCCGACCCCTGATTTAAATCTTGGGGTGCAGAAAGTATGACATAACCTGGTGAAATAATGTATGTATTAATTCCTACAGTGAATTTATGTTAGACAACCTAAAATATGACTGACAGCTTATCGAAACGAAGGTTAAGACAATATGATGTTAGACAACGATTGATATAATACTTTACCGTAAAGCAAGATGAGGGGGGCGATATGAAATAATATTGAGCTCAAGGGGGCACTAGTGTAAAAAAGGTTGGGAAACACTGAGTTAAACAAATGTCGATGTTACACCAACATCGGATATTAGCGCAGAGACCGAACAGCGAGGAACATACTGCGTATAACTCGACGGTTTTCAGCGAGAAAAAAGAAAGAAGGTTTGACTAAGTGTTGTCAATTGTCGAATACACACTTGCTAATCAGTCAACCTAAACGAATAACGAAAGAGCAAACTATCCGGGGTTTACGGTCGACCAAACAAAAGACAAAAAATGGCGTTTTGCGCTCGATTTTGGTTTCGCATTAGATTAAGACGCGTGACCCGACCCTACTACCTAAAGAGCAAGCCACTGGTAACAAAAAGGAAAAAAAAACGATAATATCACTTGCAAAACGGGGGATAAGAAAAGTAATGGTTGCACTTTCTCAAGGTGATATAACGTGCGCAAATCATTTGGCGTGCCCTGAAAAATCATCTCGCGTGCCAAAAGTGGCACGCGTGCCAGGGGTTGCCGACCCCTGGTCTATTCGATACTTCGCACGTGTCGGTCTGTGGTTCGTATTTTTCATATTGCCATTATTTTATTAGGTTGAGTTTTTATATTACGTACATAGAAAATGTCGTATAGGGCCCGGTCAAGAAAGGGACCAGAAATACATTATTATTTATTATATATGAACAAAGTGTGAATTATTTTAAAAGATTGCTTTAAATGGCCTTATTTTGACAAGCTGGTAAGAGTAGGAATATAGGTAATAACTAGGGCGATTATTTTTGACCAAAAAATTAAGAAATTTTGACCTAAACAGTTAAAATTTTGACAAATTTGACCTAACAATAATTTATTTTGACAAAAATTTGACCTGTTAGTAATTCCATTGATTTAAATAACCTGGGCGTCGTTATTCGCACGTTTTTTATACAGTATATTGCTCTAATGAAGATATAATACGGTGAAAATGACTTTGAAGTTATATCAAAACTAAATTTTTTTTTTAAATTGAACGATAAATTTGATCTAACGTGTAAATTGTGACAAAATTTTGACATTTTTTGACAAGTCAAAAAATAATCGCCCTAGTAATAACTAATAATGATAAACAAGTGCAATTGCCGCCCGCGGGTTTCATTAAGTTCAACAATTCCTAGATTGAAGCATCTTTAGATTTGAAGCACGCCGGCAAAAGCTGCTGTGTGCTATGAAGTTGAAAAAACACCCGTAATAAACACGGTTAAACTGTAAACCATTTTTTTATCCAGATGAGACGACTCAAGCGAGTCAGAGTCGCTTTGCTACCCCGTTGTTCACAGACCTGAAGGTGAAACCTAAAAAATTTAATTACAAATTAAAGCGCGCGCACATGTCATCGTGATTGTTTCTGGCAATGGTATAGTCTGTTAACGAACATTAGTAAAACGGTAAATGTAGTGCACGATTTCAATGTTTTCGTAGCTAAAACGATCTTTTAAGGTCGAATAATTCCAGATAGCCGCATGAACATGTCACTGAATCTGGCAATCCTGGCAAAGCACACATCATATTTTAGCCCATAAACCAATGTGGTTCAGCAGCTCCTGTCCTATACGAACATAGATTACATCAGCTTTCTTGTGGTTCTTGTGGGTCGGTGAGAAAGACCGTGTATCATGTATAATACTTTACGTTGCCATGGCTTTGATTCTATCAGGCGTCGCGAGTCTTAAAACGTGTCGTGAGTCTTGAAACAAATTAAGGACTCGCCTTAATTTGTTGACATTCGAGGGAGCATGCTGAGAATATTATTTCGAAAAACCCAAATGTAGGATTATGATCGGTATACACAATGAACAGATAACTTTCGAGAAAATAACGTAAACGTCGTACCGAGCAGGGGCAAATCGAGGATTTTATTTGAGTTTTTTTTTAATAGAGATCGCGTCACAAATTTATTTTTCATAAACTATTAGTTCGCGGGGCGCTAGCCTATAGTAGCCTAACATATAGAAAAAAGTAGTAATATTCAAAAAAATCTCTTCTGGTTATTGTAATTATTTTAACCAGTGTTTAGGCAACCTATAAGTCGCCTTCGTCAGGGTGACACCAAACGCTCGTAATAGGCTACAATATAGGAAAAAACACAAAGGAAAAAAATGCAAGAAGCAACACGGCAATTAGCGATAACGAGTTAGCATCTAGTGTTTAAGCAAGCGTTTGTAGCATGTTAAGAGCATCACTCCTGTTTTGGTGTTCATTGTTTTACCGGTACCTTTCTTGCAGATGTTCCAAAATTCCAAAAATTATGATTTTCTGTAGTCCGACCCTCGTTCTATTATAGACTTTAGCGATTAGGAGATGTAGCCTAGTCCTAGTGTATGGGTTGCAACGGGTAGGCGCTGGCTTAAGGCGAGAGCCGACGGCTGCCTATACTGCTTAAGTCCCTTAATTGCACGTTACCGTAAGCTATACTTGTCACGACTAACACTAAAGAGCAGGCTGCTATAATACCTGTCCTCTACTTTTTGAACTCTAGAAAGAGTCACTGCACTCAGTCGATATTGCTCGTTGAGTAGGCTATCTGTATATTCACAAATCTCAGAATAAACGATAAAAGAACACTGTGATTCAAGCCGCTAGTATAAATTCCGAATAAAGCAGCATGAAACACGAAACGCCAGAAACCCTGCACTAGCCTACGTGTGGAATGACATCTAATTAAAAAACGCAGTGTAATGCATGATAATTAAAAGTGTTACAGACGCGGCACCAAAATCAATTTGGTGGCCTTGGGAAATTGCGTGGTTCGAAAGTGCAGAATTTTTTGCGTCGTTGCTCGCAACATCGCTTTGGTATTATTTCCGGAGAGTCTTGAACGACCTTCCGATCTCCCCGATATAGGCCTACGCCAAATTACAATACACATAGGCTAGTCATAGGGGATTGAATACAGAACAACCCGTTATTTAAAGGAACTGATGGGATCGGGGAAACCGGAAGGTCGATTTAAGACTCGCCGAAAAGAACACCAATTTTTTACCATGGCTTGGGCCGAGCATTCACTGTTAAAACAGGCTTTAAATCTGTAGTTTTAAACAATATGAAAAACACTATTATGTTCTCAATACGCAAACTATTAAATCGAAAGTTTTGCTAGATGTTTAGGCCTAATGTTGGTATGCTGGTTGGAGCAAGATGCACGATAGGTGCTAACAGAGAGGCGTAGACTGCCTCAAGATTTCGCATTGAAACTTGCGGCGGTAAATACACCCTATTGACACTTAATTATTAGGCGAAGCTTATCGCAAAGTAATTGGTCGCCCGAAAAAAAGCTAACGCCGCATTGAAAGCAAGCATTATAAATGAGTCGCCGATATTCTGCTTTAAACATCTCTACTCGCAATGCTTCCCTCCGTTAATTGTACGGTGGGTGAAACTTTATTCACGGCCTTACCTCTTTGTGTATTACCGCGACAATACGATGAAATACGATGAAATACGATTTGGAGAATATTGGAAAAATCGTATTTCGAGAATATTTGCTATTTGCACCTGTTCTGTATGTTACTCCAATCCAACATATCAACACACAATTATAAGTTGGGTATAATAATATAATAACTTATGGCTTTGAAGCGAAAGGGGTTCAAATATGGCGTAGATTTTGGGAAATGATCGAAACATATATTTGATCAATAAAAATTTACGTAGATAATGCTTACGGCCATGTTATTACATTTTGGTCAGCTAGCATGTTTAAAAAGCCAATATTTTCATTCTCTCTAAGTGATTTAACGTCTATGGTTTGCTATACTTTTTCCAACTTTTACTGGGTAGATTTTTTTACCATGCCTTGGTCTGAGCATCACTGTTGAAACAGAGTTTAAATCTGTAGTTTTGAGCAATATGCAAACACGTTTATGTGCCTAATAAGCCACGTTTTATATTGAAAGTTTTGCCGATTTAAATCCAATAAACGCAAGATTTATTTATTTATGACGCCATGTTATGACGTAGCTTTGTAACGTCGTCGTTAAGAATTGCGTTAAACTTAAGCTTTTTGTTGTTGCGGCCCTTGTATAATTATATTTGTTTAGGCCTGGTGTTGATATGTTTGAATGGTGCAACAATTACAACAGGTGCTAACAGAGATGTGTCCACTGCCTCAAGGATTCGCATTTAAATTTGCGGTGTTAAAATATTTTGTGTTGTAAAAGCAATAGGTTTTTATACTTAGAGGCCTCTTTATGAAAGGCAAGTCGCATGCGCCTAGTTTTACTAGGCAAGCCACTTCGAACAAAAACGTTGCATGCGCAGGACAATGAGGCACAGCAGGGATGCCAGCAGCCGCCTCGTCGCGACGCGAGCTGAATAAAGCAAGTGAATGAAAGCATTCTGTATTGAACTTTTTCTGCCGCTAGGTAGTAGTAGATAGCTGTTATGAACTAAAACGATGACGTAACACTTTTGTTTTTTGTCACCCAATTGGAGGTGCCTAGGGGTGCAGCCTCATAAACCTCCGCACCTTCATACCACTCTACGCCATGTCTGAAAATATGAAACTTCTACGATGTTCACTTTTTCTATAATGCTCTGGACAAAAATCGGTCTGAAACATGCCATAGCAAACCATATGTAACCAAAAAAAAAACTAGACGGGAGTGCGGTTGTTGTATATTTTGTCAGGGGTTATATTTTCAGGGCTTAGTGTTTATTTTCAATTTTTACTTTATTTTATTTTTTTAATATTTTGTATTGTGTACTTTATATTATATATTTTGTTTTTTATTTTCCTTAACTTGTTTCTGCAAGCAAAAACAGATATGGGCCGAAAACTTCCCACTTAAAATATGCCTTTGATGTGAAAAGGGTTCAAATATGGCGTAGAATTTGGGGAATGATCGAATCATATATTAGATAAATAGAATTTACGTAGATAATGCGTATGATCATTTTATTAAATTTTGACCAGCTTACGTGTTTGAAAAGCAAATATTATTATTCTCTTAAAGACTAAAAATGGTTTGCTATACTTTTGCCAAATTTTACTCGGTAATTTTTTACCATGGCTTGGGTCGAGCAATCACTGTTAAAACAGGCTTTAAATCTGTCGTTTCAAACAATATGAAAAACACTATTATGTGCCTAATACGCAAACTATTAAATCGAAAGTTTTGCTAGATATGTTTAGGCCTGATGTTGGTATGCTGGTTGGAGCAAGATGCACAACAGGTGCTAACAGAGAGGCGTAGACTGCCTCAAGATTTCGCATTTAAATTTGCGGCGGTGAATACACCCTATTTGACACTTAGGCGAAGCTTATCGCGAAGTAATTGGTCGCCCGAAAAAATGCTCACGCCGCATTTAAAGCAAGCATTATAAATGTGTCGCCGATATTCTGCCTTGAACATCCCTACTCGAAATGCTTCCCTCCGTTAATTGTACGGTGGGTGAAACTTTATTCACGGCCTTACCTCTTTGTGTATTACCGCGACAATACGATGAAATACGATTTGGAAAATATTTGCTATTTGCACCTGTTCTGTATGTTACTCCAATCCAACATATCCACACATAATTATAAGTTGTGTATAATAATAATATAATAACTTATGGCTTTGAAGCGAAAACGGTTCAAATATGGCGTAGATTTTGGCAAATGATCGAAACATACATTTGATCAATAAAAATTTACGTAGATAATGCTTACGGCCATGTTATTACATTTTGGTCAGCTAGCATGTTTAAAAAGTCAATATTTTCATTCTCTCTAAATGTTTTAACGTCTATGGTTTGCTATACTTTTTCCAACTTTTACTGGGTAAATTTTTACCATGCCTTGGTCTGAGCAATCACTGTTGAAACAGAGTTTAAATCTGTAGTTTTGAGCAATATGCAAACACGTTTATGTGCCTAATAAGCTACGTTTTATATTGAAAGTTTTGCCAATTTAAATCCAATAAACGCAAGATTTATTTATTTATGACGCCATGTTATGACGTAGCTTTGTAACGTCGTCGTTAAGAATGCGTTAAACTTAAGCTTTTTGTTGTTGCGGCCCTTGTATAATTATATTTGCTTAGACCTGGTGTTGATATGTTTGAATGGTGCAACAATTACAACAGGTGCTAACAGAGATGTGTACACTGCCTGTAGGATTCGCATTTAAATTTGCGGTGGTAAAATATTTTGTGTTGTAAGAGCAATAGGTTTTTTTACTTAGAGAGGCCTCTTTATGAAAGGCAAGTCGCATGTGCATAGTTTTACTAGGCAAGCCACTTCCAACACAAATGTTGCACGCGCGGGACAATAAAGCGCAGCAGGGATGCCAGCAGCCGCCTCGTCGCGACGCAAGCTGTATAAAGCAAGTGATATGAAAGCATTCTGTATTGAAGTTTTTCTGCCGCTAGGTAGTAGTAGATAGCTGTTATGAACTAAACAGATGACATAACCCTTTGTTTTTTGTTCCCCAATTGGAGGTGCCTAGGGGTGCAGCCTCATAAACCTCTACACAGCACCTTATACCACTCTACGCCATGTCTGAAAATTTGAAAGTTCTACGATGTTCACTTTTTCTATAATGCTCTGGACAAAAATCGGTCTGAAACATGCCATAGCGGGGGTGCGGTTGTTGTATATTTTGTCAGGGGGTATATTTTCAGGGCTTAGTGTTTATTTTCAATTTTTATTTTATTTTTTTTATTTTATTTTATTTATTATTATTATTTTTTTTAATATTTTGTATTGTGTACTTTATATTATATATTTTGTTTTTTATTTTCCTTAACTTGTTTCTGCAAGCAAAAACAGATATGGGCCGAAAACTTCCCCACTTAACTTATGCCTTTGATGCGAAAGGGGTTCAAATATGGCGTAGAATTTGGGCAATGATCATAACATATATTTGATAAATAGAATTTACGTAGATAATGTGTATGGCCATTTTATTACATTTTGGCCAGCTTACGTGTTTGAAAAGCAAATATTATCATTCTCCTAAAGACTTAAAATGGTTTAACGCCTATGGTTTGCAATACTTATGCAAACTTTTACTCGGTAAATTTTTACCATGGCTTGGTCCGAGCAATCACTGTTAAAACAGACTTTAAATCTGTAGTTTCAAACAATATGAAAAACACTATTATGTGCTCAATACGCAAACTATTAAATCGAAAGTTTTGCTAGTTGTTTAGGCCTGATATTGGTATGTTGGTTGGAGCAACATGCAAAACAGGTGCTAACAGAGAGGCGTACACTGCCTTAAGATTTCGCATTTAAATTTGCGGCGGTAAATACACCCTATTGACACTTGATTATTAGGCGAAGCTTTTCATTATAAATGTGTCGCCGATATTCTGCCTTGAACATCCCTACTCGAAATGCTTCCCTCCGTTAATTGTACGGTGGGTGAAACTTTATTCACGGCCTTACCTCTTTGTGTATTACCGCGACAATACGATGAAATACGATTTGAAGAATATTGGAAAAATCGTATTTGGAGAATATTTGCTATTTGCACCTGTTCTGTATGTTACTCCAATCCAACATATCTACACACAATTATAAGTTGTGTATAATAATATAATAACTTATGGCTTTGAAGCGAAGGGGGTTCAAATATGGCGTAGATTTTGGCAAATGATCGAAACATACATTTGATCAATAAAAATTTACGTAGATAATGCTTACGGCCATGTTATTACATTTTGGTCAGCTAGCATGTTTAAAAAGTCAATATTTTCATTCTCTCTAAATGATTTAACGTCTATGGTTTGCTATACTTTTTCCATCTTTTACTGTGTAAATTTTTACCATGCCTTGGTCTGAGCAATCACTGTTGAAACAGAGTTTAAATCTGTAGTTTTGAGCAATATGCAAACACGTTTATGTGCCTAATAAGCCACGTTTTATATTGAAAGTTTTGCCAATTTAAATCCAATAAACGCAAGATTTATTTATTTATGACGCCATGTTATGACGTAGCTTTGTAACGTCGTCGTTAAGAATGCGTTAAACTTAAGCTTTTTGTTGTTGCGGCCCTTGTATAATTATATTTGCTTAGACCTGGTGTTGATATGTTTGAATGGTGCAACAATTACAACATGTGCTAACAGAGATGTGTACACTGCCTGTAGGATTCGCATTTAAATTTGCGGTGGTAAAATATTTTGTGTTGTAAGAGCAATAGGTTTTTTTACTTAGAGAGGCCTCTTTATGAAAGGCAAGTCGCATGTGCATAGTTTTACTAGGCAAGCCATTTCCAACACAAATGTTGCACGCGCGGGACAATAGGGCGCAGCAGGGATGCCAGCAGCCGCCTCGTCGCGACGCGAGCTGGACAAAGCAAGCGAATATGAACGAATTCTGTATGAAAGTTTTTCTGCTGCTAGATGGCTGTCGTTAGCTACAAAGTGCTAAAACGCAATATTTCAGGTTTTTACCCCCCAAGCAAAGGCCCCTGGGAGTGCAGCCTCATAAACTTTTACAAAGCACCTACATACCACTCTACGCCATGTCTGAAAATTTGAAGGTTCTACGATGTCTACTTTTTCTATAAAGCTTCGGACAAAACTCGGTCTGAAACATACCATAGGAAACCAAAAAAGAATAGCGGCAAAAACAATATATGTCCCGAAAATAAATTTTCGGCCCATATAAATAGCGGCAAAAACAAGATATGTCCCGAAAATAAATTTTCGGCCCATATAATAACGGCAAAAACAAGATATGTCCCGAAAATAAATTTTCGGCCCATATAAAAAAACGGCAAAAACAAAATGTGTCCCGAAAATAAATTTTCGGCCCATATAATAACGGCAAAATCAAGATATGTCCCGAAAATAATTTTTCGGCCCATATAATTCGAGCAAAAACAAAATATGTCCCGAAAATAAATTTTCGGCCCATATAATTCGAGCAAAAACAAGCTTTGTCCCGAAAATAAATTTTCGGCCTGGTTATTCTACCATAAAATGCGCCTTGCATGCTCTGATTTTAAATTGAAACTTAAGGGGTCCTGACTTTAATACGAGAAGGTCTTGTAAGACGGCAGAAGCAATACTACAGAACATAAATGAGCGTAATTAAATGTTTGGAGCTAATATAAAATAATTTCAAACGCCATAATGATGTAATTTTAGGTATGATTTTTTCGTCGTGGGGAAGTTTAATTTTTCAATCCCGTTTGCCGAGAGTGAAAAAATCCGGAAAAAAGAGGAACCCTACTGGGGTTTAAGGTCAGGTAAAAATTTTTAAAGATCTAATTCCGGTCATTCAGGTCTCAATCCGACGGGTTTATGACTTATTCCAATTTAGACGGTATTACAACTATTAGGTACGCAGATAGCAAATCGATCGAGCTAAAAAACTTCATTCCGTAAAGATTGTAAGTAAAGTCACGCAGGAAAGGCATTAGGTAAGTGTCTTTAACAGTGGCTAAATTAAGGCTACGATAATCGCCAACGCATTGTATTTTGATGATCTTATGCCAACGTTGAACCAGAAGCTACACAGCACCAAAGCGCTAGCACAAAAACAATAAAGTAAAAATAAACGTATTTACGACCAAAATTTTGAAAAAAAAATTACCACAATACTAATACTGGCCTATACTTTCTGAATATAAAAAAAAATATAAAAATTATGAAAAATATTAATATTCAATATTAACATTCGTCATAAATGACAAGATGAAAAAAATTCCGCACCGTTTAATTAACAAATTGTTGTAGACCTTGATCGCACCTTTCCAGTGATACCACACTCGATGCCACTAGTATGGGGCATAAGGGTTTAAATCGACGATAACCGATATTAATATTCATAATATATCGCGATAATTTTTAAACGTCTGTAGCATCCTCAATTCGAGATGGAATCGAGCGAAATTTCGCCACGGCGCTTTAGATTATCCTATCTGGCCAAAGAAAGAAAAATTTTCAAAAAATTCAAAGATTAAAAAATTCCATATTTATCACTGAATATGAACAATATCGCGATTTTGTTTTTGTTTTTTGTTTTTTTAGCATCCTCAATTCGAGATGGAATCGAATCACAACCGATCGGTTTGTATTTTTGAAGATAGTTTCCACAAATATAAAATATATATTACACTTATTTCCAAATATTAACAGAAATAAGCTAACATACTTTTAAATTTGGGTTATTGTTAATTGTTGTAAAGCCAATTGGATTGTTTTTCATATTTTTTGGCAATTTTTTAAACAAATTAAAAGTTTATAAATAGAATCTTACCAAATATTTGTTCATCGCTTGTTGTATTTAACATTGTTTGCAAAACCATAGTTCTTCGTTGTTTACAATTGCTCCTCGAGGAACGTGTGTTTGAACACATTCCCTGTGGAACCACTCCTTACAACTGCTGCATTCTATTAAGAAAAGCGCTCTGTTATCGGCTAATCTACAATTACAGTAAATGTTAGTCTGTAAAGCTAAAGGTTTTCTTTGTAAGCCTGATCTACTCCTACGCGTAAAAAAGGGAGCAACAGTTCGATTCAAAATGATTTTCTGAATTTCACTGCGCAATGTTACCTCTTTAAATATTACCTGTTCTGGTTTGATGTCCGAAAGTACCGCAACTGCAAAGGCTATAGCAAAAGGACCACAATTAGAACTTCCCCTTTGTTTGGATACCTTTGGAAATTCAAATTCAATGTTTTTATTATTTTTAAAGTAGACAAGTTTTGACAATTTGAATAGATCGTCCGAACTATATTCGCTATAACAACTGTCGTAAATTTGTACAGCATTACCCTTTGTTGAAAAAATGTTAGATGCCGTTACCCAATGGTTTGAATGAACATTTAAAATTTGAACAAACTTTCCGACAGGAGAATGTACTGAAGGAAAATGAAACGGAGTTTCATAAGCATGAATGCTTTGTAGCCCTCCAATTTGGGGGAATTGTGTTGCCATTATATTCATTAATGAATCAATATGCTTGTCGCTTAGCCAAGTGTCTTTTGACATTAATTCCTTATGATCAGTTTGATCTATGCTATAACTAGGTTGATATTTTACACCACAACAACGGCGTCCCCAAGAACTAACAGGCAAATTGGAATTACAATCGTGGTCCTTATTCGTGTTTTTGATCGTTAGTTTTCCGCGCTTTTTCGGACTAGAGCTTCTCAAGTCCTTTGAAGGAGCTTGAAGATACTTTCCAACCGTCCTATCTGGCCCGGTGGTTCTGGGTTTTTTAGCCCAGCTTTCCTCCTCCTGTGGCTGGGCGACTGTTCTTTTACGCTTGGACTTTTGCGCCAGTCTTATATTATCTTTGAACTCGCGAACTAATGCAACGCTCTGATCATTGTACACTTTTGCGAACTCAGCGACGTTACAAAACCGCTTTCCGAAGCACCGCGTTCGCTTTAATTCTTGCTGACTTTTCTCCATAACGCCTTGCGTCCTGTTGTCTTTAGATAAATTTTGCTCTTCACTTTTAGATACTCGTTCGAAAAATTCTGACGCGCGTTTGTACGACTCGTCGTTTCCAGGCCGCCCCAAATCGCTTAGCAACAGCCCTGTCCACAGCGCAATTTTCGGCAAGCAATTGTTCGTAAATTTTACAAAAAATTCAGGACAATAAAACTCGTTTTGTCCACACGCCTTTTGCATTTTGACTGCCTGTCTTGCTCTGCTAAGAGTCTTATCTAAATAAGCAACAAAAGGGTTTGTTGAAATGGTGTCTGATTCGGTGTTTTCAAGTGCGTTTTCCCCCGTATCTCTTTCGGTCAGAACGAATGGTTTAGAAATATCATCTTTGCGTTCAATTTGACATTTTAACCATTTCCAGCTGATTTTAACCTGGATGTCATTTTTAGATGTAAATAAAATCACCATGTGATACAAAATATTGCTTCTTAGCAACGGTGGTCGATGCAGCTGGCTTTCTCGCTGCCATGGTTTTCCACTCTCCGCCCTTCGACTTTAAGAAACATATGTTCCAATTAGCATAAAGTGGAACTAATTTGTTATCTGAAAACATACCTCATTTGTGGAAAAACCAAATTCCAGCATCGACGAAACAGGGGTCCTACCTCTTAGTGCCTTCGGAAAGGTCTGCAAATATAAAGCTTATCATAACATATTTGCGAAAAAGATAGGTAAAATATATTTGCTTCACTTACCACAGACAAAGCCCCATCTTGTTTGGTGTGCACGACACCAACCACCTTGGTCGCTTTGTGACACACCTGAAATAAAGATAAAAATATGTAAGTTTATAATGATCCTGTTTTATGTATAATTAGGCGTTTTTTATACATTAAGGCTAAGCAATGGCATTAAATAAACACCACATATACATGCACATATTCTCACCTCCGTTGTGGGAAGAGCCGGGAAGTTGCTGAGGGTCCACAACAGGGGGGTCGGGACAGCTTTCTTCTCCTCCGCCAAGCTCCTGGTGACTCTCTCTTCAACCTGTAAAAAATAAACACGGAGAGCACTCAAGGAAATATGGAGTTTGTCGGACCACTTCCCATTTGCGAAGGGGACGTCCAGGCCGAGGAACTCCGCCCCTTCTTCTTCGACGCTGATCCTCATCGCGCTGTTCAACTGCTGCACCATGCAGCCCTGGGGCGTCAACTGGGGCAGCACTCCGGTGTGAAAGATCTAAGTGCAACAAATTACAATGATAAGTTGTATATGAAACTGTCTACACACTAAAACTACGCACTAATGGACATATAACAACCTTCGCTCCTGGATACAACACTTTAGTGAGGCGGATTAGCGCTCTTGTATCCTCCAAGATCTTAGAAATAAGTCTAAAAGGAAATATAGTGAAAATAAATAAGTGTATAGGGTAAACTTATAAAACATTATGAAACAATACCTCGAAGGATAGGCTGATGCTTCCTCCGGGCTGCTGTTGACCACGTCGTTAGTGCCAAGGCCAATAACGACGGCAGCAACTCCATCCAGTATTCGACTGTTTGACAGCTCGGTAATACCCTGGTGGTACCACCCGGAATACTGAGGCCACACACGTCGAATGCAAAGTTCGGCAAAGGCCTTACGAGGCAGGGCTCAACCAAGTTCCGAGCATTGTTGTCGGAAACATAGAGGAGCCGTTTGCGGGAGCTCGGTAAAGGAACCTTCCAGCTCACTTGCTTCCCGCAAATTCCTCTGCCATAGGACTTCACTGGAGGCCGAATACCTTTAACTAAGGCTCTAACCTGTGATAAACAACAGGATGTAAGCTACTTTTAAAATATAAATTACTTTAAGAAAAAAATAATACAAATTTTAATTTACTCTTACCTTGCTCCAGCGGAAAGTACCTTCGTCGGTTTGAAAATACATTTTTTGTACTGTAAATAAGGACTTTGAATATTTTGACAGAATAGTTGTACTGTAGAGATTGTCTTGAAGACTAGAATTAGAACGTGCTTACACACGCGTTATATGGAAGGCGTCTCGTTGATTGCTTGAGCCATTGGTTACAGGCGCTTGAGCCCGAGCGGGCCGATCAGTGGTTTATGCCGACAATTCTAACAAACAAATTAAAAACTGGTAAACAACTTCGGAGTAAACAACTTTTTGGTAAACAAGTTTCTGGTAAACAACTATTTACAACTCTCAAACAATGAAATACATTTAGAAGATGTGTAATACAATTCAAAGATTAACATAAATTTCCTTTGGTGGGATATACTGAACTGTTTTGGATGTATAGAAAAGTCCAAAATGTTATTTAAAAATATGATTTTTTACATTTTAGGAGATGGCCGAGATGTCGTATTCCTGCCAAAACCTGTTAGTAAGCTACAGTGGAGTAAGCAAGTTTGAATTATTAAATTACAACTATAATGCACGTTTAACTTGACAAAAAAATTGCGGAATATGCCATCTAGCGCACATTAACCTGGAATACTAAGAGTTGAAGCAACAGCTATCATTGAAGTGTTTTCACCAAAACAATTTCTGCTCATGTCGATCTTGTTTTATAAAATAACTGCGCATTAGTTTTTTAATACTAAAACAAATTGACAGCGAAACAGGGTTTAAAGATAGTAACATTCTAGGACCTTTTTTCGGTTTACATGGTTGGCACGAGCAGTTGTGCGAAAAGATAATAGATCCTTTAACACGAGAACAATGGTCTGACGCAGAGACTTCTAAAAGCTTCACGAAAGACAATGAATGCGAGGATGTGGTTCGAACAAAGCCATGTTTCTTTGACACTACATTCACGGATGAAGGTTTTAGAATAAAGCGCCGTGTAGAAGTTTAAAAAATTATCGCGATATGTTATGAATATTAATATCGGTTATCGTCGATTTAAACCCTTATGCCCCATACTAGTGGCATCGAGTGTGGTATCACTGGAAAGGTGCGATCAAGGTCTACAACAATTTGTTACTTAAACGGTGCGGAATTGAAAATTTAATCTTTTTTGGGGGGTGTTTTGCTGGGAGCAAAAATCGCGATATTGTTCATATTCAGTGATAAATATGGAATTTTTTAATCTTTGAATTTTTTGAAAAATTTTCTTTCTTTGGCCAGATAGGATAGTCTAAAGCGCCGTGGCGAAATTTCGTTCGATTCCATCTCGAATTGAGGATGCTACAGACGTTTAAAAATTATCGCGATATGTTATGAATATTAATATCGGTTATCGTCGATTTAAACCCTTATGCCCCATACTAGTGACATCGAGTGTGGTATCACTGGAAAGGTGCGATCAAGGTCTACAACAATTTGTTAATTAAACGGTGCGGAATTGAAAATTTAATGTTTTTTGGGGGGTGTTTTGCTGGGAGCAAAAATCGCGATATTGTTCATATTCAGTGATAAATATGGAATTTTTTAATCTTTGAATTTTTTGAAAATTTTTCTTTCTTTGGCCAGATAGGATAGTCTAAAGCGCCGTGGCGAAATTTCGTTCGATTCCATCTCGAATTGAGGATGCTACAGACGTTTAAAAATTATCGCGATATGTTATGAATATTAATATCGGTTATCGTCGATTTAAACCCTTATGCCCCATACTAGTTGCATCGAGTGTGGTATCACTGGAAAGGTGCAATCAAGGTCTACAACAATTTGTTAATTAAACGGTGCGGAAATTTTTTCATCTTGTCATTTATGACGAATATTAATATTGAATATTAATATTTTTCATAATTTTTATATTTTTTTTATATTCAGAAAGTATAGGCCAGTATTAGTATTGTGGTATAATTTTTTTTTCAAAATTTTGGTCGTAAATACGTTTATTTTTACTTTATTGTTTTTGTGCTAGCGCTTTGGTGCTGTGTAGCTTCTGGTCAACGTTGATGTGGTTCCTAGTTTGATCGTATGGCTGTAGTTCTCCAGTTTTAACCCAAAATAAAGAACTAAATAATACCTAACAATCATTATTATTTGATGTATTAGTGGGGGATTGCGCAGGCCATATTATCATGTAAGACCGGAATCTGTCTGCGGGCCGATCAAAATCCCGTCCGGATCCGGCCCGAGGGCCGTATGTTCCCGCCCCTGCTGTAAACATTGGGTGGTATACAATAAACGTGATCATAATATAAAATACCCGATAAATGCCATAGTGACTTAAAAGGTGCATGCCTTGAGGTTAGTTTACAACTTATTTGGGTTCTGGTCTGTAGAATCGTACCACTTTTTTACAGTAACGAAACGAGTTCAAAATGGGAATTGCAAGCAAGAAACAACTATGGTAGAATAACTATAATAACTAGACGGGGGTGCGGTTGTTGTATATTTTGTCAGGGGATATATTTTCAGGGCTTAGTGTTTATTTTCAATTTTTACTTTATTTTAATTTTTTTTTTTTTAATTTTTTTTTTAATATTTTGTATTGTGTACTTTATATTATATATTTTGTTTTTCATTTTCCTTAACTTGTTTCTGCAAGCAAAAACAGATATGGGCCGAAAACTTCCCCACTTAAAATATGCCTTTGATGCGAAAGTGGTTCAAATATGGCGTAGAATTTGGGGAATGATCGAAACATATATTTGATAAATAGAATTTACTTAGATAATGCATATGGCTATTTTATTAAATTTTGACCAGCTTACGTGTTTGAAAATCAAATATTATCATTCTCTTAAAGACTAAAAATGGTTTAACGCCTATGGTTTGCTATACTTTTGCAAACTTTCACTAGGTAATTTTTTACCGTAGCTTGGTCCGAGCAATCACTGTTAAAACAGGCTTTAAATCTGTCGTTTCAAACAATATGAAAAACACTATTACGTGCCTAATACGCAAACTATTAAATCGAAAGTTTTGCTAGATAAGTTTAGGCCTGATGTTGGTATGCTGGTTGGAGCAAGATGCACAACAGGTGCTAACAGAGAGGCGTAGACTGCCTTAAGATTTCGCATTTAAACTTGCGGCGGTAAATACACCCTATTGACACTGAATTATTAGGCGAAGCTTATCGCGAAGTAATTGGTCGCCCCAAAAAATGCTGACGCCGCATTTAAAGCAAGCATTATAAATGTGTCGCCGATATTCTGCCTTGAACATCCCTACTCGAAATGCTTCCCTCCGTTAATTGTACGGTGGGTGAAACTTTATTCACGGCCTTACCTCTTTGTGTATTACCGCGACAATACGATGAAATACGATTTGGAGAATATTGGAAACATCGTATTTGGAGAATATTTGCTATTTGCACCTGGTCTGTATGTTACTCCAATCCAACATATCTACACACAATTATAAGTTGTGTATAATAATATAATAACTTATGGCTTTGAAGCGAAGGGGCTTCAAATATGGCGTAGATTTTGGCAAATGATCGAAACATACTTTTGATCAATAAATATTTACGTAGATAATGCTTACGGACATGTTATTACATTTTGGTCAGCTAGCATGTTTAAAAAGTCAATATTTTCATTCTCTCTAAATGATTTAACGTCTATGGTTTGCTATACTTTTTCCAACTTTTACTGTGTAAATTTTTACCATGCCTTGGTCTGAGCAAAGAGATTATAACCATGAGGACAAACTCTCACTTTTGCCTTTTTTCTTTTGCCTTTAAGCAATGCATTCTACTTTCGACAGCCGTCACGGTCTGATTCACAATAAGAAAAACATCACCTTTTCCATTTAAGCCTGTTATAAAAATTTACGCTTTTGGTGTAATTTGTTGTTTAATGACCCCTAGTTCCAATTTAAACCGTTTTCTGTTTACAAAATTGACTTGGTAGGACAGGCAAGGTTATCACAAGTTGCGTGACACTTTCTTAGGACCCTACTGTACATTTTTGAAAGGTGCATTAGTGTTAAAATGTACGTGATTGAGCTATGTCGTTGATTTCGGGATTCTTTCCATTTGGTACGTAGAAAGTAACACAAAAAACGGTCTACAAATGCCGCATAACGCAACGCACATCATTATTTTATTATTATTAATAATGCTCGACCAACTCAAACCCGCACCTTAACCCGTTGCGGTATTTGTTGACCGTTTTTTGCGCTTCTTTCTACCTTAAGATTTATGTGAGGAGTTGACGTATAAATTAAATTAATACCACTTAGTTTGTTGTAAATCTCAAGGTGCCGAACTCATTAAACTTAACTGTATGGCGGTGTTAATTATTAGCTTCTTAATGTAAATGATATAGGTATTTTGCATTGTACACTGTACAGAGCCTATTACAGAAAAAGCAACTTTTGGTAAACCAAAACCCATGAATGAATTGGCTTTAGTGTACAAATTTTAGTAAAAATTTCTTTATTGACACCAGATTCCAGAGGCCACTTCAGTATTATATTCGTTTGTGTAGTACCTGGTCAACAGTGTCTGTAAGAACACAATTTATCGACCAATATATTACAAATGTTTTTTATAATTTTATTAAATTATCTCTCTTTGCACTGATTTATTATATTTATATTTCCAAGTGTGTATAACATAGTAAACGTTTTGTTTTATATGAATAAAATATTTATAAATTTTTACTTTGTCGTCAAAAGAGTTGTTGAGTTATTACTTATTCTGAATAAATTTCAGGAAATAAATTATAGACTGTAAAAGTATAATCCACACGGAACTAGGTTCCATATTGTACAGGTTTGAAATCAGGACTGCGGTGTCTGCCTCAAAGAGTCGGTTTGTTTTGCTGGAGTCAGGCTCGGGACTCGAGTAAGACCATGTAAAACTACCCGAGTCCCAAGTCTGACATGCGCAGTAAACTAATATGACGGCCAACTGAAAATTGTAAAGGTGGAATATAGCATGTGGTGGAATATTTTCCAACCATGTATTATGAGTGAATGATTTATACAACACCCCTATAAGTGTATAGCTGAATATCCATTGTTATACAGGCTGTTTAGTCAGGGCCGGACTCGGGACTCGATGAAATGCCACATTTAACCTGAGTCGGACTCGGGTTATTTTTAACCGACTCCGCAGCCCTGTTTGAAATAGATATTTTTTGTCATTTTCAATGTAAGTTTGCGAAAAGTATTTTTTACCTAGAGTGCTTCTCATCTTTTCTCCCTAATAGCTGATAACAAAAGTTTGGAGCTTAACTGCTGGAGGTTGTAGTTGAATGAATATCAAAGCCCATGTATAGAAGTAGGTGACATCTTGTAAACAGCTTAAATATATATATATCTTTATTCAGTTTAAACTTGATTGGATAACTGGTTGAAAATAATAAAGGTTATTATTACATTTAATTTCAACAGATTACAAAGCTGCATAATCTGGCGCTTTCCTTTTTTAAATGAACAATATTACACACTAAAAAGTTTGTGTTCACCGAAACCTATCCACTGAAGTGGTACCAAAATGTTTAATGTTAATATTCCTTAACAACAAAACTAAAGAATAATTGAATATTTTACAAGATCCCTACTCTAATTTTTTTTAAGTGTTTTACTGTAATGCTAAAATAAACGAAACTGGGACAATAAAAATAACTTTAAACAATATTGTAATATTTTGTTTTTTGTACTATATAAGCGAACACAAAAATTGTACCAAAAGGCTTACTAATGATAATAAAAAATATAAATTCCTCTCCGGCACCCCGGTTTGGAACCACTGGTCTACTCTACAGCAACGCGTTGTACGCTTCCGCAGTCATTAACTTGACGACGTTGGCGCGCCAACGAGTGTGTTACCATATTAAATAGTACTTATGGTCAGATGATATTGTATGACCTACAGGCTTTTTTAAGTGTGTTTGCACGAAACTCGGCAATGAAAGTTTGACACCTAATTCAAAACATAACTTTTAACCTGTCAGAAATGTCGAACCTTAATATATATAAGCCGGTTGCTCCAAAATTTTAGCTCACCAACATGCAAGTCAAGCCCAGTTGTTTACGTTTTACTATTACGCACTAGAGCGGAACGCTGTCGAAAGTAGAACAATGGGCTACGTCACAGTTTGTCCTCATGGTTATAATCTCTTTGGTCTGAGCAATCACTGTTGAAACAGAGTTTAAATCCGTAGTTTTGAGCAATATGCAAACACGTTTATGTGCCTAATAAGCCACGTTTTATATTGAAAGTTTTGCCAATTTAAATCCAATAAACGCAAGATTTATTTATTTATGACGTAGCTTTGTAACGTCGTCGTTAAGAATGCGTTAAACTTAAGCTTTTTGTTGTTGCGGCCCTTGTATAATTATATTTGTTTAGACCTGGTGTTGATATGTTTGAATGGTGCAACAATTACAACAGGTGCTAACAGAGATGTGTACACTGCCTGTAGGATTCGCATTTAAATTTGCGGTGGTAAAATATTTTGTGTTGTAAGAGCAATAGGTTTTTTTACTTAGAGAGGCCTCTTTATGAAAGGCAAGTCGCATGTGCATAGTTTTACTAGGCAAGCCACTTCCAACACAAATGTTGCACGCGCGGGACAATAGGGCGCAGCAGGGATGCCAGCAGCCGCCTCGTCGCGACGCGAGCTGGACAAAGCAAGCGAATATGAACGAATTCTGTATGAAAGTTTTTCTGCTGCTAGATGGCTGTCGTTAGCTACAAAGTGCTAAAACGCAATATTTCAGGTTTTTACCCCCCAAGCAAAGGCCCCTGGGAGTGCAGCCTCATAAACTTTTACAAAGCACCTTCATACCACTCTACGCCATGTCTGAAAATTTGAAGGTTCTACGATGTCTACTTTTTCTATAAAGCTTCGGACAAAACTCGGTCTGAAACATACCATAGGAAACCAAAAAAGAAAAAAAACAAGATATGTCCCAAAAATAAATTTTCGGCCCATATAATAACGGCAAAAACAAGATATGTCCCGAAAATAAATTTTCGGCCCATATAATAATAATACTTGACCCACCCAATCCATGTCTGCATTCTGTTGGAGGTGCACCCCTGAGTTTTTTTAAAGCTATCTCTGGACACACTTGAATTAGTAATTTTCCAACCTAAATTACAGAAAAAGGATAAGTTGTGCTAGATTTCTATACTTAATGTGTGCATAAAACAATAAAACCTTGGTTGCACACCTGCACACCCCAAAATTTGGCACTACACACCCAAATCTCGTGGTGAGGTACTATGGAATGCAGACTGGTCCAAACCCAAATGCCAACTTGCACCCTAACCCAAATAACGTTAGAAAAATAAATCCCTGGATGAAAATGTGGTATGATTGTTAAGAGCATTTAAAAAAATCTAGTTTCGTTCTTGATTAACAGTCATTACAGATGTTATAGCAAGATTCTTAAAATCTACAAATTTTAACAACTTTTTTTTTTTGACAAGTGAGTCATTAAAAATCTTTGGTGGGTCACAAAGTAGTGATTCACCATTTTTAGTCTAGGGCAGTGGTTCTCAAAGTGGGCCACTTGGCTCCTTTAGGGAGGAATTTTCAATTTGGGGGAGGACATTTGATGGAGGAATTGGGGAGGAAAAATGGATAATAAAAATAACTTACTAAATCGGTTAAATGCAATAAAAACCTTATTTAACTGTAACAATTGGTGTTGAAAAAAGTCTATCAGACCCATAATCTAAGTCCATTGTTTATTCACAGTTACATATTAGTCTTGTATTTCTTTACAGTTACAGGTTAGTCTATATTGTTTCTTCACAGTAACAGCCATTACCGAAATATACACCCGTTGCAGGCATTTGACATAGGTATTAAATCAATACGCTATAGCAGTGATTCTTAACCGGTGCGCCATGGAAGGCTGCCAGGTGCGCCGCGAGCAAAAGAAAAAAAATAATATGTAAAACATGTATTTTTACTTTCTATTACGCTTAGCTCATAGATTCTACAGTACTTTCAAGTAGAAAACACAAGAATACCTACAAAGCAAGTCAGAATTTCCATAATACCATATTACTAAGACCACTGACATAATAACACCAAATTCGCATCAATGACCACGACAGAATAAGATCTAAAATAGTCTAGATAAGACCTCAACATGTCGAATTAAGCTCCGAATTAATCGGAATAAGACAAAATTACGCCCAGGACTGTAGCGAAAGGGTATGGGAAGATTGGGGGACACCTGTTTGGCATAGGCCGTTTGCTGTCAACATTTGGGCGCCGCTGTTTTGGCCCCGGATTTTTTGCCTCTGTTTGGGCTTATAGGCGGTAGTTGGTGGTGTTAGCAATTGGGCTAGGGTGAAAAATATTCGGGGAGTTGGTGTTAGTTATGGGTGGTGTTTGGGGCGAGATAAAAGGTTGTATTGGCCTTTTAGATCTTCCGCTTTCGTCATTTTTCGAGTTATTCCTAACTGTCTTTTATTCCGATTTGGTCTTAAAGGCTTGGGGTCTCTTTAAAGATATACAACTATAAACCTATATAATAAAGAATGGCAAGCAATTTCAGAGAAATACAGGTACACCTCAAAAATTTTGCGCTCGCTTCGCTCCCAATGTGCGCCGCAACGTTTTAGAATATCTCTAGGTGCGCCCCCGAGTAAAAAAGGTTAAGAAATACTGCGCTATACATACGTTCAAACAAACTGAACTTGCAAACTGTTCGCGCATCACAATTACATCAAAGTGATGAATAAAAAATACAGAATACCTTGTGTTTTTTCCGGGGAGGAATTAATAGTATTTGGGCTTGTAAGGGAGGAATTCGAAAAAAGCTTTTGAGAACCACTGGTCTAGGAAAAAAACTAATTTTTTTTTTGTATTATTTTTTTGTTTTCATTAAAAATTGGACATACATGAAAAGGAATTATTGATAGTATACTGTAAAATATAGAAACCAAACATCGTTGAGCAAAATTTGTTTTTTAATTGCTCAATGTTTTTCTATTTTGTTATAGGTAATTTAGATTATTTATTCACTTATATTATAAGCTTTCTTTGTTTATTTTGTATTTGTTGATTGCAGCTAGAGTCACGAGTTTGAATTTTGGGTAGCAATTATTGTCATCTTTTTTGGTTGTTTTAGTTTAAAAAAATCAGTTTTAATTTTTTTATTCAGTGTAGCTTATTTAAATATTTTTGGTAATTTAGATACTTATTCTTATAGTCTAGTGCAGTCTTGTTTAAAATAATGTTTTCCTCTGTTTTATTTGTAAAATGGTGTACAAGTTTACTTTTGCTGCTAAAATATAATCCTGAGACAAACAACAATGTATTGATCATTTATATATACCTGAATTTATTTATGATATATATTTATATATTAATAATACAAATTATATAGATATAGATTAATTTGAAGAATGTAAAAACATTCGTTAAAAAAAAAATGAACACGGAACCAAAATCCCTAGTACCAAGTGTTGCAATTTTATAAATACATCACAGGGAATCAGTATGAAAGCTTCTGTCACAACAACCTCATTTGGTGACCTTATTGACACGTGTTCTTCAACTGATACTCTGGACATTGACAATATATCTTCAAATGAAAGAATAAGGTTGTTAATTTATTTGGTTTTGGAATATGATTGTGTTTAATTTGACTTTGAACGTGTCTATTGGTAAGTTTCTAATTTCTGCAGGTCTTACTGTTTTTTTAAAGAGGTCACACTAAAAAAATTATAATAAATTTGTTTAAAGTTTAATACCGCACATAGTGTGTTAGGCATGTTAAATCTGAAGAGTGTTACAGCGATGTATTGGGCTTGTTGCAATGACATAGAATGCCCCAAAGTGCAAATAAAATGCAATAACTAGATCAAATGCAAAATTGCTTTTTAGAAGCTAGTCAATTTCATTGACTGCATAAGTAAAATTCCAAATTCGCATAAATTTATGTTGGTTAAAATTGTAATTTGAATGAGGCCTCTTTATTCCTTATGCTATGTTGCTATTCATAAGACATAAAAAATTTGCATGAATGAATATATATAGATTGATTTAGCATGACTTCGTCTTAGAGATGGCAAGGTACATACAACACTTTTTGCATAAAAAGATTAAAGCAATATAAACCTAATATCAATTCAAGTATAATTTATGAAATTTTGTACATTGTAAAAGTTGGAAGGACATATAATTTTGGGTGCAATGTACTCATACACCCTTGATCTGTACCTGCAATTAATCAAGTGGAAGGGAAAAGCGGGGCAAAACGGATCACTCACTTATCTTATCAACAAAATTTGCCAGCATCAATCATGGTTTGCTGAACAGTAACCGTCATTGACAAAATGTTTGTGGCCAAAAATGAGCCTGATTCGAATTCGCACAAGACAAGAGAGGGGAGATTGTCATGATTGTGTTTGGGGGATTTTGATATAAGGATCTGGAGAAATTATATGTAAGCTACTAAAGTTCTAGTAATGGTGAAGTTACTTTTTTTACTATAATTTGTAGATAAGGGCCTGCTTATTAATCCATGACAGTTACTTTTTTCGAGGTTGTGAAGAAATTACAGGGCAAAATCGAGTCGTAGTGTTTGGGCAAAACGGACCCCACACAAGGTAGTCTCTTGTTACTAGTGTAACTCTAAATCTTAACTGTTTGTTTTTTTATTGTTTTTCCAATAAGGCATTTCAACTGGAATAAAATTATTTAACATCTCATTATTTTATGTTTAGATCAGTTTGGCAGGAAGGCTAGATATCCAATCAGAAATTTTAAGAAGATCTCCTGTATATATGTTTTAATGTTAAAAAGTTGGTATAGGATAAGAAAAATATAAGGCAGTCAATGTACTTTTAACTATTTAATTTATATATTGATGCAATGTGACTTTCACCTAACTATTTTGGTTTTGTAGAATGTTTTGGCCTACTTTTATAAAATATATTCAGCCTATAAGGCTCTAAATAAACCATTAGTTGAATTATGACATTGCACTTTGAGGCAACTGGTGACAATATCACTGGAAATTGGTATCCGCCCTTCAAACAAAAATACTTGATCTGGCATGTGCACACAACTAAGCAATTAAATAAGCTTTTATTAATGGGGTCTGTTTTATCCCGCCAGTGGGCTGTTTTGCCCCGTGCAAAAAACAACAAAAGGTTTTTATTCTTCTTTCAGTTGTTTTTTTAGCATTGAAGTAACCTGCAGTGATGACCTTTTGGTTGCTGCCCTACCCATAAAAATATTGTTTAAACTCAGGGGTCTGTTTGCCCCGCCTTTGTCTTATTGTATTGACATCAATTTTAGAATATTGAATTGTTCAGTACTTGTTAAAATGATTGAATTCGAATATAAGATTAGTTTTTATGTTCTATTTCGTGTTTGACCTTAAATATAAAGTTAAATGGTGCTGACATGGTGGCAAGTCAAGCCATCCTGGTTGTAATGAAATTTATACTTTTATGTTAGTACTCAATTTGGGTATTACTAATTAAAAATACAGAGTAATGTATTTTACCTAATATTGTTATTGTTACTTTTTAAGCCAATTCTGAATTAACTTGATTTAGTTTGTTTTTAGGTCTTCAGCTGTTGTTAAATATTCTGCAACAAAACAACCAACTCTTTTTAAAGAGCTTGCTCCACAAACCAATTTAAATGTTACTCCATCAAATTGGCTACGAAGTGCTGCTGGTTTACGTCCAAATATGCTAATTTCAGGAAATCAATCACAGTTTGCAGGCATGGATCTTAAAAGAAAAGTCATGTTTTCCAGTTTTAAAATTGCTAATGATTATATGGGAAATTTGGAAAATATTGATGTTGTATCAGATGCTGAGGTACTATTTTTTTTATTTGCTTCAGTCTTATTTCAGTGCGCTTAAAAATATTTTTTTACAATTTTATTTTCAGTCATCTTCTTGAACCCACATTATTACTATTTTATTATGGAAGTGCACAAGCAAATCCCAGCTACGAACAGAACAAAAGTGCCCAAATTTATTTTATTTGAGCTACATGCTACTAAAATATTTGAGCTACATGCGACCAAAATATTTTAGCTACATGCAACCAAAATATTTTAGCTACATGCGACCAAAATATTTGAGCTACATGCGACCAAAACGTTAACATTTTACATAATTATGATCTCTAACAGAAATATAAGATTCCCCCTTGAAAGTTCAAATTTTCCCCCAGTGGGAAAATTCCCCCTGTTGAAAACCTCTGGTTTAGGTGGAGGACCATAGCATGGTAACCCTTGCAAACTCCCAAAGTGAATGCCATACTTGTCTATTTTACTGGAATTGTAACTGTAATAACTGCTTTAAGTCTTTTTTATAACAAAAAACAATCTATACGCCTGCACTTCCATAGTGCAAAATGTTCCAACACATTTATGATATTGGGAATATAAGAGATTAAATGTATATCAAAACAACCACAAGGTTTTTTTTTAAATGGATCTTTTAAAAAATTAAATAGTATGTTTTTTGTTTATAAAATAAAATATTTTTTGCACCATTTGGCCAATTGCCAAGTCACCAGTATTCTGCACTATATTAACTCAACACCTAAATATCTTATATGAAATCAAGTAATTGAAAAGTGCCGAAAGAGGCATTCATTGCGTTCATCTTTTTTATGTTGGATAGCTTGGCAATACACAGAAAAACAAAATATATGGATAGGGTACATTCAAGTCTCACATGGTGGCTTGCATGCGTATTTGTGATTAAAAATAGTTTATTTTTTCTGAATTGCAAATGGGCCAGTTAAGCAGAATACTCTTCAAGGCACACAGTATCAGAATCGCTGTGTTAGAAGACTTTTATCCACTGATTCCATGTCTTTGCAAAGTTTCTAAACAGATGAGTTTGTTATCCGCTAGTTTTACCTAAATTTTCTAATTTAAAAGTAACATTAAGAATGTATTAAATCACACAGGGTAAAGTTTTGGAAGCTAAAGCTTCTGAATGAAGCGATGAGTGTCCTGTATAGAATGTTAGGCACATAAATCCACTTTTTCCTGGCACTGCTGGGCAGCAGCAACATAGACCATACACTTTTTGGGGGTGATACTCTACCTTTTTTATTTAACCTGATGCGTTAAACTTGTACTGCAAAAGGGCACTGCAAAAAATAATTCTTTGCTTTACAGAACTGCATAGCGAATAAAAAACATAATTTAAGAGACTACCAACCGACTCTTTGAGGCTTTTTGCTTTCCGTCTCTTTAATTTGTTGTATAATAAATGCAATTCGGTTCATTCGAATTAAGTTCAAGGAAAATTAAGGTTCTATTTGAATAAGATTAAGGAAAACTAATATAAACTAAATAATATGTCACCTAGCACTCCAAAAAGATCTGCTACAACTGCTCTAGCAACAAAGGTTGACTCTTTAACAGAACAAATTAACGATTTCAAAGAAGCAATGCACAGCAAAATAAACGCAGTTTTAAAAGAGATAAAAGCAAGCCAAAACTTTTTGGCTGAAAAATATGATGCAGTGGGAAAAAAGCTAACAGAAACGATTAAAGAACTTAAAGCAACAAGAAAAGAAAATGAGTTACTGAAAGAAAATGCAAAAAAAATGGAACAAATGGTTGAAGTTCAAAGAAGAGAAATAAATGATTTAGAACAATATAGTAGAAGGGAATGTTTGGAAATCAGAGGTATTTCAGTTCAGGACAATGAATGCACTGATGATATTGTGGTTGCGGTTGCTAAACGTGTTGGCATAACCATCTCCAGGGCTGACATTAGCATTTCGCACCGACTACAGGCAAACCGTCTACAGCAAGCGAAGAAAACACCACCAGCAATAATCACAAAATTTATAAGCAGAAGAATCAAAAATATAATATTTGACAATTAATCCAAACTTTGTGTCACTCCAGAACAAACAAAAACAGGAACATACAAAAAAAACACCATATACATCAATGAAAGTTTAACAAGATACAACAGAAACCTTTTCAACATTTGTTTAAAATACAAGAAGGAGAATTCTTTCCAAGTATTTATGGACAAGAAATGGTGCAACACTTTTGAGAAAGGAAGATGATTCCAGGTCTGTATCGATCTGGAGTTTCGAAGACCTCCGGAAACACAACATTCCAGTGCCACAAGAAGACAAGCAAGTTGACTCTCAATAAGTGCTCCTTGGTCTGATGTCAACTTTACAATCTGTATGTATATATATATTTTTGTTGTTGTTGTTTCGTTTGAGCCAAGATTTTGCATTATTCCGGGCTAGATTTTGGGGCAGATGTTGGCCAGCCAGGATATTGTTTGGTCGTCCAAATTCTTCAGACCATGCACTCCATGCGGTGCTCAGAGAATTCTGCACTCCTCAATGACGTGATCTACGTTTTGTTCTTCCGCACTCGCAGTCTCCTGATGGGGCTAGGCCCCATTTGTACATTGTTGAGCTAAAACGCCCAACACCTGTTCCGGTTAAGCCTAATCCATGAAGCTCTAGGTAGGAACATTCCCATGGGTAGGGATCCAGCATCTGGGATGAAGTTTTGAAGGCGGTTGTTGGCTGAATGCCATTCCATATTCCATGTGTGGTTTGTCCAGTGGGCCGCGTTGGTACCAAGCTCGTCAAGGGTCTTCTATAGCTTTAAAGCAGCTTGCACAAATGGGTGTCGAGACTTAAGGCGGGGTACTCCCTTTGGAGGAAAGGCCAACACGGAGTGAAGCAGATGGTTAGGATCAAGTGCCCGACAGGCCGGGTGTAAAGTTGCTCCTTTGCGGCGAAGATAAGCTGGTGGAATACCTGCAAGGATTGGCAGACAGGTCGTTGGGGTTGGCCTCAGACAACCTGTGACAATACGCGAGGCTTCGTTAAGCGTTGTGTCGATGAGGTGAGTGTGAGCACTGCGACACCAGGCAGGTGCACAGTACTCAGCGGTTGAGTAAACCAGGGCCAGAGTTGCTGTTCGCAATGTTGAAGCGCATGCACCCCAGCCTGTTCCCGCCAGACGAAGTAACGCAATATGTGTTGGGGGGGAATGCAACTACCTTCACGTGGTCCTCCCTGTTAATTCATTGCCAAACAATGATGAACGAAAGTTGCAAACATAGAGAGAGATTTTTGTTGTTTATTTTAATATTAAATGTCAATATGTTGTTAAAATTAAACTATATATTTATTTTTATGATCTTTACAAAATAAATGATACTGGCTAAATATTACTCCGTCCAGGAATTTAAAGCATTAATTAGCTTAACAAATCCGAATGATTTACTACTTATGCATTTTAACGTTAGAAGTCTGACTAAAAACCACAACAAGCTCGTAGATTTTTTGGACTTACTGCCAAAAAAACACAGATGTAATTGCCATAACGGAAACGAAACTTAAGTCTGACACAGTTGCCAATATCTCCATTGAAAGATTTAAGTTTATAAATGAAAATTCACTTGCCCAAGCTGGTGGTAATGCATTTTATATCAAATCCTGTCTAAACTTCCATATTATCACCTCCAGCATATTTGCGTCGCCAAATTGTGAAAGCTTATGGATAAAGATATCAACTCATTGCGGAAAAAAAATGATACTTGGAGTAATTTATTGACATCCCACTCAAAACATTGATAACTTCTCTAAAGATTTTAAAAACTGTGTCTTTGAGCTAAACAGAACTAATAATAAATACTACATACTTGGGGACTTCAACATTAATATTTTGGACACCAGGCATCAAATACAACAGTACAGTTTAATGCTAAAAAGTTTAAGTGTAAACAATTTAATATCGCTACCATCAAGAATAGCATCATCAATTACTGCAACAGCCCTTGATCACATTTACAGCAATACAACAAACAGCACACCCGGTCTAATCACTTTTGACATGTGCGACCATCTTCCATCATTTGTGCTGTCAAAAAATGCTCTTCCTTGTTTTAAACCAACCTTCCGATACATTCGGAATTATAAGAATTTAAAATATAGAGCAGTACCTGTTTGATTTAGAAAAAAAATTGTCAAGGTATTGTAGAAAACACTGAAAATCTTGAAATAGATAAACAGTTTGAAAAGTTTATGACCAGTTTACAAAATATAATAGATGAACATGCACCATACATTAAACTTTCACGAGCAAAAAATAAACAACCCATTAATCCCTGGATCACCAAAGGCATACTAAAATCAATTAAAACTAAAAACAAGCTATACAAGCAAAGCTTTAGGATAACAAATTTTGCCGCAACAATAAAGTACAAAAAGTATACACATCTCCTTAAAAAAATTATAAAAATTGCAAAACAAAATTATTATCATCGGGCCTTCAAATCATCATCATCAAACCCAAGAGCTACTTGGAAATTAATAGGAGAATTAACAACACAAAAAAAATCCCAACCACATGAAATTGATAAATTGGCATATAACAACAAGGTAATAGTCAATAAACTTGACCAAGCAAATGTCCTGAACACTCATTTTTTCCAGATTGGCCAAAAGATGGCACAAAAAATTGCAAAATCCAACATTTCTTATAGCTGTTTCTTGAAGAACTCTTTACCAAACTCTTTGTTATCATGCCATTTGATGAAACGGAGGTACTAAATAGTATCACTATGCTGTCTGAAAAAACAGCAACAGGGCCTTATGATATGCCAATACAAATGATAAAGATTGCAGCATTCACCTTATCCCCTATCTTATGTAGCTTATTCAATAATTGTATTAAAGTTGGTGTTTTTCCTGATTGTCTAAAAAAGGCAAAAGTGAAACCCATATTTAAAGGTGGTGACACCACATTACTAACCAATTATCACCCAATTACACTTTTGCCCATCATAGCCAAAGTTTTTGAACGGCTTTTGCATGGAATAATTCAGGAATATCTTCAGAAATTTCAAATTATCAATAAATTTCAATATGGATTTAGAGCTAAACATGCTACCAATTTGGCATTAGCTGAAATTTGTGATCAACTTCATGCAATGAATAATGCAAAGTTAAACACTTGTGCAATCTTCCTGGACCTTGCTAAAGCTTTTGATTCTGTGAATCATGACATATTGCTGAATAAGCTACATTTTTATGGATTCCGTGGTCATATAAATAACATTTTTAAAAGTTACTTGTCGGATCGACGTCAGTATACTGTTGTCAACCAAAAGGAATCATCATGGGAAAACTTGTCATGTGGCGTTCCACAAGGTTCCATTCTTGGGCCTTTGTTGTTTTTATTGTATATAAATGATTTACCCAATGCCTTGAACTTAAACACGAGGCTCTTTGCTGATGATACTTGCCTTTGGATGTCCAATAAATCACTTCAATTGTTAGAATTGCAGGTAAACGAAGAAGTTATTAAAATTGAAATGTGGATGCAGGCAAACAAGTTATCCTTAAATTATTCTAAAACAAAATACCTCATTTTTAACTCCAAGTTAAGTAGCCAATATTCAAATTTCAAATTGCAAATGGGTACTTTCACCATTGACCAAACACATTCCACAAAATATTTGGGGGTAATTGTAGACAACAAACTAAAATGGGATTGCCACATTAAGCATATATCAGGTAAAATTGAAAAAAAAATTGTCTCAAGTTCTTACCAAACTATATTATGCCCTGGTACATCCCCATTCACTCTTTGCATTTTATGTTGGGGATTTGCATGTGATTACGTTCTAAAACCAATTATTTCTCTTCAAAACCGTATAGTAAAGTTGATAACTGGTAGTTCATTTTTTTCATCCCCAGCTCCACTCTACATAAAAACAAATATTTTAAAAGTTAAAGACGTCCTACTTACTCAAATTGCCAAATTTGTCCACAAATATTATCAGAATGATTTGCCCAGGACATTCAACAATTATTTCAACGTAACAACTCATACTCACCAAACTAGATTTGCCACTGGTAACAACTATTGTTTACCGAAGGCAAAAAGCACGAGATCGCAACAATCACTACGGTTCAAAGGAGTTAAAACCTGGAATGAATTACCTGATGAAATTAAAACTTGTAATACGTGGAGCTTCAAACGTAAATTGAAAAAATATTACTTTGAAAAATATGCCATGAGTCCATAAATGGAAGTTTAAGAGATGGTCTATATTCGTACGTGTTATATTTTGTTTGTAAACACCAGCTGATTTAATTACTCTCTCCGTTTACTGCTGGTCTACTTTTCTTGTTATGTCTAATTTTTATATGATAAGACTAATCTTCATTGTTTGCTGTAAGACAACTGATAAGCCGCCACTGATTTCTTGTCTTTTTTCCTTGCTTATGATAGCCTTTGATTGCTTCGATTTGTTGTTATGCTTCTGGACCTTGTCTCTGAAACCTCGAGTTGCTTCGTTGTTATTTTCATACGTATAAAACGCATGTACTGTTTTCACATTTTATGTGCTCTATTTATATATTTGTTAAAAAGTTTTGCCTTATTTCAAGTTAATTTATTTTACCTTTACCGTGCAACTGACTGGAAGATCCATTGGACCCATCGCTGCTCCGGCCGTATCGCTCGTGAATTGTATCGCGCGTGAAATTCGGAAAACATATTTTCGTAATAAAAACTGGAACGAAATTTAAAAGAAATACCGGTATACCAAAAAAAAACGTGCTCGCTTGGCTCGCCAGGCCCAGACTTTAAAAAACTTAGCAAATATTGAATTAAACTAACCAATAAAATTATCGCGTTTCTTCTAAGTAGTTTCATTACACTTTTCATTAGTAGTATGGATGACGACGTGTGGATTCGAATTTTAACCAAACAAATGCTTTTTTTGCGCTTTGCGCAACACTTTACTGTCTCCTTAAATGTAATTAAATACGTCTTTAAGTGCAAAAAACGATACCCGCCTGATTTACAGTTGTTCTAACATTTTAATAACACAATTCTTAGTTAACTTATTGTGCGGTTCGCAGAGATCTTTCTAGTTTAGTTTAGGCCCGCGACTAGAAAAAGGTTGCCGACCCCTGTACTAGCTGCTGCCGGATAGCATGTCCTCCTGCTCGTTTAGAAATGCTCAAGACAGGTTTTTAATATTTTTTTCTGGTTAATAAAATATTTAACCAATGTTTTAAACATAATAAATGCCAAATTTGAAAATTCCCCATTATTCCCGAGTCCTTCAAAATTCCCGGAAAGTTTCCAGGAAAGTTATGACCTTTGTTGTAAGACAGGGGGTCCGGTCAACTAAGAACAAAAGAGTATATCCTTTTTTAGCGGTGATAAGAAACGTTAAATGTCCTAAAAAATATTTTTGTACACCAAACAGCATAATCGCAATATTTTTGAGTAGCTGTATGGCCTATTGAAAATGGTCTCAAGGCAAACTTCTGGGTCATTGCCCACAGTTCAAAAACCACTGCACTAGGAAATAACAAATGCCATTATGCTATATAGACTGTGCTGAAATTTAAAGACTCATTCTTTGAAAAGCAATGGGAACTAACTCATAACATGTAAACATGAATTGAATGCTTTTAAAAACTTAAGAACAATATGAATGTATAAGAAATGCAAACCAAATTACATTTAGTGGTTAATGAAAACAGAGGGTGGCAGCTAGAAAATTTTATTAGCGTTATTTTAAAAATGTTTATAATCATATGGAAATGTTAAAATGTTTATCATATCTTTTTAGGATTCCAATAGAAACACCATAGAAAATTTCGACAAACAGTGAACAGTATTATCATGGGCAGTATGGCAGAAAGCTGGCGACTTGGCGACTATGTCGGCCGAAAAATCAGACAGAAAACCGAAGAAATCGATCCAAAACAATTTTTTTTTTTAAATTGAAAAATTTATTTTTTTTGATAATTTTCTTTGAAAGATCAATTTTCCAAAAATAACTTGTGCTTGTTCTACACATATTCAATCAAATATAATTTCAAAATGCTTTATATGTAGAAACATTATGCACTAAAATTGGCAGGAATTATTTTTTTTGTGCCATTTTGAAAAAAAATAAAAAACCGAAAGTATGAAGCACGTTGTTTAGCAGGGAAAAGCCAGTGTATATAGCATATAGATTGTTTATTAGTTTAAAAAGTACTAAATTTCGATAGAACTGTTGTGTATTAAATTTGCAGTTTTACTTTGATTTGACAAGTACTTCTTTTATTGAGTTAAAAAAGCCATCATGATAGTCGCCATTCCTGTTAAATAGACAGGTATGACAATCCCATTGGCATATCAAGGATGTACAAGGCCATGCTTCTCTATAACGCGGCTTAAACTATATTTTAGGCTGTTTTAATTATGTAAACGCAAAAAATTTTCGCGCTCCGCCCCAACTCACGCCTCATTTCGCTATGGTTGTGTCTCTGAAGCATATCTATTCAGCCCAAAGGCACTATCCATACTATGGTATGATGCACTTCACTGTGTGACTCTAATTTCGGCAAACAATTTCTATTAACTTGTATTATAAATATCGTTCAACAAAAAAAAATTTTCTCCCAATTTTAAGAATTTTTTTCTCGATTTTTGATCTGATTTTAGCTGCATGTGTGCACATTAGTTCGCCCCAAAACAGCTTATCTATGTAACAGTGTTAGAGTAAGAAATACAAACATGTGCACCTCCAGTCCCCGCTGTACTCCAGCATACCCCTTATGTATTTCTTTACATCACAAAACTTTGCTAATTCATTTACTTGTTAATAGTCTTATTTGTCATCTAGACATGTCAATTTTTAGACCAGTGGTTGGCAAACTGTGCCCAAACACAATCCCAAATGTGGGCCGCAGAGCCATTTTTAGTGGGCCACGAGTAATTTTTCAATAGCTAATGTTAACATGTACTTATGGGCCGCATGATAGCCGTAGATTCATTGCACTTTATTTTTAAAGTTTGTGTGGCTAAGAATTTTTATCTAGTCTCAGCGTGGTTCAGACGCACATGCCAAATGTGGTCCTGCGAGCCAGTTGAACTTTAACTGTATGTTAGCGCAAAATTTTTGAATATATTGTTCGTTATACAGTATGTTTTACATTAGGCCATGGCAGTGTTTTGGGCATAAGGGCGCCGTGTAATATTTTACCTTAAAAACAAAACTGTTTTTGTAGTGGTTTTACGTAGTAGGCCTTCAACAGCAAAAAATTTGAGCCGCGCCAAAAAAGTTTGCTGACCACTGCCTTAGACGAACACATCATTTAAGTTTAGGGCGCGAACAAAAAAACGAAGAATTTAACCCAAAGATGCTCGTCACCAGAAGGCTGGCAAGATTCTGCCAGCCTGATCAAGGGGTTTAAAAGAAGAAGAAATAATGCTTAATATTTGGTTAATTAATTATGTTGAATTTGTACAAAATTGGGGTTAATACTTGTTTGGACAGAAGAATGGCGACAACTATAACTTATATTATACTGAATGACAAATTAAGGCATTGGTAATGTAAAATAAATTGTGCATAATACTGAATAGTTAACAAATAGTCTATGTTTGTATGTGCTGCATGAGCAGGCATGGGAAAGCATAGTAGGATATGGAAAAGCACACAACCATTTAGACAAAATATGTAATTGCCTTCTTTTCATTCAATAACTAAATATAGGGTTTTCCCCTTGTCCAATATAAACATAGCACTATAGAGAATTAAAAGCACAACAAATGTCCGCAAAACAATTTTTCATAACTATTTTAACAAAATATGTTTCTATTGTTTTATAATACATTATTTTCACAGAACATAAAGAAGTTATTGAAAGTACCTTACAGCAAGTCTCACATTAGTATGGCAGTTCACAGAATTGGAAAAACTTTGCTGCTTGAACAGTTTGATAAACTAAACCATTCTGGTAAGTTTCGTTTAATTAAAAGTATTGCTGCGGGTTCATACTTTGTTTTTGCCCAAATGCTAATGAAACTGTAATTGTGCTGGCAAGTGGTGATTTCCTGGCCAAGTGTCTTGAATGAATATTGTTTATTTTTTACTTGACCTACTGGCGGACTATAAAGTGAATGTTTATGTTCAATTCCTCTATTTTAATCTTTATGGGCCTTTTGAAAAATGCTCACAAACTAAAGTGCAGTTACTGTGGTCACTAGTGACTAACAATATAAAAGGCACAATGATGTTAAAATAGATTAATTGGACATAAGCGGCCTCATCTGACAACACTATGTACAGTAAGGTGAGTAGCCCCCTTTTACATTAGATTTATTTCAGGTAAACAAACATGGTGATTGATTGACAGGTTGCTAGTCATGGTTTTTAGTAATTTTTTAATGCCCCTTAGTTTAAAGAATCCCTGATATAGTGGCATTTTTATTTGATAATTTGCCATAGTAGATACAATGTAACAAGAGACAGAATAACCAGTACTCTAGAACGCTGTGGAATTGTGGTGAAATTGTAGTGGCCTATGTGACGTATCAGTTATCTTTAAAAATCAAATTGTAAAAACAATCATAAAAAACTAGAACTATGTTTGGCTGTTACAACTGTGTTTTAAAAACTATTGTGTTGTTCCACATCAGACTCCATAATAGACTGTGTGTATTACCTTGATGTAAATTGCACAAAAATTAACTACTCTAGACGGCTCTTTAAACTAAACTTAATTCAAACTGTAGTTTGCATGCTGAAAAGTTTTCCCCAACCTGGCATATATATAATATTTTGTGTGTTTATTAAAACAGGTGAACTACAAGATTGGTACCAGTATGTATATAAGAAGCTTGTTCATAGTCCCAAAAGTTTAAAAAAGAAATTACCATCAGCACAATTAGAGAGGCTAATGAACTCAAAGTTTTTGTATTATAGGTAAGTAAATCTAATTCCCTGATTTAAATATACTGAGACATTTATAAGTCGCCGAAGTGTTGGAGAAATATGATTACCAGACAGTGGCGTATCCAGGGGGGTTTGGCATAATGAAATGCAAAAAGCTGTTTTTTGTCTTTTGTTTGATCTGCCGTAAAGGCAAGATGTTTTTTCTTGTTTTTTTTTTCTCTTGCACCTTTTGTTATTTGTTCAGGTTGGCTGATTAGCAAGGGTGACTTTTTTCAACAATTGGCAACACTAAGTCCAGCCTTCTTCCCTTTTTTTCTAGCTAAAAACTTTGATTTTACCGCTGCTAATGATTCTCGCTGTCTGCGCTAATATCGGATGTTGGTGTAACTAGGGAATTTTTATAACTGGAGCAGATTCTCTTCAAAGGTGGTCCAGTTGTGACTGTTTAAAGTCGCCTTTTTTATGTAATGGTAGTTACCACAAAATTATTCTCTGTAAGCATATCCTAACACGAGTGTTTAGTGTGTAATTGACAACTTGTTTTTCTCAACTGCAGCTTGTATTTTAGCTGACTTGGCACACTGCTTAGCACAGATGTTGCGCTAATCGGGCACACTGCTTAGCACAGATGTTGCGCTAATCGTGGCTTAATAACACCTGGGAAAAACGATCATCGTTTACTATTGCAGGTGACAAAAGGCATGCTTGTTTAGCGTGCTCCCGTACACGTAACTTAGGAAACTACGCAGGTGATAATTGAAACATGATTCTACCAAAATCAATCACACACTTTCACCGTCTTGGTTTAGTTTTTCACCTCAAGTTAACGATTGCACACTAAGCAGTTTTGACGCAAGTGTTAGCTTTGCATCTTAAAGGTTTGCTTTAGCTGGATGTGAATTTGCTGTGTCTGATTTTTGTTTATGACGTCATTGCAATCACTATTTTATGACATCATACAGTCACTATTTTATGACGTCATTATTCATTAACGGCAGACTTAAAATAAAATAGAGAAATTCCCTAAGTTGAACATTCGGGAATCCCCCCTCCCCTTTTTGATTTTCTGGATACGCCCATGGTTTCATAAACATGTTTCCACCATTTCAATAGCTCAGGTGTAGTACATCATAAACTAAGTAGCTCGCAGAAGTTTTGTGTTATTAGTTTAATCTGAAATTATTTTTGTTTATTTTGTTTTCAGCTTAAGCGAAGAAGTGTCAACTAAAAAAATTCAAGTTCAAGATGTAGAAACAAAAAGGTATGTAGAAACAAAAAACGCCACGTTAGTTTATAACTTTGCTTACAGAGCGATTTCTATCTTATGATATGTTTCCTGGTTATTACTTATTTTCCTACTGCCAATTCTGTAACCTGCTATGTAACTGTATATATAGCCAATACTACTTTAATTTAGGCGTTCCCAACCTTTTTTACACTTTTTTTACACCCCTTTAAAAATTTTGGGAAATTAATGACAATGTCTTAATGCTGGTTTGGTGGTGGAAAGAGCCAGCCGCATGTCTAGGGATGTTCAAAGTAGAATATTGAATCCTTGGATTCGAATCCAGATGGAATTTGAATCCAATTCTGCCGTTTATTTCGGGTAATTGGAACCGATATAATTTAATGTTTTACCGCGGATTGTTGCGCCTGATTGCACAAACGTGTGTGGTAAGTTGGCACGTCGCTGCGGCGACCAATTTACAGTGCTTGCTTTAAATGTAACCTGGTAGTGCAGTGTCAGCATTTTTTCGGTCGACCAATTACCGCGTCTCGCGATAACGTTCGTCTAATAATTAAGTGTCAATCAAGCGTTATTGGGCGAACGACTAACGTGTAATGTCTGGTGTGGAGTTCGCAATTTCCCTAAGTGCGTTAAGTTGCAAAAGTAACATTACGTTGTAAAACGTGCTGGTCGTCCACAAAATGTGCTATAGGGTTACTTAGGGTCAACTTTGGGCCAATATTCAGCGAGGTTATGCAGTTATGCGCAGTGTAATTGTCAAGAATTCGTTAAGTCAATAGTAACTTTGTATTCTTTGCAGTACATTATTTGACTGCATAACAGATAACGTTAGTAATAAAATAAGCCCTAAGACCCAACAATGCTTGAAAAAAACAGGACCAAATTGCTTAAGACTTCTGTATGCAGTGTTGCATTGTACTCACTATTGGCAAAAATATAAGTTTAGGCAACAACTTGGACAGTTGACATATTACAGTTTACACAACTGCTTCAAATTACAGTTGTTAAAAATGTTAAACATATGGGAGATTTTTTTTATTATAATGTACACATGTTAGAAAATTGTTTGGGCGATTTATTGCTGTGATTGTAGGCCCTGTAGGGTAGATTAAGATTAATCCCTACCCCAAACAAAATCGAGGTTGAATAATTTAATAAAAATATACTAGGATTCGCTATTCTGGATTCGTTATTCTAGATTCAAAACCTATTATTCTAGAATACCTTGGGATTCTACTTTGAACATCCCTACGCATGTCATATTGAATATCCAAGACACTGCGCTGATTTGTCTTCAGAAGTAACATGGTTGAAAACCCACATTCACAACAATATGTTGATGGGAAAAACAACAGCAATGGCATGACCATTTCATTAGGCTAAGGGTATGAATTGCTTAGTTTTGCCCAAAATGTGGTCAACTATCTTTCTCAAAGCTCAATCGGGTTGCCGTCTCTTCTTGCATTTTCAAGAGTTCATTTAATTTTTGTTTATTAGAGTGGAGTAGATAATAAACTAAAAAATTAATATTTTTCAATTTTTTCATGGCTCACAGGTTGGGAACCCCTGCTTTAATTAATACACACTGAAAATTACATTACTAAAAACAAACTGTAGCATTTTTTTTTTTTTTATTATTTTAGTCCTTTATAAATAGCTTTAATTAAGTTCATTTGGGAAATTATGTATTATTGATTCAGATTGCGGTAATTTTTGTCCAAAATATTGGGTTTGGGTATCGTAAATTAATGTTGAGTATTGGACATCCCTAGTATGACTGTAGTATAACTAATAAAGTTAGTTAGCTTTTATCAATATAAATAATAATTGGACTCATCTATGTGATTGGTGCAGCTTTCCCCAGAACAAATTTGCAATAGCGAAGAATAACTAATTATGTGGAATAGAATAAAAAAAATATTTTAGCCCACATAATCGACTATTAATTACCAACGACTATACCAGGGTGGTCCAAGGTTGACAGCATTTTGGGCCGCAATATTTTTGGCATATTCTTTGTGGGCCACATAGGCTACATGCATATGAGGAGCAGATCACGGATTTTTGTTAGGTTTGGGGCATTAAATGTTTAAACATGACAGCAGAAAGCATTTTCAAAGACAAACAAGCTCCACAAACTTGTGCGCAGATGAAATTGAGCATTACTGGGAATATTGGTGCACGCAAAGCGCGAAAAATTGGCAAATTAGACAAAACTTTTAATTTTGCATTTTATAAGCGTAGAATGTTCGTAGGAATCATGTGAATCTTACTAAAGTTTTAAGAGAGATGTTGCCTACTACACTATCGCCAAATTACCAAGACGTTAGCGTTTCGTGCAAATAGGTTTTTACTAGTTCAAATTAACTAAAATTGCCACTGGAAAACGATCAGGGTGTTAGCCTAAAGTACAGTGAAAACCTGTAAAACAAGACTTTCCAGCAACGCGATATATTGTAGTGTTCACTTAATTTAAGTGGCAAAAGAGTAATTTTTTTTACGGTAGAACTTTTTATGTTATGTTCATATGCAAATATACGTTTTAGGTTTGCAAAACACCCATTTTGTAAAGTTCCATGTAGGACGCACTGCGACTTCTCTCCAACTGGTCTAACATATACAAAAAATTAGGCCTTTTTCGAAAAAATGTAATTATGACCAAACAATTGCAGTATACTTACTGTTCGTTGGTCACTTAGCTTTCTTTAATTAAACCCTTAATGATACGCATTTGAGTACTTCAACAGTGCTTTGCAGGCCACAAGCAATAATGTGGCCCGCGGGCCTGGGTTTGGACCGCCCTAGACTATACTATGATGCTCTGAAACGAAAATCAAATGTGTTTGTAAAATTTTAGGAGAATGTGTTAGTTTCTTTATTTTTATTTAGAAAAGCATTACAATCATCTGAACAAAGATGGAAATTGTGGAATTCTGAAGAATCTCTACTTGAAGAACCATTTGTAAGAAACTGTTATTTTTAAATTGCTTAATAGTCATATGTTTTTTCTATATTGCTTGACAATCATTTTAAATTATAAACATGACAATAACTATAAAATTTTAACCAAACAAATATTTTACGATATTATGTAAAATAGGCACTGACATGGTTGTGCAGAGTGTTTTGGGATTTCTTGGATTTATAAAGTACTTTTCTGTGTTTTCCTGTTCTTGGAATGAATCTTGCTTCTTACACAGGACAATCTCTTTGATTTATATTTAAAACAGTGTTTATGATTGTAAGGCCAGTATCTAGCTCAGCGCTCTCAATTTTTTTGTTACAATGCACCCTTAAAATGTTTTGACGAATACATCCCTATGTATTTGAAATGATAAACTAGTTGATAAGTGATGTGAAAATCATCCTGCAAAGACATTACAACTAAACAAGAAATATTGTGTTATGACTGTATTGTTCATGTTATTAAAGGACAACTCAAATTGAGAAATTATTTTTGTTATAATTGCCCCTCCTATTAAAGGATCAATGTGTGTTATTAAATTTATCTTATAAAGTCCGAGTTCCCATAATATGAATATCCAGTTTCAAATAAATAGGTTGTTGCCTTGTGAATAAGCATGGGAATTGCTTTTTCTTCTATGCTTTTGTAGTGCAGTATGTTTAACAGACGCAATTGAACATTGCTGCTTTTTTACATGAACTGATACTTTTCTTTGTTTCACAAAATATCAAATAGTAGGTTTCATGTTCAATGAATGTTCTTCTGGTATTCCTGAACATCCAAGGTCTCTTACATTGCATTTTGTTTCAAAAGCATTCAAGCAGTTGTTTTATTGACTGCTCTTGTCTGCAGTAACATAGAATGAAGCTGTTTAAATATCTCTTACATGTTTGAATATCTCTTACCAACTCCTTATCTGAATCTAGTGAAACACCTTTTATATGTACTTAAAAAAGGGAATTGAATTTTAGCTTGGTGTTACTAAAAAAAGTTGGCAAATTTCCTTCTATTTGAGCTGCATTTATAAGAACTGTTTACATTTTTAAATATTTAAGTTGGGTTTGAATTAAATGTGCCCAGAATCATAATTATTACACTGTCTCCAAATTTCCAACATGAACATACATATTACTTACTTAGCAACTGGTGTTTAAATTGCCTCAATGTCGATCATAATTTAAGAATACTTAAGTTTGGGCTGTTTTTGTTTGCAACACTTGCACACCCCCAACAAAAAAAAGACGTATATAAGAACCCCAAGGCTAGATAAACAATGTACTTGTTAGACTGTCATTTGTTAAAGTAGTAAATGACAGAAGCTTGATAGACAAATAGTTCAACTGTTTTGATCTAGATTGTTAAATATTGGGTTGCTTTTATGATTGTTTTGCGAAATATTAGTTTTTCAATTTTTTAGATGCCTTAATTTTTTACATAGAAGTATCAACTGCATGTTCCATTCTGTACGTAGTAATATTCATACATGATTACAGAAAAAGCTTTAAGTATGAAGTTACATCACATTGACACCTTGTTTTTTAGGCCAAATATACATTTTTGTATTTCCTTGGATCTGGATGCGGTCTAACATATTTCATATTGTTGCTGTGGATGGCTGCTTGAAATAATTTTATGCTTTGTTCTGTGTACTTTTTCTGGAATTTATTATTTTCTGCGCTGTTAAACTGCTTGCAAAAGGCTTGCATATTGCATTTGGATGTCAGTCAGAACAGCAATGTATTTAGAATACAGCTTTACACCCCTCTCTCCTGCATCATTTGCCACTTTAAAGTTTTTACAAATTCTTTGTTAAAACAAATCTTAAAAGAGATGAATCACTGTTTCCTCATTCAAATACCATCATGCCTTGTAGGTTGTTGGTTGCTGCATCACTAGCTTAAAATCAATAAAGCGCTACACCAATATATACTGGATTTTAACCATGCAGAACATAAAATTAAGCTAAAATGCATTACAAGTTTTTGCATCAGGTTAATGAGGATAAAATTCTTAAGAGAGTCCAACTTGCAAGTCAAAATGTATTAATTATTTTTTAACTACTTATTTTTTTATTTTTGAAATTGGGTTAACCAGTAGCTATAACTGCAATGCTTTAACTGTGTCTTCCAAATGTTGCTGCAACAATTCTCACCCCAATGTGGGCCTTAAACTTTGGGGGATTTTGGCAATTTTTGTTTTGAATCTTCATATATTTTAAGAAGATAAACATTTGTTGGGGTGCTAAACATTTTGTTGAAGGCATTTGTTGATCAAAAAACGACTTCTGAAGGTTTTTTACTCATAGTAGTATTAGAAGTCTTAAAAATGTGCTTGTTTAAAAAAGTGGCTAACAGGCTGGCCCTGATCAACCAACTGATTTTGACTATCACTATGTTACTTTTTACTGTTAGGCACTTTTAGCCTGCAAACAGCACAACAGATGTGTTTTATACATTCTATTTTTTTACTTTCACAGTTTATTCAGCTTGGAAAAACAATCAAAAAACATAAATCGCCCTCATGAGATACCAATATTGTGTGTAATATTTTTTCTTAGAATATAGCGGAATCGTTTGAACGCAAAATTTTATGGAGCTTTGAAGATTTGGAAATGCTGCTTGGGACAAACATGCCAATATTTGGTGATGGAAAATATCCAGCAGTCAGTTTAAGATTACAGTATGTGTCAATTTTATTGTATTTAGATGATGTACATAAGAAAATACACAAGTGTTCCTATTTTTGCCTATATGTTGAAATAAATAACAATAGGGAGAAAATTCTCAGTTGCGCAGCTTATATTAAACTAAAAAACTGATTGTACGTTTGATGTCTAGACTCTAGAGCAGTGTTTCTTAACCTTTTTTCAACCTACCTCCCTTAGTATTTGTCCTGTGCCTTGTGACCCCTCAGATATCACATAATTATGTATCATACTAAAAGAAAATCGGCATTTTGGGGTTACATATCATTGCAATAACATAAAAATACCAAAGTTGACTCTTAATAACAGGAAGCGCGAAAAAATTGCATTTATTTGGTTTGAATTAAACTTTAATCTGGAAGACACACAAAAAATTGCTTGTGCTTCATATATTGGTTTTCATCAAGCTGATTTTGACAAACACTTTGTGAAGGCATTGATTCCACAGTTAAAAGGCTGCACAGAAATCATGTCAAAATGTTGCCCGAATTGCAAAAATACACATTGCGTTAATCGACTTTCACAAGCCGGATGACACTACGAATTCGTGCAAAAAAACTCTAATTTTTTGTGATATATGAATGAATGCAAGGCGCAAAATTTTATTACAGTTTTGTTGTTAAAATTTGCAAAAACACAGTTTGTGGAGAGGGTGGCATCATGCCCAACCCCTTTGCACAATTTAGTTCTCCACCGACCTTATCATGACTAAACACAGACCAAATCGGCCATTATAAGTAGCAAATATTGTCCAAAAAAGAGAAATTATTAACACATTGTAACCCAAATGCTAGCAAATCGCAAAATTATAATTTATCTTCTCCACATGTGTATTTTGATTTAAATCAGTGGTCTCCAACCTGTGGTTGGCGACCCCAAGTATATAAACGTGCCTGAGTAAATAGCAAAGATAAGCTTTTTTTTTTACATAAAATAGGTGTTTTTAGCTCTTAAGAGCTGCTGTAGGTTACAAAGATTTCAGCAAATAAATATTTACTTTTGTACTTTGATGCTATTTACCTTTCCGACTCTGTCTAACTCCCCTTTTCACTTTCAACCACATGTCTTTGTTAAACGAAATTTAGCACATTAAAAACGAAACACCGTAAATCGCTTGGTTAAGCATAAAATGCGGTTATGCCAAGTGGAGCCAGGCGCAACCACAACACTAAATGCAATTTACAGTTGAAATAAATTGTTTTTTTTTGTGTTCGTTTGTGTGCTAAATTCAAATGTATTTGTTTAGGTTGACTGATAAGCAAATGTGTATTCGACAATTGACAACGCTAAGTCAAACCTTCTTTCTTTTTTTCTCGCTAAGAAACGTCGAGTTATACGCAGTATGTTCCTCGCTATTCGGTCTCTGCGCTAATATCCGATGTTGGTGTAACATCGACATTTGTTTAACTGAAGCAGATTCTTAAAAGGAGGTATAATGGTGACTGTCGTGTGCGTTTCAAAGTCTCCATTTTTAAGTAATAATGGTTAACGCAAAATTATGCTCTTTAAGCATACTCTAAGACCACGTGCTAAGTGTGCAATGGACACAACTTATTTCCCCTCAACCGCAGCTTGTAATTTAGCTGACTTGGCACGCAGCTCGGCGCAGATGTTGCCCTAATCGTGGCATAATAACACCCGAAAAAAACGATCTTTGTTTAGCATTGCAGGTGGTGGGTGAAAGACGTGCTTGTAATTTAGCGCTAGTTCCGTTCCTGGAACTTGAAAACTGCGCTGCTGATAGTCAAATTATGTGTAATTTTACCACAATTAATCACACATGAAGTTAACGATTGCACACCGTGGTTTCGCAGCTGGCGCCTGGCAGGATTGTAGACGACGCACGTGTTTGCTTTTGCTGGACGTATTTGGCTGTTTCTGATTAGTTTTTTTTATCCGGGCTTGCAATAACCATTCTATGACGTCATACTGTCACTGTTTTATGACATCATTATTCATTAACGTCAGACGAAAAATAGGGAAATTCCTTAAGTGAAAAATTCAATGTAAATTCTGATTTTATTTTGTTTAAATTGGGGTCGCTTATTGAAAAGGTTGGAGACCACTGATCTAAACCACAGGACAGCATGAAAGCAAAATTAACAACAAACACAAAATAATGCCAATAAAACCATTATAAAAAATGTCATATTTGAGTAGAGCTTGCGCCCCCTGAAAATTAATTGGCGCCCCCTCGGTTGAGAACCACTGCTCTAGAGGCTTTTACTGTTACAATAACATGGGTACACACTTTTTACTTTTATCACATACTTTATTACAGTTATTCATGAACATCTCTATGTAATAGACTTCTGTCACATGCCTTAATTTTATATTGATTGACCTTCATATTTTATACTAATTCTTCTCATGCACTGCTCATTGAGTATTGTAATATCTCCAGGGTTGCCACTAGGGATGTTCAAAGCAGAATATTGATCCTTAGATTCGTATTCATATCCAATACTGCTGTTTATTTCGGGTAATTGGAACCAATATAATTTGATGTTTCACTGCTCATGTTTGCGCCTAATTGTACATACGCGAGTGGCGAAACATTTATAGTGCCTGCTTTAAATGTAGCCTTGTAGTTCAGTGTCAGCGATTTTTATCGTAATACAAGCAGTTATGACTTTTTTTTTAAAAACACCCCTTTACTATAAGGCTGTTTAAATCTGTCTGGTAAGAATTGGTTATGAACTTTAGTTTTGTTCTTATTAACCCCATTCAATCTTCAATCAGAGACAATTCAAGACTTTCATGAGGAGGAAGTGAAACATGCATTGGGGCATTCTGTGGTATAGGTCTACTTGCTAAATCTAAGAGCTTATGTCCAATTTAATGATATCTGAAGTGATTCATTGGTTGTCGTTGGTTACTCTAATTCGATAAAGATATCTAACAGCATTACTGATTAAAATCTGGCATTACCGAACATTTATTCATTTTGATTTTTTCTGCTATAGTACGAGAACTTACAACATATATACTCAGCTTAGATGCTGTTTTTACATCTGGAAATTAACTACTTAAATACAAAAATCATTGTTAAAAGAACTTTTCTATATTGTTTTTTAGAGATATCAGTAAAAAACAGAAAATTGTCAACATTACAGTAAGGCAAATTTTAACACCTGTTCTGCGAAGACAGGGTGTTTATTGTGGAATTATTTGCCTGCATTTATAGCCTAATAATTCCTTACAATATGTCAATGTTTTTTGTTCATTTATGATTTTTATGTTGATGCAGTCATATTTTGTTACAGCAATAATTTTTTTTTTAATGTGTAAGTCTGTTTTTTGTATATTTTTTAGATTAGTAAAAAACTGATGTGAATAATTTCTTAAAAATTAGCTAAATTGACCTGCATTGTACAAATCTTATTAAAAAACTTAATGAGTTCAACTTTTGGTGTATAATTAGGTTTATGCTTAAAATGTAAATAAGAATTGTGTTTAACAGTGATTTCAAGAAACCAATCAATATCTTGACTGGTTTGGATTATTGGTTGGATAATTTGATATGCAATGTGCCAGAATTGGTGATGTGCTTCCATGTAAATGGTATTGTGCAAAATTATGAAGTAATTAAAACTGAGGATATTCCAAAGATGAGCAATTCAAAGTAAGTGTTGCAAAGAATTGTTAAATATGGGTGGGTGAAGTTAATAAATATTTGTCCCAAATAATGGTAATACATTCACCTTTTGATGTAGATTGTGAAATGTTTGTTGTAACAACAATATAATTGGGTATTGCAGGGTAGCTGTCATAATTTTATATGTTGATGATAATAAATAACAGACTTCCTAAGATAGCATTAAATGGTACTACTACAATATAATTTGGTTTTGCAGGTATTGTCTTTTTTGGTAAATATCGTTGTTGTAATGACTTCATTCAATTACTTGACTAAGGTGCACTCAAATCACGTTTTTTAAATGACTTGACTCGGCTTGACTGAAGTCTTTTGTACGATTAACCTAGGTTATAATAAGGTGTTTTTAGTGAGCAGTTTTTGTATAAAATTGGGTTATTTGTCTTAATCTTGCACATAAAATAATTCGCTTGTTATGTGTTGCGTTTTTGTTATATATTAGAGAAGTTATAGTTTTAATTGTTCTGTTTTATTTTTATAACACAACACTGGTTAATATAACTAGAAAATATCCCATTTCTGGCAACATTTTCCATTTGCATATTCCTATAGATTTCTTACGCCTCTACTCCATTTTTTTCTTTTCGCTTTATTTTTTTGTACGGTTGGTGGGTTGCCGCGTCTCTTGACCTGTGTTTGTAATTTTAGACGGGGGTTCTACATGTTGGATGTTACTACATTTTTATATTTTTTATGTTTTATTTGTTTTATATTACTTTGTTTTATTCATCTTTTAATGTATCTGACTAATACCTGTACTGTTGCGTTGGTTTATTCAAATATATTCACAATTCCTTTGCTGGCGAAATATATATATGTATATCTTTTAAGATGTTTTGATAGTGTCTGACCTAAATTCCCAACTTTTCTAAAGTACTCTGCTATGATGGAACCTTCATATTTATTTTGCATCTGTAGCGTTGAGTTTGTACTAGAATCTTGCCAGCCTTCTGGTGAAAAGCACTGCCAGGCAAGGTAAAACTACAAGCACACAACAATTCTGTGATTGAATTTTACTACTTTCGAAAACAAAAAACAGTCTATATGCCTAACTCTGCCTGTTTTCAACTAAGCATCGTACTTCACACTTCCATAATGTTTTCAGTATTGCACAACAAAATTTATTTTCGCCATCTGTAGTGTGGAATGTTCCTACATATACATGTTTTTAAAAAATATATCAGATTGAATATAAATATTTAAGAAATTATTTTTTTTTAAAACATATAATTTTTTGCACCAATTTTTTTCCCGTTTCATGCTGATCCTTAAGCCACCATTCTCTCGCCAATGCAGGTGCAATCCCATTTAAAGCGCTTATGATACACGCTTACGCAAACACAAAAAAATACACTGAAGTATAAAAGCAGGTTGGCAAGTGTATAATTGATTGGGCAATTTTTTGATTTAATTTAATATCACCTAGAGATTGACTGATATAACATTTTGATTGTTGTAAAACTATGTGTGTATTATGGATGTTTTATTTTTATCTAAAATCCAGGTTTAATCCTCAAGTGATCAAAGACATTGCACAAAATGTTTTGTCATTCTTAAAGTCCAATTGCACCAAAGAAGGACATACTTACTGGCTTTTTAAGGTATTTACTTGTAATTTACTATTTATCTGACATTGTTGTTCCTATTTATTTTAAAACGTTTCGTTTAAGGGAAGTAATGAGGATGTTGTTAAATTATATGATCTCACCACAACAACGTTATGTGATCATGACAAAATAGTTTGTGACAATGAATGCCACAATAGATACAATCCTTTTACCATTCCAGTTGCTTCCCTGATGTATAAAATGGCACTTAACATGCTGCAACAGGTATGTTTATTTTTTAGTTCAATTTACAGTATGTAGATTTAATTGTTGTGTAAACTATGGTTGTTTTCTTAGGATTTTACATGTAAAACTTCTTACAGGCACTTTTTCAAGTACTACCAACAGGTGTGCCAGGGCGGTGTTTCCCAATGTATGGGGCGCAACTCAAAGTTGGGTTGCCCCAAATTATTTTGGGTCGCTTGTCATGATACAAAAGAGTTTTTGAAAATTATAGACAAAGTTGAAACAAAAGATTAATATTATAAAAATTGTAAGCTTCATACTTCTCATACCGTATTATTACCTCCCAGTTGCAGTTTGTATACCAAAAGTTTTACTTTTTTTAATTAAAAGTAAATCAGCTTCAACAAGTGTAGATTGTGAAGTAATTGCATATAGGTAATACACTAAGACAAAAGAAAGTGTTTTACATGAGGTTTTCCAAACAGAAATAGCGTATCTCATGTCAATCACATATTCTCCTTCCTAACAATAGAAATTAAGTTCAACAGATGTCACACATCAAGTCAAAACGTACTGAATGTGGATGGATTTCCTATTTTCCCACATCGAATGCTAACTTATCATGCTATTTTCCCACATCGAATGCTAACTTATCATGTTGGCATTTTAAGTCCAAATTAAGCCTTTTTTTCTAGCAACATTTCTTCATTACTGGCATGTAAAATGTTATACTTTTGTCACCGTTAATGTGCAAAAAATGGTACTGACCCTAATTAAGTAGGGTTTGCATACTCTTATTGATTTTTCACACCTCTTCTCCATTTTGTTTCATTTAATCAAAACGAACTGAATGTAGCTTGATTTACTACTTTCCACACTGCATGCCAACTTATTACATTGGCATTATATGTCCAAATTGATCCCTTTTTACTTCTCTGTGCGCTTTGGCATTTCGTAAAGCCTAGGACTGCCTAAGAGTCCCGTAAATACTGAGGAAAGCCTAATATTTGTACCAATGCGGCAATTAACAAGGATAGGTTTTGTGCGTTATTAATTCAATAAAGGCTTTATAAAATTTTTTCGCATGTTGTATTTGTGGTCTATTATTACGATTTGTCTTCAACTCAGTTTCACGACACATATAATAACAATGGAGTTATTTCACAAAACTTTTCACCACATGGCTTAAGCAGTGACGGATCCAGGAGGAAACTTAGGCCATGCTTGCCAAACTATTTTTGTAGTGAATGGCTCCCAACTAGTTTGCCAAACATCCATGTCTGGTTAATATCTCTTTTGCCATGCACGAGCCCTGAATCCTGAAGAAAATTTTTACTTCATTTTATTTGCACATTTTTACACAAGTTTGACAAATAAAATTTTGTAAGTTTACTTGTTTTATGACATAAATTTTATAATGCTTTCTCTCAAAATATTTAACCCCTCAACAAAAGTCCTGGGTGGATTCCTCAGTGTATCATATTATGTATGCCGTTATTGTTGGTCATTACTTCTAAAGGACAAGGTCGCAATTTAAGTCCAATTTATTTCTTGTATTCAGAACTGAAAGTAAAAAGTGAAAAAATGTCGAAATCTTTTCATGTTTGTGCTGTGCATAAAAACAAAAATTTTTATAATGCACGTCAACTCAACAAGGCCAAATAGCTATGCATGTTAAAAAGTGTTCAAAAAGTGAAGATTAATATATATTTTTATAAAGTATTGCTTGTTATGACTGTTTCCTTCTGCCTGTTTAGTGTACAGACCCATGGTTGCAAGAAAGTATTCTTTAATGTCTTTAAAAAAAACATATATTTCCTATAGTCTTTGAATCATTCAAATTTATTTTAGGTACAGATTTAAATTGCCTCTCGTGTTCAAAACACCTATTATGATATAATGTTAGGTCTGTAAAAACCAAAAAAAACTTTTAAGAGTCCTTGAATGATTTTAAAAAGTGTGTGGCAACTTGAAACACCCGTTTAAAATTATTAAGCTTTTTCTATTTAAAAAAAATTTCCATGTGTTTTTTATGTTGATCAGTTTGTTCACATTTTTAAGGAAAATGGTTGGACCTATTCACAAGAAACTATATTAAAGCTACTAAATAATTGTGTTGAATTGTTGGAGACAAGAGTTGAAGCAGCTCCAGTAATGCTAATAGGAGTTTTATGTCTTCTCTCAACCTTGCACTTATCTAGCATGCAGATCTATAGAGGTAACCTTATTTGTCTGTTTCATAGCAAATGTTTTTTATGAAATTTAGAGTCGTTTAATATGTGTCAAGATAAAAAATCAAATAGGAAATGCTGCTTTTTACCAAGTTTTTTTTAATATGCATTTTTTATAACACAAGAGTGTTTTAGGCAGGGTTACGAAGTCGGTTAAGTAAGACTTACAAATCCTGAGTCCAACTCTGGCCAATTTGAAAATATTTCATGCAACAGTTGACTACCTTACCAATTTCAAATTATGTTGTGCGCCTGTCGGCCTACGGACTCTAGTTATTATACTGAGTCTTATTCAAGTCCTAAGTCGAAATCTGTTGAGACTCCAATCTGTGGTCCTGTTGTAAGCAAGCCCATTTATACTTTAACCCACCACTTTTTAAAAAAATTACTTTATAATTTTACTATTAAAAAACCTTTTAACTTTTATTAGGCAATTAAACTAACATTTCTGCCTTTTTTAAATTATTGACCACATGTTTATTACAGATTTTTATGATCAAGAACATTCTGTTGCAGTTGAATTTGCTGCAAAAGAACCACCAATTGTTTCAACTGGTAAGCTTATAGTATTTGATTTGTCTGTAGTGCAAAAATATTGAGATGTATATAAATTTTAATATGCTACTTTCTTTGGGTTTGAATCTCTAGAAGTATGTTAATAATTAGTTGAAATGCGTCTATTTCAGTTCTCTTCAACCGGGTATTCCGGATCAAAGCTAGGGTACAGCAGTAGTGACAGCTAAACAAAAGATACACAGATTTGGTCTGTATTACAGTATGACAGAATTTTTTTTATTCTTATGACTTTTTTTTAATGTTGTCAGGCAGGTGTGACATCCAGACCTATGTGAGTTTTAGGCAAGATGTAAGCTCAGAATATCACTTTACCGAACATTTTAAGCAGTGTCAGTTACCTTACTGGCCAATGCCAGTAGTCAAAGCTAATTTTTCATACCCATTTTTTCATATTGAAAGATGCTGCAGATAAAAAATGAAACAGATAAGATAAAAAAAATGAAACACTTATCATTCATCATCAATCACACAGGATGTACAGCAACTCATCCTTTAAGTCTTTGAAAGGCATTGTTCACAAACTGAAAAATGTTAACTTTTTCCATTTAGTTTTTTAACCTTCCATTTACTTATTAACCTAGGTTTTGTAAAAAGCCTTTCAAGAGATAGTGTATCATGTTCCTTTACCATAAACCTTGTTTCACCAAGTGTGGAGGGTATTCACCAATAATAAGGACCTAATCTTTCAATACATCTTACCAAGTGATAAACTTCTGCATTGTGCTTTACTAAACAATGTTGTGTTAATTGTACCTTACTTCAAGAAAATATATTCTTTGTTTAATATGTTAATGCAAAATATATCCTATTTTGCACCACATCTTAAATAACAAAGCAATCATCATTAACATGGCATAATATTTAATAAATCATTGTCCATTGACCAAGGTTGTTAAACTTTTAGAACATTTTTAAAAGGTTTCAGACCTTTTTCCATTAAAAATTCTGTTTTTATTTTATGCGCAGATGCCCAAAGTGTGTCAACCAATAATTCTCCACTGCATAACACATAACAGTGTTTAAGCATTTATAGCCTAAAATTAGAAAAAAAAGTTCAGGGAGGAAACATATTTTTTGTTGCCTATAAAAGTTATTTTTCAACCTACTAGCTTGATCCATTGTTTTTAAAACTGTTTGGAGCAATGATAGATTATTTAATCTAACTAATATGAATAACACTAACCCACAAAAAAATGCCAAAAATACTTTAACGGTTTATTTACATCCGTGTAAAAAAGTATGATATTTCCAAAATTTTAAACAAATAATTTGCTTAGCTGAACACTGATGCAAGCTCTTTATGTTGTACTGTACAAGTTTAGCTTTGAAAAGCATTTCATTTCCTCAGCTTTCGGTAAACTGTGCACTATAAGGCAGTAAACCAAATAAACAGAGCCAATTCATAAAAATAAACAAGCCAATTTTTGATGTGAAAACTGCCGTTTTATTTTCAGCTTCATACAAACAGGTGTTTTTTGGCTTTTTTGTAGGTTGTTTCATTTTTATCTCTTTTTGTTGTTGTTTAACTGTGTATGTGTTGTTGCATTTCCTGATGAAGGCATCCTGCATACATAGCCGAAACATTGAATAAATAAATTAGAATTGCTTAAAAGCGCTTCTTTTTAATGATTATATTTGGAAATGCTTGAAAAACCTTACACTTTAAATATGCTAAAACTGTATTTGTATATTACAGTCAGCAAGTGTCGCCTGGATCCACCTGTAACCACTTCTAAAAGCAGTGATCTAGCTTTTGAAAGAAGTGAACCTGAACAACCTACGCACAAAAGGTTTTACAGACAAGTTTTACTTTATGCTTTAAAGGGACTTAAGGTTTTAAAGCAGTTAACAGGTAGGAATTAATAAATTTTTGTTTTTTTGTAAGCCACCTGAAAACTATATTCCTCTTTAAAAAATTATAAAAATCTTCCGTTAAAATAAAGTATGTGCTTTAAAATAGCTTACTGTTAATAGACATCATGCTTACGTGTTTCTGTCAAACTTGCCCTTTTAACAGTTTTTCTAAGACTTTCTTTGTTACAGTAATCCAATTAATTAGATGTTCTCATTACCAAAAAAAATATAAAACTAAAATTTAGAAAACAAACATTGTTAATAATAACAACAGCAAAATAAATAAGGGTTGCTACGGGGACAAAATATTTTTCTAATATCAGCAAAATGAAAAGACATAGCAATGTATTATGATATAACATGATTTTCAAGATAAATAATGTGCAATTTACAACAATTACTCCACTTTTGGTAGTGGTACATAATTTGCATGAGTTAAGGTAAACAACCATTTGTAATTTGTTATCAGTCGAACATTTTAACCTTAACTATACAATACAGTTTTGTTGTCAGTAAATTAGTTTGGTTAATCATATGTTTGTTTGCTCTTTCTCTTTTGAAGGCATAAGAAAAAATATTTCAAGAGATTTGGAAGCCTACCTATGGACAAAGCAACTGCACCTAACCAAGACACTGCTGATGGCATACTTTTCCAAAACAAAATTGTTTCTAGATTCAGATTTTTCATCTACTATAAAATATGTCAGACTTGCTCTTCATTGCTATGGTAATTTTTAATAGTCAATAAAATAAGGTTAAACATTTATTTATCATTACTTTCAAAAACAAACTTTTTACAGTTGTTGCTTTTTATATTCACTTTTTTATGAATGATTAATTTCAATGTACCAGTGTTAGGGTTGTTCAGGTTATAAATATTTCAAAAATCCACGATTGTTGAACTGTTTCCCATGGTTTGCACCTTGAAAACTGTGTGGCAAATATGATTAGTGAAAAACGACTAATATTTTTGTATCCCCTAATCTGAAAATTTTGTTGTTAAATCAACAATGGGATGCCCTGGTTTGATATTTGCAAATTTTTCTATAGTGAGGGCAAATGTAGGCGAAAGGAAGACTTGTTGAAGGCTAACAAGATATGGTACACCTCAAAGGCAATTATTTTTAACCGCGGGCGGCATGAGAAACTTGAAATGTTGTGGCGTGCCGGGTCAAAATAGGATCTCAAATACACACAATATGCTGTCATACTCTGACCCTATGAAACAAATAAGCTAATGAACTTCTATTTACATTAGAGAGTTGTGCGCAGATGGGCAATTAAAGTCGAATTTTTAAAAAAAGGAAAAATTGCATCTACAGGCTATATATCTTAAAATGCAAACTTTAAATTAGATAAAGAGGGGAATGTCACATATTGAGAACAGATAAAAAATGTACATTGCTTGATATATTGGCGTTTGTCAAGTTATGGGGCACGTTCACTTAAAATTAAGGTTAAAATCTGTAAATATTTTGCACACCAAAAACTTGCATGTTTTTTTGCCTTTGAGGCCTAAGTTTTCCGATATGTTACTTGCGGTACAATGGCCATATTGCAAAGACGGTACAAATCAATAGAAAAACACAACCTGGAATTAAATAAATTGGGTTGACAAAATGAATCAGTTTAGAAAACGGACTTATTTTAATCATTTTTAAAGACTGAATACATTCGACCAAAGCCCAAAAAATATTTAGATATTAAGCTAAGTTTGTTAAATTTTCGTAAGAGAAAAAGTTACAGTGCAGAGATGCTTTTTTTCTCTAACGAAGCCAAAAAGTCGCATGAAACTAACTAGAAAGACAGAAGAGAAGCGCAAAAACAATGACCATTTTAGTATCTAAAACAGGCTAAAAATAGAGTTTGGTGAGGTCAAGACTAGATCCGCCCCCGTAAAGAGTGAACAACCAAACATGTAGAAACTCCCCCTTGTTTTCACTAAGATTATGTATTTTAAGAAAAATAAGGCCCGGGCCGCAGTAAATCGCTTGCCGGGCCTGACCTGCCAGCCATATGTTGCCCAAGTCTGCCTTAAAAGAATGCATGCTGAGAAATCAGTATTTTATTTCTTTTAGCTGTGTGCGGCTTCACCTTGCATTCACTAAATTATACTCATTCACTAAATTATACTAAGAATAGTAAATCTGACCATATCGAGATTGTTAAGCATCAGCCACTAGAACAGTGGTTCTTAACCTTTGGCAACCTGTCGAACCCCTATGTTAATTTGCCAGCGTTGGCGAACCCCAAATTTTGGCACAGTATTCGTTTCCTCTCTTCTAGCAGCTGAAACTGGGCAAAATCAATTTATAAACTTGCATTTATAGAGGTTAAATTGGGCAAACTTTTAATTTATAACGTACCATGACACTGACTGATTTTTGTTCGGAGCGGTGCGCTTCTCAAGCTTTTATTAATGAATTTTTGAACTTTTATCGTCGGCATTATGTGTTTTGTTGGAGGGCCAGATTCTGTTGTTAATACACATACAAACCATGACACCTTGGCGCATAAAAGAGATTCGAATTTAGTTTGAAATAACAGCATTTATGCTACACAGGACGTCCTCGCCGAACCCTCGAAACATCTTCGTCGAACCCCAAGGGTTCAATCAAACCCTGGTTAAGAACCACTGCACTAGAAGGACGTGACTTCGGTCTTTTAACAACATTTTTCAAAAAATAAGTTTAATAAGTCGCAGCAGGATTTAATAAAAAACGGTTGTAAATGATTCTGAGAAAAACAAAATAAAACATTGCACACGACAGGCTAACCTTTTACATGTCTTTAAAGAGCAATAGTAATTGTATTAGGATTTGGACATCAAATATTGTGTCTCACTTTATTAACTTGATTATAGTTAAAGGTGGGCAATATAAACTACTATGCAACGGAAATTCTAGTGAGCTTTAATAGATTGTCAATCGGTTTAAAGAAAAAAAAAATTGTTTGGTGTTGGATCTGAACATATTTCAATAGTATTTTATTGTCTTTAAATAAATATGCCGCTGGCCGGTAGAGTTAACCCTTTGTTGAATTTGGGACTTAAGTAAAACCTCATAAAGCTACCATAACACGGTTAACACTCAAGTTGGATATGCATGTACCCAGTACCAAATTTTAAAACTGAGAAGGCGTCAAACTGTAAATTGTAAAGCTAAAATAGATGGTGGAAATATTTCCTCCACATGTTATGATGAATGAATTATATAGTACCCCTATTGTAAATTGCTGTATATCCACCCTGTGTTACGTAATTGGGTTGAACACATACATTTTTTGGTTGGAGTCTGACTCCTGTTACTTTCAACTGATTATGCCCTGACCCCAAGGGTTCACTAAACTATTTTCATAAAGGGACAGATAACTAAGGACTGACAATCATGCCCGGAATACTGTAAGGATTGACAAATGTGGCCGGTAATTTTTTTTAATTGTTTATCAAAAAAAAACTTTAGTCAGCTTTATAAGCTTAAATTGTCAGTTTAAAATATCATTGAAATTTTGGTTTAAAATATCCCTGGCAAAAGTGTTTGATGTGGCTTTTTTGGTGGACATTTGCAATTTTCACATTTCCTATTTCAAAATTTGCTCTGCCTGTATTAGGTTTTTGCCATTCATTCTGTTTACTCAGCAATTTTGTAACTAGAAAAGAGAACTTTTTTGCAGTTATGTTAAAGTTAAAAACAGAGTTTGTTGTAGGAGTGGTGTCCAACCCAATTGCACAACTCAGATCACATGTGCACAATATGCAACTACATCATATTGTTCTGATTAAACTTGGCCCAAAACAGTCATAAAAACAAGCAATTATAGTCCAAAAACCAAGAAATTATTATAAATTAGTAGCAAAGCTCGCAAATTGCATAACCACATTTAAACTATTTCTTCAGTTACTTAACTAGACCTGTGTAATTTACATGTAAAGCATAGGACATCATAGAAACAAAATGAACACGGAACAAAACTATTAAAATCACTACAAAAAGTTAAATATTATAGTAGAGCTGGCGCCCCCCGGTTAGGAACCATTGATTTAGATGAATTTTTAAGTTATGATTGAAGTATTTATTATGCATGTTTGTTATTTTAGAGTGTTTGGATGTAATGCTAGCAACAAAGATCGATTTTGAAGTCAACAATATATTTAAAACGGAGGAGTCAACTGTGATAGGTTTGTTTTTATTTTGTAATGCATAACATCTACCGGTTTTAATAATGTTGTAGAATTTGAACCACACAATGTTTTTGTTCAAACTAATACTCTTTATATTATGTATATTTTGTCTTGCTGGTTTAGCGATAGCATGATAGAAAGCAAGTTCAATCTGAAATTACATTCAAAATCTACAATTTAAACATAAAAGAAGAATAAAATTTTGTCCAAAACTGACTCATTTCACTCATTTTACTTAATTTACTCATAGTTTTTCATTTTAACTTAAAATATGCAATTTTTTAGTGCAATTTCCGATTTATATTCACTTTATTTTCGTCTTTTGTTTCAAAACATTACATTTAAAAGTTGTTTCTACAAAAGATTCAGCCTGAATCATGTTAACATTAATCCATTTTAAATCTTCATGTTCAATAAAACAACACTTGTTAATATATTTAAGACCTCGTAAAAATCATACACAGAAGTTTGTTGAAAAAGCTACTATTGCCATTCAATTAAGTCCTGTTTCTGTCTATTCAACTTTTGATTGGTTTTTCAGGTTTTTGATACACTTTAAAATGATTAAATTTGACTGCTATATTTTGTTGTGTGGCCCTTTAACACCAGTTGCAAGATTCCACACCTAGTGCTTCAATTTAAGCACTTGAAAAACATTTATTATTAATAGTTTTTCAGGCCAGCGACCAACGATTTGAATCTGAAGCTAACAGTTTTGTTCACTTCTCTTTGCTTCTAAATCTACCCTGAAATTTATATTTCTGAGAATCATGTTTTTCTATTTATTGAAAGTAATGTCTTAACTGGAGTCAATTGCTAAAGTTAAAAAATAATTTAGGAAAGATTTAGTAACAAAAAAATAGTTTTGATCAGTGGAATTAAAATAAATAAGTTTAGTTATATAAAAATATTTTCCGTTAGTAGAATTATTCTGTAATAATGATTTCATGCTATAACGTTAAGACAATAATATGTTATTCATAGTGCAAAATATTGAAAAACCCAAATTGCGGGATAGTCCCTAATCTGTAGATGCCATGTATTATGGAGGGATATTTATGTAATGTTTAGAAACCTTTGTTTTCTTTGCATTTTTTAAATTGCAACGCAACACATCATTCTGTGGCTTCATGCATCCAGAGTTGAGACCCAACAATAAATGTGATCATTTTACTGTATACAAAATGTACACCAAATAAATTTTGAATTTGATTTCAGATAGATTTATGGAAAATATGTTGCCAATAAAGTTTGAAATATTATTTCCTAAGTTACTTGTTATTTGTGGAGATCTTCAACTATCGCAGCTACATTCTCTTCCTTGTACAAGTTTATTTGTATTTTCTGATGATGACATTGAATTGATGCAACTTCTGGGAAAACCTTTAAATCCTGCTGGTAAAAATGTTTTCTAAACTAGCAATTTTAAATACTAAATTAGGCACTTCCTCCTGTAGCCATTTTGAGTCCTGACAAAATCTGAATACCGAAGCTAAATATGGAGTGATGATAAATCAATTTGCTAAAAAAATTACAACTTTGGCTTAATTAAAGAAATAACAAATTGTGCCCGTAACTAACCACAAAATTTACGTCTAGCCCTTCAAACAGAATTTAAAGCATTAGTCATCTTAACTATTTTTGATAAACACCTTCTTTGATGTGTGTTTCTAATGATTTATGTCAAGAAAATAATTTTTGTCAAGTGAAACTAGGATGCCAGTTAACGTTTCTTGTTTTCATCCAGTTTCATTGTTTAGCTGTATTTATCCAATGTTTAAGTTACCTATTTTAAATAGTGTTATATAATATTTGTCACGAAATACTTTCTTTGCAGCAACAACGAAGTATAGCAATTTGTGCAAAGCAAGTGATTGCAGTGAAGAAACACTTAAAATATCCAAAGAGTGTTATGAAATGGCTTTACAAGCTGTAAACCAATTGCTCCAAAGTAATGTAAGCAAAAAATCTCAGTTAAAAACTAAAGACAAGAGTTCCGGATTGCAAAATGACCTAAATGATTCACTTTATAAAGGGCTGCAAATTTCTGTTACAAGAAAGTTAGGTCATATTTGCAATGAACAAGGTGCTTTTGCTTTATCGAAAGCCATTGAGGTCATTACACATAAAAGCAATGGTTAGTGTAATAGTTGGCGGTACCTATTATGTAAATTTGTGGTTCATTTAACTGTTTTTATGTAGACTTCAAGTCCTTGTGGAAATCTTGCTATGCAAATTTGAAACACGCACAAACTCTCTTTGTTGCTGTTTCAGACATAACTAATGAGGTGAAGTACATTAATTCTTGTATAAATCTTATGTTGTTCACAAATTTGTTAACTTGTGAAATTATTGATTGGAAAAGCGTAGTGATAACCAAAAGTATTTTAGGCATTGGTTCTTTCTAATATTGGAAAATTAATGAGAGTGAGTGCACAATCTGTAGCACAGGAAAACAACAATGTATTTACTGACAATGAACATCAACTTTACGAAAATGCAATTGATCACTACAACAAAGTATGGGTTAATGATTTTTTGCACTTGTTGTTTGTGTTGTGGTATATAAGTGTCTCTCAACCCATCTGCTAAAGAATTACAGTAAAAATACTATTATTTGTTAAATAAGTCGTTTTATTATACTTGTTCTTTGTGAAGCTACCATTTAATAAGTGTTTGACTTAATACCAGTCACACAAGGCATGACTAGACCAGGAAATTTAGGTGAAAAAGGCTTAAACCTCAAACTAATTGCAACAATTTTTTATATTTATCACGGAAAAGGTGCCAAGAACTTTCAAACACTGTCACTGCAAAAACTGCGCGTCTTAACGTTATAATGATGTTATCCATTTTCATACTGGGCAACTAAATTGAAAGAGCTTCTAATGCTGTTAACGTTAACGTAGGCCATGTTGGTTTTATAATAAATTTAGTAATAATCTCTTAAAACTGCACTATTTATAAGTCTCACAAAATAAGTTCCATGAGTCACCATATGTTAGAACCTAACTTATAGCACACAACAAATCTGCATAAACTACAATAAATGCCAATACCGCAAGCTGAGATATTACAGTTTTTTTAGCTTTAATGTAACAATGGCATAATTTATTTCACCACAAAGAAATAAGTGCAAGGTATAACGAAACAGTAAACCAAACTTAATAGCAGTGTGACGGTAATACAAAGTCTAAAATGCCAATGTTTTCATTAGAAATAATATATTTAATAGGATGGTTAAAAAGGCTACTTATTGGATGACGGCCACATAAAATAGGTGCACCTCGAGCTAGAATTGGGAAGGCAGGTTGTATGTTTCCTCTCAGTAAAACTACACAAGAGCTGCAAACCTGATATGTTTTGGTTGATCAATTTTGTCTTAAGTTTTCCTCTTGCTGTATTGTATAGCTGTGAATATATATTGTGGGGTTGTGTGATTTGTCACCCTTGGAATTGTTTTCCGGCGAGGGATCAAAAACTCTAACGTTGAACAGCGAAATACTAGATAAAAAACCCGGCCTTTCCTAGGTTAAATAGAGTGTATACCAGTTCTAACTGATGAAGGACTAATGTAGTTGTACCGGCTGTGTAAATTAAAGCGCGATAATTCGCGAAATTCAAATTTACGTGTTTAAACAAAAAGAAACAATCTATTTTGCTGTGGGCCCTTCATCACATTTTATGTTATTTTTGGCTAGGTTTATTAAAGAGTCGGTAACGCATACGGCTTCCAACGTATATCGCCCTTGTTGCACTACAGGACGACACACGTAACGAGTCTTAACGCGACAACTTCGTTTGGTTACGGTCACGCAAAAGCCAACGAACTCTGCCTAACTTTTTCGTGGTTAAACACACTGTAAGAAGCCATTAGGCTTTGGCCAAAATCACTATCAAATTTTTCTTGGAAGGGTTTGTTGTACGATATCCGTATACGTTTCCTGATGCTGAATCAAAGTATGATTAGCATACGACCCGTGTCGTGTAGATGTATTTCGACTTGTGTGGTATTCAAGCAAACCCGTAATTCCGGCACCTAACTGAGTCATAAGAAAAAAAAGTTTAAAAACAAAAATTGCTTACCCGTGTCTGATTTGCGACGACGTTCGCTTGAGTTGCGCGCTCATTAATCCGACTTTCTCTCATAGAAAGAGACAACTTTTTTTCTTTCTGGGGGCATATGACTTTAATTCTATTTTACCCCGGCCGACAGGCTTACATATGCCGACCGGCGGACAAACTTTGCTATTTATTGTAAGAGATACCTAAAAAGCGAACTCGTGACCCATAAAAAGTAAATGAATATTCCTTGTTCTAAAATTTCTTTCTGAATCTACCATCATCACTACTGTAACTATTCATGTTACTGTCTAACTGTCCCACCTTTGAATTAGGTCAAATTTTACTTAAATAGAGATTTGGCAAAAAAATATATATGTACAAAAAATCGTTTGGATAACGATATACAAATTTTTTATGCTTCAAATATCTCCCAAACTAGAGCCAATAAAACCAGAAGCATTTTCTAAAAATATTTTAAAGCGACCTTAAATTTAATGTCGTTAGTCGTGTTTCTCTGTGTTATCTTTAGGGTGTCGTGTTTCTACAGTTTAATGTCAACAGAGTTCAATGATTACAAGTTTTCCAACTTTCAGAGAGACTTTTTTGTCTGGCAGTCTGGGTATAGTTACCATTTTAAACTTAGTATAATACAAAAATGTCTTGGGCTATTGGCATTGTTCCGGCGAACTAAATTAACTAACGCTGCAATAAGCACGTAAATTTGCCAAATCTAACTGAATTTGTGCATGGTTAAGCAGCATAAAACAATCCATCAACCTGTGTGCTCCAAATTACTATTACATATTATGTTGTTTCAAACCCGTGTAAGTTTGCGAAAACCTTACTATATATAGCCCAGGGTAATTCAAACCCAGGCCGATATCATTTTTTGGCTATTTTGGTCATATATAGTACTTAAATTGAGAATAGGTGATCAAAGAACAGCAAATGTGTTTTTATGTGGTTTGGCTTTTTTAAATTTTGAAGGTAAACTGTTCAACAAAATTTTGCTTGTTCGTGACACTGATGTAGCATATTCTGTGTGTGGCCCATAAATAACACACTCACAAATTTTTGTCCGCGAAGATGTCAACCTAGGATTAAATAATAATGCAAAACAGTGTGTAAAAAGGCTTAATGTTTGCTTTCACCCTAAGTGTTTCTTTGCAAAAAAGCAACATTTTAGTTTACCTCTACATAACTTAACATCGAACACTTAGACGGCTAACAAACTGTTGTAAAAATTGTAGAAAACCGTGTACAATTTTTTACTATTTGACAGGCTAAACGTCCTAATTTTGCATCTTCTAATTACGATAAAACTAGCAAACGAATGACAAGGCCAAGCCGTTGGACAAACAATAGTCCTTTGGATTAGCAAATAAAAGCTTTTAAGTGTTTTAAGACCCAACAGGAAACTCGTTTAACGATTATGAAAAAAGGTTTAATACTAAAGTTGGATATCTTATTGAAGGAAAAAAATCAATTTTGATCCAACTTATAAGAAACCTGTTATAAAAGCACAGCACAGAATGCCGTGTACAGCCACGTATCAAACATTCATTGGCAACAATACGAAGACTTTTGGCCAGTGACATTACAACAATTTTGTAGGTCTATCGATACGGCTAAAGACGGTTAGCATGAATTTATTGGGAGCTCGGAAAAATAATAAAACAACAGTTTTGTTTAGTGCAATAAACCATGCGAAGACGCGAGCAGGAACGGTTTAAAAAGCCACCAAGCTAAGGCCTCTTTAAATTAATCGCTATAAATGTACGGCCCGAGTGGAAGTGCCATTTGGTCGACTGCGTGATAAAATTATAGCTGCGTCACCGTAAAAATGGAATTAAAATTTTCGCTTTCATAAAACAATTTCATCAAGTTTCGCAACATATATAATTAAACGTTTTTTTTTTTTAAGCTAACAGTCTTGTGAAAATCGTGTGCGATTGGCGAAATCTTTGAGCTTTCCACTTAGTTAAAAAGCGGTTTAACATATGAAGCAGTGTTTGGTATTGTGTCAAATGGATCGACTCTTTATGTTATGACTTTGAAACTTATGAAGCAGTGTTTAGTATTGTGTCAAATGGATCGACTCTTTATGTTATGACTTTGAAACTTGCTGTTTCTTTTTGAAACAGTGTTAATATGTAAAAGAGCAATTTCCTGTTGTGCTTTTGAAATATATCGCAAAAATACTTGGCTATTGCGCACTACACTTGGCTAAGCACGCCACTCATATACAAAAATTTGCTCTTCATGATTTGCCTGAAATGAACCTTTTTCTTTATATTCTTTTGGAGCGAGCGAAGCTGGTCGATATGGCCTGTGACAAATATCTTTTTTCTGCTCCTGTTGTTTTTTTGCGACCAACCAACGAAACCCGACGAATATAGAAGATAATATGTGGTTACTTTTTTTCCTTTTTATGCGGTTCTTTTAGTCCTCCTTATAATCAGCAGATTTTTATGTTATGGGCTAGACAGCTTTGAGTTGCTGGTTTTCAATTGGCTTAAAAGTAAATACTATTAATAGGCGAGGTATTATTTGGATAGCAAGACAGCTTATGAACAAGTTTTAAAATGGACAAATCTGATGAGCCTGTGGATTGGGAATTGTTTGTATTCAATTTTGGGGGGATTTAGCCAGAAAAACTCTCGTTTTTTTCGAAATACCTTACGCGTGTGTGTGACAAACTTTTCGAAAAAACACTATTTAAAACAACTTATTAAATTTTATTGCGAAATTATCAAGATTCGGAAATAATTTTTGCGAGCTGTAAAGTCCAACAGATGCAATAAAACGCCCGAAAATTTGTTTCGAACAAATTAAACAAAACGCATTTTTTCGCGCTACGCGCGCACCTTGTTTTATCTGCAATCGATTTTATTTGTACATTTGCTTTCTGGAAGTATATGTCGTTTCAACGAGGTTTCTGGAAGTATATGTCGTTTCAACGAGGCTTGGTACCGTATCTTAGGACATTTCAAAGATACTGTATGATACTATGTTGTGACTATGTTGCCCGCAAAGAATATTCAAGAAAATGAAGAAATATTGTGGTTCCCCATGCTGCCAACCTTGGACCACCTTGCTACAGAATGAAACTTTTGCCACTGTTTATGCAAATCTATAACGTGTTTGCATTAAGCCCATTGTTTTGTGAGTGACATCAATTCAACTTTCCAAACAATATAAACGCAATGTATGATTTTTACGCTTGGGTACGGTTATTCAGTTGTCAAGTCAATAGTGTTTATCTTTCATGTGGCCAATGCGTCAAGTCTCCTAAAAAAATTTACGATTTTTAGACCAAACCAAAGCGTTGCTTACTTCAGGCGCAATCGAACATAAGTTTGTTTGAGATATTCAAGCTTCTTGAGATTGAAGTATATAAGTCGTCGCCAATTGGAATCGGATCGGCAGCTATACAAACCTACAATCGTGTACCAATTCTATCACTTGGCATCGGTTCCAAACGGACATTCCTACATTCCTATTGGTGGCCGTAAGAAAGATAAATTCTCTTAATGCGACCGTCGATTGCTAAACGGTTGCACCCCTGTGCTGAACATACAACAACAACTTGCAAGACGAGCATATACTTAGTTACCATGCCTGGCAGCAACAGCATAGTTATGGAAGTAGAGCCTCCTTTAAGTGGTAATAGCTTTACCAGCTATTTGGATACACTTTTCTGGAGTTTTAAAGGTTGACAATTATATTAGGTCATGAAACCCACTCGGTATATACTGTGATCTCGCCCTTCTTAAGTAGTAATGACCAGCAGCAATTACAGCATAGTCATGATAATATTTTTAGCTTAAACAGGTTTGTAGTGCAAGCAAGGCAAGGCTAAGAAATATTGCCGGAGGTAAAGTTTGGACACACGGAGACCCTCGCTTAACGACACAACCGTTGCCCGCTGCATCCTGTTCGTATACAATATACAACTTACCAGCATTGTATTTCTATTACGGTATGCAAAATAACTAACACCACAGTTTGCAACTAATTATATTGTTTATCATGACACTACACCTTCGCCCAGATGCAGTTACCTTAAAATTCGCGTTATTGTTTTCAAACAAGACTATTTCCATATGTTATTGTATTATTACGAAACCAATCATAAGTACCGAAAGTCATGTTTTCGTTTTTTTGCCCTATATAAAACGGATGATGACATTATGACGCAGGTATTTCAAATAAAAAATTTAACGATCAGCCTTCTCCTGTACGGCTTATTCTGTCTCGTACTTTCGTTACATCCTAATTTGATTATCCGTATTACAATATTATTTAGTTGTGTTTGAATGTAATCCTTTTTCAACAGGCCCTTATGACTGCACAAAAACACGGGCACAAAATTGCTACAGCAAGCCATTGCAACAACTCGTTAGTGTATACCAATGTGCGATGGGAGTTAAGTGGTGCTTACCTGACCATGGCGAATAGGTTGCAAGAGTGTGTCACAAGTAGCAAAAGTCGCGAGGAAACAGAGAGACAGGTAGTGTAAAGATAATTTTTTAGTAAACGCCAGAAACCTCTACCGTTATGATACTGCTGGACTGCCATAATACAATAATGGCGAACATATTTTGATCCCATTGTAACTAATTACTTAATAAAGTTTTTATTACCATAAAGTGTTTAATATACAACTCTTACCAATAATTTATTGATGGTACTCGCTTCACAGCAAATTTAAACACGGCCTTTGTCAGCAGTGCACTGTGGACCTTCGACTTTCTGTGCGAACAAAGTTTTTTTCAACGCCCAATAAAACTGTTAACCGTGTGACATTATAGGCAAAACACAGTTCAAATAGCGCATTATATCAGTTAGGTTGTTCCAAACTGAGTTTATTTACCCTTTACGTTCATTTTTCAGATTTCCGACCTAATGACAAAATCTCTCAAAATTTGTTTAACCTTATGGAAAAACAGCGGTAAAAGGCCGTTGGCTGTTTATCGTTGTGCAAAAATTCATTCTTCTCTTGCTTCTCTTCATCATAGTTCGTTTCGAGATTCAGTAGGTTTTTTTATTATTGGTAGATTTTATTATTGGTAAAATGATTAACAGAGTACAAGTATAATATTAATTTTGATTACAGATCGATTCAACTAAAAAGCGGCATTATAGAGCACTTGCGGATTCGCATTATTCGAAAGCATGTACAATGTATAAACAATTAGAGGGTGAACACCCGAGTGAACTACTCAGAACCCAACTTGAAAGATTGGCATTAGTCGAACAAAACATTACATGTAATTATCTTAAAATATATTTCCATTTTTGTATCTCATGTAACAAATTGTAGCTTTTCTTAAGTTTTCACAGGAAACAAAACAAAGTCACTTTTTGAAGGATTGGCATTAATAAAAGACGCTATCCATCCATTACAAAGAATACGATTGCCTTTGTCAGTAAGTGTTCAATAACTCTTTGTAAATGACCGTATTTGTCTATTTCTATATAGCGGAATCAGGTGGCACCATACAAAGACAAATTGTATTGATTTTTGACAAGCTTTCGCACAACCGTGCCAAAGTATAAATGACCTGTCTACTAATTCCTCTGTTCTATAACTGTATGCTAAAAAAAGCTACATTAAAGCGATAAAGTTCTTTAAATGCGTAATCACGCAAAAACCTCACATTTCAAATGCTTTTGTGCAACAGGCAACACCTGACTTGTGTCAAACACACTTTGGACTGAATTTGTTTGACAGCATCTTTCAAAAATGTTTGACATGTTTACCAAATTGTGCTGTTACTGGTTTATATTTTCTGCAATTTGTTTTGTCCCAAAAACCACAAGTTCGCACGAATCGCAAAATTCCACACAACCCTTTACTTATTAAACAACAGTAAAATTACCAAAATGTTCCTGATTCGCGTAAAGCACGAAAAGTGTGCTTTAATTGGATTAATTTAGTCAAAATTGCGTTTTGGAATTTTGTAGCCGGTTTTGCTATCTGGTCATAGAAAAGTCGAGAAAATTACGGCCGGGAGAACGAGATAAATTTTAATATTTATTTAGTTTAATAAAGCTACAAAATAGTAGCCGTTTTATATTGGATATTGTTTCTATATACAAAGGACGAAAATCATTAGCAGTCTGCAGAGTATCGCTTTTTTCGCGTAAGTTGGCAAAAATGCCTTTTTAGCGAGAAAAATAAAAATGTTTCTCAAATAGAAAATTTAAATATAATAAAGTCGTTGTTAAAATAGGCAAAATATACAATTGGGTGAGGAGGCGATGTCCGTGTGTCAAAGCCCTGCTGACTCAACTATACCCTTTTACTAAAAAAATAAAATTGTTTCAGATTTTAGCTTCGCAAGAATTCTTTTCCATTGATTTACGACAGTTTAAACATTATTCGTTCCTACACGCAAATAGAACTTTAAACGATGAAGTTGTTGTTGATTGGCTAAATTTGACTGGGATTCTGGCAAAAATCATAAAATCTTTGTTACATCAACTTATCAAGTGTGTGTCATTTGGTCAAAGCAAGCAAACCGGTAAAAAGCGGTAAGTATAAAATTAAATTTTTGTTAAATGTAAATAGATTGAGTACGATATGCTTAGTGTACAATAAGTACTCGACTTGAAAAGTTGATGTAAGTACTCCCATTGTACTCGACAAAACAGCTCAACGCATCCTTTGCAACCACAAGTTGTTTGTTATCATGACACGTGGTTCCAGCGAACTTACACAAGGAAAGTACAACATATGTAATAGCGATTAAGAGGCCAAAGCTTGAGGTCTTTGATTAGAATTGAACCGCGTGCGCTCGCGTTTTTCCTATTTATAATTATAAATTTAGGCTGCTCACAGTAACCTACAGTACACTTCCCTTTTAATGGTAAAGCAGGGAATTTAGCACTGGGATTGTGTACTTGTTTTGAATGTCGCGCTAGGCGATTAAATGCAGACATAATCAGTGGCAAGCATCATAGGGACGACCAGCTCCTTTGCTGTTTTACAATGTAGGCAACATGTTGTCCGTTATCTACAAAACGCAAAAACACTAACTCCATATGAAATTTATAGAACGTGTAGATAGCCGTAGCGCCATTATCGCAATTATATTTTTAAATCATCGGCTATAAGACAAAATTCCTTTAGAAACCTACTGTGGTTGAACTCGTGCACTAATTCACAATTTAAATCAATTCTTTTTAGAAGAAACGCTACAAAATTCTCCCCCAAAGGCGAAAAAATGCATTTGTTTGGTTTTAATTTCACAAAAACGGTTTGCCCATTTCTATGGATTTTTTTATTGATGCATGGATGCACATTTACTACTAGAAGGTTGAACAAAGCCAAATACACCAAACAGAGCGTTTATGTTTTGTTGACGAGGTCTAACTTATAATCAAGACATAGTAGTTTGATTGTTTAAGCTTTTATTCATGAAAAATACACTAATGTTATCTGTTAATCCAATAAGGAAATCTTTGTCTAATGTTCTCTGTTCGGCGATGACGTTTAACTTGGAAACGTTATGTAACATTTGACAACGCTCGCGCAGAGTTGACAGAATATTTCAGATAGTTGGTTAGAACTTTTATCTCTACTTTACACCCTTTTACAGGTCATAGTTAGCCGGGGCAAAACAGGTTTATTGTTTTGGGGAGTTTTACGTCACGTTATAGCGTGCTTTGTGAGATTCCACCCTGTCGCGAATGGGCATGACTTCAAACAAAAGATCGCGGGCCACTGTGCAGGCTCACATGAATACCCTTGAATTGCATGATACTTTCCGCCATGTGCATAGGGCCAAAATAAATTATTCTAGAATTTAATCAAAACCATTGACAGCGACTCGTATAGACTTCTTTCTAACTTCAAAATCATTATTGATCTAAAGGAAATAGTTTTCAAATATAAATAGGCGCAGATATAAACTGAATAACTTTCGAATGTAAAAAATCTCTCGCAGACAATAAAATGTCGAATCAGATGACATTTAGACTGTTTATAAAACCAAGTATAAAACATAAAATCATTCCACAAAATTTTACAGAAATATATAGGCTATTTTGCCGTCTAAATAGACATCATCAGTTTGTTTTTTAAACTGAATAAAAACGTACATAACAAATAATTTTGTTGAGATTCGTATGAAAGTTTGTTTTTGCCAGATCCCCAAGACTGAATACAAACCGCTATGAAGATCTGAAGGCGGCATACAGCTCAACTCTACGAAGCATACAGTTTTCTGGAAGTTTTGAAACTGAAATTAAAACAATAATTAATAAAAATACACTAAACACAATTTTAACCAGAGTTGAAACGCTTATAAAAATAATAAATGATATTAGATTTCTGTGTTAAATTATTTTTGTTTGTTTTTCACTGCGTTTTTTCATCATGTGAAGTGTTTGCCTTTTGTTGACGCAACATGTTTGTCATTTTCAACGCCAAATATATATCACAAAATAAATGTAAGATACACGCAAGCCTTCGTCAATGTCCAACTCTGATCCTACTGTATGTGTTTGAGATTTAATAAGATATTTAAATTGAACTAAAACAACAAGAGGCGGTCCAAATTCGTTAGCCATTTTTGGTTGTTAAGGGACACATTAGTCACTCCCGTTTAAATGCATAACGCAAACCGGTGTGCAATAAGCCAATCCTCCAGAAATTAAACGCCTCATATTTTACAAAAATCTTTATACCGGTACCTTACTTTATGCGGAAAATAATTTAAATTTTAATCGAATATCGAATTAAAGAAGAAGCAGCCATATTTTGGCATTTGTAAGCCCCATTTTGGCGCCTGTGAACTCATAATAAAAGATCTAAACTAGTCATAATTAAATCCCTAAATTCATCAAAATAACGCCTGAAACTGTAGGGGAATCCATTGGGAACCATCGGTCTGGCATCGGCCGTGCGTAATGCAGAGAAAAATCTCTTAAAGGGCAGGACTGTTTTAGTAGGCTAACTGGTGTAAAATTATGGCCCTTTGTTCTAGTTTTTAAGTTAAAAATATTACAATCGAGGTTAAACACCTCTAATATTTATCTCGAAACCAATAAACGGTTAGATTCTATCTCCACTACTTTCAGAAGTCGGTACTTTTGAGATTTATCTCATTTGTGACTGCACGTGAACAAGCTCTGGGTAATATAAACTTATAATTTTCTGTTCCGTTTATGCCTTCTTGCCTTTTAAACGGTGTGAGATAGCCGTCACGTATCCTACAATTAGGCTACTAGCATGCAGAAAGTAACTTTCTATATTGACTTTTTGCGCCAAGGCTAATATGTCTGTTATTTAGGAAACAAATCAAATGTGGATGTAATTTGTTTTAGAGATTCTTTGATCAGAAGCTAAATTATCCGTTGCATTTTTTGGTAATTTGAAAAATTAAGACAAAAATGTGCACCTAAGCAATGGTTTTGACTGTATACTATAAAATGATGATTGCCATTCCCTATTTAAATATTTTTAAACCAACTTTTATTTTCGACAAACAGGCGATTAGCTAGTTTAAACCAAAGAGATTTAAACCAATGAGTGGAAAGTTGAGGAAAATGGCGAATTTGTTTGGTCGTCTGTCACGCTCTGGTGCATATGAAGAAACAACAAAGTTTCAAGGTTGTAGAGTAGGGTAGATACTTAAGTAGAGTAGACTGGTAGTTCTGTTTGTGCCATAAACAGTCTCTGATTGGCACAGGGTTAGGCACCTTTTTTGCCTAGGATCGCCAAAAAAAGTGTTGAACAGATTGGTATGGCTTTTCAACCCTGATTTGAGTTCAGGTCTAAGTCATTTAGCCGCGGTATAGAATCCTACCACAACGCAAAATGATTTGGGTTAGCGTTTGGGTTATGGTGGGTCAAGAATTAGCATTAAATAATGAGTTAATGACTATAATAATACTTGACCCACCCAAACGCTAACACTCACCCTAACCCAAATATTGTGTGTTGATTTAATACCTGTGGTAGGATTCTAGACCAGCGCCCAAAATCGTACCACAACGAAGCGAGCCGAAATTAAAATATTCAAAGAAGAATCCTACCACAATTTTGTCTGGGGGTGATATTGCTATTTGGGTAAGGGTGAGCGTTTTGGTGGGTGTATTTTTATTAAATTTATTTATTGTTGCAATTTTTATTGCACAACTCTTTCGTTACTGTAAAAAAACTAGTAGGATTCTAGACCAGCGCCCAATTTTTTCCTCAAGAAACTGTTTTAATTCCAATTTGTGTAAATAGTTTATTGTGGAAATCCCTCATAGGCTTCAAGTTGACTACCTAATCAAAAAATGTGTCTTGGCCCTGTAAAATAGTTCTTAAATAAACGCTCTTGTACCAATAGTATGTATCAGTAGACTATATCCTAATGTTACTCTTTATGATAGAAATACTCGAATCTTCTCAATTATATTTAAAATCTACATTGAAAAATTATGTCACAAATGTGCTGTCTGCCAAACTGTGACAATAGAGCACCTGTTGTGTCTCTTTTTCATGTCCCTTGCAAAAAGTTTTGTAAAAATGATCAAGTTGAATGGGCTACTAACCTGGAAAAGATTATATTAGGATTTCGGAACGACTGCCATATCTTGGGTTTATATAAACGAGATGCTGTAAGGATTTGTTCTAGTCACTTTCATTCATCAGATATAATATCAAGTAAGCAAGATTTTTTTTTCGGTAATTAAAAATTTTTATCAAAAGAAAACTATTTGGTATGTAAATAGGAGTTTAGACATTTGCTCTATGGTAATCTTTTTAAGTTATAAAATTAATTAATTTTATTTTTTTACTATTATATAGGAGGAAATAGCAGGGAATTGAAAAATGGAGCAATTCCAAAATTACAATTGCCAATAAAACAAATTGGTAATTCAATACCCAAAGAACGACCTGCTCCTAAGGCGAGAAGCACTTTGCCAACTATTCATAATAATTCGTTTGCTAATCTTGTTGGTAAAACCCAAAAAATCCCCTATGGTTGGAAAAAGTTTGTGGAATCTGAATTTGTTTCATTTAAATTGGAAGATGGCCATGATCAGTTTAAGTTTCATGTTCAAGTCGACTGAACTTAAATTTGTATGCCAGTTATTATGGGTGGGGTGCATCACCAGAAAGTAATGTCAGACTTATTGATGTTACAAAAACCACTATTTACAATGTTTTGTACTCTGTTTCGGAGTATAAAATATGTAAAGGTGTCACTCTTGAGTCTGATATTACTGCCCACTATATAACAGTGGCAGCCAACCCATGTGGACCGAAACTATCACCAGAAGTGTCAATAATTGCTAAACGGTTAGCAACTTTTGTAATTATTCAAGTCTTATTACATGTAAAGAACCAACAGACTGGTGTTACATTAGATCTTCTGCATGCAAGGTTTTTGTACAAGGTGTGGACCAGTGTTGGACTTGCAAGGAGGTTGATTCCAAATTTATAATAAGAAAACAACGCAGGGAGCGGTATGAGAAAAAAGTTGGAAAGACACCAGTCCAGCGTGTCCAGTATGGTCACAATGTTCCATCAAGGGTGCAGAGAACCATAAATTTAAAAGATGCTAGGTACAAGCTGCAAAATAAAACCAGAACACCGTTTTAAGCAAACTTAGACAAATCTAAAGGACATGCTAGCCAGTATAATGATGTCTCTAGCATATTTTATAATAATGCGAAGGTACAGCTTGTGTATTTTATGTATTTTAATAGAATCGAACGCTTACATGAGGAAGTCCAGAATTACCTTAGAAAAGAAAATGAATTAGTTACCGTTGAAGAAGACTTGTCTAACGATTTCAAAATAATAATTGATAAAGGTAAAGATGTAAAAAGTTTCAATAAAATTGCATTTCTATTAAACACTTCATTCTACACTATTTTAGAAAGGCTATTGTTTAAATTGTTGTATATGTAGGTAAGACAGGAAGATTACGCACAGAGTTATAACTTTTAACACTATAGTGTATTTTATATATACAAGATTTAAGTGTGCAACACTTTTAAAACTTTCCAAACATTTAATATTTTTATTAGCTCGCAAAAACAATGAACTCGATGAATTTCATCAATTTTTTTGGAATGAACAAATTTCACTGCTTAATAATTTAAAATTGGAAGCTTGTAACAATGTAAGATCAAGTAAGCCATCTGGTACCAAAATGTTAAAATATGATCAACATTTTATCTTGTGGGACCATTTTTGTCGTGTTCCAAGTTTATTTAATTCTGATGAGCTAAGATGTTGTAAGTTAAACACGGGCCACTTTTCCAGTCAGAGCTATGCAAAAATGCGGGTTTGCTATGCTGCCCAGCTTTTGTCTGGTAGTGTCACAAGTTTAATGGAAAGCAGAGGTGGCGAAGAAATGAAGCGAAGTGCTTGGTTTGCAAGGCTAATGAATAAATGGTTCGACCTAATGAATACTCGATTAGGTGGAGGGTATAACAAAGATTTGCAACCTTATCGTTCAGTAGATGATGATAGGCTATCTTGGCTTAGTAATGATTTTTTTGCAAGAGTTAACTAGGTGGAAGGAGAGCAGTAGCAACTTGACGCCGTTAGAAAGAAAGAAAATGTTTTTAAGCCAACAAACATATGAAGGGCTTGTCATGACAACAAAAAGTATGGTTGAATTAGTGAAATTCCTTATTCTGTTAGGCCCTAAAAATTCATACATAATAACAAAAAGAATAAACCAAGATCCGTTGGAAGCCTATTTTGGAAAGATGCGCCAGCTTGGTCGCCGCAATGAAATGCGTGATATTAATCAATACAGCCAGTTTGAAAATATAATTTCTTGTCAAAAACAGATTAAGTCTGTTAAGGGTTCAAATGTGCATCATTGTATCAATTGGAAAGATGGTGCTAACATGAATATGTGTAAAACAGTGTGTTTATAGCTTAATAATAAATTTCAAAGCCAAAAAGGTCGAGTAGATCGACAGCATCTTGATTAAGACGGGGGCTTCAGACGTGTTTAGATTGCGGCTACTCGAGTCGCTATCTATTCAAGACTGCAGCCCTCAACTGAACGTCGACACCTTATCTACACCGACCTGTTCAACACCTAAAGGCACCTTTTATAAGTGATGCTTTGATTTGCTTTTCAGCCACACTAACTGAAGATGATACAAGTTCGTATCGAAACGTCTTAATCAAGATGCCGATCTACTCGACCTTGTTGGCTTTAAAATTTATTAAGCTACATTACAGATCCGTGCATAGTGTACCCAAGTGTGTTTATAGATAAGAGATAGTGCAAATTAATGTTACTAATATAGTTTTTTAATGTTATCTTTACCAGATATAAAATTATGTTTGCAACAGCCAAAATCACATAAAAACTATACAAGCACAACAGAACTGCAAAAAAAAATATAATGTAAACAGAAAATAAATGGTACTACAAATGTATACAAAAACATAATAAAGCTACAGGTGACCTATTTTTTTAGCGATTTTCGTAAGCTTTTGATCTTTTTTTAATTGAAGATCTGAATTAATTTTTTTGGCTTTATGATAACATCTAATTTTTAAAAAGAAATGGCAAATTTTGTTGGCAACTGCTATTATAATTTTGTTGTCCTCATTTCCAAAGTCACAAAGTATTCTATTAACAACATTACAATTAATATTTTTATAAATTTTCTGCAAAACACCATTGTGGTTATAATTGCGCCGAAACTGAACCTCAAAATAGGCTAAAAGATCTGTCATGCATGCTTTTGGTGCCGTTAGCCTTCCATATGGGTAGAAACTTAAAGCAAGTGAAAGTAAAAGGGCAGGGTGTCACTGTAGACATAGAATACTTAAACATTTTTTTTCCATATGTGTCATTATTTAGTGCTGAAATAAGTGAGCCTTCTGAAAAATTAGCTTCTGGGTCTTTGAGATCTAAAATGATCTGTAAATGGGACTCTTTTTTGCATGCCTTAGATAATTTGTGCAAAATATATCCACCAATATTCCAAAATATGCCGGTCATCAACAGAAATAGTTTTTGTTTTTTTATTTGTTTCCAGATCTAACTTCTCAAACTTTGCTATGTATTTATCAAACAATTTTCTTGTTAAATCCAAACTGTCATCTCTCCATAAATGTTGGAGGAGGTTAGGAATGACAAACATTCCATCTATGCTGAATTTTAAAAGAAGAAAATTGCCGTCTGGTTTTGATCTGAAAATAGTAAAAAAATATTCCCAAACTTTATCTGGCATATTTAAAGCTTCTCCCCCAACTTGGCTCCACCACATCTTTATCTCCTTCATTAACAATTCTTCGTAGACCTCCTCCACACTCTCACTTTCAAATTTTATCTCTACGACTCCAGAAAATTCATCCTCAACTTCGTTTGAGATAGCTTCTAGCTGCCGTATTGTAGCTGAGTCCAAAAATATATCAGAACCAGAACTACCCTCAACACTGCTCATTTTGAAAAAAGTGATAATAAACCTAAACCTTCAAAACAATTTAATGAACAATTTTAACCGCTTGGTATATAAACCAGAGAAGTGGTTTTCGCAAACAGCATAACAATTTTAACAGCAATGAAAAACTCGCTTATTCCTTATAACAGGAAATATTGCGTAACTAAGACGTAACCAAGGCTTTCTTCATATGCAGCGAACCGTAGCATACGACCAAACCAAAATGCATTTGTTAAACCGGTTAAACCATAGAATACTAATTACATAGAAGGCTCACTGCCTCATTTGCATACTGTTCCGCATGAATGACACTTACTTCGGCTTAGTGGTTGTTTTTCTAGCTATATAGTTTATCAAAAATTTGCGTGAAGCGAAAATTCGTTTATTGGGCTTAAATTAATTAGTATTCTATGGTTAAACGGGGAAAATGATCACGTGACTAGGAGTTGCATCTCATTTGTTAAAGTCTCTTTGTTTAAACTATTCAACAATGATTTTAAATGTCTAAGCCAAGGCGAAAAAGAAAACTATCCATACGCTCGAAATACCAATGTAAAATTATACAACATTTTTCGTATTCCACAGGGGAAGTAAAAGAACTACTTTATCCTTACTCATGCGTAAAGTCGGTGTCACTCTGTTGTTCCCACCAAACTCTCTATAGAAATCACAAGTTGCGCAGCTAACTCGCTCTTCGTTATAGCGGCATGGACGCCATCTTGTTTCCCAAATGACAATAGACGCTTATAGCAGAAAAGCAAAAAATCGCAATTTATTAAAGATTTTGACCAACTAAAAACATTTGGATGAATGGCAATAATTAATACTAGTCAAACTAAACATTTTAGATCAGAATAAATAAAATTTGCCTAAAAATGGCCGAAATATACTCGATTTTGGGTGTCGTGTCAGGATCATAATTTGTTGTCCTCAATACTTTAGTTAACCATGCAAACAAAAATATCAGTAACTAATGTAAAGTGTAATGAAAATGAAGAAAATGTTTGATTGTTTCTATTGGTTGAACAAGCATGTAAATTTTGAAGTAACTGTTCCAGTGTTCCTGTTTTTAGCCTGCATTAAGGAGACCTAATACGTTAAAAAAACTTTGTTGTCCATTGGAATAGACTCTTAAATATTGGTTTGTTAATTTGGCAATGGATAACAGCTTTGCGTGTGTTGTGGGCCAAATTTTATTTCCCATCTTTTTACAGCGGGATTATAAAATCAATGGATTTACAACTTGACAATAGGATGATAGAAACAATATTTGTTATATGAAATTTGGCAAAAAAGGAAACAAGTTTGACAACTGAATTTACGTACGAAATATCTCTGAAGGTTAATCGCACAGTTTTTTCTATTCCTAGTCAACCTTTGCAGCTTAGTTTTCTGTCAAACAAGACTTGTATAGTTATTGGCATGAGTTTGCTTCAAAGTCTAAACAGAGTGGAACTTGTACAGCACAATACTCCTGTACAAAGGGTGTGGAAAAAGCAAGCATCAAGTAATGGGAAATGGAACATATAGACCCTATCACCAGGAAACAATTATCAATTGAGGTCAATTTTAATTTTCTCCTACACCAAGCTGAAGTTCCTATTTTGTGGCTTTACAGAAAGTATCATCTACGTAACGTCGCCAGAAACGTGGTGGTGACGTTACGTAGATGATATTTTCTGTATCATCGATAAACGTCAGGTAACAGAGTTTCTGCATCATTTGAACAACGTGCAACAAGGAATTGCATTCACTATGGAACTGGAAAGTAAGAATCGACTTCCCCTCCTAGATGTGGAGATTCTCAAAGCGGCGGATGGCAAACTCTCTACGCGTGTGTACCACAAGCCGACCAGTACCATGCGCTATTTGAACTTTACTTCTAGTCATCCATTGTTCCAGAAAAGAGCTGTTGTCAAAGCACTCAAAGATCAGGCCAGACGCTTGACGACGGACCCTGCGATGCTTCAAACCGAATTGCGCAGGGTACATGATGCCCTACGGTTAAATGGCTGCTCGGACTGGATTCTTCGTGATCCTAAAAATGTTTCGCGGAAGCAGATCCAGTGCAAAGAACGAGCCTTCGTCACCTTACTCTACATACCAAAGTTAACTGATGTTATGCGTCGTATGTTGACCGATTTCGGTGTATCGGTTGAGATAAAACCAATTAACACCCTACGTCAGACGCTGTCGCACCCAAAAGACCCGGTTGATGCAACTGCGACAAGGGGTGTGATGTATGCTATACCGTGCGGTGAGTGTGACGAAATTTACATTGGGCAGACGGGTAGAAGTTTAAACACGCGCCGGAAGGAGCACGAAAGGGATGTGGGCAAGAAGGATGCTAAGAAATCAGCGTTGGCAAGCCATGCAACTACCCACAAGCACAGCATTAACTTTTCTGCTGCTCAGGTGTTGACGAAGGAAACCGATTACCACAAGCGAGGTTTTCTCGAGTCGTGGAATATCCATTCACGCGCCAGCACCATGAACGTAAAAACTAACGTTCTAATGCCGATAAGCTATCGCGCGCTCTTACACCAATGAGCGTTGGTGCGAGTTTTTAATCGCACGAATTGTTACTTGTTGATTTATAAGGAATCTGTTTTACATGTAACGTCAGTATCCTGATGAAGACGTTCTGTATAGCACGTCGATCTATTATATATTCTGCTGGAAGAGCAATACTCCGTTATATATTATGCCTGGCAACAATAGCCTATTTCAAGTGTTTTTATATTGACAAGTTTCAATCTTCAACTAAAATAAACAAATTATTATAACTACAAAATCACAATAACTGCAAACATTTAATATAATTTCACATAAACACATAATTTTATTAAAAATGACTCAATTTCAAGAATGTAAATAAACACCAAAAATCAAACAAAAATAAAGAAAGTTTAGTTTTCACATTTACAGTGCAGCTTAAAAACAACGTTTAAAAATTTTTCTGTTAAATTATAATTTCCTTCGCAAAATCCATTTGATGCAGTGAAGATATCTTGCGAATCTTATAGCAGGGAGTCCGGTAACAGCAGGATTTTAAATATTTTTTATTATTCTGTTAAAAAACAGGGGTATATCAGCTGTAAGACAATATGCTAGGTTTTATTTCGAACATATTCAGATATTTTGATACATATTCATAGGAAAACTACAAAATTAATTAGCTATTTTAATTTTCCCATAATTGTATTATTTTTCATAAATAATTTTCTAAATCATTTGATCTATTGGCGCTGGTCTAGAATCCTACACCAGTTATGAAATCAACCCACAATATTTGGGTTAGGGTGCGAGACTATAAAAATACTTTACCCACCCAGACCCAAACGCTAACTTGCACCCTAACCCGTTGTGGTAGGATTCTAGATCAGCGCCAAATTTGTTCTTAGCCGGGTAAATAACCAAAAAAGTACCTATTGGCTATTTGCCTATCACACTGGAGTAAGCATACACTATTTTGTAATTATATATCGATTTACCTACTTAGTGATCCGGGTAAATAGCCTCTTACCTAAATAAAATGCCTAAACCTATAGTTGCTATTTTTTCGTTCGAACATCAATCTAACCAAATTAATGCGATATAACACACAAATGTAACATATTTTAACTTAATTCGGTGCATTATACATATACGTTTGTATATTGGGTCGTCACAATTTACAAAATTGCCGAAAAAAGTTGAAAACGATGATTTTCTATTTTGCTCCCATAAGCGCCCATTATAAATTGAGGCAGTTTGGGAAACATTTGAGCGCGCATGAATCTGAGTTGCACAACTTGTATTATTTCTATCAAAGTCCATAGAAATTACAATGCTGTCAGGCGCCAGCTGCGACATCACGGTGTACAATCGATGACTTCAGGCGTTTGGTTGAGGGTGGGTCAAGTTATTATTAATAATAAACATAATATTACTTGACTCACCCAAACGCTAACCCGCACCCTAACCCAAACAATATGCGTTGTGGTATGCGGTATTATTATATTTTTTTGCATAACTTTTCACGTACAATAGTGAAAGAGCGCCTAATAACCTCCTGTATCTAGTATTTACGCTGCTCTTGTTTTGCAGTGCCTTTTCTTGTGAACTTTAAAGGAGTGTAAATTTGCTCTTTGTCGACTGCATTTGACTCTTGGTAAGTTTATGTTTATTCGTGTGACGTCATAATGAAGCATCGTTTGTTAAATTGCTTGTTTTATTTAGGCGTTTGACATGTTATGTACTGACAGGGGCGCCCGCAGAAAATTTTCCAGGGGGGGACAATCAGGGGCGTAACCAGAAAATCAAAAAGGGGGGTCCTGAATTTTCAACTTAGGGAATTCCCCTATTTTTCGTCTGACGTTAATAAATAATAACGTCATAAAACAGTAACAGTATGACGTCATAGAATGGTGATTGCAAGACGTGATAAAAAAAACTAATCAGAAACAGCCAAATACGTCCAGCAAAAGCGACCACGTGCGTCGTCGACAATCCTGTCAGGCGCCAGCTGCGACATCACGGTGTACAATCGTTGACTTCAGGCAAAAAACAACCAAGACCGTGAAATATGTGTGATTAATTGTGGTAGAATCACACATAATTCGACTATCAGCAGCGAAGGTTTCAAGTTCCATGAACGGAACGAGCCCTAAATTACAAGCATGTCTTTCACCACCTGCAATACTAAACGAAGATCGTTTTTTCCGGGTGTTATAATGCCACGATTAGCGCAACATCTGCGCCGAGCTGTGTGCCAAGTTAGCTAAATTACAAGCTGCGGTTGAGGGGAAATAAGTTGTGTCCATTGCACACTTAGCACGTGGTCTTAGAGTATGCTTAAAGAGCATAATTTTGCGTTAACCATCATTACATAAAAATGGAGACTTTGAAACGCGCACGACAGTCACCATTATACCTCCTTTTAAGAATCTGCTTCAGTTAAACAAATGTCGATGTTACACCAACATCGGATATCAGCGCAGAGACCGAATAGCGAGGAACATATTGCGTATAACTCGTTTTTTAGCGAGAAAAAAAGAAAGAAGGTTTGACTTAGCGTTGTCAACTGTCGAATACACACTTGCTAATCATAGTCAACCTAAACAAATAACGAAAGAGAAAAACTTCCAGCGTTTACGGTCGACCAAACAAAAGACGAAAAACGGCGTTTTGCGCTCGATTTTGGTTTCGCATCAGATTAAGACGCGTGACCCAATTATTTAAAAAGAACGCCGCTTCGAACAGTTTGTTAATCCATGACAAAAACGATAATATCACTTACAAAAAGGGGGTAAGAACTCCCGCCCCCTTGATATGCCACTGGGGGCAATGGATAATGTATAATATATTTAACCTTCTTAAGTAATACATATTACACTTATAAATAATACTAATAATCGCATTTTGAAATTCCAGGGGGGGGGGGCAAGTGCCCCCCCCCCCCCCCCCGTGCGGGTGCCCATGTGTACTGATGCTGTTTGCTTCACATTCTCCCGGTTCCCCAAATAGTTGGTGAGCATAATATTTGAAATTGTACCACGAGTTAATTGTTTTTTGACACATTGCCTTTGTCTAGAAACCGTCTCCTTCCTGTATTGTGCCAACTTCTTTGATTCTTCCTTCAGTTCAACAACAAGTTTCAAATTCCAACCGTGTGTGGTTGTTTAAGAGGCTGAAATAGGAGACGCATTTCGCTACAAAATTTAGCCTCATATAGCGTTCTGCGTATAAACCGGGGCGCATATAACGAACGTTATAATTAGCGTTCGAACGAAAAGGTAGCAACTGTACAGGTTTAGACATTTTGTTAGGTAAGAAGCTATTTACCCGGATTACTAAGTAGGTAAATCGATATATAATTACAAATTAGTGTATGCTTGCTCGAGTGTGCCAGGCAAATAGCCAATAGGTACTTTTTTGTTTATTTACCCGGCTAATAAAATTAATTTAAATGAGTTAGAAAATCAATCATCTAAAAATTAAAATAGCGAATTTTTTTGTAGTTTTCTTATAAAGAGATATCTAAATATCGGAATATGTTCAAAATGAAACCTAGCATATTGTCTTAAAGGTGATATATCCCTGTTTTTAACAGAATAATTAAAATCCTCCTGTTCCTGGACTCCTTCCTATAAAGGCTGGTTAACACCAAAGAGATTATAACCATGAGGACAAACTGTGGCGTAGCCCATTGTTCTACTTTCGACAGCGTTCCGCTCTAATGCATAATAGTAAAACGTAAACAACTGGGGTTGACTTGCATGTTTGGTGAGCTCAAATTTTTTTTTTTTCGATATTTCTGACAGGTTAAAAGTTATGTTTGAATTAGGTGTCAAACTTTCATTGCCGAGTTTCGTGTAAACACACTTAAAAAAGCCTGTATGGCATACAATATCAGCTGACCATAAGTACTATATAATATGGTAACACACTCGTCGTCCAGTTAATGACTGCGGAAGCGTACAACGCGTTGCTGTAGAGTAGACCAGTGGTTCCAAACCGGGGTGCCAGAGAGGAATTTACATTTTTTTATTATTACTAATAAGCCTTTTGGTACAACTTTTTGTGTTCGCAATATATTACAATATTGTTTAAAGTTATTTTTATTGCCCCAGTTTCGTTTAATTTAGCATTACAGTAAAACACTTAAAGAAAATTAAAGTAGGGATCTTGTAATATACTTTATTATTCTTTAGTTTTGGTGGAATATTTATATTACACATTTTGGTACCAGTTTAGTGGATAGGGTTCGGTGAACACATTAGTATGTAATATTGTTCATTTAAAAAAGGAAAGCACCAGATTAGGCAGCTTTGTAATCTGTTGAAATTAAATGTAAAAATAACATTTATTCTTTTACAACCAGTTATCCAATCAAATTTAAACTGAATAAAGATATATATATTTAAGCTGTTTACAAGATGTCACCTACTTCTATACATGGGCTTTAATATTCATTCAACTACAACTTCCAGCAGTTAGCTCCAAACTTTTGCTATCAGCTATTAGGGAGAAACGATGAGATGCACTCGAAGTAAAAAATACTTTTCGCAAACTTACATTGAAAATGACAAAAAATATCTATTTCAAACAGGACTGCGGAGTCGGTTAAAAATAACCTGAGACCGACTCCGTTTAAATGTGGCATTTCGTCGAGTCCTGAGTCCACCCCTGACTAAACAGCCTGTATTCTGCCAATTTACGTAACCAAAATAACATGGATATTCAGCTATCCACTTATAGGGGTGCCGTATAATTCATTCACTCATAATACATACATGGTTGGAAAATATTCCACCACATGCTATTCCACCGTTACAATTTTCAGTTGGCGGTCATATTAGTTTACTGCGCATGTCAGACTCCGGACTTGGGTAGTTTTACATGGTCTTACTCGAGTCCCGAGTCCGACTCCAGCAAAACGAACCGACTCCGCAGTCCTGATTTTAAACCTGTTCAATATGCTACCTAGTTTTGTGTGGATTTTTTATTTACTCTAAATTAAGCCACTAAACTTTTCTATAATTTATTTCCTGAAAATTATTCACAATAAGTAATAACTCAACAACTCTTTTGACGATCAAGTAAAAGTTTATAAATATTTTATTCATATAAAACAAAACGTTTACTTTGTAATACACACTTTGAAATATAAAGATAATAAATCAGTGCAAAGAGATAATTTAATAAAAGTATAAAAAAACATTTGTAATATATTGGTCGATAAATTGTGTTCTTACAGACGCTGTTGACCAGGTACTACACAAAAGAATACAATTTACTGAAGTGGCCTCTGGAATCTGGTGTCAATAAAGAACTTTATTTATTCTTTAAATTGATTGATTCTTACCATGTTTAACCAAATAAATTTTAAATAAACATTATTTTGTTTTGCTTGCCTGAGTTTGCATATAAGGTGTACCAAGAAGTAGGAAAATAATGACACTTACCGACATCATTGTTTGTGGCCCGAAGCACTGTTGAATTATTGTAATGCGTACAGGGTTTATTTTAAAGAAATATAAATGACCAAGAATAAGCGAGCATACTGCAATGGTTTGGTTGGGGTTACATTTTTCCGATTACACCATTAAATATGTGGGGGTATGGGTCCGATTAATGAGTCTTCATTTATATAATTGCCAAGATGAATCGACCACACTCCTACAAGATTTGAGATGGCCTGTCTTCGTGAGGCCAGACAGGTCCAATTCTTTCCTTTAGTTCAGATACATGAACAGTCAATTTTGCTGTCTGAGTAGAAGCTATAAAAGCCTCTATCTCTCTCTCTCTGGTTCATATTGATTGAACACGCTATTTATAGACGAGAATCAGTTAAGAAAATTTCTGCGATAAAGAAAGATTTACGTCATTAATTCTTATAATACTTAACAAAATATCACGTGATAACAAGGCGTGGTCTAAACCTTTTTCACACTTATTTCTGACGCGAAACATACAAATTTTACGTCAAAATGCGATTGCGAAACAGCCTCTGTCTGCAGTTAAAATGTCAACAGTTTAAAAATCACACAACCGGGGAAACCGACTAATGTTCAGACCGCGGTGTTTTGAAACATATACAAAAAAACGGATGTAAATAACTTGACGCATAAAAATTGGTGTCAACAATTTGAATTTTGCAAATTCGCTGCAAATATTATGTGGTTGCAAGAAATCTACGTAACGGAATTTTACCGAAAACTTTCCGCTTATCGTTTGCACATTGGCTGCAAGGAGTAACGTAAACATTAGAATATGGTTACAAAGAATTTAGGCCATAGATTTTTACTGAAAATTTTCCGTTACGACACATCGATTAAAACAAAAATTCTCTGTGTAAACACAATATGACAAAATGGCTTCTACAAATATTCCCACGCTAGATTTTGGAACAGCTTGCATATTAAAAGCTGGTTATTTGTTTGTGAAATGTGTGTGGACACGTGGACGCGAAAATTGTTCGATCACATAACGCATTTGCGCAATTGTTTTAGTCAGATTCCTGATTCCTCGAGAAAGTTTTCTCTTTGGTGCCTGAATTAGCAACCGAGGACTTTGATGTCAGCGTTCGCTGAGTTGCTCGAAATTGTTGTGTGCTTGACACACCATTGCATTGCTGTGGATTGAGCTTTTCAGGCGATCTGTGCGGCAGCAGGGGAAACTCCCTGTTTGGTGCGTTGTAATTTTGACGACACCGGAAAGCCATTCATTGTGCGCTGCGCTGTGCTGTGACCTTTCGCTGTCCAACGTGCTTTTGTATTCTGAAAAATGCGAAATATTTTTCGGCAGATGTGTGTTCGTATGTCTTGAACATTTTTATTGCAACACTTAAAACTTAGGTTATTAACATTTTGGTTATAGACACACATATTTTCTATACTTATATATATATATAGGCGCGACAGGTTACACTTAAAGTTTGAGACAATTAATTATTGCAATATATTCATTCAAATTTATATTCTTTGCGATTCATACAATGACATATACTTTATAGCAATTACATGGTTATTTAATTTACATTATACGCGATACATAGAGTAACTTATACATAATGGTAACATTTTTACATTCCTTCGCTTCAAAAGCGATACATACAATGATTATAGTTATAACAATTTTGCAACAAGTGAACATTTGTGGGGCATTTCGCGAGCAACGTGCATTTTCATTGAAATTGGTTATCGTCATTCGACTGGCTAGTCGAAGTTTATCATAACTTCATTTTGGCGTGGCAACTCTAGGGTTTGTGAAGTAGGACAGGCATTGTTGGAAATTCTATCCAGCTATTTTGTAATTGCGACCGCATATAGGTCTTGGTCGGATAAGGGGATTTTCTTATCGTGGAAATGGTAGAATTAACCACCATGATATATTTAGGGTCAACGTAGCAACAACACGTTAGCGATGAAAACTCGTGACCTAGCAAGCTATAGGATATTTGACGTTACCGAATATCATTGGTAACTTGCGGAATACATTTATAGCACTCGCTGAGAACTAATGCGTATGCTATGTATTCTTTTGAAAAGATAAGTAAAATTTATCTGGAAACGTAGAAATTTTGCTTTACATTTCGCTTGGAGGGATTAAGTACCGGCGTTGAAAAGCGCTAACTTACGGAAACACCGCTAATGGGTTTGTCGGTTGCTAGCTTACCGACATATTCAAAAGCGATCGAGTGGCAACTAAGCCTTGTAAGCCAGGCACGCCTTGGGCGTAAGTTTACAGATGAACAAGCTACTTTTTAGGTAGGGTCAAGTGTCTTAACGCGTACTGGCAATCCGTGTTAAAATAGTAAGCTTTTGCGAGTGAGTTTCACAAAATGGTTCATGAGATATAATATATTAGCGTATAGAAGTGTACACTTAAAATTAGTCATTTTGACTGGCTTGCGTTTTATAAGTAGCTGCGGATCCATTTATAGAAACGCTGCTTGTTTTAGGAAGGGAAAATGCGGTTGGAAACGAGTTCAGTTTCCACGTAGAGTGCCGTTACGGAAGTTGTTTGATTTACGCCTATTTAATTGGGGTTGCATTTGAAAAGCACGAAGGCAAGCGATGCATTGAAAATATTTACATAAAACATTTAACACATTACGAACGCGAGCAGGGTTTTATCCCTAAAGTCGTGTTTATAGACTTACACGAGTTGAAGCATATTTTTCGCTTGTGAATGACATTACTATGCTTTTACGAAGTATTTCCGCTACGCGTGCTTTGACGCGGGCAAAATTTGGACACATTTGAATGGCTCAAAAAAATGTCGCATAAACAATTTACAAACGCTTCAGTCGGTAATTTACTTATTATATATATAATTTTGTTTTTATTTTAAAAGTATAACAGATTTTTCACCTGATAAACCAGGCAGAATCAGTTATTGTGAAATCCATAATTCCGTTTCGTTTTCCATGATTCCAAACGGTGGTGATGTCTTTATCGGCAACGCTTGTTTGTATTTCGTGTTTCGAATTCCAAGCAAATGCTTTGCTGACGCTATGGAGCGTCTCTTCACGTATCTTTCGATGAGATTATTTTCTTCTAAAGCTGGCTTCTTGCAAGTTCCAAACATGACAGTTTTTATGCGGCCGTTTGTAGGTGGTCCATACAGATTAAGGCACATATTTTTTTTTTTTGAGCTTCGTTTCTTCAGTCTTCTTGGGAAAGTAGTTTGCAGGTGGTTCGTTCGTCACACGCGGGCATCAATTTGTAGGGGGTATGCGTCGGGATTAATGAGTCTTCATTTATATAATTGCCAAGATGAATCGACCACACTCCTACAAGATTTGAGATGGCCTGTCTTCGTGAGGCCAGACAGGTCCAATTCTTTCCTTTAGTTCAGATACATGAACAGTCAATTTTGCTGTCTGAGTAGAAGCTATAAAAGCCTCTATCTCTCTCTCTCTGGTTCATATTGATTGAACACGCTATTTATAGACGAGAATCAGTTAAGAAAATTTCTGCGATAAAGAAAGATTTACGTCATTAATTCTTATAATACTTAACAAAATATCACGTGATAACAAGGCGTGGTCTAAACCTTTTTCACACTTATTTCTGACGCGAAACATACAAATTTTACGTCAAAATGCGATTGCGAAACAGCCTCTGTCTGCAGTTAAAATGTCAACAGTTTAAAAATCACACAACCGGGGAAACCGACTAATGTTCAGACCGCGGTGTTTTGAAACATATACAAAAAAACGGATGTAAATAACTTGACGCATAAAAATTGGTGTCAACAATTTGAATTTTGCAAATTCGCTGCAAATATTATGTGGTTGCAAGAAATCTACGTAACGGAATTTTACCGAAAACTTTCCGCTTATCGTTTGCACATTGGCTGCAAGGAGTAACGTAAACATTAGAATATGGTTACAAAGAATTTAGGCCATAGATTTTTACTGAAAATTTTCCGTTACGACACATCGATTAAAACAAAAATTCTCTGTGTAAACACAATATGACAAAATGGCTTCTACAAATAAACCAGTTTACTATGACTTGGCAGAAAAGCCTAATGTTTTGTATGTGTCAGACAGGTTTGAAAGTCGCAGTGCGTCCTATATGGAACTTTCTAAAATGGCTGTTTTGCAATGCAAGTTATATTTGTGTTCACTTATAAATGCAGTCTTTTTCAAAATTAAGTGTTGTCAAATATGCACATTTGCATGTTTGGAGCGCACCAATCTGCCAGTCTGATTATTATCGATCGATTTTATTTGTGCAAAATTTGGTGATAGCATAAAGTTTGTGCAGCTTATATATCTTTCGACAGTTACTTTTTGACAATGCTTTGTGCCGTCATCTTTAAACACTTCATGCTCCGACCTAACGAAAATCGTTTATCCGCTCCTGGCACGCATGTGCTTTGTGGCCCGTAAAGAATATGAAAGGAATATTGTGCAACCTTGGACCACCCTGACTTAAGAAATCATAATCACTGAAAAGCCCAAACAATTGCCAATAGGAATTTGTGTAAAGCAGTGTCATACGTTATCCACAAGAGAATAGAGTTTCACATTAATTGATAAGCTTCTTACAGCAAAAGAAAGGGTAAAAGTGTGGAAAATTTGAAGGAATTTATTGTGTTTTACTCTTTAAATAACCTGCTCATTCTGTGACCAGAACTTTTTAAGTGGAGGTTCCCAAACAGTTTTCCAACCTGTATAATAAAAAAATGGTGTAACATACTAAATTAAAAAAAATATTTTATATAAATAAATACTTAAAATCTGCCAGCAAGTCACAAACAAAACATTGGTAAAATGACTCGGAAGTTTTGTATAACTAGACCAGGGCTTTCCAAACTGGGGGTTGCTCATGGAGTTAAATTTTATACAAAGTGCTAAATTTATAAAATTGTTATTTTTTCTGTTTGGTATATTAATGGCAAATTATGTAACGCACATTACTTCAATAAATGCATGCCAAAGCAGACAGACATTGAGAAATGTTATGCTTTAAACTGTTAAACCTAGTGGGTAAAAAAGTTTAATATAATAAAAGACTTTGGGTAGCCCTAAACTAGAAAAACTTTACCCATGGACAGTTAACAGTTTAAAGTTTTGAAGTAAAATAAGTACTCTAAAATGGTTTGCATTACACTATGATCTCATTGTCACAATAATCTTACCAGAGGTTTGTTGTATCTTTGAGGAATAGACTGACTATTTTTTTTTTCTCAGTGTACTGTTGATATGTTTTTAAGCAATGTCCAACATAATCCCAGAATAGCTGAATCACAGTTATAGACGAATATGTGTTGTTATTATAGTTTAACTAGTAAATATGAGCAAGTTTTATAAAAATAAACCAAGTGAATAAGTTTAACATTATAATATCATACTCCAATACTGAGCAATCAAATATAATATAATTTGCAAAATTATTAACTGAATTCAGCGACATCTGGTAACTACCGATTTCAAATGTAACTACCTTACAAATGCTAATTGCTTGCTTCACTCGCACAAACAGCACACCACCAATAATATTTGCTAGTTAAATATTACACACAGCAAACTGAGGTGTAAAAACTTTTCGTTTGAACGATGTTTTCAAAGAATTTGGTATTAATTTTCAGTTTATGGTATCAATTTCAATGTGTCTTAATTTGTAACACTGGAACAAGTATATAGAAGACTATTTAGAGCAGCAGTACAGCATAAATTTAATTTGCGCAAGAAGCACTGGCATACTAAAGAAAAATTACCGAATGGAAAGTATTCTTAAGGATAAGGAAATATTTGCGTAAAGAACATTTCCTAATTTAGCAATGGCTATTACCAAGCACAGCAAATTTGTTTATTTAAATTAAATTGGTATACAACCAAATATTATTCCAACTTACTTCATGTAAGAAAAGCTGGCAAATTACTAATTTTTAAGCTTAATTACCACCGAGGGGCACATAAAATTTGCACTTCAAAAAATTGTTCGCAAGCTGCATAGCACCACTGCGCCCCACTGCTAAATTTGGGATCTTAAACAGTAGTATAGAAATAGATACATTTGTATTCCAATAGTAATGTAAGGCGCAGTGGTTCGCAAACTTTTTTTGCGACGCCCTCGAAAAAAAATTTTAATTTGCGGCACACTCATCAAATTTGGAATTCTACAATTTTTACTAAAATTTGTACACTAAAGCCAAATTATTTATGGGTTTGGTTTACCAAAAGTTGCTTTTTCTGTAATAGGCTCTGTACAGTGTACAATGCAAAATACCTATATGATTTACATTAAGAAACTAACAATAAACTAAGTGGTATTAATTTAATTTATAAGGCAATTCCTCACATAAATCTTAACGCCTAGAAGTGGAAACCAAGGCGCTCCATCGATTTGGTACGTAAAAAGTAAGGCAAAAAACGGTCAACAAATACCTCATACCGCAACGCACATTATTTGGGTTACGGTGCGGGTTTGAGTTTGGGTTGGTAAAACATTATTATTAATAATAAAATAATGATGTGCGTTGCGTTAAGCGGCATTTGTAGACCGTTTTTTGCGTTACTTTCTACGTACCAAATGGAAAGAGCCCCGAAATCAACGACATAGCTCAATCGCGTACACTTTAACAGTAATACACCTTTCAAAAATGTACAGTAGGGTCCTAAGAAAGTGTCACGCAACTTGTGATAACCTTGCCTGTCCTACCAAATCAATTTTGTAAACAGAAAACGGTTTGAATTAGGACTAGGGGTCATTAAACAACAAATTACGCCAAAAGCGTACATTTTTATAACAGGCTTAAATGGAAAAGATGATGTTTTTCTTATTGTGAATCAGACCATGACGGCTGTCGAAAGTAGAATGCATTGCTTAAAGGCAAAAGAAAAAAGGCAAAAGTGAGAGTTTGTCCTCATGGTTATAATCTCTTTGTTCACACTAGACGCGTCTAGCGTTAACGTAAAACGTTTTTAGAAAACGCTTTCGGTTGCGGAAAAGTTGAAACATTTCAACTTTGACGTTTTCGGTTAGAATGCTAGAAAATTTGCCGTTAACGCTGGCAACGCGTTATGTGTGAACTGGACGACGTTAGACGCCAGACTCTAACGCTAGACGTTAACGCGTCTAGTGTGAACCAGCATTGCAAGATATCTTCACTGCATCCAATGGATTTTTTAAAGAAAATTATAATTTAACAAAAAAATGTTCAACTTTGTTTTTAAGCTACACTGTAAATGTGAAAAATAAACTTCCTTGATTTTAGTTTTTTATTGTAATTTTGTAGTTATTTATAATAATTTGTTTATTTACTTAAAGATTAAAACTTGCCAATATAAAAACACTTACCAAAGACTGTTAATAATTGTAACTATGTGCTTGGAAAATAAAAAAACATTTTTTTTAGTTTGTTTTATTATAAATTTCATTCTTTCACAAATAATAAAAACAAAATGCAACACAAACATACTGAAAAAGGGGAAACCAAAAGACTAGGCCTACAGAAGTGGTGTGGGATAAAGTCAGTTGCAACAGACTTTGTTGACAACAAGCATAGCTGGCAAAGTAAACCCACAAAATTGAAACTTCAGCTTGGTGTAGGAGAAATTAACATTGCCCTCAGACCTCAGTTGAGAAAATGTTTCCTAGTGATAGGGTCTATTTGTTCCATTACTTGATGCTTGCTTTAGCCACACCCTTGTACAGAAGTGTTGTGCTGTGCAAGTTCCACTCAGTTTAAACTTCAAAGGGCAAAGTTATGCCAATAACTATAAAAGTCTTGTTAGACAGAAAAATATGCTGCAAAGGTTGACTAGGAACAGAAGACACTGTGTGATTAACCTTCAGACCTATGTCGTCCATAAATTCAGTTTTCAAAATTGTTTCATTTTTAGACAAATTTTATATAAAAAATATTGTTTCTATCAACCTAATATCAAGTTGTAAATCCATTGATTTTACAATCCCGCTGTAAAAAGATGGGAAATAAATGTTTGCTTTCAACATACACAAAGCTCTTATCTATTACCAAATTAACAAACCAGTAATTAAGAGTCTATTCCAATGGACAACAAAGTTTTTTTTTTAACGTATGATGTATCCTTAATGCAGGCTATAAAGTGGGAAAGTTACTTTAAAATGTAAATGCTTGTTCAACCAATAGTAACAATCAAACATTTTCTTTATTTTCATTACACTTTACATTAGTTACTGATATTATTGTTTGCATAGTTAACTAAAGTATTGTGGACGACAAAGTATGATCCTGACATGACACGCTAATATCGAGTATATTTCGGCCATTTTTAAGCAAATTTTATTTATTCTGATCTAAAATGTTTAGTTTGACTAGTATTAATTATTGCCATTCATCCAAATGTTTTTTATTCGGCAAAATCGTTAATAAATTGCGATTTTTTGCTTTTCTGCCATAAGCGTCTATTGTCATTTGGGAAACAAGATGGCGTCCATGTCGCTATAACTAAGAGCGAGTTAGCTGCGCAACTTGTGATTTCTATGGACTTTGGTTCCCACTGTTTTCATTCAACGTCAATACGTCAAACGTAGCAGAAGTTTGTGTTGAAAAGATTGCGGTATTATGTCGTTTGCAGTTTGCACGGAGCTGTGATTTGAGCGAATTTTGATATTAAGAATGTTTTTTAATAAACAGCGTACACCTTGTTATTATACTTCTACGGTAAATTACCAATCTCACTAAATTAATTACATAACTTACATTATTTTTTTATTATGATATTGATAAGTCTGTTAATTAAGGGGCTGGTCTGGAATCTGAACGCACATTATTATTTGAGTTAGGGTCCGAGTTAGAGCGTTTGGGTGGGTCAAGTATCATTATTAAATATAAATAATAACACTTGACCAACCCAAACCCAAATATTGTACGTTGGTTTAATAATTGTTTTATCGCTGTGGTAGGATTCTAGACTAGCGCCCAAATCTGGCAGTGTAGAAACAGGCTTAAATCCGAACATTAACAATAAAAATAATATCATTTACCTAATTTGTGATTAGCTAGGAATTCACCCAATGTTGATAGAACCTTGCAATCTTGTTCATGTTTGCCTCAAGTGGTGCTATGTTTGTTTTGCAACCCCCTGAATTTAAAGTACAACCAAACCTATTACAAAAATATTTTTGTGATATTAAATTGTGGTAGTTGGAAGGCAAAGTTAAATTTTGGATATGACAAGCAGCCAGTTTGCCATTTATGGCACTTTGCGCTGTAATCTTCACGATAATTATATACAAATAGTGATTTGATGTCCTCACATTCGTGATGTACGGTAATAAATTAAATCTAATTACAAATTGGAATGGTGGTTTCAGCTCCTGTCAAATAGGCAAATTGTGGCCTAATAACCTGGAACACCTGTCTACTTATATATTATTTTTTGATTTTAATTTTGCTTGTTTAAGCATAGTAATGACTATTTGGTATCAAATCGGATCACATTACTTTACAAATACTGTGTTGTAGCACTTGGTACTGTAATTTAAACTCACCTGCCAATCATTATTATTGTCATATAACCACTGTATTAAGTGTATGTCAGTAAATCATGTATGTTGTTTTGTGACCCTCCATGACCCTTCTTTCTATATAAGCAAGAAGAGTGACATTTTTTCTTTGTTAGTGAAGTTAATAAATTTTATTGGTTACTGTTTTTTAGCATCATTAAGTTCAACATAAAAAAGCGTTAGCACGCTTGAATGGATTGCGAATGGTGGGAATGGAAGGGAGACTTGGCCAAAGATATTCATGATACCTTAAAGAGTCGTGTAAGTAGCTCAACATTGTTAAATATCGCGAAGTACACACCAGTCCTGAAAAATATTGTTAGTGTGTAGGAATCACACTAACAATATATATCCCTATATTAGTTCTACACAAGTGGATAAAATCAATTATTCACTTGAATACTTGTCAATTCTTGTTTGGTCACATCCACTGTCCTAATCATATTCATCTGAGCTGTAATCAGTTGCATCAACATTGCAAGATGTTGATTCCTTTTCTGTAACTTTACATGAGTATTTGTTTCATTTAGCCACCCATTAAAGGCTGACTGTGGGTAAAACTCTGTTATATTAGCCAATTACATTTGTACCACCTTCAAATCTTCCACAATAGCATAGTAGTAGCTAGCTGTTTGTGCAAACAAGTTTTCATTAATTTCATGTTGATTGATATTCTATTTTCTTTCTCTACCCTTTGGTAACTTGGAAAACAACAAATGTTGCGTTAGATTTTGTTTGCAGGTTTATCTAAACTACTTATCTGCCTATTTAATTTTTAGGAAAATGAGATGTTGCAACTTAAAGGAAGTTCCAAACTTATGTACTGGAGAAGATATTTGGTGGATTGGCTTGCATTAACTTGTCAGAAATTTCATCTTAATTGCAATGCTCAACATCTTTCTGTGTGCTTGTATGATAGGTTTACTGATAAAAGTGATCTAGTCGTTGAGGATTTACAAATGCTGATTCTTTGCTGTTTGTTGGTGGCCAGTAGGTGTTTTTTTTTTATTAAACATTAAGTTTTAATTTATCATGACTTTACCTCTGTTAGTACAAAATAAGTTGCACATTTTTAGCCATATTTTAGGTGTTACTAATTCATATTATTATTTAGGTAAGTTTGAAGAGCGCGAAGAAAAAATTCCAAAATTTAAGATTCTGATGGAACATCTTCATCTCAATTTAAATGTATGTTATCTTTGAAGTCTATGTTTCGTTCATGTTGTAAAATTCCTCTTTTTCTATTTGTTTATTTATTAAATAATTTAGTTGTAAAAAATCTAAAGTGGCATTTTTTTTTCTTATTTAATGTTGTAGAATTATTTAAAAGTGCTTATACCATATTAGAGATAGACAAATTAAAATATTATATAGTGTTTTTTGTCAAAGCAAATTTCCTTTTTTTTAACTTTAAAATTTGTTCTTTGCTTTCATTTTTATGGCAGATTGCTTTAACATAGTTTTTAATGAACTGTGCTTAGCTTAATGCAAATATAATTAATAAACAAAATAAGGCTGGTAAAGTTAAATAGGTAGATACACAGGCGCCTAATTTGGGTGTCGAAAGCATTTTTTTGCCTGGGAATTCAACATAGTTGCAATTAGTGTTTAAATACCATTTCTTAAAAAAGTAAAATAACTTTTTAAAGCCAGTAGCACAGTTTATGTTTCTCTAAAATAAAGTACAAAACTTACATCGTGGATAAGTGTATGTTTGCACATGCAGATATATAAATTGAAGTGCTAAAATCACAAAATATAAAAATTGTTCTAGAAGTTATCGGGGTGTCCAAAGTAGAATCCCAGGGTATTCTAGAGCTTTAGGTTTCTGATTTAGGATAACAAATCCAGAATATTGCATCCTAATATATATTAATAAATTATTCAGCCTTGCTTTTGTTTGGGGGAGGTTTTAATCTTAATATATGCTACAGCAGGGGTCGGCAACCCATGGCATGCATGCCAAAAGTGGCATGCGAGATGATTTTTCAGGGCATGCCAATTGATTTAATGCGCATGTTATATCACTTTAAAAAATGCAACCATTACATCACTATCACATCATTAACATTATTATTACATCACTAACGCTAACTAAACTGAGGAATCATGTGGCACTGTATAAAATCAATTTGTATTGGATTCTCGACAAGCTTTCGCACAACCGTGCTACATCAGGTCAAAGTGTAAATGAAAACAATTAAAATGCACATAAAAGCACAAGCGCCCTTTCGTGTCACAGATAAGATATATAAGTGTCTAACTGCTGTATTTAATATTATTTTTTGTGGGCGTTATACTTGTTGTCTACGACTAAGTTTGTATTATGTCACAATGCTCTAAAATTGGCGTGATTTTTACTGCGGTAAAGCAGGGCATTCTACATTAAAGTACGCATGTCTGTTTTTGTGCAACTGAGAAACCTAGCTTAAAGCGAAACTGATGGTTAACACTTCTAGGTACAGGCTGAAAAACGTTGGAGTATATTCCAAAATAGTGGGCACAGTATTGTGTTGGTGGAATAGCATATGGTGGCATATTTTCCATGAGCTCTACGAAGGATTGCGGATTATCCATCTTATTTTAGTTACGTAAATGATTGGATTTGCTAAATATATTCTTATTTTTGTTATGTAAATGGGTAAAATACAGGCTGTAGAGTCTGAGCAGGACTCGGGTTGTTTTTAACCGACTCCGCAGCCCTCGTTGCCAGTGCAATACCAAACATAGAAAAATGTTTGGCATGCGAGTTGTTGATATTTTAAAATTATTCATAATCTGGCACACTGTATGCAAAAGGTTGCCGACCCTGCGCTACAGGGCCCACAGTCACATCAATAAATCGTACAATTGGCTAACATATGTATATACTAAAATAACAAATAATATCTCAAATGTTTGTATTATGTCACAATGATGCAAAATATAATTAATAGACAAAATAAGGCTGGTAAAGTTAAATAGGTAGATACACAGGCGCCTAATGTGGGTGTACAAAGCATTTTTTTGCCTGGGAATTGACATAGTTGCAATTAGTGTTTAAATACCATTTCTTAAAAAAGTAAAATAAATTTTCAAAGCCAGTAGCACAGTTTATGCTTATATACTAAGAAGTATAAAAATAAAAAGACTATATATTAAAATTAATAAATCTAGATCAGACATGGGCAAACTACGACCCGCGGGCCAAATCCGGCCCGCTGGGTTGCATAATCTGGCCCGTCTGACAATTGGCTTAAACCAATTCATTAATATTTATTGATTACCGTATCCATTAACCCCACAGATAAAACATTTATTGTTGAATTCGTTTAATTGTTAATTTGGTTCATTGTTACATCACAGTTCAATTGTTGAAACTTTGTTTAATAACAAATTAATCTGCCGAGCTAGCCTACTTAAAGATTTAAAGAATAGCTCGTTTAGTAAAGTTTTTGAAGCTTTGTGAGTATCACATTAATCAAGTTATGCTAACGTGTCGTAACAGTTTCAGTGTGAAAGCTAAATAAGATTTGTTGTTAAACTTGTTGATAACTAGCTAAATTATCACTGTATGATATTCAATAAGTGCATTAAAGAAGCGAAAAGTGGATAGTGAGCGCAGAACATTCAAAAAGGAATGGACAATGACAGCAGATCTCTTGTGTCCAGATGCAAAAAGCAAATACGAACAAATTAGTTTATCACGAAGAACAGTAACTCGCCGTGTAGAACAAATTGACGAGCACTTAGCCAGAGAGTTAAAAGGAAAAGCAGATTCATTTATATTTTATTCCTTGGCATTGGACGAAAGTTATGACGTTAAGGACACCGCCCAGCTTTTGGTTTTTGTCATAGGGATTAATACCAATTTTGAGATAATAGAAGAACTCTTAGCCATGGAATCGCTAAAGGGGAAAACACGAGGAGAGGACCTTTTTATCGTGTGATTGACAGGCTGAAGCTACCTTGGAGCAAACTTGCAAATGTCACCACAGATGGATCACCAAATCTGACGGGAAAAAATATTGGACTGCTGAAAAGACTTAAAGGTAAGATGAAAGAGGAAAGCCCTGGGATGGATATAACTTTGTTACACTGCATCATCCACCAAGAGGCACTATGTAAGTCTGTATTGCAGCTTAATCATGTAGTGAAGGCAGTGGTGCAACTGATCAATTACTTACATAAAAGGGAGAGGACTTCATCATCGACAATTTATAAAGTTTCTTGAGGAAATAGATTCTGACCATCAAGACTTGCTTTACCATTCTCATGTTCGCTGGTTGTAAGTCTAGGGAAAGCATGTAAACGTGTCTGGGAACTGAAGGATGCCATTAGCTCATTTTTTAATTTAATCGGAAAAACTGATGACTTCCCTGAGCTAGAAGACATAAATTTGCTTTTTCTGTGGACATATTAACACATATGAATGAGTTAAACACTGCAAGGAAACTATCTCTTCGCCCACCAAATGTACACAAATGTTAAGGCTTTTAAATCTAAATTAACTTTATTCTCAGAACAGATTTTCAACAATTCTTTTGTGCATTTCCCTACTCTAGCGGCGATGAAAGAAGCCCCTAAACATGCGAATAAACACAGCAAATTACTGGATAATCTGCACCAAGAATTCTGCCGTAGATTTCTTGATTTTGAAAAACTCAAAATAACATTTCAAATCGTCTCATCTCCCCTGTCTCAATTTGCTACGACTGCACCAGGAGTTACAACTGGAACTGATCGATCTTCAGAGTGACTACCTTTTAAAAGACAAATTCGAAGCCCTGAAACTGATTGACTTCTACGCTTCGTTAAGTGCCAGGTTCCCAAAAATTCGAAAAATGGCGCAGAGAATGTTGGTTTTGTTTGGCTCAACATACATTTGTAAACAGACTTTCAGCCTGATGAATTTCAACAAATCTGAGTATAGATCTCAGTTGTCTGATTCACGCCTAAAATCTGTTCTGACAATCGCCACAACCAAATTAACCCCAAATTTCAACCCCCAAAAAAATATTGCTTAAGGACTTTGTTCAGACTGCCGTGTTTTGTTTATCATGTCATTTAATTTCAGAAACATGTTAAATAATGTAACTAATGTTTCTAATAAACTGTAGCTTAACACTATTGTCTTTTCATTTAGTCACATGGCCCGCTTGTCAAAATAAAAAAACAATTTGGCCCGTGGTTCAAAAAGCTTGCCCACCCCTGATCTAGATGGATTGACAAATGTTGTAACACCATGAACAAAAAGGATTCGTGGTATCCGGCTATCTACTCGTCATTGTAGCCATTATAAATGCTCATTGTCCGACGGTTCAATTCTGCACCGGATAAATCCGTCGCGTCACAGCTTATCACATACTGCAGCGACAGCTAGATTTATTAATTTTAATCAATAGTCTTATTTCTCCAACATTTTAATATATTTTGTAGAAGATTTATCATCTTAGCATTTGAAAGCACAAACTAAAATAATTAATTGTTGAAAGTTTCAATTAATTTTTGTCAATAAAGTGTAATTTATTTTTAGCCAGGTGATTATCTTGTTATGGAAATAAGACTTCTTTCCTCATTTGAGTGGGATATTGGATTTCCTACAGCCTCACATTTCAAGGATTTTTATATGCAGGTAAAAAAACTTTTTCATAATATTTCATCCTCAATTTAGTATGATAAAAAAAGTTACTTGGACTTCTGGTCCGGCGATGTAAAGTAAATATGACTATTGACAAAAATACAAAATTCACTTAAACTTTTTTTGGAACTGAGAGGTGAGCTGTATTTCTTAGTCTTTGTGAACCGTTCTCGCACCTTCATATTTTTTGGTTTTTGGGCGGATGCAATTTATCCCTTTTAATTACCAAATTAATTTGTTTTTCCAGACTACATAACAAAAAAGCCTGACATGCATACATTGTAGAACTGTATAATAAAGTTGTGCTGTAATTTAAAGTGTGACTGGGCCTAATTGTTAGTAGCCATCAGCTCATTAACTGAGCCTGAAATAGACATAAAGTCAACCTGTTTATTTCTAACCTTGATACGCCGAATAACACACCGCTTCCATGTGACTTAACATTTCCTAAACACCCTGTGGCATTCGGCCTATCTATACAATAAGAAAACAAATAAATAAAAAACATACTGATTCAGCACAAAATAATTTCGCGCTTGCTTTATTACAGTGGTTGGCTTTTTGGCACCCTTCCAATATATTGAAACAACACATACCTGTACACAATGTGCACAAATTTTTTTTTTATTTTACTCAAAACCTAAACAAACAATTTACCTACAAAACCTAGAATATATTCTGGCACCCTTGAGCTAGAGAATTGGCATTCCAGTGTGCCAGGGCACATTTTTAAGAACCACTGGTTTATTATGCAGGCTGGTAGAATCTTGACAACCTTTTGGTGACAAGCATTTTGGGCCTAAATTCTTCGTTTTTTTGGTTGCACTCCTAAATTTAAATGATGCGTTCGCCTAAGGAATGTACTAACCTTGCTATGTTTAGGCGAGAAACAAGGCTATTAATAAGTTAATTAGTTAACAAAAGCGTGCGCCTAGTTAACAAAAACGTAGGCGCAATATTTTTGTGACATAAACAAATATATAAGGGACATGCTACAGTGCAACATAGGGCCTGGGGGTGCACATGTCTGCTTTTCTTACTCTAACAGTTTTACAGGACATGGATAAGCTGTTTTCAGGCGAACTAATGTGGAAACCTGCAGCTCAAAATCAGTTAATTTTTTTTAATACAACATAGATTTTTAATATATGTTGCTTGAAATAACGATATTTATAATCGAATTTAATATAAATTGTTTGCCCGAGGTTAGAGTCACGCAGTTAAGTGCAACATGCCATGGTATGCACGGTGGTTATGAGTTCAACAGCTCTGCTTAAAACAGAGACACAATCATAGCAAAGCAGGACAAAGTTCGACAAAGCACTAGTTTTTTTGCGTTTACTTAATTTTTAACACCAAAAAGTTGTTTAAGCCTTAGATGGAGAAGCATTGCCTGGTACATCTCTCTATGCCCATGCGAATGCCATACCTGTCTATTTAACAGAATTGGCGACTATACAGCAAACACACAACTATTCTATGATCAAAATTGAGTATTTTTTAAAATAATAAACAATCTATATGCCTAACACTGGCTTTTCCTCACTAAACAACCTGCTTCGCACTTCAATAACTTAGATTGGAAGAACAAAATTAATTTCTACCAATTGTAGTGCGTAATGTTCCCACATATTCTACATTTCAAAAATATATGTGGCAAAATGTTTGTAAAAACGACAAGTTTTTTTTGTAAAATAATCCTTCAAAAAAAAAATTTTAAATTAAATTTAAAAATTAATTTTTTTTTAATATAATTTTTTTTGCAACAATTATTTCGGTTTTCTGGCTCATTCTTCGGCCGACATAGTCGCCAAGTCGCCAACATTCTGCCATACTCTTATTATGTATATACCGTGTCCGTGTAAGTCTGAAGCCCCATGTTATAGTCGATGATTCTAACAAATGATTGTGTTAACTTAAAATGTATCCAAAAGTTATGTTACATAGAGTGTTACATTCTTTTTATTAGATTTATTGCAAAATCATTCAATCAGACAAAAAAATAGCCTGCCATGCTATCAAAAGGTCAAGTTGACTACTTGCCACAAAAGAAAACTAGTTGTTTTAAATCCCCAAATTTTTCACTACAGAATTCTGTTTTCAGTAAATAGAAATTTTATGATATTGAATTTTTTTTGTATTTTGTGTTGAAACTGTAGCCTACATACATTGTAAACCAAAAACAGCGCCTATTATCTGTATGACATTCGCCCCTGTAAAATTTTATGTAAAATTAATTTATAACTGGTAGAAAATTGTGTTAAAAGAACAACTTATACAACTTGTGTTAAAGCCGCAATTATGCAACATAATATTTAATACAAATGTTTCAAATTGTTCTTGGGTACGTTTAATGGAGGCCCTAATTAAAGCAACAAATTAAAAAAATCTTTACCCTATTTGAAAGTAAAATTTATACATCCCAAAGAATGCTTGATGCACCTACATCAGGGGTGGGCAATTATTTTGAACCGCGGGCCGCATGAGAAACTCAAAATGATGTGGCGGGCCGGATCCAAAATAAAATCTCAAATACATGCAATATGACGTCATACTCTGACGGTATAAAAGAAATAAGCTAACGAACTTGTTATTACGTTTGGAGTTGTGCAAAAATGTGCAATTTTAGTCAAATTTAAAGGAGGCCACATGACGAAAAAATTGCGACTATATTCGTTTTAAAATGCAAACTTTAATTTAGATTTAGCGGGCGTATGGAGAACAGGTAAAACGCATTGAGCACAGATAAAAAATATCTATTGCTTTATATATTGACGTTTATTAAGTTGGTTGACCCAAAAATTAAGATTAAAATACGTAAAAATTTTGCACAAAAAATAATTTTCTGGTTTCTTGAGGTTTGAAGTTACCAATGTGTCACCTGCGGTAGAACGGCCATACTGCAAAGACAATATAAATCGGAAGAAACACACAAAATGGCATTAACTAAATTAGGTTGACAAAATGTGAATCAGTATATTTCAGAGTTAAGAAAACGGTCAATATTTCGTTCATATCTTAAAGACGGAATCCTGTTAACCGAAGTGCAGAAATATATAAATATTAGGCTAAATTTGTTAAACTTTCGTTGGAAAGAGTGTCACAGTGCAGAGGACGCTATTTGTCTGTAAAGATGCAAAAAATCGCGTGGCACATACGAGAAAGACGGAAGAGAAAACTATTTCCGTTAAGGATTTGAAACAGGCTAAAAATCTAATTTGGTGGGGTCATGACTAGATTCGTCCCTTGAAAAAGTGTTTACGGTACAACCAAACATATGTAGAAACTCACCCTTGTTTTCGTTTAGCCTATGTATTTCAAGGAAAATACGCCACAGGCCGGATTAAACTGCTCGGCGGGCCGGATCCGGCCCGCGCGCCGTATGTTGCCCAGGTCTGACCTACATGAACATCTTTACCCATGTCAAAATATTCACTAACAGAAATATACAAAAGTGTGCAGTTTAATTTTAATTCGTGGGTAAATTACAAAGAGCTTTATTCTTACTAAACAATGGCTTAATTGAAGATAAGATATAGGGATGTCCTATTACTTTATTTTTCCAGGTAATTGGCCAAAAACATGCTTTAGTGTTAGGAAGTTAGTTATTAGGTTGTTTAACTATTTACAAAATTGGCTTTTAAGAGTAGAAATTAGTACTCTTTAACAGTAGAAATACCTATAAATTCAATAAACATTTTTTTATATATATACTTAGCAGTCACGTTGCAAGTTTTTCAGAAATATCTTTTCGATTACTCCTATTTTTATTATTTTTTATTGTTTTTTAATTCAGTATTTTATTTTACATCAGGTAGCGCTTGGTGAAAGAGATTTGCATGCTGGTCAACCTCTTGAAAACCGCGAGCAAGCATTTATGTATTTAGAGAAAAACGTCAATTATTTTTTGGAAGTTTCGTTGCAAGGTATTCGCAGAACAAACTTAACACTATTTTGACTACTAAATCTCGGTTATAGATGATAATTTGTTGTGTGTGTTTTTGATACAGTTGCCAATCTGACACTTTTATTATATGGGCCGAAAATTTATTTTCGGGACATATCTTGTTTTAGCCATTATTCTTATATGGGCCGAAAATTTATTTTCGGGACATATCTTGTTTTTGCCGTTATTATATGGGCCGAAAATTTATTTTCGGGACATATCTTGTTTTTGCCGCTATTCTTTTTTGGTTTCCTATGGTTTGTTTCAGACCGAGTTTTGTCCGAAGCTTTATAGAAAAAGTAGACATCGTAGAACCTTTAAATTTTCAGACATGGCGTAGAGTGGTATGAAGGTGCTTTGTAAAAGTTTATGAGGCTGCACTCCCAGGGGCCTTTGCTTGGGGGGTAAAAACCTGAAATATTGCGTTTTAGCACTTTGTAGCTAACGACAGCCATCTAGCAGCAGAAAAACTTTCATACAGAATTCGTTCATATTCGCTTGCTTTGTCCAGCTCGCGTCGCGACGAGGCGGCTACTGGCATCCCTGCTGCGCCCTATTGTCCCGCGCGTGCAACATTTGTGTTGGAAGTTGCTTGCCTAGTAAAACTATGCACATGCGACTTGCCTTTCATAAAGAGGCCTCTCTAAGTAAAAAAAACTATTCCTCTTACAACACAAAATATTTTACCACCGCAAATTTAAATGCGAATCCTACAGGCAGTGTACACATCTCTGTTAGCACATGTTGTAATTGTTGCACCATTCAAACATATCAACACCAGGTCTAAGCAAATATAATTATACAAGGGCCGCAACAACAAAAAGCTTAAGTTTAACGCATTCTTAACGACGACGTTACAAAGCTACGTCATAACATGGCGTCATAAATAAATAAATCTTGCGTTTATTGGATTTAAATTGGCAAAACTTTCAATATAAAACGTGGCTTATTAGGCACATAAACGTGTTTGCATATTGCTCAAAACTACAGATTTAAACTCTGTTTCAACAGTGATTGCTCAGACCAAGGCATGGTAAAAATTTACACAGTAAAAGTTGGAAAAAGTATAGCAAACCATAGACGTTAAATCATTTAGAGAGAATGAAAATATTGACTTTTTAAACATGCTAGCTGACCAAAATGTAATAACATGGCCGTAAGCATTATCTACGTAAATTTTTATTGATCAAATGTATGTTTCGATCATTTGCCAAAATCTACGCCATATTTGAACCCCCTTCGCTTCAAAGCCATAAGTTATTATATTATTATACACAACTCATAATTGTGTGTAGATATGTTGGATTGGAGTAACATACAGAACAGGTGCAAATAGCAAATATTCTCCAAATACGATGTTTCCAATATTCTCCAAATCGTATTTCATCGTATTGTCGCGGTAATACACAAAGAGGTAAGGCCGTGAATAAAGTTTCACCCACCGTACAATTAACGGAGGGAAGCATTTCGAGTAGGGATGTTCAAGGCAGAATATCGGCGACACATTTATAATGCTTGCTTTAAATGCGGCGTCAGCATTTTTGGGGCGACCAATTACTTCGCGTAATAATTAAGTGTCAATAGGGTGTATTTACCGCCGCAAGTTTAAATGCGAAATCTTAAGGCAGTCTACGCCTCTCTGTTAGCACCTGTTGTGCATCTTGCTCCAACCAGCATACCAACATCAGACCTAAACTTATCTAGCAAAACTTTTGATTTAATAGTTTGCGTATTAGGCACGTAATAGTGTTTTTCATATTGTTTGAAACGACAGATTTAAAGCCTGTTTTAACAGTGATTGCTCGGACCAAGCTATGGTAAAAAATTACCTAGTGAAAGTTTGCAAAAGTATAGCAAACCATAGGCGTTAAACCATTTTTAGTCTTTAAGAGAATGATAATATTTGATTTTCAAACACGTAAGCTGGTCAAAATTTAATAAAATAGCCATATGCATTATCTAAGTAAATTCTATTTATCAAATATATGTTTCGATCATTCCCCAAATTCTACGCCATATTTGAACCCCTTTCGCATCAAAGGCATATTTTAAGTGGGGAAGTTTTCGGCCCATATCTGTTTTTGCTTGCAGAAACAAGTTAAGGAAAAAACAAAATATATAATATAAAGTACACAATACAAAATATTAAAAAAAAAATTAAAAAAAAAAAAAATTAAAATAAAGTAAATATTGAAAATAAACACTAAGCCCTGAAAATATATCCCCTGACAAAATATACAACAACAGCACCCCCGTCTAGTTTCTTTTTTGGTTTCCTATGGTATGTTTCAGACCGAGTTTTGTCCGAAGCTTTATAGAAAAAGTAGACATCGTAGAACCTTCAAATTTTCAGACATGGCGTAGAGTGGTATGTAGGTGCTTTGTAAAAGTTTATGAGGCTGCACTCCCAGGGGCCTTTGCTTGGGGGGAAAAACCTGAAATATTGCGTTTTAGCACTTTGTAGCTAACGACAGCCATCTAGCAGCAGAAAAACTTTCATACAGAATTCGTTCATATTCGCTTGCTTTGTCCAGCTTGCGTCGCGACGAGGCGGCTGCTGGCATCCCTGCTGCGCCCTATTGTCCCGCGCGTGCAACATTTGTGTTGGAAGTGGCTTGCCTAGTAAAACTATGCACATGCGACTTGCCTTTCATAAAGAGGCCTCTCTAAGTAAAAAAACCTATTGCTCTTACAACACAAAATATTTTACCACCGCAAATTTAAATGCGAATCCTACAGGCAGTGTACACATCTCTGTTAGCACATGTTGTAATTGTTGCACCATTCAAACATATCAACACCAGGTCTAAGCAAATATAATTATACAAGGGCCGCAACAACAAAAAGCTTAAGTTTAACGCATTCTTAACGACGACGTTACAAAGCTACGTCATAACATGGCGTCATAAATAAATAAATCTTGCGTTTATTGGATTTAAATTGGCAAAACTTTCAATATAAAACGTGGCTTATTAGGCACATAAACGTGTTTGCATATTGCTCAAAACTACAGATTTAAACTCTGTTTCAACAGTGATTGCTCAGACCAAGGCATGGTAAAAATTTACACAGTAAAAGTTGGAAAAAGTATAGCAAACCATAGACGTTAAATCATTTAGAGAGAATGAAAATATTGACTTTTTAAACATGCTAGCTGACCAAAATGTAATAACATGGCCGTAAGCATTATCTACGTAAATTTTTATTGATCAAATGTATGTTTCGATCATTTGCCAAAATCTACGCCATATTTGAACCCCCTTCGCTTCAAAGCCATAAGTTATTATAGTATTATACACAACTTATAATTGTGTGTAGATATGTTGGATTGGAGTAACATACAGAACAGGTGCAAATAGCAAATATTCTCCAAATACGATGTTTCCAATATTCTCCAAATCGTATTTCATCGTATTGTCGCGGTAATACACAAAGAGGTAAGGCCGTGAATAAAGTTTCACCCACCGTACAATTAACGGAGGGAAGCATTTCGAGTAGGGATGTTCAAGGCAGAATATCGGCGACACATTTATAATGCTTGCTTTAAATGCGGCGTCAGCATTTTTTGGGGCGACCAATTACTTCGCGATAAGCTTCGCCTAATAATTAAGTGTCAATAGGGTGTATTTACCGCCGCAAGTTTAAATGCGAAATCTTAAGGCAGTCTACGCCTCTCTGTTAGCACCTGTTGTGCATCTTGCTCCAACCAGCATACCAACATCAGGCCTAAACTTATCTAGCAAAACTTTCGATTTAATAGTTTGCGTATTAGGCACGTAATAGTGTTTTTCATATTGTTTGAAACGACAGATTTAAAGCCTGTTTTAACAGTGATTGCTCGGACCAAGCTATGGTAAAAAATTACCTAGTGAAAGTTTGCAAAAGTATAGCAAACCATAGGCGTTAAACCATTTTTAGTCTTTAAGAGAATGATAATATTTGATTTTCAAACACGTAAGCTGGTCAAAATTTAATAAAATGGCCATATGCATTATCTAAGTAAATTCTATTTATCAAATATATGTTTCGATCATTCCCCAAATTCTACGCCATATTTGAACCCCTTTCGCATCAAAGGCATATTTTAAGTGGGGAAGTTTTCGGCCCATATCTGTTTTTGCTTGCAGAAACAAGTTAAGGAAAATGAAAAACAAAATATATAATATAAAGTACACAATACAAAATATTAAAAAAAAAATTAAAAAAAAAAAAAATTAATATAAAGTAAAAATTGAAAATAAACACTAAGCCCTGAAAATATATCCCCTGACAAAATATACAACAACCGCACCCCCGTCTAGTTATATGGGCCGAAAATTTATTTTCAGGACATATCTTGTTTTTGCCGTTATTATATGGGCCGAAAATTTATTTTCGGGACATATCTTGTTTTTGCCGTTATTCTTTTTTGGTTTCCTATGGTTTCCTATGGTTTGTTTCAGACCGACTTTTGTCCGAAGCTTTATAGAAAAAGTAGACATCGTAGAACCTTCAAATTTTCAGACATGGCGTAGAGTGGTATGTAGGTGCTTTGTAAAAGTTTATGAGGCTGCACTCCCAGGGGCCTATGCTTGGGGGGTAAAAACCTGAAATATTGCGTTTTAGCACTTTGTAGCTAACGACAGCCATCTAGCAGCAGAAAAACTTTCATACAGAATTCGTTCATATTCGCTTGCTTTGTCCAGCTCGCGTCGCGACGAGGCGGCTGCTGGCATCCCTGCTGCGCCCTATTGTCCCGCGCGTGCAACATTTGTGTTGGAAGTGGCTTGCCTAGTAAAACTATGCACATGCGACTTGCCTTTCATAAAGAGGCCTCTCTAAGTAAAAAAACCTATTGCTCTTACAACACAAAATATTTTACCACCGCAAATTTAAATGCGAATCCTACAGGCAGTGTACACATCTCTGTTAGCACATGTTGTAATTGTTGCACCATTCAAACATATCAACACCAGGTCTAAGCAAATATAATTATACAAGGGCCGCAACAACAAAAAGCTTAAGTTTAACGCATTCTTAACGACGACGTTACAAAGCTACGTCATAACATGGCGTCATAAATAAATAAATCTTGCGTTTATTGGATTTAAATTGGCAAAACTTTCAATATAAAACGTGGCTTATGAGGCACATAAACGTGTTTGCATATTGCTCAAAACTACAGATTTAAACTCTGTTTCAACAGTGATTGCTCAGACCAAGGCATGGTAAAAATTTACACAGTAAAAGTTGGAAAAAGTATAGCAAACCATAGACGTTAAATCATTTAGAGAGAATGAAAATATTGACTTTTTAAACATGCTAGCTGACCAAAATGTAATAACATGGCCGTAAGCATTATCTACGTAAATTTTTATTGATCAAATGTATGTTTCGATCATTTGCCAAAATCTACGCCATATTTGAACCCCCTTCGCTTCAAAGCCATAAGTTATTATATTATTATACACAACTTATAATTGTGTGTAGATATGTTGGATTGGAGTAACATACAGAACAGGTGCAAATAGCAAATATTCTCCAAATACGATGTTTCCAATATTCTCCAAATCGTATTTCATCGTATTGTCGCGGTAATACACAAAGAGGTAAGGCCGTGAATAAAGTTTCACCCACCGTACAATTAACGGAGGGAAGCATTTCGAGTAGGGATGTTCAAGGCAGAATATCGGCGACACATTTATAATGCTTGCTTTAAATGCGGCGTCAGCATTTTTTGGGGTGACCAATTACTTCGCGATAAGCTTCGCCTAATAATTAAGTGTCAATAGGGTGTATTTACCGCCGCAAGTTTAAATGCGAAATCTTAAGGCAGTCTACGCCTATCTGTTAGCACCTGTTGTGCATCTTGCTCCAACCAGCATACCAACATCAGGCCTAAACTTATCTAGCAAAACTTTCGATTTAATAGTTTGCGTATTAGGCACGTAATAGTGTTTTTCATGTTGTTTGAAACGACAGATTTAAAGCCTGTTTTAACAGTGATTGCTCGGACCAAGCTATGGTAAAAAATTACCTAGTGAAAGTTTGCAAAAGTATAGCAAACCATAGGCGTTAAACCATTTTTAGTCTTTAAGAGAATGATAATATTTGATTTTCAAACACGTAAGCTGGTCAAAATTTAATAAAATAGCCATATGCATTATCTACGTAAATTCTATTTATCAAATATATGTTTCGATCATTCCCCAAATTCCACGCCATATTTGAACCACTTTCGCATCAAAGGCATATTTTAAGTGGGGAAGTTTTCGGCCCATATCTGTTTTTGCTTGCAGAAACAAGTTAAGGAAAATGAAAAACAAAATATATAATATAAAGTACACAATACAAAATATTAAAAAAAAAAAAATTAAAATAAAGTAAAAATTGAAAATAAACACTAAGCCCTGAAAATATATCCCCTGACAAAATATACAACAACCGCACCCCCGTCTAGTTTTTGGTTGTTATGGTTTGCTATGGCATGTTTCAGACCGATTTTTGTCCGAAGCTTTATAGAAAAAGTATACATCGTAGAACCTTCAAATTTTCAGACATGGCGTAGAGTGGTATGAAGGTGCGATGTCAAGGTTTATGAGGCTGTACCCCCAGGGGCCTTTAATTGAGGGGCAAAAATCTGAAATATTGCGTTTTAGCTCTCTGTAGCTAACGACTGCCATCTAGCAGCAGAAAAACTTCCATACAGAATTCATTCATATTCGCTTGCTTTGTCCAGCTCGTGAAGTGACGAAGCGACTGGACGCCTGCTGCGCTTTATTGTCCCGCGCGTAAGACTTTCATTGTCACTCGGCCAAAACTGGGCGCGTGCGACTTGCATTTTAAAAAGAGGCTTCTCTTTAGTAAAATTACTCAATGCTCTTAAGAAACAACATATTTTACCGCCGCAAATTTAAATGCGAAATCTGGTGGCAATATACACCTCTCTATTTGCACCTGTTTCGTATCTTACTCCAATCCAACCTATCAACACCAGGCCTACACAACTTAAAATTGTGTGTTAATATGTTGGAATGGAGTAACATACAAAATAGGTGCAAATAGCAAATATTCTCCAAATACGTTTTTTTCAAATATTCTCTAAATCGTAATTCATTTTATTGTCGCGGTAAAGAGGTAAGGCTGTGAATAAACTTTCACCCACCGTCCCACCGTGCAATTAACGCAGGGAAGCATTGCGAATAGGGATGTTCAAAGCAGATTATCGGCGACACATTTATAATGCTTGCTTTAAATGCGGCGTCAGCGTTTTTTCGGGCGAACAATTACTTCGCGATAAGCTTCGCCTCATAATCAAGTGTCAATAGGGTGTTATTGGGTGAGCGAGCGTCTAGTTCTTTTTTGGGTTTTATGGTTTGCTTGGTATGTTTCAGACCGATTTTTGTCCGAAGCATTATAGAAAAAGTATACATCGTAGAACTTTCAAATTTTTAGACATGGCGTAGAGTGGAATGAAGGTGCGATGTCGAGGTTTATGAGGCTGCACCCCCAGGGTCCTTTGCTTGGGGTACAAAAAACCTAAAATATTGTGACGTCATCGTTTTAGCTCTTTGTAGCTATCTACTCCTACCCAGCGCCAGAAAAGCTCAATACAGAACTAGACGGGGGTGCGGTTGTTGTATATTTTGTCAGGGGGTATATTTTCAGGGCTTAATGTTTATTTTCAATTTTTACTTTATTTTAATATTTTTTTTTTTTATTTTTTTTTTAATATTTTGTATTGTGTACTTTACATTATATATTTTGTTTTTCATTTTCCTTAACTTGTTTCTGCAAGCAAAAACAGATATGGGCCGAAAACTTCCCCACTTAAAATATGCCTTTGATGCGAAAGGGGTTCAAATATGGCGTAGAATTTGGGGAATGATCGAAACATATATTTGATAAATAGAATTTACGTAGATAATGCGTATGGTCATTTTATTAAATTTTGACCAGCTTACGTGTTTGAAAAGCAAATATTATTATTCTCTTAAAGACTAAAAATGGTTTAACGCCTATGGTTTGCTATACTTTTGCAAACTTTTACTCGGTAATTTTTTACCATGGCTTGGGCCGAGCAATCACTGTTAAAACAGGCTTTAAATCTGTAGTTTTAAACAATATGAAAAACACTATTATGTTCTCAATACGCAAAGTATAAAATCGAAAGTTTTGCTAGATGTTTAGGCCTGATGTTGGTAGTATGCTGGTTGGAGCAAGATGCACGACAGGTGCTAACAGAGTGGCGTAGACTGCCTTAAGATTTCGCATTTAAACTTGCGGCGGTAAATACACCCTATTGACACTTAATTATTAGGCGAAGATTATCGCGAAGTAATTGGTTGCCCGAAAAAAACTAACGCCGCATTGAAAGCAAGCATTATAAATGAGTCGCCGATATTCTGCTTTGAACATCTCTACTCGCAATGCTTCCCTCCGTTAATTGTACGGTGGGTGAAACTTTATTCACGGCCTTACTCTTTGTGTATTACCGCGACAATACGATGAAATACGATTTGGAGAATATTGGAAAAATCGTATTTGGAGAATATTTGCTATTTGCACCTGTATAGTATGTTACTCCAATCCAACATATCAACACACAATTTTAAGTTGTGTAGGCCTGGTGTTGATATGTTGGATTAGAGTTGCCACCAGATTTCGCATTTAAATTTGCGGCGGTAAAATAAGTTGTTTCTTAACAGCATTAAGTAATTTTACTAAAGAGAAGCCTCGTTTTAAAATGCAAGTCGCACGAGCCCAGTTTAGGAAGTGCCACTTCGCACAATGAAAGTCTCATGCGCGGGACAATAAAGCCCAGCAGGCGGTAAGTCGCTTCGTCACTTCACAAGCTGGACAAAGCAAGCGAATATGAACGAATTCTGTATGAAAATTGTTCTGCTGCTAGATGGCAGTCGTTAGCTACAAAGTGCTAAAACGCAATATTTCAGGTTTTTACCCCCCAAGTAAAGGCCCCTGGGGGTGCAGCCTCATAAACTTTTACAAAGCACCTACATACCACTCTACGCCATGTCTGAAAATTTGAAGGTTCTACGATGTCTACTTTTTCTATAAAGCTTCGGACAAAAATCGGTCTGAAACATACCATAGGAAACCATAGGAAACCAAAAAAGAACTAGACGGGGGTGCGGTTGTTGTATATTTTGTCAGGGGATATATTTTCAGGGCTTAGTGTTTATTTTCAATTTTTACTTTATTTTAATTTTTTTTTTTTTTAATTTTTTTTTTAATATTTTGTATTGTGTACTTTATATTATATATTTTGTTTTTCATTTTCCTTAACTTGTTTCTGCAAGCAAAAACAGATATGGGCCGAAAACTTCCCCACTTAAAATATGCCTTTGATGCGAAAGTGGTTCAAATATGGCGTAGAATTTGGGGAATGATCGAAACATATATTTGATAAATAGAATTTACTTACATAATGCATATGGCTATTTTATTAAATTTTGACCAGCTTACGTGTTTGAAAATCAAATATTATCATTCTCTTAAAGACTAAAAATGGTTTAACGCCTATGGTTTGCTATACTTTTGCAAACTTTCACTAGGTAATTTTTTACCATAGCTTGGTCCGAGCAATCACTGTTAAAACAGGCTTTAAATCTGTCGTTTCAAACAATATGAAAAACACTATTACGTGCCTAATACGCAAACTATTAAATCGAAAGTTTTGCTAGATAAGTTTAGGCCTGATGTTGGTATGCTGGTTGGAGCAAGATGCACAACAGGTGCTAACAGAGAGGCGTAGACTGCCTTAAGATTTCGCATTTAAACTTGCGGCGGTAAATACACCCTATTGACACTTAATTATTAGGCGAAGCTTATCGCGAAGTAATTGGTCGCCCCAAAAAATGCTGACGCCGCATTTAAAGCAAGCATTATAAATGTGTCGCCGATATTCTGCCTTGAACATCCCTACTCGAAATGCTTCCCTCCGTTAATTGTACGGTGGGTGAAACTTGATTCACGGCCTTACCTCTTTGTGTATTACCGCGACAATACGATGAAATACGATTTGGAGAATATTGGAAACATCGTATTTGGAGAATATTTGCTATTTGCACCTGTTCTGTATGTTACTCCAATCCAACATATCTACACACAATTATAAGTTGTGTATAATAATATAATAACTTATGGCTTTGAAGCGAAGGGGGTTCAAATATGGCGTAGATTTTGGCAAATGATCGAAACATACATTTGATCAATAAAAATTTACGTAGATAATGCTTACGGCCATGTTATTACATTTTGGTCAGCTAGCATGTTTAAAAAGTCAATATTTTCATTCTCTCTAAATGATTTAACGTCTATGGTTTGCTATACTTTTTCCAACTTTTACTGTGTAAATTTTTACCATGCCTTGGTCTGAGCAATCACTGTTGAAACAGAGTTTAAATCTGTAGTTTTGAGCAATATGCAAACACGTTTATGTGCCTAATAAGCCACGTTTTATATTGAAAGTTTTGCCAATTTAAATCCAATAAACGCAAGATTTATTTATTTATGACGCCATGTTATGACGTAGCTTTGTAACGTCGTCGTTAAGAATGCGTTAAACTTAAGCTTTTTGTTGTTGCGGCCCTTGTATAATTATATTTGCTTAGACCTGGTGTTGATATGTTTGAATGGTGCAACAATTACAACATGTGCTAACAGAGATGTGTACACTGCCTGTAGGATTCGCATTTAAATTTGCGGTGGTAAAATATTTTGTGTTGTAAGAGCAATAGGTTTTTTTACTTAGAGAGGCCTCTTTATGAAAGGCAAGTCGCATGTGCATAGTTTTACTAGGCAAGCCACTTCCAACACAAATGTTGCACGCGCGGGACAATAGGGCGCAGCAGGGATGCCAGCAGCCGCCTCGTCGCGACGCGAGCTGGACAAAGCAAGCGAATATGAACGAATTCTGTATGAAAGTTTTTCTGCTGCTAGATGGCTGTCGTTAGCTACAAAGTGCTAAAACGCAATATTTCAAGTTTTTACCTCCCAAGCAAAGGCCCCTGGGAGTGCAGCCTCATAAACTTTTACAAAGCACCTACATACCACTCTACGCCATGTCTGAAAATTTGAAGGTTCTACGATGTCTACTTTTTCTATAAAGCTTCGGACAAAACTCGGTCTGAAACATACCATAGGAAACCTAAAAAGAATAACGGCAAAAGCAAGATATGTCCCGAAAATAAATTTTCGGCCCATATAATAACGGCAAAAACAAGATATGTCCCGAAAATAAATTTTCGGCCCATATAATTCGTTCATATCGCTTCCTTGATTCAGCTCGCAAAGTGACTGCTGGCATCATGCTGCGCTTCATTGTCCAGCGCGTGCAACGTTCATTGTTCGAAGTGGCTGCGTTAGTAAAACTGGGCGCGTGCGACTTGCATTTAAGAAAGAGGCTTCACTTAGTAAAATAACCTACTACTCTTACAAAACAGTATATTTTACTGCCGCAAATATAAATGCGAAATCTGGTTGCAGTGTACGCCTCTCTATTTGCACCTGTTACTCCAATCAAACATATCAACACCAGGCCTTAACAAATTAAAATTGTGCAAGGGCGCAGCAAGCAAAACATAAAGCTGAATGCATTATTAGGGAGGACGCTACAAAGCTACGTTATAACATGGCGTCATACTAAAATAAATATTAAGAACACTGCATTTATTGGATTTCAATTGGCAAAACTTTCAATTTAAAAGGTGGTTTATTAAGCACATAAACTTGTTTTGCATAATGCTCGAAACTACAGATTTAAAGTCTGTTATAATTGTGATTGCTCGGACCAAACCATGGTAAAAATTTACCCAGTAAAAGTTGGCAAAAAGTATAGCAAACCATGGACATTAAACCATTTTAAGAGAACAATAATATTTGCCGTTTAAATAGGTTAGCTGGCCAAAGTGTAATAACATGCTTGTACGCATTATCTACGTAAATTATATTTATCAAATATATGTTTCGATCATTTCCCAAGTACTACAACGCCATATTTGAACCCCTTTCGCATCAAAGCCAGAAGTTGAGTGGGGAAATTTTCGGCCCATATCTGTTTTTGCTTGCAGAAACAAGTTAAGGAAAAGAATATATAATATAAAATATACAATACAAAATAAAATACAAAGTAAAAAGAAATTTTAAATTTTAAATTAAAAAAAAACAACCGCACCCCCATCTAGTTACTAGTGTTTTTGTCACATACATATGTGTAAGGAATTTAGCCATAGGACAGAGATAAGAAAAACATCAACGTCGCCTAGTACTAGTACCCAGGGCTGGGGAGCCACCGTAAAATAGTATTAGCTCCGGCTCCAGCTCCGGAGCCATCAGGCAATTATTAAATGGCTCCGGCTCCAGCTCCGGAGTCGTAAAACTCAATCCTTTGGCTCCAGCTCCAGCTCCGGAGCCATCAAACACACACCCAATGACTCCGGCTCCAGCTCCGGTGCCACCAGTCACTTATTCAATGGCAAGTTTTAAAAATTGCTTTTGGCTAACTAACGTTGGAGCTGGAACAAAATATAATTTCGTAGCTTTAGCACCACAAATTGAAAAATGGCTCCAGCTCCACAAAAATAATAAAAAGGGCTCCGGCTCCAGCTCCACAAAAATAATAAAAATGGCTCCGGCTCCGGCTCCAGCTCCACAAAAATAATAACAATGGCTCCGGCTCTGGCTCCAGAGAAAATGCTTAGCCCCGGGCTCCAGCTCCGGCTCCCCAGCCCTGCTAGTACCTGATAATTGTAGTACGGTCTAAATCGAAAATAAGTCCTAAACCCGTCTGTATGTCCCTAAATGGTCAAAATCTGGCCTGAACAACACTTACCCCCAAAAATTTCTACCTTAAATCATTTTGTAATCCCACCCATTTCCCACAAATAACCCCAAACAAGGCTAAAAATCTGGTGTCAAAACAACAACACTTTACCTAACTTAACCCCAAAGCCTGTCTCTAAGTACATCACTAACCCCAAAAATTTCTACCTTAACTCATTTTGTAATCCCACCCATTTCCCACAAATAACCCCAAACAAGGCTAAAAATCTGGTGCCAAAACAGTGGCGCCCTATTGGGGCCTGTCAAACTAGGGCATCCAAACGTCGCCTCCAAAATGGTTGATGTCAGACCTATGGCCCCGATTGTCCCACACCCTCTTCCCACAGTTTGAGGGGTTATTTGGGCCTAATTCCAATGAAATTTGAACTTATTCTGACAGATAGGTCCTATTCAGACAATTTCTATGTTATTCTACTCTGGAAATTACTTCATACTTGTTTTTTTATGTCATTGGTCATAATACTATGGTTTTATATATTTTTCTGCTTGGTAAATTGTTGCTTTTTAGGTCTTGTAGTGAGGGGAACAAAGATACCATGGCCTCTTGCAATTTTATGAATTTCTATTTCTAAATGCCCATTGTTGTTGCTTAGATAAATAGTCAAACATATGCTTAGATATACAGTCCGATGGAATCTATATAAAACAACCCTAAATTTGACTCAGCCAAATTACCCAACTTTTTGAGTCCCTTTCCGGCCTAATCTCCACATTAGGCCTGACTCAAAAAGAGGGGTACATACAGCAATCACTCATGGGGTGCAACTCAGTTCTTCATGGTATTCCATCTTCACACTGTGGAGCCTTATTGGTTTAGAATTTCCTATTGAGCATAAACCTTGCAATAGTGACTAAAGTTATGTTACTCCCAGTCCCTTCTCATACAAACTGTCAGACTGTAGTCCAACACAAATAAAATAACAATCCAGCTAAAATAATTCACCACTGACAAAACAAAACCCAATAGCTGAGCTTTTCTATACATTAAAATTGTACTTTCACTTTTTAAACTCCTTAAACACTTGTTTATTTCTGTTTTGAGTTTACACTTGATTTTTGCATTGATGATGGCATGAGTTATTGTTGAAACGTCTGTAAATTGCGAAATGTTGATTTTATCGAATATTATGGCTTTGATATTTTTATTGGAATTACTAAAAAAACGTGTATTGTGTTCCTGAGTTTACATGGCTCTACAAGAACGATTGATTTTTTACTATATAGTTTGAGGTAGAATATTGTGACATAGGCTTTGTCCTTGGGTGGTATTTATCTGAAAGGCAAAAAAGAACTAGGGGGTAAAAAATCACTCTAAATCGGATGTGGTCCTTTTTTAAAGACAAACAATTCACGATGCGTTTTTTATTTATTTTATTTCAATTGTGCCTATAAGTTTGTAGTAGGAAACAGAACCCTACAAAGCACATCAAATAATTTGACTTGTATCTTGAAAAAGGTATATCCTCTATTTACCCAAACAAGAATGAGACAGCTTCATATTGTTACATTTTTATATTCTTTCAGACCAAGCATTTCTTGTTTTCAAGCCTTCACTTATTACAGCATCATGTGTGGCTGCATCACGGATTTGTTTGCATATTGCTCCAACGTGGACCATTGAGTTGCATAAAGTCACTTCATTTATGTGGCACCATCTTGTGCCATGTATAGAAGTACTGTTACGGTAAGTGACTTTGATTTATAATATATTAACAATATTTGTTGCAGATATTTGCTTAACAATTCAGCTTAAAATATACTTCAATTTGTACATAAATATTGCATAGTATATATTGACAATAGTTATAGTTCTTGTAGATTACAGTATTATGCTCCATATTTAAGTCAATTTTAGCCAATCATTGTTTTATATTTTTTCTAATATTGTTTTGGTAAATGCCAAAAGTATGACACAGACGTTTTTAATAATATCATGACATAGCTTGAAAACCATATATGTATTTCTAGATTACCATATACGAAGGTGTACGCTTGTAACAATCAAAAAATATATTTATCTGTGACTATTGCAGATTTAAAAATGAAATTTGTTCAAACTGATTAGCAGTGAAGCAAGTTAATCTTGCACCAATAGTAAGTTTACAACATTGCACAATTATTTTTTTATTTTGACATTGCAGTATAAGTTCGTAGAAAAACTGACTCCTTTCAACTTACGCAAAGTAAGTACACAGTAATCGGTAAAAATTGCACGTAGAGCTTTGTGGCGCTCTAGAACGTAATAAATCCCGAATGGACAAATTACGAAAAGTACATCACGTAGTTATAAGTTGGTAAAAATGTAACTTTGAAAAAACAATACCCAGGTGCGCGAGTGTAGTTCATAAAAAACTTCTACCAACTAATAAACTCTTATCTAGGTTACACGAAGACGACAGAAAGGCCATGAATAGCAGCGTTAAAGCGACCGTGTCCGGTAATGCACTGCTTCAACAAGGCCTAAACAGCACTGGGAATACGCCTGCAACCTCTCCAATTCCATCTTCCTTTTCTACAGACCATTTAAAGCACGCCAGCGCCAACTTCGTTGTGCCATCTTACAGATACAACCGTGGCTACTTGGTATGATTGAACTGTACTTTATTTATTCTTGTTTTGAAAATTTACACTGCCTTCCGTTAAGTTTTCGTTGTGTGCCCTGCTCAAAATCGGTGTGTTTTTGTTGAAATCATTTTGACGGCTGAGTGCAGTAATGAAACTAAGAGCGACAATGATCTTTCTAAATATACTGCCATTATTGTTTTTGTTCCTTAAAATATACGCGAATATTAGTCTCCACTGTGTATACGCGAATATTAATCTCCACTGTGATTTTGTTAAATTTTGCTTAATGAAATTGTCAGTTGCACAAAGCACCATTTTTGTTATGTTATTTGAGTTGTAGTTTTTTCGCACACGTTTGTTAACATTGAGTAATTGTTATGCTTATCTTTGCTTATTTCTGTTTAACTTTGTCATTTACTTGGTATATAGTTTGTCAAAAAATGTTTAAAGTAGCCACTTTCAAAAATGTAATTGATATTAACCAGTTAATTTTTAATTCTGTTAAGAAACAGTCGTGTGGTTAGTTTTTTGGTCGGTTACACACAGTTGGGTAAAATTTATACCGGCGAAAAAAAATATGTATTTCGCAGATTTTTCAAATTGTGCTTTGCGTCGTACAAAGGCTGAAAGATGTTCAAATCCCTGGTTTGTTGATTCGAATAAAAAGAATCTGTAGCAATTGTTATTGGTTACACTGGTCAACAAAGTTAGACTAATTTCATTTTAGATGCAATTTTCTCGCCGATTCCGAACCTGCATTTAGTTTTCTCAATAACATCGCATTTTGAAGATATCGTCAAATTTTGTTTCCAGTAAAACGCATTTAAAACAATACAGAACTGTAAAAGATGTGCGGAAAAATTTCCAACATATGACTTTTTTGTACAACAATCCACAAATAATTTCGATGTCCGCAACTTTCGATTCCTTTATAGTCCGATCTCTTCTGATATAACGCTCTTTGGTATTCGACCAAATAAAATTGTTTTCGCGCTTCCCGCGACCAACAGTACCATTCACTATTTTCATGTTGCCTCAGTGATATTTAATTGAAAAATGCCGAATGGCTTTTCATAGGGGGGCGCAAGGCATAGGAAAATTACCAAAGGGGGGCGCGGCTAAAAAAAGGTTAAGAACCACTGTTCTACAATATGGTTGTTTAAAGCTTTCTGGGAAAGAGTTGGTTTCGTACTGACGTTTGACTCTCATGCGGACTCGCAAGATTCACTGGTTTAAACCCTCTTTACTAGCACCTTTAGATATAGGCTACCAGGGACATTTGAAGATCTCCAGGAGTAGAATTCACGGCATAACCGCGTACATGTTTTGTCGTGTCGTGTCTTAATGGACAGCAAAGGTACGATTTCTACAACTTTCAATATATCCAATGATTATTCGTTGCTGGTTTTTGGTCCCACAAATGTAATAAAGACGGGAATTACGATTGTTCTAGCAGTTTCTTTGGCTTTATAATAGAAGTCGACAGTGTTGTAAACAAGTCATTTTGAAATGACTTAAGTCCCAGTCAAGTCATTCGTAAAATAACTTACAAGTCAAGTCTTTTTGAATAAATAACAAGTCGCAGTCCAAGTCATCGGTTGCCCAAGTCAAGTCATAATTAGAGCAAGTCAACTTGAAGTCCAGCGCTTGTTAAAAAAATAAAACTTTAAATTATGAAAACCGGCAAACTCCTCCGATTATTATGAGAAACTCAAGTCAAAAATAACATAAAAGCAGCATATAACAAGCAAATTATTTTATGTGCAAAGATTGGGCTAAATAACGCAATTTTATAATTAATTGCTTAATTAAAACAATTTATTTTAACCCAAGTCATTTGTCCAAATGACTTTATCAAGTCATTTGCCCAAAAGACTTAATTCAAGTCAAGTATTTTTGTCAAGTCAAGTATTATATATTTTTTTTGACTTAAGTCAAGTCAAGTCATTTAAAAACAGTGACTTAAGCATTACAACACTGGAAGTCGATCAAAGCATGACATAATTCCATCTATTAAACAAGACAAATAATAATTATTGTTGATAAAATCTGTAATAAACAAATCTTACACAAATTATACTAAACAAAAATTGATTTTTTTTCTCGGTAGTGTAATGCAGGGGTCCGCAAATACTTTTAAGCGCGACCCAAGATTACTGGTACCTAGGTCTCGCGACCCAAATACTTCGAGTTGTTTTTAATGCAATAGCTTTGCTAAAAAAACACAATAACTTATTGTGGTTCTATTTTTTAAGACAAATCTGTGTTAGGCCTATGCGTTTTGTTTATTTTTTAAGAGAAAGGGTTCTGTAACACAACTAAAAAGAAGTATTGAGTTTTACTACTTGTGATGTCTCATTCGAATGACAAATATGATTTAGCAACCCATATGGGTTCCAGGGGTTGCAGCCCCACCAACTCCCCGCCATAACCCCTTAAACCCCCCGTCCGCTACTTAACTTAGTGCAATGATTACTGGCAAGGTGTATAATGATTTTGAGTGCGACTCACTAAAAATTCCCGACGTCTCGCAATCGTTTTAGGAGACTCAACATTATAAGCTCAAAACACTTAAATATAATAACTCTTAATGAGGGACGGATCTAAATGTTTGATGCAGTGAAAATGAGTCTATAGTTATACTACAACAGAAAGCAACGCGAGTAGCGCGAAAAAATGCGTTAGTTTGGCTTAAATTGGCAAACCTTTTAATTTACAAGGAGACGTGACGCATTTTCCACACACAAAATAAAATACAAACATATTTCTTATAGCCTACTCTTTTTGTTAATGTTTATCATAAAAAAAATAACATAAGCGAAGTAATTTGGATAAAAAATGGATTTTAGAGGGTTTCATGCTACGAAAAATTTGCTACTTATAGTTGTCATGCGCAAGTCACCTTTGATTTGGGAAGATTCCATCAAAACGCAAATATGATTCAAAGTCAAACGAAATACGCGCGGGGCGCGAAAATTTTTAGCATTTTCGTATAGTTAAAACAGTTAAAAATATTGGCCTTGTGTACAGTTTGTAAAAGAGTTTGCGTGCTCGATGATTTTCACTCGGATCCAGCCTGCGACCGTATGTTGCCGACCTCTATTTTAAGACGATGTAACAAATTTCAACCAAAACGCGATATTTTAATACAAGAAGGTTAAATAACCTGCTTTATCCAGCCTAACTCAATGCGCCAAACAACCAGATTGGCAAAACTTTTCATTTAAGAGGATGGACGACGCTTGACCACACAAAAATATATTTCCGGAAACATAAAGATTTTTTTTTAGATTTTCCGGAAACTTTAAAAAAAATATTTATTGGATTGAAATTTGCATAGGCCCTATTCAAATTTTAAGAGAACAACGTGGTCACGACGCTTTGGTTACAGAAACAAACAAAAAAAAAGTTGTAAACAAAAGAAAGTTTTTTAAAAACACTCATAGGAAGTAAACCCAGATTGCGGTAAGCAGGTCAGTTGGGTGTGTTAGGGGAAGGTTGCCCGTGATGGGACACGTTTTTTTCAAATGATTATAGTTCTCAGTTATAACAATAATTTTAAACAATATCATGCCTACGTGATACCTCTGCCCACTTATAACTTTGCCTCTAGCTTTTCAACTTTTTTATTAAATCATCTTAGAAACAATGTTGTTGTGTCCCGTCTTTGGAAACCAGAGTTTCATATGATGGGACAGTGTGATTCGCAAGATGGGACAGAAAGAATCCACTGTTTTAAATTGATCAATTTGTGCCACAAGCAATAAAAACAACTTTAACTCCACCTGCTACACTTACATAAGTTTAAAACTAGCCTGTTTAGAACAATTTCACAGAATCTTAGAACGAATTTGCTGTGGTAAGCGAAATTTAATATTTTTAAATTAACAGGACAAGTGCGTGGCAAAGAGTGACTGTCTTGGAACTTTAGTTGTGTTGTGTCTATATTTTTACATTGAATACATTATACAAATATTCTGCCTGTGTTGATAGCTCTCAATTCACACGACCAAGGCCAAATCTTGTCTGTTTGCTCGTTTGTTTTTCGGTGGACTTTTAAACAATAATTTTGTTTTAATTCGAATATGTATGGTTTTTGTTTAGTGAAGTTTTACCTGCATTTGCAATAAAAATTTAAAACTAACTATATTAAAATTTGTTAGTTGAAAAATTTTGAACTATAACAAAATGTTAGCTTCTTAAAAAGAGGTAAGCCTAATGGCTAGTCCATTTTTTTGTCACAATAACCCAAAATGTAGGTTGCAACAAATAGTTCATCCCTTGGGAACGGCCTGTCCCATCTTACGCACCCCACATCACCATATAAAGATGATTTACTGGCTGCTTATAGGTACAAGATAATATAAACAACTTACTTGTATACGTAAGCCTCGTAAGTTACCCATATATCAGTTAAAAATGTATATTTTACAACTTCAACAAATATGAAATAACATAGATATAAAAACAATGAAACTAGCAAAAGAACACCCCTATTTTCTTTAGATTGATATGTTGTAAAAACGCCGTCAGCCTACAGAAATGTGGTTGTGTTAAAATGATGGCTACCATTGGGTGCTTCAAAAAATAATTAAGAATTGACGCTATCTAATGGAACGTCGATGTAATCGCCAAGTCCCGACTCAGGCAACGTCCCATCTAGGGCAACCTTCCCCTAATGGCCAAAATAGTGTTGGATTGCAAGCGCTCTTTCCCGTCACCTGGATCGAACGAAGGTCTCACGACATTTTACGGGGCTTAATGTATATACTTCGCACAATTCTAGTCGCGCTCAAAGTAAGACGACTCTCTTGTATATAATTCAGTGTACTAATGGAAACAATTAAAAACATTACCAAATGGCAGCTATAATTAATAAGGCTTTCGCGACCGAAACTGAATGGTCCCGCGACCTAAATTGGGGTCGCGACCCCCTATTTGCGGACCCCTGTGTAATGTACGAAGCCTACTTGTTCAAACAACAATAATACATCGGCATGAAGTTTATTCAATTATAAAATTCTTTATCTCGAAAAGTAAATTCACTACTGCAAGAAACTGAGGACAGTTTCAGAATCAGTTTGTTTAATGGATGTTTAGAGCACTTTAACAATAAAATAAAAAGGCAGACGAGAATAAAAATTAGCACCTATCAAGAAGCGACAGGTTGGGCTAAAGGCCAGCCCACTTAACTTTAGGAATTTCGAGATTTTTAGAATTTAAAGCACAGATATACTCAGAGTGTTTTACAGACTTGATCATGAAAACAAACATATAAATCGTCGGTCAGTTTTCCCAAAGGAGTGTAATGTTTGGTTAGTTACAATAGCACGTAGGTTAAGTTTGATTTGAAAAGAGCGTAGCTTGGTTTCAATTATTGAACTAAAGGCATTACAATACAGCTTTTTGCCAAGGAGTTGTATTTGACAAAAGGCCCAAGTCCCGCTCCCAGTTTTTGTTGCTTTTCCGGGTTAACCGATGCATACTGCTTAATTTTATTGTTAAGAGCCTTTGGTGTGTGACATATTTGAAATAGTTTAGTACATTTGTTAACTAAACATAGTTTAGTTTTCGAAACGTCGTCAGTATGGTCCCATTCGGGTGGTAAGGCAGTAATTATTTTAATGAAGAATTTAAAGTCTTCGTTATTCGGTTTAAAGCCGTATTTTATTGCCAATTGGTCATACTTGGTATTCTCCCTAAGAATCGAGTAAGTCTGAGTGTTCGAGTATTCCCGCATCGATAAAAGGCTTCAAGTAAAATGCTTGGTTTTTAAATTTGACGCTCTTTGAAACCCACAGTGACCTGCTGTGCGTTTTACCTTGATGGACAATTTGTATTATGGCTCTGAGGTCTGATATTATTTTTCGTATTGTTTGCAGGGGGGCGATTTTTTCGCTTTGTTTTGAGTTTATTCCCAGGTTGCCTCGAACCCAGTAGTCTAGCTGCATTAAGGATAACTCATTTTTTCTAAAAGTTTTCAAAGGGCTGCGCAATTAACATCCAAAATTCATCATATGTTTAAAATTGTATTCACCTTTCCAATAAAATTTCCGAAGTTTAGTGAAAACAACTGTTTTCTATCTCTAATTGGAATTTCCACACCGAAATAGCGGAATGACGTGTTAGGCCATGCCAGACCTTTGTCTGCATAGGGTTAAGTTCACTTAACCGTTTTGGACCTACAAAGAAAGCAAGGAATTTTTCCATATTGACTGCGCAACCTGACATTTCAGTAAACAGATTAATAACATTAAATACCCGATAAAAATCAATTTGCTCCACTCTGATAAATAATAACGTGTCATCACCGAGGAGGGACACTTTAAATCCGGTGTGGTTAAGTTTTATTCCTTGAAAGGCATCATCGCGCAGAGCCTTTGCCAGACATTCAATGCATAGTAAAAACAATGTTGGTGATAGGGGTTCACCCTGTCATTCGCCTCGTTCTATTATAATCTCTTCCGATAAAAAATTTTAATTTGTTATTCTGCAAGTTGGTCGAGAGTAGCAATATTTTATCCAGTTTATTAATTTATCCCCAAACCCAAACGCGATCAGAGCAGAATGAATAAAATCCCAACTTATTGTATCGAACGCTTTGTAAATGTCCAAGCTAAGTACCGCTCCTGGAATTTCATAAAAGTTGCAGGAGTCCATGATGTCAAAGAGGATACGGACATTATCGCCTATGTACCTCCCCTTCATAAAACCATTTTGGTCTTGATTAATCAAGAGTTCAATATATGTTTTAATTCTACTGTTAATAACTTTAGACATTATTTTATAATCAGCATTTAATAACGAAATAGGGCGGTAATTGGTTGTAAGTAAGGGGTCTTTCTATGGCTTCGGTATTAAGGTCACAACCCCTTGTGAGTGACTCTGGCTAAATTGACTGCTATTCTCAGTGTAGTTCCAAGCTTCGCAAAACAGAGATTGTATATCTGGCCAAAAAGTTTGGTAAAATTCAACCGACAATCCGTCGAGGCCCGGCATGTTTAGAACACTTTAACTATAAAGTTTTGGCCATACAAGCAAGCCCGTCGTTTTAAAACAAAATTGAATCCGATTTAGATCGAAAACATAAAGTCGAGTCTGACTATAAAGGCCAAATTAATTAACTCTGTCGAGTCCCGTGTCCGGCTCCGACATCATAGCCCTGTGTTTCACCCACAGACGCCGGCTTTTGTTTTTTAAACGGGTGCTCAAAATTTTCCCTGAATTACTGTTTTATTTTTACGAAAAAATCTTGTGACCCAGGGGAGACAATCAGTGGCGTAAGCAGATAATTAAAAAGGAGGGTCCTGAATTTTCAACTTAGAGAATTCCCCTATTTTTCGTCTGACGTTAATGAATAATGACGGCGTAAAACAGTGACAGTATGACGTCATAGAATGGTGATGACAAGACGTGATAAAAAAACTAATCAGAAACACCCAAATACGTCCAGCAAAAGCGAGTACGTGCGTCGTCGACAATCCTGCCAGGCGCCAGCTGCGAAACCACAGTGTGCAATCGTTAACTTCAGGCGAAAAAATAAACCAAGACCGTGAAATATGTGTGATTAATTGTGGTAGAATCATACATAACTCGACTATCAGCAGAGCAGTTTTCAAGTTCCATGAACGGAACTAGCGCTAAATTACAAGCAAGCCTTTCACTATCTGCAATACTAAACGAAGATCGTTTTTTCCGGGTGTTATTATGCCGCGATTAGCGCAATATTTGAGCCGAGCTGTGTGCCAAGTCAGCTAAATTACAAGCTGCGGTTGAGGGAAAATAAGTTGTGTCCATTGCACAATTAGCACTTGATCTTAGAGTATGCTTAAAGAGCATAATTTTGCGTTAACTATCATTACTTAAAAATGAAGACTTTGAAACGCGCACGACATTCACCATTATACCTCCTTTTAAGAATCTGCTTCAGTTAAACAAATGTCGATGTTACACCAACAACGGATATTAACGTAGAGACCGAACAGTGAGAAACATATTCCGTCTAACTCGACGTTTTTAGCGAGAAAAAAAGAAAGAAGCTTTGACTTAGCGTTGTCAATTGTCGAATACACACTTGCCAATCAATAGGGCCCGCAAAAGTCAATAAAGTTAAAATTTGCTCGTCTGTCCGAATCTGTGTAAGGAGCTCGTCTGTCCACGAATCAAAGGATAAAGTTGTTTTCAGCACCTAGGGGACTGTTTCTAAGAAATTTATAGATCAAAATAAAGTAAAAATTTCTTAATAAAGTCAAAATTTGTCAAATTATGTTTTTTGACAAAGTTTTTGTGTTTCTTGAGAGTAATTTTTGTAAAAATCGTCGTGAAAGCATTGTAAATCAGGAACTGCGACACAATTAAACCATATTGACTCATAAAAGAAGGAAAAATGTCACAATGCCCACTTGGATCAGTATTAACTTTTATCGCAAATTGTCCATTTTTTATATATTGTTACGTATTCAAATATTTCTTATAAAACCCTTCATCTTCATAAACGTGGTCTTTTCGAAGATCAACAGTTTGGATTTTAGGAATAGCCTACTGACATTCTGTAATACAAAAATGCCTAAGCAAGCTAAATCTATTGCCAAAAAATCGACGAACTTTTTATAATCCATAAAACCCCTTGACTTTGCGACAAAATATTACGTTTGGGTCTGAAATCATCGACAAAATATTATGTTTGGGTAACTGGCATCAATTCAAGGAAGAACTGTGGCCTCTACAAACAAGCAATTTCGTGTTGAACATCGATCGTAATATTTTCACCTTAAAAACTTTACCAATCATGACTGATCGGCGTAGCTTAAAATTCTTACAAGCGAGAAACTGCGCTAGCAAACCAAATTTATTTATATTTTCTATGGCTGCTACGCAACCTGACAGTGTGCATAAGATTTCAGTCAAAAGGTTTTAATTGCGTGTTCATATCACGTCGGGGTCACCAATGTATATTTTAACAGGGGGACATGACCCCGTGTGTGTGTTTGTGTGTGTGTGTGTGTGTGTGTGTGTGTGTGTGTGTGTGTGTGTGTGTGTGTGTGTGTGTGTGTGTGTGTGTGTGTGTGTGTGTGTGTGTGTGTGTGTGTGTGTGTGTGTGTGTGTGTATGTGTGTGTGTGTGTGTGTGTGTGGCAACATGTTCGCTCGGTCTGTCGCTGGCAGAGCAACGCCGTCGTCGACTAACAAAAGAACTGGCGACTCCCCGTGGTTTGCTCGCTTCTCCACGGGCGCGCGCGTGAAAAATAAATTTTAATGTTTTCAACTTAAAAGATGTTTGACGTCCTTAGCCGTTGGGTATTTAATCCTTGCAACAGTTTTCACTTTTCATAGTAACCAATTTTCAGTTTTAAGAGAGATTTTGCTTACGTTGGAAGAATTATAGTACTGGGTTTACGTAAAAAGCACATCACATGTTATAATTCATGTTAGCAAACGTGTGCAACGTTTCGAGTAAACACTGAAGTTTAACAATGTCCAATTTAGGCAAAGTACGCAAAATATCGCGTTTGTTGTCGCAGTACGTAAAAGATAGTCCAAGTTTAACGTATCCGCACAAAAACTTTTCAAGCGCAATTACCCGCCTGGACATTAAAATTAAGAAAAAATTAAAATTAAGTATATTTCCTTAATAAAGTACAATTTTAATGGTTCCAACTAAAGACTATTATGTTTGAAAGAAACTGAATTTAGTACCGGTATGGTACCGGGATTACGTAAAAAGCACATCACATGTTATAATCCATGTTAACAAACGTATGCAACTATCCAAGTAAAGACTTGTTTAACAAATGCCAAAATTTAGGCAGAGTTCGCAAAATATCGCGTTTGTTGTCGCAGTTTAAACAGTAAGCAATTTATATTTTTAACGGGTTAAGGGTTTGTCTGACGTTGGACGCAGTCTACTTTGACGTTTAGTTCAAAGGTTAGCAATTTTAAATTTTTTTGAAACTTACTTAAATAAAAGAATAAACATCAGCAAACCTGCACGGACATCCTACAACAAACGTGTTCAACCATGCGATACTTAGCAGAGTTCACAAAATATTGCGTTTATTACAGCAGTTTAACAGTAGGCATTTCTAGTGAGGATTTTTTTATCAAGCAGGTCTAAACAATTGCTGCTACAACCTAAAGTTTTACGTCTGAAAGTTATTCTCAATTGACAAATGTTACGGGGTTTCGTTAATTAAAAGATGTATGACATGCTTATCCAAGTGATGTGTGATATAGTCGATTATTTAGTCGTACCATTTCACAAAACACATCTTGACGTATATGGGTAAAACGTTCCCAAACATTTATAGGGCAATAACCTGCGTGACCGTAAAAATAAGGTGAAGTACATTGCCTTGGTAAAAATAAAATTTCATGTGGCAAAATTTCTGCTTTATGTTTTATAGCTTTTTGCAGTTTGTTCAACACGTAAATGAAGCCTAAGTTCGCATAATATTGCGTTTATTGCAGCGTTTTCCTTAACATTCTTTCATGAGGCATTAGGACACTTACAGGCAACGTACAGCAAACCTAACCGAGTATAAACTACGCAACACTTGGACTGAGTTTGCAAAATATCGCGTTTATTGCAGCGGTTTGCACAGTAAGCAAATTTATTTTTCAAACGGGATTTTTTTTCGTTGGATGCAGTCAGGGCTGCGGAGTCGGAGTCGGACTCTGGACTCGGGACTCGATGGAGTCGGTTTGTTTTGCCGGAGTCGGACTCGGGACTCGGGACTCGAGTAAGACCGCGTAAAACTACCCGAGTCCCGAGTCCGACGTGCGCATGCGCAGTATCAAATTTAAAAACTCTTAAGGCTGCAAAATGTAAGTTGTAAAAGTGTAATAGCAAATGGTGAAATATTTTTTAACCATGTGATGCGGGTGGATCAATTATGACACCAATATGAGTGCATTGCTGAAAATCGACCTTAATTTAGTTGCGTAAATGGGTAAAATGCTGTAGAGTCAGAGCTGGACTAGGGACTCGACAAAATCTTACATTTGGCCGGGTCGGACTCGGGACTCGGGACTCGGGACTCGGGACTCGGGTTGTTTTTAACCGACTCCGCAGCCCTGGATGCAGTGTGATATCTACCGGGATTATGTATTTGCTTGAATTTCGCGCAATTTGAACAATTGATGCTACCTCTTTTTTACGTTTGTTAGTAATTTTTTATGTCACGGGTTTTCGTTACGTAAAATATGCGAGACGTGTTTAACCAAGGTTGTGTGTTTAGTAGCTGTTTTATAAAACGCAAAACGTTGCACTTTGGTTTGATGTTAAATATATATATTTTTTAATATCGGCTATAATATACGGCTTCAGGAAGAAGGTTATACAATGCTGGTAACACGTTATTAGTGATTAAATGGTCAGAGCGCGTTCGCGCCTTTCCTTTTAGTGACTTATTACAGACCCAAAACGGCTTTTTATAGGTTAATTTTTCATTTTTACACTATGTTTTAACCAAATGCAAAATTTAATGGGAGTTTACAAAGCCAAGAATTAAATCTTTAGAGCCACGCAGATAAGTCACATAAATAAATTAAACACGCCATTCTATTAATGCCGATTTCACACAGGCTGTGAACTGTTACTCTGATTGTGGGGAAGCATTAGGTTAACCTTTTTTGTTAGACACACGATATGACATGACGCAGTGCAAACGTTTAGACATAAGCAAATTTGTTATGAAATTACAAAAATATGTTTGCATTTATGCCTTTCACGAAGTTCTCATGCTATCCGTAACATTCCTTTTTGGTAATATGTTGATAGCCACATTTATTTTTCATAACCATGGGCTATAACATGAGGCTTGCAGCTTAACATGTTACAACGTAACGTAAAATAGTGATAAAGAACCCACAGTATGGTCGATTGTTTCAGTTTGTTTAATCAGAAAAAATTCAGGTAGACTTCGTACATTATGATGGTTATTGTAGGTGTAATTCATTTTTAGCCAGTTGAAATAACTGATAAATATTATATTTAACCTGGGCAACGCCGGGTATTTCGTCTAGTTTAATGTATAAAACATGTATTTTTACTTTTGTATTAGGCTTAGCTCATTGATTCCACAGTACTTTCAAGTAGAAAACATAAGAATACCTACAAAGCAACAATATCTAAGTCAGATTATCCATAATACCATATTACTAAGACCACCGACATAATAACGCCAATTTCGCATTAATGACCACGACAGAATAAGATCTAAAATAGTCTAGATAAGACCTAAACATGTCGAATTAAGCTCCAAATTAATCCGAATAAGACAAAATTACTCCCAGGACTGTAACGAAAGGGTGTGGGATGATTGGGGACACATGTTTGGCATTGATTGTTTGCTGTCGATATTTGAGCGCCATTGTTTTGACCCCGGATTTTTTGCCTCTGTTTGGGGTAGTTGGTGTTAAATCGGGCTATAGGGTTAAAAATATTCGGGAGTTAATTGGTGTTAGTTATGGGTGGTGTTTGTGGTTAGATAAAGGTCTGATTCCGATTTCGTCATTCTTACGCCTTATTCCTAACTGTCTATAATTCCAAAGTTGATGTTGTTCTTATTTTGGCCTCAACGCTGGAGTCTCTTTAACGATATGCAACTATAAAGCCTATATAATAAAAAATGGCAAGCAATTTAAGAGAAATACAGGTACACCTCAAAACTTTCACGCTCGCTTTGCTCGCAATGTGCGCCGCAATGTTTTAAAATATCTCTAGGTGAGCCCCCGAGTAAAAATGGTTAAGAAAGACTGAACTAGATCGAAACTAAACAAGTTAACATTGCATTTCAAGTGCATATTGTCAGGTCGCTTATAAATTTATTGTAGGATACATCGAAAAAATCATAATAGATTCGTTTTTAATGAAACAACATACTGCGCAGTAAAAAACGAATAAAAAAGTCACGAATCCTCGTCCAAACCCAAATGCTAACCGAAACCCAGTGAGCCCTCTACGGTGCGCAGCTGCGGTCACATCAGACAAATTGCGCAGTAAAATTTGCCTTTTGCACACCTACATCATCCACAAACTAAAAAATAAAAAAACTTTACATTTTTTGCCACAACAACATTTCGCATTGGCCATTTTTTCGTTGATGTTGATAGATAAAAAGCATGTACAAATCAAATCCGGTATGACGATTGTGACGTAATACATGGTTTGCTGTAAATTACTTTGTCTAATCGGTTTTTATTATCCACGCTGAGTATATTTTTCTATCTAACGTAGAGTACAACTATGGGTCAATAGCCCTCACAAAATTGACAAAATCATCATTATAAATGCAATGAGCGAATAGTTCGCGATTTTTGATTGTATGCTGAAGCAAGTTGGTTAATTATGAGTTCTCATTAATGTATTTGCCTGATGAATCACCTACTTCTCCAATGGGGATTGTCGGATTCTGAATACAAGTCCACGCAGTTTGGTTGGCTGGTATGGGCAAGCCGGCCAGCATGCCGACAAGCACAACCGCTCACTGTATTAACTAGACAAGACTGGTGTATATTCACATAACGCTTCTGCTTATATAAGTGAGAATTTGCATGAACAACAAAAGAGCGATACGGAAAAGCGGAAATGATTCAGAACCCGGAGCCTTTCTGGCAGCCGGGAACTGTTACAGCAACGCGTTCACACAGGTGAAATACTTTTATCTATAACGGAAATATGTGTCACACAAAAACATTTATCTTGTGAACCATGCCGTGGCTTATTTCACAGGCAAAAACGGACAAACCCAAAGATTAAGCTCTTCGTAACAAAGACAATAGAACGCTAAAAGTTGTGCATGTACAATAAATATTCCATTACACGTGATTATACATTAATGATGCTACAATGCTAAGCAGCTAAAGACATCACGTATCCTATCTTGCTAAAACACTATGTCGATTTAACTCAAATTATCAGATATTTTGTCCCGCCATTATATCCATGACCGTTTTTAAACCCGACATACAAGATTATTGAGAATATTTGTTTCAAGCTTTTCAGGCCATCTGTAAAATTTTCACGACATGTCCCCATACAAAAAACATTGATTTTGTCGCGGGGAGACGGGCTCAAAACCAAAATGTGCACATTGTGCGCACAATGTGCACTTGTCATATGTGCACGAACCAAAACTTGCGAGATATGCACAGTTCAGTGCCCATTTGAAGGTGCACATAGTGCGCACATTGTGCACTTGCGATAGTTGCACCAAATGTGCAAAATGTGTTGTGTTTGATTCTTTATCTTATTGGATGATGCATAAATATATGCCTTTACTTTTTATTCTCAGTAATTTTATTTCTCTGTAATCTAACATTATATATTTGTTTATGTTTCTGTAGCATTTTTCTACGTTCGTCTTCAATTTCCCTTCAGTGTAACTGATTTTCAATTTTTTTATTTCGATAGCTTTTTATTTTTTGTTCATTTTTCATTTATTATTACTATAATTCTATTTTCCTTTATCGTTTGAGGTTATATTTAATTTTTTTCTGTTGCATTTCTATATTACCTATCTATCGATAGTATTTCGTTTATAATCTTGCTTAAAGTAGGTTATTTCGCAAATATTGCTGCTGCAGTTTAGGTTGCGCTTTTTGTTTAAAAATTTTGTATTCAACCATTTCCATTTTTTATATTACGATTGGTTTATGCCATGTAGTGAGTATTTTTTTGTTCCCTTAATTGTTTTTGTGCTATATGAATGCCGTGACGCCTTCAATTTTCTGGTTTCGTAAAATAAACTTTTGTGTTAAAGTTTTTTTTTTAATTTACGGAACTATGGCCTGACTTAACGTTGTACAATCACTTATTTTAAATGTATTTCATCATAAAAATGCTTGAATTTTTTTTAAATGCAGTGAATCAGAGAGGTCGATAGAGCCACTATAATTACGAAAGTTATTTTTAGGAGTCATGGATCATTTAAAAAACAAATAATCTAAGTTGACGTATCGCTATTCAATGTTCAACTAATTCTAACATTTTTTGTTCTAAGTTAAAAAAATTAAAAAGCAATATTACAGTCGAATTAGATTAAAAACAGTCAAACATATATCTTTGAATACAAGAAGTGTTGCCTTACGTTTAAAAGGTCCTATCAACATGCAATTGGGTTTGAGTTCCCAAAACTTGACATTTTATTCCGATAACCAATATCGTGGACAAAAGGTATTACAATCCGATACCCAATGACGTCATAACCATGCCCACATAAAGCAGAGTAGATAAAAATTATGAACGTTTACATTTTTTACAGGTTTCAAGGCTAAATTTGCAGGTTTAGTTATCTCCAGTTGTTAAGTTATTTTTTAGTAAATTTACCCCATATAATCAAAAATCCATACAATTGGGACTCAATTAAAAAAATATAATATAATTATAAAAAGAATGGATAGAAAAATAACATGCATAATAAATCAGGGAGTCGAACCGGAACTGAACCGGAACTTTATGAATCGGTTTTGGGTCAATTCTTTCCGAACCGTAACCGAACCTGAACCGGTTTTTATAAGATTTTAACGAGCCGAACCGGAACTTAACCGAATAATTTGAAAGTACCTGAACCTTAACCGAACCCGAACCTGTAAACAAAAGCGGTTCGCTCCAGCATGACGTCACAACTTCTATTTTACAGAGTCAAGTTACGCCATGTTCGAAATTTTATGAAAAAATATGAATATTGAATAAAAAAATCGTTCATTTTTTATTTTTTATTATTTGGATATTTCAATATTGAGTTGCTGTTTTTTTAATAAATGGTCCCATATTTTTAGATTTAACGCAAACATATTGAACCGGAACGTTATGAACCGGTTTTGAAATAACGATGGTCGAACCGGAGCTGAACCGTAACTTTTAAATGGCTCAAAACCGAAACCGGAACTGAACCGGAACTGAACCGGATTCCGAAAAAAACCCGTGTAGCGCACGGCTATTTACCGACTAAGAGATTTTGTGTTTATTGTGCAATTTACGCTGTAACGGCTTATGCCCCAGATTTATTGTTTACTCGCACCAAAGTGTAAATGCTAAATGTGCTGTTCCGCGATTATCTCGGCGGTCAGCAGTTCGATTGTCTGTGGCTATAGGCCGCCGTCCGCTTGTAAATGGGACCTCTTCTCAGTTAACGTGCTGTGCGGTTGACAGCGCTGTGCTGTTCACAGCGCTGTGTTGTTAACAGTGTTGATTGTCCGCCTTCTATAGTTTCAACTGGGTGTTTCGCTTATCAGATAATACAATTAATAATCACCAGAGGTATTGTGGTTGGCTAACGAGTTATACGCACGCAACCTTCAAGCAACCTTAAAACGAGAGTCAGAAGCCTCAACTACTAATCTCGTGCCCCACACCCGAACCGAACCTGAACCGGAAAAGTCAAACGGTTCGACTCCCTGTAATAAATCCATTCAATTAAATCGGAAATCCATAGAATTGGGACACAATTGAAAAATATATAAAAATAAAAAGAATTTCACGAAAGATAACATGAATTACTTGATCTTCTCAATACAAAAACATCATCGGAAAAATCGTTTAATATGAAGTTATTTATTTTACTGTATAACGTGCACTGGTACATTGTAAGTTGCACATTGAGCGATAGTGCACAATGTGCACTTAATCGCCACATATCGCAAGTGCACATTGTGCGCACAATGTGCACGTTTTGGTTTTGAGTCCTGTTGCCTGCTTGCGTACTACAAAAAATATTCTAAACTGCATAGGCGTAGTTGGGGGAGAAACAGGGACCATGAAAAAAATTATAAATATTGTACCGTACTCTTAATAATTTGTATTATATTGCATTTATATAAGCACTTCCACAACAGTCGATCACCGCCATGCCCCACTTGTCATGCACTGTTACGTCACAACGATGTAGTTATTATTCATTATTACATTAGCTTTACTTTTTAATGTAGTTTTACTACTTTTTAGTCAGTTTGTTTTTGCTCTTCGAATGTTTTTTTAGTATTACGTTAAAGCTTAGTCAGTTGCTGCCCAAAACGGTTTGCTATCATTTTTTATTTGTTTGCGATACGGCAGTTCATGCAATGGCAAAATCTAAACAAAAAAATTTAAACTTTTTGGCCCCCCGAATATTTTCTGCTGACTACGCCACTGCTGCTAATGATAGAATTTGGAATGTACCAAAGTCAATCATACATATTTCGCGGTCTTTCTTTGGGAAAATGGGGTAATTCCCTAAGTTGCAAATGCGGTACCCCTTTTTTAGTTCTTGGATAAACCACTGAATTTACACTACGTATTAGTGTTTATTAATGTGGATGGTTATTGTGCTTAAACATTTTAACTGGTGTTTGAGTTTTGTAATAATTATTACTAATGATAATGGGAATATAAACTATTTAGAATTTCTCATTACTTGAATATGATTGTAAAGATTGAGGGGAAAACACAAAATAAGACCTGTAAAGCAACACAACACTAGCCATCTTAGGATAATTATTTAAATGAAAGTCTTATAATGGTTAATGACTTAGTATAAGTAGCAGTCTGACAGAATTTTCTATCCATAGTGACAAACATTTTTGGCCCACCCTCTTCGGTTGTTTGGTCCCGCCCTTAAGGTAAAATGCTATGTTCGCCTAACCGTCCTAACGATGATTTATACAAAACCATGTTTAGGGTGATAACCAAGGAAACTAGAGACTTTTATTTTTGCTGAATGCGCAACATTTTTTGTGCCATTACCAAAATACATAAGAGGGATGCAAAAGTAGAACCTGCTGGTGCACCTGTCTGTTTTTAGCTCTCACACTGTTATATAAATAAGCCACTTTAAATGTACGAAGTGCTAAAAAGCCTTTATTTGGTTAATTTGGAAGAAGTTTTCAAAAAGAAATATTTGACACATTAGGCACATAACAGAGATTAGCAATTTGCTTATTTTTGTTAATTTTGGCAGAAAATTTCAATTCAATTTGTTTTACTCTACTTTGACCTGATAAAGTACTATAGTATTATTGATTTAAGTAAAAGAACAAGTCATTTTTAGACCTACTCTTTCTACACAATTTAGTAACCATTTTGAGAGTCTAAAACTATGGGTTAGTTTAGGGTGGTCCAAGGTTGACAGCATCGCAGGCCACAATATTTCTTGCATATTCTTTGCGAGCCACATAAAGTGCAACGTGCGTACCAGGGACAGATCAATGATTTTCATTTGGTCGGGTGATGAATGGTTTAAAGATGACGCCACAAAGCATCGTCAAATAAATGAAAAGCTCCAAAAACTTGCTGCAGTCGCCGAACTTGTACGCAAATAAAATCCAGTGACTGGCAAAATAGTGCGTGTGAAGTGCGAAAAAAATTCGTATTTGACAAAACTTTTAATTTAGAAGACTGCATTTTATAAGTGTAGAATGTTTTTTAACTAGATCAATTTTGCTGAAATTGCATCATGGAAAGAGTCCGGGTGTTAGCTTTTAGTCACAGTGAAAACCTGTAAAAACAATACTTTCTATAAATGCGCTATATTTTATCGTGTATTTACTTTAAAGTAGCAAAAATAGTAATTGATATAGAGTCATACTTTTTATGTTATGCTCATATTAAAAAGACGAAAAACAAAACTCAAATATAACTTATAAGTTCGCAAAACAGCCATTAAAAAAGTTAAATATAGGACATACTGCGACTTTCAAACCGGTTTAAGACGCACCAAAAATTTGGTGTTCTTGCCACCCGCTGGATCCGAACTTGATTAGCGATAGTAAACTAATTTGTTTAATGGTGTAACAGGAAAATGTAATCTTACCAAGCAATTCGAAATTGCTTGCTGTTCAATGGGCACTTATATTTATTCGATTAAACACTTAAAGGTACACATTGCATTAATTTAAGAGTGCTTTGTGGGCCACAAAAATGATGCCGCAGGCCAAATGTGGCCTAGGTTTGGACCACCCTGGGTTAGATGTAGGTATGCTCAAAGTAGAATCCCAATGTTATCTACTAGAGCAGTGGTTCTCAAACTTTTGTTAAAAAATTACGCAACGGTCCCCCAGCTATTTTTTAATTGCTCACGATCCTTAAAAATATACACAAATAAACTCAAAATAACACATTGTTTTTAATTGTATCAATGGCACTTGCTTCTTTGCAATCAGTTATGTTAAAAAAAACGTTACCGCACAGCCCGCAGTGGCAGCGCAGCAAGCTGTAAAAACGTAATTCTCAGTAGCACAACGAAACAGTGTGACGTCATAATGGACAATTTAACTTAAGTTCAAATAACGTAAATGAACAACTAATCAGCTTGGTTTGGAAAAGTAAGTTGCCTGAAAATTTTATTGCACAAAAAATTATTTTCTTTAGGAGAGTCGTGCTGATTTTTTTTTAGGTACTTCGCGGTCCCAGAAAATTGTCTTGCGGATGCCAAAAGGACCGCGGACCCCAGTTTGAGAACCACTGTACTAGAGTAATAAGTGTTGAATCTAGAATAACAAATCCCAAAATATAAACACAAATTAATAGCAAAACAATTTACTAACATATGTATATTGTAAAAAAATAAATTTTGAATGATTGACATGTAAATTACGGTGCATAACTACATACGCACAAAAACATAAAAAAAATAAGCACAAAAACATAATAAAAAGACCAGTAAACGTTTCTTGTTTTGTCATATTGTGTGTGCAATGCAACAAACTAAATTCTTAATCAGTCTTTATTAAAACATAGTTATGGTTTACTTGTTTACTACGAATGTTATCTGCTGTCAGTGTGCTAAATAGCAAGATTTAATGCAACCACTACAAATGTTTCTCCACAGTGACAGGCCTTAATTTAAACTTGCTACCCGTGTATGTACAATAAAGTGCAACCTTTCACAGTAAATTGAAGGATTTATATAGTTCTATTCACCCCAGGAGGAGAGACAAGTTAAGTGAATAAGTGGGATACCAATGTTGAAATCCAATTACACTACAATTTAACCAGTGATTATTTACCGAATACTACATTGAGATTAAACTAAAATAGTACAGAACTGAATAAACTAGAATTCAGTTTGTTTGAATCTTATTTGATAAGTATATTTCGCTACAAAAATCATCATCAGGGTCTAAAACCAGAGCACAATATTTATGAATCAAGTGGTGGCCACTTTCCTAAAACAGTTGGTTTGAGCTTTTGTTAGTGACAAAGATTTATCATATAACATCCAAACAAACTGATCAGATTAAGTTCTGGACTTGGTTTAATCTTTTATCTTAAATGTGCAACCAGAATTGTGTGTTTTTCACCATTCAGATTCATGCAGATTCTTTCATTGACTTTTTATTTCATTGGTCTTAATACTATGTTATTATATGATAATTGTCCTTTATATTATAGATACTTTGTCGGTCTTATTGTGTGTTACTATTTAAATTTCTTTGTTAGCCCTGTTTGAATATTTCCATTAGGAATTATGCGTTGATCTAAATTCCTGACTAAATAGCTTATTTTTATGATCTAGCTTATTTTTATGACAAACTTTAGAAAGGACTTTAAAAAATTAATTAAGGTCTGTGGATATCCATGTATTAAACTTAATTTCTAAACTACTGTTTACGGCGTTAGCAGTAATTGATATTGTAATTTTGCAAATCAGTAGACAGTAATGCAAATTAAGTTCAGTACCCAGGAGTAAAAACAGGTTCAGTACCACTGATTTAAACTTTAACCAATTGATAGAATTTTCTTTTTACAGCATGGAGAATGAAAATATTGCAGATTCTTGTAATTTAAGAAAACATAAAGAATTTATAGTTGATACTGAAGAAAATACAACATTTGAACAACTAAACGAAGACAAAAAATGGAAAAAGTTGCCGGAGTCTGAAGAAAAAGATAGTCCTGCAGATAGAGTAAGCTGTTGTGTTTCAGATTGGAAACTTTGATTATTATTAAAGATAGACAGGAGTATCAAATATATATTGTATATAAAATATATCGGTCTACCAATAATTTTGGCTGTTATTCGGCGTTTACTGATATATTGGTATGCAGTGGCGTATCCAGGTGGGATGGGGGGATTTCGGATCCCTTCAACTTTTTGGGAGTGATATGATTATTTTTTATTTGTGTTTGTCATGGTGTAACTCACTGTCGGGAGGGGCAGTGTTTTTAGTGTAATTGGGTCACTCGTCTTAAGTTAATGTAAAACCAAACTAAAGCACAAAACGCCCTTTTCATCTCTTGTTTGAACCAGGGTCGAAATGCACATTACTGCTAACTATTGCAACTTCACACCAAGCTATATAATTATTTGAATGCTAGCCTCCACTACGTATAATGTTATAATATCAGAAGTATTAGTTGTCTAATATTGTGAATAAACAATGGAAATGGCTGAATAACAAATTTAGCATTTTTTCAAATTTGGCTTAATTACAAATATTTTATTACCACATTTGGCATGCATGCCACATGTTGGACACCCCTTGTTATGCCCTACCGCGCACTTGTGTAGCGCCTAAACCTTAACAGTTGTCCGGCAGGATGCAACCGTGTGAGTTCGTAAAATCCGGGTATTAAATTACCTTGATACTAAGAGTTTATACTACAGATACAGACCACACAATCAGCCCAATCAACCAAGTTTATTAGATGAGAAAGTTGTATAACACCACACCAACGCTTATAACTTGAACAAAAGTTACTTACAGACGATAACATAACACAAACGTCCTGACTGCTAAACCACAAAGGCCCGCTTCCCAAAACTACTGACTTAGATGTCAAAGCGTTGGCTAATATATACATTCTAAACTAGTCGTTACTAGGGATGTTCAAAGTAGAATACCAAGGTATTCTAGAATAATAGGTTTCGAATCTAGAATAACGAATCCAGAATATCGAATCCTAGTATAATTTTATTAAATTATTTAACTTCGATTTTGTTTGGGGAAGGGATTTTTTGCTAACATGTGTACATTATAATAAAAAAAAATCTTCAATATGTTTAACATTCTTAACAACTGTCATTTGAAGCAGTTGTGTAAACTGTAATATGTCACCTGTCCAGGTCGTTGCCAAAACTTATATTTTTGCCAATAGTGAGTACAATGCAACACCAAACACTGAACTCTTTAGCAATTTGGCCCTGTTTTTAAAGCATTGTTGGGTTTTTGTGCTTCTTTTTTTGACTAAAATGATCTGTTATGCAGTCAAATAATGTACTGCAAAGAATAAGTTCGCATTTGGTCACATCCAGCACCTCTTGCAACGTTACGTTTGCAACTTAACGCATTTAGGGAAATTGGGAACTCCCCACCTGAAATTGCACGTTAGTCGCTCGCCCAATAATGCTTGATTGACACCTAATTATTAGACGAACGTTATCGCGAGACGCGGTAATTGGTCGCCCGAAAAAACGCTGACGCTACACTAACTGGTTACATTTAAAGCAATCACCATAAATTGGTCGCAGCAGCGGCAGGCCAACTTACCACACGCGTTTGTACAATTAGGCGCAACAATCTGCGGTAAAACGTTAAATTATATCGGTTCCAATTACCCGAAATAAACGGCAGAATTGGATTCGAATCTCATTTGGATTCGAATCCAAGGATTCGATATTCTACTTTGAACATCCCTAGTCGTTACGCAACGCCTTATATATGATAACAGGCTATAGCAACAGGGGGAGTCGAACTTTTTTTGCGCAAAACTATATTGTTTTTGCAATATTGCCGTTGTATTGTGTGTCGTTACATCTTTTGAAACATGACAACGCAATGTTTAATATTTGCGCTTGACACCATACAACCCTACAAAAGTGGAGTCAATGCCCTCGCAACACGTTTGTCAAAATCAGCTTGATAAAATCAATGTGTCGAGCTCGCGCAATTTGTTGTGCGCCCAATGTGAAACGCCTCTTCGGTTGCAGTTTAGCCAATTCAACCAAATAAAACTCAAAATTTTTTTTCAGCAATTTACTGAGAAGTCAAAAATTTTGCCAGTATTCTCAGATCTTTTGGCAAATGCTCCAAAAAGCTTAATTAAAACATTTCCTATCATTTACATTGGAGCTCCGTGCATTAGAGACATGCAGGTGAGTTGCATTTGTTTTTCAAACTTGGTGGCAGTATTAAATTAAGAAATCAATCTATATCACTTTTTTGGCTTTACACTAATAACAAGTATTTTATATTATTTAATACTTTTCTATTTTTTAATCACATTGTTACTTTACAATTATTATACAACTTCACAATTTCTTTGCTTGTCTAATAAGTTAAAAAATTACTTATCGAAATGTTCAAAGTAGAATGCCAGAGGATTCTATAACTTTAGGTTGCGAATCTAAAATAACAAATCCAGAATATTGTCGGCAACCTACTGTAATTCATCGGGCCCGTCACCTCTTTGACAAACTATACACGAGTTCATTTCAAACACTTTTTGACTATTTCAACTGTGTAAGTGCGAAAAATTTTCGCCAGGTTCACCCAAACGGTTATCAAACGCTGAACTAGATTAACTAATTAATTATTAAAGTTATACCGTTTCTTCGAAGTAGTTTCATATGCTGCGCTAATCGAAAACACACCCGGGGAAAATGATCTCCGTTTAGTATTGCAGGTGGCGAAAGACGTGCTTGTAATTTAGCCTAATCCCGTACATGGATCTACCAAAATTAATCACACATATTTCACGGTCTTGGTTTAGTTTTTCGCCTGAAGTTAACGATTGCACACTAAGCGGTTTCGCTGCTGGCGCCTGGCAGGATTGTCAATAACGCACTTGTTCGCTTTGCGTCTAAATGTTCGCTTTTGCTGGACGTTAATTGGCTGTTTCGGATGATTTTTTTCTTGTTTATGACGTCATTACCATCGCTATTTTATGCCTTTTGTTTTTTAATTTCTGGATACGCCCCTGATACCCTATAAGGCCCACAGTCACAGCAATAAATTGCAAAACAATTTGCTAACATGTGCATATTGTAATAAAAACATAATATCCCAAATGTTTAACATTCCTAACACGTGTTATTTGAAGCAGTTGTGTAAACGGTAATACATGTCCAGGGACCCTACGGCCTACAGGGCCAACAGTCACAGCAATAGATCGCAAAACAATCTGCTAACAAGTCTATATACAATGTAATAAAAAATCTCCCCAAATGTTTAACATTCTTATCAACCGATACATATTTTAAGCAGTTGTGTAAACAGTATTACATGTCTAGGTTGTTGCTAAAACTTGCTGTTTTGCCATTATAGTGAGTAGGGATGTTCAAAGTAGAAGGCAGATGTTGCGCTAATCGTGGCATAATAACACCCGGGAAAATTGATCTTCGTTTAGTATTGCAGGTGGCGAGAGACGTGCTTGGAATTTAGCGTGGTCCCAAAATTAGGAAAATTCGCTGCTGATAGTCTAAACTTGATTCTAACAAAATCAATCACACATACTTCACTGTCTTGGTTTAGTCTTTCGCCTGAAGGTAACGATTGCACACTAAGCGGTTTTGGCATAATTGGATACCAATTCGAATCCAAGCATTCAATATTCTACCTTGAACATCCCATGTAAATGTTAATTTGATTTTATATGGAATTTGGGGTCAGTTAATAAAAAGGTTGCAAACAACTGCTGTAGAGCACTAGCCATGTTTACAGTTAAACTTAATATAATTAATAAGAATATATTTATGTTTTATTCAGGCTTATTCACTATTAACCACTCCATCAACAAGAAATGATGAAGCAAACAGCAACACTTTAAATAATAAGAAGGTATATAGTATTATATTATGTCTCAATTAAAACAAATAAAACTCAATTTAAAAAATAATGAGATTGATTAAATCACACGACTAGGATCACGAGCAGTAACCTCCAATTAGGACAACAGGAAAATCGCTAGTTATTGGCAAGCAGAACCTCCATGTTTCAGCAAAGTAACACTGCGTGGAAGAAAGATTGTAGTATGACATGTGATCACTAGCACAGTGCTGTAAACAACCAGCTTTTTTTATTAGCAGTTGAATGTTTTTCTCTTCGTTCTGTAGACCCTTCATTCAGATTCTTGGTTTGTCTCACATACATTTTTCCACACAGCTTACATATGCTTTGATCACTGCAGATAAGCACCGCTTCAAAAAGTGTTTTACTTTGGTTGAAAACTGTTAATTATGTTGGCACCACCGGTTGTATATTTACAATGGCTGCATAAGCTAAGGCTATTACAAGTTAATGACTTTCTGATGACCGGACTAAAATTGACTGTAATTTTTCCTATAGAACAGTTATTGTTAAAATGCTTCCCAGTGTTGGTTGTCATTCATATGCTGCCACTTTTGCATTGGGTTTTAAAACTATAGGGTTTGTCTTTTTTTATTTATTAAACGTTGACATGGAGGTCTTGACTTTCAGCTTTTAACCTTTCCTCTACAATCCTGTGAGAATGTTGCAACTATACACATTTTTGTCTGAGGTCTTTAGGGCATACTACTTTATCCTCCGTCGTTAAGGCATCTTATGAGAAATTAATTATCTAACTAATAAACAAAAAGTTAAAAAAAAGCCTAGACTTCCAACTAGTGCTAACCGTTTTGTCACCAATTTTTTTTCATAAAGGGTCAAATAACTGTAAAGCCTGACGATTGGCGAGGACATAAATCATTTTTGTCGACTTTATTAACTTGATCTTCTTCAAATAAATGAAAAACGACTGTATTATAAAACTGATTTTTTAGTTTTGCTTAAAAATTTAGTGTTGAACTGCATCCAGCAACTTCCAACTGTATTTTCTCTTCATTGGGGAAATATGCCATGGGCAAACAAAATTAATCCTGCGGGCTGCGGACTGTGTTTAAAGACTCCTCATCTTGTTTTAAGCCATCTATTTGTAGAAGTAAGTTGCCAACTCGTCGACAAGTTATGTAGTGTTTTCTGTATTCAAAAGAAGCTTCCCCCTTAATTCAAACAAATACCACATCGCAAGGTGAGGTTCAAGTAATTGTTTTTCAGAACATGACAGGTATCAAAACAACAACAAAGAATAATGCAACTATAAAGCCTAAAAAATCTTGCTTAGGTTTTTACTGAGAGCTAGCCAAAGGAATTGATTTTGGATAAATTGTGGGATATTGATGCACCCAATGCAATTGCTTTGATTCAATCTTGTCTAGTACAACATGATGCAATTGGTGTGCAGCAAGACTTTCCAAAGAGAAAGACAGCAATTTTGGTGAAATCTTCCACAGAAACTGAAACAGTGTCACATAAATGTATACAGAATAAAATGAATGTAAATTGGCGCTATCGTCATCAACTTTGTGGATCTATGTTCTAAAAAAAAAGGATTCTGACGCTTCACATTCAACTGCATTCTTTTTAAACCTCTGGACAGTATGGCAGAATGCTGGCGACTTGGCGACTATGTCGGCCGAAGAATCAGCCAGAAAACCAAAGAAATTAGAGCAAAAAATTTAAGTAAAAAAAAATAATAATTTTAAAAAATTAAAAAAAAGTTTTTTTGGAATTTTTTTTTTTTCAAGATCCATTTTACAAAATACCTTGTGGTTGTTTCCACACATATTTAACCACGTCTATTTTAGAAATAAGAAATATGTAATACCATTACACACTACAATTGGCAACTAAATTAATTTTGTTCATGCCATTTTGAAAAAAGTCACGGTAGTGTGAAGTGCACCTTGTTTAGTGAGAAAAAGCCAGTGTAAGGCATATAGATTGTTTATTATTTTAAAAAGTACACATTTTTGATCATACAATTGTTATGTGTTGGCAGTTTTACTTTTGGCAAGTACTCCTATTTTGAATTGAATTCCTGTATATTGCGTTAAATTCCCCATTCCTGTTAAATGTACAGGTATAACGCATTCGCATCGGCATATTGAGGATGTACTAGGAGGCTATGCTTCTCCACCTAGGGCCTAAAGTATATTTAGGTTGTTTGAATTACGCAAACGCCAAAAATTTTCCCCCCAAAATGACATTTATCCTTGTTTTGATAGGTTTATGTGTTCTTTCTTTTCAACAAATCTATCCCAAAGGTAATATGCATACTATGTGGCAAATTGCACTATGACTGTGATAATTTCTATTAAACTTTATTATAAATATGATTATTTCGAGCAATATAAATTGGAAATTTATCTAAAGAATATTTTTTTCGTGAAAACTTCTATGTAATGAGAAATTTGCTGCTTTCTTTTTGATATCATACGTAGTTCTATTGAAGTTTTTCACGTACAACGGATCTTAAAGTTTAGGATTTATACAAGTTGTAGCCTACTTTTAAATAGTTGGGCACAACACTTGCAGCATTGTGACGTAAGATGAAGTCCAAAGTAGACGTTAACTATATGTTATGTCACAATGCTGCAAATTACGAAACTGGCTAAGTTTTAAATTTGATGGACAAGCAGCCTTCAACATCTTGCTTTTTGCAATTGAGATATAAATTTGTAATATATTTGGCTGACCGGCAGGAAAGTGAACGCTGACCGGCGGTTGAGAACCACTGATGTAGAATGCCCTGCTTTAACATAGTAAACGTTACGCCAAATTTGGGGCATTGTGACGTAATACGAACGGTTAGTGGTACACAACAAGTACGCCCACAAAAAATAATATTAAATACAACACAGTTAAGACACTTATTTGTGACACAAACTGGCAATGTGTGCAACCATTTAGTTAGCGCTAGTGTTAGTGATGTATTAGTAATGTTAATGATGTGGTAGTGATGTAATGGTTGCGCTTTCTTAAGGTGATATAACATGAGCGTTAAATCAATTGGCGTGCCATGCAAAATCATCTTGCCAGGGGTTCCGACCCCTGGTATAAACAGTCTGCAGCATGCAAATCGCCACCTTAAAGGCAACTTTTTCTTGCAACTAGGTGGCAAAGCCATCTTGATACATGCATATTGCATTGGCTTACTTTAGTTCAAAAGTATAATTTGTTTAGTATTAAAGTTTTCACAAAGGATTAACTTACCATACATTTATTTTTTTATAGTGACCACCATGAGTTGATGATTTGTTGTATACCAATTATGTATTTGCCTTGTTAATATTATAACTATTTTTTATGTAGTATATTTCAAACATTCAGTCAAATCCATTGTGCAATGTTGTCCACTTGTCATCCAGGCGTTTTTAATCTAAGTGAACCATTTTTTACCTCCTTGTTGTCTTTTGGATTTCACGAAGCAGCCAAAACCAAAGAAAGTGAAATTGCAGCATTTCTGACGGGGCTTATGAGTCCTGTAAACATCAAGTAAAAAAACATTTTTAGCATCAACAATGCTATCAACATAAAAAATCTTAGTTACTGACACAAGCTATATGGCAATATAATATATCTTCTTTAATATATTTAATTTTGCTTCGACTACTAAGGGTAATGTAATCAATTGGTATTTGTATACAATGCGATACAGAAAAAGAAGAGATAAGCAGTTAGAATGAAATGAAACTTACAATTTAAGAAGACCACCTTTGAAGAAAGCTTTGCTTTTATCAATATGGTCATTTTATTGTTAACGTTAGGCAATACAGAAGCTAGAATCAACAAAAATCGGCATATTGTAGTGAAAATGCTATTGCAACATGAGTTGCATGAAATGTTGCTTTTTCAGAACACACAATGAGACCTATAAAGCAAAACTACAAACAATTAAGTATTCTGTTTTACCATATTATTAAAATATATTTCCATAGTATTATGATAAGCCCTAAACCCGGGGATAGGGAAATGGGAGAATGATGCATGGCCTTGCCGGCTGTTCGGCTATCTCACCCATTGTAGGTATTGCTTTATATTCCACCATTTTGATGGTTGGTGTAAGGAGATAACATATGTTATTTTGTTTTTTCTATGTTTTGTGTGGTGACCTTTCTATACAAAAGCGGATGTTGTTATGTATATACTACCTTTTGTGCTTCTACACCAAGTACAAAATTGTTTTAAAATAGTTTGGTGAAATCAAGTAATTTTTTTTTGGCGTTTTAGACAGTGTACTCAAGATAGTGTCAACATGTAATCCATTTGGGGTTAATGAACTATTGTTGTATACAGATAAAGAATTGTCTATATCTGATATATAGTGTTGAACATTTGTCGGTCGGTTGACTGTTATTCTGTTTCTTGTTACTGCTTCACATGGTATGTCTGGTGTGCTTTAATGCCCCCTCCCCCTTTAAAGTATGTTATGCTTTGTAGAATGCATTGAAACTTGCTGAGCCAAGCCCAGCGTCGTTGACAAAACTACATGGATAGAGACCTTAACTGCCACAAAGTTATTGAAATTAGACAGCAATAGTCCAACGTTAGAAATAATTTGGCTGAGAGTTCTGATGGCTTCTTACATTTTTGCTGCACCAGCTATGTGTGGGATTTAACATATAGTTTCTTCCAGTTTTCAAAATATAAATTTGGCTTGGCATAAACATTACACTGGTGAACAATTTTTGTTTTCAAGGCAAATGATGTTAGTTTTAGGATTTCTTAGGGCCCCTAATTCCAAAACTTTTTTTCACATTTGTCGCCTGAAAAACATAAGTAAGACCTCAATAATTACATAGAAATAGTGTGAAGTAAGCCGTTTTGAACTCTAATCGCCCAGTAGTTGAGTTTGTTAAAAAAATATTTTGAAACATGACTCTCTGTTTAACTATTTTGGCATATGTTTAGAAAAGTTTTGATAAGACTGAAAGTTAATCAAGTTACATTTGTATTGTGGTGTTTCATTAGAATATGCCGAAAAATACAATTTTTTATGTTAATTCTACAGTACTTTAAAAAAGCCTTGCAAGGTCTTGCAGCACAGCACATCAGTTGAGATGCACTGTTCTTCATTTCAAAACTTACTAATAGAAAGCCTGAGGATTCTACTTTTTTTTTTTTTTTTTTTTTAGGTATAGTGTGAAATAAGCCCTGGTAAAAAAAATGCTGATTGGTATCAATGTGAAATACACTCAAACAGACAGTGCCAAAATCCTTTTTTGTGACTTTGTGTGACCTCTCTGGGCACAATTACAAATAAAGCTCCAGGGGTAATTAAACATTATAATATACAATCCCATCTTGAGGTCTTGATAAAACCGTTTGCCCTTCTCTGGGAATAGGAATCAATATTAAGTGACTGAATAGGAAATACAATGTTATGCTAGAAAAGTTGGTCTACATTCTTGGAAGTTGGTCTACATTTTTTATAGTTTAATGGCTTTGTGTTTACAAAATATCTTTGTTTTTGTTGTTTATCAAGACACATTTTAAGATCAACAATAGGCACTCATTAGGTTGGTTTAGGGAAACACACTTTCTTGTGTGAAGGCCTTCTAGTTCTATGTTGTAAAAGAATACTAAACTATTTTTTTACAACAGTAATTTTTCAGTATTTCATTCCTGTTATTATAGACTGCCATTCTTGTCAGGATCTTGATCTTGAATGTTGTGTTCACAGAGCAGATAAGGCAAGACTTTAATAGCTCGATTATACAAAGCTAAAATGAATATCTTAAAGCGACTATAAAGTTTTGTGCAAAAAATTGTGTTGACTTGTATTTTTAAGTTTTTTCATGTTATCTTGGAAAATATTGAATTGGTTCATGCCACTTTAAGGTACAAATTAGCCTTTCTGTTCAAAATTTAGGCTATATGTTTTCCTGTTTATCACATCACATAAAATTGCTATATGCAGAATGTGTTAACTGTTAGGCCTGTGGGTAAAACTACTTTTGGGTTACATTTCTAATTGGCACATCATTCAATTATATTATCATCTCTGGCATAATGGTCTTTAACAACCTTAATAGGGAAGATGTGTCATAATATGTATTTGTGGTGAAGAAGCCTTTACTTAACGGCTTCTGGGAGTTTATTTACCATTCAAGATTGTGATAGCTAGGGATTTTCAAAGTAGAATCCCAAGGTATTCTAGAATAATAGGTTTCGAATCTAGAATAACGAATCCAGAATAGCGAATCCTAGTATATTTTTATTAAATTATCTAACCTTGGTTTTGTTTGGGGAAGGGATTCATCTTAATCTACCCTACAGGGCCTACAATCACAGCAATAAATCGCCCAAACAATTTGCTGACATACGTATATTATGATAATAAAAAAATCTCCCATATGTTTAACATTCTTAACAACTGTCATTTGAAGCAGTTCTGTAAACTGTATTATGTCAACTGTCCAAGTTGTTGCCAAAACTTATATTTTTGCCAATAGTGAGTACAATGAAACACTGCACACAGAAGTCTTAAGCAATTCGGTCCTGTTTTTTAAAGCATTGTTGGGTTTCAGTGCTTCTTTTTTGACTAACATGATCTGTTATGCAGTCAAATAATGTACTGCAAAGAATACAAAGTTACTATTGACGTAACGAATTCTTGACAATTACACTGTGCATAACTGCATAACCTCGCTGAATATTGGCCTAAAGTTGACCTTAAGTAATCCTATAGCACATTTTGTTTTACAACATAATATTACTTTTGCAACTTAACGAATTTAGGGCAATTGCGAACTCCACACCAGACATTACACGTTAGTCGCTTGCCCAATAATGCTTGATTGACACTTAATTATTAGACGAACGTTATCGCGAAACGCGGTAATTGGTCACCCGAAAAAAACGCTGACACTGCACTACGAGGCTACGTTTAAAGCAAGCACTATAAATTGGTCACCGTAGTGACAGGCCAACTTACCACATGCATTTGTACAATTAGTCGCAACAATCGGCGGTAAACCATTAAATTATATCGGTTCCAATTACCCAAAAATAAACGGCAGAATTGGATTCGATATTCTACTTTGAACATCCCTAGTGATAGCTAACAAAACTGGCATTTATCGCAATGACATTTATTTTACATTTCTAGATTAGAACCAGTTGGTCAAAATACATTTTTTATACCAAGCTTATGTGCCTTAGTATTAAAGCTATTTAATTCCCTATTTAACCTGGGTTATGTCATATATGTCATCAAGTTACTATTATTGTTATATTTGTTGTTTGTTTTTTTGTTTTAGAGTAGCAGAGCAGTCAAACGTGGGTTTTATTCTTCAAATCATTCACATAAAAACACTTTGGATGAACATTTTAAAAGTAAAGATTTGAAGCAAATATTACATGTACTGTCACAGCATGCATCAAAGGAAGAATCATCAAAAAGCAAAAAACAGTTTTCAACAAAACCGCTATGTGATGTATTATGTCAAGATTCATTGCCTACCATGGTGCATGACCCTCACTCAACAAAATTTAAAAGGATACCAACAGTTTTGACATCTGTAAATAAACCAATGTATTCCACAAACAAAGGTCATGTCCAATTGCCACTAAAATCTAACATATTGAAGAAAGAAATGTTGCAAGGAAATAAAAAGTCTGTATATTTTAAAAGTTCTGCAAATCTACCGACAACAATATCAAAATCTGTATATCATGTCCCTTTCAAGTCGTTAAGTAGCATTTCTATGGCAACCAAAACATCTTTAAGCAACCCATTGAATATATCAGATAGTTTGTTTTCAAAACCATTGACAATATCTGCGATAAAGCCACTGTTTCCCCCAGTTGTGGTGACCAGCTGTTCTACTATTGACAAAGCACCATTTGTTCAAAACACTTGTAAGGGTCCCAGTTTACAAGATACAACCAATAGTAAAACAAATGAAATTCCAACCAAAGCAGATGAAAACCATTCAAATCAACCAATAGTTATTACAAGCACTGCAGTGATAGATTCAAAATCTAGTAAGTATTTTGTGTATTATAATTGCAACTGCATGTACTTAAATATGTTTTTTTCTTTACATATATTATTAGCATTAATTGCTTTCTTACTAATACACTGCTTAAATTCTCATCATATACCTAGCAAAACTATATAAAAAAATTTAACTACTAGTTACCAAAATATTTTAGTTAAATCTATTTTAAAATATATATACATACATGTTTGACTTTCACTCAGCAATAAAAAGAAAAATGGAGGATAAAAATACCATTGTAAAGAAGTTACAGTAAGTAATGCTTGTTTTATTTTTTTGACATTCAATTCTTACTTGTTTTTTGTTGCTTTGTTATTTTTTAAATAAAAATATGTATGTTTTATGTAAATATGTATATGCAAAAAAACAAGTTCATTTTTTCCACCAACCAATTGCTTTTATGACACATTTTATCTATTTATTAGGTTTTATTTGAAATCATTTGACAGCGCTTAACAGATAAAACCAAATGCAGAGATTTCGCAGTTTAAATGTGTTAAGTTGCAAAAGCAAAATTTCTTTAAAGATTATGCTATTAAACTTAACAATTGAATTACAATTTTTGGACACTCTAATTGCCTGGTGGTTTAGTTTGTTAAAAAAATATTTCGAAACATGACTTTCGGCTTAACTATTTCAACGTACGAGTAGCGACTTAAGCCGCTGTGAGTTCTATATTCGTGTAAATATAGATCTTATTCTGTCCTTGAGAAAATCAATCACCACAATTGTACTACTTCAGAATATATTGTGTTATATGTTATAGATGAGCGCTATTAACTATTACCAAACAAGAGGTTTTAATATTGACAATATACAAATCTATTTACAATATTTTCATTAAACCATAACATGCTCTGCAAAAACCATGAATCAAAACTGGCAACTTCAGCACAATATTAAGCTTAATTTATAGAATAAAATCAACATGTTTTTGCCATGCCCAAACACAAGAAACCAACTATTTTTGTACAACCCTGTTTTGGCAAGCGTTTTGCAAAACTTTTCAGTAACTCTAGAATGCCCTTTATTAACTCAAATCTGAAAATAAAATCTGAAATTTGTCAAGTACTTTTTCAGTAATGATTGTTTAACTGAGGGTATGTTTTGTTGTTGCAAACAGTATAGCAAAAACAGTGATGCAGTATAGCAAAAACAGTGGTGATGAGAAAAACACTTTTTATGGCAATAGGAATCCCCTTTCTTGCCAACTTGACAATAACAAATAATGTCAAAATATATGTTTTATCATTGTTTAACCCACTTTTAATCACCTAGTTTAAAGAATCATTCAGGCGGACCACAAATTTCAATCGTCTTCCCTTAAGTTTAATTTTGCCTGAAAGTATCTCATTAGAAAGATAAAGTTTTACTAAATAATATATACAAACATAAAAATCATACCCATTATTCGTTTATGTGAGTAAGATTTGGTTCATTGATTTACAAAATTCAGCCATTTATGTTTTACTACATAATTACTATTGATTTATACACATTTAATGTAAAAAGTAAATAACCTGTCACTGCAAAAGAAAGGAAAGTGAAAATAAGATATTCATACCACAAAAAAATTTACGCAATTGGAATAAATTAATAAAAAGTAGTTGATTATTAACAGATGATTTTTATTTTTTTTTTATTTTGTAAGGCCAGTGAGATGTGATTCAAGTGCTCAAATCACACATAGAAAGTGGTCAAATGGTACCCAACAAATATCTTTATACTCTATCCAATGAAAATACTCACTTGGTCCTTTTGGGTGCCTAATCCACTAACACATATTTTTGAGCAAAGCTAACCTCCAGTATGGGGTAGCAAAATGCCAGGAATTGTTGATAATAATGGCTACCCACAAACCAGGGTGTGTGTTTGTTAAATCTTTTTTGTCAAAACACTGGCCACCAGTGCAAAAGTTTCATCTTCACTGGTTCGCTTGGTGGCAAGGCATGTTTGTGAAAGATGAATGAAATTATGGAAGCTTTTAGTTCTTTAAATTGTGCCAACTTAAGAAAATCGCTGTTTTACATTTTCCCTTGCTCGAAGTCTTTTATTCGATTTAGAACAATTGAATAACCAACAGATTTCGCAGTTAGGATGCCTGATGTTTCTTTACAACTTATTTAACCCATCTACAAAATTGCATTACAGAGGATATGTAAGGAACTGATACTCCTATACACTTTACTGTTTTAGTTTTGCTTTAATGAACACAACAGTGACCTTACAAAAAGGTCATATCTCACGATAAAAAAATAATCTAAGTATAACAAATATATCATTTTTCTAGGAAGGATTGTTCTACTAATTTCAATATAAATTAAAAAAAAAACTGGAACTATTGGTCATGCCTGGTGAATTAACGTGGAAGGACCTGTACGGTCAAAATATTTGAAAAAAAATCTTTTTTTTTGTATGTTAATTTTACTGGTTAATGGACAGTACATTTAAACAAGCCTTGCAAGGTCTTACAGCACAGCACATTGGTTGCAATGCATTTTTCTAGATTCAAAACTTACTATTTTAGAAAGCCTGGGGATTCTACTTAAAAACATCCCTACTAATGACAACGTGCTGTAATGTGGAACCTAACAGCAACTTTTTTGCGTGGTAAACATCAGTTTTCAAGGTTGTATGTACCACTTTTGAATTGTGCAGTGTTTTAGATGACACAGCAGAATTACCTGTCTCAAGTGAAAGTCCACTCTTGCAGAAAACAATTGAAGATGAAAACAGGTTTCAATTCAATGGAAAATCAGGTAGTTAAAAAGTCAATATTAACTTAATATATTTCAAGTGTAAAATCATTCTTTTAGATCAGCGGTCGGCAACCTTTTTCTAGTCGCGGGCAAAAACCAAACTCAGAAAGGTCTCCACGGGCCGCACAAAATGATAACTAAGAATTGTGTTATTTTCATGTTAGAACAACTGTGAATCAGCCGGGCCGTTTTTGTCCTTAAAATGTGTTTAATTACATTTACGGGGGAGTAAAGTGTTGACGCAAAGCGCAAAAAAAAGCGTTGGTTTGGTTTAAAATTCGAGTTCACACGTCGTCATCCGTACTACTAATAAAAGTGTAATAAAAATAATTTTAGGAAATGCGATAACATTTAAAGTTAATCTAGGTCGGTGTTTGTTAGTTTTTAAGTCAATACCCACCTGGCAAGTGAAGCGAGTGCGATTGTTTTTAGGGTATTCTTGCATTTCTTGCAAGTTTTTATTACATTGCCGAAAATAAAAAAAAATCCGTGACGCACGTAAAAAGATGGTTCGATGGTAAAATTTTTTGCACTTAGTAGTTAAAATAGTCAAAAAGTTTGTGAAATCGACTCATGTCTAATTTTTCAAAGAGGTGGCGGGCCGGATGAATTCCATCGGCGGGCCGGGCCGCAGGTTGCCGACCCCTGTTTTAGATGCTGCTTACAATGTATTATGTAGCGGTTCTCAAACTGGGGTCCCTAAGGAATTTTTCAGCGGACTGCACATCATTGATGAATTGTGTTAGCTAGAGCCCTATATGTCATTAAATTTTATTGAAATTATTATATTTCGTAACTTGTGTACTGTAAGTGGTTGGTATATTTTAATGTTAGAGTAATTTGATAGCATATTTTTTTAATTTACTTTTTTGGTTTGTCACTTACCCCAACAACCAAAGGGATCCACGAAGTAAAGTGTGCGAACCACAGTTCTAATGCAGCTTTGTTTGACATTATAATGCCCATCCTGAACACACACATATATATATATACTTATTTAAACCTTGTTAAACTGATTGACAAACCGCGTACATCCAAATTGTTAAAATAAAGTGCTGTTCTATCCACATCTTCCAGGTGCTTTGATTCGCTTTGAAGACGGAGTTCAAATGTGGATTGACAAAAGAAAAGATTTAACATTTTTAGATGATGAGCCAGTTCTATCTTGGAACCTCAAGCCTGGGACTGAGGTTAGTGTTGATTCATACTTGTCATATCTGGCACATAAACAATCCTTTTTGAATTAAACTCTAATGTTACTTTACCATTGTGATTGTTTATCATTAGGTAGCTGCAAAGTACAAAGATGGTTTATTTTATGATGCAGTCGTTGTACAATCTTTCTCTAAATCACCAGGTTGTATTTGTTATATATCTAATTTTTTAAACAGAATGAAGTATGTGAAATCACATTCGTTGTAAACCATTACTCTTTCTATATAGCCTCTTCTAATTCAAATCTAATGTCACAAGAAGGAGGAGTGAAACCTTTGGAAACAAAGCACAAAAATAAGGTGTATTTTACTTCCGGCTCTGATAAGGTAAGAGTGAGTAATTACCAAGTAAAAGTACCTTTTACAATTGTGATTTATATTGGTTAATTGAAACCATTTTGCAGGTACTTAAACTATTTGTGTAACTCTAAATTGATTTGCACATTAAATAGTCATTGAAAAAAGAATTTGTTTTTCCACTGGTCTTTCAATTTATTTTATATCAAGCTTAAGTTTGGTTTTTAGAATGTGCCATTAAAAGACAATTTTTTAACTTTTTTTTATTGTGTTGACGATGGGATTTATACTGCTTTGTTTTCCAATTAGATTCAAACAAACGTCAAAAATGTCTTTGAATTGTTTACACAAAATTGTGTGGCAAATCCCGTTAGAGCAATGGATTATAATTTAACCTGTTTGTCCAATACCGCCGTGCGACATTTTGGAACGGTTTGTCTGGCATAGATTTACTAGCAAGGCAACATTAGAGAAAACTAGTCTGATTAGAGATTTGAACTATTTCCCTTAAAAACTGAGCTATGTACTATACATCCTCTATTGAAGCTCATTTTTCAATACTATACATCCTCTATCTAAGCTCATTTTTCAATTTAGTACTTACTTAAACGAATAAATGCCTGCTATTGGCAGAAAAGATCTTATCACTTAATAGTATCATTTGCTGAATGTTAAGCAACGTAGTAAGAATCTATAGTTGTCTTATCTAAAAGTATTTAAAACAGTTATAGGTAAACAAATTAATAGTTAAATATTGACATAACTATATGTTAAAATGTGTTCCAGCAGGCTTATTGGTGGTATGTTTATGAAGAATGAGTCTGATTCAATTAATTCGTTTCCAAACAACACTGATGGATACAATACATTATATATCATGCTTTTATAATTGGTATTTTTTACTAAACCTTGATCCATATACTCATAGTGAATCTGACTTTCAATTATTAATTGCTACTGCTTTTGAAAATTGTCATTCTCAAACTGTGTGTGGCGGAACACCTGTGTGCTTCAAGAGATTCTCAATTCTCAAGTGTGCCATATTTTTTGTAATTTAAAAAATAACTTACTTGAATAACCAAAGCACCTATAAACTAGTATGCTAGAAGTGAAACACTATATTCTACTGCATAACTTATGTCACGCAAGTAATGTTTTAAACATAATCTATATTATTGTCATAGTCAAAACTGTTTTTAAAAGATTTTGGTAATTTATATATTTTTCTGTTTATATAAGTGCTTTGATTTTTGTATTTGTTTAGGTTCCCTCTACTAATCTTCGATCAGTACCACAAGTTAAAATTAAGAAGCTCAGTCTGGATTCATGTACAAAAGTGATAGTGCCTGATCCGGTAATTTAAATGAATCTTTCCCAATATCTATTTTTAATTGCTCCTAATGTAGATTATATTTAGGCACAAAGTGGAGCAGTAAAGCCTGCAAAGGTCATGTGTCAGTCTAAGTTACCATATCCTCCAGTTAAAGGTAAGTTATTGAACTTACACTCAGAATTGTCTAGATAACTTTCATTGTTTTTTTTTTAATAAAGTTCCACAATTAATAAAATGCCCCAACTGCTTTTTGGTGTTCAAAACTGTGGTGGGCTTTCGTGCTCATCAAAAATCTGTTTGTGGAAGCAAAGGATATATGGTATATATGGGTAAGTTTATAAATCAATCATTCAATTTTTAATTTTTTTGTTGAATTGTTAACCCTAAGATTCTACTGCAGATAAGCGCTTCTCGCCAGACCTTGAAGTGCAGGTGGATGATATTGAATCACCTCCAGTGGTTAGTTATGTTCAGCAATGTCGAAAGGAAGGTAAAGATTCATTCATGTGGAACTCCAGAGATGGCAAACGTTGGTTTAAACGGTACATATTTACTTGGGTACTAAAACCATGCAGAAAATATCTTATTAAATCAATAATTATGTTTATAATGTTGAATGAAGATGTTTAATGTCTATTGCAAAACATTAACCTTAATGTTATGTCAAAAGGGCCAACTTTGCAAAAGTAGCTGAAACACATTTGCAGTGACAATAATTCTTATCTTAAAAATGTTTTTTTCTGCATTTTGCCTCGTCAAATATAAATTACAAGCAACAATGCTGGCATTAGCTTATTCAAAACGTTTTTACAAATCACATAATGATGATGTTACTTAAAGTTCCTTTTATTTAGTATTTTAACGACCAATGACTAAATTGTTTTGCAAATTTGGTTGGATTCCCCTGAGGGACAAACCTCTCTTTTCATTGAATTACACAGTCGCAGCAGATGCATTGTTAAAATTGTATCCGTTTGCGATCAATATCAACAAAAAATTGAAAAATTAATTGTATCCGTTTGTGATCAATATCAACAAAAAACTGAAAAATTGTAATCTTAGCTTAGGCAGAACAAAAACAACATAGCACTGGGCCACCAATATAACATTTAGTCTTATTAATTTTATATTATAAATTTAATTTGCAATAGCGCAAGTTCTAGGCAATATATAGTTGTTCTGTCAACTAAATTTTATAAATTGTAAAAAAACTTTTTCGGACATAGTTAGGGCCATCATTATCTGCTTGATCGTAAAATTAATTTTATGCTTAATGTCATTTTTAGGCTTCTTTAATACATTTAAGACACAACTCACAACATTGCTTTTTAGGTTATAATATTAATTTTTCATTGTATACTATATTGACAAAACGCAAAAAATTATGAAAATTTTACTTACTAAGACAAATAATTAAATATTTTACAGTCACACTCATACAGATCAATGTGAAAATAAATGGCACTTCTGCACAGGCTGTAAGGTGTTACTCAAGGCCTACACAGCTTAAAATTGCACTCTGGCAAGTCAATAATTATTTAAAATGGAAGTACTGTTGTTAATAGAAAAATGTTATTATATCAATGGACAAATGCGGGCTGCACTAAAAGGTTGAGGTGGCGATTAGTGACAAAACCGTCAAGGGACATTTAAATAGCTACTAAGGGTCATAGCTTGATGGTTTTTTGGGCCGTAATGCATGCATTGAATCCATCCTAGACTTCTCTAGCTGTATCTATACCAAAAAATTGTTGCATGTCATGCTCGCCGGTCAATTGTCACTTTCCAGAGGTTAAAAAAGAGACGTATTGTTGAGGATGAACATTTGTTAACAGGGCTCCCACTGCTTTTTTGTGTTGTGCACTTTCGTATTACCGCTATCTGAATTATTTCCCATGTTGGTTCAACCTCATTTTTTCTAAGCTTATTAATTACATTTTCAAAACAACAGAAAGCTATTATTTGCAATACCAAAAAAACTATTGTTTATACAATGACTTTATCGTTTTTTGCTCTTTTTGTCGTATTTTATTGTTGCAAAATTGTTTTCTGTTATATTCTGTTTGTTTTAGGTTGAGTAGTGGTAAACTACGGACAGCTCTCTTGGACAATTTGCGAATCAGTATAAATAGCGGTTGTTATATTCTTATAAAAAAATCAAAAAACTTTTTTTGTGAAATTAAAACCTGATCAGCATTTGTTTAACCAGTGTAAAACTAGCGCTGTTTAGATAGCTGTTGTTATTTTGTTCTTAAGGAACTTTTAGGCAAAAGACCTGTTGCCAAATAAGTATCTGCTTTATTTAGCCATGTGCACATTGTTTGCCTTCATGTCACCTCTACATTAAAACTTTTGCCAAATTAAATCCAAAAAAACGAACGCATTTTAGTGTGCATGCTGCCTTCTTCCTAAATATAAGTAAATTTTTTTGTAATGCATAAAATCCAGGGTTTTTAGTTGATTGGCAGTTATAATAAGTTGGCCTAAAAACCACATGTTTTAACAACAGACCTAGCTGAGTTTTGTTTTTTGCGTCGCGACTGGTTCAGGTTGCCAACCCCTGCTAAATTTTAAGTTTATAGTTTTGTTTTTACCTTTAGCCTATATTGTTTTTTTCTTTAACAAATAAAACAAGGGGACCTTAAATAGCTACTAAGGGTCATAGACACCCCCCAACCCTCCACACAACGTCTTGTCGCATGCCTTGGAGTCGCTGTCCAAAGGTTTGGACCACTGTTTTAGTGCATTAACATGTCTTGAGCAACTGCTATAAATATGAGGTTGCTGTTGTTGCTAAAAAATATGAGTAAAAAATACACACATGCATAAGCAGCCAAGAAATGAGAGAGCGAAGAAAGTTTTATTGTTATATGCAATTTTTTGTAGGTTTTAAAAAAAAATTCAGCGGTTCGGCGAAACGTTTTTTTTGTTTGCGGAATACTCAGCCGTGAGTGAAGTAATGTTTTATGGATAGTTTTATTGGAAATCATGACTTTTTATATATACCTTTTTTATTTTGTGGTTATGCGATTTTCCTGAAAAGTCTGAAGCCCCTCCAAATTCTGTGGTACTTGCTTCGGTTAACCATCACTATAGCGGATCATAAGACATAGAGAGTTGTAGCATAATACATACAGAAAAGAAATCCTGAAATGTAGTTTGTACTGGTTAAAACTGTCTTTCGAAACTCCTGTCAGGATAATTTATACAGTGTAAAAGTTAATAAAGGCAATTATGCTTGGATTTTTGCGTAAATTTTTGGACTTTGATTACTATTTTTAAAAGTTCACAAATTTATACTGAAAAATGAAAGCCAAAGATTAAATTAGTAGTTTAATTTTTAAATTTCAGTTTTGAACATCAACCGCGATAAATTTATACAAGTAATATGATTGATTATGTTTTCCCCCATAGTATTGCAATTGTTTTGAACATATTGGATAGTGTCCCTAGAGTTCCACTTTTGTATAGGAATTTTTAACTTTTGCAAGAAAAATAGTTTGGATTTACTAATCACCTGCAAGTTTGTTTGAACATATTGTAATTGTATATGTTCCAAAATTCCTGAATTGGTGTATGTTTTTGTTTGAAACCACCAAATTACGGCTGGTACACAGATAGTAGAACAATGGTCTCTAGACTAGATAAATAATAATTTAAATTTCTCCCTAAGAAAGCCAAGTGGCCTTCTTTGAGAACCACTATTCCATATTAAATAGTATTTTAAACATAAGTAATGCAGAAAATTAATAAAAAAAAATCTTAATAGGCTTAAACAAATTTTGACCACACTTTTTGTGCATTGTGCAAACGATTTGGAATTTAAATATTTTCACTTAACGTGTAAATTTTGGAGTAAAAAAGTAATGGCCCTACTTATAAGAAATAAGTTCCTTTGTAGTAACACCTACTTACCATCGTCCTTGATGAGCTCCTTTTATCTATGGTATCGAAATGCAGTATTATGCAAGCATGTGAAACTAATTAGCAAGTTCACTGTTGTATTCATTGATTGATTTTTTTTTTTTAATAAAATAAATAGCGAAAAAAACGAACAAGAAAAACAAATCAAAATAGTGAAGCTCCCAAGCAGCTAACGACCATTTACTTTTGTCTTTTGTCATACTTCCTCTTTTTAAAGCCGAATATCGCTCGGAAGTTCGCACAGAAGATTGCAACAGTAAAAACACCCGATCCGTCAGAAATCAGTGCATATCTAAGCAAAAAGGTCAATGACAATCAGCGCATCCTAAGGCAGAAAAGTCTAGACTTTTAGACCTTGAGGTCTTGGACAATGCACTAATTTGCATTAACAAATGTGCATTAACAAATGTGCATTAACAAATGTGCATAAGAAGATTAAGTTTAACAATACTTGACCCAACCAAACCCAAACGCTAACCAGCGCCCTAACCCAAATAATGTGCGATAATTTAATAATTATAACGCTTCAGGCCCCAATACCTCAATTTGTGACGTAATAATCTTAAATACAATGGACGAGAAACCATCCGAGTTTGGGCTTTTTTCCCCAGCATTTAAAGAATTATTAAAATAACGCACATTATTTGGGTTAGGATTCGGGTTAGCGTTAGGGTTTAGGTGGGTCAAGTGTTATTAATCCTATCTCATACTTTTTGTTATCTTTTCTGAACTTTTAATGAATATTTTTAATTTATCTACGCCGGGAGTTTACCTAAAGGTCCAAATCAGTGCATTGCCAGGACCTCAAGGTCTAAAAGTCTAGACTTTTCTGCCATTGGATGCCCTGATTGTCGTAGACCTTTTTGCTTAGAAATGCACTGATTTCTAACGGATCGGGTGGTAAAAAGCGTAACATAGTCGGGACAGTGTCGGCATATTTATATTGATAAATAACATATCGCGCGCATAAAAGGACACAATTCACAAATGTTTTGCACGGTTCGTTTTTGTGTACTCCAAAGAGTAATTGCTCGCGGGAAAAAACACACGATATTCGTAGTTTAGTACTTAACCACGCACTCTCGTTTTCCCAGTATAGACACGTAACAGGACACAAATAAAACAAGTGGTACAGGGTTTCCGTGGCCTTTTTGCAAAAAGTACATTGGTTAGATTCGGTTTTACCAAACGAATAAAGGGAGTCATTTGTAACAATTCCGCCCAAGTTAAACTTTATCTGAAAGCTTCTTAGTTTGTTTTCGATTGTTGAATTGTAGAGGTTGCGGTCAATTTTCTCCCATGGCAGACGTGCACTCCTGCAATTTAAGGTCCAGTGCCATTTTAATTGAGCTTTTGGAGGAAAGAGAATTGTTGTTTGTATTTTTTCGTAAACCGATTTGGTGGAGTTATACTGCTGGATAAATAATTTTAATGTTTGGGTTCTATACGATCGGAACGTTGTTGCGCTACCCGAATCCCATTCTTCTGGGAGACTCGATATTAATTTTATGAATTGGACAAAATCTGTGTTTTAGGTGTAAAGTTAAATTTATTTACTAATGTGTCATATTGTAGATACTCGCCGTTTCTATTCAATAAATCCTGGTGAAAAATTATATTGGAATCTATAAGTGATGGCATAAAAAAAACATTTGAGCGGAATTTTACTTTTTTGTTTAGCCAAAGCGGAAGGCTGTTTGACTTTGGATCTATAATTTCCAAGAGTTGTTTGCACGCCGTTATTGCGCAACGTAACGTTCGCATAGGAAGTATACGCCTTGTGATTGCATTGTTTGTTCCTATGTTCCCATTAAGAAGCGCTTCTAATCTGTTACCTTGTATAAAGGGGCCTTCGATTTGTTTCCAATCAGCTTCCGCGTTTCGTCAAGTAGTTTAGAGATCCATTTCGTATGTAAGGCTAACAAGTAATTATCTATATTGATCATTCCTGTTTTTTTTGGGGAGATTTAGTGTTTTTAATTTTAAGGCGATTAAGGTTTTGTTCAATAGATCTCCGTTTTGTTTGTAGAGTTGCTTGTAAAAGTCAACTAGACCGTCCAAAATGTTGTTTTGGTCAGTTATTATTTTATCATCTACAAAAAGTCTGTTAATGCCCTTTTTTTTGCAATGCCTTTTTTCCAAATTTAAAAAGTATTTTGTATTTTTCTCGCCCTCCTCTGCCCAGCGAGCCCTACTTCGCGTTATGGCGCAGCATTAGTTGGTCGAGTTCCGATTTAAGTTTGGACAATTTTTTGTGCAAGGGGCCTAATTCTGTTTCATAGTTCTTTAAAATAGCGTCTTGCGTCTCGCCAATCAGTTTTTCCAAATCGATTTGCTTAATGTTTGGCCTTCGTTTTAGTTCGGCCGCATATCTAATAGTTTCTCCCCCGAACAATTGCTTTCAAGGCGTCCCATCTTACTTGTGGGTCGTTTTTTTTTATATGGTTTTCTGCTTTATAATAAGTGATTACCTTTCTTATTTTATCCTTGTCATTTAATAGTGATGTATTAATTTTCCAGTAGCCTCTACCGCGTGGTGCTGGGTTAATGTCAGCCCCTAGAGTTGCCATATTATGGTCGGACATTATACCGGGGACTATGTCTACATTTTTAACGTTTTCGACGAGAGATCCGTCAATTAAAAAGAAATCTAAACGCGATGATGCCGCTGGTAGTTTCTGAATCCTTGAGAACTTTTCAACTGTTGGAAATTTGTGGCGAAAAATATCTGTTAGTTTGTAATGTGTCATATATTGCAAAAGACTTTCTCTTGCTTTTCGGTTACGATGTTTTTTACTTCCATTTTGATCTAGGACATTGTCCAGAACTAGATTAAAGTCCCCTCCCATGATTATTGGGGCATCGAAAAAGCTGTCATGTACGGCGAATAAATTGATGAAAAATTCTGGATCGTCCTTATTCGGCGCGTAAACATTAACAATTACTATTGGGGTTGCATTTATGGTAATTTCAACCATTAAGTATCGACCTTCTTGGTCTACCCGTGTGCCTGAGACGGAATAGGATAAGTTTTTGTCGATTAGTATTGCCACCCCTCTACTGCTTGAGGTGCCGTGCGCCCAAAACGCTTCCCCTCCCCATTCCATACACCATAACTTTTCGTGCTTAGCACTACCATGGGTTTCCTGCAAAAGGGCAACGTGACACTTTTTACGACGTAAAAAATTAAAAATCGATTTTCTTTTCATAGCAATGTTTAAACTTCGAACGTTGTGTGAAATAATATTTAAAGACATAAAAATAGTATTTAAACGCGTTCGACACCAATATCAATGTCCCACCCGGACTCCATGCCACAATCACATTTAAACGCTTTATTGGGACCCATAAGACAGGAATGCTTTTTCCCGCAACTACAGTTGACTATCTTATACTTGCAATGGGTATTACTACACGCTTTACACATGGTAACCTTAGGTAGCGAGTTAACAGTAAAACAATTACAAACAACAGAGTACCTTTCGCACTGTATGCACTCAAGCACATCTTCCTTCGTCTTGTATTCTGGCTGGAGCTCATCGCAGCACGGCATACGTCTCAATGTCCCTTCGCATGAAGGACATTGACATGTTTCTTTACCCTCTTCGACCAGAAATAACTCGTCCGTGCAGCACTTCATTGCTACGGAATACTTGTTGGAACAACTCCAGCAAACGAAAGTTTTCGACTGAGCCGAAACCACAGCTTCAGCTTGGCAGCCAGGGCATGTCAGCGAAATTCTGGTCGCACATAGGCTAATAGATTTGCTGTTAGGAAGCTCGTCTGGGTTTCGTTGCAGCCTTTTCCTTGACCAGTTGTTGGTAAGCTTCGGTGTGCTTGACTTGATGTTGGCGTTGTTTTCAGAGTTGAAGTCCGGGGAGTTCTTATCAGCATCGTTTAGAATGCTGCTTACTGCTGTTGTAGAGTGTGGATTGTTATCAGCGTTGTTGACGCCAGCGCTAGATTGGGGGGCAACTGCGTTATCGTTTGTCTCTCCGTGTGCTTTGGCTTGCTTGTGCTCTTCTTGTCTTTTTACTAGCCGAGGAAAGTCTTTTTGACGTTTGGGACAGTTTGCTTGTTTGTGATCTTTATCGTCACAATACTTGCAAGTGAACACTTGCCCATGATATGTTACGTAAAATTCACAGTCCGCCATCCTAATATAACTTGGTAAAGGGTTTTCTTCCACGTCCGTTGAATTCATTGTCAAGATTCTCATTCCGGTTAGCAACCCAATCTTGTCCTTCCTGTGTGTCACCTTTTCAACTTTTCCATAGTTTGCCGATATTTCCTCTGCTATGAGTTCACTGGGAAAAGGGATAGGCACCCAGCCAACTGCGATGTTAATCTTGTCATTTTCGTATAGTTTAACAAATTTCACTGATTCTGCTCCGCATAGCTTTGTGTAAAGTTCCAAAACATTTTGTCTATTGGTGCAAGTTATGTCGACGTTTTGGCCTCGCATTTCTGCAATCCCAACTAATTTCTTCAGCGGATAGTCCATACTTCAGAATTTCGTCTCTTTTCAATAAATTAACTGTCCTCATACTTAAGCAATTCGGCCTCTTAAAGCTGGCCGCATTTTTATTCACTGCCTGAGCGTAACTTGCTCTGCTTGCCATTTTTCGCTCCGCACTCCACGAGCGCCAGACTTGGAATGTTGATTGATTAGTTTGTGTATGTATTTTAATAATTAATTTGTTTTATGTGGACAATCCCAAACTCCCTAAACAGAAGTCGATTAGTCTAATTTGGGGATTAATGGCTTGGTATACACTAAATTATAATATTTGGGAAACCCTGAGACCGATTGTTGGCTACTATGTTTTTTGTAGCATTATATTAAGGTTGTTCTGCGAAGAATAATAGTCAGGTATTCTAAAAACACTTTATGACAAAATAATAACAAATCACAATATAATTTGCTAACATATTTAAATTTATTCAAAAAGTCTCCATTTAAAGCAATTTCGCAGGAATTTTGGTACTATGCAACTTAAAAAGTATGGAAAACAAAAAAAACATAAAATGCTGAAATTAAATCTTGGCCCATATAAAGAGTCTCAAACCACTCAATAAACTGATTAAGAGTGTTGCAATATTTTTTTAATATAGATGATTGCAAGCTAAAAGTTATTTCATTAGCTGAAATGTCCCTAACGGCTTTGACATATGTGAAAGCTGACACTTTCGTTGAATATTGTTGCGAATCCGAATAGCAGTAGTTCTCCACGATTAAACGGTTGCAGAATTGTTACCTGAAGTGATATTGACTCAAGGCTGCGATGCCCAACATAGGTTTTCCCCTCAGGAAATTAGTCATCAACGCGTTGCCCCGGTGAATTCTGTAGGCTTAATAATATTTCAGTCTTTCAATAATACAAATTTGTTTTGTTGGTTTATTTTTATAAAAAACATGGTGATTTAGTTGAAATTTATTAGAAACGTGATAGTTAACATTAAAATAAGTTTAAAAGTAACTTCTGCCAGAACCATGTTACTGTTGCTGGACAGCTACACGTACCATCGTTAGATATTGTCGTAATGTTTACCTTTCAAATGTTGATTTTGGAGCACAATCGCCTTTATTAGAAACTTCATTGAATTATAAATTCAACGATTTGGACGAGGGTATCTGCCATCTACAAGTGTAATTCGTCGCCCTAAAAACGCAGTCGCCTCACAAAAAGGCTCTTTTTCTTGGCACATGTGTATATACAAAGTAGGGGGCAGCGTGACACGTTAAAAAGATGTGCTTTTTGAAAATTTAAAGGTACCAATTACGCCATATAGACCCCAGGGCCCAGACTTAGATTGAATTTCGAAAGATCGGATGTTTTACTTTATCGTTGGTTAACAAAGCGATCTCCTAGGGGTAGATCCTAGTTGTTGTACACATAGGCCTATGCGAAATTTATGCATGCATCTTACATTAGTTTTTACAAATTATATATTGTAGGGGCACAAAATTTATGCATCGCTGGCAAACTCCTGACGGTGCAAGCAAGTGGTATAACGGAAAGGTATTGAGCCTACTTGATGCAAAAAAAGAAGAGTTCGAAGTTGAATACAAGGATGACGATTACGACAAAGGGCCTTACGTAGTGACTCTTTATGAAGATTTTCCGAATGATATTCGGATTGTTGTCCGATGATGCTGACTTAAAGACAAATTCAAAAATATTTCCACTTAAGTTTGCTAAAATGGTACTTTCGTACTGCTAGATTTATTTTTGTTTTTTTCTGGAAAAGCTCGATATTTTCAGTGATGTTTAATATTGCCGGATTGCAAATTTATTTTATCAATTAACTTTTGTTGGTAGCAATACTTAGGCATAAAAACCATGGATGTACTACATTGTACATTGTACGCTTGTAGCATTCTACATTGTACGCTTGTAGCATTCTACATTGTACGCTTGTAGTCCGTTTTTGAAATATTTTTGGTATCAAGCTGTATTGTTGATTTGCCGCTGTAACTAACCTTTTACAAAAATATGTTATTTTTCCGGAAGCTTCGGTACTTCCGAGTGTAAGATGTAGGTAGGCTGCGGCCACAGAAACCGCGTTTAATATAATGTAGGCCTAATCTGTTTATTGCAGCGAACAAATCCGGGCATGTTATATTTTCCCGCAAATATATTGCACAAAATGGAGAAACGGTCAAAGGTATCACAGCTTACTAAGAAAGAGGGCCGTGTGCTAAGACCAACTCAATATTGCTACACAAAACTTGTAAACTCTGGAGTTTGATCGCGGATCTGGAATGGATGCCAATAACACAGCTCGTCTAAAAAACAAAACTTGTTTAAAGTTCCGACCAACAAATTACTTAAAAAAGAAACCCAAAACAAGATTATGTAAAAAGCTTGCGGTGTCCGATAGAACTTTAAGATGAATAAATGTTACTCATAAGTTACAGCATCCAGATTGTAAAGCAGGACCAGATCCTAAATTTGTTAAGGGCGTGAAAGATTTCCGAGATGACTTATAGCTACGTCTAAAAAGTCCGTGATATATTACGTCAAAACGTTTTGTTACGAAGTTATTGTGAAACGTAAGCTATTAAACCAGGGGCGGGCAACGTACGTCCCTTTGCTATTTTTTGTGCGGCCCTTCACCTTCTCCCAGCTATTTTTCCCTAAATAAGGCTATGAGCGTGCACCAATGTTGGAACTTTTGCTCTTTCAGTTTCCTGTTTAAAAGTGCAATGTAACCCATTGGCTACACCGCTACACTAATGCAGTTGTTGAACTCGAATGGGAAGCATCTATTACAAAACAATCTTTATTCATAAAGTTTTACTTGCATCACGTTGGTATGATAAAGAATTGTTTTGCAACAATTACACTTGTCTGTTACGACTTTTGCCGGGCATATTGACTGAGATGTTATGTTTAACAGCTGGTTTTGAATTATTGCTGTTAAATAGTTTGCGTCTATGCACATCTGGCCTGGAACCGAACATTGACAAGTTGGTTCAAAATATCCAACATCAGCCTTCTCACTAACTTCTATTTGAACATACACATGTGTCTGCTATGATATTTCATATTCGCTTGTACTTGTGTTTTTCTAGTAAAAGCTGAAAATATCAATTAATGTTCATTTGATGTGCGGCCCTCTTGTATGCATTATATTTCCTAACTGGCCCTTGTGTTAAATAGGTTGCCCGCCCCTGTATTAAACGAATTAACTGGAAGAAAACCATACAGCGAGTTTATTTTGTTTAAGTTGTAAACTTCAAGAAAAAGGAATAATTTTCTTCGCAAGACGTGAAAGTTTTCTCAGTTTAGAACCGGGACTCTGATTAATACCACGTAAAACTACCCGAGTCCCCACTCCGAGACGGGGATGCGAACATTTATTGCACATTTTTGCGCACATTGTGCAAAATAACGCCACGTCCCCTGTTGCAGTTGGTGGAGCGACGGTCCCGATATGGCCGGAGGTCGTGAGTTCGAACCTCACTACAGGGTATAGTTCTTTTTCTAGCTAATCAGCAGATTCGGTGAGTCTTCGATGGCTTTCGGTGTGCTAATTGCGTTAGCACTAATTGTTGGTCAAAATGCAGCTTCAGAATCACAGTTGTTGAATACATATCTGTGTGTGTCTTTCATTGTAGCCTACAACAGAATGAATTTGAAACACGACTTCACAAAGTTACCCTGTGAAACAAGTAACTTTTAGGAAAGTTGGCTAGGTGTTATTTACCTTTACAACGGCCATAACGCGTTTCAGATTTGCGCAATGCGCAAAAATGCCGTTATTCTAAGATGACTTCGCAAACGAGCTCAATCATAGCCTACCGGTACTTTAAATAAAAATAAGACTGAGAAGTTTAAAAAATGCCTTAGTGTAGCTGTGTCATGTAACAGAATATCCAAAACAAGGTAAAGAATGTCAGGTTAGAGATAAGGTTACGGTCACGGCTAGAGTTGGGACAAGATGGTAGGCCTAATAAAGGATGTAGTTGACCAGCTCCCAATAACGCTGCGTAGCTCCGTTGATAGAGCGACGGTCCCGGCATGGCCGAAGGTTTTGATTTCGAACTCCAACGGCTGGCTTGTAGTTTTTCTAGCCTGGCATTACTTCCACAAAAATCCTGATTAGGCCGACTGATTTCGGTAAACCTTTCCGAAGGCATCATGCAAATCTCACAGAGTTTAACTATACCGGTATACATAATTTCCGACATAACGTGATCAGAGCTAGCGATCATACAGGTCGACGATACAACATAATGTAAGAATATTCTTAGGGCCTAAACTTATGATTTTTTACATTTCGTTAAACCTGGCCACAGTTGCGCTGTCGGTCAACATATGCCCTGAAAATATTGAGGTGTTTCTTCACTTGTTTAAAAGCTTTACTACACTTGATGCAACATTTTACCGCGCAGGCTTTTCTTCTCTGTTTAACATGAAACAAAGTTAGGGTGACCAATATCTTTTGATGTTGTCGCTCACAAGTGGTTATTACTTTAATCGGGTCACGGATTTTTTATGTGTCAAAGACACTTCAGGTTATAGCGCCTCTTGATTAAACCTACCCGAGAACAATTAGCACTTGGATACGTTTTGAACATGATGCCAGTCAATTATTGTAGCTTCCACGATGGCGTAATATATAAGGGTATTTTGTTACTATGGGTAACTGTTTATTGACCTCTGCAACTTACAAACATAATCCGCATCAAACAGCCTTAATTGTTCCAACGAGTGGCCTGCTCGATTTGGTCCAGTATAGTGGTTCCAAACTGATGTCTGCGTAACATCTTTTAAATTCACACACAAACAAATATGATAGCCAATGTACATTCTTTATGTTGAATATGATCTGATAGCTTGTGTTCATTAAGTATAGTTGTATGATTAGTAAATTGAATGGTAAGAGAATCTATTTGCACATTAATTATTAATTTTCGTTGGTATAAAAAGTGTAGATTATATTTACCAAGCAAATACATGGTCCGCCAGATGATAAAGTATGAAAACCATTGGTCAAGTACGGTACCGTACCACCGTTGGGCCTTATTATACGTAGCCTAATACGGGTTAACCAAAGTATTTTGGTATTTACATGTCAAAATATTTTTTGTGACAACAAGAATATTTTGGGTCACAACATATGTTTTAAACCATTTGCTGTTAGAATGAATATTTGCTGTCAGAATGAATGAAGTTTAGACATAATTTTTGTCTAAATGTGCGCCTCGGCGATCGATCAGCGCCATTGCAATTTCCATTTCTTGTTAAATGGTGTTGCGAAAACTATAACCAAACCTAAAGAACGTCTATGGCGATAAAAATATCAACCAAGCCATTGCTCACGGCTTAAGAATTCATTGTAGAGAAAATGATAATAACAGTTAGTTATTTTACTTTATGGGATTTATAAGTTAGAAGAATTATAGTTTTTATTTGACTGTTCTTTGCTATAGTCTGTCTGTTACTATACTACGGCAAATTGTATTGCATATCGATGAATGTTGCTCGCCTTGCTAGCGTGGACGTAGTAGCGCAATTCCAGCAGTGGGAGTCATCTACCCTTTCCTTCCTGTCATTTCACTCAATTCTGACTTGCTAGTGGGTGCTATGCCTGCATCGTGTAGAGATTATATAGTAATCGTTTATCTCATTGTTACAGCCCTAAAGCTATTTTGACAAACTCTTAAGAAATAATGCAATGCACATATGAGTTTGTTGAGTTATAAAATTGCATTTCAACCCAAAGGAAAGGGTAGATTTAGTTTTCTATATTCAGTAGCATATGTACGACTGGTAAATATCGGCATAGGTTTCCATTAGCCAAATAGAAAACGAACATTTAGTAGCCTATGACTCACAGGTAAGAAGTAAGACTGAGAAATTATCATTGAGCAAACCAATAATTTATACATTCCGTTTAAGATTGATTTTGAACTGGATACAATGCACAATTGGCACGTTTTGGTATATTTGTGCGTTTTGCATTCTCATGTATGTTTCATTTGTTCTTACCAAATGGCTACAAGTCATGTTTCATACATTCGTGGACCAGTGGCAGGTTCCTATTTCGGATATGCAGTGGTACCCCATAAATCTGCTGATAAGTTGACGTAAGTGTTATCAATAAATTGTGAGTATATTAACTATTTTAATACTTTTTGGTAAATGATAAAATAAGCATTTTAGGACGGGAGTGAACAAATTTTCAAGATGAAAGCAAAAATATAAAACAGTGAAGCAAATCAATATCTAAAACGTTTTGTTGGATGGTTCGCGAGCAGAATTTAAAAAAACTGGTCGAGCCTGACCCACAGGCCGTATAGTTTGCCAATGCCTGATTTCGTAGCTCGGTATATAATTTATGGAAGTCCGATTCTTTATACCTTTCATTGTTTGGACGTAAGAAAACAATCTTTCATAACATATAAATCACGTTTCACGTAAGTTGTACAACCAAATTTGGCGATTTAGTGGTAGCATATCATAAACTCATTTGTATTGTCGTATTTTTAGCATTATGTTGAAAAGGTGTATTTTGATATGCCGTAGGAAGCCAGAAAAAAAGCAAAACTTTTACATTTGTATTTTTTCATCGTGATATCCTAACACAGTTTCCAATTTTTTTTTAATCTGTGACCCAATTTATTGATATAAAACATTTCTTGTCCACTTGTGTGCCGTAAACCATTTTGTGTACGGCATTTAGCGCATCGTCCAAATTAGATATATCATAGCAAAATCCTCTGTCTGCACTTGAACTGCCGTAGCGAATAAAACCTTGAGTCTAGACTCTAGAGACTACAAACCGACTCATCGAGGCATTAATGAATTTCTTCTCTTTAATTCGGTATATTATTAAGAAATCTTTTTCAGCTTTGTCCTAAATTTTCACCTTTAGCGATGGCTAGTGCACATTAATAAACAACAATTCTTTCAAACTAAAAGTATTTTTATGCCTTGGTATTATTTGACAAACAAAAAAGAAGCTTCAGTAAGTTTTCGACTAGACTAGACCAGGGGTGTGCAACCTTTTATACTGCCGACATGGGCGCCCCCACGAGGGGGCAATGGGAGGCACTTGCCCCTCCCCCCCCCCCTGGAATTTAAAAATGCGATTATTAGTATTATTGGTAAGTGTAATATGTATTACTAATGAAGGTCAGGAATATTATACATTTTTATCCATTGCCCCCAGTGGCGCATCCATGGAGTTGGGAGGTTCTTACCCCCCGTTTTGTAAGTGGTATTATCGTTTTCGTTCGTTTTTGTCACGGTATAAAAAACTATTCTAAGCGGCGTGCTTTATAAGTAGTGTTGGGTCATGCGTCTTCATCTAACGCGAAAATAAAATCAAGCGCAAAACGCCGTTTATCGTCTTTTGTTTGGTCGATTGTAAACGCCGGATTGTTTTTCTCTTTCGTTATTCGTTTAGGTTAACTGATTAGCAGGTGTGTATTCGACAAGTGACAACCCTAAGACTTCTCTCTTTTTTCTCGCTGAAAACATCGAGTTTGGCGCAGTTAATGTTCCTCGCTGTTCGATCTCTGCGCTAATATCCGATGTTGGTGTAACATCGGCATTTGTTAAACTAAAGCAGATTCTTAAAAGGAGGTATATTGGTGACTGTGCGCGTTTCAAAGTCTCCATTTTTATACATAGATAGTTAACGCAAAATTATGCACTTTAAGCATATTCTAAGTCTAAGACCACTTGTTATGTGTGCAATTGACACAACTTATTTTTTCCTCAACCGCAGCTTGTAATTTAACTGACTTGGCACACAGCTCGGAGCAGATGTTGCACTAATCGTGGCATAATAACACACGGCAAAACGATTTTCTTTCAGTACAGCAGGTGGCGAAAGGCTTGCTTGTAATTTAGCGCTAGTCCCGTTTATAGAACTTTTGGAAACTACGCTGCTGATAGTCGAATTATTATTCTAGCACAATTAATCACACATATTTCACGGTCTTGGTTTATTTTTTCGCCAGAAATTAACGATTGCACAATAAGTTGTTTGCATTTGTCGCCTGACAGGGGTGTTACGACGCACGACGCACGTGTTCGCTTTTGCATGGACATTAATTGGCTGTTTCTGATTAGTTTTTTTTCGTCTGTCAATCACCATTTTATAATGTCATACGGTCACTATTTTATGACGTCATTATTTATTAGCGTCAGCACGAAAATAGGGGAATTCCCTAAGTTGAAAATGCAGACTCCCCTGGAAAATTTTCTGCGGGCGCCTCTGACTGCCGGGCCAAATATTTGTATTCGGATTAGACCACGGGCCACTTGCATATCTCATCGACTACATGTTAGTGACTACCACGAAACGAAAACAGTTTTGTTTTTAGTTTATTGCGAATCAACCGAAAAGTTAAAAAATCTCTTTATTGAGAGCTTTGAAGCTGGCTTGCTCTCCAAACCACCCTATTTAGGTTCACTTAAATTAAGTTTTGGCAACTCGAAGTACATTCTCCAAGTGTACATTTGTTTGTTCTGGGCGATGAGGGGATTTCATGAGAACCCCAGTTCGGAAAAAAAATTGTTCACACACGTACGTTAAACCGAACAATAACATGTTTTATGAAAATCTATTTAGATTGAGATGTTTGCGGTGAAAAACCTAAATTGACTAAAAAGTAGTTAAATTTCAAATAAGAGAAAAAGATCAAAAACAGTCATTTTTTATTATGCTTTTGCTACATAGCTATTCAAAAGCATTTCAAGAATAAAAAAAATTGCAGCGCTCACCGCTCAGTGCAACCCACGTCCAGCGTCCAAAACACACAGTTTTGTAGTTTTATTTTGTTAACAGGTCATATTACTTTGGAATTACGTTCTCTTTCTGCTTCCGTCAACCATCGAATTTTTGACTCAAAATTATAAACAAACTAGTAAATAACTGTTAACAGCTACTGTAGCGATTGATCCATGGTTGTTTTGAAACAGTAGCACAACAAAAAGATATTGTTGAAGGCGATTTTACTCGTGGATGAATTAGATGTTTGGTCAAAATGACCGTTGGTGGTAATTTAAAGTAAATCGCTTACTACCTCATACTGTGAGTATTCTAACAAACTAAACATTTATATACTATAAGGCGACCTAGACTTAGGAACATTCAGGAAGTTTCAATATTTTAACAGTTAACGAGTGTTTTGTGTTGCGGGCCACAAACCAAAGCACGCCGCGGGCCACATATTTTGGTTCCGCGGGCCGCAGGTTGCACGCCCCTGGACTAGACTGTTAAACTCCAACCACACTTGGGCCCACAGATTTTTGGAACCACTGTCCTAACACGATTGTGGAGGCCAAAAGCGAATATAATCTACTGAGGCTAATATGTATTTAGCCTCATGCTTATTGATACAAAGTTTTAAAAAGGAGCTTAGCGTAAACTAAACAATATAAATTATTCTGAACTTCATGGATTTTCAGCCTTAATTTTTTCAAACAAAACGAACAAAACCGAAAAAATTAGAAACGCAGAATTAGTTTTGAGTTAACTCCTATGATACAGAAAACCTTGCTGTATATCGACTTCAGGTCGCAGCTACCTTGCCTCTGAATTTACCTTGAATAGTTAATGTAAGGTAGGTTCTTAAACTTTTTGTAATACTTCAAAATTTGTTTGCGCGGGGCATACAGCAGCAAACACAGAAAATAGGTTACACAACAGACTAGAATACTAGATAGTACAAAAGGGCTTTTATGGATGGTGGAATTGGAATATCGCAAAGCATTTATTAAATAGATGCTTCATAAATGTAGGAATTGGTTGTGCAAAGGTTATTGTAAGCCTATTTTTTAAATAACGAACCATTTCCTTCTTTTTTCGTAGTCTCTACGTTGGTACTCCAAGATTTGCAGAAGTTGATTCCTTTAAAGTAAAATCGCCTGCCAGGCAAGGTGCGATATATAAGTGTGACTTCGCCAACAGCAACTTCGATTTGAGAAATACGGATCTTGCAAATTGCTCAAAACTTAATTTGGAAGAAAAAGGCCAATTAGGAAACGCAGGTAAGATTTCGATGCTGTTTTTAAATGAAGACCACGTTTTATTGTTTCGTTGAGGAGGTTTATACGGAAGTTTAAGAACATACAAAACTGGACTTTTAAAGTTGGTAAAAAGTGTAGGCTAAGTGCAAAAGAGGCAGCGTTTTAACAATTTGAAGCCTCGCAAATATGTTGCGAGTCAATAATAGGGCGGATCTTTATGGGATCCAAAACCATTTGGCAGCAGGTTTAAACTTTTAGTTGAGGAGCGCAAGTTAAAAAACAAAGTTGGTAAAAGTGGGCAGCGTGGTAAAAGGGAAGAAGCACTAAGCTTCAACACTTTGTGTGTATTTAGTCATAAAGAAATATTTTTAAACGTTTTTATTACGTAACGGTCGACAAAAATATATTAGAATTGTTTTTTTGCGACTGAAAAAAAAAAGTAGATTAATGATCGACCAGTTCGGTAAAAAAGGGAACAAACGTCACTAAGTGCTTCGTTAGGTATGTCCAGATACAACAGTTGGTAATTTTTATTTTGGCGTGTATGCGAATGTGTTTCGCGTAAGAATTTTTTCCACATAACAAATCTTTGAGGCAACTGGCAGGAGTTAATTCAAAATTTTTGTTTCGGAGGCTATAACATTTGTAGGAATGACGTCGCAAAGTTACGTCATCACGTGACGACATACTAAAACTAATCAAACACCTGTACTAATGAATCTAAAGCGAACTAGTGCGCAAAACACATCTAAAAATATGACCAATCGCGCGAAAATCTAGTAATAGCGCGATTTGACTTAAATTGGCAAAACATTCGAATAAAAGGATATGTAGGGCATTAGCCCCACAAGATTAACTCGCTCATAATCGGGTCAGGGAATTTGGTGTTGAAACCCTTTTTCAGGGAAGAACGTTATAATATGATTAAAAATCCAGGTTTTAAGTTAATTGATTTATTTTTCGGTCTGTTTATATCAGTTGTTCTAAAACTCCGTTAACTTGTTTTGGAACGGTCCAGTCCAGAGCAGCATTTTCCAACTATCGTCATGCTCATAACCAAAGTGAAGACATTTTTCCAGATTTTTAGATTTTTCGCTAAAGTCACTCCTTGTTACCATACCCATCCATAGAAAAAGTGCCTAGGTTATTTTTAGGTTCACATGCGCATGTGCAAAAAATGACGTTTTCCTTTGGATGGGGATGGTAACAAAGAGTGACTTAAGCAAAAAATCTCAAAATCTGGAAAAAATGACTTCACTTTGATTATAACCGTGACGCTATAAGTAATTACTTTCACATGGCGGTCCAATGTTGGAAGAGCGGATCCAGGATTTAGTTTAAGGGGCATAAAGCTTAAAAAATTTAACATAGGACGTCACAAGTTATGTAATAACGCGACGTCATATTTTTTTCTTATTTTATTGCTTATGCATAACATGCTATAAAAGTGAAGAATACTTGCGCAGACATGGGGATCAATGAAACACTGGCATATTGCGCCCCCTGTTGGCGGAACTAAATAAAATTTTGATTGTGGAATGAGATTTTGTATACAGAACTTTTTTGTTTTACAGCGTGCTTTTGGAAATGGTTGATTTATTTCAATTTTTCACTTTTCTAGGCGAAAAATGTACTCTTTAGCTTGATATTAGTAAGGTGTTTTGATAGTCTTTAGGTAATCGTAAGGCAGTGAATACTTTTTTGTGGAGAGAGAGGAAATCTAGGTACATGTTGAAAGTTAGTTTGATTAGTTTGGTTCAGAGTACTGGCTAGCCATGAGTTTTTTTTATTAAAAATGGCGATTAGAGGACCTTTAGAACAATCTGTTCCATTGGTCTCTCGATCATTTTGTGATCATATTCCTAAATTTTAAGGATATTAGTATGCCAACTTTTAAGACATGAACATCTAATAAGGGGTTGTTCACTGATGGCCAGAGCTGCGCAGTCGGACTCGGTACTCGAAGGAGTCGGACTCGAGTAAGAGGTCACGTAAAACTACCAGAGTTCCGAGTCTGACGTGCGCATGCGCAGTACCAAAAACTGATATTGTCGATTGCAGTTTGTAATAGAGAAATAGCATATGGTGGATATTTTCGAACCATTTATTTGTGAGGGGTTATATGACATCCCTGTGAGTGGAGTGCTGCATATCCACCGTATTTAGTTACGTAAATTGGTGAAATACTGGCTCTAGAGTCAGAGTCGGACTCGGGACTCGACGAAATCGCACATTAGACTATTATTATATTTGCAGATATGTTCTCCTAAAAAGAAAAACAATTGACATCATAAACCTGGGTTGCAAATTATAACAGAAATAAAAAAAATCATTTTAGCATTTCATGCTTGTTGCCATGTGTTTTTATTTTATTTCTGAAAATACATTTTCTTGTGCTATTGTTTCTACACCATTATCTGAATAGTTATGCACTTCAGGAATACTTAGCACAGTGTTTTTAAATGCAGTCTTTCTCTGTTCCATAGGTCCCATGGGGTGTTCCATAGGTTCTGTGAGCCTGTGGGGTGGGACCGATGGAACAAAAAGTCACGTTTTTTATATTAAAAAAAAAACTTAGAAGGATATCTAGGATTTTAATTTTTTTTTCATGTAAGTACCCATAGCTGTAATATTTCCAAAGAAAATAACCGCGAGTGTTTTTGAATTGTAATTCGAAAAATATTATCGAAAAAACAAATCCGTTCCATGGGTCCCGCACCTCCCCTACATATAAAGCAGCACAGCGCCACACGGACAGGCCTTTATCCAAACTTGCCAAATGCGTACGTGCGATTAGACGTAACTTTCTCTGATAAAACACGTAAAAATGATCCAATATTATACTTTGAAGATCCCTACTGACGAGTCAAAAAACGTGCAGAAAAATGTTTTACAAAACGTACAAGAAAGTTTTACAGTCATAAAAAAATCAAAAATTTAAGCTACCTAGCATTTTTAACATAGTGACACTTTGTTTTTTTCAATACCTAGCTACAGAGTTATGCCGTTGCCCCCCAATGACCGCTCCGTGCCCACCCCCCAAGGGGGTCGAGGGTCACGGTTGAAAAACACTGGTTTAGACGATTCGCGGTTTACGTATGGTTATGCTAACCACACAAGTAAGACCAAGTTAGAATTAACTTATTTTAAAAAAGCTGACATATTATTTTGAAGGATGCACATTGCACAATGTACATGTTTAGCAGTTACCATTTTACCTAAATTCAGGTTAAATGATATCGATGGTGCAATGGTAAGGTGTTGTATCCAATTTAGTTCAGTTTATTTATTTTGTGTAGTGCAGAAAATACCGACTATCACTCATAGATTGGAACTAATATTTGAATGCCATCTTTGCGAAACCAGGATAAAAATTTTCCGTTTTAAATATAACATTAAATTCAACCTATTTCAAGAAAAACGCGGTGCAGAACTGTATAATAATAATCAATCAGCATTATACAAGCAGTGGTTTCAGCTAAATATGAACATCACACAGTTAGGTTAAAGATGCGCTTAAATGTGAACTGTAAGACCTGCAAATTATGCGTTGTTTTAAACCCAGTGGTTTTATCTAGCTAAACCAGTTTTCTCAACCTGTGGGTCGCGACCGAAAATTGTGTCGTCGTTTGATTTGATTGGGTGGCTGATTTCAGTTTTTTTTTATATGGTTAGATTTATTAGGATTGGTTCTGAAAAGGATTTCTCCAAAATTTTTGGAATTTTGCGAAAACAATACAAAGACATTGCTCATTTTACCTAAATTCGCACTAAATTATTATGTTTGTTTGCTTACCAAAAAGTTCAGTAGGAGAATTGGTCGCCAAAGATTCGTTGTTGAACTTAAACTTTAGTTTTAAGGTCGCCGCGATAAAAGGTTGAGAAACATCATACTAAATGTTAGTATAGCAATGTGTTTATGTTAGTCAGCATCTATAGCAGTGGTTCTTAACCTTTGGTAACCTGTCGAACCCCTATACTATTTTTTTCAAATTATAAACTTGCATTTGTTTAGATTAAATTGGCCGAATTTTCAATTGACAACGTTACATGACACCTTGGCACATAAAACAGATTAGAATTTAGCTTGAAATAACAGCATATATGTTTCAGAGGACGTTCTCGCCGAACCCTTGAAAAAGCTGCGTCGAACCCTAAGGGTTCGATCGAACCCTGGTTAAGAACCACTGATCTATAGGTATAGCAAAGGGGTGGCCAACACGCGGCTCGCGAGCCGCATGCGGCTCTTCACCCAGTTATATGCGGCTCTTACGTTTATGTTGCACTTATGAATTTTTTGAATGTTTTTCATCGTTAAGTTATGGATTATTGTCGATTTCGACTCAGACTGTTTGCCTAAATCCATTGTATTTTTAGTAACACTTTTGAAACAAGACAAACGCAAAAAGTATACCCAAATAATATTGATATACGACATTATTATATCGAGAAATGTGTATTTTTTCATTCAATGCGTCGCGCAATTTTTTAACCCTTCGCGCGATCGCTTTGTGGGAGTGAGTAAGAAATGGAGTGATAGGCCATTCATTTCGTTCCATGTGTGTAAGGTGTCGCTCTTAGTGGTAATCAGGTAACAAATGTGGCATTTTGTATCTGATTAGTTGGCTACCCCTGGTATAGCACATTCAAGTTGCTTATTGTGTCACAATTACGCATTGCATAAAGGGGGTTTTAGATTGCTAGGTGTAAAATCAATAGTTCATTGCCATTCAAGAAAACACGATTTTTTACAACCCAACATATGCGATGGTGTACACGGCGCCTTTAATAGAACTTCCTTTAAATCAGGGGTTCCCAACCTTTTTTGCTGCTCGTACCCCTTTGTCAGGTCAGAGCATTCTTCGTACCCCCAAAAAATTATTATGGAATTTTTCAGATATATATTGCTAAATTGCATTGCTTTTGTACCTATATTAAACGTTAACCTACACAAATCGCAAAAATAAATTAAACGTCAATTATTTTGTTTGTCACTTCTTAGTGGGATATTTGTTGCGACTTCATTGATAAATTTCGCTCAAACGATGGTCGATTTTACTCAAGGAAAATTAAGATATCATAATTGAGATTTTTTTTGTATTCTTGACCCATGTCTATATTTGTTTCGTAAATTGTTCGGTCATAACCTCCGGAGGCACAACCGATTTCTGTGCCCCCAAATACTGTATTTTACACTCTAGTTCCAGAGGTGAATAAGAGTGAACAGTTTGTGGCAGATTTACAGCAACAGTATATTGAATGCCTTTATACGTGCATTTTGTTCCGAACTTTGTGATTGGTTGTTGATTGCTGACTGCAAGTAAATTCATATTAATTTCTCAATCTCTTGAAGACGGACGCATTGTTATAAGACAATGAGGTTTCTTACTAAATAACAACAAATGTTTGTAGATAATTGATTTTTTTTTCAATGCAAATACCGTAATGGCATAATGTAATTAACAATTCCAAAATACAAATGTACCGTACTGTTAAATCTGTTCGAAAAGCTGCTCTGTGGTCCAAGGATCTTTGTACCCCTTGATGTTCATTCTCGTTGAGAACCCCTGCTTTAAACGGTTAAAACTAGAATTACAGGTTCGGTCATTTTAAACGTTTTTGATTTTTAATTGTTTGTATCTCCGCTTACGTAACTATTAGAATACAGTCTAGGACAAGATCACCTTTCACTAGCCTGTTAATCTTCAGTTTATTAGAATAACCACAGTAGGCCTATGAGATAAAAAGATTATTACCTTAAATTACCGCCAAAGGTCATTTTAACCGTAAAGCAAATTCTAATTCCTCCACGATTAAAATCGCCTTAGCTTAAACCAGCGGTCGGTAACCTCTGTCTCGCGAGCCATGGTGACGCTATATGATTCTTTTAATGAGGGAACTTTGCCTGTCGATAAATCAAAGATATTATTCTAGCATTATGTGAATTAAACTGCACGTGGCCATGGCCCTTTTCCAAACTGTAGTTTTCATTTTTTAAACAAGACTATAGTAACAAATTTTTCAGCGCTTCGCGCGAATCCTATTTGCCTCTTGTTGGCTGTTAGTCTGTTTGACGGATCTTTTATTGTTCAGAAAGGTCTTGTTAGTATCATAACACTCTGTATTTAAAGTTATATAACTTTAGCACTTTTTCGCTTAGTATGCCCTGTCTTTCAAATAAGAACAGAACAAACAACCCTTTTCAAATCTCCACTTTGTTTAACATAAACTAGAATATGTTTAAACATGTTATATGACTCTCATCGAAATACAACTAAAAGTATTCCGCTTTTATAGCTCCCTTGGGTAAAAAAGTACCCGACCACTGGCTTAAACGCTAGCCTTTTTTTTGCAGTAGCTGGTAACAGTTAGCTACCCTACTAGCTCAGTAATTCTTATCCTTTTTTTTAACCGACTTTCCCAAGTTGATTTTATTTTGACCTAGCGAAATTGCTTATTTGTAGAGGCCACAGTTCTTCCTTGAATTGATACCAGTTACCCAAACATAATATTTTGTCGATTTCAAACCCAAACGTAATATTTTGTCGACAAGTCAAGGTGTGCATGGATTATAAAGAGTGCGTCGTGTTTTTGGAAATAGATTTAAGTAGCTTGTGTTATTTATTCCTTATGGAAAGGGCACTTTGCCTCGATTTTCTCCGCATGGTACATTCGATAGACACCTTAAATAGAAGGACTAGTATCTCGCACTCTCGGGTTACGAAACTTGGGTCCCAATCATAGACACCTTAAATAGATGTGGTCCCAATATTTAATGTTATTATCTCATATGAACGCCGCCAATAACATGGACAGACTACTCGCATTATGCTGTTAACGAATGGTTACGTGACACATGGAGGGTTAAACTGACTTTTACAATGCCTAAACTATACTAATTAGAACCTTGGGTTGCTCATGTGTTCTTCTCATTTTATGAATGAAAGTAGATAAATAAATGATTACATATTATAATTTTATCTGTTCTTTGGATTCGAGCTTATCACTTAATTTTGGCTATAAATATATTATATACTTTGTAGTTCTCGATTTACCTCGATCTCTAGATTCTCTAGATTTAGTTCTACTGCATATTCGGAACAAATATTTTTAAGGGGTCTCTGTTAATAACACACAATGCCTAAGATATGTAATGTCTATGGTTGTCGAGGCAATTACAGGGAGGAACCGTATTCCAAAGTGGTATCATTTCCAACTTACGAAGTAGAACGAAGCCGCTGGATTAATGTCATGCCAAATGAGCGTTCTAGTTTGCTACAGCTTAAGCAGATATATGCTTGTGCTAATCATTTTGACTGTGAATGGATTTCAGTTAAAGGTGGAAAAAGATCAACCACCGTCCATTTTCCCTGGAGTTTTAAAGTCATGCTTAAAGCAGGTCTCATCAGCACCCAGAACTACAACTATTTCAGCAGAGGCCAGAGTTGAAAGGAACGATTCCGTACCGAAGGTCTGAATAAGATAGCTGACTTTTCTTCCTTTTGTAATGACATCAAGCAGCATTTCTAAAAGGATGATCTTTTTTTTGTGATAGTGATGATATTTACATTTCTAAAACTGATGCAAAAGGACGTTCTGTTATCCAATTTATTCATTTTCAACGCGTGCAATCGTAATTTGGATTAAATGTGCTGAGAAAAGTAGAAGGACATACCTAAAACATTTTTCCAAAGCTGGTTGTCTGTAAAAGAATAGCCGTCTCAGTAAATGGTCACAGTTAGATAAAATTCTGTCATGCATAACAGAGTAATTAATTCAAAGATACAGACTATCTAAAAAGTGCTGTAGAGGAATTGAATAGCACGAGTTGTTCTGATTCGCCTCGTTTCCAGTTTATTTATGCTCAGTTACAGTTACTGCTCACTCCTCAAGAAGGTCTACGTTTTGACAAAAATCTTTATATTCTTGCTGCCAAACTTCATAACATTTCCCCAGCTGCATATGAAATGATACGAAAGTCCGGTTCAATTGTGTTACCGAGAGTGGAACTGTTAAAAAACTACTCTCATGTAGTCTCCATGATGAAAACTTAAAGCAACTTTTCCAAAAGCTTCAACCTCAGCAGTGTCTCGTCAACATTCTTTTTGATGAAGTGAAGCTCACAGTAACACTTAGGTAGCCTACTCAGGTGGTCGTGTTGTTGGTTATGCGCAAAATGGTTCGGTGATACCGAAGTTCTTGCAACACATGCTTTGGTAATTGAAGTTGTCTGCCATTTTGGTGGTCCTAGATATTACGCATTTACCCTGTTGCAAAACTTAATTTAGATCAACATTCTACTGGAAGCTCTAGAAGCGGCAAACAATGCTTGTGGTAGTATAATTTCTTGTATAGGAGGTAATTGCAACACAAATGTGGCAGTTTATGGCCCTGGTAAAGTCTTCATTGACGCTATGAATTTTTATGCTTTCCTTGTTTTTGACTACGTTCATTCTTTTAAAAATGTAAGAAATAACTGGATAACGGTGCATGATAAGGAACTTTCTTTCACAAAAGATGGAAACACATATATTGCACGATGGAAGGACATGGAAGCACTGTACAATGAAGACCGGAAAAACAGCATCCGTCTTACCAAAATCACATACACAGCTGTGTACCAAAATTCTTTGTAGAGACAAAGCGTGCTTTTTGTATGCCAGATCTTTAATGACAAGACAGTTGCTGCCCTTTCAACTCTAAAGGATAAACTTGGCATTAACGAGGGCACCATTATTTTTGTCAAACTCATCACTGATTAATTTAACATGATGAATGTGAAAGATCGATATTCCGGTATTGACATGCGTGATGAGTGTCGTTAACCATGGACCAAGAACTGCACTAGTTTCAAGAAATCCAATGAAACTTGTGACATTATATCCGCTTGTGCATTGTCAGGTGGTCGAGGTCGGACGCAGAAGCTTACTAATCAAACTGCAGAAGCATTTGTGTTAAGTATTACGCATTTTGAGCCATGTACTGTAGTCGTTTCGCACCCTGCGGCTTATTACGTTATTCGCATTCTTGTGCTGATGGCTAATTGATTACAATGCTATTGTGTTGCTATGCTAATTGTTTTCTGTGCTACTTAAACCGTGGTTGCTTTCATTTCTTTGCCTATTACTTCACTGCTCTGATCAAGAATACAACAAGTTGTACTGTCTACAAGAGCCAACATCGAGGCCGCAGAGTTGCTACTGACTCAGCACAACTTCATCTACGTTCTACCCGGTGTGTTTGCTGATGAGGCCCTTGAAAAGTCATTTGGTCAAGCAAGACAACGCAGTGGAGGTAATTTCTATATTGACATTGTAGATATCAAGGCAGCTGCAAAAACCAAAAAACCTCCATGCACTTTTAAAATATAAGTCAACTCCGTGCGAGTCTCATGATGTTCCTTGCACCTCTAACATTTGGATTGATGATGATCAATTTGACATCACCATTGCTGACACTGAAGACCTAGTGCGATCTAATGAAAGTGTCAAACATAATGCTGGATATTTGGAACACAGATATCGAGCTAATATCTTGCATATCGAAACTGAAAATGACGACGACCATCAGATTAATTCGGAGTTTCCCACAAACTTAAATAGAGGTGGACTAACTGTACCTCTACTCTCAACAGTACATTTCGTACATTCAGCCTATAAACCAGTGGTTCTCAACCTTTTTGTTCTCGCGACCCCCCTTAAGTTTTCGATAACTTACGCGACCCCCCAATTATAGTGTATGATATATAAACCTGAGTAAACGAAAAACACATTTTAAATTTGGCCAAATTCAAAAGGGAGAAAATCTAGTTTAGGATTGTATCAAAATTTGGCTACTATCTGCTATGCATAACAAGCTAAAGTTACGGTTTGAGCCAGGGTTGCCAGAAATTGACATTTTAGGTCAAATAATATTTAGCATGAACCTAGTGCGAGACTAAAGGTAATCAATGGAGGTAACTGTTCTTGGTGAGCAGCCAAAATTCTTTACAAATTTACAAAACGGTTAGTCGCTAACAGCAGTGCAATCTGTCTGTAAATTCTATTTCTCTTTGCCAAAACGGCAAGACCAACATTTTATTACCGGTAGGCTATTCTGTGGATGTTTTGGAAAAGGCTATTTAAAATGTTATGATACCGCTGAAAAGTAGAAATACTTTGCCTGTAACCTACTGTAAACCTAGCACAAATTTTATTGTTACTTGGCCTAAATTTCAATTTGGAACTAAAAGCGCCCTATACTACACCTGACGCTTTAGTACTGCAGAAAATTATTGCAGAAATACGCATCAAAATCGCGAACAATTTTTCAATTCACGTTGTTAAAGTTGGTATAAACAAAGTTTGTAGGCCTCGTGAGCCCGTGGTTTCACTTCATCCCACAATGTTTCAAATCAATTCGGTCAAATTAGGACAGAAAGCTTACCGTCGGACACAGCAGCTAAAATAGAAAAATTTATTGTTTTTGATTCAAATTTTAGGCCTTCTGGCAATCCTGGTGCGTCCATTTATTTTTATTAGACATCGTTTGACTGAAGCTAGGCTTGATTCCTCAATTGAAAAGTGTAATGGTGACGTCATAAACGCGACAGGTTCACTGCAGCAAAAGCCGCACAATAACAAATGTTAGACCGGCGGTTCTTTTGCTCCTTCTATACTGCTAAACTGTTAGTTCATAGTGCCTAATTCTTATGATTATTTCCTTAATGAAATTGTATATGGCGAACCCCCCAGACAGCCCTTTGCGACCCCCTTGGGGGTCGCGACCCCCAGGTTGAGAACCACTGCTACAAAACTGTTTGGTAAGTGCAACTTGCATTGCTGCCGAGCTCATCTCAGCCATGCTTTGCGTCGTATCGATAGTCCAATGGTTGTAATTCAAGGAACATGTCTTACTTCACCAAACTTCCTTTTGAAAGCATTTGTGCTTGACAACAGTGACAAAGAAAGACAACTCGGCTGTTTGAGAAAAAAAAATGTGTGTTTCAGTTGTTTAAGTGAGAAAATATGCAATATTTAAAGTGATTTTGCGCTATTTTTATGTGATATGACCTTGTAGAAGGTTAAAAGTATGAAAAAGTATTTCCTCACCCTTCAAAACCCCTTCAGAAAAAAGAGACTCCAGAATGAAGGTTCCACCATGTATTTGAACAGGGAAGAAGTAGTAAGCCTCTCTACATGAGCGTGTTAGCTGACCCGTGTTAGAAAGCGCGCGAATGTCTACAAAAGCGCGGGAAAAGGAATTGATCTACATGAAGCACATTATGCGCGTCAACTTCAAAATGGTGGAAACCCAGCGAAGTTTAATCCATGTTAATCTTGAACTCCTAGGCACCAATTATCAGATTTTGTTGATATTCATCATTAATTTGTAGCGATATGTCTATTTTTGTAATTACATCTTCAAGGATACTCTATTATGCAGTACTATTTTCAATAAACCTAATTCAAATGGTCAAATTGTGTGGAAACGATAACTGTTAATTATTTTCTGCAAATAATATTAATAATACCCATTACATAATGTGTCCAATGTCCATATACCTATTATAGCCTAATATGTATATATAGCCTATATATTAAAATATTGGTGAAAATATATTTAATAGATAACTGTATATAAGTAGAATGAAATGAATTATAATTTTAACAACAAATCGCAAAGTAAACGCCAACCCAATAGATAGAAATTTTCCTAACACACTTATTAAGCGACTAACCTACCTTTTACGAGCGTGCTAGACTTAGCGCGCTTTAGCACGATAAAAACCAGTCAAGCGAGGCGACGTCGCCGTGCGTCATTTTAAGTGTGTCAGACAAGCGCGCTAGCTCACTTATTTTGCTCATGTAGAGAGGCCTAATGTAACCCCCTTCACGCGACTTAAAGAAATAATTACAGAAAAGTTTGTTTAGGTATTTTTTTATTACAGAATGTCAGTAGGCTATTCCTAAAATCCGAACTGGTGATCTCCGAAAAAACCCGGTTTATGAAGAGGAAGTCTTATATAAGAACTATTTAAATACGTAACAATGAATAAACAATAGACAATTTGAGATAAACGTTGCTGCTGATCCAAGTGGGCATTGTGACATATTTCCTGCTTTTATGGGTTAATATGGTTTAATTGTGTCGCAGTTCCTGATTTGCAATGCTTCCACGACGATTTTTACAACAAATTACAGAAACACAAAAACTTTGTCAAAAGACATAATTCGACAAATTTTGACTTTATTGTAAATTTTGACTTTATTTTGACCTATAAACTTCTTAGAAACAGTCACCTAGGTGCTAAAAACAACTTTATTCTTTGTTTCGTGGACAGACAAGGTCGTTACTTATCATATGTAATTTCAATCTAAAGCACGGGACAGTATAAAAGCAAAACTAACAACAAACGCAAGATGAAACCAATAAAATCATTATAACAAGTTAATATTGGTGTTTAATAAAAACACATTTGTTCATCTACTTCAGGGGTGGACAACTTCTCCAATCGGCGGGCCTGGTATGGAAAAAAAAGTACGGCGGGCCGGATTCCTAATCGATATATTAATTGTACTGTCATAGCCTACATGTTTTGTTGCATAATGGCGGCTAATGTTGTACTCTTTAAATACGGCAACACTTTCATTGCACAGCAAACATACTGCTTTCTTGTAAATTTGAGTGAATAAGTACTTCGGCATCCAATCCTTGTTAAATTTGCAACTTTACGTTTCTTGGCAAAATCCAAGGGAAATATTGATTGTAAGTTCTAAAACTAATTTTGGAGCATACGATAAGACCTAAAAAGGACCGATACCTAAAGCAGAGAAATCAATAAAACCATTGTATTAACACCAACGACATAACAAAGCCAAACACGCAGCCGCTAATTTGGCACCTGATTTTCTGGCCCTTTTTAGGGTTATTGGTGGGTAATTAGGGTTAAAATTATTAGGGGGTTTAGCGATGTTCTTAGGGATGGGGTTTGGATTAGCTAAAATGTTTTATAGGCCTAATTGTGGTCATTTAGGTCCTATTTCGACGGGTTTATGGCTTATTCCGATTTAGACTGTACTACGACGATTAGGTATTAGTCCTATTACGGTCTTATTCCGAATAGTGTGCTATTCCGACGTTAATGTTGTTCTTATTTCGATCTTATTGCTGGATTCCTAAAATTTTAACTCAAGACAAAGAACCGAAGAATAACTAAAAATCACTAATATTTGACGTAGCAAGCAAGTAGTGGGGGATTGCGGCAGACTATTGCCGCGGGCCACATTATTATGTAAAACCGGAAGCTGTCTGCGGGCCGCTCAAAATCCCCTTGCGGGCCGATCCGGCCCGCGGGCCGTATGTTTCCCGCCCCTGATCTACTTGAATACTTATGCCCCCGGGTTTCATCATCCTAACTTCCGATTGAGAACAGGCGGTGCTTTGTGACAACGGAAACAAAAGAAAATTATACGCTATTTTGGCGACCTTAAAACAATGCTTACTTTAGTTACATGATCAAGTTCCCAAATTAGTGATGAAAGACGTGAAACTTAAAAAAAAAACAGTTTAAAACGAACGTCAAGAGCAATTTGAAGTAAAGCTTCTTATGGTTAGACCAGCGGTTTTACTGGGGCCGTTCAGCAGTTTCAGAGGGTCCGCAATGAGAATTAGTCTTGTGGTTTTTAAACATTAGGCTTTAGCAAATGTTAAACATATTAGTCTATTTTTTTAACATATTTCCGTCACCATTCTTAGTCTTATTTATGCTTTATTATTCGATAATATAGTGTGTTTTATGATGTCTTTTATGACATCATAAAGCATCTTTTATGATGTAGCTACTACCTGCAATCAGCGAACCGTTCGCGTTAGTTAGAAAGTTGTTACATTGAGAAAGAATCGTGACTGCACTAGTGTACTACAAGAAACATGGGTCAACTCACCCTTGAATATTTATAGGGCCTCCAAATATCAAAATAAAAAGGGACCACGAGGGAAACTATTTAGGAAATTTTGGGAACCGCTGGGGTATACAATATTCAAGGTCGGTAAAGGTCTGATACTAGCCAGCCTAAATCAGAGGAAGCACGATTAGTCCTGTTCACTGGATTCAAGAAATGATGTGCTGTGATTCATAAGTGCGTTGCAAAAGCAGCTAGAATTGTGTGATTTATTTACTTACGTGCCATGTGTGAACATTTATGTTAAACTGTGCCCCAATTGGACGATTTTTTTCATCTCCTAACTAAGTCATGATTATTGGAACCACCTTATTGAATTTAATCTGGCAAAAATACAAATTATTGCCGCTAAAAACACTAAACAGAAATAAGGCTGTTGACTTCGAAACTATCACATGTTGCTTAAAGCCATCAAACACTTAACACAATATTGACACTAATTTATCCGATTTGGCTATGCAAATTTCCAAAGACAGTCGTAATTTTTATAAAATCGAGGATTCGAAGGTTTTGGATCGACGTTTATGGGCCTACGGCTTGTCAAAGTTAGTGCGGTACGGTGTATTTGTGTAGCCTAATTCAGAGCCTATATTCACTGTTTATGTGTTCTATTAAAAAGTGTAAAGTTGTAAACTATTAATTTAAGTAACTTTATTTTTTTTACCAACATGTCTTTTTGCGCCAAAGAAAACAATGCTTTGGATCGGGTTATAGCTATAGGTACATTCCATTACTGTTTTGCCAAGATGTCGAAAAGCCCGTTTACATGCACGTTTCTTAAGATCGAATTAAGTTTTGAGCCGGATGGAAATTTGATCTGTTTCAGCATCGTAATTAAATGGCGCGAAATTTAAACCGACGAGCTTTACTCCAGTATTCAACTTTTTGTAATTATTTTATTGATGTCATGTTACGTTGGTTGTTAATTTTGCATTCCTGGTGCCCTATGCTTTACATCAAAATAATAGATGTTTAAATAAGTTACTTAAAAAAATGGTTCATGCTTTTGCGCAACGCGAACTTTTGGGCTACTGTGTGTCTTTTTGGGAGAATATTTGCTACTTATTGCGGCTGATTTTTGCCTATGTTTAGTCAGAACAGTATGGTATGCCACCCTCTCCACAATCTCTTTTTTTGTCAATTTTAGCAACATAATAAAAAACAATTTTGTGTTTTGCGCCAACTTAACATTCTTATATCACAAATTGCGGGAAACCCAGACTTTTTTTGAGAATGTAAGGCAATAAAGACCTTTGCTAATATGTGGCCAAATAAACGCCTTTTAAAAATCAAGGTACACCACTTTTTGTATTGGTTTGGGTTAGGTTGATTTTTAAGTAATTACTAAGGAAAGAGTTTTGTGACCTTTACTTTATTTTTTTGTAATATATGACTGTACCAAATTTATGCTAATTTCAAAATTAACAATTTGCATGCAAGCTTTTAAATGTTTTTGTAACAATAGCATATTTAAACAAACATGTGTCTTTTAAAAATTAAAATGTTTAATACACCTACTTAATAGGCATTAACTGCTTAATAAGCCTTTTTATTTATTTAGTAATACGAAATAATGGTTCCACGCATGCTAAGGTAGGTTGGTATTTATTAATATTAAAGTTCAAAAAGTACCTTCAGCTGTTGAAATCCATAGAAGGAATAACTTTGATATGGCTGACCTGTTGTAAGCGTTTATAATATTCAGGGACAGATAGTGCACCAATTTAACCACTATTCAAACTCAATACCACTTTCATAAATATATCTGTAAAAATGTCAATACAAAAGACAGAATAACCTACCTAAAATTACAAGTACCTCATTATTAGTAATGAACATCTCTGAATAATATCTTAACAAATATATATATATATATATATGCTATCATAGTAAATATATGCTAAGCACAATGTGACAAAAGGATAATTAACTGTACATTTTAGTCATAAATTTTGTCTCGCTTGCTAAACAGGCCTGTATTGTTTAGGTTTTATAGTAGGTTTTGCTTATAACTTCCTCCAAAATGCATAATTATGCGAATTTTACCACAACTAAAATGTTCTTTATTTGGTTTGAATTCGTATTACTGCATACGATCTAGCTATGTTTGTACCTTGCTGTTCTTTGTAACATTAATTTGTCTATTTCTGAAAAGCAAAAAAATATTTATTTGTATGGTTACAGGCTTACAGCACAATTTCAGTTAACTGATTTAGAATGTTTATGACGTATTGGGATAAAGATTAGCCTATTGTTTGACATAATATATAATTGAATAATTTGGGCAAAACAACAAGACAATTTCAAACGAGTTTTAAGGGCATTGACCTAATAGCTGTATGGAATTTTGGTTTAACTAGAACAGCGGTTGTTAACCGGGGGGGCGCCAAGGAATTCTAAGGGGGACGCGAGCTCGACTTCAATATTTTAACTTTTTGCAGTGATTTTAATGGTTTCGTTTGGGTTAGGCATAATTCCTACATACAAACTCTGTTTTTTGCCAACTTTAACATAAAAACTGCAAAAATTTTCGCGCTGCGCGCCAATCTTCTAATTCCCTTTTAGAAAATCAACGCTATCACCGCCCTATTAAATTAACTTATAGATAAACGATAAAAGCTATCACCCTTTCGGACTATATTCCATCCATATTTTATATATGATAACAGGCTATAGTAACAGGGGTAGTCAAACTTTTTTTGCGCGAAACTATATTGTTTTTGCTATATTGCCGTTGTATTGTGTGTCGTTACATCTTTTGAAACACGATAACGCAATGTTTAATATTTGCGCTTGACATTTTTGCGCTCGACATCATAACTCTTACAACTGTGGAGTAAATGCCCTCGCAACACGTTTGTCAAAATCAACTCGATAAAATCAATTTTTAGAGCTCGCGCAATTTGTTGAGTGCCCAATGCAAAACGCCTCTTCGGTTGCAGTTTAGCCAATTCGACCAAATAAAACTCAAAATTTTTCGCGCTTCGTGCGACCAACGACACCCTTCACTATTTTCCTGTTTTCTCAGTGATATTTAATTGCAAAATGTAGAAATATTTTTATAGGGGGGGGCACAAGGCATGAGAAAATTACCAAAGGGGGGCGCGGCTGAAAAAAGGTTAAGAACCACTGAACTAGAAGTAACAGGTCAAGGGCAATGACAGGTAAATGAACATGCCGAGAATGCCCCTTGCCCTAATTAAATATTTAACAAAAAAATAGTTTTTGCATCACTATTACAAACACTGTTAATTTAAAAAACATAAATACGTTTTCCTACACAAATTCTAAATCCTCCCTTGATACCTTAAAATTCTTCCCTATAGGGGTTGGAGTAAAATAGCGCTAAACCGATTCATAAAACTCCGGTTTTGGTTTGGTATAACTCCTTGGTTTAAGACTCCTTGGTCGCATAACGATTTTTATCAGACAAACCTATTTGAAGCTACATGCTTGCAGTACTGAAGCTACATGCATGCAGTATGGCAGAAAGCTGGCGACTATGTCGGCCGAAGAATCAGACAGTAAACCAAAGATTTGGTCAAAAAAATACAACAAATTTTTATTTTTTTAAAAAGATCGAGCGTGTGCTTGTTCTACACTTATTCAATCCAATATTTTTTTAAAATACTGAATGTGTAGGAACTTTATGCACAAAAGTGGAAATATTTATTTTTGTGTCATTCTGCAAAAAGTCGCGAAAGCAACGTTGTTTAGCAGGGAAAAGCCAGTGTTTGGCATATAGATTGTTTTTTAGTTTAAAAAGTAGTAAATTTTGATGGAACTGTTGCGTATTTTCAGTTTTACTGTTTTACTAGATTTGACAATGCGCATGAGAATAACGAGGATGGCCATGCTGTCCCATCTAAGGCTTAAACTATATTTTTGGCTGTTTTAATTCTGTAAACGCAAAACAAATTTGCGCTTAGAAACTTCGGCCTCTTTTAGCTATGGTTGTGTCTCTGAAGCATATCTATTCAGCCAAGAGATATTATGCATACTATGGATGTTGCACTTCACTGTGTGACAATTTTGGAGAATTTTCGCCAAAAATGCTTGTCACCAGAAGGCAGGCAAGATTCTGCCAGCCTACTTGCTTCCTTGATTGCAAACAAGCGTAATTATTACATCTTTAACACATATAAATAAAATATGGTGGATTGGTTCCATAGCTATGAAGATGCTCTCTGCTAACTTTAGCCTAAAATAAATCTACCGTTTAGAAGTGTCCGCCATGGCGCTAGATTCATGTGATATGTCATTGTTTGGGTTTTGTGGATTTACCAATCATCATACCAGCGATTTCAACTGGACTTTGACAAACAGGTAAGTGTGACCTGATAAAAATATTTTCAAAGTGGGTGTTATGTTTACACACTTTTATTTTCATACTACCCTTTTTGCATTTTATACCAAATGTATTCAGTCAAAGCAATTTGTTTGTGCTTTACTTAAATCGAGTTATTTGACTGAGTGGCTTTTGTATTGTAAAGTAAGTAAAATCTATCCAAACTAAAACTTTTGCAAAATAAGCGGACTAAATGGTGTTTACAAGTTTACTTCTTACTGACAACACGTTCGGATGAACCCTTGTAGGGGAAGGTGACCCTAGATTAGGGTTGCAATACGTCAGGATTTTCCCTGACATGTCGGGGAATTTAGTGTTGAAATCTGCGTCAGGGAGAAATGGCAAAATCTGCTTATATGTCCTGGATTTAACTGTAATGTTAAAATATATGGCTAATACATTTACAATGTCCAAAACGATATTTGTTAATACCAAAATTTGTTTATATATTTGTACTGTTTAATAAATAGCTCAAATATTCACATAGAGTGCAAATACTGTTCATTGTTACATCACACACTACCAAGTTTGGCTTTTTAATAATTTTCTTTTCGATTTTGAAAATAGTTTTTACATATTGCGTTCTATTTTAGCAAGCTTAGTTCGAAACTTTTATTCAGCATGTATTTTCACTTTTGTACTGCAAGTTAAAGTTAAATGTGTCAAACCCTAAACAAGTAAGATTATATATTTTTCTTTATTAAATAGGGAGTTGCAGGTAAACATTATTTGCCTGCCGCTAAACTTACTGTGGAAACACACTTGTTGAGTTATTTAAAACTTTAAAGTATAATTCTTTGGCTACACACAATTTTTTTTATCTGGCTAAGCCGCTGTATATTGTTATAATAAACACGATCTCTTTTAAAGATTCGAGCTGAGTTTTTTTATCTTAAATTTACTTCTAAGAGAAAATGTATATTCACAATGCAATACAAGTAAAATATCCATGCTTCAGAAATGGTAGAATTTAAATGGGAAGCAGAATGTTTAGTTTGCAACCCATCAGTTCTGATAAACCTAGTAAAAAAAAGTACCTGATATGGACTATGGAGTTGGCCAACGCAACTGCAGTAAATTTGTCAGGGGCCCCTCGGGTTGTTTTCAACCGAGTCCGCAGCCCTGCTTTATATGTAACTAACTATAATTTTGGCATCTACGTTTTAAGTTTCTGTGATGAAAGCAACTTATTTAATGATCATTTATACTTTATATAAGTGGTTACTAACTTGGGGTTTGCAGATCCCTAGGTTGTAGAAATTACTTCCAGGTGGTTATTATGGCAGCTGCATTTTAATATATTGCTATTTATTAATATCCTTAACATGGCCTACTGAAAAATTGGATTGGTATTTATTCGGATTACAGGTTACTTACATAAATGTCACTTTATTTGGTGTTAGTATAATGAAGATGATTTAATGTTTTTAACTTAAAGCTGCAAAACAAAAAGTTGGCAACCCGGAATAACACTAAAAGATTTTAGGGGTTTTATGGGTTAATAATGAAATAAACAGAATACATAACAATACCAAGGAGACAACTGTTGCATTTGAAAATGATACAAGTTATGTCCATTTTAATAAGGAGCTATCATTTTCGTTATAGGTTTCACAAGTTTTAACCAGAAAAACTTTAATACAGTTGCTTAAAATTATACTTCTGGTTTATGTTGTAAAGCATTTAATGCATTCCCACTAACCATATAATAAGATTTTACACCCCTGTTAAAGTTAGAAAAAATTAATTATTAAAATTCAGTACAATAAGAAACAGGCACACAGAAAAGATTTGACTTGTGTCATGTGTGATGTGAGCTATTTTACATAGGCAGAATATATACTGGATACAGTTTAGCCAAGGTAAAAAATTGACACACGCCTAAAATTCCAAAAGAGTCGCATATGAGTCGAGCGATTATTTTTTGACTAATTTTGTCAAAATTTACTTGTTAGGTCAAAATTATTTCAAGTCAAAATCATTTTAAAATGCACATAAATCATTTACAAAATTAAAAAAACTATATTCAGCTAGATCTGAAACTGTCGTCCAGTTAAAAAAACCCACAGTTTTGAGTTACATTCAATGACATTTTAACTGTATTATATCTTCATTAGTAAACGCAAGCTTGCTGAATTAACCACTCAGGCCTAGTTTATCGCATTAGACTCAGCATGAACTTCATTTTTGTATCATATAGCTCTTTATCTCTGATTTGGACAAACAGTATTTGCTGTCTTTTTCGCTTGTAACATTTTTTAGGTCAAAAAATCATCGCCCAACTCATGACTTATCCAAGTAAATTTGCATTCGTCCCAATAAATCAAAATTTTTGTTTACCACAAAATATACAGTGAAATTGTTTTAAACTGGTTGGTTATAAAGTTATTTGTTGTAGCAGTTAAGTTAATGTGTTTTATTCCTTGTGGTTAACATGGATCAATTTTAAATAACAGATTCTTTCTGTCCCAACTTGCAGATCATATTGCCTCGTCGTTTGAAACTTTGGTTTCTAACAATTTAGGCAATTTAACAAAAAGTTAAAAAGCTTGATTCAGACTTAAGAGTTATATGTGTTGAACGAGCATTTATGTCAAAGGTATTAAGTAAGCTTGGTATTATTAAAAATCATTGTTATAATTTACCATCACAGGCATCTTTCCCCTAATGTCGTCTCAAAAACCTTTTACTGTCTACTTATATTTCACGACCACCAAACAACAATGCTGGATCCACCACTGTTATTGTGTTGGTATATTTTGCTGTTGTATGATTTTAAGCGAGTTATACTGGATAGGTGATACTAAACAGGTTTAACAAATAAACTTGTAAAAAACAAATACACGTCAATAAAACACACATCATGTTTATTTGAACTTGTTTTAACATTAAATTGATAGGTCAGGTATGTTTAAAAAAGTACGAGGAAATAAGTTTCAAATTCGGAACCAAAGTTGTTCTGGGTGCAAAAGGATATCAGGTCCGCCATCGTACACCGTTAATGGTGAGTAGTACTGAATGGCATTATTTAGCATTTTTTGTTCAATTACTATACTAGAGCATGTACGTACACACACTCTTGACTGTTAGACCCACTTCTAAACTGCACAGGTCCCAGAGATATCAAACTAGTCCCACCTTCTCTGGTTTGGGCTCATATCGGAGCCGATACTCGATGCCAATGGTAGTATCTGTACTCGTCCTTTCTCTGATAGCAAATAAAATTTTTAGCAATGATTGGCAAAAAAAGGAGTACACTAGTCGCCTATTACCGAGTATATAAATAGTTAATAAGGTTAAAACAGCGTTTCTAAATGCTTTTTTAGTGCGCCATGGAATGCTGCCAGGTGCGCCGTGGGCAAGTAGAAAAAAATTTTTTTTTAAATGCATATCATATATTTTTTATTACTTTAAATTTCTCGTTCATCGCACAGTAATTTAAAATAAAGCAACTGTGAGACGTATAAATACAAACATGCCAGCATTTTAAGAGAAAAGCTGGTCTTATTCAACTAAAATTAGAGCTTGTTTTGCTCGCTAGGAGAGCCGCCAGGACATTAGGGTGCGCCGTGAAGTAAGTAAGATAGAAACACGGGAATTAAGAATTATTATTAAGAAAACCCCAGCACTTGGCCGCACAAGTGTCGGAAGGTGTAACCGGCAGATTTGTCGTTTAATCGAAATACAAAAAAGTAGAGGTGTTAAAAGAACAAAGTCTTGGTAACCCGTCTACAAAATAAAACAATGGTAATTTGAAAGAATACGTGTATTTAAGACCGACCAAAATAAATATTCAATGTTGATAATTGATACCAATCAACATTCCTTCCTTGCTCGAAAAATAGCTTACAGTTAGGGATGTCCGTTAATATAGATAGAAGCCAAAACCCGATAACAAGTGGTAGTATCGGTGCGCGTCGACTTTCAGTCATGTTTTCGTTCTAACGCAAAAACGTTTGATGTAGCTTGTTCGCTGCAATACGATAAGCGAAAAGAATAAGCCAGCCTGCCCGGTTCGGTTCTAACATACATTTGAAAAATAAACGGGACCGATGTAGCCTACATAAAATAGTGAAATACCAGTCTAAAGTAGCTAAAGTTTTAAACAGTTAAGAAAATTTGTTCCTATCCCCTAATACATTCCAGCACAATTCTATGACACTTCTTTAGACAAGTACCTCAACGCGGATTCCAATGTCTTTAATGGAAAGGATTTCAATCACCTTGGAGCTAGTAAAAAGTACATACTGGTTTCACCGAAAATCAGAAAATGGAAGAGTTTAACACAATGTTTACGCTTTTGCTACTATGCTTTTTCTGCTTGTCATAACTGTAAACGTAAGTTGAAGGTTTTGCTGATGGATGAATCACGACCATTAAACGGTTCCCAAACCCAACTGTTTCTATTTGATGGTACGAAGCGAAATGCAAGTAGATACTGGGATCACGTAGAAATAAACATCACTTCACCAGTTGAAGGAAACTATCATGTATGTAGTTTATACTGTTGTTTTTTACTGTTATATTACCGAATATAAGTGAAAAAAAATAACTATTTTTGTGAAAGTTGATCTTTGAAGCAACAGTTTATAACAATAAACGAAGAAAATTCAGAATTCCCGGAACAAGTGATATCGTACTGGCGGACATTTCTGTTTCAAATCTTCCTTGTAGCGGTAAGTGACATATATAGAGAAATATAAGCATGAGCTTAACAGCAATAATTAGCCTTGTAAAATAAATTTTAGAAAACTGTTAGTGTTCGTCATACGTGCTGGACTTTTAAAATAAAGCTAACATTTTCATAACGGCCATTTCAAGTCGATGGTTCTTAATGTTTCAAACAAATTTTATAATTCGCAGCACACTACAAAAGTTTCCTTGAAAGAGATGCAAATAGCACAATATATTTTCGGAGTTTGACACCGATCGTTGGATAAATTTGTTATCAGACAGCAAAAACTCGTCAAATAGTTTTCAGGAAACAATGCTTTATTAAACGTAGCGTATCGCATCAGTGAGCTGCCCTTTTTAGGTAAAAATCGCTTAATTTATTGATACCAAATAAATTAAGTAGGCCTACCCTTCTAAAGTTGTTACCGAAAATTTAGGGAAGTAGAATTAACACATTTTGCCCAGATATAAATAATTTGCGTGTTTAGAGCGTGGATCGAATCAAAAAGTGCGTGAAACTAATGAAATGTGTTTAGTTCAAACACTAAAGTCAACTTCTGTCAATTTAACGTAGTTGTTTTGACTATGTTTTCTAATGGCCTTTGGAGAATGTAATTTAATTCAAGTTTTTTGAACAAGGCAGAAAAGAACAGAGCTTTCTTCACAAATCAATTATTGGTTTACCAAATTGGTATCCTTTATAAATGGCATTAAAGCAATCAACTGAGTTTTCTCAGTTCTGTTTCTAGATTATTTAACTTAAATACACAAAATACAGATAGTTTATACTTTTTTGAAACAAAAGTGTTCTCGAACTGTAAATCTTTCAAAGCTGAAGACAAGTGTTTTATTCTTCGTGAAATAATGTTGCTTGACAATCGAACTCTTTTATAAGTTTTCGCCGGCAGCATTTTAAAGCATCTCTTTGAAAACAATGTCTAATTTTGGTGCAATATATGATTTCACGCCAGTGTATATTTTTCACGTTAAGCAACGTACGCTCAAAAGAGATTTTCAAGTGACGCGAAAATTCTGGTAATTTAAAAAACAATTCTATTCGTATAACTTCGGTTTTTTAACTGTGGGTTGCTACGTCATTGTCACTATAATAGGTATACCTACCTGGCCTAGCCTGGGTAGTAAGCCGTTTTTTATACTTGTTTTATCATCGTTCGGTTGCTACTTGTTTGCCCCGAATAACTTATGACTCTATAGTACTATTGTTAATTACGACCCCACAAAAATTGTTTTTGGCCGAACATTTTTCTAGTATAATAGGTTCGGTATTTGCTCGTCAGATGTAATAGTATTGGTGGAATTCAACCGGTTCGCACAGGTTTGCGCAAACCGGTTGTTAGAATCGGTTCTTGAAAGTCAAAAAGTTAGGAGAGCCGGTTCATGGCCAACTTTCTCCAAAACATAATTATCCGTATATAATGATTTTAAGCAGGGTTGATATGGTCTACTTTACCTAAAGAGGCTATACTGCATAGTGAGGCTATAGGTTGTTTAAATTAGCCAACATTTTTGGTTAATTCACATAATTTTTATATTTATGAAAAGCGGATTTATCTAAAATTCCATTAGTATTTATTAGTCCAATGGTGGCATTCAGCCGCTTCGCTCGAATTGCTTTCTAAAAGTGAAAAAAATTAACTTCCTTTCATTGGACTTGTGATTCTAATATAACTTACGTGGGATTATTTGTTGAGGATAGTGTACTGTAGACCTTTCATTAGATTTGTACAAAACGCGATAAAATTGGATGAACTATTTAAAAGATTATACAAATTGGAGAGATTCGGAGTCGTAGCTGCACCAGCTTACGGCCACAAAGAATATAAGTAACTGGAACACTTTCAGAAGGCGCGATAATTTTTTTTATCGTTTATACCAGTGGTTGTTAAACTTTTTTCAGCCGCGCCCCCCTTTGGTATTTTTCCTATGTATTGCGCCCCCCTACGAAAAGCAATTCGGCATTTTTCAACTAAATATCAGTGAGGCAACATGAAAATAGTGAATTGTGTTGTTGGTCGCGCGAAGCGCGAAAAAAAAGAGTTTGTTTGGTTGAATTGGCCAAACTGTGATTCAGGAGGCTTTTTGCATTGGGCACACAACAAATTGCTCTTGCTCGACACATTGATTTATATCAAGCTGATTTTGACAAAATTGTTGTGAGGTCATTTACTCTACAGTTGTAAGGCTGTAATGTCCAGCGCAAAATTTAATTATTGCGTTATCGTGTTTGAAAAAATGTGACGACACACATTACAACGGCAATACTGCAAAAGCATTATAGATTCACGCAAAAAAGTTCGAGTCGCCCTGTTGCTAGCCTGTTCCCATTTATAAAACGTGGATAAAAAATAGTTCGAACATGGGATAACTTTAATCGTTTATCTGTAAGTTAACAAAATTGTAATTAAATAGGGCCGGTATACCTTCGATGGTACTCAAAGAGACTTTGTGCTAAAAAAATCAACAAAAGATTCGCGCGTAGCGGGAGTTAACGTTGGCAAAAAAGGATTCTTTCAGCTGTAAAAGTGGAGCCCAAAAGAGATCCGTGGACAGTAGTGCAAATTTCAAACTTGGGTAGCGGGTTGAAAATACCTTACAGCCAATAACGCATTTACTGATTTAATGGTTTTCACCTAGCTTTCTATGTCTCGAGATATGTTATTTTTCGAACGGTTACTCTTGTGCTCATTTGAGCTTAACTGAAAACGTGAAACTTTCTGTCATGTTAGTTTCTCTCATTTTCTCTGTGATATGACTTCCAGTAAGATTCAAATAAATTGAAAACGACCACTAGATGTGTGAGTTTGACGTTACAGTGAAATTTGTTCTTTTTTTAATTGTGCTAGTTGTTTATTGTCTAATAATTTTAACACAGTTTACGAATTAACATCCAAGCGGAACAATATAATTTATTAAGCCTTGGTTAGTAAACCAATATTTTACATTAACAGTAAACTGTCTTGTCAGAAACATCGACTTACAAAGCATATATACCAATTGGAATGTTGGCAATTGTTTGAGCGTTTTTGCGGGTGTTTATATTTCGTATTAATTTTCTCATTTCAATTTAAAATAGTGCTTATAAAGCAACACTAGCTCTAAGTCTGGGAGTTTTAACTATAAAAATAAGGCCATTGTATTATTAGGATGAACTTTTAATAAAACCAAATGCGCAATAATATCTATGACGGAATAAGACCTAACTCGACAGACTAAAATCAAAACCTGTCAGATCAAGTTTCACTGTCCGACGATAAATTAAATTCAACATTGCAAAACTTTCGAACAACTGTGCTTCATCAGACTAAGAAAAAATAAAAGCAATCGAAACAGCGCAAAGAGCAAAAAGCAATACAATGTAGCTAGCCTCACATCTCTACAACAGCACCTACAAGGGGCTTACATTTAAGCAAAGCATTGTAAAAAAATGTTGCCTATAACGTTAACTTGTAAATTTAGATTTTCTGACGCAATTTTACACAGCATGCAGGCATACACTCAGCCTATATTTACACCAAGCCTCCACCAGCTTTGCGCAGCTAACGCATATCTCTGCGTCGTCTGCTCTACGTATTGACACTTTTCAGTGCTTTATATAATTGTTTTTACTCTTAGTTTGATCTGATTACATCATTGTAAAATTTGGGATTAAGGCTAAAATAGACTAACCAATATGTCGTAAGTCGCGGGCCAAAACCAAACTCAGAAAGGTGTCTGCGGGCCGCACAACATATGTTAACTGAGATTTCGTGTTATTACAATTTTAAAACAACTGTAATTTAGGCGGGCCTTGGATTTTTTTGCATTCTAAAAACGCGCTTAATTACTTTTAGGAAGGTACAGTGTTGGCGCAAAGCGCATGAAAAGCGTTTGCTTGGTTTGACATTCGAGTCCATACGTCGTCATCCAAACTACTAATGCAAAAATGTGTTAAAAACTAATTTGAAAAAACGCAATAATTTAACAGTTAATGTATTTTAGTGTCTGTTAAGCATTTAAATCGTGGAAGACCTAGCGAGCGAAGCGTGCGCGATTTTTTTTGTTTTTTTTATTACATTTTCACAAAAATAATATTTAAAAATTTATGTCCAATATTTTTGAATACGTTTTGCGATTGTCCGCAACGCACTTGGCAGCCTTCCACGGCGCAACGGTAAAGAGGCGCTGATCTAGTTAAAAAACAGCATCAGAACGTAAATAAAAACGGACGTAGAAAGAACATTCGCGCGAATTGCGAAAATTTTTCGCATTTACGTTTAGTTAAAATAGTCAAAAAGTATTAGAAATGGAGTCGTGTCCAGTTTGTCCAAGAGGCGGCGGGCCGGATGAATTACATATCCGGCCCGCGGGCCGTAGGTTGCCGACCCCTGCCTTAAACCCACCATTTGATATTTAATGCAAAACTTAAATACATGTAAATACTCTTCAAAGACCAACGTAAAGGCGTCCTGTAATATGTTCACCTTTTCTGTGTGTCCACGGCCATAATCTGTTAACCGACCAACAAATTATAGTTGGACCACCAAGCATTAGACAAAAAACAACTAGTACAAATAAATAAACAACTCATTCCACTGTACCTTTAAACGCCCCAACCATGGTGTTTGTTTATAACTAGGGCAATTATTTTTTGACTTGTCAAAAAACGTCTAAATTTACACGTCAGGTCAAATTTTGTCAAAATTAGTTAAAGTCAAAGTCGACAAAAAATTTACATAAATCGTTTACGAAACTAAATAGTCTTTCAGTTAAAATTTTACCAAAAAAAGTTAGTTTTGAGTTATATTTAACGACAGTTTAACTGTATTATATCTTCATTAGAGCAATATACGTTATAGCATAGCCTGTGACGCGAACTGGCAGAATTATGCATTAGTTTTTTTCTCTAATTTGGACAAATTTTTCGAACAGCATTTGTTGTCTTTTTTTGCTTGTGACTTGCAACTATCCTATTTTCTATTATGATACCTAGCTCTTTGTTAGTTTTCTTGTATTTAAAAATGTCAAAAATATCAATGTATTTTAAAAATGACTAATATCAACTATAAGCATTTGCATAAACCCGAAAAATAACTGATTTGTGTTCGACCGGTATAGTCAGCCGAACATCAAAAACTTGTGTTTGAGGACGCCAAGACACTAATGCAATACTTTTAAACAAAAATATGTTGTTTAAATTCATGAATTTCTAATAGGTCAAAAATTTGCCAAAATTTCAATTTTTTGAGTCAAAATTTCTCATTTTTTGGTCAAAAAATAATCGCCCTATTTATAACTTATGTCTTGCTGAAAGTCATTTCACAGATAAAATGCAAGAAACTGCAATGACTTAAAATTTTACTTTTTCAGTTAAGTTCCAATAAGCACAAAAGTGACGATACGAAAAAGGCCTAATCTCCAGACATAAAAAGCATTTGAGGAGAATAAATAAGTCATATTTCTCAAAAAGGCTTCTTATACGCAATTTAATAACAACTTTGAGTTTTGAAAATCTAAAATGGCGGCTTTTTCAAATCACTTGTTTCTAATTTTTTCGCAGGAAAAGTGAATATTATCAGTTTCTATCTAACATTAACAACTTTGTTTTACATATTAATAGGCTGATATTTTTTGTTAGAGGAGATAACCAACTTGAATGAGATAGAAAGCGAGCAGTCAATCGGATTGCACTTGGAGACAAAAAGTGGGAAACAAAACGATAGCATTTTCCTTGCTGTAAGTTCCGGTCACTGATGAAAATTACGATCAATTTTTAAATATTGCGTCGCAATACGAACACTAAGAACGAAACTGTTTATATTCTTTGATAGGCCTAAATAACTAAAATTATCCGAATCCCTTTACCTATCATGAAATGTGTGGGTGTAATATGTCATCTTTGGTATGGTAATATAAGAAGTGGTGAAAGTAAGCCCGACCGTGACATTTACTCCGGTAAAAGAACCATTAAAATAAAAATATCTTTTCTCACCAGGTAATCCTACAAATAATTTTGTTGTCCTGTTTTATTTACGTTATTGCAAAAAAATTATTACCCTTATATCGAGCAATGTGCGATTTTTTTCAGGGGTCTTTTGCGTTGTTACGTCCTTCTCAAAATCTAACTTAAACGTCATAAACGAATTTTCTCGTCGCGCTAATGCTTTTTCGACGACTCGTTGGATGTATTTAAACTAAGATTTTAAGCACTCTCGATTTCTTATTATGACGTAAATTTGTGACGCTACCACTAAAAATATTCATGCGTTCCAGGAATAAAAAGTTTCCTGCGTTTCGGTATAGGTAATTATTGTCGGGTGATTTTCAATAATTGTCTGTTTTAAACATTCATTCAACTGCTATAATTTTAAAGAAAATTGAGAACTTATGTCAGCAAACTTGCTGAACGTATGCCAACTAAAGTAATATACTATAAATTTGCACCTGTATTCTTCTGTTGCAGATACTGATTGTTCAAAACTATGTTTATTTGAATGTTAACTTTTGTTTTTGTTTCATGTCCAGACTTGTGGCCCTTTATGGCAACAAAACTGTGGTCACGCCAAAGAAGTAAGTGGAGTTTGCTACGAAGTTTATGCCAACGCAACTCGCGTATTGGATGTCAACAAGTACGCACCAATACCCCAAGGTAAAAATTATCTAGCAATATTTGTAGTTTCTTACATTGCTTTGTTAAATCGTCTTGGAAATTTTAGAGTGCATACGTGGAAAGATCGACATCGTGTTTCTGGTCGACCAATCTGGCAGCGTAAATCAGTGCAACTTTCAAAAAGTTAAGCGATGGCTCCGAAATATTGTTAGAGGATTTACGTTAGGAGTATCCCAACAAGATGTGGGGGTCGTAGTGTACAGTAATCCGGGTATGTCGTGATAAATTTTAATTCCGTATTTTAAAATAGTTTTTTATGTCAAAATTTTGTAAAAAAAAACAAAAAAGTGCATTCAGGCTGTGTTACGTCGGATACTATGGCTCGCGAGCCATGTATGGCTCTTTTGATGACGCCATATGGCTCTTTTATTGATGTAATCTTGCTCGCAGATAAATCTGAACTATTTCTTTCTTATCATCACTTGAATAAAACTGCAAGCGGCCCTGTCCCTTTTTAAACTGTATTTCTTTTACTTTAAACCTCGTCTAATAACAACTTTTCCGTGTTTCGCGCGAATCCTATTTGTCTTTTCGTGACTGTTAACCGATTTGAAAAAAATCCCGTTGCATCCAAAGGGCGTAATCAAAGATTTACAAACTTATCCAATGTATTTTTTCGCGCTTACCATGTTGGCTTTTGATAAACGAACCAGTTCTAATTAATATGTTTGCCAACCTAAACAATTGTTGAGAAATATAATACGGCTCTCATGAAAATACAACCAAAAATAGTCGGGTTTTAGGTTCCCGACCCCTGCCTTAAATGGTAATTTTATCGACAGGTTACACGCGAGTTGTAATCGATTTCGGGTTTAAAAAGTTTGGTAACGATGGAGAAAATAAAATGAAATATATGGTAAACATTTTGAAAGAACTACCTTATGAAGCAGGACAAACATACACAGGTATGGGACTTATTTGCTCACTATGTACCTATTTTTAACATTTTTTTTAAAGGCACTGCCTTTAAAACGGCTAACCAAATGCTGTTTGGGAAAAACGCAAGAGTCGATGCAAAAAAAATTATAATTTTGTTAACGGACGGTGCCACAACGAAAAAAGATCGAAAACTTTTAAAGTAAGTGCAGTAAAATCAATAAGTTAACACAACTGCTTATTTTTTAAAAGCGACACGACAATTAATAAAAAAGCAATATTACAAATCGACAACGCCAAAATGTTCTGTAGTTTCTTATCCTAACAATTTACGGTTTCGCAGGGCTCAGACGTCGCTGTTACGGAAACGCAATGTTACTATCCTAGCTGTTGGAGTCGCAAGGTACCTCGAGTCTGAACTCGTACAGATTACCGGAAATAAAAAAAACTTCTTTGCCGTAAAAAAGTTTTCAGAATTAGAGAAAATTAGGGATAAATTACGCAGTTCTGTTTCAATTGGAAAACTGGAAACTGGTAAAAATCATATATTTTATTTAACTATAACAGGCCAAACAACATGGGAATTATCAAATATTTTTTATTAGGTTTCACGTTATCTGCAAACAATACTAGCGATCAACTACAACAATGTCAAACTGGATTTTCAGCGGGGTATTTTGGCGTAAGAGATTTATAGATCTTTTCGTTTAGTCTTGGATATGTTTAAACATTTTAGCGTGTTTCCTTGTTTATCTATATAAGAGTTTTTAGATGTTTATCGCTTACAGGAAAGTTTGTTAATGGGATCACCTGGGTGTTACGATTCTTTTGGAAATGTCATTCGCCACGATTCAACCAACGTGCTGGTAATTTGGAGAAACTTGTCTTCTTAAATCCTGTGTAATTTTTATTATCCAATTAATTTATGTTTTTAGAATATGGAAATAGTTGGGTCAGGGGCTGAATCGGTCTTACAACAAAAAAATGGTATGATTCAAAACTAATACACATTTTCACGTTTAGGTACTTAAAACATTCAATCTAAAATTGGCATAGTTTCAAAACAAATAACCTTTTAAAGCTTATGCCAACATGCTAAATAACTGTACTATATATTTCGTAGAATCATCTAAAATGGATCAATACGTCATTCCTACGCTGCGCCAATTAAAGCAAGCATTCGTAGAAAAAGTTTCACTTGGAAACAGTTACTTTGGTACGTAGTTAAATTATCATGTTGTCCAAACAAGTTTAAAAAGTTTGGTTTAATTGAGAAGGAAACGCGTTAGGCCTATTGTTATTTAGCGGTCCTCAAACTTTAATTGTTTCGATCAAGTGTAGCCGACCGTAATTTCACATTTCAATACGATGGATGCACAATCACATGTTTGGCTTTTACCATATGGCATATTTGAGGTCCGAACCTACCGTTATTTAGGTCGAATGGTTTGATAGTGCAACTCTCAGACCACGTGTCGGATCCGATTTGTTTCGGTATTGACTTTTAGTTGTGCAGAAAAGGCCTACTCACACTGTTAGGTTGCAACAAATGCTTTCAAACGATTTAAGAAAATACGTTTTCCACTACCATTGTTCACCATGTCACTGAACTGTTATTAAGCCCGTTTATATGCACGTTTAAGCCGGATTCGAATCTGATTCGTTAATTCATTCTCTCTCGTTTTGGCGCTGGAATTAATTAAGTTCTCTCGTTTCCTAATCTGACAAAAGGAGTGGTTTTCAATCCGTTCTCCGCTTAATCTGTTCGTTTCGCTGACGGCCGGAATTGTTTGATGTTGAATGACCTGCTTTAACGCAGTAAACATCACGCCACTTTTGGGGCATTATGACGTAACACGAACGGCTAGTCGTAAACAAACCAAGTTTAGCGCATAAGGAAAGAACACATTACATACACTCGTTAGAATCAGATACTAATTTGTGACATAGGCGCTGGGCTAGAATCCACAACATATAACATTATTTGGGTTAGGATGTGGGTGTGGGTAGGTTTAAATAGTAATAGTTGGCCCACCCTCACCCAAATATTGTACTTTGCTTTAATAATTGTCTCAACGCTGTGGTAGGATTCTAGGCAAGCGCCAAATACAGTTTTCATTAATGTTTGGTACATCTTATCACCTTCTTTTGTCCACTTTGCCTTGTATATAGCGTTGGCCAGCACAAACAAGCTTAACTTTCCTGCACTTACATTCTGTGTGCCAGGTAAACTGAAGCACAATACAGACAGTCAAAAACGTACTTAATCGGCAAACCTAACTCAAGTAATTCTTGGGTTTTTTTCAATGTTAGGTTAATAAAAATGAACAAGTAGCAATAAATTGCTACCGCAAGGAGTAGCATAAGCCGAAAAATTGGTTGTGCGTTAGAGGTTTACTGGAATATTACGTAATAATGCATATCAGTGCAGTTTGTACACTCAAGCTGGCTTGAATTTCGCGCCATGTAATTACGACGCTGGAGCGGATTACTTTTCAAGCCGGCTTGAACCTTAATCTAATCTGCCTGAGAAAGGTGCATATAAACAGGCTTATTGATACGTCTCAATCTTTTATCAAACAAGCCTGCTCTACAATGTCCTGTCGAAGTTAACAATAAAACATGTGACCGAACTAAGGCAGCCGTACTAGGCCTAGTACTGGTAGTGATATACCGTGGATGAGCACTCAGTTTACATTTCAGAATTTTTTGTAACAGCCAGGGTGTCCGGATGCAAAAATTAAAAAAGGCCAAACTTTCGCAAAACAGGCCAAATGTGAGAGAAAAAAAGATCAATTTTTTTTTCGCATAGAACTTCCGGCTAGTGCGAGAACACAGTGCCATTTGGATGCAATATTTAATGCAAAACTCAAATACACGTAAAAACTCTTCAAAAAGCAACGTAATGATGCCCTGTAATATATTATTTTACTTTTTCAGTTAAGTTCTCCAGACATAAAAAGCATTTGAGGAGAATAAATAAGTCATATTTCTTAAAAAGGCTTATTTTACTCAATTTAATAGCAACTTTAAGCGTCTGAAACTATGAGTTCTAAGAGCTGAAAATGTTCGTACCAACCTTGTAGTGGCAGCTTTTCAGCGCAAAAATAAAATATTAATAAAATGGTAATATTTAAGTAAAATGATTAATATTTTTCGCTGTGTGTGTTTTGCTAAATTAACTATAATAGGCCAAAAAAGGCCAAAGACCAAGCAAACATCTGCGGCTATTCTTAAAAGGCCAAATTTCTAGTTTTTGGCTGTAAAAAGGCCAATCTGGCAAACCTGTTAAACTGTTGTTTGCGATACAATAAAAAGAAGGTCGTTTGGTGACGACGTTAGCAAGTTTTTTATGTCGTTTAAACAATAACATTTTCAAATAACGAACGAAACCGGCTTCAAAACTTCTACTATAATAGTCATCGTTGTTGTTTGATTTGGACGTTTCATTTACAAAACCATTGTTTTTGATGGAAACTTAATAACATGTGTTTGTGTCGCTAAATTGTTTGATTAAAAATGGTAGAGTGGTCCTTGTCAAGTAAGGGTGTATTGAAGCACTCCGAAAAGGTCAAAGTTCGAATCTACTCAAGTTTACCCATATAAACAAACTCTGTATAATATTTCTTAACAAAATAGTTTTTAAGGGACATACTTCAATTGCTAGTAATATGTCGTTTAGGCTACGCAATGACCGTTGGGAGATATTTCGGAAAAGACCGCGATGAACATATAGCATCAAGTGCGCCTCGCTTTAATGGAACTGGAGGAGTGCTGATGTTTTCCTATGGACATCAAGGTTCAATAATCAGAAATGAACTATTTCGTGGCAGACAGGTGGGGTGATTAAAAACACATCTTTTTTTGCATATAAATTTTTGTAAATATAGTCTCCAATATTACGACCTAAATAATTAATTTAGTTAAATTACCCAGACTGTTTTTAGAGATATATATTTGCTGAAAAGTGTGTTTATGTAAACGTGCTTTCGATCATGTTTGACTATCTGGTGTTATAACATTAAGAGATACGGGTTACAAAGGAATTTGTTAAGCTTATGCGTTGAGCCTGGAGATGTTCATTTTCACAATCAAAATACATTCGCAACGGTCAGGCGCGCAGAAAAATCTTGTATATTGGGAATTGCGTAGACATCTGGTTCTGTGACTGCGTTAAGTCTACGATAATCGCCACAAGGGCGCCATCCGCCAGCAATATACCAGAGAAAGGTTGGCCCCAAAGCGCAAATCACTATCAGTAGAGAGTTTGCTGGCAAATAACAAAAATACTAGTTTAGTATTACAGATTAGGTAAAAACATAATATTGAAAGTGGTTTATCGTGACTTTGATTAAATGACCCTAAACCAGTGGTTCTTAACCTTTTTTCAGCCGCGCCCCCCTTTGGTAATTTTCTCATGCCTTGCGCCCCCCTATGAAAATATTTCGACATTTTGCAATTAAATATCACTAATAAAACAGGAAAATAGTAAAGGGTGTTGTTGGTCGCCCAAAGCGCGAAAAATTTTTAGTTTTATTTGGTCGAATTGGCTAAACTGCAACCGAAGAGGCGTTTCGCATTGGGCACACAACAAATTGCGCGAGCTCGACACATTTATTTTATCGAGCTGATTTTGACAAACGTGTTGCGAGGGTATTGACTCCACAGTTGTAAGAGTTGTATGGTGTCGAGCGCAAAAAATGTCAAGCGCAAATATTAAACATGGTGTTATCGTGTTTCAAAAGATGTAACGACACACAATACAACGGCAATATTGCAAAAACAATATAGTTTCGCGCAAAAAAAGTTCGACTCCCCCTGCTGCTATAGCCTGTTATCATATATAAAATATGGATGAAAAATAGTCCGAAAGGGCGATAGCTTTTATCGTTTATCTATAAGTTAATTTAATAGGGCGGTGATACAGTGGATTTTCTGAAAGGGAATTAGAAGATTTGCGTTTTTTGCAGTTTTAATGTTAAAGTTGGCAAAAAACAGAGTTTGTATGTAGGAATTATGCCTAACCCAAACGAAACCATTAAAATCACTGCAAAAAGTTAAAATATTGAAGTCGAGCTCGCGCCCCCCTTAGAATTGCTTGGCGCCCCCGGTTAAGAACCGCTGCCCTAAACCATTGTCGAGGTCTCCGCATTAGAACACTAAGGAACTTATTCAACCGGTCCCTTCGTATTATTAAACGTTTTTTAACAACCCGGAAAAACCTTGGAAATGTTTGACCAGTGATTGACATAAACTTGCAAATGTGATTAGAAGGATTTCTTACACCGATAAGTTTTATATGGCGTATTGGCCGACTAAATTTTGGAACTGGTGTAAGGTGAGTTTACTTGTTAGCGCTGTAGGTTATTCTTTTATGAGATTTTATAAAGAGTTTCATTTACCACTATCCAATGATGACATCACTGATTCAACCAATCGGAATAATGTACAATACCATTGTATTAGGGCTGCGGAGTCGGTTACAAAAAACCCGACTCCGACTCCAGAGTCCGGCACTGACTGTACAACCTGTATTCCGCCAATTTAGGTAACTAAATACGGTGGATATTCAGCAATCCACTAATTGGGATGTCATATATTTCAGTTACTCACAATACAAAAGATCCACCATATCCTACACCGCATTTACACTTTGCAGTTGGCGGCCATGTCAGTTTCAAAATTTGGTACTGCGCATGTCCACTTCGGGCTCGGGTAGTTTACGTGGTCTTACTCGAGTCCCGAGTCTGACTCCAGCAAAACAAACCGACTTCGTCGAGCCCCGATCCGACTCCACAGCCCTGGTATTACGACCACCGACATAATAAACCCAAATATTAAAACCCAAGTTTAGAATTTTAGTTACCCATGTTTGGTTAGGGGCGGGTTATGGGTAGGTTAGCAATTTGGTTAGGGTTGAAAATATTAAGGGAGTTAGTGATAGTTCAGGAGTTAGTGATAGTTCAGGGGTTCAGGGGTCGGCAACCTACGGCCCGCGGGCCGGATCGCCAAAGTAATTCATCCGGCCCGCCGCCTCTTGGACAAACTGGACACGAGTCCATTTCTAACACTTTTTGACTATTTTAACTACATAAATGCAAAAAAAATTTCGCGCTTCCCGCGAATGTTCTTTCTACGTCCGTTTTTATTTACATTCTGATGCTGTTTTTGAACTAGATCAGCGCTTCTTTGCCGTTGCGCCATGGAAGGCTGCCAAGTGCGACGCAGACAATCGGAAAACGTATTCAAAAATATTGAACATAAATTTTTTAACTATTATTTTTGTGAAAATGTAATGAAAACTCGCAAGAAATTTAAAAGAAAAGTTATACCAAAAAAAAAATCGCGCTCGCTTCGCTCGCTAGGTGTGCCCGGATTAAAATGGTTAACAAACACTAAAATGGATTAACTGTTAAATTATCGCGTTTTTTCAAAATAGTTTTAGTACATTTTTGCATTAGTAGTTGGGATGACGACGTGTGGACTCGAATTTCAAACCAAACAAACGCTTTTTTCGCGCTTTGTGCCCACCCTGTACCTCCTAAATGTAATTGAGCACGTTTCAAAAGTGCAAAAAAATCCAGGGCCCGCCTAAATTACAGTTGTTTAAAATTGTATAACACGAAATCTCAGTTAACATATGTTGTGCGGCCCGCAGACACTTTTCTGAGTTTGGTTTTGGCCCGCGACTAGAAAAAGGTTGCCGACCCCTGGGTTAGATGAAAGGCTGTATAGGCTTTATTCTGGCCATATGGCTTATTCCGACGGGTTTAGGTCTTATTCCGATTTAGTTCTTATTACGACTATTAGGAATTAGTCCTATTTACGCCTTATTCCTAGCTGCCTATATTTCTGAAATTGATGTCCTCCTAATTTCGGTTTTGGGGCTGGAGTCCCTTTCCAGATATGCAACTATGAAGCTTTTGTAAGAAATACTTGCAAGCAATTAGGTGAAATACCGGTATACCCCAAACGCCTTTGCTTCGCTCGCCAAGTGCGCCGCCACGTTTGATTCAATGTCCGTGCTGACATGCAATGTAACATGTCAAAGGAGTATTTTCCCAAACGAAATGTATCGAATTGCTTGGGTCTCATCTCAAAAATGCTCATTCCCTTCATGCTCCAGAAGAAAGAAAGGACGTAACACAATTAGGGTTTAAGATAGTACAAAACTCCTTGTTCTTATGATTCAGCATGTATTCGAAGATCGGGATAGTCTAGAACAGGGGTTATTAACCTTTCCTGTATGTTTTACCCTTTTTACAAAGATGAATGTCAGATTTACCCCCCAGTATATAAAATAGTGCTCAACTTTAAAAAAACGAAAAAGTAACAAATTACATCAGGTATGATCAATGCGAAGTCTGTCCTTGCTTTTTGGAAACAATCTTGTTGTCAAAACATTCCAGTTTGGTCCTGTTTTTTTTTTTTCAGACTGGACAGTTTTAACTCAAAAAAGAACCTGTTCGGTTTTGCTTATCATAATTGGATGATCATTTTCTAGGTGTAGTTTAAAAGGAGTAGGTTTCATGGTACTGTTTGAAAATGTTTTCACGCACGAAACACACTGAGGAACTTAAAGACAATTTTCAATAAGATATGTAAATCCAAAATTCAAATCATTTTTCTTGTACTTTCTCTTATTTTGTAACATGCCATTTTTAAGATTACATTTTTTGTTACTTTTGCAGAATATATTAATCAGTCAATGAGTTATTTTACCACTGAAAGGCCTTAATCAAACTTGGCCAGTCAAGCCGTACCCAGTAACAAAAAGTAGGCAATCACATGCATAACCACCACTGAAATTTCAAATGGTGTACTAAACCTTACACAGTTATCGCTACTAATTAATAAAGCACTTAAAACCCGCTATCGCTAAACTATCTGGACCTGAACTGCACAAAACTTAAACTTAGTTAACACTGTTTGCTCGCAGACACGTTACCTAAATCTATGTCGTGACTGCCGAAAAAGCTGATGAATTCAAACAGCAAATGATAACGTTAGCGATACAACACGATAAAAAATCAATATGCTACTAGGCTAGCTTCGAATAAGCTGTTAAGCCTGGGAAACTAGGCTACCAATACCTACAGCGGGCACAATTTGTTCTGTCCCGTCAGCTGATGTGGATAGTTTGATTGGTAGCTAATTTACCTCAGGTTAAGAAAGGCTGGTCTAGAAATTGTATTTTCGCCCTAAACCAAAAGGTAACTCATCCAGCTAAAGCTATATACTTTTTATAAATAGTAATTGTACCGCAACATTCTACTCAACTACATCGTCTTCGTTTTATGTCAGCCTTTCTTAACCTGGGGTAAATTTCCTCGTTTTAGGGGGTAAATCAGCTATCAACCAATGTATATACATAGGTTGACGGGACTCATTTTCGTTGTGCATTATCTACTACTTAACCAGACATTGCACAACTCCTTACCTAAAAGCAAGGACAGCCGTCGCTTTGAATATAACTGTAATTTTAATAACATGTAATTTGTTACTTAAGTTTTTAATAAATGAGCACCATTTTATATTGGGGGTAAATCTGATATTCATCTTTTTAAAAGGGTAAAACGTACAAAACGGTTAATAACCTCTGTTCTATGTCGTTGAAATTTAGTGTAAAGCAGTAGTTATTTTTTATTATGGTGTGGCGGTAAAATGTTGGACCAGTTGAAATAGGGAAAGTTTTACATGAAAATAGCTAGCAATTCGACGAAGTGTGTTTAACCCCATTTTTTTTAATCTAATGTTTAACTTTTTTAAATGATTTTATTTTTTTAAATGATTTTGTATTCGATATTTGGTGTTCATTCTGTTTTATCCTGTCCCGATCAAAATTACACATGTCTAGTTAAATAACTGAAGTACAATAATTGTTCAAATTTTTTATCGATTTGCAAGGTTTTTGATAATAACACTGGGGAACAAAAATGTTGTTGCATTGACACTGACACTTGCCCTTACCTAATTTTGTGGTGCCAATTCAAATAGGCAGTTGCAAATTTTGCAATATAAACGCATTATGATCGGGTTTATTTGTAATAGCCATGTAGTCTATAAGCGATTTCATACTCAAATTCCGTATTATAGGCTGCATACGGCGACTAGTATATATAAGCTGCTCACAAACAGTCACAAAACAAGTTGATCAGTAATATCTCCCGTGAAAACTTGGAGTAGTGAAATATTTCGCGTGCTCGGGGCAATCTCGCGTGATTCTCCAGCATTAATCCGTCCCATCTCCCCAGGAAGCGATGCTCCAAGGTCCTGATGAAATCGCTTACCTTGTTTATCGCACCCCAATTATCAGCAAATTCATCGAGGTGACTATTGATGAAATGGAGCTTGATGCTCATGTTGCACCCAAGGTCGCGAAAAGCTAGCAGCATTTTACTAACCAGAACTTTGTAGCTATCTGCATTTTTGTTACCCACAAAGTTTTTTGTAACTGCCACAAAAGATAGCCATGCGACTTTCTCCTTGGTGCTCATCCTTTTGATGAAGTCCTTAACACGTACAAGGTCGAATCGGAGGTCCATTTAACACATCCGCCTTTATTTTGTCAAACGACATGGCAAAAAGTATGTACTGAACCCAGTGACTTTACGGAACTGTTCATCAATCCGAGTTATGTGAATGGGGGAAACACCATCATATAATATAGATTCGCATATTGCTCGAAACAGTTTATAGTTTAACTTAACCGAAATAGCACTTTCTAGAGTTTACAAGTCACAAGGCACAGCAAGCCGTGTATTCATAGTTTTTATTGGCTCAATGGATTTTGGTAAAACGGACGAAAACATAGTTTAAGGGGTAGAATTCCGGAGAAAATTTGTATTTACATAGTTAAAGTTGACAAAACATGTTTTTTAGGTTTGGCATTGCCTGGAGGCTATCAATAACTTTTTTCAATTTTCAAAATATAAACTTCGATATAGCTTTGCGTAGGCCGTCTGGTAATGTTTTAAAGAACGTTCTCGCCAAACCCCTGAAACAGTTTCGTCGAACCCCAGCGGTTTGTTTGAAACCTGATTAAGAACCACTTGTTGTAGACAAAACGACACAACTCACGGGCTACCAAGCCAATACTATAACGAGGTAAATCAGGGGTGGGCAATTAATGTCACATGAGCACCAGAAAATGTTTTGCCATGCCAAAAAGGTGATCTGAAATACACACAATATAAATGTGATTAATTTGAGAAAACCCATTAAATATATATGTTTTTTCAAACTGCAAAGAATAGAAATAGGTGAAGGTACCTCAAGGATAATTTATTCAATTAAATATTATAGAATCACGAAAAAAAAAATGTCGAGCCTTAATTTCGCTTAAACAGTTTTTTTGGAAAATGAACTGCAGCTCCATACAATTTCTTGACCATAGTTTGCTTAAGTCTGATTTTGAGACTAGAGGTCGCCATACTACATATTTTAACGAAAAATGGACAAAACTTGGGGGGTTCGCCCGTTTTTGTCAGGGTTTAACTCACCGTCCGAAGCGGCAAGGATTTCTAATATAATTGGGTCACGCGTCTCAAGCTAATGCGAAACCAAAATCAAACGCAAAACGCCGCTTTTCGTCTTTTATTTGGTCTCGACCGTAAACGCAATATACTTTTTTTATTTTGCCTTTCATTATTCATTCAGGTTGACTGATTAGCGTGTATTCCACAAATCAATTTATCTTTTCCCGTTTCGCACAAACACTTTGCAACCTTCTTATATATATTTTAAACGGAATTTCTTTAGCACATTAGCACACGTGTTCGGCCGAGCATCAATCTCAATTCTTTGCATTGCAACGGCACTGTTTTTTTTAGTTAGGTGAATATTATGGTGCGATTCTGACTTCGGAAGATGTCAACTCTGATGGCTTTGATGATTTATTCGTTGGTTCTCCCTTACACACTGCAAATAATCCAGATGAGGGACGGGTTTACGTCTATATGGGCGGGCGTACAATGGTAAGTAATTATTTAGTCACACACTAAAAAAAATCAATTACCTTATTTACAAACTAGTCCAGGTTTCCTGATGTTATCTTGGACGGCAGCCGACGTGCGTTTTCAAGGTTTGGATCACAGATTGCAAGCGTTGGTGATATGGACTTGGATGGTTTTCCAGGTTTGCCTCCGTTATATACAACCTATTTGTAAAGGTACATGAGTGTTTATGTTATACGCCAGGGGTGTGCAACCTGCGACCCGCAGAACGGAAGTATGTGGCTCGCGGCAGGATTTGTTTTAAGCCCGCGACACGATCACAGTTTTTTTTATTTCATATAAAAAAACTCAGCTTGTTATTGCTTCGATATACAGAGTGGGCCAAAAGTAGGCTTACAGTTATAAAAAGTGGGGTTTGAGTCTAAAAGTAAATATATTGTTTTGGGGTTCTTCTCATACACCTTGTTCTTTACAACACCCCCAAAAAAGAAACTCATTGGTGTCAGGTCAGGTAAGCGTGGTGGACATTCAATGCTACCTCTTCTTCCAAGCCAACGCTGTGGAATAACTCTAAGCCTACTTATGGCCCACCCTGTATGCCTGGCAACCCCCTTGGCTTTAGATTGGAATTGGCTTGACGTTACTATGTGAGCATTTTTCTAAACTATTTATACAGATTTTGGCTCTTCATGTTACGTGTTGTTTCATATCTAACAGACAAATTTGATTGCCAAAAGCATGAAACTTTAAACGAATACAATTTCTAACAGATAATTTAGTTTATGAGACATTAGACCAGTGATTCTCAACGGGGCTATCTTGGCTTCCTTAAGGAGGAATTTTTAATATTTGTGAAATATTTTTCAATAATGAAATGGAGAGGAAACGTTCATGAAAGTTTTTTTTGTTATGAAAGCAAAAAAAAAGTTTTTTTACCTGTAGTCAACATGCATTGTAAAGAGTCTGTTAGGTCCATAATAATCGTCTATTGCATTTTTACAGTAGCAGCCATTTTTCTAGTCTACAGAATATCGCTCTGCTACTTCTATGTCACAAAACCTTGCTAGGCATGCCCCAAGTTTATCAGAATATTTTATCGTTGCGTTTTCCAAAGTTGCTGTCTAATAGGCACTAAACAGCATTTTTGCCATATGCAAACAATTAATACCCAGTTACCCGCGTTATAGGTTTAAATTTCCTCAAATTTATAATTTTTGAACATCTGTAGTGTACTGTCAGAGGATAAAAACTTCCATTGAATTAAAAATTATTAGTTATTACTTAATTTCTTTTTTGAGGTTTTATTGTTTGAATGCCAGACATTTAGTTAAAAGCCTTAAATCCCTCTTGGCCTAAAGTTAATGCCCACTCTAGTAAAACTTCATAAACATTTACAAATGCGTTATTTTACTTTTCGAAACGTATGTTAAATCACTCAAAGGCTAAGTTTTTGAAATCATTTTGGAATAAACTCAACTTCAAGATGATAGGCGCGCTTAAACTAAGTTTATACACTAATGATTTTTAGCCCCAGGCCTACTACAAATGCAATTTTTTTTTTAATAGTTAATGAATAGTCTTCATTGAGTTTTCGCACTGTAGTTATCCTATTGGTTGTCGTAAAAGACAATTTAATTAGGTGCAAAATACTATAAAAGGGTATATATTTTTTATAAATACTATTTTATTGTTTTAATGTGGCCCGAAAAAAAAAATTTTTTTTTGGACACATGTTGTTTTTGTCCGAATTATTTTTTTTTTTTTTTTTTTTTTTTTTTTTCAGTCAATTTTTTATGGCTTACTTTTGACAAGGAAAAAAACATAGTTGGAACATGAAATTTTCACAACTGTTAAATACCCTCCCAAAGTTGTTTCTAATATAAAAGAAAATTGCCTAGGTTCTAAGGGGTGGTTTTTAGGGGGGTAAAACTGTCATTTTTTGTTAATTTTGGTTTTCGGCACTTTTCAGAGATGAAAAAATGTAAAAAAAATCTGATATATTTATGGATGATGGATACATGACATATACAATGCTAAGTAACAAAATTTTAAACATTAGCCCTGAACTGTTTATCCGGGGGGTCAAAATGCACAACACTTTAGGAAATTTCCATGATATATTTACACTAGAAGGAAATTACATAAAAATCTGAAAATTTCACAAATGTTAGAGAACCATTTAAAGCTGATGTTAAAATAAACATTTTACCTCTTGAAAATAGGGGAGTATTTTAGGTGGGCAAAATTAAAATTCAGCCATTTTTGTGTTTAGAGGTGTCTAAAAAACTAAAGAAAAATTGTTAAATAGTTTTCAATTATAAAGACAAATTATAGGTTGCTTCACAGCAAAATTTTGACCTTCAACTCAAAATAATTAACCCATGGGTGAAAATAATTAACCAAAAATATAGAATCTAAAGTGATTTTTTGATGGAAAAAAAATTGCAAAGAAAGTGGTGTACACTGCCTGGCAGATTTTTTATTTAAACTTGCGGCGGTAAAATATGTTGTTTTGTAAGAGCAATAAGTTAATTCACTAAGACGAGACACTTTGCACAATGGATGTTGCACGCGCTGGACAAAAAAAGCACAGCAGGGAGCCAGCCGCTTCGCGGCCAGAATAAGGCAAGCGATATGAACAAATTCTGTATTGAAGGTTTTCTGCCGCTAGATTAGAGTAGATAGCTGTAAAGAACTAAATCGAACACATCACACTATTGATTTTTGTCCCCAATTAGATGCGTATAGGGGTGCAAGAAAAAATTGTCAAATATTTTTCCATTATAAAGACAAGTTATAGGTTTGCTTCGCAGCCAAATTTATATTAAGACCACTGGCAATCAATCTTGTAAAAGTGCACCATGTCCAACCTATAACACGCAACTTCGGGCCACATCCGCTTTTGCCTGCTAAAGCACCGAAACTGGAAGCACAACATTGGGAGTATATGGACACTGACAAATAAGACCCGTTGAAAGAATATAGAATAACCAAGGAATAACACCCTGGTAAAGTATAGTGGAACTGCACCATACCCCCTGATATAATATAGTAGAACCGCGCTAGAACCCCCTAGCAAAATATACAAAAACCGCACACCCTGTCTAGTTTTTTAATGTAATTTTCTGAAAAAACCCAATGTGTTTTCTTCTACCAAAGTGAGGGGTAACCGGCAAGTTGCCCGGGGTTTCAAGGGACCTGAGATTTTTTAGGAAGACCGTTAAACCGCAAACAAATAAACAACATTGGTTTGCTCTCGGCTTTTAAGAGCTTATAGTGTGTTTTTGTATAAGTGCGTTGCCAAAAATTTCAATCCTCGCTTGTGTACCGCAAGTACAAAAGGTATTTGAAACACAGCTTTAAGGCTCTTTACCAGTGGTTCCCAAACTTCTTTGGCTCACGGCACACTAAAAAAATCTTAACTATTTCGCGGCACACTTTTAACAGAACAACAATATAGTAATTTTACATTCGCCCTTCACACACGACAAACATTATGTAAATTTCTCAAAAAAGTTGTCGTATGCTTACTGTAGGTGTGGCTTTCTGTCAGCATGGTACATCGAGGTTATACTTAAAAAAATGTGGAGGACTTGTGTGTCTTTAGCTGCTGGGGAGAAATTGACAGTGTTTGGGTTAATTAGGGAAGAATTAAAAAAAACGTTGAAAATCACCGCGCTAGACGAAATACCCGTCGTTGCCCAGGTTAAATGTCTTCTTTAATGTGAAATGATAAAAAATCTTGGACTATTGACGTTATGTAAAGTGATTACCGCTGCAATAACGCGATTATTTATGAAATCTACCGCAATATGCGTGTTTTAACAAAATGAAACTTATGTAAGTTTACTGAAGCCTTGCATTTAAGTCGATGATTTAAAAACTAATTATGGCAATTTTACATGCAGCTAAAAGGTAATATTACGTATGGCATAAATTATTGTAATTACTGCGTGGCCGTAAAAGTCTTTTTTTTTCGCTTTCGTAAAACTGCTATTCGTGTGTTGTGGCTGAAATGGATTGAATGAATACTCCGCCATAGCGCGATCCACTTGGCTAAGCAAGCACGTCACGTATACTACCAAGTAGCAAGGCTGTTCCTGGTAAAATTGCTTTGTAAGGCTAATAAGCTATGTTTGCCTGTAATAATTATTCATTTTTTACTATATGGAGAAGCGAGGCCACTCGATATGGCTTTCGATAAACCCATTTTCCTTATCTTATGATATGGGCCGAAAATTCATTTCCAGGACATATCTTGTTTTCTGATGAAATTTGTTTTTTGGTATGTTCAAGACCTATTTTTGTCAAGAGTTTGAGAAAAACTGTAAATTGTATAAACTTGATAATTCAAGACATGACGTGATATTACTGTAAACATATTCATTTAGAAAATTAGTTTATTAGAAGCAATTAATTCTGTTTTAGAAGCAATTAATTACAAAAATATATTTGAGAGAAAAATATTGTTTTTATTTATTTCAAACTTAAGAAAAAACTATTTTAAAGTAGGTTGTACATTTTGAAGGTTGGGACCAAAGGGGTCTAGGGGGTAGTTTTTTATTCTTAAAAAATTATATATATATATATATTGTACATGGTTACAGGCTTAGACAACTGTGCCTCGCGAGATATATGCGACCTTTCATGTTTATTGGCCACTATACACTGCACAGTACAACTTGCTTAGGTCGTCGCCAATTTGTTATGTGTGGCTGCTGGCAGTCAACCAAGTGTGTTTAAGGACGAAAATGGATTTAGCTATCCTACTGGTGTAAAAAAGAAAATTATATTTTGAAATATGACTGTGACAAAATTAGAAACGGCGCTGGTCTTATTGTGTCATAAATGGGTTGACTAAATACTTCCCCACAATAAAAGTAATACCTTTTTAGGATGTGACTTGTGTGGAAGCGGCATTTATATCGACTGGAGTAATTTTTAAACAGATACGCAATTATTTTGATTAAATGTTTTGAATTATTATTTGGAAAAGTTCATGGTTTTTGCATACCGGATCATTGCTCTGAATAATACTATTGTAACAGTAAACTGTTTATTAAAGAAATTGCTATTTCGGCCACGTTAGAGGATGAAACTGGAGTTGTATATTTGTATCATGGATATATTAATGGATTAGATACAAAAACAAGTCAGAAAATTGTTGCCAAAAAGTTATCACCTTTACCTGACTTTTTTTTGGATGGATTTGGAGTATCTTTATCTGGACATATAGACATTGATTTAAACGGATTTCCAGGTTAGTTGTTGTATTACTGCTTTCTAACGGATAAATATTCACATTTTTTTTATCAACAGACTTGATTATTGGTGCTCCAAAATCCGACGCGATCGTGGTTGTTCTTTCACGTCCTGTTGTTTACTCAAACATTTCCTTAAATTGTGATTCAATGAACAAACATCAAGTTTTTTTTTGTTACGTCTGTTTTTCGCAAAACGGAGTTATAATGATTAATAACTCAGGTAATATTATCCCTAACGTCATCAATTCTGTGTAACTTGGTAAAACATTTTGTAAGTGGTACCAGTAGGAAGACCAGGTACACCAAATCAAGATGTGATTACATGATATACCGAATCAGGAATTTAGCGTATTTTAGAGGTGGGAAACATAATCATAGTTGTAGTATTTTGTAAGGAGCTTATCAGGTAAGAATATCTTTTGTATGATTTGACTGCCTGTTCATTTCATGTGCGTTTGTTTACCGATAATGTTTGTAGTTATACCATTTGCGAATAATTTTGTTTTTATGAATTACCTGCATCCAGTGCCCCTTGTAAGGTGCGCAACTGCGCAATTACGCTGCTACACCAGATATTTGCTTTTGCGCACTCAGATTATTTTCAAATTAAAACTAAAATAACTTCATTTTTTTGCCACAAGAGTTTGAGCTTTTCGCATTGGCCCTTTTTCGTTGATGTTTGTAGCTAAAAGCAATTAAACAAATCAAATCCGCATTGACGATTGTGACGTAATAAATTACTCCGTATAATCGTTTTTCATCATCCATGCTGTGTATGTTTTTTTATCTCACTTGATTTCTGTGCAGATACAGATGTGGGGTCAATAATGGCCCTCACAAATTGACAAAATCATCTTGATAAATGCAAATGAACGAATAGTTCGTGATTCTTGATTGTGTGCTAAAGGCATCACGCATTCTAGTTTCTTAAATTAAACATTTTGTCAATTTAAACCAAAATCGGATATTTTTTCGAGCGACGGCTTTGTTGCCATGTCCTTGAATATATTTAACTCGATTGCAGTGGCACATACAAGTTTATTGAGAATATTTGTTTGGTGACGTCACGTTTCGTGACGTCATCTTAAAAATTTTCACGCCTCGCCCCAATATAAAAAACATTGATCTGCCGCGGACCCCTGCCAACGCAGCCTTAAAATATCCTTGCGCACTACAAAAAAATTTGCGCAGTAGAAAATTTTCTCAGAGGGAACATTGCCTATGCCATTTTCTGTAATTTAAATTATATTTTTTTAGTAATTCAATATACTATCAAAGTTGACCAACAATACAAAAGAGCAACATTTGTGCAAACCCAAACAAGGACCTTGACTGATTATGTCACTTTGTTAAGAAAACAATCTTGCAGAAAATATGGAATATCTCTCAAGGTATAGTGTTAAAACTACCAATCTATACTGGAAAATGTTGATAAACAGTAGAACAAGACATTTATAGTAAGAAGCAAGGTAAATCTAAAATCCGAATTTTTGCCACAACATAAACTAGACATACTAAAGTTGTGACAATGTCGCCATAACATCTATGTCCACTGTTTTATAGCGATTTGCGCAAATGTTAGGTTTGGTGTTGGGTAAATGGCATTTCGATCCCTTTTAAACTGCCAATGTTTTTAAAAGACTACTTAGTGTGCATTCTTTCATATTGTAGTTTTTCTATGTTAAACCAAATAAACACGATCTTTTTATTTGCTCCTATTATTTGACATAAGTCGCAACAATGTGAATAATATTTCTGAATAGCCAAAACTGGCCAAATATGTACAGCACATGCAATCGCACATGATACGACTCATTACAGACTAAACATGTCGCAGTACTTTTCTAGAAAATGTTTTTCTTATTGCTTTTAGACAGGTATACGTGATATGATGCACCCAATACACGTTACCTTATGGTTCAAACTTTCAAACGTTCATCAAAATGATTTCGGAAATCGAAAACAGCAAAGAACCCGCATGGAACGTTCCACAAACGGGAACAATACCGAAAGGGTTACTTATGTAAAGGATCCGATTTTACCGGTACTTTATATGTAAGTTGTTACAAAAAAAAATCCCCTACTGCTCCCCTTTTGCATAGATTTTTAACAGCATTCTATTTTAATGTGTCTCTTAGACATGATACTCTTTTTTGGGCGATAAAAATGTGGTAGGCGTTATACATCAAAGCAATTCCTAATTGTGGCATAGTGAACAATTTTGAAGTGCTATATATGCGGATTTACATTTATACATTATTAAATCAACATTTAGGAAATGAAAACCACAGATATCAAACAACTTTCGCAAAATTGAGAAAGATTTGATAAGAAATTGCAAAGCCAAATAGGTCGAGTAGATCGACAGCATCTTGGTAAAGACGTTTCGATACGAGCTTGTATTATCTTCAGTTGATGTGACTGAGAACCACATTAAGCATCACTTATAAGAGAAGGGACGCAATTTAGTTTCGAACGTTGGGCCTTTTTTAGCACCTTCAGGTGTTAACAGGTACAGCGGTGTTAATAAGGTGTCAACGTTCAGTTCGGGGCTGCAGTCTTGGATAGATAGCGACTCGAGTAGCCGCAATCTAAAAACGTCTGAAGCCCAACCGAGAACTTCGGGTTTGCCAAAATCAACCTTGTGATCGGAATTTTGCAGAAGATGTCTGCAAACCTTTGATTTCTCATCGACCCTATGTTATTTGACCCTCGCTAACAGGTTCCGTCAGGTTTGGCCAATGTAAGAAGCACCACATGAACAACTTAATTTGTACACGACACTAGATCGCTGTAAATGTTCTTGGCGATCCTTGATTGCAAAGCATTTCGTCATCTTAGTTGTGTCATGAATTAACCGAAACCCAACTTTGCCACCAGTAGAGCGGAGTACAAACCTATGTCTTCTGTTTCCGATCACAAGGTTGATTTTGGCAAACCCGAAGTTCTCGGTTGGGCTTCAGACGTTTTTAGATTGCGGCTACTCGAGTCGCTATCTATCCAAGACCCCGAACTGAACGTTGACACCTTATCAACACCGCTGTACCTGTTTAACACCTGAAGGTGCTAAATAATGGCCCAACGTTCGAAACTCAGACTGATAAAAATTGCGTCCCTTCTCTTATAATTGATGCTTAATGTGGCTCTCAGTCACATCATCTGAAGATGATACAAGCTCGTATCGAAACGTCTTAATCAAGATGCTGTCGATCTACTCGACCTATTTGGCTTTGCAATTTATTATCAAATCTTTCTCAATTTTGCGAAAGTTTTTGGATATCTGTGGTTTTCATTTGCTAAATGTTGATTTAATAATGTATAAATGTAAATCCGCATATATAGCACTTCAAAGTTGTTCACTATGCCACAATTAGGAATTGCTTTGATGTATAACGCCTACCACATTTTTATCGCCCAAAAAAGAGTATCATGCCTAACAGACACATTAAAATAGAATGCTGTTAAAAATCTAAGCAAAGGGGGAGCAGTAGTATGCTTAATATGCTTCTCAGTCACATCAACTGAAGATGATACAAGTTCGTATCGAAACGTCTTAATCAAGATGCTGTCGGATCTACTCGACCTATTTGGCTTTGCAATTTATTATCAAGCTACATTACAGATCCGTGCATAGTGTACCTGAGAAAGATTTTTGTTTTCAATTTTACATTTAAGCGCCTCTTTGCATTGTCTGTGCGATAAAAAAAATATTTAAGTGGACACGTGTTTCGATAAATTATGTCGAAGGGAGCGCGTCCCCAAAAAGCTACCCCTCTGAGTTAAATTTCGATTAAATATTAAAGCATTTTTTTGATAAAGGTTGGCTGGCCGCTTTTTTGATCGCCAGCATATTATCTAGGTCTTCAAATTTAGAGTAAAAAAAAAATAAATTTATGAGAAATGCTTTTGGTTTTACAGAATTTAACTGATCTGTTAATTACTATGTTCAACATTTAAGTAATATACTCCTTTATTTAAAAATTTTAAACTTAAATTTTTAATTTCACTATTGAGCGGAAAATAATTTTTAATTTCACTATTGAACGGAATTGGTTTACGATTTGCATTCTATAGCAATTACCCCGTACCTCGCCTTTTGTTGTAACTTTGGTTATCGTCCAAATGACTGTCAGTTACCGTGACTCTTTGCGTTTGCAGAGTGTACGAAAGTATCGTAATCCAGCAAACCTCGGGCGCCTTATAATGAGATACATTTGTTAAAATTATATACAAAAGCATTTAAAACATATTGTATTGCAGTAATGATCCAACTACCCATAACGCAATTGTTCCATTTCGAACTAATTGTCAAAGTGTGACAGTCTGTAAGTCAGATTTGTCCGTGGAAATTTTTCTCATAGATCAACATGGGTAAGTCAATTTTATAAATAAGTTTATAAATCCAACAGCGTAAATGTGGTTTGTTGAAAGTATATTCCAAAACGTTTAAACCTGACAAAAACACTTTAACATTATAATACTAAGTAGAACTTCTGATAAAAAAGTTATAATCTACATAGTAGGTCTTACAGAAAAGCAAATGCTTTCTATGGGTTTAAAATTGTTCTTTAAGGCACATGACAGACTATTAAACTACTTTGTTTGAGTTTTTGAAAGAGTGTCGATCAAAATTGTTAACGCTTTGTTTACATTTTATCATTGCCTATAGTAAAAAAATTGCAAATGGGGAAAACCTTCAAATATTCTGAACAACATTGTTTTTAAACTTTATACCTAAATAATAACATACCTATTTATTAATAGCAATAAAGTTCATGATATGCTTGTTGAGAGGAACAAAAACGTTCGATTAAAAGTTAAAATAAAAAACGAAGGACCAGACGATGCGCATGATGTTTCTATAAATCTACTCTACCCAAAACTTATTTCTTTTGCTTCAACTGGCGTTATAAAGGTGCGTGTTGCTTACTATAACAATTTTTTTGATAATCTTGGTTTCTATCGTGTAAGAAATGTGACTTTTTTGAGATCATAAACCTTTTATAATGTTGGTTTCTTTACAGGGACGTAAAACTCAATTAATAGAAGACTTGGACTCCGAGCCCAAAGTTCTTTCGACTGGAATTCTTAGGAAATTCGATCTTTTGCCACCAAATCTGGTATTGTATTGCTAAAGTACCTTCTCGTATTAAAATGATAATGTATTTATATATTATGTTTGTTTGGTTCTATTTATTTCACAGGTACAACATTGAAAGTACATAAAAATATCTAAAACGGGATATAGTAAAAAAATGTATTTTTTGATGCATAACGAGCACTTTCCGATATGTAAATTACCTTTTTGCATTTTTAAAACACTGTTAACTTGTAGAATTTTCACTGGTTTCAACAACAACTTTAGAGTGCCATTACCTAGGCGTTTTGGTTAAACAGACTATTCTGAAATGGGCTTTACATGCTAAAGTATGAGGTGATATTCGTGCGAAACTTTTCGCCAACTTAGTACATTTAAATGCATTTTATTGTGCTTTGCACTAGTTCTTGCGTTTTTTAAATATGAACATATTATAGAGTTTAACGGTCCTATTCAAATTACGCCATAAACTCTATATTTAACGATTAAATTTAACACTTTTTTACTATGTTTATGGATGGCGCTGTACTGAAGTTAGGTCCATCCTTGAAATAGCAGTTGTTATAATAAAATGCCTAAAACTACACGTTTTATCAAAAGTAAATTAATATTTAGTAGGGCCGCCGAGACATTGCTGAGTTTGAGTCAGGCCCGCGACTAGGAAAAGGTTACCTACCCCTGGTCTAGTAGATCCTCAAAAAAATATTTTAACACCTTTTCATTTAAGATTGGTTAAAGTAATTTTAATAAGTTTGCATTTATCGGAAAAAACTTTCCCGCCATATGTAAAGCAAAATTAGGAAGGCATATATGTGGGCAATCGAATTAAAAACGTACTAAAAGATCCACATTTTCAAAAATCGATGTCAAAATTAGGATTACCTGCTTGGCAAGCATTTAAGTGCATAGCTGAAAAAATGCTAAATCCCCATCGTTGAAAGAAGGAGTTAATAATAATCTACTTAAGGCTTACAGAGAGATAGGTTTCCGCGTGTTACTTACAATACATTTTCTGCATTTTTCAAAAAACCTTTGCAGTTATTGACAAATAGAAAAACTAAAGGCAGTTTAGGAATTAGTGCAAAAAATACATCTGAAATGATATACTAACAAGTCTGAACTTAACCAAAACAGTATGGCAGATGATTACGAGAACTACATAAGTTTTCAACGGCGATCTTCTCGTAAACCCATGGTATTCGCGCTAAGAATTACTGACCTGATGGTAAAATGTCAAATCCGATCCATAAGCGGTCAAAAACCTCTTGAAACAATATGTTTATTTATAAGTATTGATTATTATTTTTTAACACTGGAGTTATATGTTATTGTGAAGGTTTTTAAAAGTATACATTTTACAAAAAAAACATTTGTTTAAAAACTGCACTTTTGCTTGGCAACGTTAATTTATTGCATAATGGCAACGGTGTCCAACCTGCGGCCGTCGATAAATAATTGTGCGGCCGTTAACACGTATTTTAATAAGCATGTGTTGGCGGCCGTGACCGTGCTGGCATGCGTTAATGGTTGATATGCTAAATGTAGATTCTAATTTTTTACGACTTTAGGTAGTGCAATTAAATCAGTGACCTAAGCTCTTTCGCTACATTCTCAGTGAACAAATTCCTTATGTGCGCTCAAAAAACTTGATTTCATTGATTGATTGATGCACAAAGAAATCAGTGTATGACAGGGGTAGGCAACCTACGACCCGCGGACCGGATCGGCTTGCCAATGTAATTTATCCGGCCCGCGGCCTCTTTAGACAAACTATTAGACACGAGTCCATTACAAATACTTTTTAACTATTTTAACTCGGCAAGTGCGTAAAAATTTTCGCGCTTCGCGCGAATGATACTTCTACGCCCGGTTCGTTTACGTTTTGAGGCTGTCTTTTCAACTAGATCAGCGCTTCTTTACCGTTAAACAGTGAAAGACTAACAAGTGGTTTGCGGACAAACGGAAACCGTATTGAAAATTTTGGTCATATATTTTTTATTTGTTTTAAATTTTTGGCAATGTAATAAAAACTTGCACGAAATTTAAAACTAATGCCAGTATAGAAAAAAATGCTTTAATTTGGAACTTTGAGACAGGTGTTAAATTAGACGGGGTTTTTATGTTATAGGCCAGCCAGACATTCGTCTACCATTGGTGGTCAATATATTGGCTAAGAGCATTAGAGCAGGCCCCCTAAAAATATTATTTTTTGACAAATTTCAATGCAAACGCTATTTTTTCGCGCTTTGCGCGAACTTCTTCTATCTGTTCTTATTGTATTTTAGTCCCTTTGAAGTAAATCCGTTAATATAAAAGTGCTACTTACTTTTGCGCCGCATTAATAAAAAAATCCAATTGTTACATAAATACTTGTGTTTATAACAATATGCGATTATTTTATGTGCCTAAACCCATTTCGATTTAATTAAAAGTTTTGCCATATCTAAATGTAATAAACGCATTTTTTTCGCGCTTCGTGCGATTAATCTGCATTTAGGTTCCATATTTTACCACGATTTCGTTAGACAACAAAACGTCTTTTTAAGATTAATTATTTTTGAGTCATCCCTATAAAAATTTAACTTGCGGCCGTGAGGAAAATAAGACTGTCCATGCGGCCGTCAAGAGCTAAAAGGTTGGACACCCCTGCATAATGGTATGTTTCCTAGAAAGCATCATCACAAGTATTTATGTCGTGCAAAAGTATTACTAATCAGGAAAGTAGTTTAGACAACTATATTGAATTGAATTTTATGTTAAATGGCGTAAATAAACAAAATAAATATTCACAAATTTATTAAAGAGCAAAAATGGTGTTTTATACTAATCGTCTGCTTATAGATCTCCGGAATGTCATTGACTTCAATGGAAAATAGATTTGCTATTAAGTGAAACCTGACTTGAATATGAATTATATTAATATTTCAGAGTCATAAGGAAACATCTTTTGAACAAGTGTTTTTGTTCGATATATCTTCAACATCCTATGATTTGAGGAGAGCAACTTTTGTTGTTAATGTTACATCAATCAGTATCGACTCAAAGCCAATTAACAATTGGAAGCAATTGGAAGTGAACGTTACTTATATCGCCAAATTACTTTTAAAAGGGTGAGTTTTACCACTCATGAAAGCAGTGCTTCGCAATTTTTTTCCTCTGTGGCACACAAACAGAGTTTAAAAAAATAGTCACCCTTGCAAAATATACCTGAAACGACCATAGACACATGGACTAACAAGGAAGCCGTGAGCAAATAATTCCCTTGTCTTCTATTTTTACGACCCTCCTGAAAAGTTTTTTTACGACCCGGCCGCTTAAAATCCTGGGAATTGTATCCCATTATGAAGAGCAAAAGAGTTGGCATTGGGGCATTCTGAACGGCTTTCAGAAACTGATATCGTACAACTGCATTTTATTCTGTTTTTTTTATTTTCTTGTAAAACACCAGTCAATATTAGTTTATACAATGCGAGCCTATAGAGTAGACAATGCTATAGTAAGAACAACAATGCAAATCATTTTGCACTGCTATATTTCATGGGTTTCGGGCGTATGTATTAATGTAACCAAAAAAATAAATTTCGGGACAGCGTAACGTTTCATCCGAGGGTTCAAAGTAGGATTTTTTTTAATTGGCATAACGTTTTTACTTATGCCTTAACAATTCACTACGTGGCACAATACGTTTGGTAAAAAAAATCATTTCATGGTGCGTTTTTGTGTATTTCGCGGTAATCAGAAAACATTTAGCCAACATTTCAAAACAGCAAATGCGTTGGTCGTTCTTTGCACTTTATAAGAATACGTTCAGTTGGAAAGCGGCATTTTATTGACTAGCACATGTGGTATAAATACTGGCAACTTCTTCATGGCGATAAACAATATTCGTAAAATAGAGTTTTAAAGCCGTTAGCTCAAAAAGTTAAGACTTTGCAAATTAAAAACTTTTAAGCTCACTGTTTTGTTAAAACGGTGTACAATGCAATTTTTTATATAACCTATTAGCACTGTTTTGTGTTGCGTCTGAAATGAATTTATGTCATTATAAACATGAAAGACGCCAGCGCCCATAATTTTATTTTTAATTATAATATACACATTCAAACATATAGTGTCCTTTGCAACGATTACTGTTTTTCCCCTAGGTGTATATTATAATTAACCGTATCGCCCCCAAAAAAGTATGTATTTGTGTAAATATATAAGACATACTTAGATTAGGGATTTGTTATACCAAATTTGAAACAGACTGTGCGAAGTGTTTTAATTTGAACATCCCTACTATATACACATAGTAGGTGTTTAAAAATCTTTCCCGATGTTTTCTAATTTAATTTTCTTTTCTTTTTCAGGCGGTCAATTCCGTATACCTGTACACTTCCAATTAATGCTTCAACCGATTTTTCAAACATTGAGAGTATTGTCAACGTTGGGGTTAACATCATACACCGTTATGACGTAAGTTTGGTGAATTAGTATTTATAATAAACACATTTTTTTTTAATAATTTTTTTTAGTTGACCAATATCGGATCTGTAGACTTAAATCAATTGACTGTCAATATATCATGGCCGGCATATCTGAAGTTTAAAACCAACCTGTACAACCTTCTTTATGTCAAATCAATTAGTTGTAATGCCCCAAAGGTTTGTAAAGTGTGTAAACTTTTTATTCATTTTTAAAACCAAATTTTGTATTAGATTTATTGTTGGTGTGAATATAAAAAGCTTGACAGTTACGGTTTCTCTAGCAAGAACAATACAAAATTGTATAATGACAGTTTTTTCAAAAAACCTCCAAACGAAATATTTGATGCAAGCAAGGTTAGTTTTTTTTATATATTGTATTAACTGTTTTTTAGAACAATGATATTTTTACAAATAGAAATTTCAATTTTTAAACCTTGTACAATATGTGCAACTTCTATGTCATGTACACAATTTAACATTGGGAAACAGTGTCAGAATTGAAGTTACGGCTATTCCATATCCACCTACATTAATCAATTCTGTGGTGAGTAAGAGTGTGTCGGTATTGGTTTGACTGAATAAAAAAACGTTAAATAACTCCAATTTTACATTTGGATGAATGTGTAAAAATAAAAATAGATACACTTTTTCTAAATTAAGAATGAGATTACCCTTTAATCATTAAAAAGAAAAAAAAGTCTGGTTAAAGACATGATAATGATTGAGGAATTTCTATGCTCTCTCTGATGGCGAAAAAACAACTGACCCGACAGCGATGTTGATTGTGTACTGTCAATTCCAACTTCTATGATACTTAATACTATTGTATTCCTATTCCTAAACCTGCCAATTTTCAAAACATAAAAAAACGACAAATAAAAAAATTCTGTTATCCGAAGTCTAAACTCTATTGCAACAAAAGCTGTGAATTGTCAAACATTTTACATTGACATTTACAAAACATCAAAGACTTGTAAAAAGATAAAAAAAACAATTGAATTAACGTATATAGGTATTTCAAACTACAATTTTACCTATGTTAGGATAAAGATATGATCCTTTGTGGCACATTAAACTTAAACATGACATAAATGTTTTAATAATTTTTTTTTACTTGGCGGTAGCCTTATAAGTAGGGCGATTATTTTTTGACTTGTCAACTTGTCAAAAAAATCAAAATTTTGAAATTTTTACACGCTCGGTAAAAAATTGTCAAAATTATTTCAATTTATAATCGTTTACAAAATACAACATTGCAAATTGGTATGTTACAAAATTGCCACAATTATTTGGGTAAATTACACAGCTTCAGCAAACGTAGACAGGTAATTAAGAGACACTGATTGATAGGTGTGATTAAAATAAAATCGTGCGCGCTCGTATTTATAATGACACAAATTCATTTCAGACACAACAGATAAGATTGCTCTTTTGTTGTATGTGCAATGCGCTTTGCACTTTGACAAAACAGAGAGCTTAATTTTTTTTAACTTTGTAAACTAGGAAAAACATCGTCAAAAACTGAACAACACACTTCATAGTTATTAAATATCGATATATCTTCTGTATATAGTGTTAGGAAAATCGAAACATAATATAATAACTGCTTGTCAGGTAACTTACGCGCCCAACGTAATTACGCCACAGCCAAGTAGAAATAGTTTCTTGACCAAGGAGAAACAATTAAACGTTGTTAGCTTGTCCAAACGCGACGTAAGCGTGGGTAAAACAGTCACTCTACGTAAGCTTCTGTGCAGTTGGCCATTGACAATCTTTCAGGTTCATCATTGTCGGATTATAAGGCCTTAAGGGCGGGCTTACGAAGCCATGGTCTTTAAACACAACGAGACTGATTTGACTAAATAGCAAAATGTATAGACCCAAATCAGTCGGTATCCTTTAAAGTCGACGTTAGAAACAATATACTCTCCGAAATATAAGCTAAAGCTGCATGAATGTAGACTTTTTATGGTACCAGCCGTAAAACATTGCATCATACCAGTGGTTTGTAAATATCGTGAACATTTAGTACGCTATCATTTTTGTTTAGATACCTATTAAAGTTCAATCAAAAGGTACAATTGAATTAATTTCACCCGGTTCTATACAAATTCAACAATATGGAAATAACCAGGTTAGTTTTTTAAATATGTGCTCGTTTGCTTAATACTAATTTCGTTTACTTTTAAACAGGCAGAAACAGAAATCTTTGGCAATTTAAACATATTGCAAACAATAATTAACAACCAGAAAACTTCCACGTTTTTTGAACTGCCATTTTGGGTTTATATTATTAGCATTGGTGGTGGAGTTTTGCTTCTTCTCATTATACTATTACTGTTACGACACGTAAGTTCTTGCGTTTTTTCGGTGAAAATATTCATGAGAGAAAATTAATTGTCAGAAATATAAAAGTATATGAGGTGCTGCCGAATCTTGAATGGCATGTCTATTTGCCTGTCTAATCATTTTTGAAATCAAAAAAATTTCAATTAACTAATCATTTTTGAAACTATGAAAATACATTTTTAATGTAATAACATAGTGAATCATTACTTTATTAAAATTTAGAAAAGCTATTCTATATTCCCCACATTCACTGCTCCTTAACCTTTTGTTAGAAGTTATCAAAGTATATAGCTTAAAACAAAAAATACACAATCATATTGACACTTATTTAAGGTTTTATTGTTAAAGCGCAAAATAAGTAGAACTATAATGTCAATTTCGCTTCCCTTGTCTTTCAATTTACTGTTTTATCCTATTAAAACTTCCGGATAAGGTACGGGAAGTTGTCTGCGGTACCCCGCTTGTGGATCAGTAGACAATAACGTTTAAGCGCTTTACCGATAAACGTACCAACCTGAATCTTGTGGGCGAATCTTGTATTGTAAAATCATATCAAGGAGGGTATTAAAAAAATTGGTATTTGTTTACTGGCCCTTCGCCCAATTGCCGCTGTGTTCAATCCCTCCTAGATCTATCGCTTATTTCTAAGAGACACTGACAAAATGAATCGCAAAAAGTGAATAAAATACCCTTTCATCGTTTCACATATTTTCTCGTATTGCTTAATATCCATTTTCCATTCACACAATGGGTGTGTATTGCAGATTGGATTCTTTAAAAGTAGATATGCCGATAAGAAGAGAGCAGCACAAGAAGAATCGGAATGGGGTGAAGCCGCAATGCCGTTGAAAACATAAGCCTCACATTTGTTTGAACTTTTTCGTTGTTTGTTGTAAGATAAAACGTATTTTATTGGAATAATTTTGAATTTCAATAACACTACTAGTACTGTGATCTATATTTTTTACGTGGTAATTGGATGTACATTGTAATTTGTGTTGTTAATGTTTATTGTTTATACACACAACATTAGGACGTGACATTTGAATTTATAAGCAGGATTGTGATAAAAATGTCTGATTTTTAACGGATTAGAATCGGAACTCGGGGCCTATTTAATAGAAAACTAAAAAGGAGTTTAGGCATGATTTGCGATCCACACACCGACCCGTGCTTTGCCCTAAAAAGTTAATTTTACCGCAATTGCAATTAAACAGTTGAAGCCAACTAATGTAGGGTTGCCATATTTTGAAACACGATATCCTTGACAAATTTACCGCGGTTGCATTGGCCAACTCCAAATCGGGGAAAACTTAGAAATGATGTCTTCATCGGAAAATATATGACATTTTAAATCTGCCCTAGCTTTGTAAAAACTTGAGATATGTGCCTGGGTTTTAAACTAAACGCTTCCTATTAAAATTCTACCAATTCTGAAGCATAGATATTTTACTTGTATCGTGGATTTACATTTTCTCTAGGAAGTAAATTTAAGATATTAACAAACTCGAATCTTTAAAGGAAATCTTGTTTATCATAGCAATTCGGCTAATAAACAGCAGCTTGGCCAGATAAAAATTTTGAGTGTAGCCAAATAATTAGACTTCAAACAACTCAAAACTAGTGTGTTTCCATGCTACATTTAGCGGTAGGCAAATTATATTTACCTGTGGCCCGCGGGCCTGGGCTTGGACCACCCTGATCTAGTTTATGTTGAAACAAAAAGGTGATTTAAATAGGACTGTTTGTTCTGTTTTTATTTAAAACAAAGACATATTAAGCTCGAAAAAAGTACATTGGCTAAGAGTAGGCCTACAAAACTTTAATTACACAATCCGTGATACTAACATGACTAATGGAACAAAAAGAGATGCAGTCAAACGGACTAACAGCCACCAATAGACAAGTAGGTAGGATTCGCGCGAAGCTCTGAAAAAAAAGTGCTACTGTACTCGACTGTAAAAAAATCAGGTAGGCCTACCGTACGGTTTGGAAAAAGGCCCTTGGCCGCGAGCAGTATTATTCACATAATGCTAGAATGTTAGCTTTGATTTATATCTGCGGGCAAAACTCCCTCATTAAAAAAACATATGGCTGCACCATCCATAACAGCAATGTTCCCAACCGCTGTGTTAGTGCAAGCAACTTCATATTGAAGGGAATCTACAGAAGCATATCATCATTCAATGAAAGATGCACACACATGTGTGTTAAACAACTGTGATGGTGTCCTTCTTAGGCTGCTTTTCGACCAACGATTACGGCTTACGTATCATTAGCCATCGCAGACAAATTGTATCTGTCGATCAATTATGCAAGCAACGCAGGCTAAAAACAACTAGCCTGATGTAAGGTTTGAACTCACGACCTCCGGCAATACCGGGAACGTCGCCCCACTGAGGAGCAAGTCTAGAACTCTAGTGGACATTTTATTATTTATTGCTATTATCGAAACTAAGTTTTAAACCCAAATTTAAGACGTGACCCAATGACCATAGGAAGTTGACTGTTACATCGTATTTGCCAGTAATTACCGATTTCTATGAGACATTGGTGCTGTACCGTTGTGAACTAACTTTTTGATACATGCGGTCTTTCATTTTCGCCTGACTGTCGTGGCGCAAGTTTGTATTGCTGTTTTTGGTGTAACAGGACGAATTTGTCACTCGGAAGGTTATTCTTGTGCGTTTTCTTGTGTACTTTAAAAGAGTGTAAATTTGCTCTTTGACGACTGCATTTGCCTTAACTCTTAGTAAGTTTATGTTTATGCGTGTGACGTCATAATGAAGCATTGTTGGCGCTGGTCTAGAATCCTACCACAACGAAACACCATTCGGGTTATGGTACAGGTTAGCGTTTGGGTTAAGGTGGGTCAAGTAATATTATTAAATTGGGAATATAATAATACTTGACCCACCCACACCCAAACGCTAACCCGCATCCTAACTCAAATTTTGTGCGTTGATTTTAGAACTGTGGTAGGATTCTAGACCAGCGCCGCATTGTTTGTTAAATTGCTTGTTTTATTTAGGCGTTTGAAATGTTATGTACTGATGCTGTTTGCTTCACATTCTCCCGGTTCCCCAAATAGTTGGTGAGCATAATATTTGAAATTGTTCCACGAGTTAATTGTTTTTTGACACATTGCCTTTGTATAGAAACCGTCTCCTTCCTGTATTGTGCCAACTTCTTTGATTCTTCCTTCAGTTCAACAACAAGTTTCAAATTCAAACTGTGTGTGGTTGTTTAAGAGGCTGAAATAGGAGACGCGATTCGCTACAAAATTTAACCTCATATAGCGTTCTGCGCATAAACCGGGGCGCATATAACGAACGTTATATTGACCGTGTCTAAAACAACGGAGATGTTACCGGTTAGCACGCCTCTGTCAAATGATTCTATGGTCAGGCGATGTGTACAAAAGAATTACCGGTACATAGGCCAAACGAACTAACTGAATTTAATAGGAACTTCTTCTTTCTTTTGGACGTTTTTTACTCTCCAGTTTTATATGTCTGTGCAGTTTTCAACCAGTCAGCGTTTTGTTTCACAGTCCAGAATGATCAGACCGTTCATCCCGTTGGGAGGTCGATAGATAGGGCATTCCAAAATAATGTGGTTAGCGGTCTGTTCCTTCGCGCCAGCACACTCGCACGCCGCAAAAGAATCAAGGCCCCATTTGTGCATGGATGACTTGAAGCGGCCGACCCCAGATCGCAGTCTATTCAGGCGAACCCATGCTAGCCGCTTAAGTCCAAAGCCGAGCGAGTTTGCAGTAGGACGGGGGATGTATGAATGGAGAGGGTTGGTTCTGCTTTCCCACTCCTCTTCCCACTTGGTGGCCATCCACTCGGCCACACTTTTGTCCCCACTGTCTTGCAGCAGTTTAAGAGTGGCCGGTACAAATGGATGCCTTTGACCTCAGTCTAGGCCGGTTAACCGGCCCTAGTAGTTGTGGGTGTAGCAGGTGGCGTTCGTCTAGAGCGCGGCGACCGATCGACAAAGTGGCTGCTTTTAGACGTAGGTCTCCGGGTTGAATGCCTGCTAGCAGCGGTAGTTGTTCTACTGGGGTGGGGCGCGCAGGCTTCCAGAGATGATGCGCATGGCGTCATTGAGGCACTTGTCGATAAGGTGTGTATTGGCGCTTCTGCCCCCCACAGGAGCGCAATATTCGGCGGGGGCGTATATACGAGGGCTAGGGATGAGATGCGCAGGACGTCTGCGCTAGCTCCCCATCCAGTGCCCGCCAGCTTTCTGATAAGCGCAACTCGCGATGTTAGCTTTCTTCGCGTTGTCTCTAAGTGTTGGCGGTACGTTAGTGATCTGTCCAGCTGTACGCCGAGGTATTTAGGAACGGTGTGACAGTCCAGTGTTCTTCCGTTAATGTGGACACTCAGCTGGCGATGGGCCTCCGAGTTGTTGAGGTGAAAGGCAGCCGACACAGTTTTTTTTCCCCTCGCTAAGCTTAAGTCTCCAAGTTTGGAGGTAGTCGGACAGAAGCGACAGGTCTCGGCTGAGGGTCCTCTCCAGGCGCTGCCATTCTACGTCAGCATGTAGAATAGCTAGATTGTCCGCGTATGCGTATTTCTTAAAGACTGTGGCAGGTAGGTCGTGGATATAAACATTAAAAAGGAGTGGAGCCAGGACTGATCCTTGGGGAACGCCGTTTTTAAGGCGTCGTAGCCTGCTCCGTTGTCCAGAGTTGGTATTAAGGACGAAGCTACGGTTGTGTACAAGTTCCAAGATCATGTGAACCATGTGCTTGTCCGGAAGCATGCGCAGCAGTTTGCAGACGAGGCCGCGGTGTCACACCGTATCGTATGACGCCGTGAGGTCAACGAATACGGCACCAGCCTTTGTTTTGGCCTCAAAACAATCTTAGATGTCTTGCGTGAGTTTAGTGACTTGATCCACAGTAGATCGTCCACGTCTGAAGCCAGCCTGTTCGCACGGAAGTTGTGGATCGATAACTGTCTCGACGTAGAATGGATAAGGCGCTCGAGGATCTTAAAAGGGACGCAGAGAAGAGAGATGGGGCGATAGCTCTTTGGACCGTCTGTGGGCTTGTTAGGCTTTGGGGTCGCAATTACTGTTGCCTTTCTCCAGGTTTTTGGAATTCTGAGGTGTCGCAGACATAAATTAAAAACGGCGCGTAGTCAGTCCTTCAGTAAACTTCCGGCATTTAGTATAAACTCTGGACAGATATGGTCAGGGTCCGGGGCTTTTCCTGGCTTGAGGCGTTTGAGGGCCGCATACAGTTCAGCAGAAGTGAAGTCGCCTGAGAGGTTAGAATCTACACTACTGGTTTTCCATAAGCCGACACTTCCTTGGCCACAAGTCTTGAGGATTTGCGGTACGTTTGTTGAAAGGTTCCATTTCTCACAAGTTGTGATGCGATTGCGTTTGCTAAAATGGGGCATTTCTGTGGGGAGAGTGTCGACCGGCCAGCAAGTTTGTTTATCGTTCTCCATGCCTTACGACTGGAGTGTGTATGGTCAATGGACTCCACTGCCTCGGCCCATCGGGTACGTCGGTTTTTATCAAGGCAAGTAAGTTGCCGCTTGATCCGTCTCTGGGCCTAGAGTGGCGCCTAGAAAGGCGCTGTACAGACGACGACACTATTTGTCCCAGCATGGCGTATAGGCCTTACAAAAGCCACGGGGAACAGTTTGTTTGGCCGCACTTATTAAGAGGTTGCACATGCCTTGGTATGTCTGATTTATGTTGGACATGTCTGGGGATGGAAGGTCCTTCGCTTCTTCATTGGTAATGCGGTAATATCGTTTCCAGTCGGCTTTACGAAAGTTCCATCTTATCACAGGCTTGCACGTTATTGTTTCCACAAGGTTTGTTGAAGTTATCAGAGATGGTCGATGTTGTGAACGTGGAAACTTTTCAAGCACGCGTCGTTCCGGCAGTGGAAAGTTACCGGCGGTCGCTGCAAATGCCAAGTCTGGATTTGTGCCAATGTTCCAGCGAGCAGAGTGGAAGCTGCAGTTATCTTTAGGGTTGTGCAGCAAAGACAGGCCACTGTGGGAGGCCCAGTTGACTAAGCATTCCCCATCTCTGCTGCTAGTGCGATAACCCCAGTCTGTGTGCTGACAGTTGAAGTCACCAGTGTAGATTGATGCGCGGGCGGAGGCTTGTAAACATTGGCGATGTTAGTGTCATAGACAGACGTATTTATCCATTCTACCTCTGAGTTGAAAGAAGATTGCCCCCCTGGTGACCAGCTTAGTTCCTTTCGAACTAACGAGGCTAGGCCATGTTTTTTGCTGGGAATTAACCCAGCTAGCACGTAGTTGGAAAGCGCTAGTTTGTTTGTTGTTAACCAATGGGTTTCCTGGAGTAGGATGATCGATGCTTTGTTGTAATGAGCAAGCTGTTCGATGTATAGGAATAGGAATTGAACTGGACAATAACCCACCCAACTAAAATAATGTAACGGGCAGAAGTTATTATGCTGGACTGTTAGTAGGGCCTACTGTACCATGAACCTTAAGCTATTCCTGTAAGTTGATTGCCGTTCTGCTGTTATGCAATAAACACAGATACGTTTAATATGTTGCTGTGGCTAAGTTGTTAGAACACGCATGACAACCTTTACAACTGGAGATGAATCAATGTTGGCGTAATCAAGTTTGGCTTCCTCTAAACCAGGGATGTCCAACCTTTTAACAGAATGGGCCGCAAATTGCCACTTTAAAAATTTCGATGTGCCGCAAAACTCATTAAATTAAAGAGGGTGGCGTCATTTCGTGACGTCATAAAAGAACTTGACTGATAAACATCCGCTCTTCGAGAGTAAACTCGTTCGCAAATATGTGAAATGTTAGCCTTATCGCGCGAAGCGCGACAAATTTAGGTTACGTGTAGTATCATGCCATGGTACGACACCTTTGGGCTGATTTATCCTTAAAACAGTCCGCAAAAGCACACATTTAGAAAAACACACACCTTGCTTAACAAGGATGGCTGCACAAGCATTCGATGGCTGTTAAAACGCGGCATTAGACTCAATTATAGTCTTAGAAAATATATGAGATTAGGCCTTCATTTAATACTGCTCGTTCAACGCGTTTTGATAATAGTCGAAACAATTATTTTAAATCACGCAAGGATCAGGCGGGGGTTGGACATCCCTGCTCTAAACCAACAGTTCTCAAACTGGGGTCCGTACAGCAGTTTCAGGGGGTCTGTGTAGAGGGCATGATTTATTACCGAAAAGAGCTTTGGTGTTTACCGTATGTTTTATAAAGTTTCTGCTTATGTGACAGTATTATTGCCTATGCCAAGCAACGCTAACTCACACCAAAGCGTTAAGTGCTAAATGGCCTGTTTCGCCATTATCATTGCGGTCAGAATTTGATTGTCTGTAGCTACTTAAGACCGCTGTCCGCTTGTAAACTAACTTCTTCTTACCTATCGACTAGTGCTGTTTACAGCGTTCACTGTTTGGCCGCTCTACAGTTTGATACTGGTTGTTTGTTTATCAACTAATACAATTCTAATCACCAGAACGTCTTGTGGCGGCTCGCGATACGCACCTTCAAGTTGGAGTCAGAACAAAAGTGTCAATTAGAACACTCTTTATAATATATTGCAAAGCCAAAAAGGTCGAGTAGATCGACATCATCTTGATTAAGACGTTTCGATACGAGCTTGTATCTGTAGTTGTAGCTGATAATGAGTACTCATTTAATTGCCTTTTGTACCTCGATGTATCAATCTACGACTACAAGATAGATACTGCATTCAAATTGAAATGTTCATCTTCTGCTTCTAACATACGAGCACTCCAATTGGTTCCTTGAGTAACAGACAAGACTTTATTCGATACTGATATTCATAATAACGAAATCTGCTTCAGTCACAAAAGCACTCGAGTTTGATGTCTGGGTAAAAGCCGTAAAAGCCATTTTATATTGATTGAACACGCTATTTATAGACGAGAATCAGTTAACAAAATTTCTGCGAACAAAGAAGGATTTACGTCATTATTTCTTACAATATCTAATAAAAGGTCACGTGACAAGGGCGGATCCCTCAAAACCTTCTTTGTACTTATTTCTGACACGAAACATACAATTTTTACGTCAAAACGCGATTGCGAAACAGCCTCTGACTTCAGTTAAATGACAACAGTTTGAATACCACACGACCGGGGAAACTGATTTATGTTTACACCGCGGCGTGGATCGGCGTTTTTAAAACATATGCTAAAACGGATGTAAATGCCTTGACGCATAAAAATTGGTGTCAAAAAAATTGAATCTTGCACATTCGCTGCAAGGATATCGCAAACATTGAGAACGTGGTTGCAAGAAATCTAGGTAACGGAATTTTACCAAAAACTTTCCGTTACACAGCGATTAAAACAAAAATTCTCTGTAGCAAAACAACAATTAACGAAGTGGTTGCTATATATCATCTTCAGTTAATGTGACTGAGAAGCAATTCAAACGTCAGTTATAAGAGATGGGACACAATTGTTATCAGTGTAAGTTCCGAAAGGAAGAGCATAATTTAGCCCCTTCAGGTGTTGAACAGGTGCAGCGGTGTTGATAAGGTGTCGACGTTTAGTTCGGGCTCTTAATCACGATGATGTCGATCTACTCGACCTTTTTGGCTTTGCAATTTATTATTGAGCTACATTACCGATCCGTGCATAGTGTACCCAAGAACACTCTTTTGTTGAATAAACTAATATAAGCTCAACAAACTAATCTTGTGCCCCACAAATTGGCGACCCGACGTGTCTACGAACACCAGTAACTATAGCAATTTTTCGCTACCATTAAGCGTTAAATTAAGGGTTGAACCGCGTTTATCTGGGTTACCCTAAGGCGGAAAGAAGAGTTCATCTGTTTTGCGATTTAGCCGTTTGGTTATTTTCGCAGTAACTTGAACGAGTTGTTTCTTGGCGATATTCTTAAACCTGTTCCACAAAAGGTTAAGAAATTGTCAGAAAAGGACAAAACCTTTGGTTGGAAAAACGAAGCCTTGGACCATAACAAACTTTTTTCTTTTGAACTTGCGGTCATGTTTGGGACCTGCAAGGAGTCAGCATTTGGAGGAACTGATCTCGTCGAAAGATACGTCACGAGACGCTCCATAGCATCATCAAAGCATTTGCTTGAAATACGGAACGCTATTGATGAAGTACGGTACAAGCTGAAACAAAGCGCCGCCGATAGAGGACAAATCACCACTCGGAATCATGAGAAAACGCAATTGTCGTTGTACATGGTTTCCAGAATAACTGATTTTGCCTAGTTTACCAGGTGAAAATATGGTACTTTTAAAAATATTAAAAAATATATAAGTTAAAATGCCGACCGAAACATCTGTAAATTTTTTTTGTGAACGAATTTTTATCAAAACATTTAAATGTATCGAATCTCGCAAATCATGCATATATCTAAAATGTCTAAGTTGAAACGCCGATTGCAAGATCTGTTGATAAATTTTAAAAGTGCTTAATTTTTGTGCTTGGAGCTCAATAGTTTGAAATCAACGCGCTAAGCTTGTGAATCACGATTTAATATTGTTGTGCACAAAATAATTTTGTGTTAAAATTCCAAATTCTTTTAAACATTTGGTACGTTTTTGGGTTTTAGTTAGGGAAGTCTGAAGTACGCACAACGCGTTTATAGTTAGGTAGATTACAAAACACGAGACGTAAAATTCCTCGTAAAAAGCATGATGATTTATCCACGCGCGAAACATATGCTTCAATTCGTGCAAGTCCAAACACGAATTTAGGGATAAGCCCATTTCCTGCCTTTGTTGAAAGCAATAGAGAATAAGTAGCAATTTAAAAACGTATTTTCTTGTGATGCGTCGTTTGTTTTAAAAAACTTACATTAAACGAATTGTACAAACTAAAAAAATTGCAAAATTATAAAGGTGATGTTGCTCAATATTAAACATAAATAGAATGTATTCCCGAACAATTAACTGCCTCCTCCTTTCTTTTATGTTTCCACAATTTTACGTTTTTCACCATATATGACGGAAGGACGTGAACAAGACAAAGGGACAACAGCACACCTGTCGTCCGTTGGCTTATCGACAGACGAATACCATCTTGCTGTTAAACGTGTTGCTAAAAAGCCACAACTCGTGTGACTCATTGCCTTGTTTATGTTCATTTCGCTCTAATCGTATAAAGCACAAATCTTAATGGGTTGGAAAGATATATGTAGAGGGAATGATTTATTACCGACTAAGAGGTTTGGTGTTTCCACCGTATGTTTTATGATGTTTCTGCTTACGTTACAGTATTATTGCCTATGTCAAGAAACGCTAACTCACACCAAAGTGTTAAATGCCAACTGTCCTGTTCCGCCATTATCATTGCGGTCAGCATTCGATTGTCTGCAGCTACTTAAGGCCGCTATCCGCTTGTAAACTAACTTCTTCTTACCTATCGACTTGTGCTGTTTACAGCGTTGGTTGTTTGGCCGCTCTATAGTTTGAAACTGGTTGTTCGTTTATCAACTAATACAATTCTAATCACCACAACGTCTTGTGGCGGCTCGCGAGTTAGATACGCACCTTCAAGTTGGAGTCAGAACGAAAGTGTCAATCAGATCACTCTTTGGTTGAATAAACTATTATAAGTTTCAACAACTAAACTCGTGCCCCACATCCGCAAGGAGAAGTAGTCTTTTAAGTTTTTAAACATTAGGCTTTAGCAAATTTTTTTAAACATTATTGTCGCAACTAATAAACTTAACGGAGTTGCGGTTGTTTTATAATTTGTCGGAGGGTATTTTTCAGGGCACTATTTTTAAGGGTGGTTTGTCTAAGTCAGGGGTCGGCAACCTTTTCCTTGTCGCGGGCCAAATTAAACCCAGGAAATTCTCGGCGGGCCGTAATAAATTTCCACTAACAATTTTAAAATAAAAACGCGTGGCTTGAAATTTCAAGCATTTTGTTACTCTTCATCGGGTGCGTACCTAAATGTTTCATGGTATTTAAATTGGGCCAAATTGTACTCAAATAATTGGCGATGCACGAAGCGCAAAAATAATGCTTGTATTTGGTTAAAAGTAGAAAATATTTTCATTTACAAGGATACGTGACACATTGGGCACACATAAAATAAAACCTATTTCTTTTACATTTGTTGATGTTTATCATAAAAGACGGGATACATAGAAAAATGAGTCGGGTAAATACTTTCTACAATTAAAGTAGGATGCTGCTTTCGTGAAAGCAGCAACAATATTAGGCCGTACATGTTGGCAAAGGCACTGTGTCCATAACAAATTCGTATTCCCCGGACAAAATAATTCTCAAGCATGGGTTAAACAAAACGTAAGATTCCATCAAGCTGGCCTCTTAAAACTATTACATATTATGTTGTACTTTGCGTCATTTGCTTGAGCCGCGTTTTATTGCCGACGATTTAAAAAGGTAACATGTTACGGATAGCGTAATATCCTGGCTTGAGTGCTAAATATAGTGTGTAAAGTGGTACCGGTAAACATTTTAATTTTTCTAAATAAAACATTTTTCTCTAATCGTTAATTGTTATAGCCTACAGCATATAGGTTGGTCGTCCCTTGACTATTTTTTTGCTTATTGTGCCTGAAATGGGTTAACTAAATGCTTCCCCACAAATGGAGTCACATTTTAACCTGTGTGGAAGCAGCATTTAATCGGATGGCGCGTTATAAATTAACGCATTTATCTGCGTGACTGTGAAACATCTAATTGTTCGTCTTCGCAAACTAGCATTATACATTTTGTTGAAACAAAATTCCAAATAATGTGTGCCTATTTGAAATGAAACGACTAAATACCCAACGGTTAAGCACGTCAAACATCTTTTACGTAACAAAAACCAGTTACATATGTCAATAGGGAACCACTCACTAACGTAAAACCTTAAGTTGTATAGCAGCCATGGTTCGCATTACGTAATATTGAGCAAATACGTAACCTTGGTACCATACTGCGTCCAACGAAAGTAAAATCTCGTTTGAAACTGAAAATTGGTTACGACTAAAATCGCCGCATTAAATGCGAAATTTTGCGAACTCTACCTAAATTTTGCGCGGTAACATACTTCAAGAAGTCTTAAATCTAAAAGTAATTAATTTTAATTAAGGCAATATACGTAATTTAATTTTATTTCCACGCAGGTAATTGCTATTAAAGTTTTTTATACGATGCAACAAAGTATGTAACCAAAAGCAAGTTTAAGTTAAACCACTTGCAAACATAAAATCTTCAAGCATATACGTAATCCCTGTACCATATTGCGTCAAACGTAAGTAAACTGTCGTTTGAAACTATAATTGGTTACGGTACTATTAAAACCGCCGCATTAAATGCGAAATTTTGCGCGGTAACAGACATCAAGAAGTTTTTAAACATATATATAAGTCTTAAGTTGGAAACATTAAAACTTATTTCCATTAAGGCAATCAGTATGCTATGACTTTAATTTGATTTGTAATGCTGAAAACCCGAGACATTTATCGATCCAGAATTGTTAACAAACGTTAAACTTTAAGTTGTGACAGCAATTGTTTAGACTTGCGTAATATTCAAGCAAATAATACCGGCACCAAACTGCGTCATATGTGAAAAAATCCTTGAAAATAAAAATTGCTTAACAGTGACCGGGTTGCGACGGCGCTCGCTTACCTTCCTCAAAAAGATATCTCCCAGCACCCGCCGGATAATATCAATTTAATTTTTTTTACTCACCACACATAAAAAAGAAACTAGCCCCAGCAACCTCACCCCCAGAAAAGTATTTCTTAACACCCGCTGGAAAAATATAAATTAATTTATGTTAAAAAAAAATTCCTTGACAGCCTTACCAACCAAAAATGAAAAGTGAAAAGTATTACTTATATTTCAAAAAGAATTGCTAAATGGCTATATCTTTTCTAATTTTTTGTTGTAAATCTGAAATTAAAAAGGACAAATTGGTTAACCGGGCCGGACACCGGGACATGGCCTTAAAACCGGGACTGTCCGGCTAAACCGGGACGTATGGCAAGCCTAGTAATATAGCGTGTTTTATGATGTCTCTTGTGACAGAGTTTGTACAGCTGTGGGAGTTATTCTTGTGTAGAGAAACGACGCATGTCTGTTTGTGCTTGTAATTATAGCGTGTTCGCCTGGTAAAGTGTTAAATATTTCACCTCAATACTCTTTTCCTTTCCTGGACATTCTGGCAAATCCAGCCGGCATTTCGACTTAGTTAATCCCCATCGCAGTCGCTCTTGTGCTATATAGTGTCACGCTGGATAAAAAACAACAGTCAACGATGCACTCCTTACTGGCAACACGTGTTTTACTGCGCTGTTTATTTGAAAGCGAACTATGCTGAATTATTGGAATGTACAATAAATCTATAAGCGACCTGACAGTATGCACTGCAATGACAGTTTGTTTAGTTTCGATTTAGTGGAGTCCAGATAGTACGGTGGTCATGTCTCACCTGGTGAAATATACACTTGATCCAAACGAAACCATTAAAATCACCGCAAAAAAATTAACTATTGAAGAAGAGCTCACGCCTGCTTAAGAATTGTTGGGCGCCCCGCTGGTTAAGAACCGCTGCTGTAATGCATACGGCGCTCAAATTTTGCATTTGCAAGACAAAAATACAAAAACTGGGGATTCCCCACTGTGCAACTCCGCCAAGAGCTAGCCCAGTGGTTATCAACCAGTGGGCCATAAGAACTGTTAAGGTGGGCCACAGACCAATTTAAAAAGCTAGATTTAGTTTCATTTGTGTCACTATATTTAATTTTACAGGAATAATGGCTTGGGGGGGTAATTTTTATTTAGCCGCAAGGGCGCTGGTCTAGAATCCTACCACAGTTCTAAAATCAACGCACAAAATTTGAGTTAGGTTGCGGGTTAGCGTTTGGGTGTGGGTGGGTCAAGTATTATTATATTCTTTATTTAATAATAATACTTGACCCACCTTTACCCAAACGCTAACCCGCACCCTAACCCAAAAGGTGTTTCGTTGTGGTAGGATTCTAGACCAGCGCCGCCGCAAGTATCTCACTAATGCATAGTTGAATAAATATTCTGTTTTGAAATATGTTCTGCTGTGTTTTGTTCTAAACCTATTTTACAGTTTTTTCTTTCATAGAACTATTGGGCCACAGAATTTTGCAACTTAAATGTGCCGCGAAAGAAAAAAGGTTAAGAACCACTGAGCTAGCCAACCTACAAAATCTCGTCCGATCTCATCCTACAATTTCAATAGCAAAATAAACATATTTATTCAGCAATTAGAAAAAAAATATTTTACCACCACACTAAGACAGGTATATATATTATGAAGACCAATGTCCAGTTTCTGTAAGCATTTTTAAGTTTATAGCCTAATAGGAACTACACAATTATTTTTAGTGGGCCGCGAGGTATTTTAATAGTTTAGTTTTATCATGTAATTGTGGGCAGCATGACTGATAACCGTACATTTATTGCACAAAATTTTTAAAATTAGTGTGTGGGTGGTGTAACTTTGTGACGTCATTCTAAAAATTTGCATGACCCCAGGCCTAGCAAAAATCTTAGATTTCCCCTGTTGTTGTCATAGTTTTAGTAGTGGGCCTTTAATAACTCTGGAAAGAGTGCTTTATGCAGCGAAAAAAAGTTTGCCGACCACTGATCTACAGTCTTTTTTATACTTCTTAGTATATAAGCTGATTGACGCACTCTCATTTTAATTATTAACCCTGATGAGATCAGCGTTTACACCAGAAGAGCGATTTCTATCTATTTTAGTAGAACTGTTCAGCTAAATACACAAATTCCATTAAATAAAATATCAGTATTTTATCTGACTTGTTTGTCAGTTAAATATATTTTTCAACTAAATAAATAACAACTAAATATATATATTTTTCCCTAAAAAAATTCACAGCCTTACAAAACATGAATGTCAATCAGTTGAATATTTCATTAATTCCCTTGCGATACTGTAAATCGAAATCTCAATCAAAATCTGCATTTCCCAATGATCATGTTGTTTGTAAGCTTTCACCAAGTAATCGCTCAGCAAGAAAACTTGTCAACACAATATGGAATGACAACAGTTATAATTGCAATCTGTCTAGTAACACGTGTAAAACAAAGAGTTGCAAAAGCAAAAAATTAGATGTGGAATTTAAAGGATCTGTAAAAAGATGTTATAGTTCACAAACAAATGTAGATAATGGATTTATTAAATTCTTCAGACCACAATTTGAAGATTTCAAAGCTTGCCATCCAGGTAACATAACTTATTTATACCAGTGTTGCAAAAAGTACAAAAAATATCTGTAGGCAAAAAGTATGCAGTTAGTTGTAAAAAAATAAGAGGTCATTGTTTGAGATATGACAATTGCATACTTTAACATATAGTTTCTGTTTTATTTCAGAAAACGTTGACTGCTCCTTGAAAATAAGGAAACATGTTCATGTTTCAAAAAAATTACGAAAAGCTATTACAATTTGTCATACCATTTTAAAAAATTGTTGCAAAAAATGTTATTTTCCTTTACTAAATTTGCACTGTCCCTTAAATCAATTAAACATTTTGTCAGAAAGAAAATCTTTCTCAGAAATAAGAGATGAAAACAAAACTTTAATTGAAATGCATTCATCAACAGACAAGGTATACTTCATATTGTAATTATTTATGGCAGTACAATTTGGTTGTACAAGTTGTAGTATTTTTCTAATGTTTTCAGGTGTTCTTATTTATTCGGTCAGTTTCTAAAAGAATTTTACCAACTAAGGAAGTTTGGGGTACACCAAAAAATGAAAATAACTTTTACAAAAATTTAAGAGTTGTTTTGGAATCACGTGTGTTTGATAGTATATTCATTGATGAGTGTATAGCAAATGTATCAGTCAAAGATATTCCATGGTTATCAGGTAAGACCAAAACAGTGATTCATAATGTTACCACTGATAAGTTTGATGATGCTCGTTCCTACAAAATATTTTGCTTCAGAATTGCAGTTCCTTTAAATTAGCTGAATTACTTGAATTTATTAAACAAGAATTAATTGCCTCCTTGAATGTTGATTTTATTGCCTGTTTTGTCACTCTCTCATTTGGCATTGTATTTTCTTGTCACAACCAGATATGTAACTTTTGTCAGCCTCTAGTAACTGCCCACTACTTTTTTTTTAATAGGATTGTATCTAACTTCTGACCTATTTTGTTATTCTATTCTGTAATTTAGAACTGTTTTAAAAACTTCTCTATTTTAAAGTTTATATCCATAAAATAAAATAATCACTTAGGATTGTTGCAGGTGCAGCACATAGACTAACCCTTTTATATTTGTAAAGGTATCTATATGCCATTAATGTTGCAATTGTTCAAACTGTGTGAATTTCCAGTGTATTTTAGCCATTTTAGGGTTAAGATTGTGCGCTGCCAATGCGCATGCTATTCGCTCCAGGTGAGTGCTGTTTGACAACCACTCAAGTCTTAATAGGGTCCTCCGTTTTTTTTTAGGAAGCAAAGGAATCCACTATGTCGCAGAATTTTTACCACTACAAAATGTTTTTAAAAATTTAAGATTGTCATAGACCAAAAAGTTCAAGGCCTTATATTACAAATTATTTAAAACAAAATGGAAAGACTAGCATTTTTTGTTTTAGGCATACTTGCAAATCAATTCAGCAAACTTTTAAAATGGTTACAAGAATGCAAAATATAAAAATTCATGTTTTCTGCCTTTATTTTTGTTTTTTAGTCCAACAAAGCCAAAGCTTGCTACAGAAGTTTGTGTGGTGGTATATTGTAAATATCATATTTGTTATATTAAGAAAATACTTTTATGTAACAGAACATGGAAGATTTCGCAACAGGTATGTTGTACCATATCAAAATTTCAACACCAATTATAAAGAGAATAGTTGTTATTCTGCTATGTTTGCTTTACATTATAGTTGTATAACATGTAATAAACAACATCTCTTTATTAAAAAACAAAGAGATCAAGGTAGTACAATGTAAATATAAAACTCTATCATACCTCAAACATAAAAAGTATCATGACTAAAAATATTTTATTGGACAATTTTTTTGAATAAAAGGAGGAAAAACGGAACTTGACTTTTTAATTATATATAACTGGATAGTTTTTTTTCACCTAGCTGAGGATTTCTATTTTCATATTTTTTGTGGCAAGGTATTTAACATAGATTATACTGAAAAGAATGCTAAAATATTGTGAAATAAGTAAAAGCAAATATTAAACAATATTATACATCTGGTAAAAACTTTGTTGCCAAATTAGAAATAAAAAATAACACGAACAGGCAGTATAATTTAAACTCCGTTTTAAATTAATCCTTTCTATGTTTTACTAACCACTTATGGCCACACAAGTTTTATTTCTGCTGCTGTGTCTTTTTACTTTTAGACCCAAGCCTGATATATTACAAATATTTAAAAAGGTGTTTTACTATAAAAAACTAATTTTATTCTCTTGTCGTTTCACATTGCCTGTTCTTTTACTTCTATTCTAGCAATATATCACACTTACTATATATATATAAAAAAAATTTACTTATGTTGAAAATATTTTTTAACCTATTCCAAATAAGTAATAATCAAATGAGTATGCTGGAATTTAGAATCGTTTAAACCTTACTACAATTTGTTTTAGCTTTTAGTATCACTTGAACCAAATTGTTAATTTTCTTTCAGGTTACTCTTTTATCGACATGAACTGTGGACCAAAATTGTTACTAATGGAATTGATATTTTACTATTGAGTCAGATTTGGTCATCTGTCCCAAATTCACTGCCAAATAAGTCTTTTATGGAATTTACTTGTAGATTTTTCCCAAAGGATTCAGGAATACGACCTATAATGAAATTAACGAATCAGCCATTAAGAAAATCTAATCAGGTATGTAGAATTTTTAACACTGCTTGGGCTTGTTTGTCTATCACATTTATTGCAATAAAAAAATATCTTTTCAGGGTCTCACTGATCAAATTATTTTAAAAATATTCAAGAAAATATGTAAGAAATGTCCAGCATTACTCGGTTGTGGTATAAGAGGTAAAAATGAAATTTATCTTCATTGGAGAAAGTTTGTAAAGGATTTGCAAAGTTTTCAATTAAACAACATTCAACTTTTTTATGCAAAGGTTAGGTTTATAATAATTTTGAAAGTTCAAGTTTCTGTTAGGATATTTACCTCTTTAAAATAAATATATCCCTACCAATATTAACCTGCTTATATACCCAACATTTATTTGTTTATAATGTCTTACAGATACAACATACAATTATTTTTGTAAAATGTTTGAACTGGTGAAGAACGTAAGACCACCAAATAGTTTTTTAGTTTGTTTTTATTTATGTTATATACAACATATATGCACAAAATATGGGTGTAAAAAACAAATATGATCTTGCATTATTGTCAAGTTAGGGCTGATACAAATTTTATGTTTGGACAAAACTTTTCTCTGGAAAATATGCGCCCAGCTTAAACTTCAAATATGCGTCCAGCTTAAAGCCTAAAAAAGACAAAAGTGTTGTTTCCCAACATTCAATGGTCCCGTTATGTCATACCTTCCTCCAGCCATGTTGTTTTCTAGACTTATAACATAGGTGATTAAAAGATTCTGGTAGTCTGCGATGCTTTCGGTGGTCAAAGCTATGTGCATTTTCGTTAAACATTACAGCAATTATTATACTGGCCAACAAAAGTGCCAAAAGATATCTAAACGGGTTCTGGGTAATTTTTTGACCACTGAAACAAATTTTGGCTAGCCAATATTGCTAACTGTATCTGCTAAAAAAAAGAACAAAGAAAAGCAGCTATTAGTAACAAGCAATTGTTTCTTAACCAGTATGCATTCTTCATTTGCAACTAGATACTTCCATATTTAGTTCAGTCTGTATATTATTCTCTTGTGCTGTATAAATTTATCTTTGTCAGCTTTTTTATAATTGTGAACCATCGGACAGCAAACCAGGTGTTGCAGGTGTAATAGTAGGTATTTTTTTCTTAGAAGCCACAGTTTCTTTGTATTGCCCAACACAGGATTTTCATGCAAGCAAGGCGAGGCTATAAAATCAACAAGCCTCCCACAGTGAAGTTCAAACTCACAACCTCCACCATAAAAAGTGTGTTCACCAGTGTTATCCATGATCATTTACATAATAAGTAAAAAAAAGCAATAAATCACAAAATTTTATTACATCATGAGCTCCACAAAGCCTGCAGTAAAGGGTTGCTTGCATGCGGCCCGCAGTCCATATGTTGTGCAGGCCTGCCCTACAAATCAAAAATATATGTCTAATAAAATGATGTTTTTTTAGGTAGATATACAAAAATGTTTTGATACCATACCGATTGAAAAACTTTTAGATGTTATAACTGGTATTTTGAAAATGTAAGTAGACTTTTTGAGTTTAAACATGTATTAAATATTTCTAGTTTTAACACTAATAATTTTTTTTATTTAATTTCAGGAATGACATAAAAACCTTAAAGATAAAAACTTTAACTGGGGTATGTATTTAACATAAATTATATCAGTGCTTCTTAAACTTTTTTAGTTTCGTTCACCCCTAGCATCTATCTCCAAATTTCATTCACCCTTGTCTCATGATGTGATAAAACTATCTCGTCTATATATAACAGCACAAAATAACTTAGGTTGTTTCGATTTTTGTTAAGATCAACTCCAGCTTTTGCCATTGTAAATCTACAATTTCTCGAGTCCAGAGATATAAAGCTACAAAAGCACAAAACAAAGTCACCAAATTGTTGTAATTTTTATAATAGGGCTACCAGATTTTTAGCACGCATAAGGGAACATTTTTTTGCCTGCAAGTAAAACGAAAATAGAATTGTTACGTTTGAGAAATACGTGCCATATCCACAACTTTTTTCAGCAGCGGCACCCTTTGTAATTTTCCATGACTTGCACCCCTACGAAAAGTAATTCGGAATTTTTAATTAAATATCACTCAGACAACTTGAAAATAGTGAAGGTTGTTGTCGGTCGCGCAAAACGCGAAAAAAGTTGGATTTAATTGGTTGAATTGGCGCTAAACTGTAAAAGCAGGAGGCTTTTCGCAAAACATTTCGTCCCCCTGTTAGCCTACTAGCCTGTTATCCAATTATATAAAATATGGATTGAAAATAGTTTGAACGGGAGATGATCGTTTATCTATAAGTTAGAAAAATTAAAATTAAATAGGGCCGTTATACCTTCGATGATATGAAAACATGGATTGTCACTCAAAGAGACTTTGTGCTCAACAAAGTAAACAAAATTAGATAACAGAAGATTCGCAAATTTTTTTTGCAGTTTTAATGTTAAAGTTGGCAAAAAAACAGAGTTTGTATTTAAAAATTAACATAGAGCTCGCCTCCCCCTCTACGAATTGCTCTGAACCCCCTAGAAACCCTTTTTAAACCAGCAATTCAGCATCTTTTATGGCTTAGGTATTTTTTGAAAATAAATACAACCTCTCGCCTAAAAGTCTTGTTAAAAGTATAAGCAACTAACTCGAAGTCCAAAAAAATAGGACATTTGGACATTTTTGAGCGTCCTCGGAGGACCATTCAGTTTTCTCAAGAAAAGGGAACAAATCCTCCTAAAAGAGGACATATGGTAGGCCTAACTTATACACTCAGTGCAAACCAACTTAAATATTACAATAAGCAAAAAAAAAACCAAAAAACAGCAGTTCAGTAGTCGATTTACTTCAGAAAGTTGTTTACTAGTGACTATAGGATGCTCTTGAACTTTCGTTCACCCTTTTTCACCCCTTTTGGTTGGTTCACCCCTGCAAACATTTTATTCACCCTGGAATGAACCATTCACCACTTTAAGAAACACTGAATTATATAATAAACATTTTCTATCTCTTAGTAATTCAATTAAGTAAAATATGCCCAATTTCGTGTTTGGGGTTTTGTAACCGGTCCTATTGATATTTTTGTGTGACGAAAAAATTAGCATCACCTACAACTGAAGTTACAGCAAATTTAACGTGCTTTAAACCTTTGGTGTTTTAAATAGGTCATGTCAAAGCATGCAAAAGTATGCTGCCCATAGACAAGTAGTTTATTTCTATTTATCTTGGTTTAAATTTAGTTAAGCACGTTCCCATTGAATTATAGCAGCAAATATGCTTTAAGTCATTTAACAAAAATATATTACTTTTACTAGTGCTGTTTCTTAGTACTATATTAAAATACAAAAATGTAATAACATACACAAGTAGTATACACCGTATATATATGTTTGACAAATAACTAAATTTGTTTAAAGCTTTTACTGTATAACATATTTTTTGTTTAGTGGAACCTGACAGTTAACAATTATGCAGAATCCATTATTCATTCTTTGGAAAATTCACTCAAAAATGTTTCGATCATTGCTAATAATCAGGTATGTTTATTATATTGATAGTAGTTCACTTATATGTGTTGGCCTTGGACTTCTTTAAACGCTGATTGACACCCACTCGCCCGACTGGCGAGTGGCTTCGGCGTGAAATTTAATTAGTTGGTGTAGAACAACTTGTGTTAAGCACCACTACTAAGCAAAATATCACTTAGCAGCAGTTATTTCCTTATACACTAAGATGCAAACACATTCAACACTACACAAATAAAAGGTTAATCTAAGTCACGTTCGAAGCTCGTAATAAAGACTCTTTGTCCCGTTTTAAAAATTAGTTTACCGGCAAACAATCAAAGAAGTCATTGCTGCAGTGGCAACTGGTAAATAGTTATGAGGTTTATTCTTTAACTTAAACATTGTTAATTTTTAAATGTTTAACCCGATCGTTTACGCCTTTTGAAAAGTTTATTGGACTTGTGATGTACCCAGCGGTAAGAATTTAACTTTACTGCATTTATTGAATTGTTCGTATAAGAAAATTATCAGCAATCGCTGCAGTTTTTGGTAACAAAAAGTTTTAATAATATTTGTAAGTAGTGTTTTTTTACTATGTTTAGAGGCACAAAATGGCTAACTGAACACAACGTTTTTTTTTTAAATACCGTCTATTTGTGAAACTATAGCTGAGAATTAGCAATTAGTGTACGTAAGTATATTGTTGCGATCTCTTAAAGTTTACAGCGGTCAACCAAGCCAAAGTTTAAAATATAACTGTCTGTAAATTATTTATATCGCAATTACTGTATGTTTAGATACAAATCGAAACCATTGCGGATGCCCTTGGAAAATTAATACGACCAACTATAAGACGTACAATTATTTAGTCATTATTTGCTGTTTAACCAGTAACTATAGTGTTAAGAGAGTGCAAGGATTTTTATAAAAATGGAGAACAGGCAAGCCGTGGTGGCTACTAAATTGTCAGTGTTATTTTTTCACTAAAGATTGTAAAAAATATTTCGGCTAAAAGCATTGTTTTAAGCGTAAACTGCTTGGTGGGTTATAATTTATTCATCCATGCATGTCAATAAACGACCAGACTTATATAAAAACTAATGTTCACGTATAGAAACTATAAAACAGGGTAACGAAAAAACAAGAAATGGCCCCGTTAGGACGTAAATTTGCAGACGACGTGCCAACATTTTTGGCGAGTGTTATTTCGTCCGGGCGAGTGCTGATTGATAGCCGCTCGCCAGCCTGGCGAGTGGAAATTTTTGCTTTGGAACAACCCTGAATCTACTATATAGGCTAGTGTATTCTTACATTTCGACGACTTAAAATAATTATATTTATTTTTGTTTTCATGTATAGAACTTTATTAAATTGCAAGGAGTACCCCAAGGTTGGTGTTTATCTGCCATATTGTGCAACTTGTTTTATGGGCATATGGAAAGACTGTATTTTAAAGAATACATCCAAGATGACGATACAGGTTTGTATAATGTATTTTAATATATATTTTGAGTTGTTTTATTTTTATAATATCTTATTTAGTAAAGTCCAACAGACATTTGCCAAGGCTACTTTTGCGTTATGTTGATGATTTTCTGTTTGTAACCACTTGCAAAGAGGATGGCATGGTCTTCATAAAGTAAATCTATTATAATTTATGTTACTAAAATGTTCTAAATATAATTACCTTAATATTATTTTCTTTACAGAAAAATGCATAAAGGTTTTCCCGATTATGGGTGCTTTGTCAATCCACAAAAAAGTTTTGCAAATTTCTCTGTTGAAAAAGCTGATTTTCTTTATTGTAAGTAAAGTAATGTTGTACGATATGAAGATCTGTTAATCAGGTATGATTTTTTAAGGTTTTTATTGATTAAATACATAGACAGCCAAACTTTTTTTTATTTGGACTTTGTTGAAATCCAATTGTGGTTTTAACTCCTTGTCTATTATAGGCAAATCTTTAACAACAGTGAATCAACATGAAACATTTCAGTGGTATGGCTTTTTGTTTCCTTCTTACTGCCCGTCATCGTCAATGATAAACGGTAGTTTTATATGAAATATCTTGTTTTATTCAGAATCCAAAGGTTTTATTGTATAAAACCATAACTTAAAAGAACATACTGTTTTTACCCTTCCTGTTAAATTATTTGCTTAACAGTTACAGTGGATAACTGTAATGTATAGTGTACCTTGTAAACCAGAGCATATTGTTTTAACCTTTCCTGGTAAATAAATTTGTATAAAAATTACATTAGATAACTGTATAGTGCAGAGGTCCGCAAAGAGTGGGTCGCAGGATCATTAAATTTGGGTAGCGAGACCTTCCTCTTTGGGTCACGAAAAATTAAAATATGTTTAACGACGACACTTTTTGTGGTGGTTTGTATGAACAAAAGTTTTTTTTGTGCTGCTTTTTTGTATGAAAATTACCTTTCATAAAAACACAAAAAAATAATCTAGGTTACAAAATTGTGATATTTTTCTTTGTTATTAGCACAATATTATTTTGTTTAGTAGCACAATTATTGTTTGTTTGTTACGTCACAGTTGCACACTAAGCCTGGTAATACGTTATACCCAAGATTGCCATCGACATGGACCCAATTTAATCAAAGTGTGCACTGCGCACCTTAATCAAAAGGTGATTTAATCGAAGTGTGCACTGCGCACCCATTTCCCCATTACCAACCACTTCGCAAAAAATGCTGCCTTTGTCGCACCCTATTCTGCTGTAGCCTAAACAGCAGGAACATTGTACTGCTGTTTACTGCTAAAATGTTGTCCACTGCTGTATCCTAGTACCACTGCCCTACCTATCTCACCACTTAGAAGTAAAATCTGAGACTTGTACGCCACGGGAGTACCTTTTCATTTATGATGTCATAAAATCTTGGCGCAAGTGCATACTTTTAGAATATTATGCAACACCGGTTACCAGAGGAAAACAATCAAAGTTCTGTAGTTGTTGAAAAGAAGACAAAATAAGGACGCAAGTCAAAAATAGGGACATTTAGTTTTTCTAAGACCTGGCCCTTCAAAATAAGAACAAATCTTAGAAATAAGGACAGTATGGCAACCCTGGTTATACCTGTTGGCCGTTTCCAACAAAAAGGGCTTCAAAAAAATTCATGTGTTTTATGGAACTTTGTATAAGTATTGTGTTTTATGGAACTTTGTATGAAGTAAGGTATTTATTGCATTTAGAAAAAATAATAAGCTAGTTACTAAGAGTGGAGAAGTAGCAGATGTGCCGACTTTCTTGCAAACAAATGCTTTAAAGCTCGAAAATACAATCATAAAAACTTGCTGTTATTGCTACCAGTCAGATTATGCACGGGAAAAAATAGCTGATAGATATTAAATATAAAGTGACCAGTTTATCCCAGTTGGTTGTATTGGTTAGATATAAAATGGTTAATTACATTAACTCAAGGTCGCTCCAGACATGACTATTCGCCACTCTGTGATGAATTGGGATCTTAGCATATAAGCCTTTCTTTCTTGTGTATATATATTTAAAATCAACCCTCGAAATGATATGTTATGTTGTGTCTGAAGCATTAGCTTACAATTCCCATTAAGCGCAATAAAAATGGGTCTCTAGACACCTCTACGCTAATGTTTGGTTTGCTGCAAAAAGTATTTTCGGCCCCCTGGTATTGTTTACTTAAAACTTGCCAATTACAAACAATTTTAAAATGTTAATGACTTCACATGTCAATGATATTAGTATCAACTCGAGTGTGAAGTTATTTAAAAGGCGACAGTTTAATCAGGTCATTTTATTAGAGATACTTTTAATGTAGATGCTTAGAATGGTTAATAACCACTGGCCTAAAAGGTTAAAGAAAGTTTAACCAACTTATTACAAGGGGAACATTTGTGTGAACTAGTTATGTGTCACCATGGTGATTATTTGTTGTATACACAATGTTGTGTATCATTATGTAATAAGGCTAAATCAGCAAAACCTCAATAAGCTAATCATTAGGGATAATGTAACTGTTTAACACCGACACTTTAAATCAGGGGTCGGCAACCTACGGTCCGCCGCCTCTTTGACAAACTAGACAAGAGTCCATTTCAAATACTTAATGAGACTATTTTAACTACATAAGTGCTAAAAATGTTCGCGCTTTGCGTGATTAATCTTTGCACGTCTGGGTTTTTTACCTTTTGAGGTTGTCTTTTGAACTAGATCAGCGCTTTCGTGGAAGGCCGCCAAGCACGTCGCAGACAAAAGGAAAACGTATTCAAAATACTAAACCTAAATTCTTTAACTTTTTTATATTTTATTTTCGGCAGATTAATAAAAACTTGCAAGAAATTTAAAAGCAAAGGCCAGTGGCGCTCGCTCAGCTCGCCGGGTGCGCCCTGACTCTTACAAAGGTTAATAAACACTAGATTAATCATTAAAGTTATCTCGTTTCCTTAAAGTAGTTTCATTACGCTTTTCATTAGTGGTAGTATGGATGACGACGTGTGCACTCGAATTTTAAACCAAACAAATTTTTTTCGCGCTTTGAGAAAACACTTTACTGCCTCCATAAATGTAATTAAACATGTTTTTAAGTGCAAAAAAGAACCGAGGCCTGCCTAATTCACAGTTGTTCTAACATTTTAATAACACAATTCTTAGTTAACTTATTGTGTGGCCCACAGAGACCTTTCTGAGTTTGGTTTTGGCCTGCGACTAGAAAAAGGTATAAAATTTAAAACTGTTCATATATTTTTAGGCAAAGTCAAGCGTTTGAGTAAGTCAAAGAGATCGGAAGTTATCTGTAAGTTGAGGCAGTCTAATCTTCATAGTAAAAGATATTTTACATGTAGTATGACATTACTAAAATGGTTGAAACAGAATTTTTTTTGACTGCTTCCCAGATACGTGGTAAGGAAAAAGCATGAGTGGCTGTTGTAGTTTGTGCAAATGGAAATGCACAAATTAATAAAATGTGCTTAACTTTTCTGAACAAAAAAATTTAATTGGTTGATTTTTTGTTGGATTTGGCTGAGTGTTTTTTGTTGGATTTAGCCAAGTCAGTATTTTTATTTCATGTTGCACCTTTAGAACTATTACTACAATAAGTATTACTCTGTAATAGGGGTGTCTTATGCTTGTTTGTATCCTTTACCAGATATTTTGTATAAAAAGTTAAGCCGTCTGATAGCTTGTTTAAACAATTAAACAAAGGCCCTGTATACCAGGTTATTAGGCCATCATTTTCTTTGTGTTAAGAATATTATTTATCATTGATTGCAACTTGCTATTATTTAAGAAATTCAGTTTTCAATGTAGAAAACACTTCATTGTATTGCCACCTATGGCTGAAATACTTTGATTTACATATTATCACTTATATCAATTTCCGTGAGGATCAGCTTGGTATGGAATGAGTGCTGTCACTTGGGTTTGGGTTGGATGCTTTTATATGATACAAAACAAAAATAAATAAATAAATAAATTCATGGTCTAACCACCAAAAATTTTCAGATTTGTAAAACAGGGAAAAAGCTAAACTCATTTAGGTGTGTAGTAATATTTGTACAAGATAGCTGAATGATGTTACTTATATAAAATACTGCAACAAACAACTTGGTTAATGTTTTATTAAACAGGGGTGCAAAATATAGATATGCTATGTGTTTAAGTTTGATTTAAAAAGTTAAAAGGCAATGAAAGGTCTGGCAATGAAAGGTCCAACACCTTGCAGAATTCACTTTTGTGTTAAATGAGTTGTGACACAACTACCTTTAGTGGATTTTTATGTGACAACCTTTCCCAACTTTAAGAGTACAATTCAAAGCAGTTTAGTTTTATTAATATTTTTGTCAAACAAACATAGAAGGTTAATTTCACTTATTTATTAATAAGAGCATTGATATAAGTTCTAAAAATAGGATGAACTACATTAAACTTTGGTGACATAAATGAATAGTCATCACCTTTCCATCTTAGTCCTGAAATAATTTATTTTTTTCAAATTAACAAAATTATAGTGCTATTATCAGAGCAGTATGTCTCTTGGACACTGTACCATCTTTGATATATTTACAAGTTACAATCGCCCTTAACACACAAAAAGTATCTCTAAATGTTCCAATATTATCAATTTATAATGGATAGTGCGTATTGTCAAAAATGCTTCCGTGTATAGATGTGGGTTATATTAATACTATAAATACAAGTTTCGCATCATACTTGACAACCTCTTGAGGCACACTAGTGTGCTGCGGCACACAGTTTTGGAATCACTGTTTTAGATGAAAGAGTTAGCTATGTTATTAATGCTAAACATTTAAAGATTTAATGGTGCTCAATATTAAGATCACAATTATTGCCACAAAAACTACCAGACCTTACTTTAAATAAAAAAATATTTCTAAAGATTTTCTGCACTGTATAAAAAACTAAGCCAGCAATTAAGAATTATCAGACCAACGAATTTATTTTCAATAAAAGTTTTGGGTCCTTACAATGTGATATTTAATATTTTAAATTGCAGTATATATAAAGAAATATATTTCTTTTAAAAGTTGATGTGATGTGTCCTGTCCACTGTTTGTTGGATATTGGTCAGATGTGTTTTATACAGATTTACCAATTTATAAAAGTGTAGTAACATCTAACATTTAAAGAAATTGTTTATAGGTTCTAATCAATGGGGAGTTGGAATTGATTTGTCACTTTACCAAAGACTTGAATCAATGAGAGATTCTGTATCTGTTGACCGGACATCTAGTTTTGATAACACCCTTGCATCCATAAGCAGAGGTCTGAAGTTTCGTGCTGCAAAAATTTGCTTCAACAATGCGGTAACCTAAATTTATATTATTATGTACTTTTTTGCTTGATGAAAACCATTCTGCCTTGTTTAGTTCAATGCGCAAGTGAGAAAGGAGCAAACAATGTCTAGTATAAATTCAAAGGGCTTATAGTAGCGAAATATTTTTCTCCATTTTACTATTGTTTTTTTTTTATGCACAGCTGCTGGTCCAATCTTTGTTTTCTTTTAACCAGACATTGGCGGGCCGAAATAAATTTTAAAATGTGGAGATTTTAAGCATTTTATTATGACAACCATTAATCAGGGGCGGGCCAAGCATATTATTGCAATGCAATAGATATTGCAACTATTCATTTTTTGTTTTACTAAAAGTGTTGTTAGTATATTTAAAGTTCCTTGTGACAAAAAACATTTAATTATACACCTTTATTCCTCATTTATTCCTATCTGACTAAACAAAGGCCATTTGTCTAAAACATTGAAATTATTATGGGAGTTAAAGGGTAGGGTTTGGGGTTTTGTAAAGTGTAGTGTAGGCCTGATTCTGGCTATTTTGGTCTTATTCCGATAGGTTTAGTTCTTAATCCAATTTAGACGGTACTACGACTGTAGGTATTAGTCCTAATTTTTGTGATTAGTTTTAAGTGCAGTTAGTATCTGTTTTGGGCAAAGTTACTTTAGGGCAGTGGTCGGCAAACTGTGGGCCGCAGAGCCATTTTTAGTGGGCCGCGAGTTACTTTTGAATAGCTTAGTGTTGTAATGTAGTTGGCCGTGTGATAGCCGTACATTTTTTGCACTTTATTTCAAAAGTTTGCGTGGCTAAGAATTTTTAAATTGACTCAGCTTGGAAAGCCCACATGCCAAATGTATAATTTTACATTATGATCTGGCAGTGCTTTGAGCATAAAGGCGCTGTGTAATATATCATCTTAAAATCAAATATCCTGAATCCGCCACTGTTTCGTAGTGGGCCTTCAATAGCTCTGAAAAGAGTTGTTTGGGACGCGACAAAAAAGGTTTGCCTACCACTGATTTAAGGAATAACTACTCGCTCATTGCTTATGATTCAATATGTGTACATTTTAATAATTTCAATGTTTTTAGGCTTCATTGCCGTTCACAACATTTACGTAGTTACTCAAGTATATAATTTATTAAAACTTGCATGTTACTTAAACAATAAAATATTTGCTACTTGAACCCATCCCACTCACGACTCATGGTTTTATTGGCTACGCAGTTAACATGGCACTTCACGTTTTAAATTTAAGATTTTTTGCTTGTTTAAAATCCTGTTGGTATACATATTTAAACCAATCTGAAAATAAAATGAAGGTAAAAAGTTATATTAAGTTTGTTTGTAGAATATATGCATCTATCGCGAAATTTTGAGACTATGTAGGGCGTAGGCGTAAAGATCACAAACTGTTTTATAAAAAAATGGGCCACGGATTAAAAAAAGTTTAAAAACCACTGTAGTAGATAATAAAAAACAAAATATTATAAGGAAAACATAAATGTAGTAGGAATATCAAATCCCATACAGACGTAGGTAGCATTTTGAGAGTTTTTAAATGTCTTATTCATTTTCAACATAGTCTTTGCGGTTGGTATTCTTTAGCTTGCGTAGGCCTAGAGTGCTTTTTTGTCTTTTCTTTATGGTGGCTGACAATAAACTTTTGAGCATAATGGTTGAAGGTTGTAGTAAGACATAGTATGAGTATCAAAGTCCATGCAGAAGCAGTCACGATTATGTTGAAAATGAACAAAGAGATATTCAAAACGTTCAAACTGCTACCTACTTTCCTATGTGCTTTGATATTCCTACTACGGTTTGCTAAAACCTCCAACCATTTTGCTTCAAAACATGAATGGATTTACTGTTTTATGAAAATGTTCCCGCTAATGGTGAATCCAGTAAATCTATAAGAACACTCAATCACAAATCACCTGGCCAACAATTTTCTTTAGCCACATGTAATCATGTATTTTTGAAAAAGAAAAAAATTGTTAACAATATGTCTTTAGTCCACCTGGAAGAAGTCCTACAGAACTGTTTATACAAATGATTTAACCTCCCTTTCTATTTTGTTGTGTTTAAACAGTTCTTGGTTGTTTACTCGACTTACTGTACTATTGAATTTGTGAGACCTTTTACCACGAGCGAAGCGTGTTTAATTCGCATAAGGTTCGACAAAGTCACTCATCTGGCCTTTTCGCCAAATTTTTTTTATTGCACTTTTGTTCATCAGTGCGTCATTCAAATGTGACATAATATATTATATAGGCCCTATTTAAATTACACCTAAAACTAACATAAATTTTAACCAGATAGACCACCTGTCTTAGTGTTTCACGCAAATTTTTATGCATTTTCTATGCAGTCATAAAAATGTGGGGCTATTGACCTTTTTTGCCAAAATCGATAAATGCCACCTTATCAAGCAACATGCGCATCTTTTTGTAAGCCCAATGTATCACGTCTCCTTCTAAATTCAAAGTTTCACCCATTAAATCAACTGAACAACTCCTTTTTTTTTTTTTGCACGAACGCCGCCACCTTCTCTGTATAATTTATTTTAATGCAAAACAATTGATCCGTCCCTGTTTGAGAGTTATTATAATAAATTCCCCAGAAACCACACGTTTTACCACAAAATTGTTAGTGGAGATTTATGGTCCACCATTAAATTGGCCGACCAATCAAGATCTTTCTTACTTTCGGTTTGGCCTTCGACTGGGACAAGGTTACCGACCGCTGATCAGAAAAAATTATGTATTTCTTACGGTTATACCTTTTCTGTAACAAACACTTCTCGAAACCGAACTGTTTACTCTTATATGATTCAGTTTAAAAAAAATGAATAACTGATTTTTTACCGTGAATTTCACAAATTGTATAACCAGTCACCTACAGTAGTTTACAAGTTATGATTAGGGCGATTTTTTTTATTTCGTAAAAAAAAGTAGTTTTGTTGAAATTCAAGGGTAAGTTTGTTGGAATTCATACGTAAGGTGAAACTTTGTCAAAAATATTTTTAAAAATGCACCGTGGTATTGCAAAAGTTGTGTTGCCGCAATGTGTTATCTTTAATGCTTACAAGTTCATTGTTCATCCCATGGGTCACCAAACCTTTTTTCATAACGGGCAAAATCCTGGCCAGATATTGGTGTATGTTATTGTTAAACGAATGAATTATAAATAATTTTATAATTAACAAAGCTCGTTGAAATTGTCGTTCAGTTTAAAATTTAATTCAAATTTAAATTTAGTTTTTACACACATTCAACAATTTAGGTTTTGCTTGAACTTCTTTTTGCTTAAAATAGTTGTTTATTTCTAATTGTACAAATATATTACTAATAATATCATCGAAAGCATTCTAAAAGCTGTTAACAAGAGTATTTTATACCTAATTGTTGTTTTGTTTTAATATGATTTGTTAACTTTACGGTACTGCTTTGTAACTAATTGAATATTGAAAGACGAGTTTAGTTATACACACATTTTTAGGTTAACTCCAGAGTGCAAATTTTAAGCAACATTTATCATTTATCCGTTTTGGCTGCCATGAAGTGGCTTACGCATGACATTGCTCATCAATATCACACAAAAAGATGCTCCGGAGAAGCTGTTATGGGAATACAAACACTGGTGGATCACATGCTAGAAAATCACTTTTCGATTCAAATGAATGGTATTTATTAAGGTTTTATTAAACTAACTATACGTAAAATATATATTTCATAATTATTATTAGAGAAATCAGGTGGCACTGTATAAAGACAAATTGTATTTGATTCTCGACAAGCTTTTCGCACAACCGTGCTTCATCAGGTAAATGAAAACAATTAAAATGCACGTAATAGCACAGGCGCAAGTAAAAGGCGATAAGAATGGTGACGTCTAACATATCCACAGGCACATGCTCGCAAAAGCGTGTTACTGACGCAAAAACAATTATGCTATTATTACGGCAAGCAACACAACCTTTCTGCATTTAACTGCCGACCAACTGAGTATATCGAAACGCCAACACAAATATATTTACACTTCGCATGACGGAAACAGGTTACGTGTCATAGCACGAAAAACCTTTTTCAGGGCAGCGGAAATGTGTGTCATCACATAACGGCGCGTATTGCTGGGAATGTTTTGATTAGCAAGTTCTTACGAGCGGCAAAATAACGGTAAATTTCCATTACGTCATAGCGATAAAAGACAGGTTTTATGTGAAAACAAACGAGGTAAAAATATGCAATACGATAAATTCCAAATTATCCACTAATTATTACTTATGACGCTACACATATAAACCAGACTTGGACAAACTACAGTTAAGCAATTTAATGCTGCTCCGGCTAATTTTTTATAAAACCATTTTAGGCAAATTTGGCCTTGAATTTTTTTAATATTTCGTTGAATAAATGACCCATCTAAGCCATTCCTACTATTGCCACCTTGTCAAAACGGATATTTAACCTTTGTTAGACAATAAATCGTACTTTATATTGTGGATTTTAGTTCCCTATTTCACCCGCGGATTGAAGTGAAAAACAATTGCCCAACCTTCGCATATGCTCTAAAGCAGTGCTTCCCAACCAGTTGCTCACGTGGGTCGCAAAGCTATTTCAGGTAGATCGCAAAGCACTTTTAAATGTTACAGTTTTACATTAGATCGGGAAACTATTGCATTATCATTAGGTAACATTTATGCAACAATACCTCAAGTAAACGTAACAATTAGTTGAGTTGTGTAGCATTAACTATTTCCGTACGTTCTCCAGTAGTAAAGACGCGGGTTTTGTGTAGCTTAAAATTTGTTTGGTCGTATCTCATTGTGGGTCGGACAATAAAACTTGCATTAAAAGTGGGTCGCGAACAGAAAAAGTTTGGAATTCACTCTCCAGTCATTTAGGGCAGAGTCAGGAACGTTTTCTTACACGCGATTTGCTAAAAATAGTGTAAAAGATCCGGTATTTGATTTTTTTATTGTGACGCAGGCTAAAAAATCTAAGAACCACTTCAATGCTACTGTATCTATCAAGTGCGATATAGTTCGCTACATTTGTTTTACTTAACCAGTCATAGTTTTTTTTTAATTAGCGCTTTTAACCAAAGTGTCGCGGAGATTTTTTAGTTGGGTTGTGCACTTTTATTTAGGGCAAAGGAATTTAAAAACTTAATAAGTTCAAACATACATTTCATTTATTTTTTAGGATTTGGTATGTATTATTTTTTATAGCTATGTATCATAATAATTTTTACATACCAGAAGTTGTGTTAGCGGTAAATATTTTGCGGTTTGTATTACAATTGAGTTTGGTTCTCCCTATTAATTTGTTATACCAGACCCCCAATTAATTCCTTATAAAGGATATCACGACTTTACAGGTTAGTGAAAGTGGGCTTCCTTTTTTTAATATAAACTTTTAAATTAGACCGACATAAGTATTCTTAAGCTACGCTTGCATTAACGGTACCTGCTGAATTGGTTTTGAAAAAAAAGTGGTAATACTGCAAGGTTGACATGGTCTTCAAATTTAACAACACACCTTTAACGAACAAATATTACAAAAACTCAAGCGTTGTTTTGTTTACTATAACATCTTTTTAACAAACTGTAGTTTTACGCGCATCATATTAGTAAGATTTTAAACTCTCCCCAAATTGGCGGATAATATAATACTTTATTAATGCAAATATGACACTCTTGTTTTTGGCTGTCACAGAATATTAGTTAGCAAGTAATCAACGATACGTATATGTTTTTATTTCAGGTAAAAAGTTCCCCAATCGCATTGAAGCAATGTGGATCTGTTATCACGCTTTCGTAACAAGTCTTTGGCGACAGAAAGTGGCATACAAGGAAATTATATTTGGTTTAAAAAGGTTGATCAGAAATATTAAAAATAAACTGGCTCACTCAGAAAAATGGAGTTCTAAAAAATACCTTTTCTACAAAGCTATTTCGAAATTTCCTCCTGGTCTAAAACGTCTATCGATACGGTGATACATAAACTTAATGTGCTACAATTCACCTGGAAGAATAAGTTGATTTTAAATGTTTATAATAACAGAACTTTTAAATTTCAAATCAACAAACTTAAATTTCAGTCTAAATTGGTTTCTGGTAAATTGGTTTCTAACTTAAATTTAAATGTAAATTGCTTTTGGTTTTTATTATTTTTTTTTAAATTACCCAATTAAAAGCTTTAATAGTGTCATCGCACTGAAATCTCTAAGTGATTATGTCGCTTGAATTACTGATGCTAGTGTGTAACATCTAATACAGTGGTTCCCAATATTTTTGTTCTGTCGTCCTCCTTTTTTAGTTTTCAAAACCTCGCAACCTGAAGTTTTCGTAAATGATAAACATAAATTAGAGTTAATAAGTATACTGAAATTGGGAAAATGTTCACATGTTTAGACGAGTTGTTTCCTTCATTTAACACATTAGGCTACGACCTATCATACATAAACCAGAGAGTTAATTAGAAACTTAATTCAATTTTTAATTTTAGCTTCTTTGTTATTATTCTGCATTTTGTTCTTTAATTTCTATACCGGGTGCACAACATTTTCCCTGTAAAGTAGTCCCTATATATACAGTATAGTTACTTTACTATGCATCAGTGTTGTAATGACTTGACTTAAGTCACTCTTTATATGACTTGACCGGGACTTTTCCCATTCCAAGTCATCGGTTGCCCAAGTCAAGTACCAGTCAAATCATTATGAGAACAAGTCAATTTCAAGTCATGTCAAAGGTACCGGTAAACTGTTAAACTATTAAAATTGGTAAAAAATCGTCCCGATTATAAGCAATAATTTAACTAATAAAAAGCACAAACGCAATATACAGCACTAAAAGTATTTAATGTGCAAAACTTTAGACAAATTTTAATAAAAAACGCTTACCCTAATGTAATCCCAAGTAATTTGACAAAATGTCTGAAGTCCAAGTCGAGTCATTTGTCAAAAAAAACTCGAGTATAGTCATTTGAAAGCAGTGACTTTTAAGTTAATGACTTGAGTCATTACAACACTGTGTAATAAGTACGATGCGCATTATTGTGCTAGAAAGCCGCGCTTATTTTATTCATTTAAAGACGTCTTCCAGTGAAAGTATGTCGTATCAGCAGGGTTACCATACCGTGCTTATTTCTAAGATTTGTGCTTATTTTTTGGCTGCAGTGTGTTAGAAAATACTAATGTGTTTATTTTTAAGAAACGTGCTTATTTTTTAGTTGTATGCTTAGTTTGTCATATTTTATAGTTTTTTAACCCCACAGCAGTTTTTATTGCACGGTTGCATATATTTCCTTCGTTTAACGATATTCAAGTTAATAAAGTTCGACAGGAACATATTATACCTGTCCCACAACCGTAAATCCTAACAGTTATCCGGCCCCGACGGTCAGGCATTACAATTTTCATGCCCCTTGTTATAAAAGTTTGGTGAACCTTGGCCGAAGGGTTCACGTCCATTTATCTTAGAAGTTTAGCCGATTCAACCAAATAAACGTATTTTTTGCACGTTTATCGATTAGGCTGCATTTGGCACAGAGAACAACATGTTTTTTTAGAATTATTTGTTTTTGGATGCCACCTAAGCAAAATCCTGAATCTGAGTTATCAGTAGCGTGCTTATGTTTTGGTCTTAGCAGATGGTAACAAGGCTTTGGAGCAGGCGTAAATGTTAAATTGCTCCGTCTCCAGCTCCGGAGCTTATTGATATCACTGCCCCGGCTCCATTATGTCAAAAAATGTTTAAGGACGAACGCTTAATTAGCAATATCTAGCGTTTCAAAATAGTGACAAACAAAACACCGCAATAGAAAAGAAGGCGCCAAAGAGGCAACAATTCTTAATTTTGTGAAGGATTGCTATTAGATTATGTGAATTCTGCCATTAGTAGTAGCCTAGCATCTTAGCAAATACATCGGAGCCGGAGTTATTTTTTAAACAACTGCTCCTGCTCCGGCTCCATTTGAATTTCACGTAGAGCTCCCTGTCCGGTTAAAATGCACGGCTCCGGGGCTCCGGCTCCAACGCTCTGGATGGTAACCCTGCGTAATAGGGCATCGCAAGCAATGCCTAATTTCACCCCATTCTAAATTACGCTGGATTTGTTTCAAGATTGTATGTCAAGAAAGCACTTTCCTCGAGGCCTACTAAGTTCCGGAGTCAAGACAATTTTAAGTTTTTCAGACGAACCAGACGAATACAGTTTACAAGCTTTTCGCCAATTTGGCGTCGTAGAGCTCTACACCCAAAGAAATCAATGATTTTGAGATGTAAGACATTAAAGCTTTCATGGATGAGCAGTTTGATCCCAAACGTTTCATGGCGAGGGAAAGGTTTAAATTTTAGAGCAAAATGAAGCGCAAGCCGGGTGAATTGATCCAGAAACTAGCTGCACGCTTTCGTCAGGTGCTAGTACCTGCGACTTCCCATACTGCTGGCCAATTAAATAAATCACCGCCGACACGATTTATCTGCTCCGTGAAAAATTAAGATGTTCTGAAGGCTGTTTTCAAAGTGAAGAGCGATTGTCGTTTTTGACCGCTCTTTCAATTGCTACGGAGACGGAAGATGCTGCTCAGGTTGCCAAGGAAACCTTCGGTGCAGAAAATGGATGCTGCAAACAAGCTACACAACAACAAAAAATAATTAAGCAAAGGAAACCGAAGTGTCATTGGTACACGAAATCTAGACACAAAACACCAACCGTTTCAAAAACTTAAGGTATTAATTTTGTAGGGACATCTGCAAGCAGTGTGCAGTTAAATAGGGCCGTTTCGCTGAAACCTGGATGCTGTGTAAAAGAGCGATAGAAATGCAGTTGTGTTAAAGGGCTCCCAAAATGCATTCCGGCATAAAGATCCCGAATTATTGCCAAACACTCCACTGCTGTGCCAACTCGCTCTAAACTTTTTCTTTTTTCCATTACCCACCAATACCCCCCCAAAGGGCCAAAAATCCAATGCCATAACAGCGACGCCCAAACGGCGCCGGTAAAACTAGGGCGTCCAAACGTCGAAGCCAGACCGACGGCTCCCGACAGTCCTATACCCTCTACCTACAATTTTAGCTGTTATTTTTCCATTTAGTTCTAATTTCTATGAATGTTGTCCTTATTTTCTATCATTGATTGATGTACTGTTGATCCCCTTCATTGTGAAGTTGCTTGCACTAACAAAATGTTGCAAGCATTGGCGTATGGTTGTTTCTCGACTCGCTCCTCTCTGAGCCTGTGTAGCTCAGTTGATAGAGCGACCGTCCCTGTCTGACCGGAGGTCGTGAGTTCGAACCATACTGCAGGCTATTTTTTTCTGACCTGCCCTACTTGCATCATAGATCGACAGATTCGGTGAGTCTGCGATAGCTTTTCAGTGTATTATTTCTATGAATTGATAACTTATTCCGAAAGATTCTTTTCTTGTTCGGACAATTTTTAATGTGATTCTGTCGTAGATATTGATGCGTACCGGTATTTCGATTATGTCACCATTGTAGAATTTTGCTTTCGGCTAAGAAGTAGCCTACCAACGTTTCGACCACATATTCGGGCAATAGGGAACACAATAAGACCTAAAAAGCAACAAATACCTTAAGCAGAAAACTTTATAAAACGATACTATTAAGAGCAACGACATAATTAAGTCAAATACGCAGTAATATCAACGACAGAAAAAGAACTTGAACGTCTGAATAAGGCATGAACCTGTCGTAAATTTATCGAAAAACCGGATTTTTTAGCCCTGTTTGGGTTATTGGCGGGGTTAGAAAATGGGTTAGGGTTGAAAATACTAGGGGAGTTAGTGATGTAGCCTACTTCGGGTGGATTTTGGGGTTAGATAATGTGTTGTATAGGCCTGATTCTGGCCATTTAGGCCTTATGCCGACGGGTTTAGAACTTATTCCGATTTAGACGAGACTAACAACATTAGGTAGGCCTATAATTCCTATTTTGGTCTTATTTCGACGTTGATCTTATTTCTGTATTATGGCTGGAGTCCCGGGCAATATAATTGCAACTATAGGCGAAAAAATATATAGGCTTTACGACAAATAAAAAAAAAGGAAAAACAACAATGTTCCACGTCCTAAACCACAAGGCGCGAAAAATGAGATAAACACCCGATAAACCCGACAATGTGAAAAAACGAGGCTGCAACTTTCTAAAGCCCGCTACTACACAGAAAATGATATGAGGTGCAAGAAAAGTGTCTTGTTTAATGTTCTTTGTGTTGGCATGTCTATGTATTGCGCATGATTCCAGAAAGCGTTGGTAGTCTGCCTTTCGAGTCACAATGCACCAACATTCAAAGTCGATGTAATGACTTTGGCTGGTCGCATTGACTGGCTAACGCTGATTTCGATGCATCACATTGACGGACATCCCGCTCACATTTGGCATAGGGTTTTACACCCTTTTATTTGTGTCGCGAAAGCAGCCTACCCGGAGTTCGGTATAGGGTTATGGCTTCTGACATTCCAAAGTCCCGTGACACTCGCTGAATAACCTCCGATAAATTTGGGATGTAGGCAGGGGCGCGCGCAGAAAGATTTCCAGGGGGAGGAAATCAGGGGCGTATCCAGAAGATGAAATAGGGGGTTCTGAATTTTCAACTTGGGAAATTCCCTTATTTCCGTCTAACGTTTATTAAAAATGACGTCATAAAATGATGATTGCAAGACGTCTGTCGCAAACTAAAACTAGCATAGCAAAAACAGCAGATGTCCATTGTCCACCCTTAGTGTAGTTTATGTCGAATAACACGCCACGCCTTGTCACAAAGTCTCGTCAAAACAACAGGTAACTTCAGGTCAACTGGTCGCACGATAATGTACCACATTAGGAATATTACGTCACAATGACAGATGGCAAATTAACGCAACTTCTCGGAATATATAGTGGTTTTACAGGTATATCACAATTTGTGACATCGTCGTAAACTAGTCAGAAACAGTCAGTTAACGACCAGCAAAAGCAAACCTTAACTTAGGACGTAAAACGAACACGTGCGTCGTCGACACTCCTGCCAGGCGCCAGCTGCGAAACCACTTGGCGAAAAAATAAATCAAGACCGTGAAATATGTGTGATTAATTGTGTTAGAATCATAATTCGACTATCTGCAGCGCAGTTTCCCCAGTTTTAATGAACGGGACTAGCGCTAATTTACAAGCACGTCTTTCGCCACCTGCAATAATAAACGACGATCGTTTTTTCCAGGGTGTTATTATGCCACGATCAGCGCAACATCTGCGCAAAGCAGTGGGCCAAGTCAGCTAAAATAGAAGCTGCGGTTGGGGGAAATAGGCTGTGTCAATTGCACACTTAACACGTGGTCTTAAGAGTATGCTAAAAGAGCATAATTTTGCGTTAACTATCGTTGTCGTTTGTCGAAATACACACTTGCTTATCAGCCAACCTAAACGACTAACGAAAGAGAAAAACTATCCTGCGTTTACGGTCGACCAAACAAAGGACGAAAAACGACGTTTTTCGGCTTCGCATTAGCTTAAGACGCGTGACCCAATTACATTAAAACACTGCCGCTTCGGACAGCTTGTAAACCCTGACAAAAACGATAATCTCTTACAAAACGGGGGGTAAGAAAAGAACCCCCAATACCCCCTGGATACGCCACTGGGGGCAATGGATATTGTATAATGTTTGTAACCTTCATAAGTAATATATATTACACTTACAAATAATACTAAAAATCGCATTTTGAAATTCTAGGGGGGGGGCAAGTTCCCCCCCCCCCAGGCGGGGCGCCCATGGATGTAGGGTATTTTGTTGCAATTACATTGCCCGAATAGGTGGTCAAAACGTTGGTACTTTAATAAAATTTTGCCGGAAGAGCAATTTTACCATTGAAACAATGCCTGGGAGCAACAGTATTTTCATTGGATTATGTCGTTTGTCTTAATACTATGGTATTCTAGATTATTCTGCTTTAGATATTGTTGCGTTGTAGCATTGTAGGTCTTATTGTGCGATCCCGGCGTCACGTAGTCTCTCAAACTTAAACGGTGCCAATTGTACCAAACAATCGGACATTTTTTAGCGCAAGCTTTGCTGCCATATTCAAATGTACTTAAACACGATTGCAGTTGCAAATTTTTTGAGTACTTTTATGACGAAAAAATTTAACCATATTTACGGTCTCAATTTTCCCAATTACAAATATTCAATAGTAATAGAAACAATCATATACGCACAGAGACACAACAATTACGTGTAGCGTTTGATCAAACCTTTCCAACGAAGCCACACATGACGCGGTGAATATCGAGGCCATGCGTTTTTGTCGATGAAAACCGATAATAATATTCATAACTGATCGCGGTAACTTTATAGCTGCGTTTGTATAAATTTTATTGTAGCTGTTTGAAATGCAAAAAAGGAGGACATTTGAGTATTTCTATCCGTTCTCCTAGGACAAATAATAATTTGTTATCAAAATAAAATAATAATTTGTTATCAAAAATCAAAAAGAGGCCCTACGGTAACCCTAGTTAAATATCATAAAAGAAATGTTTTTTGTCAAATGACAATGATTATGTTGAGTGCATTTTACAGCTATTTCAAAAATACTTCTGGCTTAAAAACTGAAAGTAGAATTACGTCATTATCAAGTCAGATTAGGACCAAAATACTACTAATAGGTAATAGTCAAAGTATAATTAAAATCGGAATAAGACCTAAACTACCAGAAAAAGATCTAAAAACCTCTTGCCTAACCCCAAACTCCATCACTAACATTCTTCAAATATTAATCCAAACCTAAGTTTTAATCTTGCCCATTACACGCCAAATATCCCAAACAATGGCAGGCACTTCGGTGTCCCCCAATCGTCCCATACAATCTCCATGCAGTTTTAGGTGGTACTTAGGTCTTAAGCTGATGAGTTAATGACTTTTTATGACTAGATAAGGTCTTATTCCGCTGAAAATATTACTGTGTATTCCCTTTATTAGGTTGTTGATGTTATTACTATGGTAGTATATAGATAATTTCGCTTAAAATATTGTTGCTTTGAAATTCATGTTTGTTATTGTTTTCTAAGCTATCATACAAATCTCTTACAAAAATGCCAATTGCAAAACAGAAACTTAAACACCAAAAAAAACAGCATTAAAATTGGTGAGAGTGTCAACAATAAATATATCTGGATATGTATGATTTAACCAAAGTGAAAGCACTTAAAGTTTGGAAAGCATTGATCAAAATAATTTATATACAAATAAAACAAACAATATATATATCATCAATTAGTATAATATCCATTTTTTATTAAATTAATAAACACAAGGTAATCCAGCTGATTTTCTTGCTTTTTGAATTACAGCTCTAAGCAAAAATTGTTGTCGAGACAAAGCTCGGACATGCTTTAGAAACAAATCGGTATCAATAACATCTTTGTGCAGAGCTTCACCAAGATAGTACATGGTATCCTCCAATGCCTGTTCCTCGGCAAACGATAATACAATTTGTTTGTATACGGGACTTGTTGCTGTAACAACATCATCTACATCAAGATTATCTTGTTTAGACTGCAACTTTTCAATTTCTAGAATCAATCTTTCATTTCTCTCTTGGATCGAAACCATGTTTTCATTGGCACCATCTACTTCTTTGTTTAGTTCATTTAGAATGGACAGAATTTTTTCTTGCCCAGTTTTTAATTCGGTCTCTACTTTTTTTAATGATATAACTTCATTTTCTGCCTGAACCAGTGTGTCTTCTAGTCTCCGTTTCAATTTGTCATTGACAGCTGTCAGAAGCGATGCTTTTATCATGCTATCATCTATAGTTAATTCTTTAGGTTTCTGCTGTTGGCTTTGGGGTGCAAAAGAGGGGGTTGGTGCTGGATGACGTTGATTTGGTTGAGCAAACCCCGGATAAGGTGGATATCCCAGGGCAGAATTATTAGACGGATAAGGAGGCTGTTGAGTTGTACTTGGAGGGTAGGGGGTGGGTTGTCTGAAGTTTGGGTGATAACTTGTTGTAGGTGGCCCCTGTGGAGAGAAACCGGGTGAAGGATATGGAGCTCTTTGTTGTTGATGTGGAAATGATTGAGGTGCTGGGGGGCGTGTTGGTTTTGCAAATACTGGGGGTTCCTCTCCAAAGACTACACTCATTACTTGAACACAGCCTGTTAAACTGTGGCTTCCTTGTCGCCAGTCAGTTAAGTAGGGCAAATAAATTCTTCCGTTTGAATCAACATGCTTTCCCTGTCGAACTTGCATTGTATTTGTTGGTTGAACAAAACATAGTGGGGGAACTTGTGGGTGTGCTTCTTGTAACCAAAAGGCAACAGGAATGTTATATCTTGTACCTTTATAGGACACTGGAATAGTACCCTTTAAACACAGTAAACTCTTTCTGGAACCATCATTGTATACAAAATTATCCAGCATTGGGGACAAGTCTTTATAATGGCTGACAGCATTCATGATGTCTTGCCTGGCCATATCCATGTGCAAGTATTTTCCTTGCATTTGAGCTCTTAAAAATGCATCCAACTGTTGTGACATAATGGCAGACTAATATTTATAATGACTGGAATAAGTTCAGTCCTAGGTAAAAAAAATGAAGAGGTAAACACATATGTGTTTAAGGTAAATAAAATTAGTCTGTATTCATAAGTTTGTGGCATGGTGTGACAAACTTTACAAACCAGATTACTGTAAAAGAGCATTGGCTCTAGCTCCAGAGCCTATGCAAGCCCATAACAAAAAGCTCTGTAACTGTAAATGTTTTAAAAAGTTTTTTTAGCTTTAAAAAGTTTTTTTTTTCCAGTCTAATATGTTACATTAGCTACACCTAAACAATTTGGTAGTTGAAACAGTTTAAACTTCCGTTCACTTGAGCCTGATTGAAAAACAAATTAGAAAAATTCCTCATTACCTTTTTGTTACGTATACCTGACAAACTATCCTGAATCAATATACCTGCAAACTAGTTTGGAAAGTATGGCAGATTTCGACGAGATCTCGCGGGTGCACGGCCGAAAAAATCAGGGTGACCGGGTGCAACAGCAGTCAAAAAAATTTCCGATGTACACTGTATTGCATACATTGTACTGTAAACGTTTGCGCACAAGTGTTTTACATATTTGAGGTGCAGTGCAGATTTTTTTTTCGGGGTGCACTTTTAAAAGGTTGAAAAAAACTAGCGGGTGCACTTGCCATACTTTCCACAGTGGTGCGCAGATAATTGGGTTAGCATTTTGGTTTAGGATGGGTCAAGCATTATTATTACATAATGGGGGTGGTTTAGAATCCCACAGTTATTAAATCAACACACAATATTTTGGTTAGGATGCCAGTTAGTTTTTGGGTGTGTCAAGTATTATTATATTCATTATTTAATAATATTGCAGAACCTACTCCAACGCTAACTCAAATAATGTGCGTTGTGGTAGGATTTGAGCCATCGCCACTCGCTCCCTAACCCAAATATTGTGCGTTAATTTAATAATTGTGGTAGGATTCTATAATCTAGACCAGCTCCGTGGCACCGTAACCATCCTCTGCGTCTTGCCGTAATGTGTTATCCAGATTGGAAAGTCTGGCCTGTTGCAGTTTCAGCCGCGGCCACAACCGCGCATTTATGGAAACTGTAATACTGCTAAAATACAAATATATGGACTTTAACGCCCTTACTATTTTTGAGAACTATAAAATATAATAGAAACGTTAGGCTTCTGTGAAAGTGACGTCACGTCTATTCCCTCATGTATGACCATGACCGAAATGGTGTCACCTTAAATCAGGCCTGCACAACTAAAAATGGTAGAAGTGCCACAACAAGCACACAAATAAAATTCTCTGGCCACATACTGAAGTCACATAAAAAAATTTGCGATGACGTTACAAAGGCACGTATATAATAACAAAACTAATCCTAAAAACATCTGTTTTTCTCGAGCACACCCGTGCGTCAAATATGCAGCTGAAATCAATCCAGTCTGATCGTGCAATTTAAAATAGAAGCAACTATACAAACGGGGTGCGGTTGTTGTATATTTTGTCAGAGGGTATATTTTCAGGGCTTAGTATTTGCTTTATTTAAGTGTTTAGCGTTATTTACCAGGGTTACATTCACCCGATCCGTTAGAAATCAGTGCATTTCTAAGCAAAAAGGTCTACGACAATCAGGGCATCCAATGGCAGAAAAGTCTAGACTTTTAGACCTTGAGGTCCTGGCAATGCACTGATTTGGACCTTTAGGTAAACTCCCGGCGAAGATAAATTAAAAATATTCATTAAAAGTTCAGAAAAGATAACAAAAAATATGAGATAGGATTAATAACGCTTGACCCACCTAAACCCTAACGCTAACCCGAATCCTAACCCAAATAATGTGCGTTATTTCAATAATTCTTTAAATGCTGGGGGAAAAAGCCCAAACTCGGATGGTTTCTCGTCCATTGTATTTAAGATTATTACGTCACAAATTGAGGTATTGGGGCCTGAAGCGTTATAATTATTAAATATCGCACATTATTTGGGTTAGGGCGCTGGTTAGCGTTTGGGTTTGGTGGGGTCAAGTATTGTTAAACTTAATCTTCTTATGCACATTTGTTAATGCAAATTAGTGCATTGTCCAAGACCTCAAAGTCTAAAAGTCGGACTTTTTGATCCTTTGAGTGCACTGATTGCAGTAGACCTTTTTGCTTAGAACTGCACTGATTTCTGACGGATGGGGTGTTACATTTTAAAAGTATCACCGGTATTAATTTCACTTTCGTTCGTGGTTTATTATTTACGTTGTTTGTTCTATAGTTTTCTTAACTTGTTTCTGCAAGTAATAACAGATATGAGCCAAAAATTTCCCGGCTAAACTTATGGATTAGATGCAGGGTTCCCGCTAAGCGCATTTTTTTTTTAATTTTGGGCACTTGGGCAATTTTTATACGTGTGGACAAATAAATTCCCAAATTAGTTTTATCCGAGCCACGTAAGGTCAAGAAAAGTGCCCAAAATAGTTTTATCAGAACTATGTGTGGACAAATAAATTCCCCAATAAGTTTATCCGAGCTACGTACCAAAAAAGTGCGCGAATTTGTTTTATTGCAGCTACGGTGTGACCAAAATGTGCCCAAATTAGTTGTTTGGAGCTACGTACGGACAAATAAATTCCCAAATTACAAAAAGTGCCCAAATTACTTTTATTTGAGCTAGGTATATCAAAAAAGTGCCAAAATTTGTTTTATTGGAGCTACGTGTAGACAAAAGAGTTCCCAAATGTATTTTCTGCATGGGCTACGTAAAAAAAGCAATGATGTGTGTTCTATCCCACATGGATCGACTAAATCAGGGGTTGGCAACCTTTTTTGCATTGCGGATCGGTTCAAAACTGAAATTTTGCCGCGGACCGGCCTTGAAAAAACAACAAATGATAAGTAAAGGAAATTTGTTACAACTTTAATGCGAACTTTCAGCTTGTTTTGCCGCAAAGACATTCTCCCATTTAGGAATTATTGAACTTAATGAGACCCGCGGTCGGTGTCCGGCCCGCCAAGGAATTTAACCCAGCCCGCGGTTCATTTCGATAAAACTTTTAGGCCATTTTTTATAAATTACACTTGTGTACCAATATTACCTATTCCTACTCCTACTCTTACCAGCTTGTCGTAATAGGGATATTTAAAGTATTATTTTAAAAGAAGTCGCACTTTTTTTTTATTATTATTTTAAAAGAAGTCACACGTATTATGTATAATAATTAATGTATTCCAGATACCTTTGACCATGCCCTACACGACACTTTTTATTACGTAAATACAAAAAAATTAAAAATTTAAATAATAGCAATATGATAAAGTACGAACCACGGTTCGACACCAGCAAACTATAGAATAGACATACACATCGTACGTAAGGATGCCAGATAGGCTTTTTTGACAACAAATTACAAAAATCTGGCTTTTTTAACGTGATTAATAAAACAAAAATCATTAGGCTTTTTGACTTTTTACTGTCATTTTAAAGAGACTAAAACTAAAATTATAGAGGCTAAAACTTATTAAAAAGCATACATTTTTTCGAAACTTTTCTTGCATATCAAAATAACAAATCATTTCATTATGGGGCATTGTTTGCATGAATTTATTCTATTGGACTTTAGGATAAGCACGCTTGAACATCAATACATGATATTTTATCCTATCTTTCTATATATTGTAAGTATTCTACTAGGAGAGACTAATTTTGCAATATAAATATGTATTTTTGGATGTTGTGAACGTGCTATGTAACTCATATGGCCACAGCACACTAATTGTTTCGAACCTCACGAGAGCTTGATACTAAATGTGTTTTATCATACCAATCAACCATGAAGTATATTTAAACGAAAGTTAACGTGTTTTGAATATAAAAATACATTAAATTGTTTTTGACTTTTTTTACGTAATTTAAACACTGTACCGGTACGCCAAAAAACTTTTCTTGTTCAAGCGTAAAAAATGCGTACTTTTAAAACCGTTGCAATACGCGCGATAATTTCCTTGATCATTGGGCGGTTAAATCACGCTACCTGTATAAGACGTAGTAAACCTGTCGAATTAAGTTCTAAATCTATTGAAATAATGCCTAAATAGACCAAATGAAGCCTAAAACTGTACGCCTATAGGGGTATGGGACGATTAGGGCACACCTGTCTGGCATCGGAAAAAATCTTGCATTGGCCGTTTTAGAGTCGACGTTTGGGCGCCTTTGTTTGAACAACGCAGTTGAGGCGCCACTGTTAAGGCACCGGATTGTTTACCCCTGTTTGGGGTTAGGTGCGAGTAATGGGTGGGCTTATAATTTGAGTTAGGGTTGAAATTATTAATGTTAGTGGTGAAGTAAGGCTGGGGTATTGGGTTTGTTAAAAGGTTATAGGCCTTTTTCTGGCCAATTAGGTTTATTCCAGGGGGTGTAGGTCTTTTTTAATGCCTAATGCTGAATTCCCTCTAATATAGCGCTACTATATTTTCAGCACCTAAAAATAGAACAAGTAAAACGAAAGTAAAATTGTTACGTTTAAGTTTCATGATGTTTTACATTTCATTGGTAGTTGCAGGCAAAAGTTACAAAAACGAAGCAAAGCAAAAGTTACAAAAATAGACGCAAAAACAACAAATCAAATTCATTTTTCAGATTCAGCCCAAAAATACTTTGCGGTTTCCTTAACTTTTTGCAATAAGGAATGACCATTTTTAGAGAGAACGTGAAGTTGTTTACACGAAATATCATTGAAATTTAAAGAATAATAAAGAAAAATGAAAGTATCTGCTGAAAACTACCTGCCTAGTATAGAGCAGGGGCGGGCAACATATCGCCCGCGATGAGATTTTGAGCGGCCCACAGACAGTTTCCGGTTTTACATGATAATGTGACCCGGGCCACAGTCTAACGCAATCCCCAATTACTTTCTTACTACCGGTACGTCAAATAATAGTGATTGTTAGTTATTCTTTAGTTTTTGTTTAGGTTTAAAATTAGAGGACTCTAGCCATAAGATCGAAATAAGAACAACATCATTATCACACAGTTCGGAAATAAAACTAACACACATTACGAAATAAGACCAAAATAGGACTAATATCGAATAGTCGTAATACCGTCTAAATCGGAATAAGTCATAAACCCAGAATAAGACCTAAATGACCAGATCAGGCCTATAAAACATTTTACCTTACCCCAAACCTCACCCCTAAGTACATCACTAACTCTATTAATAATTTCAACCCATTTTCTAACCCCACCCATTACCCACCGACCACCAATAACCCCAAACAGGGCCAGAAAATCAGGTGCCAAAACAATCAGGGCGCCCAAAATTCAACACCAAAGCGGCCAATGCCATGGCCCCCATCGTCCCATATCTTCTCCCTGCAGTTTCAGGCGTGATTTTGATCATATAAGAAGCCTTATTTCGAAGAATTTAGGACTTATTCCGAAAGATTTGTGTCTTATTCAGACGATGTAGTTATTATTCTGTCGTATATATTTAATTGCTGCGTGTTTGGCTTTATTATGTCGTTGGTGTTAATGCTATGGTATTATGGATTTTTCTGCTTTAGGTATTGTTGATTTTTAGGTCTTGTTTTGTGTGTTCCAAATTTAGATTTAAAGTTTACATCAATATTATTCCTTGGATTTTGCCAAAAAACGAATAAAGATTGGATGCCGAAGTACTTTTTCAAGTCGGCAAGAAAAAATCAGTTGTTTACAGCAGTGGTCGGCAAACACCGGTCCGCGAGGAGTTGGTTACCGGTCCGTAGCGGGGTTTTCAGATTAAAATTTTGTTTAAACACGAACTTTACGTTAAAACCTGGTAAAAAGTCAAAAATATTTAAATCTATTTTTATATTTAATACATTTACCTTCGTTTTAATATAGCCTACTACTCCATTGTTGATTGGTCTAATAAAAAATCACAATTAGTATCAAGCTCTCGTTAGGTTCGAAACAACTAGTGTGTTAATGTAGCTATATGAGTTACATAGCACGTTCACAACATCCATAATACATTACAAAATCTAACTTCTAGTACTTACAATATATCGAAAAATGGGCTAAAATATCATGTGTTCTAATTTTAAGCGTGCTCATCTTAAAGTGCAATAGAATTTCATGTAAATAATGTTTAAAAACTATATCCCATAATGAAATAATTTATTATTTTGATTAGGTAGCAAAGGTTTCGAAAAAACGTATGTATATTAATTAGTTTTAGCCTCTATAGTTTCAGACTTTATAAAAATGACAAAAAAGCCAAATGATTTTTCTAACATTAACCACGTTAAAAAAAATGATTTTTGTTGTCAAAAAAGCCATTCTGGCAAGCCTTGTACGTATGGCTATCCTATGCCTTTCAGGTATTGGTAATATTGGTATACAAGTGTAATTTAAGAAACAAAGTAAAGGCCTAAACGTTTTATTGAAATGAGCCGCGGGCTGAGTTAAATTAAATTGTTTGGCTGGCCGAATGCCGCCCGCGGGTTTCAGTAAGTTTAATAATTCCTAGATGAGAGCCTCACTTTGCGACAAAACAAGCATAAAGTTCGCATTGGAAGTTGTAATAAATTTCCTTCCCTGAACATTTGTTGTTTTTAAAGGCCGGTCCGCGATAAAATTTTAGTTTTAAACCGGTCCGCAGTGCAAAAAAGGTTGCCGACCCCTGGTTTACAGGGCAATGAAAGTGTTACCGTGTTTAAAGAGTAGAACATTAGCCGCCATTATGCGACAAAACATGTAGGCCATGGAAGTACAATTCAGTTCCCCATTTCAGGCCCGCCGACTGGAGAAGCCCGCCCCTGGTATAAAGTATAGATATAGACTAACTAGACAAGCTTCTGTAAAAAATAAAAACATAGCCTACCAGACAGTAACACTGATAGTAGGCCAGGCCAAAACTCACACCTTTGCTTTATTAATGAGCCTTTTTAAAGGTTAGGTTTGTTGTAATTTTTTTGGCGCAATGTTTGCAATAACAATCACGAAGGTAGGTCTGGTAGGGCAATTTGTTGGAAAACCTTTTTTAAACCAGCAATTCAGCATGTTTCGTGGTAACAGTAATTTTTGGAAATAAATAGAACGACTTGCCTAAGTCTTCTTGAAAGTATAATCAACTAACTCGAAATGCGAAAAAAAAGGGACATTTTGAGCGTCCTCGGATGGACCATTCACTTTTTTTGAGAAAAGAGGAAATATCCTCCTAAAAGAGGATATGTGGTAGACCTACTCTAAAAGTGCTTTAATCTCGACTTACTTATCGGTGGATAAAGCCAATCGAAAATCGCGCAGTGTTTTAAGTATTCTATGAACGCTATAAGTTTAATATAATTTCGCAGCTTACAACTTTCCGTAGTGATTTATTTTCAGTCGCGCAAGTTTTAGTCGGAATTTTATTTTCAGCCGCGCATGTTTTCAGCTGCAAAACATCTCCCCCGCTCAATATCGAAAGTTTCCAATCTGGTGTGTTAGTTAACGAAGTTGCAATAACACATGTATCAACTGTTCAAAAGTAATTACATTTTAATCGTACACAAACAAATTTAAATTATAAAGAATCAAAAAATCCGTCAGCACCCTTGACCATTTTAAGTGTCACCTCCGCCTTTGTAATTTTTTTAATGACTAAAATGACGAAAATGACACAATGAAAACAAACAAGAAAGCTTTTAGGCGGCTAACGACCATTATCTTTTGTGTATTGCCATACTTACTCTTTTTATAGCCGAATATTTCTCGGAAGTTCGCACAGAGGATAACATTGCCAAAAAACGAAACATAGTCAGGGCATTGGAGCATAATGGTTGGAGGTTGTAGTAAGACGTAATAAGAATATCAAAGCCCATACAGAAGTAGGTATCATTTTGGACGTTTCGAATAACTCTTTATTCATTTTCAACATATGTTGAAGTAAAATCCTAATCACTACCCGATAGAAATATTGTAGTGTCGTCAGCAATTAAGAACACTTTAAATTCCTTGCCATTCTTAACGCAGCGGCAAGGCATTCAATGCACTGAACGAATAAAGTTGGAGAGAGAGGATCTCCTTGGAGTACGCCACGTTCAACGTTAAACGATTGTGATAAAAAGTTGTTATTGGCAATTACGCACGATGGATTTTGATAAAAACATTCGATTAAGTTAATATTTTCAACACCGAACCCGAAAGCAGCTAAGGCTGCATATATGAAGTCCCAGTTCATCGTGTCAAAGGCCTTGAACATACGGTATCTAAGGCGCAGTCAATGATATCGAACAAAACACGGATTAATGCCTATGTATCGTTTCGGAATAAAACCATTTTGGGCAGGCGAGATAATGTCGTTTAGTACACTTCGGACCCGGGTGTTAACTACTTTTGAAACAATTTTGTAGTCTACGTTCAATAGCGTTATTGGTCTAAAATTTTCCAGTTGAAAATGGTCTTTTAGCTTTTGGAAGTAGGGTTACTACTGCTTCTGACTGAGAAGCTGATGCCTACCCGTATTTAAAGTGTGTCAACAAGCTGCCATATAGACGAATTTGATATTGTCCCAATAAGTGATATAGAACTCTGCTGGAAAACCGTCTAGCCCGGGGGATTTATTTTTACCCATGTACAAAGAGAAGTGAATAATTCCGCTTCTGTTGTTTCCGCTTCTAATATTTTCGATTGTTTTGCCTTAATTTTTTGGAAATCTAGCATTTTAAATTTTTAAGCGATTGGGGCTTTGTTTAATAGATTTCCGTTTAGTTTATAGAGTTGCTTGTAAAATCCGACTAGGTCGTCCAAAATGTTGCTTTTGGCCAGTTAATATATTATTGTCTACCAACAATATTATTGTTAATACCCTTCTTTTCGCAATGTATTTTTTTTTTTCAAGTTTAAAAAGTATTTTGTATTTTCTCGCCCTCCTCGGCCCAGCGAGCCCTACTTTGCGTTACGGGCTTTTCGTTTGCCGCAGCATTAGTTGGTCAAGTTCCGATTTAAATTGACAATTTTTCGCTTTTTCGTTTTTTTTTCGGGGCCTAATTCTGTTTTAGAATTTTTTTAAATAGCGTCTTGCGTTTCCCCAATCATTTTTTTCAAATCGCTTTTCTTAATATTTAGCCTTCGTTTTAGGTCGGCCGAGTATCTTATAGTTTCTCCCCGAACCACTGCTTTCAAGGCGTCCCATCTAACGTGAGGATCGGTTGCGCCTACATGGTTTTCTGCTTTATAATAAGTGATAACCTTTCTTATTTTTTTCCTTGTAACGCTGGTCATTTAATAGCGATGTATTAAATTTCCAGTAGCCTCTGCCACCTGGTGCTGGGTTAATGTCAGCCCCTAGAGCAGTAGTTCTCAACCTTGCGTGCCTCGTGGCCCCCTTCGAAAGGCTTTTAATCCTCGTGGCCCCCTTCGATTATAAAAAATGACTAAAATTGTGTTTAACGTGTTTTCACTTATTTTATTTCACCACGTTGTTAAAAAACACTTCAATTGGAGGAAAGCCAACGAATGAATAAATTAATTAAAAACCGAAATCAGGTGACGTCGCTTCCTGATCAAATCTTACTTTTTTAGCAGAAATAAAATCGGCGGCATCATCATTCTTTTTTGGGGGATGCTTTTTAATTTGCAAATTTTCGACATTTTTAAACGTTTCGAAGAGAAACTGAGTAAACTAGAAAATCACAAATGTTGGTTGTATGTGACGTAACAATGTTTGGCAATTAGGCGAACAGATAAAGAATTACAAACTTGGCGTCGACTGTTGCACTTCTCACGAAAAGCAAGTAGTGATGTGTAAGAAAAAGTACGTTACAATTGGTCAAAGAAGGTTTAACACTACAAGTTTGAGATTAACTAATACAAATTAAAAATAGTGACACGGGTTTTGCAATACCACAACATTGCTACAGACTTATGCTCGTGGCCCCCCAGGGGGGCCGAGGGCCACGGTTGAGAAACCCTGCCCTAAAGCAAGGGCGGGCAACTTCTCAAGTCGGCGGGCCTGATATTGAAAATGAAGTACTTGGTGGGACGGATACCTATAATCAATATATTAATTGTACTGCCATAGCCGACATGTTTTGTCGCACACGGCAACACTTTCATTGCACATCAAACATACAGCTTTCTGGCCTACTTGAGTGAAAAAGTACCGGTACTTGGACACCCAATCCTTGTTAAATTTGCAACTTTACATTTCTTGGCAAAATCCAAGGGAAAATGTTGATTGTAAATTCAATTTGGTATTAACATCAACGACTTAATAAAGTCAAATACGCAGTAATACCCACGACAGAATAAGAACTTAATCATCTGAATAAGACATAAATCTATCGGAATAAGTCGTAAATTCTTGGGAATATGGCCTAAATAGCACCTGAAACTGTAGGAAGAGAGTATGGGATGATCGGGGCCATGGGTATGGCATCGGCCGTATTGATGTCGAATTTTGGGCGCCCTAGGTTAAGGACGCCGTTATGGCGCCGCTGTTTTAGCCTTTTTTTTCTGTTTGGGGTTATTGGTGGGTAAGAGTTGACATTGACATTATTAGAGAAGTTAGTGATGTACTAGGGATGGGGTTTAGGGTTAGGTAAAATGTTTTATAGGTCTGATTCTGGTCATTTAGGTCCTATTGCGACGGGTTTATAACTTATTCCGATTTAGATGGTATAGGCTACGACTATTAGGTATTAGTCCTATTTTGATTTTATTCCGAACTGTGTGACTTTCATGTGGTTCTTATTTCGATGTTATGGCTGGAGTCCTCTAATTTTAATCCGAAACAAATAACTAAAAGATATCTAACAATCACTGACGTAGTAAGCAAGTAGTGGGAGATTGCAGCAGACTGTTGCCGCGGGTCACATTATCATGTAACACCGGAAACTGTCTGCGGGCCGCTCAAAATCCCATTGCGGGCCGTATGTTGCCCGCCACTGCCCTAAAGTAACCATATTATGGTCGGGCATTATACCGGGAACTATGCCTATATTTGTAATGTTTTCGACGAGATTTCCGCCATTTAAAAAAAATCTAAGGGCGATAATGCCGCTGGTAGTTTCTAACGCCTTGAGAACTTTTTAACGGTTGGAAATTTGTAGAGAAAAATGTCTATAAGTTTGTAATATGTCATTGTTCCAAAAGACTTTCCCTTGCTTTTCGGTTACGATTCGTGCTTGGCACTACTGTGGGTTTCCTGCAAAAAGTCAACGTGACATTTTTTACGACGTAAAAATTAAAATCGATTTTCTTTGCATCACAATGTTCAAACGTCGAGCGTTGTGTGAAACAATATTTAAAGACATAAAAATAGTAATTAAACGCGTTCAACACCAATATCAATGTCCCACTCATACTCCATGCCACAATCACATCTAAACGCTTAATTGGGACACATAAGACAGGAATGCTTTTTCCCGCAACTGCAGTTGACTATTTTATACTTGCAATGGGTATTACTACACGCTTTACACGTCGTTACTTTAGGTATCGGGTTAACAGTAGAACAATTACAGACAACAGAGTACCTCTGGCACTGTATGCACTCGAGCACATCTTCCTTCGTCTTGTATTCTGGCTGGAGCTCATCGCAGCACGGCATCAGTCTCACTATCCCTTCGCATGAAGGACATTGGCATGTTTCTTTATCCTCCTCGACCAGAAACAACTCGTCTGTGCAGCACTTTATTGCTACGGCATATTTGTTGGAACAACTCCAGCAAACGAAAGTTTTCGACGGAGCCGAAATCAAAGCTTCAGCTTGGCAGGCAGGGCATGTCAGCGAGATTCTGGTCCCACATAGGCTAATAGATTTACTGTTAGGAAGCTTGTCCGGGCTTCGTTGCAGCCTTTTCCTTGACCAGTTGTTGTTGAACTTCGATGTGGTTGAATTGCTAGGGTTATCAGCATCGGTTAGAATGCTGCTCACGGCGATTGTAGAGTGGGGATTTTTATCAATCGGTTGACGCGAGCGCCAGATTGGGTACAATTATGTTATCACTTGTCTGTCCGTGTGCTTTGTCTTGCTTGGGGTCTTCTTGTCGTTTTGCGAGCCGAGGAAAATATTTTTGGCGTTTGGGGCAGTTTGCTTGTTTGTGACCTTTCTCGTCACAATACTTGCAAGTGAACACTTGTCCATGATAGCCCAGCAAACACCAAACGTTATACAAGCATTTTACCACGTTACCAATTGGTTGTAAAGTGGTAATACGTCGAAACACAATAGAGTAAATGTTATATATTGTTTTTTCCCGAACGTTGTTCTGTTTGCCAAGCTAAAACTAATGTTCCAACGTTATTATAACGTGAACATGAAGTTTTTTAAAAAACGAAAACTACAAACGTTTACGTAACGTTAAAACAAGCGTTTAAAAATCGCAAGTCCTGAACATTTATTAGGACGTTAACGTTGCGTTTTTTATGACGTTAGCGTTACTTTAATAGGCACCATTTTAATGCAATTTTTTAAACATTTTTTCCATAACGTTTAAAAGTCGTCTATAGGTTTTACTAAAGATCCCATTTAACGTATGTGATTAGACGTGAATGTTATAAAAAACGTTATGTTAACCTCAATAAGTAACTTTAAATGAATATAGCTTTGTTTTAATCGTAAAAAAACATTTAAAATCCGTACCTTTTTAACACAGTTATTTAAACGTCTTAGTGAGTTGTGAATAAAATACCGTTATTTAAACGTTTATATGTAACTTATACATTTATAAAATAAAGTCACGCTTATATAACGTTTTACTTATGCCCTTATTTTACGTATATCGTTCAACGTTGAAGTTTAAAAAAAACGGTCTTTATATAAACCTTGCTGAGTAATGCTATAAAATATAATATTATTTTAATTATAAATAACGTTTAAAATCCTTATTTAAACGTTTAAGTTGTGAATAAAATACCGTTAGCTAAACGTTTACATGAAATTTATAAATGTATAAAATAAAGTCACTCTTATATAACGTTTTGCTTGGACTTATTTTACGGATATAACGTTAGAGTTTTGACAAAAAAAAACGTTATTTAAACCATCGTAAGAAACATTTAAATATATTAGCTTCATTTTAACGTATGATAAACTCTTAGAAACGTTTTGCTTATGATCCTATATGTTTTGAAAAAAATGCTTTATTTAAAGCGTTTCAACAAAGAGATTTAAATCTTTTTGTTCCGAAGTAACATTTATATGTGTAGCTTACTTTAATTTTGGGGCAATTACGTTTAGAATCCTAACAGTTGGAAACGAAATAATTTTTTAACATTTAAGGTGACACTTATTTGGTAAGTTTTTGAAGCATATTCTGACAATAGATATATGTTGCTGTATTTAAAGATATTATATTCGTTAACCTTGCCTTGACATCAAGCAAATCGTAATTTTTGTGTGCCCCGCGGGAAACAGAGTTATTGGCATGAATGGCCTCCTGCTGGCTCGCAACGACCTCCCACCCCGTCCCGCTTCGCTACCGCGCATATAATTTTACTCCACACGACGTCCGATTGGCCGATATGCGGATGACATCATCACAATCGAGTTTGAACGTGTTTTGCGCGAACATTTGAACTTTGAGGAAGTGCAGGTTAGGGCAGCTTCGCGCTGGAGTTTGCTGTCAGCAGTTTATCTTATTCGCCTAAAACTTATACTTTATTATCAAAAATGTGTTTAGTTTAATAGGCTAAGTTGTATTTCTTAGCTTACTTTACAGGTTTCTATAGGTAAAATGGTGCAGTGTTTATAGAATGTGATGAATTTTGTGATGTTTATGAAAATTTTGCAACTAGATCTAACGTTTGAAACAAGCTATATTATATCCGTGGAAAGTTTGCATATCTGGGATTTGACAATGGATATATCGGCAAAAAGTGTCATTAAATAGAGACTATATTGTGAAATTTGAAGACTCCTGAACATTTTACATGATCCTAATTAGATCGTCTGCTAATCAAGGTAGCGTTGTAATATTTTTTAATCTTCATTTACCTAAATAGCATACTTAATAAATTTATTACATAACATGTATTGTTTTTATTCATTTTATATGGGCAACAGATTTTTTTTTAAACTTTAAAGACTTTATTCTTATATTTGAATTGTGCCCAAACCGCTATTATAAGACACATGTTAATTGCCTCTTTCAGAATTTTGCAGAATTTTTACCCACACAGCATCCCTACTGCATTTACTTTTCTTTATTTGGCGGATCCAAGCTCCCATTTTTAGTAAGGCACAAAATGTCACCAGGATAGAAATCATGGGATGCCTTCACAAACTATGACAAATTACTTCATTTAAAATATTTTTTAATGTAAGCGTAAAGAATGTCACATTTGTTCAACTTTTACCCACAAGTAAACATTAGGATTTTTGAATATTATATTTACATGCAGTTTAAATATTGAAAAATATACACATCAAAAGCAATTTTGTATTGCACTATATATTATAGATTTTAACTAAAATTTAAGGCAGATTTACAGGACTGTTTAACAGATTACGTTTATAACTAAGGACATCGCAGATTACGTTTCTTACCAAGCAGCAGGCTTAAACAAAAAAATCTGTTAATTGTGTTGTGTGGCACTTTCTTCATAGGACAAAATATATTTGACAACACCTGGTTATATTTTTGTGTATTTATCAGATGAAATGGCTTAAAACTGCATTTTAGTTTTTTTTATAATTTATCCCGTATTGACCCTATAATTTAACTTTTTTTCAAACTATCAAGATTACTTTATTAAATTTATAAAAAGGTAAATATTTTAAAATATAGATTGTAATAAAAAAAAGAAAGTTTTGGCTAATTGTAATAGACATTACGTTTAATGTGCAGTATAGGCCTATATCAAATCATAGCTATTTGTATGAACAACTTTTAGTTTAAAGTGTTTTTAAACTAATTTTTTTTTTCTTTTTGCGAAACCAGTAAAAATCAACTGTTAGCGATGGAAAAAAGAACATTCAACCCAAAGATATTCCTTAAGGTAAACTGTACACAGTTACCAATGTTTTTGTGCGAAATGGTGTACGCAATTCCAATGTGATCAAATATTTTTGCTTTTAGTATTGCGTTTATTATTTAAACAATTTATTACTTAAGCCAGGAAAATGACGCCACGTTATGACGTCAATAATATTCTACTGGCGGCCGTGAGAAAAATAAAGACTATCAATAGAGCCGTTATAGCTAAAAGGTCATGCACACCTGACTTAAGCAAAATCGTAATCATATAGAAATGTATATCTAACAGATATATATTTCAGTTTCGTTATTTTATTTGCATTATAACACAGAGTTATTTTTAGGAACATCGAGATGCCAGTATCCAGCAGCGACTTGTCCTCATGCTGCATAGCAGTACCCCCTACGTTGGATGAATCCGATTGAATATGCCATTGATGAAGATTCGTTGGACGAGACTAATATTTTTTTAGTTTACGTCAGATGTCACCTAATATGCCATCCAAACACGAATAATACCTCGGGTTCTACTGTTTCGTTTCTCAACTTTGATTTGTAATAAAATTTTAAAGCAAACACAACGTTGTGAGTACGTTTCTGGTAGTCTACATATTTACATCCTTATAACATTTTCGTACAACATTATAGGAAAGTCAGTAATAAATGTTTGTGCTTTACGTTTTTAGAAAGTTAGAATTGACGTAATATTTATCGTTTTACTAACGGTAATTAGAGTCTACACAATTACGTCCATATGACATTTCGGTGCAACGGTATAGGAAAGTCAGTAATAAATGTTTGTGCTTTACGTTTTTAGAAAGTTAGAATTGACGGAATATTTATCGTTTTACTAACGGTAATTAGGGTCTACACAATTACGTCCACACGACATTTCTGTGCAACGTTATAGGAAAGTCAGAATTGGCGTAATATAAGTCGTTTTAAAAACGATGCTGGGAGTCTACGCTTTACGGCAAAACAACGGTCCGGAACAACGTTATTGGTAGTTTAAATAGTCCAATAAAAAACGTTTTCGCAACGGTAAATTGTTTGCTGGGAGGTCACGTAAAATTCACGGTCCGCCATACTGATATAACTTGGTAAATTTTTTTTTGCGACGTTCGTTGAATTCATGGTCAAGATTCGCATTCCGGTTAGCAATTCCTGTGTGCCACCTTTTCAACCTTTTCATATTTTGCCGATATTTCCTCTGCTATGAGTTCACTGGGGAAAGGGATGGGCACCCAGCCAACTGCGATGTTAATCTCGTCGTTTTCGTAGAGTTTAACCAATTTTACTGATTCTGCTGCGCAGAGCTTCGTGTAAAGTTCCAAAACATTTTATTTATTGGTGCATGTTACGTAGACGTTTTGGCCTCGCATTTCTGCAATTCCAACTAATTTCTTTAGCGAATAATCGACACTTTTGATAAGATTAAAAAATAATTCTTCTCCAAATGCTTTGGTAATTTGGTAAATCTAAATGCTTTGGTAAATAGTCTTCCATTGTAGACCCAAAACATTTAATTTAGTTAAATTAGCCAGATTGCTTTGTTTCGAAATATGTATTTAGCTTATGAATGTTGTCTGTAACCTACCTAGGTGCCAAAACATGTGATATTATGACGTCATATTTACTCACGCAAATACAGATATATGCAAGATTACCAATTCTGTGCACAAAAAACAGACAAGTCGTAGTTCATTTGCTGTTGTAGACGTAGACGGTCTGACCAACGGACATATATCTAAACATAATAAAATGTAAAGTTTGTGAGTCGGCAGTCTGCAGTCGGCTGCATGTTCGCGTTTTAGGGAGACACAGACAGAGCAAAGTAGCTCATTTTAGGGAGACAGACAGAGCAACCGTGGCTTATTTTGATCGCTCGTAAGCGAGCCGCCGAGCAAGTGGGAAAATAGAAAGAAACTCGTGTGCTCCCAAACAGAAAAAAATTAGTTTCTTTCTGTGAGAGAAAGTCTCGCATCTCCAGCGAGCGCCGTCGCAAACCGGTTACGGGTGAGCAACTTTTATTTATAAGGCATTTGTTAGCAATTCTGGTCTGATAAATGTCGCTACATATTTTGTTGCTGTGTATAAAAAACCGTGTGAAAAGAGTGATTTAATTTCAATCCTTATAAGTCAAGGGACGACCAGCGCTTTGGTGTACACAATAGGCTCAAGGCAAAAAAACATAACATGTTATGAAATTTATTGTAACCGAACGTGTGCAACATTCCAAGTTAAAACTTTTAGCAGTATACGCATTTGTTGTCGCATTTTAAACACTAAGCAGATTTACTTTGTAAACGGAGTTTTCTTTCGTTGGACGTCAAATACTGCTACCACACGGGTCGTATACTAAACATACTTTAAAAAAAATCAGGAAACCTACACGTATATCGTACAACAAGCCTTCCCAGCAATGTTGTGATGTTGATTGAGGCCAAAGTCTAATGACTTCTTTAATGGGTTTAACCACGCAATACTGGGAAATATTGCGTTCATTGCACCAGTTTAACAGAAAGCATTTGTTTTTTAATGAGGATTTCTTACGTTTGACGCAGTTTAGCACCGGGATTACGTATTTGCTTAAATATCACGCTATCAAGCAAGTCTAAACAAATTGCTGCTACAACCTGAAGTTTTACGTTTTGAGAGTTATTGTCAATTGAAAAATGTCAAGGGTTTTCGTTACTTAAAAGATGTATGACATGCTTAATTACTTAGCCAAGTGTTGTGTGCTATAGTCGATTATTTAGTCGTACCATTCAAAAACATCACACAACAGTAGTTGCATGTTAACTCGAAAGGGCGGGCGTGCGACTTCTCGCAAAACCTCTGGACGAAAAGGGTAAAGCGTTTTCACACATTTATAAGGCAATAACCTGCGTAAAGTGCATTGCCTTGGTAAAAAAAGTTTCATGTGGCAAAGTTTATACTTTTATGTTTGATAGCTTATTGCAGTTTGTTTAACCACGTAAAAGATAGCATAAGTTCGCAAATTATTGCGCTAATTGCAGCGCTTTCCTTAACATTCTTTTATGAGGCATTAAGACACTTACACAGAAAACTTACAACAACCCTAACCGAGAGTAAACTACGCAACATTTGGACTAAGTTAGCAAAGTATAGCGTTTGTTGCAGCGGTTTAAACACTAAGCAAATTTACTTTTCAAACGGGATTTTTTTTCGTTGGATGCAGAATGGTATTTACCGTGATGACTTATTTAACAATTGCTGCTAGGACTTTTTTACGTTTGTTAGTAATTTTTGATCGACATATGTCACGGGTTTTCGTTACGTAAATTATGCGAGACGTCTTTAGCCAAAGTTGTGTGTTTAGTAGTTCCATTTTCAAAAGCACACAACGTTGCAATTTGGTTTAATGTTAAATACCCCATGTTTTTTTAAAATCATCGGCTATATCATACGGCTTCAGCAAGCTTATACAATGATAAAGAATTAGATCTTTAGAACCACACAGATAAGTCAAATTAAACAGGCCATTCCGCTTTTACATTATTGCCGCTTTCACACAGGCTGTGAGTGTTACTCTGATTGTGGGGAAGCGTAAGTTAACCGATTTCAAACCCACGATATGCAAAGATTTGATATTTTTATTTAGTCACATGCAATAGAATCGTTTAGGCATAAGCAAATTTGGTATGACATTTAAAAAAATATGTTTGCATTATTTATGCCACTTACGAAGATCTTACGCTATCCGTAATATTACTTTCGGGTTGTATGCTGATTACCTAACTTAGCTTACAAAATTATGGGATATAACATGAAGCTATTAGTTTAACATGTTACAACGTAATGTGCAATAGTAATAAAGAGCCACAGTATGATGGATTGTTTCATTTTGTTTAACCCCATAAAATTCAGGTAGACTTCGTACATTATGATGGTAAATATTCTATTTAACCTGGGCAACGCCGGGTATTTCGTCTAGTAATTTATATAGTAGTAAATTGTTATGTGGCTCAAAAATGCAATGTGGACTATTGCGGACCAAGAGTATAGTAGCAGAATGTACAGTTGTTGTGGAACCGCCAATTACTGAGGCAACTTTCTAACACTTATCCGGACATTTATACGAAATTTAAATGATTTCCACGTTGTCAGAACTCAGAAGTGGTAAAGTTTGAGCTGGATTTTCGACCGATCTTGGTATAGAACACTTATGAGAAACGTAAAATTAATTGGTGGCTCGACTAGGAGCCGTATGAACGAGCAACAGAGAATTACATGGATTTTATCAATGCCAAATGTGCAAAATTTAATAACACTCTTTAGTATTAACTTGTATCATATACGTAAGAAACGAACAGCATAAAGATTTATCAAACGTACGTCAAAGCCGCTATACGTTCGTTGCAACAAATTGATTTCTTTTTTAAAGACCGTAATCCTTTTGCGTCGAAAGCTGAGTTTTGCAGCGTTATAACGAAGAGGTACGCTGAAAATGATGTAAACATTTTGGAAGCAAAGTCACTTGGCCTAAAAATCCAAAAATTAATGAACACGAAAAATGCTTCAGAATTTGTTTTTGGAGAAATCAACAGGTTAAGGTTATTGGGCATAAGTCTGTGTGTAAACTTGATGGTAATGGAATACACATCAATCCACAACTATTTTTTCAACGATCTGTAATTGCTGCAAAGAAATTGGATGAAGATGTTTTTGAAGGGTGTTTTAAGTTTGAATCGTGTACTTATTCGCCAGCCCTTTTCGAGTCCCCTTTTGTAATGTGGCAAGCATGCAAACCAACTTTGGTAAATGCGTGAAGGACAAGATCGAAAACTGTTAATGTTGTTATTGCTAAATGACCTTGAACCAGTCCAATATGTAATTGATATTGGAGCACTATTTCACCGAATACCATGGATCCCAGTAATCGACACTTACGATAAAATTTGTCAAACGTTTTGCGAATGAGTTGTGACTAAATATAAGTCAGCTCTTGTAGTTTTTAATGGTTACGAATCTGGGACACTCTAAATTAAATCGTCCACTCACACGAGAAGACACATGGAAATACTGGAGTAACTGTTGACTTCCGTGGTGACATGCTATGTAACATGCGAAAAGAGGAGTTTCTGAGAAATTAAAAAAAACAGGCAAAAACTTTTTAACTTGCTTGAGTCATATCTCACTAAAAGTAAATGTACATTCCTTCAGGCTCCGGAAGATGCTAATGTCTTAATTGTTTAAAGGGCTGATCAGTCATTCAGAGAAACCAACACAGTTGTAGTTGGAGATGATAAAGATCTCCTAGTTCTCTTAATTCAACACGCTGACGTAGATGAAGATAGTCCTTACAAGTTGTATTTTTGTCCTGCTCCAAAAAGTAACTCATCCAACACAAAAACTTGGGATATCCCACTAGTAAAGTGTCCACTCGGAAAAAAAAATATTACAGAGTGTATTATTCCTGCCGCAAAATTTGGATGCGACACGTCGTCACGTTTATTCGGTATAGGAAAACCGGAAGCGTTGAATCAATTTACAACAAACAAAGGGTTCCGTGATTGTGCCTTAACATTATATTCATCTGTATCGTCTTCTATCGATGTCTTTAAAAGCTGGAAAAAAAGCAAAGCAGTAGCTTATCTTTATAATGGTAATGCCAATGAAACGTTAGACCGGTTAAGATACAGAAAATTCTGTGTGAAGATAACTGCAATTCGACAGAGTGTGTTGAACTCAACATTTGCCCCCTACATCCGCTGCTATAAAATATTATAGCATGCGCACGTACATACAGATTCAAATGTGGAAAGATCGAGATTTTGCCCTTAATCCAGAGGACTGAGGATGAAAAAAAAAACAATGGAACTTTAAAACCCATTATGACAGATTTATGAGCAGCTCCACAGAACTTCCTTAAGGTGATACGTTGTAATTGTACAACGACATGAAAAACCGTAAAATGTACGTGAAGAAAGCATAATTTACAATGTACGTTTGCATGCGGTCAATGCAAGGTAGTGTCCTGTAGAAATGTTGTTGTCAAGAAGAAACCTATATAATTGTTCTTAAATTTTTTTAAATAAACACAAGTTATTGCATAATTTTCTCTAGTTTTAGTTAAATAACTGTAACCAGTGACGTCATAATGATGTCATATTAATATAACAATTTAATCTTTTGTATCGTGTAATCGTTGGTTTCTACACGAGCTCCTTCTTACGTGCCTGCGCTGCAAACTTTACGTCAATTACAATTGTGCAAACTTTACGTCAATTACAGGATAAGACTCCTCAATGACGTCATAACTTGATTTAATCGATTTGACCTAATAAAGGTTTTTGTTAACAATAATATATTCTTTAATTTAAGACCAATCGCGAGTGTCTAGAAGCACTTTAGATTTTTGATCCAATAAAGAATATGGATGACGTCATTATGTCTTGTTAGACACGTTTAATTTTCGGGGACTTTTTGGGGGGAGTTTCTGGCACCTTTCTCGTCATGAATCAACAAAAAAAACCTTCTGTTTTAATTTATTCTATTTTTTACTTTGTTTACTGGCCTACATACTTAGACAATTCGACCTCTTAAAGCTGGCCGCATTTTTCTTCACTGCCTGAGCGAAACTTGCCCTGCTTGCCATTTTTTTTGCTCTGCACTTCACGAGCGCCAGACTGACCTCCGCCATTGTGATCATTTGCGAACTCGCCTTAGTCGGACCGCGCGACCCTAGTGACAGAAACCAACCCTTTCTTTTATGGATTGTTTTTTTGGGGGTTGTTTCGGACCGTTTTTTGTCCAGAGGTACAGTTAAACAATTAATCGTGGATATTCCAAATATCCAGACACGTTGGAGGCTAATATGTTATAGATGTTGTTTTGCGGGTTTAGAAGTCCGTTCACCTAAAAGGGCCTTTAGCTGGGTGTAGAAATTGCAAACAGAATGTGAAGTCACCGTATAATTGATTTTAGCTCTGTAGTACTACCTAGCGGTAAAAATATTTCCTAAAAAGGACTTGATTAACGAAACCAGTTATAGGCACACATAACAAAGGGGGCACTGTTAAAGCCGCAAAAGAGTACATTCTGCTTTCGAAACGCCGGACACAAGTATGTCAACACTAATTAGGCCTAAAGCCGAGACGTATATAACATCTTTCCTTGCAACTGTCCAATATGTTTTTACAAGCCATTCGATTTGTGTATTATTATTTTTATCATTAATGTAGTAGGCAAACCAGTTACGTTTTACCTCAACATTGTATCTCATACGGCCCTCTGTAATAAACTTTCCCATTCTGGTTTAACAGGTTTAATTAAGGCAATAAGTGGAAATTGATTTTTAAATGCAAAAATAAATATCAACTTTATACAGTTGCAGTCATGGGAGTTTAGGAAAATCAATTTAAAAATAAAACAATCAATAAGCATCTTTCATCCATTATGTCACAGTCGAGCGTGTGGGTGTTGACCACAATAAAAGAATGTTTATTGCGGCAACGGTAAAACAGTACTGCAGGTACTTACGTACAATCATTTACTCCCGAACGTGCGCGATCAGGTCTCCAGAAGTTAAAAGTTTATAAGACCGCTGGTTTTGGCATAAAATGCAATCCCTTAAATACCTTATACCAGCTGTCGATAATTAGTTTTCGTGACATTACGTTTAAAACACAACATACAGAACAGGAAATTCTGGACAATTGACAAAGCACGAGCAGCAATATGCTGACCGTTGAAATAATACACATAGACAGGCGTATGTTGACGTCACACCGGCCAGACTGTCCGAACAGGATTAGGCCCGATTTTCCAAAGCTGCTACATTCCCCCTGCCTTTTAAAAAAAGGGGTCCTGAGAAATTCCATCTTCGACTTCTTAATCCTGGATTTCAACATTGTTCATTGGGTGATAATGTCCTCCTTGTTGATCGGCTCTTTGAAGCAAAAGTCAGGAGCGGTAGCGGATACACAAAACAAATGTAGCCTACAATGCAGAAATAGAGCCCAAAAAACATAATTTAATGTAACAAAGCCGTCAGTCAAATGCTTAGAGTCTAACGCTCTAGTCTAGAATACCAAAATCAAGGAAGTTGGTGCTAATCTCTGAAACCCGAAAACAAACTTAACGGCTTGTCCATATTAAGTAGGCTTGCCATACGTCCCGGTTTAGCCGGGACAGTCCCGGTTTCAGGGCCTTGTCCCGGTGTCCCGGTCGGTTAACCAATTTGTCCCGGATTATCAATTTGAGATTTACAAAAAAAATTAAAAAATGTAAAAACTTTAGTTAGCCATGTAGCAATACTTTCTGAAAATCAAGTAATACTTTTTACTTTTCAATTTTGGCTGGTGAGGCTGTCGAGCAAATTTTTTTAACATAAATTGATTATTTTTCCAGCGGGTGTTAAGAAATATTTTTCTGGGGTGAGGTTGCTGGGAGGGCTAGTTTCTTTTTTGTGTGTGGTGAGTAAAAAATTTTAAATGGATATTATCCGGCGGGTGCTTGGAGATATCTTTTTGAGTAAGGTAAGCGAGCGCCGTCGCAAACCGGCAACCGTTCAGCAATTTTTATTTTCAAGGTTTTTTTTACGTATGACGCAGTTTGGTGCCGGTAGTATTTGCTTGAATATTACGTAAGTCTAAACAATTGCTGTTACAATTTAAAGTTTAACGTTTGTTAGTAATTTTGGATCGTTAAATGTCGCGGGTTTTCAGCATTAAAAATCAAATTGAAGTCATACCATACTGATTGCCTTAAGACAGGGGTTCCCATCCTTTTTACGATCTCGTACCACTTGGACGCTCTGTAGTGTTACGCGTTCCACTTAAGCAGAAAAATAATTTTATTGAATCATATTTTTATCTTTTTTCAGCTTACAACTAGCATTATTCAAAGCTATTTGTAGCTTAAGGCTTAAGCTATAAAACAGTAGATTATATTTATCAAGAGCAATCATTTGGTATAATTAACACCCACTATACCACAGCGTTGTACGCTTTACAAAGCAACTGTGCTCCCAACATTTCTTTTTTTTGAAGATTGCATTGTTTCCTGTTTTTTGAAGATTGCATTGTTTCGAAACAACAGGAATAGTTACGCACAATAATAATGGGCTTCGGTGAATTTTTTTTTATTTAAATAAAACCAGAGAACAAAATATAAAGTCACGAATCCAGGGTTTTGTGAAAAAAACGGGTGCTCCTCGCGTACCACCTGGAAAACCTTTCCGTACCTCTAGTGGTACGCGTACCACAGGTTGGGAACCCCTGCCTTAAGAGAAATAAGTTTTAATGTTTCCAAGTTAAGACATGTTTAAAAACTCCTTGTCTGTTACCGCGCAAAATTTAGTAGAGTTGGCAAAATTTCGCATTTAATTCGGCGGTTTTAATCGTAACCAATTTTCAGTTTCAAACGAGATTTTACTTACGTTGGACGCAGTATGGTAGCCTACCGCGATTAGGCCTACGTATGGTACCAGGATTAGTTAAGCTGTACCCTTTGCTGAATATCACGCAATGCGAACAATGGTTGCTACAACTTAAGGTTTTACGTTAGTGAGTGGTTCCCTATCGACATATATGTCTCTGGTTTTCGTTACGTAAAATATGTTTGACGTGCTTAGCTGTTCGGTATTTAGTTGTTTCATTTCAAATAAGCACACATTATTTAGAATTTTGTTTCAACAAACTGTAAAATTGAAGTTTGCGAAGACGTACAATTAGCTGTTTCACAGTCACGCAGATAAATGCGATAATTTATAGCACGCCATCCGATTAAATGCTGCTTCCACACAGGCTAAATAATGTGACTCCATTTGTGGGGAAGCATTCAGTTAACCCTTTTCAGGCACAAGAAGCAAAAAAATAGTCAAGGGACGACCGTCATGCTGTACAACAATTAACGATTAGAGAAATTAAAATGTTTTATTATGAAAAAAATACAATGTTTACAACTTGTCACACTATTTAGCACTCAAGCACGGATATTACACTTTCCCTTACATTACTTTTTAGTAACATGGTAAATTACCTTTTTAAATCGTCGGCAATAATGCGACTCAAGCAAATGACGCAGAGTATAATAATATGTATTTTTTTTAAGAGACCAGCTTGATGGAATCTTACATTTGTTTAACCTATACTTGAGAATGATTTGGTCCCGGGAATACGAGTTTGTTATGGACACAGCGCCTTTGCCAACATGTACGGCCTAATTTGTTGCTGCTTTAACGAGGGTCGCAATTGTAAAAAGTATTTACCCGACTCATTTTATTCACAAAACAGAACATTACTTTCGGTTACAATTTAAATTACTAGGACAAACACCCTTAGAAATAGGGCTCTGGAAAATACCCCCTGACAAAATATAAAACAACCGCAACCCCGTTAAGTTAATTAGTTGTGTTAAATTTTTTTGTAGTAGGTGTAAGTTTGTTTGCAGTTTTTAGTATGCGACCCGGATTTACGTTTCTAAAAAATCGCAAGCCTAATATTAAGTAATCCCTAAAATGACAGACATTTTGAACATGGCGTAAAGATTAAACTAAAACGTTACACTATGCAAGCTTGTAACCCAAATGAACATGCGACGGTATCGCAGCCGTCTGTAAGCATTAGGTGGCCTACATAAAATCATCGGGATCTCTGTCCGAAATACAAACAAAACCGTTAGGCCATTCTAGGTTTGATATCTTTGATCAAACACCGGTGCCGTAAACCATAGTGGACCAGACGGCACGTTACCCGCAATTAGTAAGGGCACTTCAGGAGGCGCAACTTCTGTAAGTGTAAGAGATATATATCTGTTTATTGGCTTAGAGATAGTTTACGAGAGAAGAACATTCTCTTACATAACGTTTCACCTTTAACTTAATAAAAAGGTACGTAAATTTTTTTAACTGACAAAACAGCTATGTGGTAATTTAGTTTAGCTCAAACACAGTTTTAAGTCTGCATTGTACGACCGATATAGCAACATGAAAACGAGCTTATAATTCAGCGGTAAAATACTTACGAGGGCGGCGACTTACAGAGAAAAAAGGGGCGTATTGCGTAAAAGCATAAAAAAGGCATGTATAAATAACTGACAATGTATAGCCACACAAAAATTAGGAATAAACTATAGCTGCCATCCTAAGTAATGAACCTTATTAGTATAACTCGAATTGATTTATGTAAGTCCCTTCCCTGCGTTGACGGTAACTAGGCGCTAACAAAATGACCTAAAAACGTTCAATAAACGTCTAACTGTTAGACTTTAACAACTAGCAAAAGGCTGAGAAAAAGGGGGAAGAAGGTTAGGATAGCTAGAAGTCGTAGATAAGGTAAAGTGAAGTAATGAAAGCTTACTAGGTTATCATCAGGTGTAAACGTCGTAAGAAGGTGCGGCTTCTATCGCAACAAGTGCGTAAAAAATTCTTGCAAGCTTTAAAGTCTGGTAGACGATTCCAATCATCGCAAAACTCAGCAACATCATATTGGCGGCAAGAAACCATGTCTAATAAGATTAAAGAAAGAAAATGTGAAAAATATAGGTTAGGAGTACATTAAGAATAGAGTTTGACTTTAAGTAGCATGTCATCAAAGCTGTTTAAATCATCTTTTCAGCAGTTTGAATAAACTCGCTTTGGTGACGAGATGTCGCTTCTTCAGATGAAAATTCGTTGCAGGGCGTATCTACTATGAGGAGGGTAAAAACATAAATTAAGATACTGTTTTGTTTAATAATTATTTACTCCCCGGGTGGCGAATTCTTTTATACAGTATATATCTTTAAACATAGAAATCGTTTTTTCGTCATATAAATCGGGTCAAACTGTGTTGCAGACGAATTACAATGACAAACGAAACAAAAAATGCCAAAAATATAAGGCTTTTATAAAATAATGCAGCCAAAAAAACCTGACCACGTAGTAGGTAAGTAGCCTAACTTTCAGTTCAGCTAAATTTATATTATTAACAAGGAGAGTAGGTGATTGGTATTAAAACGTTATTTCTTCAAGTAAAGCTTAAGGTAAAATACTTTTTTAGTCCACGATACAAATATCGTCTTAGTTTATGACTTATGTAAAACAACCCTGCACGCTACAGTCTACAATACACGTGTTGTAGGTTTTCTTCTGGAAGAATTGTTTGTTAAAAAAATGACCATGGTAAGCTCAAAATGCTATTTGTCATGTGTGACTTTTACAACTTTAATATTTTATTTATTTGTAGTTTTGTTTTCAACTTTAATTGCCCTTTAGTTTTAAGTGATTTTTATTTTCATCGTTTGAAAGATCCAGAAGTTTTATCAGGCGACCCATACGTTTAAACACTGACTTATGGTGCAATGTTCATACTGTAAAGACGTTAAATTTGCATGTTTTGCTAGTTTGAATCCGCGAGGATCCATAGTCACAAAATAATCTGCAATAAAAATACTTAAGTGAAGCACCATGAGTTTTTGGTAATATAACCGAAGTGCCATTTTTAACGCCTGCAACACACACTATAGTGTTCAAGTTTAACTATAGCGGCCCATAGCTAGCCTATAAAAACAGTGTGGGACTTTCGCCAACAAACTGTATAGGGATCGAGAGGACAAAAAAGTATCAAGATGAATGAATGAAGCCAGAAATCGATATCAGAAATCGCTTGTCGGCCGGACTAACACTACGGTTACCAACAACAGAAACCGACCAACGGACTCCCCGAACCGGTTATTAGGAAAGTAAACCATTTTACTGAGTTGGAACAGCCCCAGGCTATCCATTTTTTTTATGATTCTTGCACTCGGTTAAAATTGTTCCTGCTTGACCAACAAACTCCACAATAGACAACTAATTTCATGTGTTTAATACAATGGTGATAAAAAGTGTTTAAAACTGTAAGGCCGCAGCTCAAATACAGGACTAGCCGTATGTAACTAAGGTGCATCATACAATTTGTTTACAGTTGCCTGACAGAGTAGAGAAAAAAAATTGTAATTTTAGACAGGTCAAGTAAACTGAAATCGGTTTTATGGTAAAGTAAGATTTGCAGTAAGACCCAAGTCATTTATTATTTGTTAAATAAGACTGGTTGCACTATCAGACCACTATTTTGGCCATAGAAGTAACATAAAATATAATGCAACTGAATGTCTTTACAGATGAAGCTCTGGTGGCAATATGCATGTTTTATTTTTCTATCTTCTTTTGTCACAACATTGTTAATGCATGTATACTTATACCAAAACTATAGTAAAACAAAGACACCAGCCAAAGTTCCTGTAAGTAAAAGTGCAATATTTAAAGCAATATTCAGTAATTAAAAACGATCGAATTTATATAAAAATTAATGTATTGTTTGCACATACACATTAAATCAAATGTACCCAAATTTTTACTAAAAGTGTACTGTGTTAAAAAAAGTGTCCCAGGGTCTAAGGAATTTGGTAAAAACAAAGGCTATTAAGCAGCGGTTCTTAACCTTTCTGGTCGCATACAACCTTACAGTTACTTTTACAGTCGCAGTTACTTTTACAGTAAGCTTAATTTTTTTCTTAACCATTAGGCTCAAATTAACTCGTTGTTTTAAATGCATTAAAAATAAAAATTCACTGACAATTTTAAATTATTCGTAATTTAGTGTGACAAAGAGAGAATAAAACTTACGCCAGGCAAAATGATAAATACACTCTATTTTTTTCCTTAATCATTATACCTAAAACTTGAAAGCTTTTTGTGTAGCCTACCACCCAAAAAGCCTTAGCGTAATTAATCACAAGCGGTACGTGTAGAACAGGTTGAGAACCACTGCTTTAAAGGCCTACTCATTATTTGACGAAATTTGTTAGTTTTAAAATTTGGTGCATCTCTTTAATCTGTCGAATTAAAAAAAATAAGTTTCTAAACCTTAAACATTGTTTAAATCAGGGCTTCCTAAATTGTTAAGTAACTCTTAATTATGAACAGTATTAAACAGATATTTCCAATTGTTTAATTTTGTACAAGTTGCCTTTTGCTAATAGAAATGAAGAAAAAGTATGATACAATTATGAATAAAACATTAATAAACGTACAAATAACGAGTCACAGTACTTGCGCGTCATCCAGTTGTGAAGTCCTGGTTTAAAATTCTGAAGTTAATTTATTTATCCATTGTTTATAGCGAAAGCAGTTTGACCTTTACTCCACCAAAAATATGCTGACAAATGATCACAGGGAAAAATATAATTCGCAACGCAGGAATCCAAGTATATGTCAGCACAATGCTAACCTTAAAGGTAAATATATTAGGCGAATGACACTTTTTGTAGGATGTGTTGGTGATCCGATCTAAAGTTATGTCTAATTAACAGTAAAAGTATATCTAGAATTAGATGTTGTAGGGAGAAAATATTTTTTTATCTTACCACTAAACGTGAAAATTTTGTCAGAACTACCACGTAAGGTCAAGTTTGTCAGAGTTATTTTTTACTTAAATACAAAATGCTCTTAAAGTGGCACTGTTAAGGTTAAATTGTCCTTTGTGTTGTTTGTAGCTAACTATAGTTAATAGGCCTTCCCAAGTTAACGAAACTATAAAGGTTGGTATACTATGTATAAGGACCGTCGCGACCAGATTACTGTAGAAGGATTGACCAATGCGGACCGGATACAAAAAAAAACGTGGGTCATCTTTTTCAGCAATTTATTGATATTACATATAATTAAACATGTCAAAAATGGTATTGATGTCATTAAATATAGATTTTAACAAGCCTCATTGCGGTGTAAAATTCACGATTTGTCAGTTAATATATAGTTCACAACAATAATCATTATATGAGTAAGCATCTAATTCCGCGGTTATAAAATGCCAACCAATAGTATTATTGCCTGATACGTGCATTTGATCTAATTGTAATTATATGGGCCACCACCTATCAGGCAACGGGAATCTATTCAATAGCCTTACACAAATTGTTTATATGCAATTCATTTAATTTTCATGTTTCCATTGCGCCCAGTCTCCTTCTAAATTAATTTTTATCTACACTAAACTTTTATATAGATATGACTTAATTTTGTGTCGCTATCCCAGAAGGGTTATGCAGTATGGGACGATTGGGGGGCACCTGTCTGACATTAGCCGTTTCGCAGTCAATGTTTAGGCGCCCTAGTTTTCACGCCGTTTTGGTGCCGCTGTTTTTCTTGCACCAGATTTGTTTGACCCTGTCTGGTGTTAGGGTCGGGTAAGAAGTGGGATTATAAATTGGGTTAGGGTGGAGTTAGTGAACAAGTTATGGGTGGGGTTGTGGTTTAGGTAAAAAGGTTATATAGGCCTTATTCCCGACATTCAGGTCTTATTTCGACGGAATATGTCTTTTTTCGAATGAGACGTCATTACGATTTTTAGGTATTTGTCCTATTTAGGCATAATTCCGAACTGTGTTTTATTCGGACGTTGATGTTGTTCCAATATCAGTCGTAAGTAAGGCTGGAGTCTTTGGTTTTATATATTTTACAAACAACGCTATCTTCCAACATGGTATAACTTGCACTTTACAGTATAAGAGTTGTAAACGTCATGCTGGAGTAAACTGCCCTTTTGACAGGTAGGCCTACTTGTTCGGTTAAGGTGTACTTTTCTTTAAACTAAATCTTTCACTTGCGGCTCGGCTCTTGACATATATACATAAACGGTTCATTTTCGGTTACGGTTCGGAACAAAAGCCGAAAACCGGTAAATAAAGTTCAAGTTCGGGTTCGGCTCGACTACTTGCCTGAAATACCATTAACGGGCGACCTACATTTAAACCAATGCAGTCTGCGACCCAACCAAATTAAAGCAGCAATCCTGATCTGTGTTACGACGCATAGGTTTGACGTTTGGTTCGGGTTTAAGGATTTTTTTCGGATTTCGGTTTACTTAAGGTGTTGGTTTGGATCAATTAGAAGTTCCGGTTCAGCTCCGGGTCGACTAAATTCATTTTCAAAACCGGTTTATAAAGTTCAGGTTCGGATACAACATGAGTTGCGTTAAGCCTAAAATGTGGGTCAATAAATGTGGAGAATAATTGTTGAATTGCAACTCGTATTTAATTTAAGCTTCGCGACGTACCAAAAAGCAAGCAGTTTATTTTAAAGATATATGGAAACTGAAAAACAATGCTTTATTTAATAAGTATTGTTTTGTTTTTACCCTGTAAAATACAATTTGTGACAACAGGCTGGTATGAACGACTTATTTGATAGGTTCGGTTCGGTTAAGGTCTAGGTTATTTCAAAATTTTAAGTTCAGTTCCGGTTCGGCTCTTTAAAATCCTACATAAGTACGGTTAAGGTTCGGTTACGGTTCGGGAAAAATAGTCCAAAACAGGTTCATAAAGTTCTGGTTGGGATTCGAGTTCCGATTTAATCCCTGCTTTATAGCTCTTTTATAGCAAAATAATTTCGGCACCAAATTTTTGCCATTTCTTAAACTTACCCCACCCTATGTGAAACAATTAGTGATCTCTTAGACATTATGTCATGTTAGATAAGATCTGGTTACGATAGCTTTAGCAAAAAGAAAATAAAGTGAAAATCAAGAGAAAAAATATTTCCTTAGATTCAGAGAGCACCCACTAATTTAAAAGGCCTACATATGCTGCCTATTTTCCCACATTTGGCCTGTTATTTGAGTCTACTGGTAATCACCGTACCTGCTGTCGTACGACCTATCCTTGACGACGCAATCAATTTTATGCTGATTGTTACTGTTAATAGACATATATAGCAAGCCAATTGTTTGTTTTATAATTGGCTGTAAAAACTGTTTGTTGAAAATACTTAATTTTAAACTGAGTTAGTTTACACAGTGACTTAAGTCCTATATAGTCAAATCAGTTGTCCGATGTAGCGAATCGGGGTGTTTAGTTAGAGGTAAGAAGGCTGCTGGCTCTGAAGACGAGAGCCGACGGCTACCTAGTCTCTTACAAGTTCTCAATCCGACTCCAAAGGAGCGGGCCGCTAGAATACCTGTCCTTATAACTTCTTGTACTCTCTAGGCAAAGACACTTCACTCAGTAGATGTTGCCCGTCGAGTATATTCACAAATCTCAGAAAAACGCGATAAACGGAGGGGCGATTCAAGCCGCTAATCAGTAAGACGTATAGAATAGAATCGCTTGCGAAACGATCAAAGCGCACGATTCGGCGTTAGGTCACGCTTTAGTGGACAACGGTCACGTGTATAGTGACGTTGAATTAGCCAATATCAAGTAATATTGCATGATAAATGCTACACCGAAAGACAAGTTAAGTAATTTTGTACTAAGATAAAATGCAAGTATCGGACATCGCGAACTTTTACCACAGAAATATTCTCTCTATGGGCATATTCTAATATCACGTGTTTTGTTTGCACTTGACCAAATTATTTTTCCCTCAACCAAAGCTTGGATTTTTTCTGACTTGTTTCGTTTTATTGGGGGGTGGCAAAAAGCGTGCTTGTAATTTTGCATAGTTCCGTGAATGTTACTTAGATAACTGCGCTGTTTATAGTGGAAATCTCCATGTAGCCTACCGAAATCAGTCACATATATTTCACGGTCTTTGTTTCGGTTTAAAAAGAAAGGAACGCGAAGCACTTTCATTCTGGCGCCTGGCGAGTGCCAACGGCGTACCTGTTGGCTTTGCGTCTATATGTTTTCTTTCGGTAGTCGTGACTGTTTCCAGTTAGCTTCTTTTCATATTTTACAACGTCATTAATATTGGGCTCAAAATAGGGAAATTCCCTGAGTGGAAATCCCAGGTATACAATTTTCATTTTCGAATATGTGCAATGCGTCTGCACTGTGCTTGCTATTCCCTATTAAGGTCCGTTTACACTACAGCTGCACTGAGCTGAGCAAAGCGTAATTTGCATTTAAATTCTATTGTGGCGAGCGTTTCATGCTTTGCTAAACTCAAGCCCCGTGCAGCAGCTGCAGCTAGCTTAAAGTTACGCTTTGCTAAACTCAAGCCCAGTGCAGCTATAGAAAAACGTTACGTTTTGTCGCGATCTTTACGCCCAGCGCAGCTCACTGCAGCTTTAGTGAAAACAATTCCACGCCCAGTGCAGCTCAGCTCCGCTTAGTGCAGCTATAGTGTAAACGGGCCTTTAAAAAAAAGTTGTAAAACAGTAGATTCTAAAAATATTTTTGTGTTTAAAATTTAGCTTTAAACTTCCATATTGCCTCAATTAACAAAATAACAAAAATGATACCTATAAAAGCTTGAGAAGCGCACCGCTCCGAACAAAAATCAGAATGAATCATTCGAATTAAGACAAACTGATGATGCCATTTATAGGCGAAAGGCATATTTGTATTAAAGTTTTAGACCTTGCTGACTGATTTTTGTTCGGAGCGGTGCGCTTCTCAAGATTTTATTAATAAATTTTAGAACTTTTATCGTCGGCATTATGTGTTCTGTTGGAGGGCCAGATTCTGTTGTTAATACACATACAAATGATACCTATATGATTTTTTATTTTGTGTCATTGGTAACATTTTTGGACTATGAATGTAAAACTCGGTCAAAGTTCTTCTGCAACAAAGTTTTTACCAGGAAATTGGGACCTTCAAAATTTCTCCAATGCCTTATTGCTAAGCATCATGTTATGTAAAAGCTGTACTCTAGTATTATCCCTGACAGAGTACTTTTTTGGCGAGGGAGGGCCAAATCTAGAAAATACTTTGTTGTGAACATGCAATAAAATTTGAATGAAAAATTACCTGTAAAATGTTAAAAATGGTAAGCTGTTTTGTTATGTATTGTCAATATAAATGTTTCCCAACCAAAGCTGGATAGCGCGACATTCTTCTGGGTTGCTTGTTTAGAATTTCCAGATTGAAGAAACGCAAACAGAAAATGATAAAAAATGTACAATCTAGAAAATTGTAAATAAATATATTTAGGAATAATATTTAAAAAGCTTGTAAGAGTAACAATTGACATATCTTGCATTATTACTAAACGGCTAAACTATCTTAAACTCAAAAACTACCAAGTCACTTTTCGAGAAGGGGGAGACTGGAGAAGGATTTCATTTTTTATATAAGCAATAAGACAAACTAATGCATCTTTTAACTTGTGGCAAGGCCTACTAGTTGCACCCAAAATATTCGCTAAACGCCAGATAAAAAACAACTGTTTTACCCAAATTTGATTAGTTTTAAGTTTTTATATGGATACCTATTTTACATTACTGCTTTCTCACCATTAATGCTTTCAAATTGTAATACCAATCAATAACCCATTCTGGTTAATAATTGTAGAGTAGTAGTTATGGAGTTCTCATACTTATTGTTAAAATCAGTGATAAAACATACTGTCTGTTGGCCAGTATCTCTAATTTTTGTAGTCCATCCAGGTTCAAGCCCGTCAAGTAGCTAATTTAACCTTTAAATGGTATGCTGCTTTAACATTTCTTATCAGTAGGTGCTTATTATTCCTTCACTCCAATGAACTAGCTATCATCGGACACACTATGACTAAAATCGGTTTATTGTCCCTTTGTTTGGTCATAGTTCTTATTTAGCTATTTACGATAATTGAGTCATGGTTTGGTACAAACTCTAGTGCATTTAGTGTTGGTCTGCATTTCATAGTTTTCTTAGTTATTTATATTATGTATCTTTGTTGTATACTATGGATAGTGGGTACTACATACAGTGTCTTTTGAAATTGTTTTGTGCTACTTATACAGTCAGAAAAAGATAGTGGGTTAAAAGATTTTTTAGCTTAATATTTTCAGAAAAAAACTAAAAAGTCTAAAAAAACCTTTAAAAGTTTAAAAGCACAAACCCTTTTATTTATTTTTTTGGTAATTTTACTGCACACAAAGCTATATATATATATATATACATATACATTTGGAAATGTGTTTAGGTATGCTGCAGGTCAATGTTTCACATCAACCAGATGAAAGTGAGGTTATAGAAACTGTGAGACATGTTTCTGGAGGTTGCTATCAGCCCTTTGATTGTGTTTCATTACAAAGGGTTGCGGTTGTTGTACCTTTCAAAAACCGATATCAACATCTTCTCAAGCTTGTACATCATATTCACCCTATCATGCAGGTATGTTAAGATTTTACCTTTAAAAAATATATTGTCTTTGACAATAAATGAAGTCAGTAGGAAACAGTGGATTGACTAACTCTAAGCGTGCATGCTCCTAGAAGAGCAGATTTTGTATATCTTGAAAACTAACACTATTAAATGCTAGTAATCATAACTGTAACTGCCTTGTAGATGCCTTGTAGATTACTAAAAACGAATTTGTAGATTATCTTTAAAGTGTGCATGAAACACCCTGTGTGATTTTATGCATGGCCTTGTATGTTTATGCTCAACTTCTTGTATCCTGTTTACTGTTTTCAGCAGTTTTGTATCTATAACAGACCAAGGCAAACTTCGGCCAGCAGGCTGATCTGGCCCGCTCAGAAATTTTGTGAGACCCATAGCTTATTTTCTATAAATTGTATTTTTTTGTAAGGCGATCTTACTTTTTTTTACTTCAACATTTGTCAAAACGATGCTAGTCCAGTTTTTTAATCATACTTTACATTCGGTGTATTTCAGATCCTCATTTTGACCGACCCTTAAAAACATTTCCTTATTGTTATGCGGCCCCTGTCAAAAATAATTAATCGACAACATACTGAATCTTCCTGTCGTATATTTGTGGCATAGATTTAAAGAGCTTTCTATTTTATTAATTTTTGACAAAGTATAAATGTTTTTTAAATTAAAAATTGTTTACTGAATTTAAAAGATACCTCAAATTTTTCCTGTTAGTTAACCGTCAAATATCTTTAAAAAAAACTCACTGCCAAGCTTCTGTATGTTCAATGATATCAATCTTTTTGGAAATAATCCCACATTTGACTATACTTTTTTTACAAATATCATATTATATATATATATGTATTTTTTACAGCGTCAGAAAATTATGTATTGCATATTTGTTGCTGAACAGTTTGATGATGGTTCATTTAACAAAGCAAGAATAATGAATGCAGCCTTTAAGGAACTAACCAACAATAGTTGGAATTTACATGAAAATATTAGGCCGTTTGACTGCTTCATCTTTCATGATGTTGATATGCTTTTGGAAAATGACCAAAACCTGTATCTATGTGACAAAATGCCTAAACATTTATCACCAGGTAATGTTGATTTTGTTATTAAATTTTTTTGCTAGATCAATAAATGGATAAAGGTAGCTGAAGATATCATTTACAATTTAATTAATCAACAAGGCATACACTAAAAAAATCTAGCCAGGAATACAGGAAACTAAACCATAACAACAATAACACTAAACCATAACAACAATAACATATAATGCTTGAAGCGTCACTCACCTAGATCAGCAACAAACTGCTTAATTTACAGACTTTAGGGTGTATAACAGTTTTATAACAGTTCTCTCAAAAGCAAAGGTAGTATATCCACGAGTTTCAGACTAGTGAGTATGAAGAATTTAGAATGTTAAATCATAAATCTTAAATCCACAGATATTTTTCTTTCTTTATTTAGTTTAAAATTTTTGTAGTTTTGGGGTCAAGTTACTTTACTCTTTAGTGACAAAATAGCAAATAATCCCAAAATCAATCTGCTAACATAAGTATGTTGGAATAAAAAATAACACTAAACATAATGGAAGTTTAAAGCAATGTCTATTTCAATCAATTTTGCAGAAATGGTAATGTATAAAAAAACAATATTAATAGGAGACATTTAATTTATGTCAATAGTAAGTGCAATGTAATACTATTAACAAGTCATTTTCATAATTTTTTAAATGTTCAATAAAACATTGTGTTTTGCTTAGTACTTGGCTACAAATAAAATTGAAAAAAACTGATATGTCTTAAAAGAAAGTTTAGTGGTTTCAACTTTTAAACAAAGTTTTTTTCGATCTTTTTTATACCCTTTGTGGTTCTGTTTGGATCTTCTGTATACCAAGTATTATAAGCCTTTGAATGCCATTAATGGTTTTTCGTTATCTTGCTTTGTGGGTAGGGGTGAAAGTAGATTTTATTTTTGTTAAGCGATTTCAGTCAGTGGTAATAATTTCAATCGCTTCCAATTTGTGCATTTGTAAGGAAAATTGAAATCTAAAAAAACAAGAAAATATCTTTATGTTTTAGTAATGTCTATTGGTGAACCAAACTTGAAACTTTTCATTTTAGTCCACGGCTTCTGCAATAAATAATTTTTTAGAACAGTAACCAAAAGTGCATATTCGCAGGTTTGGGTAGCGGGCGAGGAAAAATTATAAAATTTTAGTTTTTGCATTACTCTTTATATTATATTAAAACAACTTCTCTTAACCAAGCAACTGAGGAAGTCTTGTACCACTTTTTTGTTGCAAAAACGCAAACGATTCTCTCTATTGCGTTCTTATCAATGATGTCAGTCTGCCACATGTGGAGATTTTCTGAAATTACTTCACTATTGTATTATATTATTTGCACAATCTGCATAGCATACTAATATAGCATAAACAAAAAATCATAAATATCTTGAAAAAAACATAACCTGCTAGAAAGGGTAATAAAGATTCATCAATAACTCACATATGCATTAAAAAATTTGCTGTGGACCAGTTAATAGTTAATTGAAGAATAAAATATATATTTTGCAATATTTAGTTTTTTGTATTATAGCAATTGACAAGTTTAACTACACAAAGGGCTATGGAACTCAATATGGAGGAGTAACAGCAATAAGAACTGAACAGTATAAATTGGTTAATGGTCACAGTAATAGATTTTGGGGTTGGGGTGGAGAAGACAATGACATGGAATTGAGGTGAGTAACTGTAAGAATTTGCATTTGAATCTACTATGCTAACATTTTGAATCTACTATGATATTTCTTTTACAGAATAAATAAAACTGGTTTAAGCATTGTTACTGTAAATGAAACTTATGGAAGATATAAGATGATACCTCACAATCACCCATGGTGGTTTAGTCCTATAACTGGTGTTGGAAGCTCCTACAGACCACAAAAAACTGCGAGGCAAGTTTGATAGGATGATTAATTGTGTTATATATATTGTGGGTGTGCATTTCATTTTGCACCCAATGAAATTCCTAGAGGGCTTCAAAGGGCTCTTGAATTTGATCAGTTACACTGGCAATTGGTTTTGAAATAATAAACTTCTAATAAAACTACAATGAAGATAGCACAACATACTCCAATGGTGGTACAGTTTTAGTTTTTACCAAGGGTGTTCTAATTGCAAAAAATTGCCCCCCTTGCCCCCCCCCCCCCTGGAATTTCAAAAATGCGATTATTAGTATTATTTATAAGTGTATTATGTATTACTTATGAAGGTTAAAAATATTATACATTATCCATTGCCGTGGCGTATCCAGGGGAAGGGAGTTCTTACCTCCTTTTTGTAAGTGAAATTATCGTTTTTTGTTCGTTTTTGTCTTGGTTTAACAAACTGTTTGAAGCGGCGTGATTCTTAAGTAATTGGGTCACGCGTCTTAATCAAATACGAAACCAAAATCAAGTGCAAAACGCCGTTTTTCGTCTTTTGTTTGATCGACCGTAAACGCTGGAAGTTTTTCTCTTTCGTTATTTGTTTAGGTTGATTAGCAAGTGTGTATTCAACATTTGACAGTGCTAAGTCAAACCTTCTTAATTTTTTTCGCACTGAAAAACGTCGAGTTACATGCAGTATGTTCCTCGCTGTTCGGTCTGTGCGCTAATACCGATGTTGGTGTAACATCGACATTTGTTTAACTGAGGCAGATTTTTTTAAGTTGAACGATTTTAAAGAAACCAGGTTTTCATGCGACTGATAGTGTTGTGGCAAAACGGACCTCAAGTGGGGCAAAACGGACCCCCTAGTGGGGCAAAACGTGCCTAAAACTGCACTGTTTGTATTTTTGATTAGCCTTTCAGTAAGACATTTTGGAAATTGAATAGAAGTAAATATAAATTATTATTTTATATGTTTAGATCAGTTTTGTAGGAAGGCCAAACAATCAGAAATTTTACCAATATCGGTTGTAAAAAAGCTTGATTGCTATTTGATTAATACTATGAGTTGGTATACATTAAGATAAATATAAGGCAGTTTACGTACGGTACGGCCAATTTATAACTATGTAATTTATAAAGAGTGACAATGCTACCAGTACTTAGTATAGTGCTATTTTGTTTGTTTTTTGTATGTTTTGGCTTACCTTAGTAAAATATTTTCAAGCTATAAAGGCGCCATGTATACCATTACTTAAATTATGACGTCACAACTAACTAGTGACAATATCTCTAAAAATTTCTACTCGTCACTTGAACACATATCCTTGATCGGGCATTTTTACACAACAAGGCACATAAATTATATTTTATAAGTGGGGTCCGATTTGCCCCGCCAGGGGTCCGTTTTGCCCCATTTAAAAATCGACAACAAAAGTTAATTTATTCAGAAGGTTTGCTTCTTTCAGTTGTTTGTTTTTAGCATAGGAGTAACTTTCAGGAAGACCTTTCAGTTGATGTGCTAAGTGTGCAATGGACACAACTTATTTCCCCTCAACCTCAACCGCAGCTTGTAATTTAGCTGGCACACAGCTCGGCGCAGATGTTGCGCTAATCGTGGCATAATAACACCCGGAAAAAACGATCTTTGTTTAGTATTGCAGGTGGTGAAAGACGTGCTTGTAATTTAGCGCTTGTTCCGTTCATGGAACTTGAAAACTGCGCTGCTGATAGTTGAATTATGTGTGATTCTACCTCAATTAATCACACATATTTCACGGTCTTGGTTTGTTTTTTTGCCTAAAGTTAACGATTGCACACCGTGATTTCGCAGCTAGCGCCTGACAGGATTGTGGACGACGCACGTGGTTGCTTTTGCTGGACGTATTTGGCTGTTTCTGATTAGTTTTGTTATCACGTCTTGCAATCATCATTCTATGAAGTCATACTGTTACTGTTTTATGACGTCTTAACGTCAGACGAAAAATGGGGGAATTCCCTAAGTTGAAAATTCAGGACTCCCTTTTTGATTTTCTAGATACGCCCCTGGTTGTCCCCCCCCTGGAAAATTTTCTGCGGGCGACCCTGTCTAGGGTTACTTAATGTCAATTTTATGCCAATATTCAGCAAGCTTAAATATTGGTTACATATTACTGGCAGTAATGTCTTTATATTCAATTCAGCACACTATTTGATAACAGATCAAGTTTGTAGTAAAGTATAACTGACACAAAACAATGTTTGATAAAATAGACAGAATTGCTAAAGAGATTAATGTGTTGTACTGTTCTTACTCTATTGGGAAAAATAAATAACTCGACCGGACGGAGAACATAAGTGTGATTTTCAGACTCAAGACCAAAAATAGTTTATTAGGCACCTTAACCCCGGTGCACAAAAAATGTTGTTGGCAATTTTATTTTGTATTTTTTTAAATATTTTTTCTTTCAGCTTTAAATTAATAAAAATAAAATATGTTGGGCATTTTGCACAGCTGCTGCAATGTTTTTATGCTGCAATGTTTTTGTTACAGTGTTTTTGTGCTGCAATGTTTTTGTTATTAATGTCTTTATATACTTTTGTGTTTATTAATTTATTTGTTTATTGGCATTTCAGTAACAAAAAAGAAAGTGTAATAGATAACAGTGGATTGTCAAGTTCTCAGTACACTTTGCATGCTACAAACAAGCACAAATTATGGACAAAACTAATTTTAGATATACGTAAGTAATTATATTTTAACTTAAAACGTAACCATTTTTTAACTTTTTGTTCTTATAACTAAGTCATAATTTTTATTTAGGTTCATTTGAATTGGAAAATATAACCTTGCATTTCTCTCAACCCAATGTTTCCGATGTGAATGTATTCAGTATTTCAACTTTAAATGCAATCAGTAAAACGTTTATGGACACAAGTAACACTGGCCAACGTGAAGAAACAGGATATTTGTGCAAACCTTTCTATCATAAGTTTAATAGAATGACAATCAATCGCACAACTTCAATGGATGATTCACGGTTCACCAAAGTTTACTATAATTTGAAGGATGCACAGTCAATGTGCACAGCACTACAAACTTCTTGTCATGGTATTGTGGAGCAAGTAAAAGAAAGATACACATTGAGGCGAACTGCTTTTGTACAAGAAAATTACCTACATTACAAATATGTAAATACTTAGGAAAAATAATTTATGATAAACTATGGTACATGTTTGGTGTAAGAAGCAGCAGATTTTAAAAGAACTGTTTTGCTGGACTATAGAAAACATTTTTTTATTTACAGACAACTTAATAGATAAAGCATCAAAATTACATTTAGTGTTGAGATATTATAATTTTTGCTCATACAGTTGTACTTTTTTACACTCATACTCTCAGTTGAATTGTAAAATTAAAAATTTATTATATATATATCTTAACATAACTGTTAACTATTTTGCCTTAAGTGCCTTGTATATTTTTACAAAGTTTGTTTAACAGGGTCTAAGTGAACAGTATGATGTTATTGAAAAACACTATTCAACTGCGGCATATGTTAAAGTTTGTCCTGGTGACCCACGCTATCTGCAATTCTTTTCAAAACCAATCTTTATTAATGGTGATGCAGAAAACGGTAAATGAGTTTTTCTTCTTTAATAGGTTTTACCAAACTGGGTATAAAAACATATATAGAAAGAATTTATTTTTTGTGAGGATTTAATTTTCAGTGCGTTTTGTTTTTTCTATTCGAATCATGAGATATCTTCGTTTGGGATTCCACAAAGATATCCTTTTTTAAATACATTATACTAGTATGGTTATCGAAGCAGATGCCATATGCACCGTCCTGGGAAAGCTAACACTATTTTCATATATAAAAAAGTTAATGTTTATATATACAAAAAAGTTAACGTTTATATATATCTGAAAAAACAACAAATGTTGCCAAAGTTTGTGTTTGTGTAGCATGGTAAGTATAGTTCATATTACATTATATTATTCACAATGTGGATTTTGTGAATAAACCCTGACATGTCGCATGTGTTTGCTTTGCGATCAAAAGGGTCGCTTTCGCAGGACTTTAATTGGCTGTTTCTATCAGGTTATCTCATTTATGACATCATGCCCGTCACTATTTTATGACGTTGTACTTGTAACTATTTTATAATGTCATAAATGATGAACGTCAGACAGAGAATGGGAAAATTTCCTAAGATGAAATTCGGGACCCCTCCTTTTTGGATTTCTGGATACGCCCCTGATAATACATACCATGTAATTTTTTTTCAGATATGTATAAACGTTAACTTTTATATATATATATGAACGCTAACTTTTTTATATATGAAAATAGTGTTAGCTTTCCCAGGACGGTGCATATGGCATCTGCTTCGACCAAACATACTATATTGTATTTAAACAGGGATATCTTTGTGGAATTCCAAACCATTGGCAGCAGGTTTCCGCTTGTCCATCACTGTTCCGCTAAAGTGTATATAAAATATAAAACTTAAAAGTTAAAAAACCCGAGTAAAACCAGATTCATCATTTTTTCCAAGGATTATATACTTCGCCTATACTGGCATCGTCACGACGATCTGATGATGCCAGGATATAAAGGATTGTTATACTCAAATTAAAATATGTTTTATAGTTATTAGGTCTTTCTTTCAGGTCCTTTGACTCACTTTCATGTTGATTTTTATATCAGACTTTTTCAAAAGTCAAATGCTACATTCACTTATCAATCTCAAATAATGACAAGTCATAGAGCAATAATGGAAGAAAAAATAAAAATGAAAATGTTATATCGACCATGGTGGGATTCTATGTCAAAAATTCAGTATGGTAGGTTTTTAAAAAAAATATTTATAATTTATAAACAAATCATTTTTTTTTCTCGTTTAAAAATGACCTGAGTCCAACTCCCGAGTACGGCTCCGACTTTAGAGCCTTTATTCCGCCAATTGGGTGTTATTCAGTAATCAACTTGTAGGGGTGTCACTGTCATATAACTCATCCACTTACAATACACAGTTGGCAAATATCCACCATATGCTGTTCCGCCTTTACAATTTACAGTTGGTGGCCATATCAGTTTCAAAATTTGGGACTGCGCAGTGCACATACCCACGTCGGACTCGGGGTGTTTTAAGTGGTCTTACTCGAGTCCAAAGTACGACTCCGACTCCGGAACCCTATTTTAAATGTTAAAATATTCGAAAATTTTTGCACTTATGTAGTTAAAATAGTCAAGAAGTATTTGAAATAGACTCGTGTCTTGTTTGTCAAAGAGGCAGCGGGCCGGATGAGTTACATTGGCGGGACGATTATACTAAAATAATAACTTGTCCTAAAATGTCCGAAATTCATACTAGCATATTCACATTACCTAGCAGTGTTACAAATAAGTCATTTTAAAAATAACAAGTCTCAGTCAAGTTATTTGCAAAATACCTGCGCTTTAAGTCTAGTCTTAAAAAAGTGAAGTCTGAAGGCCGAGTCAAGTCAAGTCCAAGGCCGAGTCAAGTCCCTAGTCACTATTAATTTTTATTAGAGTAGGTCAACTTCAAGTCAATATTGATATAAAATAAAATACAGTCATTTCAACAGTTTTTTAAGTGCACTTAAGTCAAGTCATTACCTTAAGTCATCACAACGCTGTTACCTAGTATCCCTGTATAATGCTAAACACCTTAATTAGTGTTGCTTATTTATCACTATCCCTAGTTGTCTCACTAAAGAATCGATTGTTACCGATCTGTAGAAAGATTTTTGTTATTTGCCGGTATGCAGGTATCAAATGGTGATCTAAAAGGTAGATTGTATTATAAGTTCGCATGCTTACCTACATGCCTAAGGGTAATACTTTCACAACTTTCAGCGGTACAAAGTTTGCTGCAAAATACAATAGACCAGTGTTCTGCGACCAGTTCTCGTGCCACTTATGGCGTTGGAATGTGCGAGAGTTAACCGATATTTTCGGGTAAAAACTTTAGTTACTACCACTTATTAACCTAATATTTTTTGACAAACTTATCTTTCACGGTAAAAACCGCTGCGTTGTATCAAAAATTATGGCTAATATCGCTTTATTAATTTGCTATCGGATTTGCACCGATACCACCCTAGTATCGTATGTGTGCCGATTCATGTCCCAGTTCAGGTCATTTCTAAACTAGTCAATTTGTTACAGCATTGGCATCATAAATAAATATTAAACATAGACGTTGTTGAACGCGTTACATTTTAAGCGATATTTCGAATAGCAAACACCAAAAACGAAACAAATGCCCAGTTTACATTGGCTTAACTACCTCGTATTCAATTAAAGACTCTTAGTTTAGGTCAAGGTATTTAAGTCCAATTTCAACCATTTGTTAAATAGGCTTGCGTTTAGTCAAGTCTTTTGGTCTGAAACACTCAAATCAAGTCATTTTAAGGCAGTGACGTAAGTGCACTTTGAGCAAAGTCATTGGAACGCGAAAAACAACAACCCAGGCATAATGAAAATTTCTGTACTACATCAATATACCACGAATCCAACACAACATAATTGCAGGAATATTGGCATTTTTGAGACAAGGGTATATAAGACAAGAAGGTTTCTAAAACATCGAACTTAGGAATTTATAATAAGGTAAATAACAGTGGATCATGTGCTGGCTGGCCATATGTATAATATACAGTCTTGCCTGCCAGGAAATGTGATTGATCAACTTTTTTAAATAATAATAAATACAAATTGCCCCTGGTTTCCCTACTAAATTGCTTCTTAGGTGACCGACCCTACTGGCACAAAGGGTTTTAAAAAATAAGGCTTTTTTATAGTTGATTGTTCTTTTGAGATTCCTGGATTAAATAATTTTATTTTAACTACTTGGAGTAAGCCAGGCTTCTCGATGTGGCTCGCAATAAATTACAAACTTAACCATCTATCAAGCGTAACTATTTATCGTCACATTATAATATTTTGCCAGCAATCCGTCAATTCGCTTAGCTACAGTACAGTGGGGTGGCCCATAGCTGCCACGCTAATTTTTTTTCTTTCACAATTTTTATCTTGTTTATAGAAAGCTCAATGTAGTTTGGGTTGTTTTACCAGTGTATGGCAGTGCTCCGCAACCGGGCTGTCGTGAGACCATGCCAAATGTACCGCGGTTTTCCTGGCGGTTTCTACTTACTACAAAGATACCGCATAGACTGGCATTTTGGCCATATGCAATAAACATCAGGTGTTACCTTATATTATTTAAAATGTTTATAAGCCCATGGAACGTCGTTCATCGCCTAAGTCATATTTTGAAAATAGTTTCATAACAATCTTGACAACCATAGGCAATTAACACGTTAAAAATGTACAATAATGGTGTTCAAGCGTTATACCAAAGCGAAATGGTCCCTACGCTCGAAACCTATTGTAAAATGAAAAAATGAATGTTTTGTCCTTATTTATCGCCTCGGTTTGCATTTAAAAAAATTAATCTTGGCCGCTTTATCAAAAATAAATTAAGCAATAATGTACAAAGTACGTTTGTCACCCTGAATGGATCCACTGTTCGGCTGTCGTAAAGGAGCACGATTTCCAGCACTATGACCGGCTTTTGGATATTTTAGAAACGTAAAACCGTACTTAGTTTTGTATTGTGACGTCAATTGATGACGTCATTTTGAAGCATTTCTTGTCTACTGGGGTCCATGCAAAGCAAAAAAAAGTTTACGGGTCCGCGGTAAAAAAAGTTTAAGAACCCCTGGCCTAGAGTGTGCAACCTGCTGCCCATCTAAGCCAAAAAAAACACTCTAATGAGTATAGTTTTATCATCTGTCTACACTTTTTGGCCGGTCGTTTAAAAGGTTGCTACCCCTAGCCTATATGGTAGAACAGACCTGGGCAAAATACGGCCCGCGGGTAGCAACCTGTAAGGGTTTGAGGTCCGGCCCGCCAAGCAATTTAATCCGGTCTGCAGTTCATTTTTCTTAAAAAGAAACCAGGGCGCCTTTTGTTTCGTTGTAACATATATTTACACTCCTTCCAGGGACGGATCTATGGCCCGCTCTGAAACAGTGGTTCCTAAAAGTGGCCCCTTAGGAAGTAAAAGTAAAAAAAAAGTTAATGTAATAAAAAGCGTATTTAGCCTAACTGTAAGAATTGATACTGTAAACAGTGTGAAGAGTCTATTAGAATCTAAATATTCTAAAACATACCGATTCTCATTTTGTCAGCCTAATTTGCTTATAGCCACATTTGTATTCTCCCGATTTATACTGTTATTGCAATATGTCCATGTGCCGCAAGAAATATTGGCAACTTTAAAGCAAAATGCAAATAAGGGTATTGTAAGTCGTTCTGTGCAATTTTTTCGCGTATTTTAACCTTGAGCTGTCTAACGCCCCCACCTAATTAATGCCAGCCCAGCATATCAAGAAATGTAGGCCTACATATGTACGATCTACATAATCTGTGATGAATGCGTCACGTCCCCCTCTTAATCTAAATTAAAGTTCGTAGATTAAATCAAATAGCCGCTACCTTTTCGCGCTTCGCACGATGCCATTGTTCTTCAAATCGACTTCAGTTGAACATTCGCGCACAACTCCAAATGTAATAACAGGTTCTTTAGCTTACTTTTTTTCATTGCGTCATAGTATGACGTTATATTGCGTGAATTTTAGATCCTATTTTTGACCTGGCCCGCCACGATATTTTATGTTTCTCATGCGGCCGGCGGTAAAAAATATTTACCTGGCCCTATGGTAGAACATAATGTAATAGTGATTTTAAAGGCCTGTTTTTCTCTGTTGACGCTGATGGACGATTGGTACTTACCAGAACTCCCTATGATTTTTGTGCTATAGTCATCGCGACTAGTCTACAAATGGATGTAAATGTGTCCAGTCGATTGGACCACAGCCCTTTTCTTACTCAATTTACATTCAGTAAGTTAGACAACCTCGGCGTTTGTTTCGAAGATTTTTTATTTTGAATATGGCTAGCGGGCGTCCCGGATTAAAGTGGCAAAATTATAGAAAGAAATCCATTCTCGGCAGTTATGTATCCATTCTCGGCAGTTGTGTATCGTATCAGATAACGGGGATCCCGGTCTTCGTGTATGAATACCAAATACTTCTAATAACGATTAAAAACGAGTGATTTAACTGTGCTGCTAAACTCACTCACAACATTTAACCTAAACAGTTATAACCAGTATTTGTTTTTAGAGCCGAGGCTGTTCATTTTAAACGGCGGATCAGATGGAACTGAATTATATTATAATTTGAAGTCAAATGCGGCAACTACTTATAGCATTTTTCTATCAAAACCGTTTTATGTGGTACCGCGGAAATAGTAATGACAAGCACATAGAATGTAATACGTCACGAACTTTTTTGAAACAATATTTGTATAGCATATACACGTATCTCGTATTCATCAACGAACATAAAAATATATTTATTTAGCTAAAACTCGTCTGGTTACACTCTCGAAGTCGGAAGTTTTTCAAGTTGAGCGAACTTCCAGCTCAACGCTTATAAAAGTTCGTTTACCAGAAAGTTTATTACGTCAACCTGGATGTTACGTTGTTAAAAGTAGCCTTATCGATGAGTCCTCAAACAATGCATTATTGGAATGGAACTGGTGGTTTAAAATGAAAGCACGCACTCAAGACATTGAAAACAAATTTTTGGTATGGTATTATTCGTTTTAATTCTCCGTTAAGCAAAGTACTAATTATGCCTCGTAATTAGTAACTCAACACTGCTTATTAAAAGAACGCATATGACAATATGTTAGTTTGGGAAAATATACAGTACGGTATTTATTAATTGAATCTCAGCGAAAAAATAAATATAATATGAAATTAGTTACATGCAAACGATACAACAGGTGTTCATATAGCTCTTAAAAAAATGTTGGTTTTATTTACAGAAAAATGCTTTGATAAGATCGGTGTACGAGGGAAAAGAATTCAAAAAAATGATGATTGAAAAAAAAGATGTAATTAAAAATTGGATTAAACAAAAAAAAAAAGCCAAATCGTTACTTGTTTAAAAGCGTGTTGGTATTCTTTTCTTTCAGTAGTAGACATGGGGTGTCCAACTCAAACATGCCGGCGTGCCAATTTTTATTTTATAACTTCTTCCCGTGCCAAAGTTTAGTAACTAATTCTTTTTAATAATAAAAGCGTTTTTTTTTACAAATAATAGAAACGTGTTGTTGCAGTGCCCAGTCTGCATCTAAGTGTCCGTCGGTGAGCTGACTTTTACTTCTCGTTTCTTCACACCAAACTTTATAGTTATGTGAATGCTAGCCTCCCCTACACTATAATGCTATAATATCAGAAGTAATTGTTAGTTGTCGTGATTGCCGCGATTGTTTTATATTGTGAATAAACAATGGCAATTTACTGTATAAAAATTAGGTGTTTTTTGGCAATTGGCTGAATAACAAATTAAGTATTTGGCACGCGTGCCGCTTGTTGGACACCCCTGCATTATAGGAATGTAGGCGATCGCGGTGTTGAAAAAGCCTGAAATAAAAATTAAAAAAATTTCTACGACACCTTTTATGCTTGAAAAGTCTACTACCTCTTCAGCAACCAATAATACTACATTTTCACACATACGTTTTTTTCTCATTGTTGCATTTGTGATTTTTTAATTGATCGTGTCTTGCTTCATGCATTTTATCGTGGCGCTCTCATGTACGCGTAATTTTGTATTACCGAATATTCCTTTCGGCTACGAATAGGTGTGACCGATCCGTGATCCGACTTTATGAATACCACCCTTAGAATAGATGATGCAAACTTATTATCGAGATTGAGTAATATGTGTTTCACATGGAATTTATGTGTTTTTTTTAAACGCCATTCTTTGGCACAATTTACAAACCTCTTTCGATATTTGTTTTATGACGTCACTGTAATTATGCGCATGTTTTGTATTTTTTTATATAATTAGAACATTTACAAGTTACTCAGAATTTGGTGTTATATGTTGCAAAGACACGGCATATGCATGAAAAGTCCAGATGTTCACAAAATAAAGCTGGAATTTTAGATTAGCTTTGGATTCCAGAAATTTTACCTAGAGATGACTGTAAATTGACTTTTAAAATATTAAGCTGTTATTATTAGGTTTCCAATAAAGAGTAGTTTGATTTTGAGTTTTATAGCTTGGTAACGCAAGTTGAAAAACTTTTGGTGGGGTTTTCTTGGGGTTAGGTTTGATTCCATTGAGAGATTCTAAAATAAAAAAAAAAGGTTTTTGTGGGTTAAAACAGTTAGAATTATTAGGTGTGGTTGAATGGAAAGGGGTAATTTATTACGGTTGCGAAATTTCAAATAAATTGGCGTTTGAAGGAGTTTTTTCTGAGATAGTGACTAAACAGGGGTTAAGGCAGTGGTTCTCAAACTGGGGTCCGCGAGACAATTTTGTGGGACCGCGAAGCACTAACAACAATCAACTAGACCTCCTGAAGGAGAACATTTTAATTTTAACGTGTTTGCGCTTGTCATCAAAATCTACGATTAGTTGTTCATTCACGTGATTGCATGCTTTGAGCTGAATTGTGCATTGTGACGTCATAATGATGCGTTGTGCTAATAAGAATTACGTTTTTACAGCTTGCTGTGCTGCCATTGTGGGTTGTACGGTCGCGGTTTTAAAACTTATCGTGATTGCTTCACTCAAATAAAGCGATTTTGTTAGCGTTACAATCCTAAATACGGCATCAATTAACAAGCCTACCTAAGACTGTAAGTGCACCCGTCCCATCAAAACTTGTTATTTTATGTTTATTTGTGTGCATTTTTAAGGGGACCGCGAGCAATTGAAAAAATTGCTAGGGGACCGTTGCGTAATTTTTTAGAAAAAGTTTGAGAACCACTGGGTTAAGGCAACAATTCGTGAGGATAGAAAAATAAATTAACACAAAATACTTAAGGGGTTATGGTTTGCCTTTTTGAGAGAATAGCAAAATTATACCTAAGTCTTTATAATAATATATAACCCATTTGAGTAGAGTTTATATATCAAACTCTTTGAGTTATTTAAATGGGCGGAATACATGCTGTAGAGCCGGAATCAGCAAATTGGTGGAAGTCGGACTCCGGTTGTTTTTAACCAACTCCGCATCCCTGTCTATAATAACAAAATCATGAGGCTCATTTGGTCGATCTATTACAGATATAGCACACAACATTGCTTTTTAGTTACATATAGTATTTGTATTTTATAAAAACAGTGTTCACTGTAAATCCCCAGGGAGCAGCGAAAGACCGTTAGGTCATCAAAGTCAGCCGCTCCCTGACCGCAACATCATCCCAATACATGGGCAGGTATACGACAAATTAAATCATTAGAGAACAAATTTAAATACAAAGAATGTAGCAGTTAGCCTAATTTTACCTCACTATACACGTGACCGCTGTCCACTGACGTGTGACCGCAGCGCCTAGCCAATAGCTTTTCCGCGTTTCACAATGGATTCTACTATACTCTTCGCACTGAAAACGTCTTACTGATTAGCGGCTTGAATCACCGCGTCGTTATCGCGCTTGTGTACTGAGATTTGCGATGTACGGTAACAATCTCTAAGATGACAGAAGAAAATTCCATGGGCAAGTTGACCCACAATAAATTAGAGAACCGACAGCCAATCGTTTCTCTCCGAAGAGATCGCTCTCCTATCAACTACAGGATCGAATATTTTGCAAGAACAGCCCCGAAGATGCTTAGCCCTCTCAGCGTTCCTCAGCAATCTCGCACCTCAAAGGTGTTCGCCGCACCCAAAGTGCTTGGATGGATTATTGCGCACCAAAGATGTCCTCGCTTTCCAGAGGTCTCGACTAGGGACACAGGAGCGAACGCTTACATGGAATAAAGCAAGTTAGCTTTATGCGAATGGAACGGACCGACTAGGATTTCTTCACGACAACCCAACACCCCAGTATAACATTTAAGTCGTTTGACGCTTTAAAGACAATGTTTAACCGTGTAAATTTCGCGGCTAATGCTATAGCAAATCCACAAATCGTTTTAAACTGTTCTGATACCATTAGAGATAGTTTTGTGTTCTCATGATGTAATATTTAATATATTATGTGCAAAATAGTACGAAGTACTAAATTGTGTTGTAAAAAGTTTTTTTTATATCGTGTCCCGATTTCGCGTTGTTTCACACAGTGCATTTTAAACTTCGCCCTCAGCGCCACTAAGTAGTCATTTCCTGTTCTCATGCTTTTATAACATTGTGTGCTGTGGGACATTGGAGCTGTATTTATACAGTTGGCTTATTGTTCGCAAACCGAGTTCGAATCTCGGCCGCACCGTACAAACTTAACCCTTTACCTTTTCACCGTACCCTTTGTGAACCCACAACTACCATTGTCATATAAACATATGCTGTTTGGTGGCAAGACATATGGAGGTCCTTCTGCAATATCGAAGGTTTCTTTACATCGACATGCTCTCCCACTTCAAAAGATTCCAGGCGTCCTCACAGGTCAACCACGCATCGGAACCAGCTTGTCACGAGAACAGCTTTCCGACCGATCATTGTGATCGAATATGATCTCAATCTTAAGTGCAATTCTGAACGCACTTCATCAAACACTGCGTTGAACTTCACAGCACAAGAATACGTGTTGCCACGTCTTGCTTCCGTTCAACCAGCTTCAGTAAAGTCAATTCTATTGAAGAATCACGCCGATTTACTGAAGAAATCTCAAGCTACGTGAGACAGCCCTATCTAACGAATCCAAACCCCTACCAAACACCCTTCTAACACACCACGGTCCGCAGCAATGCCGCTGACATACCGACATATAGGGGCCCAAATTATATGTTTGCTAAATACCTTTAAAGCCAAATGCTAAGCTTGCCGAATCGTGCATGAAATTTATCGCTATATATGTATCTATTATTCGATGTATCGCATTTTCATCAATGTACGTCAGACATTTATTCATGTCATAAAGGGTTCGAGAAACCAAGAATTCATTATTTACAAAACAGACAGCCTTAGCTGTCCATTTAAGTTTCTGTGGTCATAGAATCCACAACCGATAATTTATTGCTTCCTGTATTGTATTTTTAAGTCGTTTGTGTACACATTAACCGCAGAGAAAAATGTTTACAAATTCGCACCCCAAAAAAATTATAAAAAACCCTCATAAAATTTATAAGAACACCCATAAAAAACTTTGCTCTGTTGAGTAGTAAATATATTGTTTTCTGATAACGCCACATGTGTTTCGTTCGCAATTTTTCGCATGCTATGTCTCTTTGTGTCCCACGAGTTTTTGACACGCACCCAAGCCATATCCAAATATCAATCTTCCAGATCTCTTTTCAAATTAATGAACAACCCTTCCTACGTCTGACTTGTTCATTGGAAGGGGGATTCTGTAGCAGTTAGCCTACTTTTACGTCACTATACACGTGATCGCTGTCCACTGACGTGTGACCGCAGCGCCTAGCCAATGGCTTTTCCGCGTTTCACAATGGATTCTACTATATTTTTCGTTCTGAAAACGTCTTACTGATTAGCGGCTTGAATCACCGCTCCGTTTATCGCTGTGTTTCTGAGATTTGTGAATATACTCAAAGAGCAATTATCTACTGAGTGGATTGTCTTTGCCTAGAGTACAAGAAGTTAAGGACAGGTATTCTAGCGGCGTGCTCCTTTGGAGTCGGATTAAGAACTTGTAAGGGACTAGGCAGCCGTCGGCTCTTGTCTACAGAGTCAGCAGCCCTCTTACACCTCCCCACGAACTCTCCACGCTACAAAGAAACAACTTAATTTGTGTCACATTAGTGGCTACTATAACAGTGAACAACCTTTGTAGTAAAACAAAACAAAAAAGAGGTACAAACAAACAGAAAAAAACAAAAAGGCAACGATGCAACAGAAGCGACAGAATTTGACTTTTATTTAGCCTCACCGAATGTGTAACGCCACCTAAACGTTTCAGGCATAAGTGTGTGCTCGTTTAAACGCATTGCGGAAGAATTCTGTTCACTGAGAATGTAGCAAAAGAGCCTAGCTCACTGATTTAACTGCAGTCCCTTAAGTCGTAAAAAATCTAATCTGCATTTGGCATATTAACCATTAACGCATGCCAGCACGGTCACGGCCGCCAAAACATGCTTATTAAAATACGTGTTAACGGCCGCACAATTTTTCATCGACGGCCGCAGGTTGGACACCGTTGCCCTAGGCCAGGGGTCGGCATCCCCTTGCACGCAAGATGATTTTGCATGGCACGCCAATTGATTTAACGCGCACGTTATATCACCTTAAAAAAGTGCAACCATTACATCACTACCACATCATTAACATTACTATCACACTACTAACACTAGCGCCAACTAAAAGGTTGCACACATTGCCAGTTCGTGTCACAAATAAGAGTCTTAACTGTGTTGTATTTAGTATTTAATATTATTTTTTGTGGGCGTACTTGTTTACCACTAACCGTTTGTATTACGTCACAATGCCCCAAATTTAGCGTAACGTTTACTACGTTAAAGCAGGGCATTCTACATCAGTGGTTCTCAACCGCCGGTCCGCGTCAACTTTCCTGCTGGTCCGCCAAATATATGTTACAAATTTATATCTCAATTGCAAAAAGCAAGATGTTGAAGGCGGCTTGTCCATCAAATTTAGAACTTAGCCAGTTCCTTAATTTGCAGCATTGTGACGTAACATAGAGTTAACGGTCTACTTTGGACTTCATCTTACGTCACAGTGCTGCAAGTGTTGTGCCCAACTATTTAAAAGTAGGCTACAACTCGTTTAAATCCTAAACTTTAAGACCAATTGTACGTGAAAAACTTCAATAGAACCACGTATAACACGTATGATATCAAAAAGAAAGCAGCAAATTTCTCATTACATTAAAGTTTTCGTTATTTGCTTTTAAGTTGCATAATTTTGTCATCATTTTGGTTTGATTTTAATTTTTAAAGGTCCACCGGTTCGCAAAAATTGTTTCAAAATTTTACCGGTATGTCAGCTAAAAAGGTTGAGAACCACTGTTCTACATTAAAAGTAAGCACGTGTGTTTTTATGCGACTGAGAAACCAACAAAAAGCGAAACTGATAGTTAACACTTCTAGGTATCGGCTTAAAAGCAACGAAGTATATTTCAAAAAAGATACGTAAATTAGATGTCAGATCACAGCAGGGCTGCTGAGTCGGACTCGAGAGTCGAGTAAGACCAGGTAAAATACCCGAGTCCGACGTGTGCGGCATGCGCAGTACCAAATTTCGAAACTGATAAGGCAGCAAACTGTAAATTGTTAAGGTGGAATAGCATATGCTCGTGGCATATTTTCCATGACCCTAGAGTGGATTGCGGAATATCCACCTTAATTTAGTTACGTAAATTGGTGAAATACAGAGGCTGAGTCGGACTCGGGAAGTGATGAAATCTGATATTTGGCCGGAGTCGGACTCGGGTTGTTTTTAACCAACGCCGCAGCCCTGATTGCCAGTGCGAAATCAAACATAGAAAAATGTTTGGCACGCGAGTTGTTAATATTTTGACATTATTCATAAACTGGCACACTGCGTACGAAAGGTTGCCGACCCCTACCCTAGGCCTATAGATGGGACGTTGCCAAAGTTAGGACATCGCGATCACGTCGAAGTGCCATTAGGTAGCGCCAATTCTTATTTATTCTTTAAAGTACCCCATGGTAGCAATCATTTTAGTAGGCTGTCGACTTTTTTTTCAACATAAGAATCTCAAGAAAATAGGTGTTTTCTTTTTAGTTTTATTATTTTATATTTATGTTATTTCGCAGTTGAAGTGGTATAAATTTATTTTTTCTGATATATGGGTAATTTAACAGGCTTATGCCCTGAAGAAGATAACCTGGATAGGTTATCGAAACGTCGGCACAGAATAAATAATTGTCGGAAGAACCCTCTTTATAATTGATATAATGCCTGGCAGCAACAGTATATTCATTTAACAGGCTTACTTATACAAGTAAGTTTTTATATTATCTTAGCCTATACCTTTAAACAGCCAGTAAATATTCTTTATATGCTAATGCAGGCTACCTTACGTAAGTTGTCCCCATCTAAGAAAATATTTGTTGTAACCTTCATTTTGGTTTATTGTGACGAGAGGTACCTAGGCTAGTTATTTAATAAGTTATGTTACTCTTTTTAGCAGTGTTATTTACGAAAAGCTACCATTTTTTGTTATAGTTAAAAAGTTTTCAATTTACAAATTTGTAGGCCTATGACGTAAAGCCTTTTATACGTTTTCCCTAACCATAAAATACGTTCAGAAATACACCTGGTTAAAAGGTCACCTTATCAACATGTTTGTAAGAAATATATAAAATGCAGTTAAAACTTTACTAAACAAAAAAACACTATTCAAATTAAAACGAAATTAATTAAATGTTCAAAAAGAGCAAACAGACAAGATTTGGCCTACGTCGTGTGTGTAAAGACCTATTAACAGGCAGAATATTGGGTATAATGTATTGAATGGAACAAACAGACATAACACAACAAATGTGCCAAGACAGTCACGCTTACCACGCACTTGTCCTGTTAATTTAAACATATTTATTTTCGCTTCCCATAGCAAATTTGTTGCAAGATTCTGTGAAATTGTTTTAAACAGGTTAATTTTAAACTTATGTAGGCCTAAGTGTAGCAGGTGGAGCTATAACGTTGTTTTTAATCGTTGTGGTACAAATTAATTAATCTAAAATAAAGGATTCTTCCTGTCTCATCTTGCGAGTCACGCGGCCCCATCATTTAAAACTCTGGTTTCTAAAGACGACACAACAACGTTTATTCTAAATTTTAATAAGTTAAAACGCTAGAGACAAAGTTATGAGTTTATTTAGACCAGAGGTTCCCAACGTGGGCGGTACCGCCCCCTTGTGGGCGTTGGCGAGTTACAAGGGGGCGTTTAGGGCCTTCTTCTCATTTGGGGGGCGCTGAACGCACATACGGGGGGTTATATGAAAGTACTTATGGCAAAATTTTATAACAAGTTCACATAAAAATAGTAACAAACAGCACTGTAGGTAACTTTTAACCTTAAATGGCAACTTCCGTACTGCGAACTTGTAGTAGTTTCCCGACCATTGTTACGTAATAATTGGCTTTCTTATGTAAAGTTGTTGGTTGTTGTTACGTTTCAACGCTTTATACGCGGCAAAATGTTTGCATATTTTAAGCAGGAGTCGCCAACCTACGGCCCGCCGCCTCTATGGCAACTATATAGACACGAGTCCATTTCAAATACTTTTTGACTATTCTAACTTGGTGCGGGCAAAAAATTTTCGCGATTCGCGCGAATGACCTTTCAACGTTCAGTTTGTTTATGTTTTGATGCTGTCTTTGGACTAGATCAGCGCTTCTATACCGTTGCGCCGTGGAAGGCTGCGTATTCAAAAATAAAAAAAACGTATTCAGAAACATTGTGCATATATTTTTTAACATTTTATAATGTTTTTTTTACGGCAATGTGATAAAAACTAGCAGGAAATTAAAAAAAAATGCCGGTATAGCCCCCCAAAAACGCGCTCGCTTCGCTCGCCAGGTGCGCCCGGACTTGAAAATATTAACAAACACTGATTTGCAGTACTATTGAGGTTACTGCGTGTCCTCAAAGTAGCTTTATTACACTTTTCATTGGTAGTATGAATGAAAAATCCGTGGCCCGCTTGGGTTACAGTTGTTCTAACATTTTGCGCGGCCCGCAGAGACCTTTCTGAGTTTGATTGGTGCCCGCGACTAGAAAAGGTTGCCGACCCCTGATTTAAAGTCTTGGTGCAAATAGTTGAATTTTTCTGGTAATGATATAACCTTGTGAAACAATGTATTTATAAATTACAATAGTGAATGTATGTTAAACAACCTAAAATATGACTGACAGCTTATCGAAACTTAAGTGCAGAGAATATGATGTTAGACAACGATTAGTATTATAACACTTTACTGTAAAGCAAGATGAGGGGGGCGATATGAAATAATATTGAGCCCAAGGGGGCACTAGTGGAAAAAAGGTTGGGAAACACTGATTTAGACGTTTATTAGAGAGGTATTAAGTAGGCATATTATTTAATTGTTATAATTCTCATTTGAAAAAAGTGTCCCATCACGGCAACCTTTCCCTAACAAAAAATCGATGTCAGTTTCTTGCAATTTCCCTATAATAGGACATTCAGTCACGGTTAATTTGTAAACAAACAGCAAGACGTGCGAGTGTAAAGTTACTGTGAAATTTGGTTTATATACTTGTAGGCTACCGGTACTAGTTGTTTATTGCCAAATGCAGTGGCCGGCAAACTGCAGGCCGCGGCCAAATGTGGACCTTGTGGCATTTTTTAGTTGTTCGAGAGGTCTTTCTTATTTAAGGTTCTTTGTATCCTTTAGATGTGGGTGGCGTAATAGCTGTACCGCACAATTATCGTACTGTATTAAAAGTTATTATTTGTTGCATCATAAGGCAAAATACCATTACCTTCCCCCAAACTACATATTTAACCAAGTTTAACTATGTTATAACAAAACATTTTCGCTCTGCTCTATTCAGCCCAAAGGCGCTCTGCATACTAAGGCATGTGGTGCCGTGCTTACTCATAAACTATTCGTTTTATATGACAGGCCAATGTTGCAAGGGAGGACCCAAGATTTTAGTTTTCGGTGGACATAAAAATCTTATATGACGTCAAATGTTACGGCATAACGTGCCGTTATCATTTGATTCTTACCAAACGTGCTGTTTTCGAACTAACTGGTTTGCAATGCACCTTAAGCCAAGTTCATCTGGCAAAGCGCGAAAAAAATTGCTTCTATTCTGTTTTTAGTTGGCAAAATGTTTGGCTCAGAACAGTGTTTCTCTTCCCATGGTTGCGACTTAAAGTTTGGTCCCTGTTTGAATTGATTTAGTTACCGACGAAGTTCACGTGTTAGATTTTATGTTCTTCTATTAAGATTGGTTCTAAAAAAGATTGCTCCAATATTTAACAAAATTGCGGGTGAAATTTGAACAAGGGACTCATATTAATTAAATTCGAACCTATATTTGCTTCATTCTTATGCATTGTTTGCTTTAAGCAAAATGCAAATCTCTCGTATGTACCTCATGAGTTATTTTCTTTCTATTTAACTAAAATTGTTCCAATTAAAAGCATTGAGACTAGATTTTAGATGCATATTTGCTCACGAGTTTACACGAGAATAGATATTAAGCCCAATGCTTTGCGGCATTCCGTTTCGACATATTTTGTGAGGTCCTTCTGAAAATGTCATTCCAAATCCAAACAAAAATCCTGAAATCGCTTCTATAATTATGCTAGTGTTTTACGTAGTGGGCCTCTAATAACTCACAAAAGAGTAATTTGGGTTGCGTCAAAAAAGTTTGCCCACGAGTGGACTGATGTTTGTTTTCAAAATAGTTTACGAAACCATTCAATTGGAAATCATATTTTAATAAGCTTATAAAACACCAATATTTTGATTTTGCTGCAATTGCCTTGTTTAAAACATATATAAAATGCATGACCTATGGCAGGGATGGCGAACCTTTTGATTGCGCGGGTCACAAATACGACTTTAATCCTTACAAAATGCACAAGTGGGTCATATATTTAACTATGGTAATTTTACGCGTAGCTTTGCTGCTGCGTGGTTTTAAGTGTTATTGCCTGGGCTCGCCACCCTTTACGTTTTACAGCGAAAATGATAGTTGTCTGCTTTTCTGCACGCATTTGTGGAAGTGCAGTTAATATAGGCCTACTCATCAGCCCTAAGACACTTTTGCACGACCCGCATATTAGGCAGCCCTGATTTAAACAGTATAGTGCTATTTAACCAAGATTTGTTTTTTTACATTTATCCTTTCCTGAAAATCATTGATAACATTTTGGTATTTCTAGACAGAGAAGTGGGTCACTGAAAATGCGTCGTGGGTCACTTTGTGACCCGCGGGACAGTGGTTCGCCATCCCTGACCTATGGTTTAGTAACAGGAACGTTATTTTTTTGCCTAAACGTTTTTACGCATGTTCGGATTTTAAACTGACTGCAGATTTAAAATGAAATATTGGTATCATTAAAACCCATGTTGATGAAGAAATGCATCATGACACAAAAAATGGATACTACATATAAAACTAACATGTTTGTAAGCTCTTTTGTAATAGCCAATAATTAGCTTTTTGTTAAAAATGTACACAAATAAAATGAAATCATACAAACAATATAAAAGGTAACATTTACAACGATTTGGAGTGTGAATTGACTGCAAACGTTATTTAAAGACTTTGGTAATAAACGATGATTCTTGTTTTCACTTTTCTTTTCTAGTTTCTTATAAGGAATTACAAACTGTTTAAAACATAACATATACACCAAAAATATTGAACATTGCAATATTTACATATTGTCCACATGCTCTTTATCCTTGTTTGATTTCGTGACGGATATTGCTGTTACAGCAGCACCATTTTCCAGACCAGTGAAAACAACTTTAAATCTATTGTAAACCTTCTCAGATTTGTCCATTACTTTTTGACTAGCTTTATACCTTCTAATTTTTTTTACGGTTGTTACAACAGACTGGCATTTTTTTAATAAATCTGCAGTTATTTGTACTTGATCTATAAGATCCAGTACAGATATAGCTTTATCAACATCTGGGTTGTCTTTTGTTAAAGCTGATTTAAGTACTTTTTCATACATCTCCAATTCCTGCTGAGGAAGTAGGTTTGTATTGGGGTAAGCCTGAGCTAAATGTAGAGTTTTCTTTGTCGGCGAAGACATCTCCTTTGGGAGTTCTTTCCCATCACTGTCACTTTCTTCAACACTCTTCTTTCTGGATTTTAAATGTTGATTTTTCTTTTGTATTGGGCCTGGTTTTCGATTTGTTTTGTTTTTTTTCTCGTTGTTTCCTTTACGATTTGTTTTATGCTTGTCTGTTTTTAATTTGGTTGGATTTTCATTTTTCTGTCGTTCAACTTCTTCTTCTAGTGCCATCATCTTTTTAGTCTCTTCTTCAATTCGTTCCATGTTTTTTAGTTTTTGTTTTTGCTTTCTTTCAGCATCTTTTTTTTTCCAGTTAGAAACAATGTCATCTTTATCGCTATCAGAACTACTGCTATCAGTAATATCATCAACAACTTGTGGTTTTACTTTTTTTTTAAGTGTGCTTTTCTTTGTTTGCTTCAATTTTAAATTTTGTGTGTTGGTATTTTTTAGTTTTTTTTTTGGAGGCTCACTATCATTGCTTTCAGAATCCGAATTAGAATTTTCAGGTTTTTTATTCTTAACTTTCTTGGCCTCAAAGTCTTTATCTTCACTTGTGACGTTTTCATCAGAAGAGCTTTCCTCATCAAAATCAACTTCCGCAGGGCTACTACCAGATTCTGACCCCTTTTCTTCATTTTTTTCCAAAACCTCACCATCCATTTCTTGTTCTTGGAGCTTTGATCCACGACCTCGAAACATTACAGTGGGATCATTTTCAACTTCCCACAAACCAGCATTGTAGAAAGGTCTTGGGCGTGGGTGACCAAATTTTTCTTTAAATTCTTCATATGGATAAATTTCATTTGCAGACAAGAAACCAGTTTCATGAGTGCCAAAAAAGAATATAGGATATTTCTTTGATGGTGGTTTTACAGCTCCTTCAGGAAGATCATCAATACGAGCAGGCCAATGAGGATAACCTTTCATCTTGGCAAATATAAGGTCACCAGGATTATATTGGATAGACGATTTTGTTGCTTTTTTGGGCATAATTTGGTGAATAAAGTAGCTACAAACACAAATGAAACCTAAGACACTATTTCTGAGTATATAAGACAAAGTTAGTACAAGATATTATACAATTAGTATTTCATCGATTTATAATCAAAATAGTAAACGGTACAGTAATTAAACATTTTATTGTATGCTGCATTAAATAAATAACTAGGGGGAGGGATTTATTCATAAAAAATCCCACAGTGACAACAATAAATCGCACAACAATTGCTTACCATTTGTTTATAATTAATTAAAAATACTTTCAAATGTTTAACATTCTAAACAGCTACTATTTTAAGAAGTTGTATAAACTACAATGCATAAATATGTCAAAAACAAAACATAAACGAAACACCAGGTTATTGGCAAAACTTATATTTGCCCATATAGTGAGTGCAAAGCAACATAAAAAGTCTTCAGCAATTCAGTCTGATATAAAAACATTTACCTGATCTGTTATGTGGTCAAATAATACACTGCAAAGAATAAAAAGTTACTATTGCCAGTAATTCGTATCCAATACTTGACAATTGTGCTGTTCCCAACCTTGCTAGGTTGACCTTGAGTCACCCCGTAGCGCTTTTTGTCCAAGGCCAGCATGTTTTACGATGAAATGTTGCTTTTGCACCTAAACGCAATTAACAAAATTGCGAATTCTGCACCTGGTATTACACGTTAGTCGCTCGCCGAATAATGCTTGATTGATACCTAATTATTAGATGATGGTTATCGCAACATGCAAAAAACTGCTGCGGGAAAAACGCTGAATACATCGCTACATTTAAAACACAGTAGTTCTTTCATCACTACAGGCCTTTATTTTAACTTGCCACTCACATATGAGTAATTAAGCGCAACCACATGGGGTAAAATGAAATCATATATATTGGTTCCAATCACACGAAATAAGCAGCAAAATTGGATCCCAGTTAGATTTAAATCCAAGTATTCAATATTCTAGATGGAACATCCCTATGTGGGACAGTTTTCACAGATATATGAACTGAAATGCAGAATTTGCAAAAAAACGACCCGCAAATGTTAAACATCCAGCCTGCAACATTTTTACAAGCTGTCCATAAGACCTTTCCTGTATATTTTTTAGGTATTTTAAGAACTTACATTTAATTTTTGTGCTTTGTGCGAATCTTATTCATGCCTCTCTGCGCAATCCGTACCATAAAACTATACAGCCAACAGCCATTAAAGTTTTGCCAACTTTGAATATCTCAGTGATTTTAATGGCTTCTTCAACGTAAATCTGCCAAAGATAAATCCTGCTCTTCCATTCAAAATATCTGGCCACAACAGAGGCAAGTATATAGTATTAATTATAATACTTGACGCACCCTAACCGAAACAATGTTGGCAATATAAACCCCCCGATAAAAATGTGGTAGGATTCTAGACAAGCGCCCAACTGTTTCATTTCTTAATTAGCAATCAGCAGCTTTAAATCATTTATTTCTTAACATGAACGAAAAATGTTGTAACTGGCCAGGACTCCTCCACGTGATCAGCATGTTATAATTTGTAAATTAGGCGCTCTTTTAGAATCTTGTCACTTTTTTGAAGGAGGTTACGCGACTTTTTATTGACACACAGTCAGTGTCACCAAATCACTGTCACGTGTCACCGATTTATTGACACCCTTTTACCGATTTGGTGACTCCCTGTCACCGATTTACTGACACCCTGTCAGCGATTTGATGACACTGGAGGAGGGGTCGTGACTGTCTATTGACACCCCCTGTCACCGATTCCGTGACACCCTGTCACCGATCCGTGACACCCTGACACTGATCCGTGACACCCTGTCACCGATTTGGTGACACCCAGTCACGGATTCCGTGACACACTGTCACCGATCTTTGGTCTCAGACTCTCACCCAGTCCACCGTTAGCAAAATATATTTCAGCAGTACCGTACAAATCATCTTGACAGAATATTAATATGGGTAACTGATGAAACTAAAGTCTTTAGTGGATCTCTGACATACAGTAGAATTTGCCCACCCATCCGTCAGAAATTAGTCATTATTAGTGCAGTTCTTAGCAAAAGGTCTACGACATTTAACAAATCTGCATAAGAAGATTAAGTTTAATATTACTTGACCCACCCACACCCAAACGCTAACCAACACCCTAACTCAAATATTGTGTATTGATTTAACAATTACATAAACGCTTTAGGACCAATACATTAATTTGTGACGTAACAATCTGGGACGAGAACATATCCTATAAGCTCGAGAAATTATCTTAAGCACATCCGAGTTTGGGCTTTTTCCCAGCGTTCAAATAATTACTAAATGGACACACATCATTATTTGGTTTTGATTCGGGTTAGCGTTTGAGTTTGGGTAGGTCAAGTGTTCTATCTCATATTTTTGTTATGTTTTATGAATTTTCCGGGAATATTCTCAATTTATTTATACCGGAGTTTACCTAAAGGTCTAAAAGTCAGACTTTTCTTCCCTTGGATTCTCTAATTATTGCAGACCTTTTTGCTTAGAAGTTAGAACTGCACTAATTTTTAACGGATTGGGTGATAATTCAGTCACTAAGGCTGTTCGCAACGTTTTGACCAGTTTAACTATTAAGTTTACCCCATTTTTATCGCAAATACAAGTGTGTGAATATTGCTTTTTTAAGTCATCATACCGTCCTGTCAATAGATGTTTGTAATTTGTGTCGTATTCCATTTCCTGATTCAAAGACTAGTTGTTTAAGATAGTTCACGATTTTAGGTTGTCACACTCAAAAAATCAATCACGAGAAATTTGGTTGAGGTGGCTGTGACATGTTTTGCTAGTGTTTTAGGCAGCTTTAACTAATTAGGGCTCTTAGTAGTGCATTGAAGTAACGCATGCATTTACCAAGTGAAAAGGTTTCCATGATAAAGTTAGATATATTCGTCAACTTTTACTATTAATGCTTTTGCACCTTTGTCCAGATCTGCCATTCTTTTTTAAAACCATTCACAAACATAAATACGTAATCCCGGTACCATATTGCGCCCACGTAAGTAATATCTCTTTGAAACTGAAAATTGGTTATTAAAACTGCTGCATTAAATGCAAAATTTTGCAAACTTTACCTAAATTTTGCGCAACAACAGACATCAAAAGTTCTTAAACATGAAAGTAATAGTTTGAAAACAATAAAGTTTGTTTTTATTGAAGCAATACACTTAATTTGAATTTGATTTTTATGTCCACCACTCAGGTAATTGCGCTTAAAAAAAGTTTTTGCACGTTTATGTTAAGAGTTTTACGATAAAGTGCGCGCGCTAGTGGAGAAGCGAGAGCGGTTTGACATCGCCGCTCGTTTTCTTAGGGGACGATTACGTTGCTCTGCCAGTGACCGATTGGGCGAACATATCACAACAATCGGCCGTCCGGTAGACAAATGTTGCCATTTATAATAAGCAATAGTAGAGACTTGAAAAAAAATGATTGCAATATGTTATGAATAATAATATCGGCATATTTATACCAAGCAAGACATTGTTAAAAAGGTGAGATTGATGCGTATGCAATGTTTTTGGTTTCATCTTGGGATAAAATGGGATAAAATTTATTTGTCACAAATTTGGTTGGTTGTTTTTGGGTTAAAAAATTTCAATATCTCGACTATTAGTAGATAAATATGTAGTTATACAAACTTTTAGATTTTTTTATTTTTTTATTCTTTGACAAACTAAGCCTTTCAAAATCAACGTGTGAAAGTTTTGTTTGATTCTGAATAAATGATGAGCATACTAGGGACTTATTACAGCAGGGTTACCAAAACTGTGGTCAACGGACCATTGGTGACGACTGCACAGGTGGTCCGTGGCGATATGACATGAAATTAAAAAGTTACACATATACGTTGTACTGCAGGGGTCGACAACCTACGGCCCACGACTGTAATTAATCCGACTTTTCGCGCTTTGCGTTGACAATCTTCATACATCAGGTTTGTTTACGTTATGATGCTTTTATTTAAACTAGATTAGCGCTTCTTGGGCTGTGAAAGACTGACTGCCAAGTGCCAAAGTGTGTCGCGAACAAACGGAAAACGTTTTCAAAAATATTGGACATACATTTTTAATTTTTGTAATAAAACTTTCAAGAAATTTGAAAGAAATGCCGGTAGCTTCGCTCGCCAGGTGCGCCCGGACTTAAATAGGTTGACAAACACTGACAAAGATTAACCATTAAGGTTATCGCATTTTCTCAAAATGGTTTTATTACACTTTTCAATATGAATAACGACGTGTGGACTCGAATTTTAAACCAAACAAACGCTTTTTGTCCCGCTTTCCGCCAACACTTTATTGCCTCCTTAAAAGTAGCTAAACACGTTTTTAAGTGGAAAAACATATCCGAAGCCCACCAGATTTACAGTTGTTCTAACATTTTAAAAACATAATTTCTTTCAGGCCAGCAGAGACCTTTCTGAGTTTGGTTTTAGCCCGCGACTAGAAAAAGGTTGCCGACCCCGGTTGTACAGTATGTGTACTCTTTCAATGATAATTAAATTGCCGCAGTTATTCACAACTTTTTGATTTCGAAAGCTTTTGCTATCCAGTATGGTAAATCTTACTTGTTGCGCATTAAATTTATGATAGATTGAGGATTTAAGCAGAGAGAAGCAATCCCATCCATGCCATTGATGTTGTCAGTTTTGTAAATATATAAAGTTTGGTTTTATTTAGTTTTTGTTTGTGTTGCGGTCCGCGAAAAAACATATTTACAAATAGTGGTCCGTGGTCCAAAAAAGTATGGGAAACCCTGTATTACAATATCGAGCAGTGTTCCCGCTAATTTTTTACCATGTGCTCAGGTGCCCAAAATTTTGCGCACAAGCCGAAAATAAGTGCGCAAAGTGCCCAAAATTTTCAACAAAAAGTGCCCAAATTGGATACGCGGGAGCGGGGGAGACCTTTTTTTTTTGGTCTTCACTATTTTCAGTCTGTTAATATCCGCGAAGTTGCCAATTTACCGGGTCCTTAATAATAATTAGTTCGGTAGTTCTATAATCTGTAATTATTTTTTGCTAGCTTTGTCGAACGGATGCTTTCGTTGCAGTGGAGAGGAGCAATATGCGCGGGAGAGCACGAGAGGCGTCGCAATAATCTCAATTTCTCCCAGACATAAAAATGAGTCTCTTTATTTGGAGAATTGCGCTCGCTTGAGACGTGATTTCGCTTGTTCTTAGTCAAGCGTAGCGCGGTATAAACGCCTAATGGTCGAGGTAATTATCGCACGTAGTACAGCGGTTTTAGCAGTAGTATTTTTAACTTTTAAACGGGTTACACATTTTTTTAAAGTGATAACTTTGATTAGAATCAAATTTAGCCTTCACGTCTTTCCTGTTCATATTGACATAAATTTAACCTACTCCTTTAGTTGACACAACACGCAACTTTGCTTTTTCGGGGTATATTGTAATTTGCATTGTACACTGTTTTACCAAAAAAAATGAGCCCAAAAGTTTTATCTTCAGGAAGTCCCAACTTTTTAGGAATTAAGAAACAGCATGAAAAGTTCATTTTTGCAAATAAAAGCATAAGCTATTCCGACGCGAGGTTTTTTATATAAAGCAAGTACTTTCCTATAAGACAAAACATACAGTGCAAACAGATACCTTGAGCTAAAAATATCTCCAAATTAGGAATAAAATAAAGTGGTAAAACGAAAGATTCGCACGTATCGCAAAAAAATTCCAGTTACTGAGAACCATGGCCTGGTGTCTACTCTAACCTCTATGCAAAACTTAGATTCCAGTCAACTGCACTACCTTGTTTAGACAAAGTAAACCCAAATCTGTCGTAAAAGATTTAAATATGAGAAACCAATCAAAATTAGTAGTACAAAACTTGCCAATCACAAAACCACATACCAAATTTTACAGTTACTAAACTACCACCCGATCTGTTAGGAATTAGTGCAGTTTTAAGCAAAAGGTATACAGCAATTAGGGCATCCAAAGGAAGGAAAAGTCTGACTTTTATGACTATATGCTTAAGAAGATTAATTTTAATAATACCTGCCAGCCGAGCCCAAACGCTAACAAGCACCCTAACCCAAATAATGTGCATTGATTTAGTATTAATATAAACACTTTCAGTCCGAATACATCAATGTGTGATGTAACAATCCTATATAACCTGGACTAGAAATTATGTTATGCCCACCCGAGTTTGGGCTTTTTTCTAGCATTTAAATAATGATTAAATTAACCCACATTATTTGAGTTAGGGAACTGCTTATCGTTTGAGTTCGAGTGGGTCAAGTATTATTAAATCTATCTCATAGTTTTTTGTAAGTTTTTAGCCAATATTTTTTATTTATATCTGCCGGAAGTTTACCTAAAGATCCAATTAGTGCAAATTGCCGCTACCTCAAGGTCTAAAAGTCAGACTCTCCTATTTGGATGCCCTAATTGTCGTAGACCTTTTTAATTTCTGAACAGATCGGCTAATTTCTGACAGATCGGCTGAAATTACACAAGCGTGTAATTTCAAAGTAAAACATAAGACACCGGATATAGGCAGAAATCATACCAGGCGTAACATGTAACCATAAAAATTACTACACAAAATATAAAATATTTATAGCAGAACTTGCGACGCCCTGAGAATTTGCCGGCGCTTTATTTGGGTGTAAGCGCCTTTCCTAGTTAAGAACCACTTTTTTCGCATGTATATCTCAAAGCAAACTAATTTAGGCCCTTTTTGTTCTGTACCTAACTCAAAAAATACTAATTTGGGCACTTTTTTGGTCGTACATAGCTAAAACAAAAACTAATTTGGGCACTTTTTTGGTCGTACAAAGCTCAAACAAAACTAATGTGGGCACTTTTTTTTTCGTACGTAGCTTAAATAAACTAATTTGGGCACTTTTTTGTCCGTACGTAGCTTAAATAGAACTAATTTGGGCATTTTTTTGTCCGTACGTAGCTTAAATAAAACTAATTTGGGCATTTTTTTGTCCGTACGTAGCTTAAATAAAACTAATTTGGGCACTTTTTTGTCCGTATACGTAGCTTAAATAAAACTAATTTGGGCACTTTTTTATCCGTACGTAGCTCGGATAAAACTAATTTGGGCACTTTTTTGTCCGTATGTAACTTAAATAAAACTAATTTGGGCACTTTTTTGTCTGTACATAGCTCGGAGTAAACTAATTTGGGCACTTTTTTGTTCATTCCTAGCTTAAATAAAGCTGATTTGGGCACTTTTTGTTTCGTACGTAGCTCAAATAAAATTAATTTGGGCACTTTTTTGTCCATACGTAGCTTAAATAAAACTAATTTGGGCACTTTTTTGTCCGTACGTAGCTCGGATAAAACTAATTTGGGCACTTTTCTGTCCGTATGTAGCTCGGATAAAACTAATTTGGGCACTTTTCTGTCCGTACGTATCTCGAATAAAACTAATTTGGGCACTTTTTCGAAACTTTCATGAAGCAAAAGTGGGGTACATAAGGTATTATATGTAATAATCTTAGCAAAATAGTGATAATGTGGGCTTCAGAAGACAACTGGAGGTCGAATTTAATTAAAAAAACAACTTTTAATTGTTTTTTGCTTGCGCACTTCCGTGAAAACAAGTGCACAAGTGCCCAAAATTTTGCGCAAATGCAAAAAATGTGCGCTTAGCGGGAACACTGGTATCGAGACATGTTATGAGTAATAATATCTGTTTTGGCAGAACTAAACCCTTACTTCCCAACAAATTTATACCAAGCGAGGCATCATTTGTAAGGCTTTTTCCTTTGCTATCTAAAACATCTAGTATCAATCCGGGATGACATAATTTTTAATTTGGGTTTCATGGCAAATATTAATATTTTTTAAGATGTTAACTTTTTTTTTAAATTTGAAAAATCTTGATCAGTGTTAAGACGGTGGTAAAATTTTTTTAGGAAAAAAAATACATAAATATGTTTGTTTTGGCGTAAAATAATCTGCTAGAAACTTTTTGCTGACTAGCATTTGGTGTAGCTTCAGTTGAGTGATTGCTGGTTGTGTACTTTTCAAATTACTGTTATTGTGATGCCTTGTGTATGGTTCTAGACCCGTTTCGTACCGCAACGCACATTATTTGGGTTATGGTGTGGGTAAGCATTTTGATAATAATAATGCTTGACCCACCCACACCCAAACGCTAACCCTAACCCAAATATAGTGCGTAAAGCATAATTTGTAGAAAGTACCTTTTTTTTGCTTTTTTTACGTGCCAAATTGAAAGAGCCCTAAAATATTTTACCCTTCCTTTGCATCTGCCACTGGCGCTTACTAATGGCAACACCAAACTACACATAAAGATGTTCAACTATCTCATTACTTTTGTGCTAGTTAATGCTGCTAATTTAGCAACTAAAAATTGTAAGATTTAAAGGTTTGTTTCTAATATTATTTTTTTCTATCTTGCAATTTGTTTCAAATTTTTGTCTTGGAATTGTAAGTAATAAAATTTTGTCTCTTATATTTATTTTTTGATTTTGTGATTTGTTTTCTATTCTCGAGAATTTTTGACAATGAATCTTTAAAAAAAAAAATCTGAAATCAGAACATTTCCATTATATTAATTTATTTTACAGAATGTTAATACATTCCTCAAAATCTTAAAATACACATGTCTAACAAAAAAGGAAAGGGTTTGAACCAAAGAGGACACCAGAATGTTTTGAAGATGGTAAGATTTATTTATTGTGCCAGATTGCATTTTGTGAATTTTGTGTGGGATTTAAAACACAAACCTGCGGCTATTTTTTTTAATTAACTTACTTTTGTTATAATTTTTTTTCTATTTCAAATAACAAAAAAATATGTAAATGTTTAGTTTAAGTTATCTAGCCCTATATATTTTGTAAGGCTTGAAGTAATTTGTCCACATAAGTAATGGCAAACCGTATTACTGACTTATTTAGTAACTTCAATTGATGAGTTATTTAGATCAGGGGTCGACAACCTTTTTTGTTAAAAACCAAGATTTTAGCACGCTTTTAAAAAACAAACGTTAAGCAAAGGAAATTTATTACTGCTTTATTCCAATGAAAACTGAGCTTGTTTTGCCGCAACAAGATGCTTCCACCTTGGAATTATTGTACGTAATAAAAAATGCAATGTGTTCCGAACTATCAGTCTTTTTCTCAGTTTCGTCATCATTGCTACATCACAAAAAATTCATACTCGCATAACTAAGATGTCGGAAAAAAAGGCAGTAAATGTTTGCCTTTTGTGGAAGGTCAGGGTATTCTGGCAATACATCCATCCAACACATTAGTAGAGTATAGTTTCATGAAAAGTCCATTTTAGGCAATCACTATTTGCAATGTCTAGCACTGGGTCATCTTGTCGCACAGTTCGGGGCCATTTACGTTTCGAAAATAAATGGAATACGGTTCCACTTATTTGCAGTCCTTTAGCGCTTGAACTCTAGTAATATAACACGTTATTGACTGCTTTCAAAATCAGAGAACGCTTGATCATCCTAAAGTTTGAAGCATTTGAAATGCCCCTTTGTAAATGCGTTTCTCTCATAATTTAAGTTGTTCTTTAAATGGAGCCACTTTATCTGCCAACTTGAATACCTAGTTATCATTTTTCTCATAAGTGAAAGATTTAGTTCATTAAGCAGATTGAATATGTCACACAAGTAGGCAAGTTCTAGAACACATTTTCAGCTATAAATTTGTTAGCAAGATCTGAAGGTTTCTAAATTAGAAATCTTTGCAGTGGTTTATGCAATTTGAACAGTCTGTTTAACGATTTTCCTTGTGAGAGCCAACTTACTTCTGTGTGCAAAAACGGTTTTTGTGTGGAGCATCTATGTCCACACATAGCTGCTCAAACAGTGGGGTGTTAAGTGCAGTGCCTTGATGAGGTTGATCATTTTTACTATATCATCGAATACACTAGGAGCTATGTTGATAATTTTTGGCCAGCCAACATTTTGTGAATGATACAATGAGTGATGCGACCTCTTTTATCCGAAATGTCAAGCCAGACAGACGGAACAAAGCCTACAGCCCCATCCAGGCATACATGACAAAAAATACTAGTTTACGTACAGTTAGGGTTTAAACCAAAATTTTAATTTGGCAACCCTGCTACGGGCCGGTAACAAACTCCTCGCGGACTGGCGGCTGCTGACCAGGTATTTCTGATAAGGAATGACATGTAATAATTTTGATGTATTTAGATGGGTTATGATGAAGCTGTGGATGATGATGATGATGACATGGAGCAACAACTGGCAGCACTACTTGGACAAGATACAACTGTAAAAAAAAAGCCCAAGACAGAATGTAAGTACTTAACATTAAAAATGAACCTCGGCAATAAATTTATTACATATATAACTACATTTCTCAACAAGCTATTTCATAGTTACATGCAGCTCTTTTATCTCTGTTCTCTGGCTTCTGTAACTCAGAGACAGTAAGGTTATTTACAAAACTAAGTGTTGTCTTACTTTTTCGGGGGCAGAGACTATATCTGTATTACAGTAATTCAAATTTTGCAAATTAGTTAACAAGAGTCCTACTCGAATGGTAAACACTCACAAAAGATTACATTTAAGATTACATTTGCCCGGGCAGAATAACACCAAAAAAGCTGACACGCCAATTAGGCAGTATATATGTGTCCATTGTATGCAAGTTCTACTGTAGCCTACATAGCGATTGTTAAATAAGTCACACCATTTTGTGAGACACATAGTGTTTTTTTGTCTTTAGCAATTCAAAACCATTAAGCGAGATGCTCGTCTTTTGTCTGCATCTTTAAAATTGTGCCCTTTTTGCCTTTAAATTTGAGCATTTTACATGCTTTCATGCTCTGAAACATTGGCATTCAAGTTTTTGCACATCTTAATTGCGGAGCTTCTTGGCATTCCTAGGCTTTCAGCAACATACTTTTTACTGTGCTCTCTCATTTGCTCTGACTTCATGTCCCTCCTTTACTGAATTCATTTTTTTTAAACAAAAACCCATAAATAATGGTGGTTCATACTAATTAAAAGTGGATAAAATACTACCCGCAACATGCCAATATCACACTCTCCATCTATATGACCGGCTTATGTTGGAAAGAAGGCTCTATTTATGTGTCCGTTTTTATCCCTTTTCATTTTGAAAATCTGAGTATGATTTGCTTGCTGCATGTATTTATAGGCAACAATGCTTGTTTTTAGAGCAAATTACTTAACGACTCTTTAAAAACGATTTAAAAGTTGCCCTTTTAAAGTGTTTATGCTATAACAGCAGCTTTATAAATCAAACTGTTACAGAAAAAAAAAATTTTTTTCATTGCTTTGTCCAGGACAGTGTTAATGACTATAAATCAAAAGGTAAATTGCAAGTATAGGTCAACAGTTTAAATTATAGTCAACTTGTGCGTTTTGGGCGTGACGATTTGAAAAGCAAACGCACATAACTACATTCCATTTGTGCCTCTTTATGTGTTGTTCAAGAACTATGTGTAGTGTATACGCGCTTAAGAGTAAGGCATGCTAGTAAGACTGGCAAGTACAAATTTTAATTCATAGCCAACCCTTAAATAGCGGAGACATTGGGCATGTACTGTACAACACAAAGTAGTTTACCGCAACTTACTCTGTGAAAGCAAAAACAAATTATATCTGCCTTGCCATATTTCTAACAGATTAACCCTTACAGTTATCCAGTTATTTATTACAAAAGTCTGTTGACTATTGGGATAAACTATACACTAGTTAACAATAAAAAGTTGCATACACAGCAAAGCAACCGTAAAACACTTTTTTACTTGTGGCCATCAAAAGAGTTAAAATATTTTGGCAGCACACCTCAGAAATATATGTCAATTGATAATATAATTTTCCACATGGCTATCTAAGCAAGGCAACCCAAAGCAAAATAAGTGTTGCCGAGGGCCAAAAATTTGACATATTACCGGGGGCGTATCCAGAAAATCAGGAGGGCGGGGGGCAATTTTTACATATTTTTTCGTAATTCCCCTATTTTCCGTCTAATGTTCTTAAAAAAATCAGCAGCTCAGTTTCCCAAGTTCTTTGTACAAGACCAGTGCTAAATTACCAGCACGCCTTTTACCATGCTGCAATACTAAACAAAGATATTTTCAGGGTGGTATTATGCCCTGATTAGCGCAACATCTGCCCCAAGCTGTGTGCCAATTAAGCTAAAATAGAAGCTGCGGAGAAGGAAAAATAAGTTGTGTCAATTGCACACTAAACATATGGTCTTAGAATATGACAGCGAACAGCAAGGAATTTAGCTATGCCTAACTCAACATTTTGGCGAGAAAAACAGAAGGTTAGACTTTGTGTTGTCAATTGTCAAATACACACTTGCTAACCAGCCAACCTGAACATATAACGAAACATAAAATATCCTGAATTTATGGTCGACTAAACAAAGAGACATTACATTAAAAGCATTGCTGCTTCAGAGAGATTGTTAAACCCTGGCAAAATCGGTAATATCAAAGGAGGTCTGAAACCTCACCTGGTTAGCCACTGTTTATACAGTCCATTCTTATAGGTAAACCAGTTGAATTTCTGAAAATTGTTAAAAAAATAAAAATTTTTAAATATTGAGAAAAGTCCTTAAAGTTGCACATGGATTATTACATACCTCTAAAATGCCAACTTTAATGTAGCTTTTTGTGTCATTTCTACTAACTATTAAGATGTACTCTTGACAAAACACAAGTAAATCGCATTCGGTAATATCGCAGCACACCTGGTATGGTCTCGCAGCACACTGGTTGAGGAGCACTGTTATAGAATACCCTGAAGTTCTACTTTGACCATGTCTAGTGATCATGCATACTTGCTGTAATAATGGGTGAAAACAACAATGTGCATTGTTCACAATGTTCTGTATAATAGTTGTGTGATGACTGTCGATGTATAATAGTTCAGTGATATACTAGTACGTTGGGTGGGCAAGCTTGTGAATCACATTTTATTTTAGTAGTTTAAAAAGACCAGAGTGGATTAATGTGAGATGAGGTGCAGAAATACTCGGATGCTGTTTTTTGTTTTTCACATCATGCTCATAAACGATGAGTAATAACACGTTTTAACCAACTGTGCTCTTTAAAACCATTGTAACAGCAAAACATTGATTAGGTTTACTTATTTAAATCAGTGCCCTGCAATGTTACATTATAGTGGGTAAACCAGGTTACTGCCCGACTATACAAAATCATGAAACTGATTTTTTGTCACATGTGATGGAAAATAAATCAAAAACAATGAAAAAAAATGTACAAACACCCCTAATGTAGAAGTATAATGACAATGCATGAAGGATGGATGAACAGAATGCACTTACCTGCAAAAGTCATGGAGAGCATCATAATACTCATGTTTTAAAATACCAATGTTTACTTGTAGACAGTGTACTTAAAGGTGGCTTATTCTTCAAAAATTATTCTTAACGATATTTTATTTTGGCAAAAGCAATTAATTTATTTTTCTTGTAGTGTTGGATTGGTCTATTATTAATGCACAAGTAGAGTCATCAATGAAAGAAGTTGGAAATGATTCTGATGACAGTGTTACCGAAGAGGATGAAAATGAATTCATGGTATATACATATAAATAGACCAAATACATGTCATGTCATCCCTATGCTGTCTGCTGCTGATTGTGTCTTTTAACAGTTTAACTAAATACTTTAACACAAAAAGAGCAATTCATTATAAGAATAAGGCCTGTGTGGAAGTGGCATGTAACCACCTGGTGTAATATTCAAAACAAATAGACAATCATGATGCCAAATTGTTTCATGTAGGTTTAATAAAAAGAATGGTGCTAGTGCAAACGTTCCTAGAAAAAACCTGTGAACATTTGTAATATTATTCATAGATGACAACATGAACAAACTATTTGCCTGAGTTGGCACAGGTCAATTTTAACCACTCAAGTTTAAATTTTGAAATCGCTTTTACTTCCCTAAGTGCGGAATAAAAAGTAATGTTGGCACTTCACTAACAATAGAACTCGTGCTGCTGACATCCAAAACTTAGCTTTTAAAAACTTGCCTGCTATGCAAATACCTTAGATCAGTGGTTGGCAAACTTTATTCGTCACGGCCAAAAGTACTCTTTTCAGAGCTATTGAAGGCCCACTAGGTAAAACCACTACAAAAAGTTGGGGAATCAGAATATTTGATTTTAAGGTGAAATATAACACGGCGCCTTGGTGCCCAAAACACTGCCATATCATAATGTAAAACATACTATAAAACGAAGAACATACATGTGAAGCGCGATTTTTTTTTAAATTTAATACAGTTCAAGTTGGCAAAAAATATAGTTTGACATACTTCCAGGACTACATTTGGCACGTGGGCCTTTCCAAGCTGAGCCAATTTAAAATTTCTATGCCACACCAACTTTTAAAATAAAGTGCATGATTGTACGACTATGCCAACAACTACATTAGACCACTAAGCTATTCAAAAGTAACTCGCGGCTCACTAAAAATAGCTTTTCACAGTCTTGGTTTAGTATCTCGCTTAAAGTTAACGTTTGCATTCGAAGCGGTTTTGCAGCTGGCGCCTGGCAAGATTGTCGACGACGTACCTGTTCGGTTTTCGTTTAAAGTTTGACTTTTGCTGGACATTAATGGACAGTAGTTTTGCTTTTTGCTGGATGTTAATGGACACCCCCTCCCTTTTTTGGATTTCTGGATACGCCCCTGCAGAGACGACTTTTTTCCAGCTGTTTTGTCAATTTGGTTCTTTGATGCTGTGATTTGTGTTTATGTGCAAAAACAGTTCATATCAACTTTTTCCACAAGGTCTGTCACAAACAGAGATTTTTCCTCATTGAGCCTACTGGATACCAAAATGTTGCACACATTGCTTAGCTTTGTCTCACCTCGACCGCTTAAAACGATACGTTGACGCTGGCGTGAATGTATGTACAAAACGATTAAAAGAGCACTGCGCGAAGCAATTGCTTGCGATTACCCCCCGGCATAAGTCACCAGTGGGAAGGAAACAACAAAGAATTGGGTCATCAACACCAAAACGTATCACAAGTTAAAACGCAACCCCACGCTTAAACTTGAACGGTTGCTCAACAATTTTGTACATATTCTTCATAAGACGAGACGATGCGTATCCGATGCACATTTCCATTTATTGAACAGCATGGACGGCACTGCACCTCGAATCTACGGGTTACCGAAAATACACAAGGATGGTATACCACTACAACCCATTGTGTCATTTGTTGGCAGCCCAACGTACCATTTTGCCAAATACTTGGCTGGGATTATTTCACCACTGGTCAGCAACACGGACAGAACATTCGGAACTCCACCGAGTTTGTAGAAGCTATCACCAATGTTAAAATGTTGTTCGATGACACACTGGTGTCATTATTCACCAACGTCCCCATTAATTTGGCAATGGAGGTGGCATCCACTAGGCTGAAAAATGACTACAGTCTCTAAGATAGATCGCAGTGGTAGCATGAGGACCTTATGACAGGATAAAAGCTTTGTCTGGAAGCGACACACCTTACCTTCCGAGGTGATTATTACCAACAGGTGTACGGGTACAGCAATGGGTTCACCGGTGTCGGTATTGGTCACCAACCTAGTTATGGATACTATTGAAGAGCAGGCGCTTTCTACCTTCGCTCATCCTCCCAGCGTTTGGAAAAGGTATGTGGACGATACATGTGTCTCATGCTCAAAGGATGTTGATGTGCTGTCCACTATCGCACACCTTCATAACAACTGGCAATCGTCAAACTGCTGCCCAGTTTACCCTACACCAATGCTTTCATTTTTTTTCTTGGAAACATAACAATTTCATGTTTGGTAACCAACACTATTAACAGTTTAAATGTCTGGCTATGGGTACTAAAATGTCTTCACAGTATGCCAATTTTTTGATTGCATAACTGGAAGACTCTTTATTAACAGTTAAAAGAGACCAAGGCTATAGATATTTGCGATACATCAACAACATTTTTCTATTTTGCACCCACAAAAGGAACAACTGCAGTTGCTGATGTCCACCAGCAAAGTCAACTCTTGTACACTAAAGTGTCCATGTTAAGCCGATCTATACAAACTACGATTTACCACATGCCCATGGAAAGTGCAAACCTTTTACATCTACATTACATTTTTCCTTTATACTCTAAAATTGGATAAAATGTCAATTAATTAATTATCAGACATCTCTATACACAACATGCATTGCGAAAAATAAAGTTGTTTAAGAGTTATCCTAAGGCGTTTATTCACAGATGAACTTTATATTGTCAATTATCAGCTTTGTCAGATTTATTAGCTAATTAACAGGGGCCCCTATTTAAAAAAGTGCACCTAGGGAAGCTGTATTGGTTAGTCTAGGAAACGGGGACCCTCATAATATTTTGCACACCTTGCTGTAAAGCATGTGCACAGATTGTAAACTTTTTTAATTGTTAATTTGATAATGTATATGTTATAGTCGGAACTTACTGATATTGTGGAGGAAGATTTTCCTAGTCAACTTAGTCCTAAGGAAGATATTGCTTGTCGCTCACCAAGTCCCCGATCTGTTGAACCTAGTGATGTTCTTTCTCTGCTGCAAAAAAGGACAACAATGTATAAATCTGCCATTGATAATGCTCAAAAAGCAGGACAGTCATCAAAAGTATGTACTATTTTTTAAACTTTTTATTAGTAACCTAACCTGATTAATTTACACAAACCCTCATTGTATCACCACCTTATGTGCTCACTATTATCGTTTTTAATAAAGTTTGTATTAATAAGACTTTTTCAACTGTTTTTGTAACATTTAGCTATTATTTTAAATTAAAAACCTATTATTCTAGAAAAGGATACAAACTAACCAATTGGCAGTAATGCAGCCATAGGCGCCGAACTTTCAAAATCTCAGGGCGTTTTTCCAACCAGTCCTTAAAAAGGGGGTTGCCGGAATTTCAACTTAGGGAATTCCCCTGTTTTGTGTCCGACTTTAATGAATAATGACACGGTGAAGTATGTGTGATTGATTTTGATAGAATCATGTTTTGACTATCAGCAGCGCAGTTTCCCAAGTTTTATGTACGGGACTATGCTTAATTGCAATCACGCCTTTCTCCACCTGCAAAACTAAACAAAGATTGTTTTTCCCAGGTGTTATTATGCGATTAGCGCAACATCTGTGCCGAGCAGTAAAGTACAAACTGCGGTTGAGGGAAAATAAGTTGTGTCAATTACACACTAAACACGTTGTCTTTGGACATGAAAATAATTATGCGCTGACTATCATAACATAAAAAGGGCGACTTTAAACAGTCACAGTTAGACCACCTTTGAAGAGGTTCTGCGTTTTTTACAAAAATTCTGTTGTTACACCAACATCGTACTAGCGCGGACAGCGAACAGCGAGAAACAGTAGTCTAACTCTACGTTTTTAGCCGAAACCGGCCCTAGATACACCACTGCGTGCTCATTACCAACAAAACGTAGCAGGTCTCGCAAACGGATTTTCCAACTTCTTATATTATGTTTAAAACAAGAGGTATGTCTCCTGTAATTTTGTCAGAATTAATTGTACTGAAATCTAATGCGTGCTTTGTTCTGCATTAAAATTATGAAGGACGAAGGTTAGTGATAATCTACTTTGAGCAGTATTCGTAACTACGTGCAGAAGGATCGAGCAAAGCGAGAGGGGATTTTTTGGGTTATACCGATATTAAATATTGAAGAGACTTGTGCAAGAGGAGTCGGCGTTATTGAACGAGGATTTTTATGTGTTTGGCGTTTAAAAGCTCATGCTCGGATATTAAGTTTATTTATATCGATTTGAGTGACCAAACGTCTCAGCATATTAAAAATTAGGAATTGGGACGCTAGACGAAGCACTGTGTTATAAAGCGTTTAAAAGTTTGGAAATAGGTTAATACTTGTCTATTTTAGACTCACTAATTGGCTTGACCCATGTTTTATCACAGAAAGATTTTTTTAAACCCAGCTTAAGCTTGACCTACATTAGCGCGACCTGGTATTTCGATTTTTCAGCGCCGCTTCGGTTTTATTAATAGGTGCGAACGAACACTTTCGCAGATGGTACTTCTCCCCATGTAATTCAGGAAAGTCGCGCATACTGTTAGTGAACCACGATTGTGTGCTACTTGCGGTGGCTTTAATATAGTGTTCTCAGAAGTGGAGTTGCACACAAAACTTTGTCGAATTCCAGGGTGTTTTGATGCCCTAGATTTTCTTGCAGGGCATCAAAACAAAAAAAGCTCTGCACACCCACGTTCAGCGCCTATGATTGCAGCACCCATATTGCGTAACCTCAGAAGTATTTGGGCGCCCCCCCCCCACAAAAAAATACTAAAGCCGCACATGACACAAGCACTACAAGTGTTTTTCGCCTCAGCAAAAATACAAAAGCTTCAAAAAGAAAAACAAGTTGCTAGTTATCCCTTTATTAATCTTAATAATGAAAACATTGGCAAGAAGTTCCCTAAATATGCTTGAAGTCCTTACATTTATATGGATTCAGTGTCAAATTACACTAAGCCAATATTACACTTAGTTGTGGTATCAACAATTTCCATTGGCAATCAACACATCAATAATATAATATTTTTTAATTCTAATTTTTTTTAATTAAGACATCCATAATAGCCTTCAATTAACGCATGGAACTATCCAAACACTTATAAGACATGCAAGGTATAATAGTATTTGACCTGTATATGTGTTTATACACTACCTCAACACAATCCAGACTGGTTTCATGTAAAACTACATTGAGAGCTGAAGGGTCATGAACAACACTAAAACTTATTGTTTTTTTAGGAATCATAGTGCATGTCTTTAAAATAGATTTAGAAGGACAATTTAAAGATAATTCTATCAGCTTGCTTGCACAGTAGTTCTGTTAAATATCCAATTTTTCGACTTATTTTTCTATCTCTCTACATATGTTACAATAATACAATTCATAAAAGTTTAAATTGCACAGCCAGGCAATCAATTGTTTCTAATGTTCAATTAAGTTATTTTCAACAGCATCTCAAAAAAAATTTTTTGCCCTCCTATCCATAAATGAAATTAATTTCAGTTTACGCTTGTTTTATTGCTGTCATCTGAATATAGTGAAATAATTTAAAAAAAATTAAAAAAAAAATTATTTATAGATCAGGAGATTGCAAAGAGGTGTAAAAACATTAAATGATCTTGTTAAGCAAGTGAATAAAGGAAAAACTATTAGAGATGAAGACATTCCACCTGAGGTTTCTGGTTCAAGTTCATCCTTTAGCCAACAGCAAAGTGGTAAGATTTTCCAAACCAGTAATAGCATTTAGCCAGACTTGGTTTTCAATAGTGATAATAATAAGTAAACATTAACTGTATTATTTTTATGTTATTATAAAATTGAAATGATGTAATAAGGCATTTTTTAAAGTTTAAAGTATTAGGACCATAATGGATTTTGGAGTGAAACTACTACCGTCTATGCATACCAAGGTTTTATGAGTGTTTTCTCTATTCATATGTTATATGGATTTTCTGCAGTTTAAGATAATCTTGTTAAACAGCAAAAAGCGTACGGCCATAACAGTTGTCCTTGCAATGACTAATAATTTTCTGGACATGTGCTAAACCAGGGGTCAGCAACCTTTTTTTAGACGGGGGCCAAAACCAAATTCCGAAAGGGCCGCACAAAATAGTAACTAAGAATTCTGTTATTGACATGTTGGAACAACTGTGAATCAGCCGGGCCTTGGGTCATTTTTGCACTTAAAAGCGTATTTGATTACGTTTAAGGAGGCTGTAAAGTGTTTGCGCAAAGCGCGAAAAAAGGCGTTTGTTTGGTTTAAAGTTCGAGTTTACACGTCATCATCCATATATACTACTAATAAAAAGTGTAATAAAACTACTTTGAGGATACGCAATGACATTAATAGTTAATCTAGCTCAGTGTTTGTTAACCCTTTTAAGTCAAGGCACACCTGGCCAGCGTAGCAAGCGCGATTTTTTTTGGTATACCGGCATTTATTTTACATTACTTACAACAAGTTTTTATTACTTTGCCGAAAATAAAAAAAATGTTAAAAAATATATGTCCATCATTTTTTAATACGTTTTCCGTTTTTCCGCGATGCACTTGGTGGCCTTCAACGACGCAAAGCGCTGGTCTAGTTGAAAACGCAGCATCAAAACGTAAACTAACCGGACGTAGAAGAATAATTTGTGCGAAGCGCAGAAATTTTTTGCACTAACGTAGGTAAAATTGTCAATAAGTATTTTAAATGTACTTGTGGCTAATTGGTCAAAGCGGCGACGTGCCGGATGAATTACATCAGCCGGCCAGATCCGGCCCGCGAGCCGTAGGTTGCCTAGCCCTGTGCTAAAGTTCCAAGGTTTTGTTTAAACGTAACAGATCACTGACAACTGTTTCTATTTTAATGGTATCATACTAATTTGGTCTACTAAAGCAAGAATGTGGCCTGCAATAAAGTAACAAATGTGTACTGCAGACAAAAATGTGTACAATAAGATAATTGAAAACGCATCCATGTCGCTAAACATATTTATATATATACCAACCAAAATCCTAGGACAAGCGGATCCAGGCATTTTGCCTTAAACTATACTTTTCTTCTGTTTTACCTTTTTGAATGGTTTTCGCTCTTTGCATGAATCTCATCTGTTTTGAGTGTGTTTCATGCAGTTTTTAAAGCATCTTTATAGACAAAAAGGCTCCTTGTGACTGTGTGCTGTGGCTCTTTTTTAACTGAAAGTTTTGCAAACCTAATTTAGTTAATGTCATTTTGTTCAGCTTTTGCCAAAATTATACCATCTTTGCAATATGGTAAATATGGTAAGTAACAAGTCTGCAACTAAAAACCTAAATAATCAAAAATCAAGGGGTTTTTGTGCTTCGTGCAAAGTTTTACATGTTTTTGTTGCAGCTTTTCAAGTTTGGTAAACGGCCTCCACAACTTAATAAAAGCCTATATATCGAACAATATTCATATCTGTTTTCAGTGTTTAATGCGCCTCCTCTAAATGTTTTGTGTTTGAGTTGCACATTTGTACACAACTCCCATTGTAAGCTTGTCAAAACAATGTATTTGATGTCAAACCGCTTTCTACAGCATTTTATGTTTCTCTACATATTCCCCCCCAAAAATAAACAAGTTTTATGACAAAACCTTCATATTTTTTTCAAACCGAACATGGTGCACACCAATCGATTAATTGTTGGTTTTACACTTGTAACGACTTGTTAGTTATATTGGTCAATTATTTTAATATCCTACTTAATTAGTATGTTCTTGTAACTAAAGCCGCTATGACGTCTTTGTAATATCATTAATTTTGCATTATTAAGAGTTATATAGATTGACATGAGTTCTGACGTTAATGTTCTGCTCAGCTAAAGTTCTGTCTAATTATTTATAACATAATATAAAACTGTATTACTAATTAGTATATTTTACAGCTAACCAAACGTGTTAGTGAATAAACTTGCAGACAACAAAACAGTGCGGTACAGTATAGACTCTTTGAAGTTGAGTAGTTGTATGCCCCACACCTTAAACAAGATATAGGATTTTTAGGTGCGATTGGCCTTTGGGCCAAGCCACTCGGAGTCGCGCGTATGTATACAAATTATGCGTTGCTGGCGGAGTTTAGAAGTGTTCATGTTGCTTGACTCCCGCCCGGCGCTTTACAATGTTTTTAAATGGCGTGAGAAATGGGCGGTTTTGTTAACTGATTTTCATTTACCAATGTAGCGCTAAAAAATGCTAAAAAATACGCTACAGACGCTGTGAGTTCTATATTCTGGTTACCATAAATCTTATTCTAGCCTTAAGAAAGTCAATCACCACAAATTTACTACTTCAGAATATACTGTGTTATATAATGTTAATATCAAATCATAACATGATGATTCAAGGCCACCAAAAACTGGCATTCACAGAACAAAGTTGCACTCAATTTATAGCATGAAATCAACATGTTTTTGCAATGCCCTAGCACGCCAAGCTGACTATATATTCACAGCTTTCTTAAACCCCTGCTTTTACAGCAAAGTCAAACTCTGTTTTACAGCATCGCCATTATTGACCAGCGCGTGCTATCCAAACAAAAGACAGAAAGAAAATTACTTCCAAATAAGGGGTGGGCAATTATTTTTAACCGCGGGCTGCATGAGAAACTTAAAATATTGTGGCAGGCCGGGTCAAAAATAGATTCTCAATTACAGGCAATGTGACGTTAAACTTTGACGCTTTAAAACAAATAAGCTAACGAACTTGTTATTATGTTAGAAGTTGGTGCAAATGTGTGCAAATGTGCAATTCAAGTCGAATTTATATTTGTTTTAAAATACAAACATTAATTTATATTTAGAGGGGGAGTGACGCATTAAGCACAGATAAAAAATGTACATTGCTTGATATATTGGCGTTTATTTATTTATTGTTATTTTTTTATATTTTGCCTTTGAGGCTTTAAGCTGCCGATGTGTTACTTGCGCTACAATGGACATATAACAAAGACCGTATAAATCGCACAAACATAGTGTTAACCAAAATTATTTGAAAAAATGTGGATTGGTATGTTTCACAGTTTAGAAAACGGCCAATATTTTGTTCAAATTTAAAGACAGAATAAATTCGATCAAAGCGCAAAAAGGCAGTATGTTGCCCAGGTCTGTTCTAAATCAACACGACCAGCGCCCGCCTTCTGGCGTCCACCTTCTGTGAACGATTGACCAGCACAAAGAATAATAAATTTCCTTTGCACGCTAACCACAAAAGGAAAATTACTTCACAAAAAGAAGCTATGTGACAAAAAAAACGATTGCAATAACTAAAGCGATTTTGGAATACAAAAACACTTTTGAAAAATCGCCCTCCTAAAACCTATTTAACAATTCGTAATAATTCCTAATATTGGCTCGAGCTCATATAGGCATTTTTGGCAAAGTAATCAGTAAGGTTTTAATTGTTAGTACTTCATTTGAGTTTTTCTGTTCATCTGACAAAGTTGTTTTGCTATCCGTGACAATAATTTTTGGGTATTTAATAATGGCCACTATGTTTTTTTATAATCATTGGCAATAACGTGAGGCTAACAAATTTACATGTCACAATGCAGTAGCGAACTTTAGATATAATGTGCAAATTATTGAGATGTGGTGGCGGTACTTAATGAACAGCGCGGAGAAATTGCTAGTAATTCTTTCTCAGTTGAAGTTGAACTGGTACATACTCTATTTAAGCTGGGCAACGCAAGGTATTTTGTCTACTTAAACTTCTATTTTTCGAAGGGATTAATCTTTGTATACCCTGTGCCAAAACACCAAATTTGTTCGCTCTCTTTGCATATATTTTTGTATTAAAACAATAAACTGACAAATGGTTAACATTCTATGCAACTGCTTCTAAAGGCGGTTCGGATGGTTATGCATAACTACATAAAAACAAAGCAAAAACATAGAAAATGATAGATATCCCAGATTTTACCAAAGCCTTTTTGCGAATATAGTAGGGTTATTCAGATAAAAAAAAAAATAATAAAGAGTTTAGCTAATCAAAGTTTTTGCCATGGTTTGGCCCTTAAAAATAAGATTAACAAATTTTTCAAAACATTTGGTCATGATTTTGTTTGCTTAGCGTGTCATTCATTTAATTAGCTGAGCGATAAATATACAAAATGTAAAGTCAAACCATGTCAAATCAACAAAAAAAAAGTTACTTTTTTGACATGACCTTCTCAGAATCTAACAAAAATTGAAATATATGTAAACGACCTTTATTTGAAGATGTGTGCCTTTTATATTCTAGTCGAAAAGTTTTTATTCTAGTCTGTTGTGTATTTGCAAAGTTATTTAGGTTTTAAAAATATGCATGTTTTCCACTCGAGGGCGCTGTTTCTGCATAAAAACAGCCATATCTTTGGATATACAAAAGCTAGATTAACATGTGATGTATCCTTTGAAAGGGAATTTTGTGCCTTAAAGGCCTAAAAATGATCTTTGTAGCATAATTATCTGATATAACCCCTACATGGTAAACATTAAAAAAAATGTAACCGTTAAAACAAGCACTTCTGATACTTTTTTTTTTCAATTTTTTTTCTTTAGGGTAAAGAGTTACATTTTTTTGGTAACTAACAGGAAAATTGGTATGGTGTTCTTTGCTTTTATTGAATTATGGAAATTTATCTATAACATACATTGCCACGTTCTGAGCCATTTTTTCAGTGGACCTAATTAAATTGCAAGTACAAAACAAAATTCCACTCCACATTTCTTGCTTTACATATTTAAGACGTTATGCATTTTGTTGTTCTTTGCTGGTCATTAATTAAATTATTTGAGAACCACAAGTTCATCTTTGTTTGTTCGATACTTCAAAGATCTGAAAGTCTGGATGTAGAAAGGTAACCATCACTTCATCTGATTTCTTTAATGGGACTAAAATGCAGGAAAGCCACCATTGGTTGTTGTATTTGCAAGTAACCCCCCTTGCTCATCCCAGTGTAATGGAACTGTTTTAAGGAATGTCAAATACAGACCTTTTATTAATCTAAACATGCCAAAAATTCAGACACCTTGATGTAAGTCTGGCAAGATTCCTCTCGAATAAAGCAGTAGTACTTTTGGGTTCCACAAATTGTAATAGCCAATTTAAATCTCTTCTTAACCATGTACATTAGGGCGGTTCGCGAAAACACTTTTTTTTCAAAACCACTTGCCTCATATGGATTTTGAACCGTAGTATACAAAGTTTAAGCTCATTTGAACATATATTGGTGTGAGGAAATCGAGTTGAATTTTTGCCGAAAATCGCAAAATCGGGTAAAAATGCGAAATTGTAGGTTATGTTTAATCCATATTTTTCTAGTGAAATTCGTTTGCTGTGACCATATTCTTCTTTTTCAGACAGATGGAATGACTGAACCAAGTTAGATCTGCAGAGATTGCATTTTAATATTTATTTGCAGTAATATTGAAAATTGAATTTTTGTTGAAAATCGCAAAATTTTATAAAAAGGCAAATTTTTGGAAAGCCTTCAATCTGTAGTTTTCAAGTCAAACCTGACTTTAAACTAATGTTTATGGAAGATAAAGACTCACTGCAGATGGATATAGCGGCAGGACACTGCGTTTTAATACTAATTGCGCCGGTATAAAAAATAGAATTTTTGACAAAAAATGTTGAAAACAGTATAATTTAGAGTGCCAAGAGTTGCCTGTCTGCAAATGACATAAAATTCTGCTCAAACGGTTTCGCTTGCTTCTGTAACAATTCTAATAACCCTTTCAATTGACTGGGTATGATTTGCAATTTTGTCAAACAGTAATGTAAGTATTTTATAACCTTTTCGATTTTTTGAACTGCTGTGGTCATCTGTTATTAAACTGGTTCTGTTGGATATTTCGGTTTGTTATTTTGGTATAATCCTCCGCTTTAAATCTAGTGTTGGTATATTGAACTGTCTCACACTGTCATCTCCAAGTTTTTGATCTTTTTTATATTATGAACCGCTTCATAATATAACTTATACATAGGCGCCGTTGAAACAGCTTAGTGTGCAATCGTTAATTTCAGGCGAAAAACTGAACCAAGACGGAGAATGTGTGTGATTGATTTTGGTAGAATCATGTTTCGATTATCAGCAGCGCAGTTTCATGTACGGGACCACGCTAAATTACAAGCACGTCTTTCGCCACCCCGAACCCCCAAACGGCCCTTAATACGCCACCGCTCATTACCAACAAAACGTAGCGGGTCTCGCTAACCGATTTTGCGATTCCGTATACTAGGTTTAAAACAACCATTATGTCTCATGTGAATTTATTGTAGCTAATGCGTGCTTTGTCCTGTATTAAAATGATGAAGGACGAAGGTTAGTACCAATCTACTTTGAGCAGTGTTCGTAACTTATTATCCGCCATAGCATATACGACACGTGCAGAAGGAGCGAGTGAAGCGAGGGCAAATTTTTTGCGCTTATAACGATATTAAAAATTAAAGAGACTTGTGCGAGAGGAGTCGGCATTATTGAACAAGGTTTTTATATGTGTTTGGCGAAACGCTTATGCTCGAAATATTACGTTTATTTATCGATTTGATTGACCAAACGTCTCAGCATATTTAACATTATGAATTGTGACGCCAGACGAAGCACTGTGTTATACGACGTTTAAAAGTTAGGGACTAGGTTAACACTTGTCTATTTCAGCCTCAGTAATTGGCTTGACGCATCTTTTATCACAGAAAATTTTTCACTGAACACAATCTCTTATCAGGTTTAGTTTAACCTCTGTTAGCGCGACTTGGTATTTCATATTTTCAGCGCGGCTTCGGTTTATTATTGGGTGCAAAGGAACACTTTCACAGATTGTACCCATGTAATTCAGGAAAGTTGAGCATACTGTTAGAGTGAAACACGATTGTGCTACCTGCGGCGTACATTGCGCTAGCTGTAATATAGTGTTACCAGAGATGGAGTTGCACAATAATTGCACACGAAACTTAAGCGAATTCCAGGGCGTTTTTGACGAAAACCAAAACGCTCTGCACACCCACGTTCAGCGCCTATGAACTTATATAACCTCAAATTATTGGATCATTGTCAGCGATCAATGCTATAAGAAGGTTCTTGCTGTTACCAATGTATGCATTTCTTCGTGAGAACGTTTCACATTTAAAAAAATATTCTGATTTTTTCGAAAAGCAGTTTAACTTGCAGTGATTCAAATATATGGCACAGGGGATATTTGTAGAGTGGTTGAAATTTGATCCTAAACCACAATGGAACACATTTTTTCCAATGAAGTTAACCAAGTGTAGAAGATTTTTATTAGATTTTTTTACTCAAATTATGTTCACTTATATGCAGACGACAAACCCTGGATGCAAGTGTAAGCCATGATTTAGAGGTCCTATTTTTGATTTATTATGTGGTAAAATTTGCCCTTTTGTATGGTGTGTGTGATATCGTATAAATATTCTTTCTTGAAAGAAATACCTACGCCCTACAGTACCAGCAGCGAGAACCTTTTTATAGCAATGATCCAATAATACGAGGAAAAGCGGTCCATAATATAAAAAAATACGTCGCCAAAATCAATTTGAAGATGACAGTGTGAGACAGTTCACTACACCAACACTAAATATAATATAACGAAATGACAAACTAGGAATATCCAACAGAACAAATTTAGTAACAAAGGGCTATGAGAGTTGTTACAGAAGAAAGCGAAACCGTTTATGAATTAAAAAAAGAGGTGAAATGATTCTTTCCAAGTCAAACTCCCCAAAACTCCATGCATTATCTGAATTTATTACATTTGCAGTGACAGGAAATACTTAAAACTTTAAATTTTACTGTTTTTGACATTTTCGGCAAAAAATTTTAATACTGGCGCAATTAGTATTAAAACGCAGTCTCCTGCCGCTATATCCATCTGGAGTAAGTCTGTATCTTCCATGAACATTAATTTAAAGTCAGGTTTGACTTGAAAACTACAAATTGAAGGCAATCCGAAATTTTGCCTTTTTATAAAATTTTGCGATTTTCGGCAAAGATGCAATCTCTGCAGATCTAACTTGGTTCAGTCATTCCATAACTGTCTGAAAAAGAAGAATATGGTCACAGCAAATGAATTTTACTAGAAAAACATAGATTAAACATAAACTAAAATTTCGCATTTTTACCCGATTTTGCGATTTTTGGCAAAAGAACTCGATTTCCTCACACCAATACAATATGTTCAAATGAGCTTAAACTTTGAATACAACGGTTTTAGGTGTCTATCTATCAAAATTCATACGAGGCAAGTGGTTTTGATTTTTATTTATTGTCCAGCAGCACCATCTATAAAGTACACTACTTTTTTAACAATTGGAATTTTATTTTAAAAAAGTTTAAGCACTACAGATTGATGAACTTTGTGATTTTGTACTTTAACAAACCTTCAGAAACAGATAATGATGACAGATTTTTTTTTTCTGGCACCAGATTAAAAGATTGATGTTCCAAACAGAAACTGAAGATAAAATTTTCTAACATTTTTGATTATTTTTTATGTGCTTGCTGAATAGGTCACAGCAAGCTTTGTTATGATATGCATAATGTTGTAAATTTTTGTTGTATGACAACACACAGGGTTGTAAGATTATCTGTGAGTCTACACCTTCTTCTTATAATTTCAAGCTCCTCAGCTGTTAACTCAGAAATTGTCTCTTTTGCGAAATCACAATCTTCATTTAACAATAATCCAATATCACAGTTCATTTTTCAGATTAAAAAAAAAATATGTATATATATACAGATATATATTTACATATAATATGTTATTGTTTTTTGCCTTCAAGTCTGCAAGCTATTATAAGTAAATATTGTCACTAGTTTGCTGTTGAGCTGCCTGCCAGCACAGCTTATAAATGATACCTTATTTATTTATTACTTAATAACTTATTTATTTATTACTTAATATTTTCTTTTTCCTTTTAACCCTTTTTCCTTAATCTTTACAACTGTTTTTTTCTTTGCAAATGCAACTTTCAGATTTTTACTACTACAGATACATAACATATTTTTTATAAATATATTGGACAAAACCCCACTAAAATGTTCATGTTTTATGAAAAAGAAGTATTAAAATAATTTTTCTGAAAAAAAAAATATTATTTTTATGTAAGAAGTCGTCGGATTACCCCCTGAAACTTCAAGTACAAAATCACCTATAATATTTTTTCTGGTCTAAAGCAATCTTAATAACCAAATCAGTAGCATGCTATACATTCTCACCTTTCTTTTGATATATTACAAAAGCTTTTGTCATTTTGCAGTCAAAAGTTATTAACAAAACAATACTAAAAGTATGCCATCGTGTGGAATTTATGCAAACATTTTCCTCTATCATTACTCCTACATTTCTCGACCGATCAGGCTGAAATTTGGTAAATCCCACTTTACTGACAACTACTTTATTCATGTTAAATTTAAATAAAATTGAAGGAGGTCATGTCATATGGGTGTGTTGATTTGATATGGTTTGACTCCAATATGTTTTCCCAGCTTTGAAACAGTATTATACACATTGTTCAGGTAGCGTAACAATTTCTAATGGTAAAATACGCTGGTATGTTCAGCTGCTCAATATCATAAGAAATGCAATAAAGCACTAGCTTTTTAATGCCACGCATACTAAAAAATTGTAGATATTCCATTAAGATAAAAATAAGTTTAGTAACAGTTAGGGCCGAATGCACCAACCCGGATCAAAGCCCGATCAGATCAAATATTGCTGAGTCGGCGATCAAACTAGGATCATCTTTATTTTGGTATGCACCAAACCTGATCGCCGATCAAACCACGATCAAACACGCATATTTGATCCGAAAGTTAAACCTTCGGTGGTGCACGTTTAAGTGCAGGATCAAATGACTTAACATTGACTAATAATGTATTTTTGAAATCTAATCACAAGTACTAAACTTTTAAACAGTAAACTAACACTAAACTGTCATTTATGAAACATATAAAATGATTTTTACGTTTTTTATTCATCGACATTAGACACCTAAATCATTTGAATTGCGGACCTAGTAAAATATGTAAGTAACTTTGAAAACACACCAACCTTTAAAAAAATCACAAAACCTCAAAATAAAACACGAATCCAGACCTAAAACGTGATCTGGTTTATTTATTTACAGATATATTTGCTTTAGAAAATACTTAATATGAATGCAATTGATGTTATAGAGGAAATAGAAAGACCATTGCAACGTGTTATACTTGACAGGTCCAATCCATTTGAAGAATATGACAGTATTCAGTTTTACAATAGGTACCGGCTGAGTAAAGAATCCGTGGTTGACCTATTGGCTATGATATCGTTAGACCTTGAGCATCATTCAAAAAGAAACAGTTTTATTCCCCCTATGTTGCAGCTACTTGTCACTTTAAGATATTATGCTACTGGACACTTTCAGAGGTGTGATGGCGATCTTGTAGGAATTCACCAGTCTACCACATGCCGTATCATACACAGGGTGTCAATTGCTTTAGCTTCCAGAAAAAGGAACTTTATTTCACTTGAACTAGAGAGCTTAAACCAAGTAAAATGTAGTTTTAAGGAAGTTGCAGGATTTCCAGGAGTAATTGGTTGTATAGATTGCACACATATTCCTATTGTTTCACCTGGAGGAGAAAATGCAGAAGTTTACAGAAATCGAAAGGGTTATTTTTCTATAAATCTCCAAGCTATTTGTGATCCGAATATGTTGTTTACTAACATTGTATGTAGATGGCCAGGCTCCACACATGACAGCAGAATTTTTGACAACAGCTCAATCTGTTATCAACTCGAACATAATATATTTAAAGGACTTTTGCTTGGTGATGGTGGTTATCCTTGCCGCGCTTACATGATGACCCCGTTGCGCAATCCTGTTAGTATTAAAGAGAAACTATATAATAAAGCACACATAAAAACCAGAAACATAGTTGAAAGGATGTTTGGAGTGTGGAAGCAACGATTTCGTTGTTTAACAATACCAGTTCGCACAAAATTAGAGAATTCTTTACCAATAATTATCGCAACAGCTTGTCTGCATAATTATTGTCGTAGAAGAGGGGATGTAAGCCTGCCTGACGATGAAATCTATGATCTGCCCAACAATGACTTTACTGATGAAGCCTCAAGTGCATCAGGAAATATTGTTCGACAACAAATAATTGATAATTGTTTTTAATTGTTTAATAGTAACTGAAAACATATTGAAAACATGATGATTATTAAAAAAGGCAGTAAACTGCAGCATGCAATTAGACAGTATTAATATTTCTGTTATGTAAAATATTTATGGTATTCTTATTTGTAAGCTGTGACCACAAAATGATAAAACAATACAGGGTCAGAACATAACTGTAAATTGTGGCCATAGATAACAAATGAAATCAGTGAGTAAATCATTCACATTAACTGTTAGCCATGGCCACAATTTATGTCATTGCCCTGTATTGTGTGAATAATGAATATTATATTGGGGTAAGTGGTTACACCTTACAAACAAGAATACCATAAATATTTTACATATAACCAAAATTGCTAGCAATAATCACTTTTCTCAAGTTGACATAACAAAACAACCCTAAAAATGTTAATTTAACTGTTAACTAATTTCGATGTTCATCATAGCTGTCAATTCCTAGTGATCTGTATTCTCATCTGCTTGATTTCTGAGTTCTTTTTCAAGTTTAAGCTGTAAAATTTTCATCTTGATACTATGCCTTTCCTGTTTTTGTTTGAGAACTGTTTCTAGAAATGCCTTTTTTAATACATTTATGTCATTCTGGGTGACATTATTTTTACATTGCTTCATTCTTTTGACTGGCGGACTGTCTTGAACTGACGTAGAACTGCTTTGCTGTAAATCTATTCCAAAACAAAGTTGATTATTGTTCATTATAAGTAAAACTTGACAACTAACTAAAATCTGTATTTAAGACTTCTAGCTATAATATAACTAACTAAATTTGTAATGTAGTTTATACCTTGATCTACGTAAAGAATAGTTACTGGTTCTCCAGTGTCAGATGCTGTTAGGTCAAGTATTCCATCATCATCAAATGGGTTTTTCAATGGGCTTATTTGACCTGATATCATTGCTGCCATATATACAAAACAAATTGATAGTTAGTTTCTTTATAAAATAAGTTCTAAGTCATTGTTGGCCAATATTCCAAATATGGTAGTCAAACTATATTCCTATCACAGCAAAAGCAAGGTATTGTTAGCTAACGGTAGCTATTACTTAATAAATTTTTAAACTGAGATTTCTTTGTAAAGATACATGAACTAACTAACAATAAACGACGTCAAGTGCGTTTACTTAGTTTTAAATAACAAATTACAACATAGAGTTGATTTTAACACTACAAATGGTATATTAGTGTGTTTTGTTGAAGTTACTTTTTGATATAAAATACCATTTATACCTTCAACTTTTTGTAGCTGAGCATCTTCAGCAGGTGGCGGGCCTCCACCTGTCTGAAAACGCTCCCTTCTGACATAAGCCGATTCTTTTTTGGCCCTTGATTTGAAGTTCTTCCACAGAACTTGAAGCTGCCCTATATTTCTTGTTGCATTTGTGGATTCGGCATTAAATGCCTGGCAAAGTTTTTCCCATGCCTTATTTTTTGCAGCGGCTGTTACGCAGTCTGTTTTTTTGCACTCTAAAATATTTTTATAATTGTCCATTAATTGGACAAGTAAATTCTTTTCAAAGTCGGTGAAATTGGTTGACCGGGGCATATTTTATTTTTTATTAGCAGACAATATTAAAACAGTATTATACTGATGATTTACTGACTGTAAGAACAAAAATTAAACAGGGAAAGTACCGAAATCTCGTTTCCATAATTGATTTTGATCGGATCAAGCGCGGCTCAACTGATCGTAGTTTGGTGCATACCAAGTGCCTCAAAAGATCAAACTGGGATCAGTTGATCTTAGTTTGATCTGATCCTAGTTTGATCTGATCCATGATGGTGCATTCGGCCCTTAGTGTTGCAGTCATTTCCCTTATTTTTTAACTGGACAAGGCTTAACAACGCCTACATTCTATGCTTTGCAGTGCACTTGGGTTTCATGGATGCTTGCCAGGTGCGCCACAAAGAAAATTATTAAAAAAAACTGAATATTAAAGGCCTTATTTTATACTTATCATTCAGTTCATCTCATTGGGCATGCAGTTATTTAAAGTTGAGGCATCTATGTAATAAAAATTTGCAATGTAAGTATAATACAGTGATAAACAAAACAACTTGCTCCTGCTTCACTTGTCCAGTCTACATGAATGCCATGAGTAAAAAAAAACTAACGAAAACTGCTAAACTACCAATATGCGGAAGCACAAATTTGGTTTTCCAAGAGATGTTATGTTTTGTTGGTGATTAGTCAGCATTTTGTACTGCTTCAAAATAAATGCCTTAGCATTTTAAAAGTTTAGTATCTATAAACAGGGGATATTAAACTTTTTGGTTTGAGATCCCCTTGAATATTTATCGATAAACGTAGCCACAAAGACCATATGCTTTTATTATAACATTAAGTGTAGAATGATCTGCCTTAAACAGTTAGTGGTATTAGAATAATAGTTTCAACATTGCACAGACAGAGCAAAGATGCGCATAGATGTAAAACTAGAAAATTGTAGGAAAGTTGTTCAATGTCTGTGGTTTTCTTTAGCTAAACGTTAGTTTTCCATTGTAATTATAAAGATCGCATCTTTAGCACATAACAGTTTCTATTATGTCACAGTTACAAATTGTATGAAGGTGTATGGAATTTTAGATTGTTCAGTAAAATTTGTTGATATTCTAGACTACATAATTTCACAAAGCGCGTCATATGCCATTCTGTGCATGGCGCCTTTGGGGAAAAAACATACTAAACTGTATATCAGATTATTTTTTGAACTGATTTACAGTTTAGTACATTTTGCGTCATTTTTTATAGTAAAAGCAAAAACATGAATTGTGGAAAGCTTAGTGCAATCCTGACAACACTGTACACTGTGTAGTGTGTAAGTATTGTGGCACATGCAGGTCAAAATAGAGGTAAAATTAAACAAGATTAATAATGCTGAGATGGTTAGATCAATTAATTGGCATAAAATAATATGTTTGTTCCCTACAGTAAAGAAGTGTAATGTTTATCAGCCACAGCAAAAAGAGGTGTAAAAATGTATTCTTGGGTACACTATTCACTGACTGATCTGTAATGTAGCTTGATAATGAACTGCCAAGCTAATAAGGTCGAGCAAATCAACATCAAATTGATTAAGACGCTTCAATACGAGCTTGTATTAGATTTTTGTGTCACATTAACTGAAGATGATACAAGCTCATATTGAAATGCCTTAACAAGAGGCATTTTTGTTAGCAAACTGGATATTAAATGAATAAATAAAAAATGCATATGGAGTTGTTTGCAGGATAAAAACTTATTTGTATTTTCCTGTTATTTGAAAGCCATGCTTTCATACTTTTGGAGTTGTTGGCAGTGATACAAATTTTATGTGTTGTGTTACCCATACTATTTTTTCAGATTCTTCATTGCCACTACCTGATGTAAAGCCAATTGAAGAGAACAGGCAGTCAATTGATAGTCAAACTCTTCAACTTTTGAATGACAGAAAGCAAGAATATAAACAAGCTGCTATACAAGCAAAACACGATGGTGATAAACAGACTGCTTTACAACATTTTAAGGTTTTAAAGGTACCACTTACAACAAAAGTTTTTTAAATGTTTTAAATAAAACTACAGTGGGTTGTGTACCTAAACACAGTTTACAATTTTCATTTATTCTATATACATATAGCCCTTTTAAAGCTATTTATAAGGCATTTTTAGGCCCGGTATACATTCGCTTTTGCATTGTTAAAATTTGTAAAGAAAATAATTAGTAATGTTAGTATCTCCACCGACAAATTAGCTGACCGAACATTTTTGGAGTCCATAGGATAAAATCCTGAGGATTTTAACTACTTTTCTGCGATTTATATTGGGTATTTAGAATCGCTAAAAATTATTTAGTCATAACCAGCGATAACCAGCGGACAGAATAGGCCTTGTTTGAGTTGCAACCCTAAATCTTTTGAAGTAGTAAATTACTATTTTTTTTCAAACTCTGCGACCATTTGATTGAACTTTGCCATCACCGAACACCATGAAAAACATTGTTTTGTTTATTATTTGTTTGTCTCAAAATTGCATCTGTTCTATTTTGTTTCAGTTGAAAAACAATAACCATTGAATTATAAAGTATTGTTGGCATCAAAAGATTAGCAGCCTTAGGGCGCCCTTCAAACTAGTGCACCGAAACACACCAAAACAGTCAATGCCAGACCGATGCCCCATCGCAAATAAGACCTAAATGACCAGAATCATGCCTATAAAACATTTTACCTAACCCTAAACCCCATCCCTAAGTACATCACTAACTTCTCTAATAATGTCAATGTCAACTCTTACCCACCAATAACCCCAAACAGGGCCAGAAAATCAGAAGTTAAAACAGTGGCGCCATAACGGCGTCCTTAAACTAGGGCGCCCAAAATTCAACATCAATACGGCCGATGCCATACCCATGGCCCCGATCATCCCATACCCTCTTCCTACAGTTTCAGGTGATATTTTGGCCATTTAGACCATATTCCCAAGAATTTATGACTTATTTCGATAGATTTATGTCTTATTCAGATGATTAAGTTCTTATTCTGTCGTGGCTATTACTGCGTATTTGCCTTTATTGTGTCGTTGGTGTTAATACTATACTATTATCACCCCATCCGTCAGAAATCAGTGCAGTTCTAAGCAAAAAGGTCTACGACAATCAGTGCATTCAAAGGATCAAAAAGTCCGACTTTTAGACTTTGAGGTCTTGGACAATGCACTAATTTGCATTAACAAATGTGCATAAGAAGATTAAGTTTAACAATACTTGACCCAACCAAACCCAAACGCTAACCAGCGGCCAGCGCCCTAACCCAAATAATGTGCGAGATAATTTAATACTTATAACGCTTCAGGCCCCAATACCTCAATTTGTGACGTAATAATCTTAAATACAATGGACGAGAAACCATCTTATGACCATCCGAGTTTGGGCATTTTTTCCCCCAGCATTTAAAGAATTATTAAAATAACGCACATTATTTGGGTTAGGATTCGGGTTAGGGTTTAGGTGGGTCAAGTGTTATTAATCCTATCTTATATTTTTTGTTATCTTTTCTGAACTTTTAATGAATATTTTTAATTTATCTACGCCGGGAGTTTACCTAAAGGTCCAAATCAGTGCATTGCCAGGACCTCAAGGTCTAAAAGTCTAGACTTTTCTGCCATTGGATGGCCTGATTGTCGTAGACCTTTTTGCTTAGAAATGCACTGATTTCTAACGGATCGGGTGCTATTACTGATTTTTCTGCGTTAGGTTTTGTTGCTTTTTATTGTGTGTTCTCAAATTAGATTTAGAATTTATGATTTTGCCAAGAAACGTAAAGTTGCAAATTTAACAAGGTTTGGGTACCCAAGTACCGGTACTTTTTCACTCAAGTAGGCAAGAAAGCTTTATATTTGCTGTGCAATGAAAGTGTTGCCGTGTGCGACAAAACATGTAGGCTATGGCAGTACAATTAATATAATGATTAGGTATCCGGCCCACCAAGTACTTCATTTCCATTATCAGGCCCGCCGACTTGAGAAGTTGCCCGCCCTTGCTGTATGGCTTACCAAAATGGTGAAACACCCATTGTAGCACTGTATTCTGTGATTCCATCTGATTAGTTGACATAGTATGATCACAGTGTGCAGCGGTCAATGGTCAAGCAAAACATATTTTCTTATTGCCTGCTATGTGATGCAAAATGATAGCCAACCTTAAAATCTCCTGCGTTGAGGGTCTTATTATATCTTTTCTAAAGAGCATTGCCATTGCTTATGTTTGATAATACTTTTGCAGCAAATTGAAGCTATTGAAGAAGGAAGAGCTGATCTTTCCAAAATTCCTCCTACTCTTCATCAGATGCCAAATGTTGGCAAAAGTAAAACAAAATATATTTAACATATATTATTATGTAACCAACAGTTAAATGTTTTTGTGCAAGTTAGTGGGTTAATCATATTACATACAATGGTGGAGCAAGCTACCATACGTAAGTTTTTTTGCAGTTGACAACAAATTAGAGAAAATCAAAGTTCAGCCTAATCCTTCAAATGTCAAACAGGAAGAATACCAGCAAGCCACTGGAGGTATGTATTGCATTTCTGAACGTATTTTATTGCATTTTTCTAGCTCCAGCAGTGTGTAAACATTTTTCTAGCTCCAGCAGTGTGCAACCAAACTGATGTTATTTTTAACAGGTTTTACTGCACCTGAAAAACCTTTAACAATTGTGCAAGCATTGGAGCAGCGTCTGCAGAAGTATCAGGTAAGTGAAGCTGAAGCACAAAAGGATGGTAATGGGGGCAAAGCTAGAAGAATGGGAAGAATCGTTAAGCAATACCAAACTGCAATTAAGTCTCACAAAGCTGGAAGATCTGTTAACTTTATTGAACTTCCTGTTCCTCCTGGATATCTTCCTTTACCGGGTGTGTATTATTTATATTCACATAAAGAACCTATTTAAGCATATTAAATAAATGCTTTATATCTATAGTGCAGTTATGCTTAACCAATCTCTCTACCCTTACGTAAAATGTGGTTAACTTGCACAATATTTTTGGTAATTTTAGCGTTGATTTGGTTAAACCTAACTTAATTACTGGTTGTTCTATATTGATTCACTTGAATATTATTTCATTTTCATGTAAAAACATCAGGGCTCTGCAATATAAAATTGTAAACACTTAGGTATAAAATCTGAACAACTAAACCTTAATGAAAAGATTGGCGCAATACTTAATGATAAAGATGATGCTTTACCACCTGAGACATCTTCGGAAATGACATCACAGTTATTAGATTTTACTGTAAGTACTGTAAGTTAATTATGTTCATATATAGTAATACGTTTTTGTAAGCAACATTTTTTGGGTAATTACTATTTTGCATTATAAAATACACTTGATTGATTGATTGATTGATTGATTGATTGATTGATTGATTGATTGATTGATTGATTGATTGATTGATTGATTGATTGATTGATTGATTGATTGATTGATTGATTGATTGATTGATTGATTGATTGATTGATTGATTGATTGATTGATTGATTGATTGATTGATTGATTGATTGATTGATTGATTGATTGATTGATTGATTGATTGATTGATTGATTGATTGATTGATTGATTGATTGATTGATTGATTGATTGATTGATTGATTGATTGATTGATTGATTGATTGATTGATTGATTGATTGATTGATTGATTGATTGATTGAATTTAAATTGTTGACAGAGTTCTAACAGTAAGTCACCTTCTGAGAGAAAAAGTGGGAGTCATTCTCCAGTAGCTAAACCAATCTCTACTCCAAAGCCCCCAAGTATGGATATGTTTTTATTCTGGAAATTGGTTTGAATATTCTAAATTAATTATTTTTAACATTTTTAATGACATTTTTAATCGTAAAACAACTTATAAAAGTGATTCAGTGAATATAACATATTTCAATTATTATTATTATTAATATGTTGTTTGTGTTTTTTCAATAAATATTTTCTTAACTCTGTTTAGACCATTATGAGCAACAAGTTTCATTCCTAGAGAACAGACAAGCTGCTTTTAAACGTGCTGCACTAAGTGCTAAACGCAAAGGTGATAAAACTGCAGCAGTTAATTTTCTTCGCAAAATGAAAGGCTTTGATTCACTTATTGAGGCAGCAAAAAACGGGCTTAAGGTCAGTGTCATATGCAAAATGAATCTGCTGAATGCTTAACATGGTGTTTTTTGTTCACAATTAGGCAAATAACTTGAATGGTTTTATTTATTTTTTGAAGAAAATGTTTCATATTTTCTAACTTTGTGAACATGAAGAGTTTTGAGGGAATTTGCTTTGCAAAAACAGATTACAATAAAATAAGTTTAGCATATTGAACAATGTAAAATTGTGTTTAAATGCAAATAGCTTGACTTGAGATGACTCGGTAAATAGAGCTCAACTTGCAATTTGTTTAATCTGATATAAGTTATTTTACAAATTATTCTACTTTGCTCGATTACTGCCTCTTCCTAAAATTAGGAAACACAACTACAATAGTCTAAAAAATATTAATCAAAAATCTGGTTGCCATAAGCTAACAAATAATACTGTTTGTTTAATCCCTAATTTTGTTCTACGTTGTGCTTTAGGTTGATATTAGTAAAGTACCTCAACCCCCTTTGGAAACAACACCAATAGCTGGAAATTTAGGTGGTGATGAAGAACAAAACATTTTGTTAAAAGAAACAAAAAGTTCAACCATCGAAGAAGATAAAGCTTTGTATACACGTTTGCTGAAGTCTCTCCATTCTCAAGTCAATGTAAAGATTTACCCCTCTTGCTTGCCTTTCTAATACATTTCATCACTGTTATTTAAGCATGTATTTTTTAATCAACTAATTTTATTCATAAAATCAATCAATAAATTGTTTTTTGCAATGCAGATCGCCCGAAGTTTTGCTCAACAGATGACTCTAGGTGGTGATCTGAGTGGAGCTGACAGTTGTGATAGACTTGCTGTTATGTCACAAACAGATTATGATTATGTTCGAAGTTGTCGCCGACACGGAGATGCTCCTCCCCATTTTCACTATGAAGAAAAGTAAGAAAACAATAAATTCTTAAATCTTTAAGCTCGAAGCTCCAGATGTATGTTAAGACTATAAACCTTCCACTCAATAAAGTTATGTTGGGATCATGAAAATTGAAATTGACTTAAATCCAGAGTTATGTTTTTCAGAACATTTAACACCACTAAACTTATCCCTGATATCGAAAACAATGAAATGGAGCTTGTTATTCTTCAATGCATGGACTTGAACTTGGGAGGAAAAGATGTAAAGTTGTTTGTTGAATGGGAGTTTCCATTTCCACATGTATGGTATTAAGTGTTGAACTTTGTTTTGCAATTGTTACAAAATAGTAATTCAGCATTTTATTGTCACCAAACCAAAAATATATTTTACCAAGTTTGTACAAATGTTATTTCGTTCCAATTAAAACTAAAAAACATACCTATCAAGAAATGTTCTAAATATTAAAGGTTTCTAAATATATTTTAGTTTCCTTTTTTTAAATGAGCTCTCTAAACGAAATTCATTGTTTTTTTATTTTGGATAACACATGCTGACATGTATAATGTAAACTTTTTTTATCTAGGATAATCCTTTAAAAGGAAAAACTGAGGAGATCTCTGGATTACATGTCATTCGATTTGATGAGCGGTTTCGAGTACCATTCAATAGAAAGTTAAAATCCAGTCACCGAGCAGTGAAGAGTAAATCGCTTAAATTGGAAGTATTCTATAAAAGGTTTCAACCTTACAATAAAATCTTGCTTTGTTTAGAAAAAATGTAATCTATTTGTTAAATCAATCCTACAAATAGTTCTATTTGTTTTATTAAATTTTTGTTATTTTTAGTTTTAAAGAGGTTCATTTAAGTCTCTTAAGGGGTTTCAAAATGGGAAATGGTTTGTTTGAATGTCCCACTACCTGGGAATTTTATGTGTGAAAAAAACTGGTTCCATAGACTTGTCACTGGAAGTATTGCATTTGTGTCTTGGCATCGTCAGTCACTTGTTTTTTATGCTTAACAAGCAAACAGTGCAAATTAAATTAGTTATATTTTTGGGTTTTAAATGCTTTGTTGATATTTTTGGCATATTAAAAATACAAATAACTATATAAAGGCCAAATCAACACAAGACTTTGGGGGTATTGATGAAAAAACTTTCCATTAAATTCAAAGAGGATTTTTTTGTGAAACTTTAAACTCAATGACTATTTTATTGTTAATTTTGTAATCGAATTGTGTACATTTTGTTAGCCATTTTTGATGTACATTTTGCCAAGTTAACAATTATCGCCCTACTAAAAATTATTTAGATAGTAATATACAGGCTAAACAGCTTGTCCATTTTGTAGAAATTACACTTTCATCGAGTACACAGAGTAAAGGTGCTCTTTTAAATTTAGTCATGTGGTAAACTTAGTTTTTAGGGTTGTAAACCAAAGCCATTATGCTAAAAAGGATTTCAGACAAAATAATTTAGTTACTGTACAGTATCTAGACTCAGGTTTTTTGGTTCAGCTGGCAATTTTGAAAAAAAAATTAAATTGGCTTTGAAGCAAATAAAACCATTGCTTGTCCAGTTACCAATGAATGGGCGTCTTTTCAAAAAAGGCGCCTTTTCAACTACTATTGGCAAAACACAGTCAGAACAAGTTGACATTTGTTAATGTTGGTAATTGCAACTTTCATATTGTTCATGGTGCTTTTAAAGTAACAAAACAATGTGTTTAAAACCAAAGTGTTGCAGATGTAGCAATTTAAATTTGGACACACATTTCTGCCACAGTAAAATTTTGGGAGACTTTACCTTCAAGCAGGCAACCAAAGTCAAGCAGTTTTCAGGTGGTTCATAAAGCAGTTGAAGACAAGTTAATCATTGGGAAACTTCATGAATTCAGTTTTAAAATTAGGCTTCTTAAAGCCATTTTTGAAAACCTGTCAAACAAATTGGTGAATAAACATGTATACGGGCATTATTCTTTTAATAAAATCCTTATTGAAATTAGTTGCTGACAAAGTGAGTAGTTGTCAAACAACCTCTAAACGCAAAAGATTTAACTTCATGAAAAAAAAAATTCTTGAATTACCCTAAATCAGACCTTAGCATTTGGGTGACTACAGTCTGCGTGTAGGATCCAGCCCGCCAAGCAATTTAATTTGGCCTGGGTCCTTTTTTCCTAAACACATTTTTTTTGGTGATTTCTGCGTACCTTACTCATTTTTGACGTATATATACTTCACTTCACGTTCATATGCCAAATTCCAATTCATAATTTGAATAAAACTTTCTAAAATAAATCATTTTAGTGCATGTATGTAGCCACAGTTATCTTGGAATGTGTATTTACGCATTATCACTCAGGTTACTTAGTTACACAATACACAATTATTCTATATATGTTTTATTCCTATCTGAAAACAAAATTGGGTTGCCATGTAAATTCTGATTTCACTTTGTTTACGCTTATTAAAAAAGTTGGAGACCACTGACACAAGTTAACCTCAATTTGTTTGAAGTTTTTCTAGAAACTTCAGTTATTCCAAATTCACCAAAAGCATGCTATTAAACATATAATGAAAATTCCCCATTTTGATGATTAAAAACTTGTGTCACTCTTATTTGATGCACATAATCTTGACCTAAAAGGCCCCCAAAATTGCTGTGTATTCTCACATAGTACATAGTATGCTACCATTTAAAGTCATTGTCGTCATTTACGTGTAAGGGCGAGGAAATATTTTCAAATTTTACATATTCATTTTGCCATGGTATTGAGTAATCACATTTTTTATATTATTCCAAAGTCATTTTTTTGTTTTTTAGCTTATGGAAAATTTAATAACTGTGACAATACATTGTTCTTATTAATTTTATTGTTATAATTAATTTTTCCCAATAAGTAGAAATCTAGTCAAACTTAAGTTGTTTGTTATAAAACAAAAGTTAAAGTCGTAAAACGCTATTTAATTTTGTATTTATTAAGTTATATAGTGTTAAAGGACGAGAATGTTAATAAGATAGTAGTATGACTTTGTTCCATCGATGTGAGGTATTTAGCATTTTAATTGTTCTATTGATTCGTAAATAAGCTTAATTAAAAGGATTTTAATACACGATAAAAACGAAAACACGTGTCCTGTTTGTTTCATACAAGGGTGCGTTTATGCTACCTGACATTTTTCCAACCATCAGCATCTTTTATAGTAAACAACCCAAGATCTAAATCTTACAGTTGCACAACGGCAGACTTTCACCATAGGATGCCAGAAGGTGTACAGAAATTAGTCAAACAAGGGTTTTTATACGCCAGCACAGGTCATGAAAATAGCCTGCAGTGAGATCCGAACTTACTAGTGCAGCCGTACAAGCACCATTACGCTGCCCCTAATAAATAGTGGCGAAGCTAGTCTTCGGAGTTAATCATGGCAACTCAGAAGCCAGAGAAAACCTACACCTGTATAAATGGTTTACATTATTGATCCGGTCTGTTGTTTTCCGCAAATCAAATTCAATCTTTAGTGTGGTCCCGTTTTATTTAGTTGTCTTGTTTATATAGGAATTATAAGCAGAATAACTGATTTATGTAAGTTATCCTAATAAATACACGTTTAATTTTGTGTATATTCCAGTGGTATTTTACGAAGAACCACCAGTGTCGGAACTGCATCAATAAAATTGATGCTTCTTGAAAAGAAATGTGAGCTGCTTTCTGCTGAAGAGGTATTTCTTTATGTTTATTTTTTCTTTTGCTAGGATAATTCGAGCTGCTTTAAAGTGTTCTAACTCTTGTAGCATCGTTAGTATCGAAAATTTATCGAAAATACAAAGGAAGTTAATTAACTCAAATTAAGGACACCCTACTGTAAAACATGGTACAGAAGCCACGATTGTGGAACTTTTACCGTTTGTAGTTTCTTTTATTTGAAAGTTTTATTCAAGTGTATATTAATTTTTGTATTTGTCTTTCATGTTGTTAATATGTAACTAATTTCTTCTTGAAAAAAAATCTTAGGACACCTATAATGTGTGATTATTTTAGATTAAAGATGGGCGACAGACTACTGGCAAAATAGAGGTTTGTGTTCGACTCCGCACACCACTAAACGGTTCTGAATCAATCATTGCTTCAGAGAAATGGCTGTATGTTAAGCATAGCAAACCTGCACGTTCTTTACCATCTAGCAGCAACAGTGTCATCCCCGCCTCAAATTTAGCAACTCCACAGTCCAGTGCTGGCGTTAGCAAAACCGTTAGGTATGATATATTTTTATTGAAATATTTTTTTCATTAACACCCATTACCTCTATGACCTATGCCAAGAAATGCAAACTTTGTTCGATTTAAAAACTTAAAAAATTACAAACACCGCTACAAGAGATCCAAAAAAACATGTTGATTTATGACCCGAGCACTATGGCCGTGGTCCACAGTTTGCCGACCACTTGGCCTAAACAGGAATATTGCACTTTTTTTTCTATCCGCCATCTTTCCGTGTTGATCTGGTTCAATACTATTAAGTTCAGCAAAATAATACCAATATTGAAATAACGCCGCACGTCGTAAAATTATATTTATAATAAAATAAGGTTAAAAACAAGTTGGCTTAACCGCAACATTAAACTTCCCCTTACCTTGATATCCTTTTCTGAACTGTAACACTAACCTTACCGATTACCTACCCTGAACTCTAACCAAATAATAAACCCCGATCCTCAAACAGCGGCGCACAGGCGGCGATGCCACAACAGAAGGTATTAAAACGGCGGCGTCCAAACGTCCCATACCCTATACAAGTGTTTTTACAAAGGACTACTTAAAAAAACCGTTTACACGAATCTATAACGTTTTTGTACTAATACTCACTGTGTTGTAAACTTGTAAGTGAAAACTAATGGATCCGATCAAATACTGAAGTCCTAAACAAGTGGATTCCTTATTCAAATAGAATAATACAAAACAATGTTAATAAAACAGAAACAGAATCAGTAAGTTAAACATCATTGCCAAACACTTACAACAACACCAACTGCCGTAAGGACAACTACAATGTCAAGGCACCATGTGCTCAGTGACCTTTGACCGCAAGTCATAGAATGATCACACAATTAAATAGGTCATAAAGTACTTACATAAAAATGCGGTTTAGCAAGCTCACTGTTAATCTTAACAAACTCACTGTTATTTTTTTTCTTAAAAAAGTGAATTGCAACGAATAGAAAGATTAACGAACACTCGGCAATGTATAGCAAACGCAAGAATAGAAACATAACAGTCCGTCCCAACACCCAACTCATTTACTGCGTTGATGTGACACGCACACTAGGGCCGTCAGTACAGCAATGCACCTTGGCTCCCTCGTATACCATCACAGCAACCATTCAAGTTGATGTTGACGAACTCATCTGCCGCTCGACGACCACCGTACTTATCATCTGGGCGAAGCATCCAACCATTGGATATATTTCCTTTTACCTTCTTGCATTCTTTACACGCGTTGAAGTAATATCGATTCCGCTCATCATTGGCGAGATGTGGACATTCACCACAGTCTTCGTACTGCGCTGCATCTGTGATTTTACTGATTACACGCACAACTCGTTTAGTGTGCTCTTTACTAGGTTCGCTGACCTTAGGAGCCACTCTTACTAGGCACGACGATCTGGCCAAATTGCCAGGGCTTTTCCATTTCTTCCGACCATGGAAGTGGTTGTCACCAGGTTTGTGCCTCCTCGGAAAAACATCAACACAGTAGTGACCACTAGACGACATAAAGAGTTCAACGTCTTTGTTGAACATTGTTGCTCGACCACGAGCAAGATCAAGTACAGCACTTGCTTTCCGAAGTGACGACCTGCTAAGCAACAGGGGCAAGTCGTTCTTGACGACAGAAACGTCAATGCTGCACAATTTTCCACCAACACAAGCAGGAATTAGGGCTTGGGATTTGGAAATTACTCTCTTTCAGTCACCAAATTTAAAAACTGTACGCGAAGGAGTGATTTTAACGTCACGCTTAAACTTAAAATGTAAATTACGTAAATAATTTCGCAGCGTTCACCACAGACAGTTTTCCAACAAGCAGTGTCTATAACTGCCGACTTGTAGGTTTCAGCTACGCAACTGTTGGTAACACTTGAAAATAGCACAATGTTGACTTCATCGTCTGAAACATCATTAGAAGAAATAGACGTATTACAACTTTTGTGAGGACATTTTGCCGCCCAATGCATTTTAGAATCACATATGACGCATCTAAATATTTTTCCAAACTTATCGATAGGATTGAACTTTCTTTTATCAAAACCTTTTCGATGTCTTGGATTACTGGCTACGTAAGATTCTTCTTTGACGTCGATATATTGTGACAGTTTATCAGAAATTGGGCTTTCAGTAAATATGCGGTTTAGAGCAGACTTCATGGATTCAAACCTAAGGTCACTTGCAAAAGAAAGAATTGTATCTGGCAATTCCATCTCGTGAAACGTCATCTTATGCGATAAATGTTCAAACTCTAGAATGTAGTCAATCATCGTCATATCAGTACTTTTATTAAACCTTGTAAACTTCGTGTATGCAGAGTACGCATCATCTACAGATTCCGTCTTGAACGCTGCATCGAGTTTTCCAATCAACGTGGACATTCCACTCTCTGCGTGTAGATCCTCGCGCGTTAATTGCGAAACAGCCTTTTCCGCTTTCGAGTTGCCCTCTAGGCCCTCCAGTAGAACAATAATTGCTTGTTCTTGCTTGACGACGCCCGTGACAAGCTGCCACATTTGTACCTTGTTTTTCCATGCAGAATAAGGCAAGATCTCTTTGCACTTGTTGCCATTTTTCGTGTTTACAACTGGTTTCCTGTAACCATCCTCTGCTACCATGAAAACTAATGGATCCGATCCGATACTGAAGTCTTTATCAGTGTACACGTACAGGAATTTATTAAAACACGCGAAGGCCTAAACAAGTGGATTCCTTATTCAAATAGAATAATACAAAACAATGTTAATAAAACAGAAACCGAATCAGTAAGTTAAACATCATTGCCAAACATTTACAAGTAACTAACAACATGAGCTCCTACCGCGACAAGGTAGTAACACCAACTGCCGTAAGGACAACTACAATGTCAAGGCACCATGTGCTCAGTGACCTTTGACCGCAATTCATAGAATGATCACACAATTAAATAGGTCATAAAGTACTTACATAAAAATGCGGTTTAGCAAGCTCACTGTTAATCTTAACAGTAAGTATTACTTCTTTAACATAAATGCAATGTATCACCAGCGGTGGAATAAATGTCCCTCACAACACTTAGACTTAAAATCTAGTTAAACATTTGCGCACAAGTTTGCACGAGAACAGACGGTTTCCTATATTAAATTGTTTTGGTTTCAAAAAATAGCTAAGTTAAGTTATTGTGACGTAATGTAGATTATAAATTGACTTTGGAAACCCTTCGGAAAAATATCGAAATCGCCTAACTAACATTCTAAAACCTTGGCATAGAAGATAAGGCGCGGCCGCTGTTTAATACTGTATTTTGTTTGTCAGCGTTGGGGATGGGTTTTGGTTTTGAGTGGGGTTATAGTTGGTTAAGGATGGTGTTAAGTTTTAGGATTTAGACTGTTTATTTTTCCAAATTTGCTATGTGTTACTCTTGATACACCGTCATATATTTTAAACACATAAATTTTCTCAGAATTACCGAAACGTTAGGCAAAAATTATATTTTATAAAAAGTCGGAGTCTCACAGAAAAAAAATGGGGTAAAAGATTACACAGCACGTCAAATGGGGTAAAATATTGCGCAGCCCTTTAAACTAAAACTCCCTTGAAATATGTTTTACAGCATATCCAGTTTGGACGTTTTGCAGTTTGATTTAAAGATGAACGAAAGGAAAATAGCGAAAAATAAGCAGCGTGGTGCTGCAACAACGAATTTAGAACAGATTTCCCGCTCACTAAAGATTAAATTTCAAGAAACGAAAACATTTCTGGAAGGCGGACAACATGCAAAGAAAGGTTTGTAAATAGTTTCGTAAAATAATGATTTGAGGCATGCCCCAGTTGTGACGTCACAACCATAATACCTTTCTTCATCCAGCTTAAATGCCCGCATAGTACGGACGTTCTTGCAGTATAAACGTACGTTCTTGCAGTATAAAGGATTGCTTTTTTTAATTTACCTAAAATGGAGGAAAATTTAGTATCAAAGCTGGGAGATTTAAAAAAAATAAACTTTCAATCTAAAGTTGAAGTCATAAATTAAGGCAGACCTGCTCCAGATTTTTTAAAAGCATCAGACGACTGGACAAAAAAAAACTTTTTAGTTTTTATCAGTACGATACCGTCTTTGTGATTGTTAAAGAAAAATGATTCTAAACGTAACTTTGAAAAATTAGTGCCTCACCATCTAGGAACCTCACCGCACGTCATTGCCTAGTAGCCTATTGATTCTTTATCGTCTAGTGTCGGTAACGTTATGCTTCGCTAATTGATAATTTTTTTAGTTATTGACAACATCCTTATCTCTCAGTTACTTCATTTTCTGTTAGAATTCATGAGCTTCTTCGGACGTCACGGCATAGATTTAGGTACATGTCTGCGAGCAGACACTGTGTTTTAGGTTTATTTTTTGTGCAATTTCGGCCAAGAAAGCTTAGCGATATCGGGTTTTAATTGTTTTATTAATTAGTAGCGATAACGGTAAGGTTTAGTACACCTTTTGGAATTTCAGTGCTGGTTATACATGTGATTGCCTATTTTTTGTCACTGGGTACAGCTTAACTGCCGAGTTAATTTATTGTTGATATTTTTTTTAAATAGCTTGTCCTAAAAGAAGAGAAAGTACCAGAAAAAAAATTTGAATTATGGATTTACATAACTTATTGAGAATGGTCTTCCAAGTTCCTCAGTGTGTTTTGCGTATGGAAACATTTTCAAACAGTACCACGAAACCTGCTAATTTAAAACAACACCTAGCAAATGATCATTCAATTATGATAAACAAAAACTGGTCCCTTTTTGGGTCAAAATTGCCAGTCTTTAAGACAAAAACTAGACCAAACTTGGTTGATTTATACCTAATGTAATTTGTTACTTTCGTTTTTTAAATGATGAGCACCATTTTGTATATTGGGGGTAAATCTGATATTCATATTTATTAAAAGGGTAAAACATTCAAAAAAGGTTAAGAACCCCAGGCCTAGATTATTAATATACTAATTGAATCTCTTTGTTGTGTAAGTCCACACAGGTCGATCGTGTAAGTTTATGGTAAATCAAAAGGGGATGAAAAATATTGTGGAAAACCCTGCATTTATTTAACAGCATTCTGAAGCACGTTATTAAATGTTTTTATCGATTTTGTTGTTGCATTCCTATCGTAGCGTTTTTAAATACCACAAAAATGTTAGTTTCGTTTCTTAAAATATTTTATCTAACCTACAAAAAAGCACTTTAATTTTCAGAGTATTCAAACTGCTTGAGATCTCAATATGAACACCTTACAAATGAAGCACAAATGTGCAAGAAACAAGGAAAAATGGTATTCTAAATTTATATATTCTACTGGTAATGTATACTTTTAATTGGAACGAAATATATCAATTTAGAACAGTGTTTTGAAACCTATTTATTTTAATTAGGTAATAGTTGGTATGTAGTTCTTCCCTCGACTGTCATTTGTCGACTTCAAAGTTCTTTTTATACATTTTATTCATACAAACGCGACGATATTAACGAATGCGCTCGTTGTATACTTTGCCAGGAGGGGATGTTGTGTTGTATGCAATGAATGGTACTATTTTACAATTTTAGAGTTTTATTTTAAGTGTTTGTAGGAATTCTTTGTGTGGTAAAGGTTTTTCGAAAAAAAAATATCATTTTCATATTAGTTTGGTCAAGAAAACTAGCCTTAGCCGTAAAAACTTACCCAAACACAGGAAAATCCTAAAAATAGATCCGGGATAGTCAAAATGCTGCTCGTCGATATGTTATTGGAATATAGGGACATTTATATTATAAATCACAATGCTTTTCTTTATGTAAAATCAGATGTGTTTTCATAGCACTGCATTAACCTAGTTACCCAATGTGGTGAGAATGATGTTCGGTGTTACAAAGGTTTTACCGAACACAGTTAGTCAAAACTCTATAAATTGATTTTATTTGTTACCAAGTTTTTAGCAACACAGTTGTGTTGGACCCCCGGTAACAGACTGCTTTCGCGTGCACCTGACGTAATTGGATCGTTAATTATTTTTACGTAAAGTATTTAAAAGTACTATTTTTTCGAAAGTCTTTGAATTAGTTTGTTCAGGTTTATTTGTTTGAAAGTGGTGGTACAAAAACAATTAAAAAAAATTTAATTTTACTTTTGTTGACTGTAGCATTTCTACTGTTGTGTTTTAGAATTATATTTAAAAAACGTTGAGCGAAATTTTAGGTCTTTAAAAACCTACAAATTTTCTTTGAAAAATCTTTTGGCTGGCCTTGAATTTTTTCATTACATTTAGTGGCAACTTTGTATTATGTAATCTGGAAATGTTAGTATAAAATTTGGAAAATTTAGACAAAATACCTTCTTCTGGTGGGCGCCTCCTACTGATTTGCTAAATTTTATGGAATAACATCTACAGTAATCAGAGCGTATCCAGAAAATCAATAAATGGAGGTCCTGAATTTTCAACTGAGAGAATTCCCCTATTTTCCGTTTGACGTTAATGAATAATGACGTCATAAAATACTGGTCATAAAAAACTAAACAGAAATATTCCAAATATCGTCCAGCAAAAGCGAACCTTCAGACGCAAAGCGAACACTTGCATCGTCGATATTCCTGCCAGGCGCCAACTGCGAAACCGCTTAGTATGCAATCGTTAACTTCAGGCCAAAAAAATAAACGAAGACCGTGAAATATGTTCGATTGATTTTGGTAGAATCATATTTCGACTATCAGCAGCGCACTTTCCGAAGTTCCACGTACGGGTCTAGCGCTGAATTGCAAGCACGCCTTTCGCCACCTGCAATGCTAAACGAAGACATTATTCCCGGTGTTATTATGCCAAGATCAGCGCAACATCTGCACCGAGCTGTGTGGCACGTCAGATAAAATACAAGCTGCGGTTGAGGGAAAATCAGTTGTGTCAATTGCACACTAAACGCGTGGTCTTAGAATATGCTTAAATAGAATAGTTTTGCGTTAACTATCATAACTCAAAAATTACGATTTTGAAACGCGCTCGACAGTCACCCTTAAAAAATCTGTCTTCAGTTAAAATGCCGTTGTTGCACCAACATCGGATATTAGCGCAGAGAGCGAACTGCGAGGAACATTCACTGCGCCTAACTCGATGTTTTTAGTGAGATAAAAGAAAGAAGGTTTGACTTAGTTTTGGGCTGATTTGTGGCTTTGCGTTAGATTAGATCAAGACGAGTGACCCAGTTACATTAGAAACAATCGCCGCTTTCTGTAAACTTTTCTTGTGCAGTTTACAAACACTAAAATTATAACTGCCAAACACATAACATCTAGCTATAGTGCGTAAACTATTTACGGCTGGTTTGTGCTGAACAGACTGTCATAAAGTGGGCTTAACAAACTAGAATAGCAAATTAAATTTACTAAAAACCAGAACATTTTTAAACACCAAGTCGTGTGCGTTCAAAATTAGTTGCCGGTATGTTTGTTGTTAATTTCATTGTAATGTCTTTATCTAGAGCTAAATTTTGAAAAAGATTTAAACGGAACCAAAACTCAATAGCTTTTGTTTGAAAACTGATATTTCGATTTTGCTGCAAATTGTCTTGTTTGTAAAATATATTTACACTGCATAGTGCACATATGCATAATTGTATTTGGCTCCGTTCGTAAGCCGGCTCGACGTCGTTTTGTTCACGCGTCGCAAAAGATTAAAAAGAACAGTAAAAGGGGTCTTTCGCTTGCTATTATCAAGATGAAAAATGTTTATCTCAGACAAACAGTAAACGGCAAATTTGTGGCAATTTACCGCGAATCGCACTTAATCGCACCACAAGCCACTTATAATGATGTCTCGTAAGTTTGAACGCGCTATCCCCCCAAGAGACGGTTCTGTCCACTTTGGACAACTGATTTGGAATTCGAAATAACTTGTTTGAAATAGAAATAGAAATTAGAAAGCTATAAACCACTTTGTTAAATAATAATAAAACTATTTTTAAAGGAACAGATGAAGCTTGCCTTGGCCAAGAAAACCGTTCTCCGGAAAGAACTTGATAAATACAAATGACTTTTTTCATAGTGCAATTCGCTTTATAGTAAAAAGTTTTGAATTGTTTCTATTTTATTCGTGTTTTTTTCTGGTTGTTTTTTTCAACTTTCTATTTATGTGAATACTTATCACAATCTGTTTTAAAGTTGGCACTTACGTTAATTTTGCAGGAATCGTTGAAATTATAGTTGAACATAACCTTGATATTTTTATTAGAAGTGCACCTCTAAAGGACTTGAAGTGTGTTACTTTACTCCTTACTAAATTATTTATACATCGTATGGAGCTTTATATATTTTGGGCACAAATCTTCACCAAGTAGTCGATTCATTTTACGTTTTTGGTTCAGTTCGAAGAAGTTTCGGTTTGACTGCCATATGTAGGATGGACAACATCTTATATAAGTTCCATTAAATGTAAAAACTGCTTATATTATTTTATTGCCTGTCAACAAAGGTACACGTGGATACACATTTGAACACACGATTATTCAACTACAATCTGCCCTTTCAGAAGTCTTACTAGTCAACGATACCTATATCATAGTACAACGCTTGTAGTTTGGTATGGCATAGGTTGTACATTAGAACCTCACGGCGGAGATGGGATGCAAGCTTTTTTGCACAATATGCGCAAATATATGCACGAAAAAATATGCGTAGTCTACATAATGAGGGAGGTACCTAGCCTATTGTGCCACACATGGTTAGTTGGTTAGGATAAGGGGTCTTAATTGCAATACTATATTTTCACTCAGTAACGTACGTCATATCTTTTTTTTTAATTTTAGATATTGCACCCGGAGTTAATTTTATACTAACCTCTAAACGCGACATTACTTGCGCTGTGTTGTTTTATTGGATATTTTGCTAAACGTCTAAAAACTTAATTTAGTTACTAGACATTACCGTTTTTTTAAAGTAAACAGTTTGTAAAAGATTTGCGCAAATTGGTTGAACTCACTTCGTTGTGACACTGTTAGAAGCGTCTTTATATTTAAGATATTCGATCAAAACGATTTTGCCCCGGTTGGTCTACTACAGGGATGGCGAACCACTGACCCGTCACTTCGATAAAGTGTTTTAGGGGTGACGAGTATAGGCCTACATTAGCTGCACTTCAATGCAGAAAAGCAGACAACTAAAAGCATTTGTTTGTTGCTGTAAAACGTAAAGGGTGGCGATCCTTAAGGAAATTTAAGGGAAATTAAGAGCTCGCAGACTAAAATTTCTCGGAGTCAACATCATCAACAATGAGAGAAATTATTAATTTTGATGAAACAACACTAAATCAGTACTTGCACTGAAACTAATAATGTTGACTCCGATCTAAAGCACGTACGACTCCACGAAATGAGCAGAATGCAACTTCTATTTTTAACGATTTTGCTTGCTATCATGTAGCTTACATAATTACCTTTTTTTTGGGTGGTTAATCTTTTTGTGACAAAGTAAAGGTGGCTAGGAAGTCTGGCATTTAACTCAGAATTTACTAAACAGGAAATTCTGGACAATTGACAAAACGCGGTTTGCAGTATTTTGACAACTTGAATGATACACACAGCGAAACGGTTCCCCGCTGTCCGACCTGAACAAAACGTGTTAAAGTGAAACCCCTTCGAACATCGTTTGGCAACTTTTTTCTTGTCCGGCCTAAACCGAAGTGCAATAGGTCTCTGAGGGGCGTAATAAATTCAAACAGACTAACATGTGTTCGGCTATGTTTCGAAATATACTATAAAACAACTAGAAATCTGGGCGGACTTTATTTGTTTTTCAGTTAAAAATAAGTCTGTGGTACATTAAAGAAAGATGCGATAAAGCGTTTGTTTAACGCCATCATTACAACGAAAGGTGTAACAAATATAGGGGAAGGCGGGGCAAAACGAACCCCTGGCTAACGAAAATGTTTATTTGCTAAACACTGACTATCATGGAAAAAATGATTGTGGCCCAAATTCTGGCAGAATTAATTTTGCACAAACTAGAGAGTAGTGTGTTTGGGTAATGTTGAAGGATCTTACAGTAAAATTATGTGTTGGCTACTAAAGTTCAAATAAAGGCGAAGTTTTTTTTTGCTAAACAATTTGTATATAAAGACCTATGCTTAATGATTGGAGGCAGTTGGACTATTTAAGTTTAAAGATTTTAGGAAAATTAGAGTTCAATGTGATGCAAAGAATTAGGGCAAAACGGACCCCTCACAAGGTTGTCCGTCATTATGAGTAACTTTTTACTGTTGTTATTTTTTATTGACCTTCAGTAAGGCATTTCCCCAGCTAACAATTTGACGTCGCAGCGACGTAGATTTTTTGTTTAAGTTTGGTCGATAAGACTTGCAACCTAACGTCATTTTCACGTAAAACCGTCGACACTTTACGACGTAGATGCGACGTTGTGCAACTACGTTATTTATACGTTTATCACGAACGTTATTTTTACGTAGAAGCGTCGACACCAAACGATGTAAATGCGACGTTGTGCAACTACGTTATTTATACGTTTATTATGAACGTTATTTTTACGTAGAAGTGTCTACTCCAGACGACGTAGATTAGACGTTGTAAATTACGATGTTCAGCGACGTTATTTATACGTTTCTTATGAACGTTATTTTTACGTAGAAGTGTCTACTCCAGACGACGTAGATTAGACGTTGTAAATAACGATGATCAGCGACGTTGTTTATACGTTTATCATGAACGTTATTTTAACGTAAAAATGTGTGATCCGGACAAAGGGTTCATGGAAACTACGTTGTATAACTAGGTTATTAAACGCGTTCACATTGTTATGTTTGCGTAATAGTTTGGACTCCATGTCCTACAAATTGCGTTTGCAATGACGTGACAAATTACGTTCGCAACTACGCTATTATGCGCAAAAAATAAACATAATAACGAACTTTTAAAAACACTTATACTTGTGACATATCTGACTGTAATTATTTACGCTTGCAAATTCTTACTAAATCTTCAAACAATTACCATCCAGGAAAATATAGAAATGATATAGTATTGAAGTAAAACAAACGCGGCAGTATAAAATAAAATGTTGACAGTAAAGAACTGTAAAAAAGAACGAGAAAACTGTGGACATGCAAAACAGAATGTTACTTAAATTGCTCCATTACACTAACACTGTCTAAAAGACAAAATGTAAAAAGTTTTGCGTTTCACAGACTATATGTAAAACAATGCACATTAAAACAGGAAAGTAACGGTAATACCAACAACGTATTGAAAAAATAAGAACAATACAAAACGAAAATCCAGCAGTTTCTAATTAGATTGCATTGTTGTTAGTTACAAACCAAAAAATAACGTTTCCTAAATTGGGTCCATTGTGGTTTTTCACGACGTTACGAAAAAACGTTAACAAATCGTATGAAATGACATTCGAAGTGGTCCAAATCAAGTTTACTTTTTACTTTGACGTAAGTAATTAACGTTGCATGTACGTCACCTATGACATTCTAAATTGGTTACATTAATAACCCGGGAGGTAGCAGAGATTTAAATAGCATGTCGAGTACAAAAGGTTTGACTGTTTGGAGCATTTAAGGGTCCCACATGGACCCCCACAAGGCCAGTCTTAAGTTATGAATTTGGTGCGTTTAGAATAGGGGGCTGTGGAAAAAAACTCAAAATTTCGGTTTAAATATCATGTCGAGTACATCGATCAAACCTATCTTAAATGTTGCGCCACATATCAGTGGTCAATAAATGGCCAGTCTTAAGTGCGGGAAATGGTGCAAAACCCATTTAAGACCACCCTTTATGGGGTCACCATGTCACGTTTAAATATCATTTCGAGTACATTAATGAAACTGGGTGAAAAGAAACTTTATATCCTTCTGTAAAAGGAATGGTAAGTCTTAAGTGGATGTTTTGGTGAAAAATACATTTAAGACCGGGTCAAATGTAGCACATGTACCTCATCATAAATGCCGATAGAGGGCGCATGTAGTAGAAATTTACCGTGAATTATTAGAGTAGATACTTCACTTGGGCGTTTGTCTCCTTTGTCTTTTTTTCCAATAAGTCTAGCAATACACTCTTATTTTTTTTTTGCAATAACTTCATCCGGGTAATAGCGGAACGGGAAGGATAGCGGAACGGGAGTCAGGGGAAACTTAAGTAGGCTATGTGTTGCATATCAAGCTTACGTTTTATTGCTATAACTACCAAACGCCCCATCAGATCCCTGGTGCCTTGAAGAGCAGCAATTCTTTTGTCTTTAGTTCTGTGATTTTTGGCACATCCATCAGCAAATGTTTTAAGCTTTTCCTTTGTTAGCATACTTTCAAATTCGTTTGGATCATCAGAACATGACTGGATGAACTCCTGATGTCTAGCCTTTCCTCTTTCAGGGACACTCAGGAGACTTTTGCATATTTCCTGACTTGCCCCCTTGCCAGTGTTTATGTTGTACAGAACGTCGGATATCAAGCTGTTATCAAAGGGGTTTGTGTCTTGAATTTGTTTCATGATTTTCTGGAGGTCTTCGTTGTCTCGTCTGTTCAGATGTGACATCTTCTTTGTTGATCAAACCTGACATTTCTTGGAGGAGACTTATAAATGATGCACGCGTTGACTTTGTTATCATCCATCTTAAACGGGCATGGTAGTCGTTCGTAAAAGCCGTGATACCAGTTAATCTAGATGCTGCATCAGCATTAATGGTTTGTTCAAGGGTTATTAGACTGCACATCTGCTAAAGTCATGATCCGTCTTTCTGATAGTAAATGCCCCTTTAGAAAGTAAATCTTTTAGCCCGGGGTGTGTGTCATCTATGTTTAGCAAATCTAACTGGTATTTCGTTTACCATCGTGAGTAATTTATATGAGCTGTTGCAAAGAACAAATCAATAACTGGTGTTAGCGTTGACAAAATAGTGCTATATCATTGGTGCGTATAGCTCTCTCAAGATGGTGGAAAACTCTGATATAATCTATATATACATCGTCCAGAATTGTGCAGTGGAACCGTGTCTTCCAGAAATTGTTGAAACTCTGTATGCATTATACTGGGCGATACAATGCTGAAAAAGTTCAGTTTCCATGCGGTCCGTGTGTTATCAGTAAGGTTAATTCTTCTTTGCGTTGATATGTCTCAAGAAACCCATTGAAATGTAGAATTTCAAATGCAAGCGCAAGTAGAGGATGGATTCTTTTGCATTTGTTAAAGTGTTTTCCAGAAAGAAATCCATTGAGGGAACCTGGGGCAAGAACTCCTGTTTCTGTTAAAATGTCTCCACCGCCTGATTCAGTAACCAGCTTCCCAAGTGCTTTGAAGAATGCCATTTCAACATGGAAGGCCCCAAGCATTACAAAAACATTGTCAAATCGTTGATTCTCTGAGGCCTGAATTTGCATAGCAGGTTTTGCAGCATTAAGGTCATATGATACGATGCCATACTTTGGATTACATTCTGCAGCACACTTTTGTGTTGTTATTAGGGTCTGTCGAATAACAGATAGGTTTGTGATTGGTTCCTTTAGGTTCGGCATATAGAGTACCTCCTGTTTTGGCAAACTGTCCGAATAATTCTTTGCATTGAAACCTACCCACATTGGAAAACATCTCCCTAGTGCATAGCTCATCATCCACATCAAATCGAGCTGCCTAGCATTTGATGCACAATCTGGAAGAGCAAACACATTTGTGCATTTGTAGTTGAATTTTCGTACTTTAGGAGCACCAATATATGGAACCAGCGGTATATCGAACATAGTTAGCGATCTCTTCTACTGGGTCCCCCTAGTTGACTTGTCAGATAGTCCCCGAGTCCTAGAAGATTGGATGGCGATCCTTTCGGATGTGGAGCTGGTATGTTCTGGTATAAAATTTCCATTGTATCATGCAAAGTTCCGTTACCAGACAATGTTTGTGTAAACTCATCAAAATTGTCAAACGCAAGTCCTATTGGGGATCCTTGAATTGTATCCTCGGGGCAGGCCTGTTTCCGCTGCAATGTTGCTTCAGCTGTTTATCTTCCCGGTGTACAGAACCCTGAAAAATGTCAAAACTTGATGAGGAATCTCTGTATCACCATATGCGCAAAAAAGAGTCCCCCTGTTGCTAGCCTGTTATCATATATAAAATATGGAACAAAAATAGTTCGAAAGGGAACTTTTATCATTTATAAAGAGAATTTATACTTACAAAGAAAAAAAGTAGATAATTGAAATTACGCGCGTAGCGCGACAATTTTGGTCAGTTTCAAAGGTAAAGTTGGGAAAAAAACAGAGTTTGTACATCTGTAGGAGTGGTGCCCAACCTAAACGATACCATTAAAATCACGGAAGAAAATTAAATAATCAAGTAAAGCTCGCGCCCCCTGAAGAATTGCTTGGCCAGGGGGGCGCGCCCCCCGGTTAAGAACCGCTGATTACCTAATTCGGCTATCAGCTTTTGATATCGCATAGCAAAGAGTAGAAGCGGGTCAAAAAAACTTTAAGACTGCCTAGTCCTCACCCGAATGCTTCGCGGGCCACACAAAATTCTTTTGCGGGCCACGTGTTCGTCACCCCTGGTCTAGAATCCTACCACAAGAAACATTATTTGGGTTAGGGTTAGCGTTGGGGTTAGGGTGGGTCAAGTATTATAATTAAATAAATAATATTTGACCCACCTACACCCAAACGCTAACTCACACCCTAACTCAAATTTTGTGCGTTAAATGCATAACTGTGCTAGGATATGTAGCCTACAGTTTTGGTTATTTATCCGGCTAAGAAATTACTTAATGAGTTAGAAAATTATTCATGAAAATAATGCAATTAACGAAAAATTAAAATGGCCAATTATTTTTGTAGTTTTCCTATGAATCGATATCAAAATATCTGAGTATGTTCAAAATAAAACCTAGTATATTGTCTTACAGCAGATGTACTCCCTGTTTCTATTACCCTATTATCAAGTTGTAAATCCATCGATTTTTTAATCCCGCTGTGAAAATATGAAAAATAAAAGTTTGCTTACAACACACACAACGCTCTTATCCATTAACAAACCAATAATTAAACTATCCCAATGGACAGCACTGCCTTTTAATGTATTAGGTCTCCTTAATGCAGGCTTTAAAAAGGAACAGTTACTTAAAAATTTAAATTCTTGTTCAACCAATAGCACCAATCAAATATTTTCTTTGTTTTCATTACACTTTATATTAGTTTCTTATATTTTTGTTTGCATTGTTAACTAAAGTATTGAGGACGACAAATCATGATCCTGACACGACACGCTAATATCGACTATATTTCGGTCATTTTTAGGCAAAATGCATTTATTTTGATCTAAGACAATAGTGCTGTAATATTTGAACTGACTTTCCGAGACAAGGAAATATTTTACTTATGTATGGTTTAAATTGCCCTTGTGTTGTGCATAGATCCCCCTGCTTATTTTATGTCACCACGAGCACGGCGCTGCAAAGCCAAGAGGGTCATATAACGAACTCACCGCTGACAGGATTGCTCTTTTAGGAATGCCTTCGGTTGCTTCACCTCGACATTGAAACCGAACTCGTCGGAGCTAACGGTCGACCGGACTCTGAGGACTCTTTCGCACAAAGAACCGCCCAGGTTTAGCTCCTTTGCGGATTTCGCTCGATCACTTTCATTAATAGACGTAAGGACTTTCCGGATGTTACTAAGTTACTAAGCCATTTCATCAGCCGAAAACCCTTTTTCTCTAGAATTGTACGAATGCTTTGGACCAGCATAATAGCCTCCGCTTCTATCGACACGGACTTGTTTAGAGTTTAGAAAGTCGTCGACATAGAAATTATTTTTTACTGTTTCGACAACTTCTTCCGGAAATTCATTTCACAGGTCCTCGGCGGCTTGCTTCAAGCAAAAGCTAGCGCGCGAGTGTGAGGAAGCAGCCCCGAACCAGTGTACCACCATCTTGTGAGCAGTAGGCTTCTTTGAAATGTCACCACCCAGCCACCATAAAAACCGAAGTGAGTCGCAATCTGTCGGTTTCACACGTATCTGACGGAACATGGCCTCAGCATCCGCCACGCGAGCGACCCGTTCCATACGAAATCTTGAAAGAATGTCGACTAACGAGTTATTTAGGTCAGGTCCTTGGAGTAGAGCTTCGTTTAGAGAATGTGCACGATACTTCCCATTGAACACAAAACGTTTTTAGGTTATCTTCAATTGTTTTAATCTCGCACTCGTCTTGGTCTTATTTAGGTCTTCAGAATGTCCAAAATCGTAACGGTAATAAACGTGCGCTAAAACACGACTAGTAGACGTATTGAAAAATCGCATTTAAATCGGTTACAAAAACGTCTTTATGGCACCTTTTAATCGTCTAAAATTCGTTTTCGTTTTGGTCTTGTTTACGTCTATGGGAAATCGTAACGGTGAAACACGATCATAAAAATCGTTTAAAAAACGATTTCAGATATGATCTCTTAATTTGTCCTAAACACATCCACTACTCGTCTAGGTCTTTTCGACCATAGACGTCTTTTTAAATTTAACTAACGTGTGACAATATCAGCGTATTCCTTGCTTTCACCGCAACATATTAAACTTGCAAACTACAAAACAAAATATGATAACATCAAGCTACAGTTTTATTTACATATCAATGTTCACAGTTGTAATATTAAGCATGTGCTCTTTATAAAGGGCAACACAATGCCGTGATCAATATTTCAGCATGCAGTTGACGAAGAGTTTGTAGAAACTGTAAAGATATAAAAAAAATAAACATCTTATAAAACCACATTCTTTTTATTAAACATAAAATAGGATACAAAAATTACTTAAGAAAATTTCACTAAACAAAAAATAGAGCCTACTTCTTTTAACTACATCAGGGAATAATGGTTGACATAAGCAGGTTATGTGGGACTTGAAATTTCTTAGTGTTCACCGAATCTTAAAAAACCTGTGTACAGCTCATAATATGAATATTTAAAAAAAAAATGAAGTTAGTCTACACAAAGATCATAAATGTAAAAAACGTTTTAAACTAAATTAATAACTCCTATCTATGACTTAACAAAACTAATTATTGCAACAAAATCATTGATCCACACTTTTTTTTAATTCAATATTCAAAAAGCACATGAGTTATTTCCGACTGCCCTGTATATATACAGCCATGAAAACATGATTATGTCAAGCAAAAATGTACAAAAAGTCCTTTAAAAGGAATCCGATGAATTTGGTTAGGTGTACCACCATTTGGTTAGGTGTACCACCAATGATTTTTTAATTGTTGGTGTGCTACAAAGGTGGAATATTAACACAAATTTTAAATCAAAATTTTGCTATTTTAAATAAGGCAAACTCAGGTATTTAGTTGCCAGGTTAATATATACTGAAAATAACAGAAAAAGAATGATTGTATGTCATATTTCATTCACATCCTGATTATAAACAACTTGTTTATTTATTTATTATTTAGTTTATTTATAAACACCACTGTTATTTTTACTGGGCTGCGCCGGTTCGCTTAGGCAAGGTGTATTTAAATTTGCTCACATTATGCCTTTATGGACTCAGATAAATCCCACATTCAATTAGCACCAGCTTTTACTTTGCATGATGCTTAACACTATAAACCAAATACTATGTTAATCAGTCAGCCAATTAAAATAAAAACGAATGACAAATTCTCTAGTTCAAAAAAAAAAAGGAAATTTGTGTGTTTTTGTGGAAACTCTATATAACATTTTAATGGTAAAATATCTCTGACTAGATCAATATTTCCATATGCAGCAAACCAGACTAAACTTTTAAACCAAAAAATCACCCGATTCGTCGGCAAGTTTGGCTTAGCCATGCCACAGCATACTGCATTTTTGCCGCAAAGATAAGCCAAAGGAATATGATTTCCTGATTCCAGGATCACGCCTGTTAGCATAGAAAGAGAAAGGCCTGATTCCCGTTGGATGGGGACTCCCCTTTACCTTTTTGCGACTGATACGCGGGAAAACGCGAATCTAGGCTAAAAGGCGCTTTTTTCAAGCAACATAGTTTTATAAATTTCATTGGCGCTGGTCTAGAATCCTACAACGATTTTGCAGCTTGAAATTGCGCGGCTGTAATTCCTGTAATAACGTTATTTGTAAAATTAGCGCGACTGATAATGGAGTACAAGACTGAAAACCGTTATCGCGACGAAAGCTTTGCGCGTTTGAGCGATTTTTAGTGGCTGGCCGCATTATACGTTGATTTTACATGGAATGCGCGGCTATGACCGCAGCTGAGCGGGCTTTGGGCGTGCGTGTGGGTGGGTTAAGTGTTGTTATATTCATTATTTAATTATTATACTTGACCCACCCTAACCCAAATAATGTGCGTTTTGGTAGGATTCTAGACCAGCCCAGTAACTTCTTGTACTTGTAGTGTAGGTTAGTTATAATGAAATGTAATAAATTGGCACAGAAGGGGCATATGCAGGGTTTCTGTAGTTTATGTAATTGGCTGCCCTCTCAACAAACAACAGGGAAGCTCTTTTAACACTGTAGCTTTATGTGTTTTCTCATGGAAAGGTGCCATTAAGCGTACAAAATGGTAGCTTGCTATACAAACTTAGCAACGTTTAGGGGAAGTAGCAAATGTCTCGTTTACCCATTGCAGTACATAAGCCACCATGCAGTACATAAGCACCAGTCTGCTGTTTGAATTTCAGTGCACTTTACGCCAAGATCTCTGGCATACAGAAACAACTTTCAAGGTGTGCAATTATGTTTTTACACACCTTGTGTTGGAAATCCTACCACAAAAGCTTTTTTCAATATTTAAGCGTACAGTATACCAATTTAGAAGTTGGAAACTCTGGTTGTTGCAGTGCTAAAATACAGCTACGTCTAAAATTTGTTGTCGTTTTATAACTGACATGCACAGGCTCAGTGGGCAAATTAACACAGATGCCTGCTGCAATTTGTTGTTACATACAACTTTATTTGAAGGGGATCAACAGCCCATATACAACAAATAAAACAATTTACAATTTGTGACCAAGCCCTTCTGGAGCTGTGCTGACTAGGGTTCCTCTTGTTCCCAGATCTTTTCACTCCTGGGAAACAGGATTGAAAAATGAAAATCCTGACGAAAATATTTGTGCCCAATTTCATCATTATGATGTTTAAAACTATTTTATTTTAGCTCCAAACATTTAATTAATTCTCCCTGGTGCTGACCAACAACCCTAGTGCTGACCACTGATATTTTCACACATTATATACCAGGGGTGGCCAACACGCGCGAGCCGCATGCGACTCTTCACGCAGTTATATGTGGCTCTTACGTTCCTGTTGCACTTTTTTTTAAATATTTTGATTTCGTTTGGTTAAGCCAGTGGTTCTCAAACTGGGGTCCACAAGATAATTTTCTGTGACCGCAAAGCACGTAACATTACATAACACGACGCTCCCGAAGAAGGAAATTTTTTGTGCAACTTACTTTTCCAAACCAAGCTGATTAGTTTAGGTTATTGCTCGCTTTAAGTTGAATTGTCCATTGTGACGTCATGGTGTTGCGTTGCCGTTATGCTTATAAGAATTACGTTTTTACACTTTGCAGCACTGACACTGTGGGCTATACGGTCACGGTTTTAAAACTGTCCGTGATTTCTTCACTCAAATAAAGTGATTCGTTAGAGGTTAACACAGCCGAGCTAATACCAAAGAAGCAAGTGCGCCGTCTCATTGATACCATTAAAAACAACGTATAATTTTGTGTTTATTTGTGTATATTTTTAAGGAACCGTGAGCGATTAAAAAAATTGCTGGGGGAACGTTGCGAAATTTCTGTAAAAAAATTTAACAACTACTGGGTTAAGTTATGGAATATTGCCGGTTCCGACTCCCGACTGTTTGCCTTAAGGCCATTGTATTTTTAGTAACACTTTTTAAAGAAGTTAAACGCAAATATATGCCCAAATAATATTGATAAATCACATTAGATCGAGAAATGTGTAATTTATCATGCAATGTGTCGCGTCTCCTTTTAAATTAATATTTTGTCTATTTAACAAAATAAAGGCATTTTTTGTGGGAGTGAATAAGAAATGGAGTGATACGCCTTTTTTTCGTTTCATGTGTGTTAAGTGTGGCTCTTTGAGGTTAACCAAGTAACAAATGCGGCTCTTGGTATGTGATTGGTTGGCCACCCCTGTTATATACCTTGCATCATGCCTTCGGAAGGCTTACTGAAATTAGTTGGATCAGGATTTTAGTGCAAGCAAAGAAAGGCCATTTTCTAGCCTTGTTTGCATGCAAATCCTGATTAAGCTAACTGATTTTGGGGCACCAATTTTTTTCAATTTGGTAAAGAGTAAACGCAAAGTAAAAAAGAGTAACGCAAAGAAATATGGTTTGCAAACACTGCAACGCACATTGTTTGGGTTACCCTGCAGGTTGGGGTTTCAAGAGTTCACACATTTTTTTATTTACTATTAATAATAATGATGTTTTTTTTACTATTAAAAATAATCACATTTTTTTTTATTTACTATATAAAATAATGATTTATGGAACTACTGAATGTATAGTACTTTTAGCCATATCCAAAGCACAGGTATTTCAATAACTTGCATTAATTATTTTCTCTAATTTGTCAAAGATCTTATCATTGGGTTAAAAATACCGTGAAACAAACACCACATACACTAATTTAATGGATTTCGACCAGCCTTTATCTATTTTAAAAATACCTCATAATTTTTGCATTTGATTGCAGTTTAGTCCGAGCCCATCCGCAGATGTTTCAGTTTGAATGTTGTCTGGTTAAATATTCCCTAATTTGATTTTTCATTATATTATATTCTAAGATTTAGTCTCACAGTTATTAATTTTTGTGATTACTTAGCCTTTCTTAATCCATAGAACAGTGAATCAACCAATACATCCACACAGGAGACCATTTTATATATTATGAGAGTTACCTATTAAAGTAATCTCTTAAAGTATTTTTCCATATTTCCTTCTTTAAAGGGTTATGTTGATCAGCATTGTGACATGGTAATCCCAAAGCATTTGTTTTTTGCCCCTTTACTATTTGTGCTATTGTTGTAGAACGACACACCTGTTCAATCACACTACTTACAAGACATGTTTGTGCTATGCTGTGAGCTATATTCACTAAAATCCTAGCAGGGCCATCTCTTTAGTTACCTAATGTGAACTTTCTTAAGGGAATCTGGCGCTAAATAAACCAATACAGTTTAGTCTTGAGAACGACCTCAGCTACACAGCCCCTAAACCTAGTGTGCTAAGTTATTTTAATGGTAAATAAATTCTGCAATATGTTAATGTGCACATAAAACTTTCAAGTTTAATCAGCTTCTAGGAATTTTGCATCATATTAAATTTCTAGTGAGTCTCAATAACTGCCTTCTTTTTGGATTTTTTTAGCTTTAAGTTTAGTATCGAAGCAAATTCCTAAACCCAGTTTAGATAGGGTATATATAATCGTTTTTTATCGCAATTTTTTTCAATTTGCTTTTCAGAATTTTAAAGCAATAGTATATCATAATATAGTGTGGTTTATGTAAAGTACTGACAGTCAATGATAAACATGGTTATGAAAAAAAAGATGAGATGGATTTGGAGGATAAATCTTTGAAAAAGCATTGATTAATACAACCAGGTATTTTAAAGTTAAAATGTCTTAACTTTTATTATTTATATATTTCACAATAAAATTTATAGTGCCTAAAATATAACAAATTGTATTTTTTAACTACATACTAAATTCATTTCTTTACCAAAACAGTTATCAATATCTTACAGTCCTCTAGCTGTTACTTAATGATAAACCAATTTTTTTTCTGTGTTTGAAAGCACAACTCTAAAAGTTAAAGTGTAACCCTCATGGATATTAATATGTTTGCATAACATAATACATTACTTTTCATTGTAGTATATTAACAACTTTTATATATAGAGAACAACTTTACGGATCCCAATGTCAACTTCACAAAGACAACTGCTTTTAAGTTTAGCACAAATCATGAGCTTACAGACTATGTTGAAAATGAAAAAAATGTAACAACAGTATCCAGCGATTATGCCTAAAGCTCTAGATAGATTAATATGCTGTGTGGATTGTTTTTAATCAAAAATACACCAAAAAATTTGGAACTTTAATCAATATCTAATAGTTTATTTTATAATAACTTTATTGAAGCTTTTGGACTCGGACAATTGTTGAATGCCCATATCCATAACATAACCTAAATCAGGGGTTCTTAACCTTTTTTATATGGTTTACCCTTTTAAACGAAAGTAGCAAACTATATCAGTTGTGACGTAACAATGAAGTAACTAAGAAATAAGGATGTTGCCAATTAACTAACATAGCTATCAATTCGGCTGACCTAAATCCATGTGTTTTAAATGTTCTGGCCCATAAACACTTTGGGGCAGTGGTTCTTAACCAGGGTTCAATCAAACACCTGGGGTTCGACGAGAACAGCCTCTGAAACATTACCACACTGTTTACTTAGCTCCACGGGACCTTCAAACCTACTTTCTCTCTTTGTATATTTTAAGGAATCTATTAATGCTAATGTCATGTTTCTCCGCATGACTCATAAAAAATGTTTTATAGGCAAACATATGTCGAGTGGAAATTGGGTTTAACAATGCTTGCAGAGTAACACAGGGGTCGACAGGGTATCAAAGGTTAAGAACCTCTGCTTTAGGGTTCAACAAATGTCCTTAAAATGGAATTGTGCACAGGGAAACTGTAAACCTGCGTATGTGTTGTAATGCTATACACACTTAAATTATATTATATCCAACCTAAAATGTCCTTTGTCACTCACATTTCAGGGCTAATTTTTATAAATCTGTTGTTTTCTGAATAGTACAATATGTTTCTTTATATGGGCTGTAGCATTTCTTAAACTTTTCCAATTCTGTTAACCCCTGTGTCAGAATTCTGCATTCCATTCACTCCTATTTAAAACATAATGCAAAGCCATATATTGTACTGAAGATTGTGAATAGGTCTGTGTTTAGTGTTCCTACATATAGACTATTTTTTGCATTTTATGTAAAAATATATGGTATATTTGAGGAAAGCCCTAAATATTTGCCGACTAGGGATGCTTTTTTGTTTTGCAGTGTAGTATTTGTTACAAATGTGTAGCCTGTTGTTCGTGTATATTGTATTTTTAGAATTTTGGCCGCCGTGACTTTACATTGGTTCACATTTTTTAAGAAATTCATCTTTTTCTTTTAAGAATTAAAACAAAACTATGCCCAGTGAAAATTATTTACTAATTTGAATATTGGGTTTAGTTTATATTGCTAAATATTTGTTATGTTTGTCTTGTTTTCAACCTCTTTTAGGCCTTTTAGATGGTTATCTATTTCTTGTGACCTTTTTCTTAAACCGTGTTTTGAATATGCTTATTTCCAAAAATAACGAAACAATACAACTGTATTTGCTAACTTAATCTATTTATACTGTCTTTACGAAACATTTTTTCTTGTTTAACTTGTGAATTTTCAAGTTTACAATTGATTAGTTTCTAATGAGTTTGTTTTTGCACTATAATATGTAATAAACAAAAAAAGATTTTATTGAAAGGTGGTGATAGTGTTTTTGCAATATTGTAAAAAGTTAACAAAATGCTTTACATTATAAAAATCATGTAAACAACGCAATGTTATCAATAAAAAAGTTGATAAAACACTAATGACTAAGCTAAGCCAAGTCATTTAAAGCAAAACGTTAATGCACCCATAAAGTCATTGAATTACGGTACTAAAGCACGGATGCGTTTTACGTATATTGTGTCAAATAAAGGGGGAGGGGCTGTTTAGGAAAGAAATTGTTATATGGAATGTTGCGTTCCAGTTGACTGGACGACGTTGAGTTGTTCTAGCCAAGTTAAAAAAAAAAAAATTTAAAATGGCTAAACGTATTTTGTTAAATAGAATCGGGTTTATTCGCCATCCTTCCAACACTATAGTGTTAAATACGAAACAAGTTGTTGGCTGCTTATCTATTTGCTTTCCTCTGAGCATCCTTAGCTCAACTTATAGAGCGAAGTTGTGGGGACGAGGTCAAAAGTTCGAAACTCGCCGCAGGCTACATTTTTCTAATCTTGCCTTGCCTGCATAATTAATAGACTGATTTGGTTAGTCACTTGAAGGTTCCTGGTTTGCTATTAGGTTATCTCTGATCAAAAGACGGCTTCAGAAGGGATCGCAGTGGTTGTAATGTACACGTATGTCGTATGTGTGTGTTTATTGAAAATATGAAAACATTTTGACCGATGAGTGTCTTCATCACTGGACATTCTGACTACTAATTGTATATCTGCTCCTGTATTTGCCTTTTGTTTTCGATTGATACTGTCCTCACCAAACTTTCTACTTTTTACCTTAATTCATCAGCTATTAGCTTCTTTAGGATCCACATGATCGCTTTGTCTTGCGTAATGTTAAAAGTTAAACAAAAAACAATTAATATTGGAAGACGGTGTTAGTTGTTGATACATATTTTGTATCAAACCACGGTTATGCCACGTTTAAAAATAATAACTAACCTTAGGTTTGGTAAAATGTGATGTGGTGGTCCAGTGACCAGAGTAAAGACATGTAACTTGCCCTAGAAATTTGTTAATAACGACTTTGCAATTTTGAAGAATACTAGCGCCACCTTACGGGTATGCTTCAATCACAATGTTAAGTCTAAGCATTATAACTAATAAACAGAAATAATCAGAAAGGTGGTACAACTAACAAGCTATTAAGTTAGCAGCCGAGATCCTTGCGAGACTAGAATTTTGAGGCCAAAATATACACTTTAGTCTTACCTCATTCACATTACATTCGACATGTTGATTTGTAATATCAATAATTACAATTTAAATCAAAATACAAATTTTTAGTTTAATTTTAATTTATTTCCCAACCGAAACGAAACATAGGATTACCTTGAGACACAGATTTCAGTTCGAACAGGGTGATCTAAAGTTGACAGCATCGCGGGCAACAATATTTCATGCATATTCATTGTGGACCACAAACATAAGGTCACAGGAGCGGATCAACGATTTTGTTTGATCGGGGCAAGAAATGTTAAAAAATGACGTCACAAAGCACCGTCAAAGACTTAAAAGTTCCAGAAGTATGCTGCATTAGTCCGACTTGTGCGCAAATGAAACGGAGTATTATTGATACTGGGAAAAATGGTGCGCGAAGCGCGAAAAATTTGCGTATTTGACAAAACTTTCAATTTAGAAGACTGCTTTTTATAAGCTTGGAATGTTCGCGGAAACCGTATGAATCTTAATAAAGTTTAAAGAGCGATGCTGCATAGGCTTCTAATCGCTAAATTACAAAGACGTTATCATTCCGCGAAAAAATGTATTAACCAGATAAATTTGGGTAAAATTGCATCTTAGAAAGGGACGCGTTAGCCTAAAGTCACATGAAAACCTTTAAAACAATGCTTTTCAGCAGCGTGATATATTTACGGTCTATTTTTTTCATTAATAATAATTTATATAGGGTCATACTTTTTATTTAATCTTCATATCAAAAAAACGACAAACAAAGCGCAAATATATCTTATAAGTTTGCAAAACATCCATTTTACAAAGTTACATATTATAGGACGCACTGCGGCTTTTCCTAAACCGGTCATACAAAATGTAAGCATTCTTGCCACCCCTTGGGTCTGAATTTTGTGAGCGATGAGAAACTGGTTTATTTAACGATATGACAGAAAAATGTAATCATACACAAACAATTGCAGTATGCTTACTGTTCGTTGCTCGACGCATAGTTTTCATGTTCGAAGTAAAGATTTCGAGATCGACTTATTACGTTCGCGATCGAGATATGAATTTCGAGTTCGAATTATTTACTTCATAAACTGTACGAACAATTTAGATTGACGCATAACTTTTATGTTCGAAGTAAACATTTGAGATCGACTTATTACATTCGCGATCGAGATATGAATTTCGAGTTCGAATTATTTACTTCATAAACTGTACGAACAATTTAGATCGACGCATAACTTTCATGTTCGAACTAAAGATTTCGAGTTGGACTTATTACGTTCGCGATTGAGATATGGATTTCGAGTTCGAATTATTTACTTCACAAACTGTACGAACAGTTTAGATCGACGCATAACTTTCATGTTCGAAGTAAAGATTTGAGATCGACTTATTACGTTTGCGATCGTGATATGGATTTCGAGTTCGAATTATTTACTTCACAAACTGTACGAACAGTTTAGATCGACGCATAACTTTCATGTTCGAAGTAAAGATTTCGAGATCGACTTATTACGTTCGCGATTGAGATATGGATTTCGAGTTCGAATTATTTACTTCATAAACTCTACGAACATTTTAGATTGACGCGCATAACTTTCATGTTCGAAGTAAAGATTTCGAGTTCGGCGTATTACGTTCGCGATCGAGATATGGATTTCGAGTTCGAATTATTTACTTCACAAACTGTACGAACATTTTAGATCGACGCATAGCTTTCATGCTCGAAGTAAAGATTTCGAGATCGACTGGTTACGTTCGCGATCGAGATATGGATTTCGAGTTCGAATTATTTACTTCACAAACTGTACGAACAGTTTAGATCGACGCATAACTTTTATTTTCGAAGTAAAGATTTGAGATCGACTTATTACGTTCGCGATCGAGATATGGATTTCGAGTTCGAATTATTTACTTCACAAACTGTACGAACATTTTAGGTCGACGCATAGCTTTCATGCTCGTAGTAAAGATTTCGAGATCGACTTATTACGTTCGCGATCGAGATATGGATTTCGAGTTCGAATTATTTACTTCACAAACTGTACGAACAGGTTAGGACGACGCATAACTTTCATGTTCGAAGTAAAGATTTCGAGATCGACTTATTACGTTCGCGATTGAGATATGGATTTCGAGTTCGAATTATTTACTTCACAAACTGTACGAACAGTTTAGATCGACGCATAACTTTTATGTTCGAAGTAAAGATTTGAGATCGACTTATTACGTTCGCGATCGAGATATGGATTTCGAGTTCGAATTATTTACTTCACAAACTGTACGAACATTTTAGGTCGACGCATAGCTTTCATGCTCGAAGTAAAGATTTCGAGATCGACTTATTACGTTCGCGATCGAACTATGGATTTCGAGTTCGAATTATGTACTTCACAAACTGTACGAACAGGTTAGATCGACGCATAACTTTCATGTTCGAAGTAAAGATTTCGAGATCGACTTATTACGTTGGCGATTGAGATATGGATTTTAAGTTCGAATTATTTACTTCACATACAGACGAACATTTTAGATTGATTTTTTAGATTGATGTGCGTAGGTCGCAGTAAATATTTAATGTCAAATTGTAAACTTTTTTCTGTTAAAACTGTTAAAAATGTAACAAAACACATCAAATATTACTTAAACACTTATTAACACATAACCTAGAGAAGAAGCTTTCGCTAAAACTTGCTTTTTAATATTTTCTTTTGTGTTAAAGGAAGTTTTTGGCATATTTAACACTAAACGTTATAACTCTTAGTTGAATACTAATCCTGGCATTAAGCGACAGTGGAGTGCGCTGTAAGCCTGTGCTGAATATATTTACGTGTTATAATCTTTAATCACAAAAATATGGCAAAAATATTTTAACTAAATTTAATTTACAGCAGAATTGTCATACCCGCTAGGTGGCGCTAGAACCTATTAATATAACAAAGTCGTTTTTAATAAATAAGAAAGGTAAATTAAACGTCTTCGCTCAGGTTATTGAACCACCATGGCAAATCAGCATGATTTGAAAACAAATATGTATTAATTACTAGTACCGTCTTCCATTATTAATTGTTGTTTCGCTTAACATTACGCAAGTTAGAAAGTCTTTCGCAACCTGATACCGATATAAAACAAATTTCACTAGAAAATACTTATTTTTCGTATTGGCAGTATCCATCGAAAACGTTTGCGTAAACACAGCAGAATGTTTTGGACGTGTCGTATTTGTTAAGTGATCAGTTGGAAATGACCTACCATCTACTATACGTTCAATAATATGTGAACAAATATGTGAATTGCTGCATTTAAAACAACGTTTTGTGAAAACGACCTGATTCATTAATAATTATTTACGATTTTTTTTTTAATTACGATGTTAGTCGAAGTTATGAAACACGTTTTAAACTTGGCTCGCACCACTCAAGTGTCGTCCATTGTACAACATACTCTTTACTATTTGTTAAACCTTAAAACTTTGGGTTGCCTCAAAATTGCACTTAAACTTTTGCCTAAAATGATTTCACATTAAGTATTTTGAAAAAATGATTTGTCTTAAACTTAATGTTTTAGTTGAATACATTTTTAGCAAAGGAGCATTATTCTCTTGTTTAAAGCAGTTTTCTTAACTTAAATTGGACTTGGGAGACTTTCTAAATGACTTGCTTGCCTTGACAACACTGTAAACACAACATCACCGCCTTTTAATAATAACTGATTTGTTTATTATCACTATGTCGCAAAAAATAACTCTTTTGAAACTCTTAATGTTATAAATAAAAAATACCAATCTTACAATTGATAAAGTTACCAAATATGGTTGTATTGTTTTGTTTTTTAGAGAGGAACATACTTAAATCATTGTTAACACTGATTACGTTTGTGGTACTATTCTAAATAGAACGACAGGAAAAAGACAAACGCGAGAAATTTTCACAAATAGACGAAAAGTATTTTCCAAAGCAACACAAAATAAATCCAATATTCAAATTTGCAAATAATAACTAGGCATAGTTTTATTTCTAATTGTAGATGCAAAATATGCACTTATTTTATAAGTGAGAAACAATTTAGTCAAAATAACAAACGTCCAAAATTCTGTTATACCAATGATAGATACCTGCTAATTTTATAACGTTATACATACAAAGTGGAAACAACGTCACCAGTGTGACAAAGCAGTAAAAATACGTTTTCATAAAAAACATATTCAATGACGGAGTAGGCCGTGACCAGCAGAAATACCCAAGCTCAAAATAAAAACAAAGAAGAATTATAAGAGCCACTGAATATGACAATTGCGCACGGAACTGTTTGTCATTTAGAACAGATCCAATGTTTTAAAAAAAACATGGGTTATGTCACTGGTTTTGAACCTTTTATGAGCTGTGGTTTCCTTCCATAAAATCACAACAACTTGTGACCTTTACGCTTACATTTCAGTGTTTCGGAAACAAATATTTTAAATATAAAATGACCGACACTTCCCAAAGACTGTTCTTACAGCCACTCTACACAACAAATAAGTCAATGCGTTTGGGCAGAAAAACGATGGAGGTTGTAGTTAGATTTATACAGAAGTAGGTAGGAAATGATGAATCTTTAAAATAATCTTTACTAATTTTTAAACATTGAAAGGAGTTGTCTTCGTGGCGTTGACAATGGAATCTGTAAAGTTGTTCAGTATATATAAAAGTTGTTAATATGTATGAAGTGGCAAACATGCCAATATTCATAGATTAACACTGAAATAGAAACAAATGTGCTATCACATTGTGAAAAAATCGATTATGTCTCTATTAGGGTTAAAGCTTAAGATAATGCAGTTCGAAAATACAATTAGTTATTTTTAGACACTCTAATTTTTATCCTAAAACTATGTTTTAAGGAAATAATAAAATTTAGACCATTGTTATTTCATAATACCTGTTTTTACTGATCAATCTTTTTTAAACGATTTATCCTCCATAGTCATCGACTCATCTCATTTGGTTTTTAAATTATCATGTTTATTTTTGACTTTCAGTATTTCATATAAACATTATAATATACTATTGCTATTTCTGAAAAACAAATTAGAGAAATAATCATGTGTAATTAAAAAACATTGCTAAACCTTCTTAAACTGGGGTTTTAGAGGTGATTTGCAGGATTTGTTATGTAAACAATTTTGAAAAATTATATGTTTTTAGAGAGAAGGTGGTATTTACGTAACATTTAGAAATTTGGTACACTAGAGACTAGACCGGTACACCAAAATATGCATGGGGTGCACCAGTACGAAAAGGTATACACTGGTGCATCACAAAATTTTAATGAACCATTAATACCACAATTTTTTTGATAAAACAGTCATTAAATAGCTTCTTTGCTATTTTTTCAAGTTTGTTGGAATGCTGTTTTATGACATTCAATAGGACTCGCAAGCAGCCTACAGGCAAGCTCTCACCAAGAGTGTATAGAACTTCGGCAGATTTGCTCAGTTTAATTGACATCAACTTTAGGGGTCACCAAATCAAAAAAGGTTGAAGAGCACTGCACTAGACCACAAAGAAGGAAAACTGGGAAAATAATTTAAATGAGATAACTTTAGGTAACTATCCTAATACATAAAATGGTCTCTGTTCGCATGTATTGGTTGATTCACACTTTTATGTGTTAATATTTACAAAAATGAAAAACTGGAATACCATATCTTACTATATTTTTTAACCTATCTTATCTTTAATTTTTTTAACCTCCCATAATATTTAACCTACCTGAACCCAACCAGAATATTGTGCATTGTTATAATAAACTATTTAAACCAGGGCTGCGAAGTCGGTCAAAAATACCCCAAATCCAACCTGGTCAATTGTGCGATTTCGTTGAGCCCCGAGTCCGGCCCTAACTCTACATGGTTGGAAAATATTCCACCTTTACAATTTCCAGTTAGGGCCATATCAGTTTCAATATTTGGTTCTGCGCATGCGCATGTCGGATTCGGGGCTCTGGTCGTTTTACGTGGTTTTACTCCTCTTGAGTCCGACTCCAGCAAAACAAACAGAGTCCTCAAATCCAGAGTCCTAGTCTGACTCTGATTTAAACACTGGAAAAATGCTCGAGTGGACATAATTGTATTCAGACATTGTTACTTAACACACCTGATATTTTAGGTACAGGGATATTAATAAAGAGAAAAATCAAATTAAGGAATATTTAGCCGGACAACATTCAAACTGAAACATCTGCAAATTAGCTCTGACTAAACTGCAATCAAAAGCAAATATTGTGAGGCATTATAAAAAACAATAAATGTTGGTTGAAGTCCATTTAATCAGTGGATGCGGTGTTTGTTTCACGGTATTTTTAATCCCATGATAAGATCTTGACAAATTATAGAAAAGAATGAATGCAAGTTGTTGAAATAGAAAAATACCTGTGCTTTAGATATGGCAAAAAGTACTATGCATTCAGTAGTTCCATAAACCAGGGGTCTACAAATAGTTAGATTGAAATTTAGGTCACAAGTAAGTTTGGGTTGCGCCAAAAAGTATTTGCGGACCCCTGGCGTAAACAATTGGGGTTGATTACATTGACAACATCTAAGTCACCGTTTCTCAACCGGTGCGCTGCGAGAAAATGGGGAAAAAATGTTACAAAAATTCTGTATTAGGCCTATTTGTAGAATTTGCGAATACTTTTAGAATAAAATCTAGTCACTATTTTCTGTGAATAAACACTGAGCAATATGACTGGATTCGTAGCCCTTATTGAAATCCCAATAGTTGATGTTGGCTCTTCGCTAACAAAGAAAGAGGAACTATTGCAATCTAGTGGGGCTTCCGCCTTAAGACCACAATTAAAACAACAGCAACTTCGGCATAAAAAACAGTTCGGAGTAAGACCGAAATAGGACTGATACCTAATACTCGTAATAGCGTTTAAATCAAAATAAGACCTAAATTCGTCCGAATAAGGCCTAAATGGCAAGAATAAGGCCTTTGCTACCTTTTACTTAACCCCAAACCCCACCCATAACTTCAACACAAACTCCCCTAATAATTTTTACCATAACCCAAATTCTAATTCTACCCATTACTCGCGCCTAACTCCAAACAGAGGTAAACAATCCTGTGCCAAAACACTATGGCACCCAACCGACGACACCAAAAGGCCGATGCCAAGAATATGTCCTTTAATTCTCTTTAGGCATGTCTTATTGAGCACATCCTATTTTATAGCAGGTCTGTGGAGTCGGGAGTCATATTTGAGACTCGGCGTACCATAATCGATTTATTTTGCTGAAATCGGACTGATGGAGTCCCGAGTCTGACGTGCGCAGTACCAATTTTAAAACTAATAATCCCGCCAAATGCAAATTAAAAAGGCGAAATAGCATATGGTGGATATTTTCCAGCAATGTATTGTGGTTGGATGAGATATATGACACCCCTATGAGGGGATTGTTGAAAATCCACCTTAATTTAGATACGTAAATGGGAAATTTAAATGCTGTAGGATTGCAGACGAGTCGGACTCGGGAGTTGGAGTCGGGTTATTTTTAACCGACTCCGCAAGCTGCTTAATAGATAATAGAATTGGGAGCCTGATGTAATAAAAATTGCCAGCAAAAAACAAAGTTAGCAGTCGACTCGCGCGTCAGGTGCGCCACCACGTTTTGAAAGGTTTACAAGTGCGCCCTGGGGTGAAAAAGGTCGAGAAACACTGATCTAAGTAAACTCTCCGAAATACAAGGCAGGTTAAATCATTGCTTAAACAATGGCATAGAATGTAAACTTGCAGATGACAGACTGATATTTTTGGCATGTGGCATTTTGTCCAGGTGAGTACTGATTTGTTTGCACTTACCAGACTGACAGGGCTGCGGAGTTGGTTAAAAACAACCTGAATCCGACTCCCGACTTAGACTCAGTCAAAAGAGCGATTTTGTTAAGTACCGAGCCTGGCCCGGACTATACAGCCTGTATTTCACCAAATTGCGTAACTCTTATAACGTGGATATTCAGCAATCCACCTATAGGGGTATCTAATAATTCATTCACTCACAATACATGGTTGGAAAATATTACACCATTACAATTTCCATTTGGCGGCCATATCAGTCTACTTGGGTAGATTTACAAGGTCTTACCCGAGTCCAGAGTCCGACTCCAACCAAAACAAATCGACTCCCCGAGTCCGACTTCGCAGCCCTGCTGGCGAGTGAAAATTTTACTTCAAAATCAACCCTGGATCACTTTGTAATTTTGCAGATCCGTGGACAGTATTGCAAATTTCAAAATTTGATGCCAAGAAAACACAACTTTCAATAGTATTAAGAGCACTTATTTGTTGTATGTTATGCAATAAATTTAGGAATTTGAAAAAATGAATCTAACAGACCAAGAGCCATAACAAAATGATTGATTCTACAAATGTACACATGCCTTTAGAAAGGCTTCTAAAAATTGGGGGCTCTTTTAATTTGGTACATCAAAAAAGGCAAAAAATTACAAAAAGGTACGGCCTACAAATACCACATACTGCAACGCACATTATTTGAGTTAGCGTTTGGGTTAGTGTTAGCCAAGCATTATTATTAATAGTAAATAAAAAAATGTGTGAACTCTTGAAACCCCAACCTGCAGGGTAACCCAAACAATGTGTATTGCAGTGTTTGCAGACCATTTTTCTTTGCGTTACTCTTTACTTACCAAATTGAAAAAAATTGGTGCCCCAAAATCAGTTAGCTTAATCAGGATTTGCATGCAAGCAAGGCTTGAAAATAGCCTTTGTTTGCTTGCACTAAAATCCTGATCCAACTAATTTCAGTAAGCCTTCCCGAAGGCATGATGCATGGTATATAATGTGTGGAAATATCATTGGTCAGCACTAGGGTTGTTGGTCAGCACTAGGAAGAATTAATTAAATGCTTGGAGCTAAAATAAAATAGTTTTAAACATCATAATGATGAAATTAGGCACAAATATATTCGTCAGGATTTTCATTTTTCAATCCTGTTTCTCAGGAGTGAAAAAATCTGGGAAAAAGAGGACTCTAGTCAGCACAGTTCCAGAAGGGCTTGTTCACAAATTGTTTTATTTGTTGTATATGGGCTGTTGATCCTCTTCAAATAAAGTTGTATTTACCAACAAAATGCAGCAGGCGTCTGTGTTAATTGTCATGTTTCAAACAGCTCCCACTGAGCCTGTGCAGGTCAGTTGTAAAACGACCACAAATTTTAGACGTAGCTTTATTTTAGCACTGCAATAACCAGAGTTTCCAACTTCTAAATTGGTATACTGTACACTTAAATATTGGTAGGATTTCCAACACAAGGTGTGTAAAAACATAATTGCACACCTTAAAAGTTGTTTCTGTATGCCAGAGATCTCGGCGTAAAGTGCAATGAAATTCAAACAGCAGACTGGTGCTTATGTACTGCATGGTAGCTAATGGGTAAACAAGACATTTGCTACTTCCCCTAAATGTTGCTAAGTTTGTATAGCAAGCTACCATTTTGTACGCTTAATGGCACCTTTCCATGAGAAAACATATAAAGCTACAATGTTAAAAGAGCTTCCCTGTTGTTTGTTGAGAGGGCAGCCAATTACATAAACTACAGAAACCCTGCATATGCCCTTTCTGTGCCAATTTATCACATTTCATTATAACTATAACCTACACTACAAGTACAAGAAGTTACTGGCGCTGGTCTAGAATCCTACCAAAACGCACATTATTTGGGTTAGGGTGGGTCACGTATAATAATTAAATAATGAAGATAACAACACAAAACTCACCCATACGCACGCCCAAACGCTAACACGCACGCTCAGGTTCGAAGTAAGGCCAGTTTCCCGCTCATAGCCGCGCATTCCATGTAAAATCAACGTATAATGCGGCCAGCCACTAAAAATCGCTGGCGCTGGTCTAGAATCCTACCACAACGAAACACCATTTGGGTTAGGGTGCGGGTTAGCGTTTGGGTTAAGGTGGGTCAAGTATTATTATTAAACAAAGAATATAATAATACTTGACCCACCCACACCCAAACGATAACCTGCACCCTAACTCAAATTTTGTGCGTTGATTTTAGAACTGTGGTAGGATTCTAGACCAGCACCAAATCGCTCAAACGCGCAAAACTTTTGTCGCGTTAACGGTTTTCAGTCTTGTACTCCATTATCAGTCGCGCTAAATTTACAAATAACGTTATTACAGGAATTAAAGCCGCGCAATTTCAAGCTGCAAAATCGTGGTAGGATTCTAGACCAGCGCCAATTTACTTTTCCAGGCTATTTTGCTTTTGTCTGTTTTATTAGTTTATAAAATTATGTTGCTTGAAAAAAGCGCCTTTTAGCCTAGATTCGCGTTTTCCCGCGTTTCAGTCGCAAAAAGGTAAAGGGAAGTCCCCATCCAACGGGAATCAGACATTTCTCTTTCTATGCTAACAGGCGTGATCCTGGAATCAGGAAATCATATTCCTTTGGCTTATCTTTGCGACAAAAATGCAGTATGCTGTGGCATGGCTAAGCCAAACTTGCCGACGAATCGGGTGAAAAAATATGTCTAAATTATCTGGGTGACAACTAAATGTGTAATACCATTGGGTAAAGGATTAAAAAATTCAGTTAACAATCGAACTCCCAAGAAACTAAAGGATTCTGTAATTAGCAGAATTCTATTTAAAATACCTCTGCAAACCGCCAAGCAATATTCAATTATGTGTGTGTATCTTTCATTTCGATTTGGCTTTAATTACTCCCCAAGCCCCAACCAAACTAAAACACAAAAATAACATACAGTTGGGTTGTGTTAATCTTATATACAGGCACTCCGAGGAAAAAAACTCGAAACGGCACTTTATGAACCGGTTTTGGGCCAATTTTTTCCGAACCGTAACAGAACCTGAGCCGTTTTTTGTAAGATTATAACGACACGTACCTGAACCTTAACTGTATCCGAACCTGGCAAAAAATCGGTTCACTCCAGCATGACGTCACAACGTGTATTTTACCGGGTAAAGTTATGCCATGTTCGTAATTGTATGGAAAAATTATAAATAATCAAATTGATTAAATAAAACAATGATTTTTTATTTTTTGGATATTTCAGTAATGAGATTTATTTTTTTAATACGTCATGTAATTTAATAAAAATAACTTGCAATTCAAAGATTTATTCTCTACAATACTAACCAACATTTTAAGATTTAACGGAACTTATCCGAACCGGAACTCGAAAAGTCAAACGGTTCGACTCCCTGCTCTATAATATTTATTTTCGGCGCTCTTTCACTATTGTACGTAAAAATTAATAAAATTTTTTTTTTCTTCAAATGCCGCTTACCACAACACATATTGTTTGGGTTAGGGTTTGGTTGAGGGTGGGTCAAGTTATTATTAATAATAAACATAATATTACTTGACTCACCCAAACGCTAACCCGCACCCTAACCCAAACAATATGCGTTGTGGTATGCGGTATTATTATTTTTTTTTTTTGCATAACTTTTCCCGTACAATAGTGAAAAAGCGCCTTATTTTCCCCTCAAAAAAATTCAAACCTTTCACTAGATAAGAGTTTGTTCAAAACTAACCTAACCCAGTACCGCCCAAATTCAAAGTGTGTGGTTAGGACTAAAATTAAAAACAAAAAATACAACGGCTAATGAAAGACTCTTGTAACTTACCAACAATTGTTTCTCAGGCAGCATCTATTTGATTGCTAAATCGAAGATGACATCAACAGCAGCAAAGCGTAATCCATCTAAGACGATATTAATGGACTTATACCTTAAATTTGTTGTCGTTAAAAGTACCATTGTCATTTCAGCGAAATAAATTTTTGGTATTTTTTTTAATTTTTCATCCGTTTACCACAAATCCTTTAAAAACGACGGCTTTCATTCAAAAGAGAGGTGTTTAGACTTGCATTTCTGTAATTTTCAGCTCATTCTACAATAAGGAAAAAATATTGTCCTTCGCTAAACTTGGTAAGCCGTCGCTAATTCGCGTATTTTGCCCTAATTGGTCTTCGAAAAAGCTTTTTCGTTGGAAAACGGTGAATGGGTACCCTTAGAGACCAATGTCATTCAAAAGAGAGGTGTTTAAACTTGCATTTCTGCAATTTTCAGCTCATTCTGCAATAAGGAAAAATATTTGTCGTTTGTTAAACTTGGTTTACCTCCTTTATTTTGCGTATTTTGCCCTAATTAGTCTTCGAAAAAGCTATTTCGTTGGAAAACGGTGAATGGGTACCCTTAGAGACCAATTTCATTCAAAAGAGAGGTGTTTAGAGTTGCATTTCTGCAATTCGCAGCTCATTCTGCAATGAGGAAAAAACATTGTTCTTCGCTAAACTTGGTAAGCCGTCGCTAATTTGCGTATTTTGCCCTAATTGGTCTTCGAAAAAGCTATTTCGTTGGAAAACGGTGAATGGGTACCCTTAGAGACCAATTTCATTCAAAAGAGAGGTGTTTATACTTGCATTTCTGCAATTTGCAGCTGATTCTGCAATAAGGAAAAAATATTGTTCTTCGCTAAACTTGGTAAGCCGTCGCTAATTCGCGTATTTTGCCCTAATTGGTCTTCGAAAAAGCTATTTCGTTGGAAAACGGTAAATGGGTACCCTTAGAGACCAATGTCATTCAAAAGAGAGGTGTTTAAACTTCCATTTCTGCAATTTTCAGCTCATTCTGCAATAAGGAAAAATATTTGTCGTTTGTTAAACTTGGTTTACTTTTATTTTGCGTATTTTGCCCTAATTAGTCTTCGAAAAAGCTATTTCGTTGGAAAACGGTGAGGGTACCCTTAGAGACCAATTTCATTCAAAAGAGAGGTGTTTAGACTTGCATTTCTGCAATTTTCAGCTCATTCTGCAATAAGGAAAAAATATTGTCCTTCGCTAAACTTAAGCCGTCGTTATTAAAGGATTTGTGGTAAACAGATGGAAAAAAATTAAAAAAAATACCAAAAATTTATTTCGCCGAAATGACAATGGTCTTTCCCGCCCCTCACTTTTTCAAAGTTCTAGAAATTCGAAATTACGTCATAGCAAATCACATGTTGCGTGACAAATCTTCATATTTTTAGGATCTTAAAGGAGCAACATTTGATAATTTTTTTATTTTTTTAGTCGGGTTGGTTACGAAATAAACTATTGTTAAGTATATTATTGCACTAATATTTCAGCACAAGAATTATTATTCTTTGATTAGCTATCCATTTTAAACATTTCTATTTAGGTTTATGAAAATCGCTTCAATGGTCGACGTAAAATGTTTACAGTGAAATCCTATTCATTTCCTGTCATCGAAATAGGTTTCAAAGTAATAAAATTGCATGGGCGCCCGCATAAAATTTTACGCTTTCGTTTGCCGAAAATGTCACGAGAAAAACAAACAAAGTTTTAACAGTAAGTTGTAGTACAGGACAATAGAGTTGAAAAAACACCACTGCGATTTTTGGTGTGTTGGTAATATTTCACGGGCTTGCCGCTGTCTCCTACAAACCTTGAACTGAAACGGTTTCATTTGCACAGAACGTGGAAGACAATATAATATCTTGCCGAAAATGTTAAAAAGGTATCACGGACCGCACAAAATGCTCTCTTTCTGTAATTTCTAAAATAACGTGTTGTTGTCGTTGTAGGTAAAGCGTTTTAAAATGTTTGTGTTCGGAAAGTTTAAACAACGCTTTTTCAACGCAAAGGTGAAAAGCTATTTATTATCGTTAAGAAAATATGTTTAATAAATGTTTTAATAAAAGCGTTTTATAGAGGTCGTTTTTCAGCAACTATTAAACCGTATTTAGTTCAATATGAAAACCTTTTTAACTGGATTGAAAATATACGCTTTTTATTAGTTTAAGAATAAACGTTTTAGGGAATTATGGCGTGGAACGATCAATAAACATTTTTTATTCAAAAATTAAAAACGTTTTTCTATAATTTCTATAGCAACGTTTTTGTTGTTGTTTTAAAGGTTTAATTAACGTCTTTCAAACAGTAAGTAAAAACCTTTTAATTTCCGCTATACGTTTTGGAATGGTATTTAACAAAATGTTTTAAAAAGGTCGTTTTTTAACGATTATTAAACCTTTTTTTGACGAATTATAAAAACATATTTATTTAGGTTGAGTATGTCCGTTTTTTAACGATTTAAAAAAAAACGTTTTTTACAAACCGATTATTATACAACTTGTAGAGGTCTTCTTAAGACCACACAATATTCATAATTTTCTTGTATTTCAAAAAACGTCTCAAGACGTTTGTAAGACGTCAAATTTAAGTCGAAGACGAGTTTTCCAGATGTACACCAAAATAAAACGTTTTCTAGCCAAGACGTGTTCAATGGGTTAGCGACACAAAAAACCACACGTACTTTGCCAGGCTTGTGTGGATTTGTAACAGGGTGATGCGGTAAGTACCACACCACGTATTCATTGTGTTCCCGCCTCGGCATAGCCTTTATCTCAAGGAATCGCCTCGGTATAGCCCAGAGACGTAGCGAGGGTATTTTGCGCCCGGGGGCAAACTATAAATTTGGCGCCCCCTCCTCCATGTTTAATCACATTTTTTATTGTATTAACATAATATACCGTACTTTATACGGAAAACAGTTGGAGGACGTTTTGGTTATACAAACTACACGCATGACTCACTTAGTCACTGCCAAACATGAATGATTAACAACTATAGATTATTTTTCTTGATTTCACTGTCGCAAACTGGTCAATCACGTCATCGAAATCTGTTGTTTCCAATGTTTCTCTTTCAACTCTAAGAATAGCAAAATCTTTAAGACGATCCTGTCCTATTGATGCACGGCGTTGCACGCAGACACGACAAAATAAGTTTCAATTTGCTGAACGACTGCTCACAACTTGCAATTGAAACTGCTATTGTTAACAGAATTTATAGTGAAGATCGCATATTTGGAAATACGTCATCATCATAAAACACAATAAAACCAACAAACTCTAAAGGAGTTTGTGGTAGAGCTTCAGTTCGGTTACTGAGCAGCATTCGGCAATAACCAATTTCAAAAAATAAATAAATAAATAAATAACCAATTTCAATGAAAGGATCGTTGCCATTGATGTTCGTGTCGTAGAAATTCGCAAAATCCGCACAATATCGACGCGTTGCATCCTCATCTGTGTCAGATAGAAGAGTATTTAACGTCCAGCAAATAACCAAATTTATTGTTCAGGTCGTTTAATCGTGAAAAAACGTGTTGACATCTCATATTGAAGCCGATCAAATACATTCTTCGAACGCGCACAATTTCTTCTTCTGATGAAAGTCCTGCATTTCTTGCCAGTTGTCCAGTCATTCTCTTACGTCAGCTAATTCTTTTGTCCAGCTAAATCCCCAGATTGAGTATTTGGTTTTGGCCTGTTTTACAGAAGCTTGGCTCAAACCATCACGAAACAAGTCTTGGCTTTAATAGTGATTTTAATGGTTTAGTTTGGTGTTCATTCTGTTTTTATGATTTCCTATATTTTACATTAAAATTACACGTGTAGGTGACTGAAGACATACGGTAGTTCATGGATTTTCGAGCTTCGCTACTGTAGCATCTTGCTCCATATGGTTGCCGAGTCGAAACCCGGCCATTCAGATGAAGCAGGCTGGCCGGTGTGACGTCAACCAACGCCTGCCTGGGCGTGTTATACAAACTGTCAGCAGATTGCTGGAAGCGTTTGGTCATTTGTCCAAAATTTCCTGTTTTTCATTATTCGTGTTGAAGCATGTTGTCACGATATTTAATTACCGCCAGCTAGAATGCTGTATATAAGGGATTTCATTTTATACCAAAAGCCAGCATTACTGTTCACTTCTGAAGTCCAGATCGCGTACGTTATACGCAGGTAATTATTGTACGTATATCATAAGTACCTGCTGTAAGTACTGTTTGACGTTCGTTTGTTTGTTTATTGGCAATAAACATTCTTTCATTGTGCTTAAAACCCACAAATTGGCGACCCCGACGTGATGTTGAACACGCATAATACCTTCTGACTATCTAAGATTCTAAAATAATTAATATTAACCTATTGTTTTGATTTAATCTATTTTTAACCTACGCTTCTGTACCTATTTTAGTCCTATTTTTCCGTGTGCTATTCTTTTTAAATCGTTATGTCGAAGAATAATTTTTCTGCATTCTTTTCAAAGGTTTCAAGCAAACTTAAAAGCTTGCAACGATAAAACTTCGACTCGTCTAGCTGCCCTGCTAGGTAATATTAAGAAAAGTAATAGTTTTCCGGGTAAAAAGGGTATTCATTCGAACTTTTCCTTTTCTAAGCTACGTCACAGGAAAAAGATGTTCCAATGCCATCGGTTCAAGTTGTTCCACCGATTGAACTGTCATTCTCGTCTACTGATTCAGTTTTGCAACCTGCAGCTGATTTTTCAGCTGAGCCGCAGATTGACAACGACCAACCGCCTATAACTTTCGAAGCCGCTCCATAGTCGTTTTGCAGCACAGCAAAACCTTATATTGTTCCGCTTAAATCTTTGCAGTCTGTTGTAGCAACGTCCAACAGCGAACTTTCAACTGTAGAAGCGACGCCTCGTCAACAAAGCGAGTTCATTCAATCTGCTACAAAAACTATTCAAACAGCTTTGACGTCATGCAACTCTACGTCAAACTCTATTCGAAAGGAACCTATCTTTTTCACCTTTCTCTTTACACAATCTTGTCAGACAGGAATTCTTATCAATCGATTGATGATTCTAAGTACCTCGATGACTGGTATCGTCCGCCGGACCTTACAGCTTGCAAGAAAAACTTTCGCATTCCTTGCGATGGAAGCAGCACCTTCTTACGATGTTTACACCTGATGATAACCTAGTAAGCTTTCATTACTTCACTTTACCTTATCTATCTACGGCCTCTCACTATACTAACCTCTGACCAGGGAGGCAGGTGAGGCGGGGCGTGCCTCTCTTCAGATCACAAAAGTTCTATGTACTGCATTATGCGTGCCTTTTTCTTTTGCGAATTCTCTCGGAAAACATGATGAACAATTTAGCTATGATTTGAGGCATATGCCTCAATTGTGACGTCCAAGCTATGAAACCTTTCTTTGTCCAGCTTGAATTTTTGAATTCCCACATAGTGCGTGTACATTAACTTCTTGGAGTGTAAAGCTCTAAAGTTGAAGTCATAAATAAAGGCAGGCCTGTTGCAAATTTATAAGTTTTGCATCAGACGACTGGACAAAAAAAACACGCAACTTTCAAAGAGATTGATAAAAAAATAGTGACTGTGTGGATGTCATGGGCGTAGCCAGGGGGCCATGACCTCCCCAATAATTTATAAATATTGTACTCTTAATAATAATTTGTTTTGTAGCATTTATGAGCAGTAGTCTACCCCAACAGTTGATCGCAGGAGTGTCACACCTTCAATTGTCATGCTCAGTTACGTCATAAACGATGTAGTCATTATTATGTCGGTTATATTAATGTAGTTTTACAGTTTTACTACATTTTAGTCATTTTCTTTTTGCTCTCTGAATGGAGTTTTGCGCTAAAACTCAGTCAGTTGCTTCGCGAAACGGTTTGCTAGCATATTTATTTGTGTTCGATACGCAGTTCATACAATGGCAAAAGCTAAACAAAAAAAGATCAAACTTTTTTTTTTATTAGTACTATACCGTGTTTGTGTTGTGGTTGTTAAAGAAAAACGTGACTCGAAAAAAATTGTGCCTCACCATCTAGGAACCTCACCGCACGTCACTGCCTCTGACTAACCTTCCTTTCCCCTTATTCTCAGCCTTTTGCTAGTTTCATGATAAACGTTTGGTTAACGTTTTTGCGTAATTTTTAGCGCTAATAACTTTGTTATCGTTAACACAGGGATGGGCCATGCATAACAAATTGAGTTATATTAATAGGTTCATTACGTAGGATGGCAGCTATAGTTTATTCGTAATTTTTGTGCACGCTATGCATTGCCAGATATCAGTGTTGTGAACAAGTCATTTTGAAACGACTTAAGTCCCAGTCAAGTCATTTGAAAATTAACTTAAATCCAAGTCAAGTCTTTTGCAAAAATAACAAGTCAAGTCCCAGCCCAAGTTATCGGTTGCCCAAGTCAAGTCCCAGTCAAGTCATTATGAAAGCAAGTCAATTTCAAGTCGTGTCATTGACATAAATGTAAACTGTCAAACTAATCAAATTGATTAACTGGTCCGATTATAAGCAACAATTTGACTAAAAAATAACACAAACGCAATATTCAGCAATAAAAGTGTTTAATGTGTAAAACTTGAGATAAATTCTAATAAAAAACACTTAATTAAATCCCAAGTTATTTGACAAAATGACTTGAGTCCAAGTCAAGTCAAGTCATTTTGGTCAAAGGACTTAAGTCAAGTCAAGTCATTTGAAAACAGTGACTTAAGCACACTTAAGTCAAGTCAATGACTTAAGTCATTACAACACTGCCAGATATTGATACATGCTTTGTTTATAATTTTACGCAGCACGCCTGTTTTTCTCTTAAAGCCGCCTCCATTGTAAGTGTGTTCACGCTGAATTATGCGCACGTTTTAATGTTATCGGTCGAACAATGCAGATTTAAAACCGTGTTTGAGATGCACTAAATTTACGGCATAGCTGTTCAGTCATTTTGCAAAATTACGTCTCTTTTTGTTAAGTTAAAGGTGAAACTTTATGTAGAGAATGTTCTTCTTTCGTAACTAATCTCTAAGCCTATAAACAGATATATTTATCTTTCACACTTACAGAAGTTGCTCCTTCTAAAGTACCATTTCCTTTAGCGGCTAACGTGCCGTCTGGTCCTATATGGTTTACGGTGTTTGATCAGAGATATCACACCTTGAATAACCTGACCGTTTTGTTTGTATTCCGGGCAAAAATCCAATGATTTCAAGGCAACGTGATGCATTTTTTACTGACGGCTGAGATACCCATCACATGTCCATTTGAGTTACAAGTTGCATAGTGTAACTTTTTAGTTTAACCTTTACGCCAAGGTTAAAATGTCTGTCATTTAGGGATTACTTCAAAAATGGACAAGGCGTTAAGTTTGTTTTCGAGATTCAGAGATTAGCACCTTTTACTTTCTTGATTTGGTATTCTAGAACGATAGATTCTAGGCATTAGACTAACGGTGTTGCCCTTGAACATTAAATTACGATTTTGACGGCTCTATTTCTGCGTTGTAGGCTACATTTTTGTGCATTCGCATGTTGCTAATCGCCGGTGTAAGTATTTTTACACAGATCGTTCAGCAACAAAGTACCAGCTCGATAACGGAGGAATACTCGAACACTATAAGGAGCAGTTCAGTTTCAGCTCTTTGACTACAAACGCGCTTTCAATGAAGTAAGCTTTTCATCGCCCGACAACTACAGTTTTCTTCGCCTTGGAGTTTGGTCATCGCTCCTGACTTATGCTACGAAGAGCCGATCGACAAGGAGGACATGTTTATCCAATGGACAATGCTTGACATCGACATCCTGGAGGAAGAAGACGAAGAATTTATCCAGACCTCTTTAAAGTCAGGGGGAGTTTATGTAGCATTTTGCTCCATATTGTTACCGAGTCGTGTTGCGTCTCACTCACGCTTTTAGGGATTCAAACGGATTTATTACGCTGCTATCAATTACGCAGCACAACTTCAGCACACGCTAGGTAGAATACTTATGTACACAACAGTTCATGTAACAGACGACACGAAATGGTAACCGGCACATTATAAAACACTACATCCCTCCCCTTTTACTTTAAACATCACGACAAAGAAATTAAACTCAAGTACATGACAATATTACACAAAATCACGAAACCGCACTGGCGTTACAATTTGTCGCCCAGAGCGACTTCGTGTTCCATCTGGCCTATCAGAATTCGGGGAAGAGCCTTCCACGTCGACCAATGGTGGTACATGGGGAACATCCTCTGATTCACTTTCGTCATTGACATACTTTCGCAGAAATGATGAATTTCTTTTCATTTCCACACCCTCCTCACTCTGAATTGTAACTTGGCCACTTTCTTCGCCGACAACTATTTTAGGTTCCGGATCAAAATTGGTAGAAAGCTTGTTGGTTTTGGGCTGCTTCACCAAAACTTGATCACCAACTTTTATTCCAGAGGAAATTGCTCTTCTTTTCTCGTCAGTGTATAGTTTTCCTTTTAGCTTGTTGCTCCAGTCCCTGTCATGAAACTCCTCTTCGGTCACCCTTGGTTCTTGACAAAGCTCCGGAAGCTTTGTTCGCATTTCACGACCAAACATTAAATAATATGGAGAAGCTCCAGTTGATGACTGTGGTGTTGATCTGTACGCCATTAAAAATTTGTCCATCTCAGCTTTCCAATCTTTGTGTTCCGAATGAGCCACACGGATTGCCTTCATTAAAGTTCTGTTTGGCTGTATCTTCTTTCCACATCAGTAAGACTCCTTGATGCATAAGATATAACCCTCCATTGACCACATTGCCACTGAGTCAAAACTGCACCCAATCCATATGGAGAAGCATCTGCAATTACTCTTGTTGTGCAGTCATTGCGAAAATAGGCAATGGTGTCTGCTTTGGCAATTAAATCCTTTAGTCTTACAAATGCAATGTCCTGGGCCTTGCCCCATGTAAACTTGACACTTTTCTTTGTTAAATCCAAAATGGGTCTTGCAATTGAAGACAAATTCGGGATAAATCGTGCAGAATATTGCACCAAACCCATAAATGATCTTGCTTCACTGGCAGTTTTGGGAGGTTCAGCATTCTTGATTGCTGCTATTTTCTCTTCACTTGGATTAATCCCTTGCTTGCTTAAATCATGGCCAAAAAAAGTAAGTTTAGCCATACGAAATTTGCACTTTTTAGCATTCAGTGTCAAACCACAACGAGACATTTTATCCAACACAGCATACAACCTCTGATCATGCTCTTTTCTTGTACGCCCATGTATAATAACATCATCTGCAATGTTTGCAGTTCCTTGACATCCCTTCAAGATATCCCATATAATCTTCTGATATTTCTCTGGGGCAGAGTTTAGACCAAACATTAGTCTAGTGTACCTGTACAATCCCTTGTGTGTGATAAATGTGGTGATATGCCTACTGTGTTCATCAAGTAAAATTTGATGAAATCCCCACTTCAAGTCCAATTTACTGAAAACAGTACTTCCATTAAGTTCATACAGCAACTCTTCCACTGTGGGTATTGGGTGTCTTTCCCTTACAATAGCTGTATTAGCCTGTCGCATATCCACACACACTCTAATGTCACCATCAGGTTTAGGAATTACCACCAATGGAGAAATCCAACCAGTAGGCCCTTCAGGTGCTTCCTCGATTATCCCCCCCTTTAACAGCTCTTCTAATTTTAATTCCACTTTTTCTCTCAGCTGAAATGGAATTCTTCTCACAGGCTGTGCCACAGGTTTAACTTTATCATTGATGTGCAACTTCAACTTGTATTCCTTCAACAAACCAATTCCAGAAAACAGTTTTGGAAATCTGGACAAAACATCATCATACACAGAGTTCACACAACCTGGCCCCAAGTGTAGTAATCCTAACACTTCTGCAGTATGCTTTCCAAGCAAGGTGTGACCCTTTTTTTCTGTGACAATAAAATCTGCCTTGCACTCTTGAAGACTGTCTTTAGATTTCACCTGGGCTGTAAAAGTTCCTAAGGTAGCAAGAGGCCCTTCACTGCCATATGCATACAACGTCTTGGCAGACTTTCTGGTTTCTGCTTTAATTTTCTGCTTCTTTAGCCATTCCCATGTATCCTTGTCAACAATATTTGCTGACGCCCCTGAATCAATCAAAATATTTGGCAAGGTAACACCACCAATTACCAGTGTCACTGTATAAAACTCTGTTAGAGGTTTTAGACCAAAAACAAATCCATCACCATCTTCTTTCTCTATTCCATTTTGTACAGTGTTATTATTGGAACGCCTTTCAAAAGGACGATGTCCCTCTTCACCGTTATATTTTGATGGCTGGAAACCATTGGACCAACACTTTGATTTAAAGTGTCCAACTCTACCACATTTAGCACAAGCTTTTTTTCTAGCTGGACATATCATATCTTTCTTAAAATGTCCCTTTTGACCACAAGCAAAACAGGTTTTTACTTCTTTTCTTGATGTTGAAGCAACCTTACGTTTTCCAGGCTTTTCAATGTAGTTGACTGTCTGGCTTCCCTCCATCACTTTTGCTTGAGAATTCACAGCTTCAAATGCTTTGGACATTGACAACACATCTTTAAGGGTAAGTGTATCTCTCTCCAGAAACTTTCTACGTAGTGCATTTGAGTGACATTTATCAATTACTTGATCACGAATTTGGTCATCTGTCTCATTTCCAAAATTACAAGTAGCTGCACTTTGCCTTAGTCGACATACAAACTGATCAACTGATTCGTCATTTGTTTGATGCAATTGACGAAACAAGTGTCTTTCAAAAGGTATGTTGCACTTTGGCATAAAATACTCATTTAAAACAGTTAAAGTTTCATCATAGGTCTTATTGTCATCTTCCTCGTTTACTAATGTATAGTAAATTTCCTGCACATTCATACCTGCAGTATGTAGCAACAGTGCCTTTTTCTGAGCGCTACTCGTGATTCCCTTTCCCACCAAGAATAGATTGAAAGCTCGTTTCCAACGCTTCCAGCGTTGAGACAAACCATGTGCATCGTCTTGAACATCGAACGGTTTCAGTGCACCAACATCACTGTTTGACATTCCCACGAGGGCAGGATTCCCTTCCATTACCTTCCGAAAGTTCCACAATCAACCCAAATGTTGATTAAATGAATGAAAAACAGATCCTCGTCGCCAAATGTAGCGTCTCACTCACGCTTTTAGGGATTCAAACGGATTTATTACGCTGCTGTCAATTACGCAGCACAACTTCAGCACACGCTAGGTAGAATACTTATGTACACAACAGTTCATGTAACAGACGACACGAAATGGTAACCGGCACATTATAAAACACTACAAGTCGAAACCCGGCCATTCAGATGAAGCAGGCTGGCCGGTGTGACGTCAACTAACGCCTGCCTGGGCGTGTTATACAAACTGTCAGCAGATTGCTGGAAGCGTTTGATCAATTGCCCAAAATTTCTTATTTTTCATTATTTGTGTTGAAGCATGTTGTCACGATATTTAATTACCGCCAGCTAGAATGCTGTATATAAGGGATTTCATTTTATACCAAAAGCCAGCAGTCTTACTGTTCACTTCTGGGGAGTCCAGATCGCGTACGTCATACGGAGGTAAGTACCTGCTGTAAGCAGGGCTGGGGAGCCGGAGCTGGAGCCAGGAGCCCGGAGCTAAGCATTTTCTCTGGAGCCAGAGCCGGAGCCGGAGCCATTGTTATTATTTTTGTGGAGCTGGAGCCGGAGCCGGAGCCATTTTTATTATTTTTGTGGAGCTGGAGCTGGAGCCGGAGCCCTTTTTATTATTTTTGTGGAGCCGGGGCCATTTTTCAGTTTGTGGTGCTAAAGCTAAGAAATTATATTTTGTTCCATCTCCAACGTTAGTTAGCCAAAAGCTTTTTTAAAAACTTTTTAAAACTTGCCATTGAATAAGTGACTGGTGGCACCGGAGCTGGAGCCGGAGTCATTGGGTGTGTGTTTGATGGCTCCGGAGCTGGAGCCGGAGCCAAAGGATTTCAGTTTTACTACTCCGGAGCTGGAGCCGGAGCCAAGGATTGAGTTTTACGACTCCGGAGCTGGAGCCGGAGCCATTTAATAATTGCCTGATTGGTCCGGAGCTGGAGCCGGAGCTAATGCTATTTTACGGCGGCTCCCCAGCCCTGGCTGTAAGTACTGTTTGGCGTTCGTTTGTTTGTTTATTGGCGATAAACATTCGGCTATGTTTAGTCGGACAATTATACGGTATAGTTGTGCAATTGGGTTGAGCACCACTATTACGCCTGTACAAATTCCGTTTTTTTGCTCAACTTATCGATTGAAACTTCTAAAAAGTTCTCGTTTTTCGAAGAAAAACGGTCCTCTGTAAATTTTAGTCTTAACCAAATAAACAGAACTTTTTCGCACTACTTGCGACTAACGATACACTTTACTCTTTGTTATGTTGTCTAACTCAGGGTTCGGCAACCCTTTTTACACTGCGGACCGGTTTATAACTGAAATTTTGTCGCGGACCGGCCTTAAAAACAACAAATGTTCAGTAAAGGAAATTTACAACAACTTTTTTCAATGTCCCTATTAAAATGCATGCGTTTTTTCGAAAATTTTCTGTCTAAACATCAACATTGTTTATAAACATTGTTTGCATGATTCAATTCTATTGCACTTTAGGGTGAGCACGCTTGAACATCAAAAAAACATTATATATGGACCGTTTTCAATATATTGTACGTACGAGGAGTTAGATGTTACAATAAAAAAAATCGGGTTTTGATCAAAATGTCATTTGGAAACCCTGCTATGGACCGGTAATGAACTCCTCGCGGACCGGCACCGGTCCGCGGACCGGCGATTGCCGACCACTGGTCTAACTAATATGTAATTCCAAAATACGGAAGTGCTTTTCGTAGGGGGGGCGAAGCGTAGGACAATTACCAAAGGGGGGGCGCGGTTTAATAAAGGTTAAGAACACTAAGCTAGACGAAACCAGCTGCACACAGAATCAGTATCTTGGCTGCTGTGATGGCTGGTAACAGCATCAGACTGGGTGTGGGTTGCGTATCAGATGACGTCTGCCACAGCCGCTGGTGCGATCTTGCATTTTTGTCCTTGTTGAGAAAAATTTGTGAGCCTCATTTTGGCGCCCGGGGACATATGTAATAAACGATACAAGCTAACAGTACTTCGTAGTCCGCTACCCAATTATGATATGCCATACAACCTTGCGTTAAGTGATTTTATTAGGATTATTAAGTCTTACTTAAATAAGTTGGCCTGGAAGCGGTGCAATCCGGTTGAATCTTACCACTGGACTCCCATTACTATAGTAATATGGATAAATCAACTAAATAAATCAAAAAATGATGTATGTGGATTACCCATAAATATAAGCTGGGCTACTTAAAGATAACCTATCTTTATAACACTATTCGATACGCACAGTTTAGATTTCGACATTTGGTGAATATCAAACACAGTAACTTAGCAAAAGTGATTGAATAGGGATTATTATGTCGCTGCGGAAGTTGGCCAGGAACCGATTCTGCGAACTTTTTATTTTATAACCCGGTTCGCGCGAACCAGTGAAAAAAGTTTAAATTGTCACACTTAGTCTGTCATTCTGAAAGGGACCAAGGTTGAAAAAACATAAAAAACGCTTAGACCCCAAGCTTGAGTATAGTTTTAAACCAGGGAGTCGAACCGGAACCGAACCGGAACTTTATGAACCGGTTTTGGGTAAATTTTTTCCGAACCGTAACCGAACCTGAACCGGTTTTTATAAGATTTTAAGGAGCCGAACCGGAACTGAACCGAATAATTTAAAGCAGTGCTTGTTAAACTTTTTTAGTTTCGTTCACCCCTAGCATCTATCTCCAGATTCCATTCACCCTTCTCTAATGATATGATAAAACTATCTCGTTTATATATATAACAGCACAAAATGACTTAGGTGGTTTCGATTTTTGTTAAGATCAACTCAAGCTAAGTTTTACCATTGCAAATCTACAATTTCTTGAGCCCAGAAATATAAAGGAACAAAAGCACCAAACGAAGTCACCAAATTGTTGTACTTATACTAGGCCTACCATATTTTTAGCACCCAAAAAGAGGACATTTTTTGCCTGCAAGTAAAACGATAGTATGAATTGTTACGTTTGAGAAATACGTGCCATATCCACACCTTTTTTCAGCAGCGGCGCACCCTTTGTAATTTTCCTATGACTTGCACCCCAACGAAAAGCAATTCGGAATTTTTAATTAAATATCACTAAGACAACATGAAAATTGTGAAGTTTGTTGTCGGTCGTAAGAAGCGCGAAAAAAATTGGATTTAATTGGTTCAATTGGCGCTAAACTGTAAAATCAGGAGGCTTTTCGCAAAACATTTCGTCCCCCTGTTGCTAGCCTGTTATCCAATTATATAAAATGCGGATAAAAAATAGTTCAAACGTTGAATGACTTTTATCATTTATCCAATTGTAATTAAATAGGGCCGTTGTACCTTCGATGATATAAAAACATGAAATGGCACTAAAAGAGACTTTGTGCTCAACAAAGTAAACAAAATTAGATAACAGAAGATTCGCAAATTTTTTTGGCAGTTTTAATGTTAAAGTTTGCAAAAACAGAGTTTGTACAGCGCTGTAGGAGTGGTGTTCAACCTAAACGAAAACGATACCATTAGAATCATTGCAAAAAATTTAAATATTAACTTAGAGCTCGCCTCCCCCCCTACGAATTGCTTGGAGCCCCCCTAGAAACCCTTTTTAAACCAGCAATTCAGCATCTTTCATGGCTTATGTATTTTTTTGGAATTAAATACAACCTCTCACCTAAAAGTCTTGTTAAAAGTATAAGCAACTAACTCGAAATGGGAAAAAAGAGGAAATTTAGACATTTTTGAGCAACCTCAGAGGACCATTCAGTTTTCTTAAGAAAAGGGGACAAATCCTCCTAAAAGAGGACATATGGTAGGCCCAACTTATACACTCAGTACAAACCAACTTAACTATTACAATAAGCAAAAAAACATCAAAAAACAACAGTTCAGTAGTCGATTTATTTCAAAAAGATGTTTACTAGTGACTATGGGATGTTCCTGAACTTTCATTCACCCTTATTCACCCCTTTTGGTTGGTTCACCCCAGCAAAATTTTTATTCACCCTGGGGTGAACCATTCACCACTTTAAGAAACACTGATTTAAAGTACCTGAACCTTAACCGAACCCGAACCTGTAAACAAAAGCGGTTCGCTCCAGCATGACGTCACAACTTCTATTTTACCGAGTCAAGTTACGCGATGTTCGAAATTTTATGAAAAAACATGAATATTGAATAAAAAAATCGTTCGTTTTTCATTTTTTAGATATTTCAATATAGAGTTGCTGTTTTTTTAATAAGTCACGGAACTTAGATTAAATGACTTACAATTCAAAAATTATTCTCTACATTTATCGACCCACATTTTGAGATTTAACGCAAATTATATTGTATCTGGACCGGAACTTTATGAACCGGTTTTGAAATAACGATGTTCGAACCGGAGCTGAACCGGAACTTTTAAATTACTCCAAACCGAAACTGAACCGGATTCCGAAAAAATCCTTGAACCCGAACCGAACCTGAACCGGAAAAGTCAAACGGTTCGACTCCCTGTTTTAAACATGATTTTACCTTTTTATCTTCTTTATTTTGACCTTATCTTGTATTTCAATGTTATATGATTTTTCTCTTTGCTTCTACTTCTTTTTCAAAATAGATTTTTTAATGGGTATAAGCTTATCTTAAACATTTTGTATTGAAAATATAAAAGCCTAGCCCACTTCTATTTCCATTTTGGCGCTCTTAAACGGCGTCGTTAGGGCCGTTTTGGCAACGGATTTTTGGGCCTGTTTAGGTTTATTGGTAGGTAATGGGTGGATTTAGAAAATGAGTTGGTTAAAATTACTAGGGGGGGTAGTCAAGTATTTAGGAGTGGAGGTTGGATAAAATGTTGTATAGGCCTGATTCTGACCATTTAGGTCTTATTCCGATGGGTATTAGTACTTATTTTGATCAAGACGGTATTACGAATATTGGGTATCGGTCCTATTTTGGTCTTATGCCGAACTCTCTTTTATTCTGACGTTGACGTTGTTCTTATTTCGGTCTTACAATAGGCAATGATTTCACACGACTTGAAAACACGTTTTGTGGTTCAATATTCAAAGCACGTTTTATAGTCCAATGTGTTTGTTTTTAAAAATAGATTAGTAGCCTATCATGTTTTTTTATAACTTAAACATTTCGTCTTAAGGTGTAGGCCTACTACAATTTTCAATGTATTTTATTAAGTCACTGAAATAGTCACGATCAAACATAAACTTAAAATGAACAGTGAACAAAATATTATAAAACAGAAAATTTTCATTAGCAATAGATTTGTACACAAACAGCAAACATACATATTACGCGCACTTTTGGACACAAATCCATTATCATCTAGCTGGTTAGGTGATATAAAGTGACAGATGCAATATAGTCATTGTTCATCACCTATAACACATATTAGTTTAAAGAAGAAATGAGTTAATAAAGTTCCAAATTTTAAGTTAATAAAATGTAATATAACCCTTTAAACTTGATGCTAAAATACATTGTTTTACATTAGTTTGCCTTTCTGACAAGAACCAATGACAAAATAAGCTGCATACATTTTTGCTTGGCTGCAGGCTCCAATATTGCAAAACAGGAATACAACTTGCACCACGACTGTCAGGCAAAAAAGAAAGACCGCATGTCTCAGAAAGTTAGTTCGCAACGCTTGCAGCACCACTGTCTCGTAGAAATGGTTAATTACTGGCAGATTCGATGTAACATTTTTGGTTCATTAAAAAAGTCTGTGGTGCACCCTTGTATACCTTTTTGTACTGGTGCACCCTATGCATATTTTGGTGCACTCTAGGGTGCACCGTGCACACCGGTTGAAGAGCACTGCTGTAAACCATGCGTTTTGTACATTTTACAGTTGTGGGTGCGAAATCCAGCTACGTAAAAAGGGTTAGGACCGATGCTCATAAAGGGCTTTAAAGTTACACGGGATTTTTTTACAGCGTACCAATACCGTGTTCCAAACAATCGTTGTCGCGCATTGCATGAAAATCGGCACATTATGATACGTGATGTTTTTGTGGTATGACATCATCAATTCGTTTTGACCAATAGACTGTTTGTATACTTCGTATATTTTTTAATATGAGATCAATCTCGAGCAATTAAAAGCATTTTGAATTTAAAGCCCATTACAAATATGGGCGGTGTCTTAGATACATTATGTCTATGACACAATATTTTTCCTTTGCTATTTTTTGAGTTTCTGTCACCTTTCCTGTGATGAATTAACAACAAACCACTTTCTGTTTCAATTAATTTGGGTTTAGGCAATTGTCACGTAGATTTACTCGTAGTAGTTCTACCAGCTATCAACCAGTGAGTTTTAAAGTATTACCTCAAATATCATATTCTTTACTCCATAACAATAGGTAAATCCAAAGGGATTAGTAGTATTTGTTGAAGAAGCTCGATTGAGTACAACTGGAGCAGCAACATTAGTGAAACCTTCCAAAATTTTGGAGACATCACTCCATTTTACAGTTGGAGTTACAGCTAGCCATCTGTTACCTTCAGGGTTTAGGTTAATTGAAAACTGACATCTGTGGTATCTAAGTCAAAACAAAACATTGGTTTTTCACTTTTCAAAATACTGTATGGGGTATCAAACAAACAATTTAAAAAAAAACTTTTAAAGTCCACTATGAAAATACAAATTTTAATTACATTGTCGATATGTTCAAAACAAAAAAGGTTGAGTATTCCTTTTTTGCAGCAAAACAAATCGATTAGTTCAAACTCTTGACAGCATTAAACTTACATATTAAAATTGTAATGTCCAGGATGGTTTAGATGAAGAATAAACTTTTTTGCCTGATGTGTATTTCCATCAAATAAAACATCCTGAAATATAAACTTTTGGCAATAGGTTGTATAGGTTGTATCTCAGCTTATATTGATTTGTTTTTATTTAGAACCAGTTAAAAGTTGCCCATATTTTCCCCAAATGTCAATTGAGGTTGTATGTACAAACAGGATGCAGCAGACAATGGTGCTATGGTTGTTTGTCAATGGTTTACCCTTTGAGCTTGTGTAAGTTGGTAGAGTGAGTTTAAAACCTCATCGCAGACTATGGTTGTTTTTCTAGCCTGGTATCGCTCCCACTATAATCCTGATCAGGCTGATAGATTTCTTGGAGCCTTTCAAAGGTATTTTGTGTATATTGGAAACAAATCAACATTGACACCATCCTAGTATTGGATGAGTACCATTACTACCAATAGGTCTCGGTTCCGATCAGAAATTATCACACAACCCTACTTGAGACCGTAAGAAAAAGTAAGATTGGTAATGCGACATTATTTGCTAAAAAGTTGTGCACCGCTGTCCTAAATTCAAAAGTAAAGGCAGAAAAGTTCCAGCCCCTATCTGTATATGATTCCACAAACAAGTCAAGGGAAAGCAGAACACGCAATATGTAACCACTAACAATGAACACTGATACTGACAAACCAGCCATACAAAACTAGCCCATGAGAATATATCAAATGACAAATATTTAACAACCGCAACCCTGTCTAGTCATATGGGCTGAAAATTCATTTTCAAGATATTTTGTTTTTAAAATTCCTTTATTTTTTTATTGTATTTCAGACTGATTTTTTTCAAGTTTTATAGAAAAAATACAATTTCACGTATGATGTAGGGTGTTATGTAGATAGTATTTTGATTCTGCACGCAAGAACCCCTTTAGTTCTGGGGGAGGGTAAAACTCAAATTTAATATTTGTTATAAAATTTCATAATTATTATTACTGTCAAGAAGAAATCTCACGCAGTTTTACTGCGAGAGTTTGCCCGCAGCCCTTTAGTCGCGTGCTCTTCGCCGCAGCCCTTAAGTCGCGTGCAAGTCGCGTGCACGTGTCGCGAAGTATTTAAGGTATTGTGCATTCATTTTATCTTAATGTAAATTACGCGACTACTCTCCTATAAATGCTCATGTCCTTCTTGTCTTATTCCCATTTGAAATATACCATTTGGGTACATTGGGCTCTGTTGTTATACTGACAAGGCAAACAAAGCATAAAAATACAAAAATTACTTAAGCTTACGCGCAGGCGCGTAGCGTGACCGTTTCAAAAGGGGTGTCCCGAATTTTCAACTTAGGGAATTTCCCTATTTTCCACCTGACGTTAATGAATAATGACGTCATGAAACAGTGACGTGTGTGATGTCATAAAATGTTGATTGTAATGACGTCAAAAAACATTCTAATCAGAAGCAACTAACGTCCAGCAAATGCGAACACGTGCGTCGTCGGAACTCCTGCCAGGCGAAAAACTAAACTAAGACCATAAAATATGTGTGATTGATTTTGGAAGAATCATAAACTATCAGCAGCGCAGTTTCCTAAGTTCCATGTACGTGACTAGCCGTAAATTACAGGCACGCCGTTTGCCACCTGCAATACTAAACGAAGATCGTTTTTTCCGGGTGTTATTATGCCACAATTAGCGCAACATCTGCGTCGAGCAGTGTGCCAATTCACTTAAAATACAAGCTGCGGTTGAGGGGAAATAAGTTGTGTTAACTGCACACTAAACACGTGGTCTTAGAATATGCTTATGGAGAATAATTTTGCGTTAACAATCATAACTTGAAAAGGGCGACTTTGAAATGCGCACGACAGTCATCTTTATACCACCTTTTAAGAATCTGCTTCAGTTAAAAAAAATCCGTTGTTAATCAATATCGAATATTAGAGCAGGCAGCGAACAAAGAGGAACATTAGCTGCGCCTAACTTTGACATTTTTGCGAGAAAAAAGAAAGACGTTTTGTCTTAGCGCTGTTAATTGTCGAATTTACACTTGATAATATATTCAGCCAACCTCAACAAATAACGAAAGAGAAAAAAAAGATTTTGGTTACGCATTAGCTTAAGACGCGTGACCCAATTACATTAAAAACATTGCCGCTTCGGACAGTTTGCTAAACCCTGACCAAACCGAACAAAACACGATAATATCACTCACAAAATAAGGGGTGTCACAAACCCCAGCCCCACTGGATACGCCACTGTGTCACATGATGAGTAACCCAAATCACCTAGGGGATCTAAGGTGTTGGTTATGAACAACCCTAGCGGGCACGGGCGAAGCCCGAAAAATTTTACGTTTTGTGTATTCTAGAGTCTACTCTAGACGCCAATAACGGCGATTGTTAGGAGCTTACGGCTGTTTAAAGTCGTCTATTTGACGTTAGAAAAATTGCAACACCTCGTATTCAAGTCCGATTGTCTTATTCACGTCCGATTGTCAAGTGATTTCAATTGCGCGCAAAACGCTATGGAATTGCGGTGTCAGAACTCAGAACAGCCTTTGTAATGTATCAATAACAAACTGTTGCACTTCGTTGTCAACAAAATTAACGAATCTTATCAACAAACTTGGGGATATTTGTAGTTTAATTTCGCCGATGGTATGAAGCGTGGTTTTAAAATCGCCCATTTTGAACTCTGTATAATTAGTAAACTATTCAGCTGAAACTGTGCAAGAAAAGCATAAACATGGCTTATTACTGAAGTTAAGAAGGCCATTTATTATCAGTTTAGCGGGAAGCTATAGTTCGCCGTTTTAATCTATGTTTCAAAATGCGATGGTCAAGCGCTTCTTTTCGAGATTGAGGCTAATAAAAACATTCAATAGAGCTACCTGCGGTGAAGACATTTGCTGTAGCTTAAACGCCTGTTTTCTACGCTGTTGAGAATGTTCGTTTCAACAATAAAATATATTTTCGTTATCAGGCGTGTTTGAGATTACTTGAGTCGGTGACAGGCGACTGCTAAATGAACACCGATAATGAGTGGTGATTAGGCGCGGTGGCGGCGATAACACCGACGTGTTTTCAATGCCAGGTGCAATGTTAAAATTGCAGCTATCAAGGTTTTAGTTTTGTGATAATTGTTTACTGAGATTTCAAAGGGGTTTCAAGACTCCTAGATACCCCCCCCCTCCACGCTACGCCCCTGCTTACGCGCTATGTAAGTTTGCAGTTTTATGAAAGAAATGACAAAAAGTGAGGATAACTAATTCTATATTGAAAGATGTGACCAAATTCAAATAAAAAATCCAAAAACGTTTTCTTCGAGTTTGCTGGTAACTTTTTAGAAGTTGCTGGGAACCCCCCTCTTTGTTAGGGTCAACTAACTCTCCGAAGCGAAAATTTTTTTTTATGTAATTGGGTCCATCGTCTTTAGGCCATGCGAACCCTAAATCAAATGCAAAACATCGTCTTTCGTTTTTTGTTTGCATCTTGCGGTTGACCGTAGACGCCGGATATTTTCTCTGTTGCTCTTCGTCTAAAATTAACAAAACTACTTGAAGCCTTTTCCCTTTTTCCACTGAAGCAGATTCTCTTAAAACATTTAATCACATAAAAGCATCTCTATAAACTTATGGATTAGAAGCAAAGGATAATTTAATTTGTTCAGAAGATGCAGCAGCAAGGTTCGCATAAATATAAGAATGGCATTTTATAAGGATCACATAGGTCTTTAATAAGCATTAGGATCTCATTTGTGACCCACAAAATAAAAAGGTTTGCCATGCCTTGCATAGGGTAATGCATTTTTTTTAATATGGAATATTTATTTGTCTATTAGATGTATGTTTTTGGAGGGGGAGTGGTAAAACAGGAATAAATTATTTTTAAATAGATCACAAAAACCATTATTTTACCAAATTACCACTTAACATCTCTAAAGTAATAGATGAAGGTGAGAAATAATACTCTTCCGAAAAATATTCCTTGGCAAAATACAAAGCCAAACCTACTTTTGTTTATTCAGCTATTCAAAAGTACATACCAGGCCCAATGTAAAATAGTTGTAGATATAATCTGAACTGTGTGAAGATGACAGCTTTCGAGGTCCTGCTGAGTGAATTCGCATCTTATCTTCTGTCTTGTAGAAAGTTTGACATGGGCTTCCGAACTCGGTAAGGATATCCTTTTGCACAATCATGTTTATTTGCAAATGATTGATACTGAACAAAACTATTTATATGGATGATATTACAGTTGCCGTTTTTTACTCATAAGTAGACAAAAAAAGTATAAGGAAAAAATATATGTTGCTAGACAGTGTTACAAAAAGCTTAGCATTAAACTTGGGTAAAGTTATCAAGATAGGTTAAATATACACAAACACAGAGAGATCCATAACATGGAAAAATATATCTGCTTACAGTTCCTCAATAAAACAACCAAATTAAAAGTGTTGCCAAAATATTTAAGGCTGTTATCATAATGTGCATGATTTTACCCACAGTTATCAGTCTTAACACACATACAGTTCTAAATACAAAAAGATTGAGTACAGTTACAGAAAAGGCTGCTTAGAATTTATTTAATTTGTGGGGTTTCACAATGACTTTACCATTATTTATATTTTTGGAAGGTTTAGTTATTTTCTAAATCAGCGTGGTCCAACTTCTTTTCATCGTGGGCCAAAAACAATCTATTTTTTATCTGGCGGGCCAATGTTTTTAAAGAGCGATTGTAGGCTCATTGCTGGCAAATTATACATAGCCCATGGCAGTGGTTCTTGACCTTTCTTCAGCCGCGCCTCCCTTTGGTAATTTTCCTATGCCTTTTTGCGCGCCCCCCTTAGAATTGCTTGGCGCCCCTTAGTGAAAGATAACAGGGTTTTTGCCTCTAGTGAAGATGAAATTTAGTTGAAATATTGTCGGATGCATTTCAAAATTAAACATAAACAAAATTCAAACTTAACGAAAGTCTGGTACAGCTCATTACAGTTTTTGTTAAAATTACTAAAATTTTCTTTGTTTACCGATAACCAAGTTAATAAAGTTCGACATAAATTTTTTTCTCCGGCCCGAGATCGTAACACCTTTCGGTTAAGAACCGCTGACCTATGGCATATAATATATGCATACTAACTTTGAAATCTACACCTTTGTTCAGCTACGGTATAGTTATAATCACAAAAGATCATTTACGAAGTTTTTTTGTCCATCACAATAACAAAGAAACAAAAATTGAAGTGATATTGCTACATTGAAGCAAAGCTCACTATCAGTTCACGGGCCAAAAAAGTGGAACTCGCGGGCCAACTTTGGCCTGCAGTTGGACCACACTGTTCTAAATTAAGCTTCTTGCACACAACAAACCTAATTTATGTTTAAAGGTGGATATGGAAAACATAATAAAACAATATTTACCTCAATATTATTGTTGAAGTAAATGCTTCCATTATAGGTGTTCAACCTTACATTTGTTGCATTACTCATTTCTAAAAAAAAATTATTACCATTAATTGCAATCACCTATTTAGTGTTTAACTCTGTTGTGTTGTACCTCCACATACAAGTTTCATTTTGATGCCAACAGCCATATCTTCACTAAAAATAACTTCTGTTTTTTCAGAGTACAAATTTCCATTGTAGCATGAAAGCGGCATGGGAGGTGATCTAGCATTTATAAAATGTATTTTATAACACAGTACAAATATATGACACCAAAAAAATATATTAACCGCCACATGTGACCTTTATAAAAGTAACATATGTCATGTTTTGACATTTCTAGGAATGAGCACTTCTGGTAATAAAGGAATTTCCTAATGACATTACTTCCTAAGTATATATCTACTATTTACACAGTTCTTCCTTGTTTATCAAACCTTGTTAACTTGCATTCAATTATCCTGTCAAGTGATATGTCACCTTATAAGGTAAGGGTAAACACATTGTGAAATAATTAAAACTGCGATAAAAAGCACAAAGTTGAACAATGTTTTTTATGAAGAGAATCCTAAACCTTTTTAATGCAAGTTATGACTTACAAAGGTGGTTTAGCAATCTATTTTGAATAATTCATCTAGCAATTATGGGACGTTTACAATGCAAACTTTAATTTAGATTTTTTTGGGGGGGACATGATGCATTAAGCACACATAAAAGCAAAACATAAAAAAATATTCTCATTTCCAATGGTAGTGTAGCAATCTTTATTAAATCATTGTATTGCAAATATGGGAAGTTTATAATGCAAACTTTAATTTAAATTTGGAGGGGGACAAAATGTATATAAAAGTGAAACATGAAAATAATGGCATTCACTAAATTAGGTTAAAGAGATAAAAAAAGGTCTGTCATACTAAAGTTTTGTTCATATCTTAAAGACAGAACACATTAAATACAAAAACTGAAATAAATGCATTCATAACTAAAAAAATGCAAATCTTTTGTTTTAATGAGTTACACCACGAGGACACTTTTGTCTGTTGAGAATATATATCTAAATTTACAAAAAAACATTCAAGTTTACAAAAAAACATTCAGCTAAAATTATGTTGAAGGCGTTCAAAGATTATCATGAAGAGAAAAAATGCCTCTATTTTGTATTATACAGACAAAAATTTTAACTAGAAAATACATGATGCATTCTCACATAAGAAATATCTGCTAAAACCTCTATATAATAGTATGACATACACAAGAAATACAATGAAACACATTTCTCAGATTAACTAAAATGAAACATACTAAAAGAGGCAAAAATATGTTCACAAAGAAGGAAAGTGTCTTTCAACTTACATAGTTTATTTTAGCAGAAATAAATTTAGGAAGCATAGATGTACTATGTGTTGATGATTCGGCAAAGAAAGACTCCAACCATTGCGAATTAGGCATGCCTTAATCTTATAATTTCAACTCAACAGTTATGTATGTATTTTGGAGCATAATGGTTGAAGGTTGTAGTTAGACATAGTTAGAATACCATAACCCATATAGAAGTAGGTATCATTCTGAAAGTATCTAATATCTCTTTATTCATGTTTAACATAGTAAGAAGGCACTGTTTCTAAGTATATATATATCTGCTAAGGCAGACTGCAGAAAAGAAGAAAACAAGGAGAAACATTCCACACAGGACACAGACCTGGCCAGGCATTTACTTCTAAATCCTGGTCACATAATAGATTGCAAAAACCCTAAGATCCTTGCGTCGAATATTAATAAAGAAAACTATTGAAATATCACAATCCCAATATCAATGCATACCAAGCATCAATACCACTAATGCTTTTAATATCTGGGTCATATGGATGGGTCTTTTCTGTTATTGGTGTCCTACATTCTTATCGTTGTACACTAACTACTCCGGTTTAGAAAGTGGATTTCTCCTAGTTTTATTGTTTTCTGCATTTATGTATGTGCTCGATGAATGAAAAATAAGTGTATGTTAATCAAAAAAGTGCAATAGGCACCCTTTACAATTGCTGTTAAACATTGATTGCACTCCTTGTTGCTTAAACACACCAAATTATTGAATCACGTTTTAATAGTTACATTGCCCCATCTTTATGTGATTTCCGTATGGGAATAGCTGTATAGCACTACTGTGCATACCAACTTCACTATAACATGCAAGGTTGGGATTTTGCACTGGCCCACTCATCAATGCAAGAGCAATTTGCTCCAGGCGAGTGCTGATTGACTTCCATGCTGACTGGGAGCGCCCATAAGCTAAATAAATTGGTTGTTGTTTTTAGACCTACTTTAGATCTTAATTTATTATTCCATAACAAATTCTGTTCAAGTTCAGCACTGAAGGCCTATTATTTTGTTAAATGGCTTACAAAACACTCTTGCGCAATTATAACAAGAAATTGACCAAATCGCACAAGGTAAAAAGCCCTATGCAATCAATATTTTAATGAACAACCCAAACGATTTCTTTGAGTAGAAAGTAATTATTTCTCTGAGTTGCTGATTTGTTAAAAATACTTATCAGGGAAAATTTTGTGCTATGAAAATGAAATCTCAAAAGCTCACTAAACAATAATAATGGATAAAAAAAAAAATTTAGAGTGGATAAAAACCTATTAGCACATGCCAAGATAACATTCCCCATCGATATGGCTTACATATTGTTGGCAAGCTTGCTCTCTTTAACTGTCCGTTTTTATATCTTTTTTATTTTAAAATTAGAGTATGATTTGCATGGTACATGTAGTTTTAGGGACAGCTCATGTTTTTTTCCCACCAAAGTACTTCATGACTCATGAAGAATGATTTAAAAGTCACCTTTTTATAGTTTTATAGTATTATGGCAGCACAACCTGTTACAGAAAAAATGAATTTTTGAACCTTTGTCCAGGATGTTTGTAATGACTTTAAATCGATGAGACCATTCCAAGGATTGATCAATAGCTATTGATTATCAAGGATCATTAATATAGTCAACATGCTTAAATGTTAGTTAGTGTTGAGCACATAACTACATTCCATTTGCCAATCTGTGCATAAACACGCTGATTTGCAATTTTAGAACTATGTATACACATTGAAATAGTAAATAAGGGAAAGTTATTGAACAATTTGGTAGAATGAAAATTCTCAGACACCGTCCCGTCATTTTTGGCAAGTACTATTTAATCCTTGCAAGTGTTGATTTGTGGACGCTCGCTGATTGGCAAGTGAAAATTTTGACATTTATTATTACACAGAAAACTTTATTAACTAATATACATAGTTATTGGGCACATAATCATACACCTTACTTACCAAGGACTAGTTAAAACCGACCCCCCCCCAAAAAAAAAATAACTGCAAAAATGTGTATGTTATGGAAGCAAGGTCTACCTGTCATGCAACAACATTATTCACCAATTAAGATAATAAACATTACACAGGGCTGACCAAGTAACAGCTCTTTATGTAGAGGGGTGGTTAACACAGTAAGTTTACCTGAGAAATAAGGCTATTGGCAAAGAAAATATAATTTATTATCGCTGGTGTTGTGCCCACTGGGTTGACAACAAAATTCTTAAATGAACCTTCCTAATTAACAGAGCATTTATAATGCTTTCTTGCCAATATGTTTATTAAGGGGCAGGGTTATAAGTATGTATATTTTGAATGCAAAATGTAGTACAATCCTATTTGTCAATTTCGATGAAATGTGTTTGCTTTGCTAGCATTTATTTCTTTTTGTATTTCAAAATGAGGCAGCTGAAATGACTACCAGGTAGTTTGTTTTGAAAAACACACAATGCAGTGGATAAACTGAAACTAATTTTATGATTTTTCAATGGCGAAACAACAAACCTGGTTTCACTTAAGATGTTTCCAGTATAGATGCACATTTTTGATACAGTTGGTGAAGGAGTATGAGGTAAACTTCGAAGGGAAAAACCGCTTGTAACCTGCAGCAAAATAATTTTAACAGACTGTGCATACACCTTTTTATGGGATAAAGCAAATGATGTAAAAACATTTTTCGGTTTATGGGTTCTATTTTAAATCAGTACGGACTTGCTCGTGTAATGCCATATCATACCTAATTGTCTTAATGTTAAGTGAAAACAATATCCCGCATAGTTTAATTGTCTGTATAGTGCTGTGACTGTAATAGTTTGGGAATAGAACAATCCAGGAGTTGTCAAACCTTTTAAATCTTGAGTTGTATTTACATCAGTAGTTTACATATAGAATGACACTATCAATAAATTAGAGTCCAAATATAAAATGTAAGTCTAAGTTCCAAGAGTTTAAAGGGCTGATTTTATGGTGGCAATACACCTAAAATCACAAATTAAGATAAAGAATAGAAAATATGATAGTTTTTGACACAAATTCACCAAAAAGATTTCCTCCTGACTGCGAATTTGTTTGTAAATAGAGCCACATTTAAACATGCTATTAACTTGACTCTTTATTACATAATGTTTGACATATTGCTGGAGTGAGATGCTTTTTCAGGTTGATAAGGATCCAGTTGGGTTAGATGTGATGTGATTTCCGGGTTTAGCCCACATAAACAGTATGATGCTGTCAAGGTAAACAAGTAATTAACTGATAAGTCACCCACAATCAGTGGCGTATCCAGGGAGGACGGGAGTGGATCAGTGCTATTATCATTTTCTGTTTTTTTTTGTCAGTGTTCAACTCCCTGCCCGAAACAGCTAATTTAATGTAATTGGGTAACACGTCTCAATCTAATCTAATGGAAAACCAAAATAAAAAAACTCTGTCTTTCGTCTCTTGTTTGCACCTGGGACACAAGATCTTTTTATCTGTTCGTTCAGGTTAGCTGAGACAAGTGTTTATTCAACACATCAGCGACTGAAATAATTTATTCCATATTTTGCAAAGAAACAAGAGTTCATGTGCACAGAATAACAAAAAAGAACAGTTCACATTGATAACACTAAATCAAGCCTTCTTCCTTTTTCTCTCTTAAAATGTTGAGTTTGGTGCAGTTAATTATCTCGACATTTCGCTGTCTGCGCTAATATCCAGTGTTCATGTAACAATGGCATTTTTTCAACTGAAGCAGACACCCTTAAAAGTGGTATCAGTTGAAAAAATGCCCATGTTATATGAACATTGGATATTAGCGCAGACATCTGTGACTGTTGTGTTCAGAAAAAATAAAAATAAATACCAAAAAAATAATCTTTGTCTTTGCTTGTAATTTAGCGAGTCCCATGTATGAACTAAGGAAACTGCGTTACTGATATTGTTACTATGAATGTACCAAAATTAATCACACATATTTCCTGGTCTTGGTTCAGGTTTCGCGATTGCACACTAAGTGGTTTCGCAGCTGGCGCCTGGCAAGAGTGTTGCAACGTACATGTTCGCGTTCTGTCGTATAGTTAGCTTACGCTGGATTTTAATTGGCTGTTTCCCGTAGGATTTTTTTTTCTATTTATGATATTATTACAATCACTTCTTTACGATGTCATTACTCATGATTAAAGTCAGGTGCAAAACTGGACAATTCCCTTAGTTAAGAATTGGGGCCCCCCGCTTTTTCGATTTCTTGATACAGCCATGCCCAAAATAACCATGGCTGTAGCATTTCGAACAACAATGAACTATCAACATCTGTGACATAATGCTATTACAAGTTTTTTAAATATTGTTACGTGTTTATCAACACTTAAACACCCAAATTAATTAATTGCCATAAGCCAAATCTTAGAGTTCATATTAATATTAAGTTACCTTACGAATTTTTAAATAGGGCTTTAGATTACGCGTTTCAGCTTTCGTTTGCCAAATATGTTTTTCAGTTACATAATATCATATTTGATGATGCAAAGTTTTCCGTATTGTTGTGTGTAAAATTCCTGAGTTTTCCTGCTTCAGTTCGCCTCGTTTCAAACTTGACATGTAACCTTTAATCTCGTAATCTATAACTGTCAGTCTTGCGGGTGGTTTTCTCACGTTCTGCAAAACAAGCCACTTGTTTCGCTGGCGTCTGATTCCCGCTGCAAATTGGTCTTAGAATAGCCGCTGTAATGCCTAGCCATGTTTTCAGAGTGCCGGCCAGTCTTATTGGCCAAATATGACGTAATTTTCGTGTTCTTTTTCTTCCTACGTATTGGCTATATACATGTCGTTTCTTAGCGGCTTTGAGCTTTTCTCTAGAGAAGTCTTTTGCGAAGTTTTAGCCGACAGTCGCTGCAATAGGCGGTGGCTGCCTGTCTCACATTAACTTGAAAATAACGTTCACTAATGCTATTTGATAACGTTTTAATTCGTTGTAACAATATATTTTTGATTGGAATTTTAGTTGTGGTTATGACAGGTAGCATATCTGACCAGAAACCTTTGCAAACAACAAGAACTCGCGCGGTTGCGTCCCGCCGGGCAACTGTATGGGTCAGGGGCCAGGCCCCAGTGCACAGGTCGCGGTGGGGGCGCAACAATATTGGAGCGAAGATTTTCATTAAAATTCAATGACCATCAAAACAACCTATAAATGTAGAATTTTAGGTGAGTCTATGTCTTACATAAACTCAAAAAACAGATATTCAGTTTCAATGTTATTTGGTGACATTGTACTTGACTTCTAAAAACAATGTAGTTTGATTGGTAAGTTTGTTATGGTTTTATGAGCCAGGTTAAATGTATCCCAATCTTTGTAAATTGACATATTTGTCTAATTCTAAATAGAAGAATCAGGTGGCACTAAGTAGACAAATTGTATTGAATTCTTGACAAGCTTTCGCACAACTGTGCTTCATCAGGTCCAAGTATAAATGAAAATAAATAAAATGCATGTAAAAGCACAAGGGGGAGTAAAAGGCGAAAAGAATGGTGATGTCTAACCTATTCACATGCACATGCACGCAAAAACGTGTGCGACTGATGCAAAAACAATAACAGGAGGTCTGTGCTTTAAAGTATGCTGGGTGTAGCATGACGTGCTATGAGGCTTAATGTGACATAAAGCCCAAATTTCAATTGAGCCCAACATTGATGGCATTCGAATGCTACCTGATTCCTCTATTAAATTTATACAACCTGTAACTCATGTTACCTTGCTAAATAATTAGGGTTAACTAATAGCTTTTAATGAATTAACACAGTAAGGTGGTACTGGTAACTATATCAAAAATACCTCATATTGTTGATCGATTGGAAATATAAACGTAATTCCACGAAAGGTTAGCACAAACATATGGTGTTTTTCATCAAACTGGGCGGGGTGAGTAGCACCAAATGATTGGTCAATCTGTTGAATAGTTGGTGAAACTTGAGGCGAATTGAAATAAACTCCACAATACTTCAACTTTACTTTGTTCAAGTCATAAACCTGTTGATTTGAAAGTATGATACAATGTCCAGAAGGCATTTTTGTGATATACAAACAAAAAAATTGCGATAGTTCACTGATTTAGAATTAACCCATTTTATATAATAAAGCAATTCTAGTTAAGGGGTATTTTAAATTTTTACCATAAATTCTTATTCTTTTATTAGTGATATGCAGAAACTTTAAATATGAAACAGCTTTTTTCTGATAGTGTAACGAAACAAACAAACGTCAGACCATTACTATATTGTTTAACAACTATTTTTAAAATTACCTGTATTTACAATGGAGCACATAGGTTTACTAAAAGTTTTAAATATTTGTGAAAGTTCAAAGTTTACCTAAATTAGTACCATGGTCTTGTAGACACTGGTTGCCTGAGAACCAAAATAACCCAACAGGTCTTAGAAAACAGTTTTTCCACATAACAAGAAAAAAATATGAGAAGGCACAGGTGCAGAGTGCCATTTCAGTTGTTAAATATGAAACTCCCCATGATAGTTAAATCCACACTTTTTTCAAATAAATTTTAGGGGCATATGACAAATGTATACCACTACCATCATTTATTTTAACCAGAGTTAGGGATGTTAGAATACTGAATCATTTAGGTTAGTGGTTCTTAACAGCTGGTCCGCCAAACATATTACAATTTTATATCTCAATTGCAAAATGCAACATGTTGAAGGCTTGTCCATCAATTTAGAACTTCACCAGTTCTTTTTAACATAAAGTTAATGGTTTACTTTCGACTTTATCATACGTCACAATACTGCAAGTGTCAAGCACAACTGTTTAAAAGTAGGCTACAACTCGTTTAAGTCTTAAACTTTAAGACCAGTTGTATGTGAAAAAATTAAAAAAAACTATGATATAAAAAAGACTAGGGTTGGGCATTTGACCAGTCAAATAAAAGCCGGTCAATTGACCGGTCAAATACTCGTCAAATAGGTCGAATATTGGTCAAATAATATACACACTATCAAAATGCAATTTAAGTTAAAAATAAACCTTGATTTTAACTTTAAATAAAAGATATGATTGTTATAGCTCGAGTACAATGGTTTGTCAAACAAAATCAATTATTTTTTAAATAGCAATAAGGAATCTTTGTGAAACCATGCCAATATGCAAGCAATACTAAAGCAGTTACTGTAGTAATTTCTACCACTACTACAACCACCAAGTTAAGCCAACAAGTTCATTAACGAAATTTCACAACAAGTAAATGTATCAATAAAAAATATTTTTACCCCTCATCACAACTTTTGTCACTATATGAATTTTCGCAGTCATTACCAGTATCTGAATTAGGATACACTGGAGACAAGGGATTTGGTTCTTCGAAAATTCTAAGTAGCCTGAGATTGTGGTATACACATCAACTAGTGTATCCTTTTGTGACAAACACGATTCATCATATACCATTGTGATTTCACAGTAAAAAAAAGCCAATGAGTTTACACTGTGTGGTGCAACTCATACAAGTAAAAAAACAGACTGGGAGACCCAAAAATGATGAAAAGCATTTATTCTAAACTAAACAAAATAAATCTACTTTGCTATTACGAACACTTTTTTATTACCACAGAACATGTGTTTGCATCAGGTAAAGCCCTACCATTTTATATTTGAATTCTTTAAAAAGTTACAATCAAGATTATTAAAAACTCAAATCACCAAACAAGCCTGATAAAATTGACAACATTTGCTTCCAATAGGAGTATTCGACCGGTCAATTAACAGGCTCAGGCTTGCCAACCCTAAAAAAGACAGCAGCAAATTAAATGATATGAAAAAGACAGCAGCAAATTGAATGATATAAAAAAGACAGCAGCAAATTGCTCATTAAATTGAAGTTTCCATTCATTGCTTATAGGTTGCATACTTTTGTCATAATTACTTTTGGGTTTATTTTTATTTTTAAAGGTCCACCGGTCCGCAAAATTTGTGTGAAATTTTACCGGTCTGTAAGCTAATAAGGTTGAGAACCACTGTTTTAAGTAGAATACTAAATCCTTAGCATTTGAGTCCTGGTAAAATATCCAAAATTGATTTTATGTCAGGTAATTTAAAATGATAAACTTTTGATTTAAAAGTTTTGAAACACGGAGGCTGGTTTTCTGATTTAAACGATATAAGCAAAACACAAGTTTGGATAGTTGCATACCGTTATCTTCCGAAAGTGTCCCATTTCATCAAGACAAAGTCATAATTTGTTTGTTCTATATTTGTGGATTACGATAGACTTTATCTAAAATCAACTAATTTATTATATTAGTCTCAAACAATGTTGAGGCAAGCAATACCTTTTTTATAGCACAATCCCATGATAAACCATCCCATGATGATGAAGTGTGTTTCAAACAATACATTGCATACCTTGAATTACTTAACAGGAATAGTTATATATGCATACATATAAGTTACAAAAGCACCACAAGATTAATAGGAGGCTGCTAAATATTTTGTTTGGGGCCCATTTAGTAAGTGCCATGCAACTCAGTCAACTAGTTTTCTGTAACAATTGTTTAAATGTTTTATGAAACATCAAGCGATACTAATGCAAGTACCATGTTGCTATTATTTTTAATGACATTTTACTGCATATACCACATTGGGTATTGACCTCAGGTTAACCTTAAGTAACTTGATACCTCATTTTGTTAAAGACCATCGCTTAACAATGTAATCAATTATTCCATTAAACAACTATGCTATCTTTGATGTAATGCTGTTTTTGCAACATAAGCGTTAATCACTACATTTAAATCAAGCACTATCCCAACTTGCCACATAAATACAAATCAGAAGCAACTTTCTGTGGCAAAATGATCCATTGTAAATTAAATTCAAATAATATATATAAATTGTACATTTGGATTTGGATACCCCAGAACTTGAATCCTAATGATGCGATAAACCCGTTTTGAACTTCTTTACAACCGGAATGTTTACCAATCTTTCTTTTTGTTAAGGGGTTAGCAAAATGGATTGGCCAATTTTGAATCTTTGAGTAGTTGAAAGAATTACTTCTAAATTTTTCTGCCTGGTGCTGTTAAACTCAATTTTGTTTAGGAGAATTATTTGACTCAACCTACCTCTATAACCTTTAATCTTTGATATGTGGGATCAAAAAGTAAGCGCATGCCATCTTGAATGAGATTCAAAGCAATATCTCTGTCAAACGGATCATTATCATCGTAAATAACGTAAACCTCTCGCGTGATGCGACAATGCTTTTGTAAAATTTGTATAGCTTGACAGAGGGGCATTCCTATTAAAACATCATAATTGAAAAGGAATAAAATGTTGAAAATAATTAAAACTAGAAATTGTAGAACTTGGTTGAAGCTCGGCTACATTATTCAATACAGTACCACCCAATTTTTTTCTGTTTATGTTTCACTTTGAGATTTCCTATAGTGCAAATCTAAAATAATAAATCAACTGTGTGGTTTTACATCGAAAACCACACAGTTGTACTGCATGATTTAAAATCTAAAAAAATATTTTAAACATCAGTATTTTTTTCTCTATGGTTTGTAGAAGTGTCTTGATAAAATTTCGATTGATTGCAATTCAAATTGGGCAAGTGACAGGTATTTAACTCTAACAGATATTGCAAAACAATTATTCTACAGTCAAATGTGGCCTGTTGACCCAAAGGGTCCCTGAATACTATTAGCTTATCCATAGATAAACATATAAGGCCTCTACAGGTATCTACAGGTAGGAATAACAATAATATTAAAACAATTTTTTTTGAAGTTTTAAGAAAATACATACCCAAGATAAATTCCCATTGTTCATTGCCCAAGGAACGTTCAGGAGCTACTTGTAAATCAAGCATATTTTTAAACGCAATTCTTTGTAAATGTTAGTAAAATTAAATATTAATAAAATAAATTAACAAAAAAAAAACTGAACTGTCATACACATGTATTTCGAACGGTTATCGAAACGTAAATAAGTCATAGTTGCCAACAGGGATGTTTAGGTAAAATATTAACATATTCTAACATAACTTCTAATTTATTAGGGGATTAATCATATTGTACCCTTTAGTGACAAAATAGCATATACTCGCAAAACAATTTGCTAACATATGTATATTTTATCAAAAAATAAAATTACAAAAGATGGCTGTTTATATCCATTCCACAGGAATTGTGATACATAAATACACAAAACAAATAACAGATTTCTGCCAAAAGTTATTTTTTTGGTCCACAGTAAATGTTATTCGATACAATAAACTCTTTACTAATTCTGCCTGTTGTATATAACATTGTTGTTCTTTAGTAGTACTACAGCACTTAAATTATCTTACAAAAATGCATTACTATCCCTGGACAATTATACTGTATGTTACCAAAGAGCATATTTTGTACATAGTCAAAGTATTCTGTAATAGAATGTTACTTTTGCAACATAGAATTGCAAAGTAGATTTCAAGTATCGGGAAACCAAATAATATACTAAGGTATAATACACCGTTAGGTACTAATTGGGTATAAATTTTTTTATCAAGTTTTGTATAAAGATGTATCACAGGAAACATCGCATTTCTTTTTGGTTCGACCTATCAATAAAATGTAAATATCATGATTTTATCATGTATTTTTTGATTAAAACGTTTATCACATTTTTCTATTTTCCAATTTTGTTTATTCAACTGCAAAACATCTCTTGTATGTTGCAACATAATTTGGTGCTACAAACAGTATGAAAACAATAAACCAGCTTTCACAATTAGATTCAAGGGATTATGTTGGACATTAGTCAAGTAAGTAATCACTGAAGTCTACACTTAGATAGAGTAAGTATCAATATTCCAATTAATCGTTAGGGCATAATTGCGTTTTCAAAAGTTCTCCTATTGAAACTTTGATTGGAAATGCGGTCTGTACTTTGAGTAGGGAGTGTGTGTTTTTGTTATTGATGTTATAATCTTATGTCCCTAATTAATTTTTATTCTTGTTTTCTCTTTGGTGCATTTAGGCCACTAGTTGCCATGTCTTCCAACTGTGTAGTTGTTAAAATGAATCACACATTTGTGTCTGTAGTTTGGCTATGGGTACAGCAAACCTTGACGTTTAATTTTTATACGTGTTTTAAGACTTAAAAACTCGAAAAACGTTACATTTCATTTTATTTTTTGAAAGTTTTACAGGCTGCAACGTATTGCAGATTATTGAGAATTGTCTTAACTTACGCACCGAAAAGGCTTTCACTATTTTTACGGTATCCTATTACAGTTAATAAATTAAAGAAGAAATGGAATCTGACTGTGACAAGCCATTATTGTTATTCTGAATTTCTGACAGTTTTGTTATTCTATGAAAAACAATTAGGGCGTTAACAACATTTTTTTTTCACTTTATTGAAGGGTATACCACATAAAGTGTTAACAAATAGTTTTTATCGCTTTTCGTAAAGAGCAGCTTACTTACCCTGGTGGATTTTGCTTGGGGATACAGACATTTTTTTTAGAAGTGAGGTCCGAAAGCTGCATCATAGTAACGTTACGTCACAAAGTTGCTGAGAAGAAGTTAACGAACATTGTAGCAGATTGGTATTTAGCCAGTCAAACGAATTTCACCTTCGTGTTACAACGTCGGGTAAATTGCATTTTTTTAATTATTAGTAGTTAAAGAATGGCAGATGTTCTTAAACTGAGCTCCGTTGACCCCTTTATACGTGAACTAGTTTTTGGAGGTTAATGAATGCCCAATTGAAAACTTGTATGATTTAAATTGGAATTGGCAAACGAGAAAAGATTAATTTAAAAAAATGCTTACCCACTGCCTCATTTTTAAATGTTTTGGAAAGATAAATTTTGAAAAGGTTCTCAGAATGTTAAAAAAGTTTACAACAAAAAAAGTAAACTTATTTGGAAACATTTTTTATTCAACCAAAGACTAAACAAGAAAAAATCGATTCCGAATAACAAAGATGGGAAAAGTTAAGACGTCATAATCATTCACTACTCATTGATGTAATAAGATTTCTTTGTTCTATTAAGGGAAATACCCTATTTTGAAATTAAGCTTGCTATAGGCCAGGGATGGCGAACCTTTTCATCGTGGTGGTCACAAACACGACCTAATCCTTAAAAAATGCTCAAACGGGTCATATATTTAATTATATGCTAATTTTATGCGAAACTTTGCTGATGCGTCGTGTTAAGTGTTATTGTCTGAGTTGGTGGTTCAAGGATTTAGACTATTTTCAAATTCGGATTCCCAAGAATATTAAGAACATAGATAGTTAATAAATCCGGCAACAGTTTTTATGGGTTTACAGGAGTTCAGCAGAAAGGTTTTCAGCATGATAATAGGATGTGCATAATTTTTAGTCTGCGAGTTCTTAATTTCCCGCCACCCTTAACGTTTTACAGCAATGGTCGACAAACTTTTTTTGTCTCGGCCTAAAGTACTCTTTCAAAATTATGAAAGGCCCACCACATAAAAGTACGAAAACAGTGGCGGATTGAAAGAAGAATATACGCGCGAAGCGCGAAAAATTTTGCGTTTATATACAGTTAAAGTTGGCAAAAAAATATAGTTTGACAAGCTCTTTAGCACGTGGGGCCTTTCCAAGATGACCCAATTTAAAAATGATATGCCACACCAATTTTTAAAATAAAGTGCAATGAATGTAAGGCTATCATGCGGCCTACAACTACATGATGACACTAAGCTATTTAAAAGTAACTCGCGGCTCACTAAAAATGTCTCTGCGGCCCACATTTGGGCCGCGGCCACAGTTTGCCGACCACTGTTTAACAGCGATAAACAAAATGCTTTTAATTGTCTGCTTTCTACATGCACTTGTTGTAGTTAATATAGGCCTATACTCGTCACCCCTAACACACTTTTGCATGACCCACAGAATGGGCAGCCCTGATTTAAACAGTAGCCTATATAGTGCTATTTAACGAAGAATTGTTACATTTATCATTTCCTGAAAATGATTGACAACATTTCGGTATTTCTAGAGAGACAAGTGGGTCGTAAAAAATCTGTGGTCATGGATGCCTTCGAATATAGACTTTTCGAAATTAATTTCCCTAATCAGGATTATGTTGTGTAGCGGTTGGGGGACATTTTGTTAGTCAATTACCGCGAGATTTTGTAATTTCGAAGAATAAATCAACGCCTGTAGGTGATATATAGAATATACGGGAATATCGTTTGCCAGATAAGGTTGCCGCAAGATATAGGCTAGGTATACAGTGTCAGTGTCACTACACATTCCTTTACAATGGCCGATTTAAAAGGTAAAATGGCAGTCGTCATTCCATATTAGTGGAATCAGTTATGTTTTTATTTATGGGGTCAATATTACGGAATCTTTCGCAAGTAGGCTACAGTCTAAGTACCCATTACTGTTTTTTATTGAAATACGTGCAAGCAAGGCAAGTTTTAAAAAATGTTTATAGCTAGCCTACCGGTGTTATACAACAATGCGTGAAGTAACCCTATTTTAAACTTTGACTGCGAGTTTTTTTATAAACACGTGTTTTAAAATCTTTTTTGAACGAGATATATGCACAATGCGCAGACGACGTGTGCTACTGTGCGTGCACGGTCTAAAAGCCACCGAAGTGCCGTTAGCTATTAACGTAGCACCGTTTAACTTTTCAAACAAAATTATTGCAACTATTTTCTTGGCCGACACATTTTGTTCTTTAGATTAGCCGTTTGACACTGTTTTGTCAAAGATAAAAAGAGACTTTGTGAAGTTGTAAGTTAGTCGGTCGGTTAATTGCTTTTTACAGTATGTTTAACCACGCAAAAATTAAGCAGAGTTCGCAAAACATCGCGTTTTTAGTGCCGCTTTTAAAGTAAGCAATTTTTATCAGTTTACGTCTTACGAACTTCTGTACGTCGCACGCTGGTTGGTACCACGATTACACATTTGCTTAAATATCGCAGTCGAATTATTTCTGCTCCAACTAAAGTTTTGACGTTTCTTACAAGTACTAACTTCGCAAAGGCGATGACTTTATTTTGACTTTACGGTCACACTGAATCAAAGTATGTTTAGTATACGAACCACGTGTTGGCAGTGTTTGTTCGACTTGTGATATCCAAGCAAACCCGTAATCCTTATACCAAATGGGATACAACGTAAGAAAAATTCGTATGTATAAGTGAATATTGACTACTGGTAAATCGCCGCAATACACGCGATATTTTACGAACTCTATCAAATTTTGCGTGGGCTAAACATGCTGTAAGCAATAAATAAGTTTTCAACCCGTGACAGTTTGAAGGTAAAAGATACCATGACGATTTTTAATAGTGTTGCGACGACGCTCGCTTGAGACGCGTTTTGAAAACACTAAACATACAAGTCTTAACATCGCAAAAGTGATGACTTTAATTTATTTTTTAGGGTAACGAAAAAGCTGCGTCCAACGTCAGATAAACCGAAAGCCGTTTGAAATATAAATGCTTACTGTTCAAACTGCCACAATAAACGCGATATTTGCAAAGTCGGCCCAAATTTTGTGAATTTAAACATGCTTCAAGAAGTTGTAAACTTGAAAGTGTTTACTTGGAACGTTGCAATACATGACGTTCGGTAGAAATAAATTTCATAATTTGTGTTGGTTTTAAAAATAATGTGACAATTAACAGAAAAAAACGTCATACATAAGAAACAAAACCTTTGAAAAAAAAATTAAAAAAAAAAAAAAAAAGGCGTTGTAAATAGCGTTACTTATCAGGGTTACTTTAAAATATTATTAATTTGACTTTGGTTTGTGGTTTAGTATAAACGTTGCCTGTTCTTTTATTTCCGTAACTTGTTTCTGCAAGCAAAAACAGATATGGGCCGAAAATCACCCGACTTAACTTATGTCTTAGATACTAAAGGGGTAGTTGCCAGGGTTTAATTTTCTTATACGTTAGTTTGATAAAGACTATGCAAAATTAATTTTAGAATCGTTTTGCAATCAAAATATTTTATTCATATATTTTTTTTTATTTTTGCCGCTTCAAAATAAAAATTCTATTTCCAGAGACAGTAAGCCTGTTTATATGCACCTTTCTCAGGCAGATTAGATTAAGGTTCAAGCCGGCTTGAATAGTAATCCGTTCCAGCGTCGTAATTACATAGCGCGAAATTCAAGCCAGCTTGAGTGTACAAACTGCACTGATATGCATTATTACGTAATATTCCAGTAAACCTCTAACGCACAACCAATTTTTCGGCTTAGGCTACTCCTTGCGGTAGCAATTTATTGCTGCTTGTTCGTTTTTATTAGCCTAACATTGAAAAAAATCCAACAATTACTTGAGTTAGGTTTGCCGATTAAGTACGTTTTTGACTGTCTGTATAGTGCTTCAGCTTACCTGGCACACAGAATGTAAGTGCAGGAAAGTTAAGCTTGTTTGTGCTGGCCAACGCTATATACAAGGCAAAGTGGACAAAAGAAGGTGATAAAATGTACCAAACATTAATGAAAACTGTATTTGGCGCTGGCCTAGAATCCTACCACAGCGTTGAGACAATTATTAAAGCAAAGTACAATATTTGGGTGAGGGTGGGCCAACTATTACTATTTAAACCTACCCAAACCCGCATCCTAACACAAATAATGTTATATGTTGTGGATTCTAGCCCAGCGCCTATGTCACAAAGTATCTGATTCTAACGAGTGTGTGTAATGTTCTTTCCTTATGCGCTAAACTTGTTTTGTTTACGACTAGCCGTTCGTGTTACGTCATAATGCCCCAAAAGTGGCGTGATGTTTACTGCGTTAAAGCAGGTCATTCAACATCAAACAATTCCGGCCGTCAGCGAAACGAACAGATTAAGCGGAGAACGGATTGAAAACCACTCCTTTTGTCATAGTTCACGAACGTCATATAAATGAAGTTTCTAGCAATGCCTCGCTGCTTTACGATGGGTGAAACTTTATTTTATACTGGCCTTGCCTCTTCATGAAATACCGCGATAATAAATTAAAAACGGCATGGTATTTGGGAAATGATCGAAAAATATATTTGATAAATATAATTTACGTAGATAATGCGTGCGGCCATGTTATTAAATTTTGACGAGGTAACTTGTTTAAAAAGCAAATATAATAATTCTCTTAAAATTATTTAACGCCTATAGTTTGCTATGCTTTTGCCAATTTTATTCGGTAATACTTTACCCTGGCTTGGTCCGCATTCAGCTTTATGTTTTGCTTGCTGCGGCCCTTAAACAATTTTTATTTGTTTAGGGCCTGGTGTTGATATGTTTGATTGGAGTAAAATGCGCAACAAGTGCAAATAGAGAGGCGTACACTGCCACCAGATTTCGAATTTATATTTGCGGCAGTAAAATATGTTGTTTTGTAAGAGTAGTGGGTTATTTTACTAAGTGAAGCCTCTTTCTTAAATGCAAGTCACACGCGCCCAGTTTTACTAACGCAGCCATTTCGAACAATGAACGTTACACTGCACGCGCTGGACAATGAAGCGCAGCATGATGCCAGCAGCCATTTAGTCCCTTCGCGAGCGGAACCAAGGAAGCGATATAAACGAATTCTGTATCGAGTTTTTCTGCCGCTAGGTAGGAGTAGATAGCTAAAACGATGTCGTCACAATATTTTAGGTGTTTTGCCCCCCCAGTCATAGGCCCCAAGGGGTACAGCCTCATAAATAAAAGCTTCGGACAAAAATCGGTCTGAAACATGCCATAGGAAACAAAAATTTTAAATTTTGACCATGGCTTGGTCCGAGCAATCACAGTTATAACAGACTTTAAATCTGTAGTTTAGAGCAATATGCAAAACAAGTTTATGTCCCTAATAAACCACCTTTTAAATTGAAAGTTTTGCCAATTGAAATCAAATAAACGCAGTGTTCTTAATAATTATTTTAGTATGACGCCATGTTATAACGTAGCTTTGTAACGTCCTCCCTAATAATTAATGCATTCAGCGTTATGTTTTGCTTGCTGCGCCCTTGTACAATTTTAATTTGTTTAGGCCTGGTGTTGATATGTTTGATTGGAGTAACATGCGCAACAGGTGCAAATAGAGAGGCGTACACTGCAACCAGATTTCGCATTTATATTTGCGACGCTAAATATGTTGTTTCGTAGGAGCGATAAGTTATTTTACTAAGCGCAGCCTCTTTTCAAAAGGCTAGTCGCATGCGTCCACTTTTACTAGACAAGCAACTTCGCACAAAGTCTCACGCTTGGTGTTAATATGTTTGGATGGAGCAACAATTATAACAGGTGCTAACAGAGAGGTGTACACTGCCTCCAGGATTCGCAAGAGAATATGAACGAATTCTGTATGTCAGTTTTTCTGCTGCTAGATGGCAGTCGTTAGCTACAGAGAGCTAAAACGCAATATTTCAGGTTTTTGCCCCCCAAGCAAAGGCCCCTGGGGGTGCAGCCTCATAAACTTCAACAAAGCACCTATATACCACTCTCTACGCCATGTCTGAAAATTTGAAGGTTCTACGATGTATATTTTTTCTATTAAGCTTCGGACAAAAATCGGTCTGAAACCATAGCAAACCATAGCAAACCATAGCAAACCATAGCAAACCATAGCAAACCATAGCAAACCATAGCAAACCATAGGAAACCATAGGAAACCATAGCAAACCATAGCAAACCATAGCAAACCAAAAACGAATAGCGGCAAAAACAAGATATGTCCCGAAAATAAATTTTCGGCCCATATAATAACGGCAAAAACAAGATATGTCCCGAAAATAAATTTTCGGCCCATAGGAATTTAACTCAGTGTATTTATATCTTACGCGTTAAATGCATGCATTAAACACAGTCTTGTAAGTTAAACAATATTTACAACAGACAACCTATCGTCAATTTACTGATCACTAGGGCGATTATTTTTTACCTTGTCAAAAAAAGTCAAATTTCGTCAAAATTTACACGTTAGGTTAAAATTTGTCAAAATTATTTCAAGTCAAAATCGACTAAAAATGCAAATAATTGTTTACAAAATTAAAAAAAAAAAACTATAGCCAGCTTTTTGAAATTGTCGTTCAGTTAAAATTTTATTCAACAAATTTAGTTCTGAATTATTTTCAACGACGTTTTACCTGTATTATATATTAATCAGAGCAATGCGGTATACGATAGCCGTCAGAATTAACCACTTAGGCCTAGTATTAAATTAGGTTTAGTTCGAACTTCGTTCGTACAAAATTATTGAACCGTATTTGCTTTTTTTCGTTTGTGATTTGAAATTATCTCATTTTCTATTTTGGTAATATTCTCCGTCTCTGTTAATTTTCTGCAACTAATTTACCAATTGTATTTCAACTGTTAACATAATTTTTTTCTAAAATAATCGGCGTCTTGTTAATCTTTGGCATTTTTCTAGTAGTTTGTCTTTTATATCAAAAAAAAAAAAAAAAAAATATCAACATAAGCATTTTCTTTGGTTTTGCATAAACCCGAAAAAATAACTTATTTGTGCTCGACCGATATAGTCAGTAAAACATCAGAAACTTGTGGTGGACGACGCCAGTCGCAAAGACGCTAATGCAGTACTTCAAACAACAATTGGTGTTTAATTCAATGTAGCCTATTTCAAATAGGTTAAAATTTTGTCAAAAAATATATTTTTAGGTCAAAATTTGTCAAAATTTAAATTTTTTAGGTTAAAAGTTCTCATTTTTTAGGTCAAAAATTAATCGGCCTACTGATGACTTTTTGTGGTTGCGTTTCGTAAATCAGGCATTCTTCACAAATATGCCTAAATAGCGCATTTCACACAGCATGTCGTACCCCCTAATTTGGTGCTTACACCCTTTACCCCGGTTAAGAACCCCTGATCTAAAGGTATCAGGTCTAAGTCCGAACGCTTTATGTCGTATTCTGACAGCTTTAAACGTTACTCCGATGGCTTAAGTTCATATTATGTATGGCTTTAAGTCTCTTTCCGACATCTATTGGTTTATTCCTACGGCTTTATAACTTATTTCGATGTTTTTAGGCATTCTCATTTCTCGGTATTTGTCTTTTTCCAAAAGCTTTTTGTATTGAACCGAAGGCTTTATGTCTTGTTACGAAGGCTTTATAGGTCTTAGCCAAATAGCTAAGGACTTATACCGGCGCCTTTGGGGTTATTCGGACTGTTTTAGATTTTATTTGGGCTGCTTTCGGTGGTAATCCGACAGAATTAGATTTAAATATGAGTACTATAGGTCCTATTACAACAAAGTTAGGTTTTATTCTGATAGCTTTCGGTCACATTGCGACAGTTTTAGATCTTATTCTGAGGTATTTTAGTGTTATTTCGATTGTTTTATATGTCATTCTGACGGATTTAGGTGTTAACCCCACAGTTTTGGTAATTTTCCGACAGCTTTAGCTCTTTTTTAAAGGTTTATATTATATTCCGTTTTAAGGTTAATTGCATTGATGTTTTAAATCCGCTCAGGGTGTTATTCCAGTTTAGATTTTAATAAAACATAGGACATATTGTTGCATTGGTGAAATTGTAACGTTTAAATTATTCCGAATTTGACCTTAATCTGTTTTTGATCTTATTACTAAATTGTTTTAAATCTGACTTTGAATTTATTCCAATTGAAGTCTTACAGCTGTAGTCCGATTAAGCCCCCCTATTATTTGTCTTGTGTGCCTTCTAGCACAAAAAACACATAATAAAAAAAGTAGTTCTATTCGATTCGACACAAAGGAACAAAGGGTTTATCCAGAATTTGTATTTAGGCTACGACACGACATTTTTGTAGATGCGTCATAACGTTAAGCAAATTATAAGAAACTTGATGGTGTCGAGTGAACACGTTTGTAAATATGTCTAAATTTAATTGTAATCCAGTCCGCGATAAGCAACATGAGACGTGGCGTGCAAAAGTGTGCACACGAGATCAGCAAAACATGTGCGCTTTTATAAAACACTCTTTTAAAATGTTTCCACTTTTTTTTAATTATAGTTAGAGTTTGGAGAACGAGTCGGAGTCAGAGTAAAAAGAAGAGTTGGAGGAAGCGTTGGAAGAAATGTTGGTGAAACAGTTGGATAAAGAGTTGAAGGGAGAGTTGGGGAAGAGTTGGTTGAAGTTGAAACAAAAAAAATGGATCAATGAGTCAACTTGGAGTTAAGCCATTTTTGCAAATAACTTGGGATAAAAGTAAGCGTTTACAGTAAATATTTTTGTATAAAATTGAGATATTTACCTTTGCTTCCTTTATTTGCTTGCTTTTTATCGCGTTTTTGTTATTTTAATTTTAGTTATTGAATCGGACGAGCTTAGCAATTTTATTAGCTTAACGTTTTTTTATGTCAATGAATCGACTTGAAGTTGACTTGCTCTTATACTGACTTGACTGTGACTTGACTTAGGAAACTACTGATGACTTGGACTGGGACTTAACTTGTTAGTTTTTTTTGCAAAGACAATATCTAAAGCACAATAATCTATGATACCATAGCTTTAAGCCAAAGAGATTATAACCATGAGGACAAACTGTGACGTAACACATTGTTCTACTTTCGACAGCGTTCCGCTCAAGTGTATAGCCTATAATAGTGAAACAAAAACAACTGGCCTTGACTTGCATGTTGGTGAGCTAAAGTTTTATTTGAACTTTCTCATAGATAGTAAAGTGCGACATTTCTGACAGGTTAAAAGTTATGTTTGAATTTAATGTCAAACTTTAATTTCGAATTTTGGGTAAACACAATTAAAAAAGCCGGTAGGGCAAAATCTCAATGAAATGTCAGCTAACCATAAGTACTATAATACAACTCGTTGGTCCGCCAAAGTCGTCCGGTTAATCATAACTGCGCCAGTGTACAACGCGTTGCTGTAGTCTGGAGTAGACCAGTGGTTCCCAACCGGGGTGCCACGAACAAAAATGGAAATATTTGACGTACACGCAACGTTGATCACCCACGTCGAAGCCAACTTGTTTTAGACTACAGTACTTCGAACGTCATTTTACACGTTTGGTTAACGTTTGTTTTTCAACGTTGCTAAAAATCACAATGGAACTAAGTGGGACGTCTTACAATTAATTTTAGACCATTTTGGATGTAATTTGAATCGTTTGAATAACGTTATTTCCTGACTCTGGATAAAAACTAGGAATACGATGCAACTACTTACAACGTTACATGTGAAGTACAAGTGACGTTGAATTCTGACGTTAAAGCCAACTTGTTTAAGAACATTTTGGACGTCATTTTAATCGTTTTAATAACGTTATTTTTTAGGTTTTAAATAACAACAATGCAACCTAATAAGAACGTCAAACGTGACGTAAAACGACGTTATTAACGACTTTGAAGCTAATTTGTTTTAGAGTTAGACTATTTTATACGTAGCCTAATTTCAATCGTTTAATTAGCGTTATTTGTTAACGTTATTATAATCCTAAATGTAACCGACTTAAAACATAAAAAAATTTTCGCGCTTCGCGCGAATGTCTATTCTGTGTCCGTGTTGTTTACCTTTTGATGCTGTCTTTTCAACTAGATTAATAGCTCTTTATTACCGTTGCGCCGTGGAAGGTTGCCAAGTGCGTCGCGGAAAAACGGAAAACGTACTTATTCTAAAATATTGGACATACATTTTTTAACATTTTATTTATTTTCATTTTCGGCAATGCAATAAAAACTTGCAAGAAATTTAAAAGAAATGCCCGTATACAACAAAAGCTTTTTTTGCTTTGCGTCAACACTTCACTGCCTCCTTGAATGTAATTAAACACATTTTTAAGTGCAAAAACGATCCGAGGCCCGCCTGATTCACATTTCTAACATGTTAATAACACAATTGTTAGTTAACATTTTGTGCGGCCCGCAGAGATCTTTTTGAGTTTGGTTTTCGCCCGCGACTAGAAAAAGGTTGCCGACCCCTGGTCTAGGACAAGGAGCAACTGTCAATCAGGCGGGCCTCGGATATTTTTTGCACTTAAAAACGTTTTAATTACATTCACAGAGGCAGTAAAGTGTTGACGCAAAGCGAGAAAAAAGGCGTTCGTTTGGTTTAAAATTCAAGTTCACACGTCGTCATCCGTACTACTAATGAAAAGTGTAATCAAACTACTTTAAGGGAACGTGATAACATTTAAAGTTAATCTAGCTCAGTGTTTGTTAACCGTTTTAAGTCAAGGCCCAGCAGGCGAGCGAGGCGAGCGCGATTTTTTTTTGGGTATACAGATATTTTATTTTTATTTTTTGCAAGTTTTTATTACATTGCCGAAAATAAAAAAAATGTTAAAAAATATATGTCCAATAATTTTGAACACGTTTTCCGTTTGTCCGCGACGCACTTCGCAGTCTTCCACGGCGCAACGGTAAAAAATCACTGATCTAGTTAAGGTAGCATCAATACTATAGGCTATACAAACCAAACACATAATGAACATTCGCGCGAAGCGCGAAAATTTTTCGCAATTACGTAGTTAAATTATTCAAAAAGAATGTGAAATAGACTCGTGTCTGATTTGTCTAGGAGACGGCGGGCCGGCCCGCGGGCCGTAGGTTGCCGACCCCTGGTCAGGACCTATAAAACACCAAAATCTCAAATGACATTTTGGGTTTAAATAATGTAGTTTCCGAACATAAAACAATTTGCTTGCCATATGTTGCGTTTCTGTTATTTTTTTAGTTAAGTTATTGTTTAAATAGGGCGAGTTAACCAGTTTCAAAAGTTTAGCGTTTTATTTTTATGACAAGGACTTGACTTTGAAAAACGGTCCCCCAAATTTCTCCAGCGGTTTCCCAAAAAATAATAAATAATTCGTTTAAGCAAATATGGCTATTTTTTGGTATTTAAATGAAACACTTGCGGTCTCTTAAAACTACTTAGCGGTCACCCAAACCAAAGCTTAAAAAAAACCTGCCGCTGAAGTCAAGTCTATATTGCGTGAACCTCGTTAAAATTCATTTTTTTATTCGGAAAAACTTCAAAAAAAATTAGTTCGTGATGCACTGAGCACATAAAAGAGATTCGATTAGTGTTCAAAATAACGATATTCATATTATAATTTAACAGAAATTGAACTGCGCGAAAAATCAAGGTACACGGAAATATTTGTCCTAGATCGAACCACCTTCTTGGGGTAAAAATATTGTAAGATGACCTCATTTGAACCTTTTATGTTATTTACTGTTTACGGTTGGTTGCCTCAAACTATGCGCAGCGCAGACAAGACTCATGCTTTCAAAATCAAAATAGTATTCGTCACCAAGAGTCTGGTTCATATTTTCCGCAAGCTCAGTCTAGTTTGAGGGTCGGAGGCACTTTTTTTACTTGCGCTAACGGTATTAATAATAAGTAAAATAAACACGAGAAACAGCAATGTAGACAACTAGACACTTGACTCACTCAAATGCTAACCCTAACCCAAACAATATGCGTTGTGGTATGCGGTATTATTATTATTATTATTTTTTTTTTTATTTAACTGTTCACGTACAATAGTGAAAGAGCGCCGGGCGCTGGTCTAGAATCCTACCACAACGAAACACCATTTGGGTTAGGGTATAAGGTTAGCGTTTTGGTTAAGGTGGGTCAAGTATTATTATTAAATTAGGAATATAATAATACTTGACCCACCCACACCCAAACGCTAACCCGCATCTTAACTCAAATTTTGTGCGTTGATTTTAGAACTGTGGTAGGATTCTAGACCAGCGCTGAGCGCCGGCCAGTGTTGTAAACAAGTCATTTTGAAATGACTTAAGTACCAGTCAAGTCATTTGAAAAATACTTAAGTCCAAGTCAAGTCTTTTGCAAAACTACCAAGTCCTAGTCCAAGTCATCGGTTGCCCAAGTCAAGTCACTATGAGAGCAAGTCAATTTCAAGTCATGTCATTAACATAAAAGTAAACTGTTAAACTATTAAAACTGGTAAACTCGTCCATTTATGAGCAATAATTCAGCTAAAAAATAACACCAACGCAATATGCAACAATCAAATTGTTTAACGTGCAAAACTCGAGATAAATTTTAATAAAAAACAATCAATGTAATCCTAAGAAATTTCATAAAATGACTTAAAAGTCCAAGTCAAGTCACTTGTCCAAAAGACTTAAGTCAAGTCAAGTCATTTTGGTTAAAAGACTTAAGTCAAGTCATTTGAAAACAGTGACTTAAGTGCACTTAAGTCAAGGCAATGACATAAGTCATTACAAGACGGGGCTAGGCATAGCATAGAATTGAAAAAGAGTTTACCAGAACAAATCACTATTTTATGACGTCATAGTAGTCACTAGTTTTTGATATCATTATTCATTAATGATAGATGGGGAAATAGGGGAATTCCCTATTCCCCAAGTTGAAAATTAGGGACCCCCCATTTTTTATTTTCTGGATATGCCCCCTGGGCAACATAATATTGAACTGGTAATCTCGAAAACGCTGGGTATTTTAGCTAGTTACACATACAGATGAATTACATTTTATAATCCAATAATTCTACTACCTTGCCTAATAATATTTCACTGTGACCAATGTCCACTAAAAGAGTGAGGTCTCTGGTATTCTATTGTACACTAGCGGATGGAATATTTGCTTATGTCAACTTGTGTGCTGTGAATATACTCAGAGCACTATTAACTAAGCCAGGGGTCGACAACCTTTTAGGCCAAACTAACTTCAGAAACGTCTCTGCGGGCAGCACAAAATGTTAACAACAAGTTCTGTGAATCAGACGGGCCTCGGATCTATTTTGCACTTAAAAACGTGTTTAATTACATTTAAGGAGGCAGTAAAGTATTGGCGCAAAGCACGAAAAAAAAACATTTTTTGGTTTAAAATTTGAGTCCATATGTCATCATCCATACTATAAATAAAAAGTGTAATAGAACTATTTGGAGGAAATGCGATAACTTTAATAGCTAATTTCGTTCAGTGTTTGTTAACCTTTCTGTGTCGGGGCACACCCGGCGAGTTAGCGAGCGTGATTTTTTGGGTATCCTGGCATTTCACAAACCGGACGTTAAAACATTATTCACGCAAAAATTTTCGCACTTATGTAGTTAAAATAGTTATTCGGACTTGTTTCTAGTTCGACAAAAAGGCGGCGGATGAATTACATTGGTGGGCCGATCCGACCCGCAGCCCATATGTTGCCGACCCCTGAACTAGGCAAACCCAATCACAAAAAGGCTGGTTAAATAAATAATGAAAAACATTGAGGTAGGACAAGATTTGGCAGACTGTTTTCCAACATATTTAGTGGGGGCGCTATCTGCAGTGGCATGCATACAATAGGTAGACATGAGATTTTTTGCACAGATGTTCATTTTGGCGTGTGTGTAGTCAGTGGCGTAGCTAGCCGAAAATTTTTTGGGGGGCCAAAAAGTTTGGACTTTTTTGTTTAGCTTTTGTCATTGTATTAACTGCCGTAACAAACACAAAAACAATGCTAGCAAACCGTTTCGAGCAACAACTGACTGAGTGTTAAATGCAATACCCAAAACCATTTAATTGAGCAAAAACTGTCTAAAAGTAGTAAAACTACATTAATGTATAGCAAACGTAATATTAACTACATCGTTTGTGACGTAACAATGCATGACAATTAAAGGTGTTGTATATCTGTGATCGAATGTCGTGGTACTGCTCATAAATGCTAAAAAACAAATTATTAAGAATAAATTTTTTGGGAGGCCATGGCCCCTCAGCCGTTTCGCGAGTACCGCAATCATTTCTGGAAACACATTTTTAAAAGATCAGACAGTTGGGTAAGAATAGATGTAGTATTTGATCGCTATTTAAGTGCCAGCATAAAGTATTTTGCCAGGTTTAAACGTGTCGAGTCTGTTAGTTCTTACGGTGTGATCAACATAAAAGAAAAGCCCCTATCCCGAAGAACTGGCATGGCTTTTTAACTGGAGTTAATGAATTAAGAAAAGAAATGCTGTTAACTAAGGGGTCATCCGTAGATAGACTACCAACAGCAGCAGCTTTACTGAACCATATCAAAAGGGCAACATATCAAGCTGGTTACGTTTGGGGGCAGTCCTTATCTCCTCAAATTTTTACCAGACGCTACTTAATGGGATAGGTGTTGAAAAAGCAACCAGTTGGTTACATTTTGGACTGAATTGCATCCAACACCTAAAACAAAACACATGATCACTTGTGGCTGCATCAAGGGCTGCTCAATCAATTGCTTGTGTAGAAAGGCAAAATTAAGTTGTTCGCCTTTGTGCAAATATAAAAAGTCTTGTTTAACCTGAAAACCAGTGTAAAAATTACACTTTTTTTTTTTAACTAAAATGTTGTTTTTTAGATAAATAATATATCGTTTTTAGCGCAATTTCTTGTTTTACTATTTTTCTAATTTTATTTACTGACTTTATCATAAATGTATTGTTCTTTATTTACCAATATACATATATCGTTACAATTGTATTTTGCCAGGCATGCTGTTGATTTATCATTAATTGATATCTTATTTACACAGTTTTTTCATCTTTTGATTATTAAACTATACGAAATTGAGAGACCTTGATGTTAGGGCTACCATATTTTCAGCACCGAAAAAGAGGACAATTTTTTGCCGACAAGTAAAACAAAGATTGATGATGTTTTACATTTCCTATGTAGTTGCAGGCAAAAGTTATAAAAAAACAAAGCAAAGCAAAAGTTACAAAAACAGACACAAAAACAACAAATAAATTTTTTTTCAGATTAAGCCCATAAATACTTTGCGGTTCCCTTAACTTTTGTCAATAAGGAATGATCATTTTTAACGGGATCGTGAAATTGTTTACACAAAATATCATTAAAATTATATAAAACCGCCCAGACAGTATTTTTTTGAAAATAAATGCAACGTCTTGCCTGAAAAGTTTTGTTGAAAGTATAAGCAACTTACTTCAAATGCGAAAAAAAGAGGACATTTGGGCATTTCTCAGCGTCCTCGGAGGACCATTCACTTTTCTTGAGAAAAGAGGACAAATCCTCCTAAAAGAGGACATATGGTAGTCCTACTTGATGTATCATTTATTGTTGCTTTAGTTACAGCCTACATGCGACTAACTTGAGCGTTTTTTAAATATTATAGTCTGCATTTATTGAACATATATTTTTGTCTATGTTTAAACCGTAAGAAGAAAATTTTAACGTCTGCTGTGAAGTAATTTTGAAAATATGTGCAATTTCGACAACTGATGACGTCATAATTCAACTGGAGATGAAAAAAAATTCCAGAAAACAACAACGAAATCAAATCTATAAAAGTGATAAGATTTAGGGGATAACTTCATTAATAAGACAAAATTCCTATTCTAGGGATGACGTCATCAAAACGTAAAATAGCCATATCTTTAAAATTACACGTCAAAAAAATAAATAAAATATATTTTTAAAATTAATTTTATATTCTCGTTTGTTTGATACCAATCGCAGATAATTTTGGTGAAGGTAAAATTTATGGGATTATGGGGTCATACGGGGGGGAAGTACACCAAAATCAAGTTGGCTTCGGGCAAAAATCAAAATAAAACGCCAAAATGAACATCTGTGCCAAAAATCTCACGTCTACCTATCGTTTGCATGCCAGAAGGTTTTTTTGACACATAGCTCCCCCACTACATTTGGGGATTGGTAGTTCTGCCAGGAGAGTGCAGTTCGGAAGACACTCGTCGACTAGCAAATGCAAATTTAAATTCAGTCTAATTATTTGCAGCATGCTGTTTGTAGTTTTTGATAAAACACCTTAATGTTGTTGATAACACGATCAAGCTGTTGGATTCTAACAAATTCAATTGCATTTTTTTTAATACTTCTCATCCTTTTCCTTTCAAGCATAGGTAAGTGTCAATATTATTTTCTATGGTATAGTAGGTAAAATATTGCATCTGTGAAACACATTTTATATCATTGGACTAATTTTGGTTTCTGTCAGCCACCAAGATATATGTAAACTTATATCTGTCTTACATATTTCAAATTTATTTGAATGGAACCAATAAGGTTACATTTCCATTGATAAACTTTTTGTGTACAGAACATCAAAAATGAAAAAAACAGTACTATCTAAATCAGGCACAGTCTTTTCAAGTTCCAGGGTGTTTTTGTTTTAGCCAATAAAATGCAATGAAACCATTTGGGCACTTTTTTGTTCAAACGTCGCTTGCACAGAACTGTGAAAAATTTTTGGCACTTCCACTATTTTTTTTCTGGAAGTGCGCCTTTGAATAATGATCTAGAGTTTTGCCTGCAACATACGGCCTGTGACTTTGTCAAGCCCACTATTTAACACAATAATGAAATTATAAGAACTTTTTGTTTAAAACACAATCTTTGTCCCTAAAATGCACTTTGCAAGTAGATTATATTGTAAAACATTTCTAAATTTTGTAGCAATTTGAAAAGTTTAATTCTTAGAAAAGTATTTACCCATTGGCCAAGGTTTTTATTATATTTTTGAAAACAACATTGCATTACAGTTTATTTACAACGAAGTGTGTAACAAAGCAAGATTGGTAAATAATAGATACTTTTTCACCTTTTTTGAATCACCTTTTTTGAATGAAAAACAAAATCACCTTTCTTGAATGAAGATTTATAGAAGGTCTCATATATAAGGCTGTAAGACTTGTAAACAAAAGATGCTAGTTCATATATCGATTAATATGTATAGTCAGGCGATATTCTACGGAATTTAATTGTAGCTAATTTAATTTAATTTTTGTTTTTAGCGGAAATACCCTAATACGAAGATAGTGATTAGTCCAATGATATAGTTTAGCGGTATACATCAGTGGTGTAAACAAGTAGTTTGGAAGAACAACTTACAGTACCAAATGATTTAAAACTATTCACAAATTTCATTTACAACAAAATATTCCATTTTAATTACATTGATTACAGGAAACTGTAATTGTACAGATGAGCGAAGTATCTTTTACCAAAGAATAATAAATGACCTTGACATTTAACATATCTTAAACTTAAACAATATATTTAATATTGAATAATGATATCCTAAGTACCCCATGTTTACTTCGCATAAGTTTTAAATCAGGTTTGTAGAGCTCTTCTGGCAAATGTAATTTTTATTCCGACGTACTAGTCGCATTCAGTGTTATTTACCCTGATGAAGACGACCTGTATAGGACGTCGAAACGTCGGAATAAAAATTACATTTGCCAGAAGAGCTCTACAAACCTGATATTATGCCTGGCAGCAATAGCTTATATAAGTTTTAAATGGTGGCCAAATAAGTGTTACTCGAGCTACGTACGGTCAAAAAGTATCCAAATAGTTTTATTCAAGCTGCGTATGAACCAAAAAGTGCCCAAATGAGTTTTATTCGAGCTACACACAGACAAAAAGTGGTCAGTTAGGTTTATTCATGCTATAAGCTCAGTTGGTACAGCAATGGTCCCGGTATAGCGTGAGGTCGTTAGTTTGAACATTACTGCAGGCTATTTCTTTTGGAGCTTACCTTGCTTGCATCATTGATCGACAGATTCATTTAGTCTGCGATTGGTTTTGTTATACTATTGAGTGTTGATACGTAAGCCGCAATCGTTGATTTAAAAGAAGCTTCAGAAGGGCTAGATCACATTTGTTAAACACATATATTTCATTTAGTTCATTTAGTCTGCGATGGCTTTTGTTATACTATTTATATATACGTAAGCCACAATCGTTGGTCTAAAAGAAGCTTCAGAAGGGCTAGATCACATTTGTTAAACACATATACGTGTCTATCTTTCATTGAATAATGATATGGTACTGTAGGTCCCCTTCAATGTGAAGTTGCTTGTATGAACTGAATGTGGCAAGCATTGGCATATGGTTGTTTCTTGACTCGGCCCTCAGTGAGCCTGTGTAGCTCAGTTGGTAGAGCGACGGCCCCCTGGTAAAACACCATAGACAACATCCGCAAATATTCTTAGCAGCCCAAAGAAAAAGTAGATAGTTATGATGAAACGCGGCAAAGGTGCCAACATTTGCGTGTTACATTCCTTTATTTACTGATGCTCGAACTCCCTTTCAAAAGCTGATTAAAGAACAAAAGGCTTTTAATAGTATTCGAAAAACAAAACCTGACATTGGTCCTTTCTACTTTTATGCCTAATTTATTTTTTGAAACAGCTCCCAAGCCTAAATATACAATCACAAAATGCTAATAATATATTTACAGTGATATTTTAAGCATTTCGAGCGTACCATTAATCTCCTTTTCAACTTTGAAGTAAAGTTTAAAAACTATTATTGTATGTTTATACTCCCGGTAGTTGAGTTAGTTAAAAAAAAATATTTTGATATAAGATTTCTGTTGATGGAAGGTAACATAGGTTTGAAAAAAGTTTAAATCTTAAAAATGTTCATAAAATTACAACTGGATTATTGCTTAAGGTTAAAACACCTGCCTTGATGATATATACATTTTTCGAGTTAATTTGACTAAATATTAAAAAGTTGGGCTACCTTTAAAAACACAAGTTACACACCTCGACAAACGTTGCAGCGTACCCGACATGGTATCCAATATTGTACATAGGATGGCGCCTTTGGGATTCAAAAACTTCTTAACAAAATGGGTTAAAACAAAGATTTATGTCAAGCATTAAAAAATTGCATTTTTTCGGGTTGAAATACAACTTGTTTTAAATGCATCTTTTTTTCATTCCTGAGTTTTTTCTTAAAACAAATAAAATTTTGTTAACGTATCTTTTCTAGTTTTCTCTTAGGGCCACTAATTTTGTTTATTCTTGAAAGATTATATCTAAGTTTTGTTTTATTTTAAACCTGTTTATAAAAGACAGTGGATCTCTGCATTATTTTAACGACAGTTACAAATAATTCAAAGTTTACTTAAGTCATTAAAACACTGATCATAAATATTCAGGCTTCTGCCATCTGCCAAAAGCTTTCTTTTTTTAAACAAAATTTAATGATTTTTTAACATCGTGCAAAAATCAAATATTGCTTAATGCAGGAGATGCCTTATTAGTGTGGGCGATTAATTGTGCCATTTCTATTGGTCAAAAACAGGCTTACACAAAGGTTAAAGTTAACCATGAAGGTTTTTTTAAACTAAATTTTTTTAGATGGTAAACATGTGATGTGCAGCGAAGACAACCACCAATTTTTGTGTTCCAATCAAAGATGTATTTTGCACAAGTTTGTTTGTGACGGACAAGATGACTGTGGGGATGGCTCTGATGAAAGTCAATGTGGTATGTTTGTTTCTGAAACCTTTTATTCCAAATTGTTGTTGTTTATTTTATATTATGTTTGTGTTTCCTTTTGCTGTTTATATTATGTCTGTGTTTCCTTTTGCTGTTTACTGTTAAAGTATATCTGAATAAAAACAAAGCAGTTGAGGAAAGTGCAAATTGTAATTCGATAACAACCCTGATTAAGTTAACAATGTTTCTCCCAAGCTCGGAAATAAGTTAATGTAGTAAAGCTGTTTTATTAATAATTTGTGAGATAAGCTTAGTCATTCAGCATAGGGTTTTGGTCTTGGATTGATTTAAGTATTAAATTACCGGATTTTGTTTAATGCCAACATGCTTATTAAGTGAACAAACATATTCGCAACAGAAGAGCAAGAAACACAACAAGACTAACAATTATGTTAATGACATTTGCCCTAGTGCCCAGTCCAGTTTTGAAAAAAAAATGTTGCTAAACGTCCAAATATTTTCGTTTTCAATGAACGACTGAAGCCCAAGTCTGATACCCTTGTCTAATATAAATATGAACCTAGGCCACATGACCAGCGAAGATCCGTTTTGCGACACTGTAAAACACTATTTAGCATTTAGCGATTGTGTAGTACGCAACATCTCTCTTATGCGAACATTCTACGGTTATAAAATGCAGTCTTCTAGATTATTTTTTTTTTTAAATCGTTGATCCGATCCTGGTACGCATGTAGACTACTTTATGTGGCCCGCAAAAAATATGTGAGAAATATTGTGGCCCGCAATACAGTCAACCTTGGACCACCCTGGTTTAGTTCAAGTTACTTTACGAGTTTACAGCAGACAATTTTCCCTTGTTCTGTCATACGCACACAATCAGTGATCGCTAAGCGAATCAGTGTTCGCTTTTCTCAGGGCACCCCAAGTACAGCTATAAATATTTTATATTTTGTACAGTAATTTTTGTTGTTACGCCTGGTGTGATTGATACCTATATTCAGTGCTTTACTTGAAATTACATGTATGTTTACTCAATACCACTCTTTAAAATCCCATTAAATATTGATTGTAAAAACTAAAACCGTCATTGCTGTGGTGTTACAGCGGCAACTTTGCACCTGACAATTAAAATGTCAAGTAATCTTAAACCATTCCTGATAATAGAATAAAAATATATCGGTGAAACAAACAGACTGAAATCAGGCATGTAACTAAAGCAATGTATATATCAAAAATAATTTATCCTCACGATTTTTTTGACAGTAGTTTCCTTATAATCTCACCCAAAGAAGTTTTTTCAACTCACAGATAGTTGCAAGGTAAACCAATCTATTGTATGCAGACACAGGGCACTGAAGCTTATAAATTGTCTGACATACGCATAGTTTGGTAACTTTTAAAATTATTATGAGAAGGAATTAAATTCTGTTTAGATAACTATTGAAAAAACAGGGTATGACATCGCTCAATTTGACCGCATGTTCAAAGTTATCGCTAAAGCGTGACAAGGGAAGAAAGTGTAGCTTGCAATAACTGAACATACAACTCCGTATAATGGGAATCTTGAACTTGTGATTTTGTCTTCCTGGGAACTTTAGCACAAAATAAATTTCCATTGTTATTTGGAAACCTGTTTTTAGATGTTTGTTGTTGAGGTGACATAACAATGGCTGATCGTTTTGTCTTTTGGGTTACTTTCTTGTTGAGACATTTTATTATGACAAGCCTCAAGTAGCAAATATTGTTTTAAATTTATAAAAGCTTCTTTATAATCAGTTTTATATATTTTTTTATTTAAAAACTTGTACCCTTTATTTTTTATTTCAGGCAACATGACATGTAACTCAGCATCTCAACACACTTGTGATAATGGCCATTGTGTGGTTAAAGAATGGGTGTGTGATGGACAAGATGATTGCGGTGACAACTCTGATGAAAGCTCACAATTATGTGGTAAATTACACTTTTTTGCTAACTTAGGAAAAAAGTAACAGTTAAAGAAGTTTGTTAGTGTATAAAACAATTTTCCTCTTGTCATACTTAGTATGCTCTTCAGTACATTCCTCTTAGGCGCAACTAGTTAAAAAAAGCTTTTTTTAAATATATCTTTGACTGTGTCGGTTTGCAATTAAAGTAAAAAAATATAATAAGTTAAAACATATTTGTTTTCTAATTTTAAAATTAATTGCCTATATAACATGTGAATCAGACTTAATTATTGTTTTGAGCAGTTTTTGGTCGAATTGGAATTTGAACTACCGACAAAGTACATAACAAACTAACAAAAATAAAATACACAAAAAACTTATTGTTTCAATTTTAAAAGTATGTTGAAAATATTTATGTGGCTGGTTGGCACTTAAAGTGTAATGCAATCATCAAATTACTCATTAATATGACCACGTATTGAAATGTACATAGAAGTGCAAATGGCCAATCAGGAAGTGATACTAAATTTACTATGTTTTGTATGGAATTATCTCAGTTTTAATTCACAAAATATACATGGCAAATTTCGATTGGAATGCTATCAGAATTTGAATCCCACAAATCTTTGAACAAGTCTATTTACCACAACTAAACTAAAGTATGTAACTGCTCCTGGCCCTGAAACTGGGTTATACAAACTTAAGCTATTTTAACCACATTTATTCAGTACTTTTGCAGGATTCTTAAAGGCAACAATTATAAAGTACAGATCCTGACAAATTTGTGCCACTCACTATACCACAACTACTATTCAAAAATAACAACACACATATATGTAGAAGTTGCCTTCAAACAACATTTCAATTAGAGTTTCACAAATATTACATTTTTGAGTGATTTTTTACTAAAAGATTAACAATTTTTTGGAGGGCTTAGTGTTACCTGATACTGATAACTGATTTTTTCTCATCAATATACAACTCCTATTTTGCATGTCAATCTTGCATGTCACTGAATTCAGTTAACCAAAGACTTTTTAAATCCGTAAGTTAAGAAAAAGAAAGCAAATGGCAAATTTCGAACTTTAAATAGTGGTAAATTTGTTTGGTTTAAGAAAACGGTTTATTCTATACATTTTTTATAATATAAGTAAAATATTAACAAACATATTTTCTGTAAACTGATATATCGGTCTTTAAATTCAATTGCTTTGGAAGCACATGCAAAAAGATATTCATAGAGGTGTTTTTCCCCTTTGTTAGATAATTCCACAACCAGGCTTAATATGAAGTTTTAGAATACATTCCAAAAATAGCATTACATATGGTAAACTGTAAAATTAACTTTCCTTCAAGTTTTAAATCAATTTGCTGCAAATCATTCAGTGTTTTTAGTTTTGACCATCATATAAAGAATTATCCCTTGGAAAGTGATCACAAATGTAAACCAATATGTTATAGACGTTTTAGTTGCTCTTGTAAAAATACAAAATTGTTTGTGCCTAATTAGTGTTTGCAATTAGATAATCGCACCTGCAAATCAAATGAATTCACATGTGGCAGGAAATGTATACCGATGGGATGGAAGTGTGACCGAGAAGCAGACTGTGATGACAAGAGTGATGAGGATAATTGTCCAGTTAGTCATAATTTAAAACAGAAACCTTACAATTTTTCTTTGCTATATATTATATTGTTGGCTAATTTTAGGAAAATCGGGAGTTGCTGGATGTTTTTTTAAAAGTTTGGTTTACCACAAATCCGAACTAATTTAATAGGTCAGTCTTTTTAAGTATAAATTTGGGGTATTATTTCATTTTTTTATTTTAAGTGCAGTTTGTCAATGTAGATACTATGGTTTAACTATATTTGTGTCAGAACAATAAAAAGCAAAATAAGAGTACCTAAAAATTGTTTTTTGTTGTATAATACAGTGATGCGCAACCAGTGTTGCAGTATGCAGGCATGTCACTTTGCCACCGTGTCCCAAAATTATTCTTAAAGGGCACTGTCTAAATGTCAGTAGAATTAACACAAGAAAAATATGGTATGGCATCTTATGAGATGCACTCATGTGTATAACAATTAATAGTTTACTTATACTTCTTAAGTTAATTAGGCGACACAATGGATTGGTACAGAGTTATGTGACGTTACAGTTCATGTAACAAATATGCAACAGATCTGCATAGCATTAAAGTAATGTCACAAAAGTAAATAAAAGGTAAACTGTTTTGTAGCTCAACTTTATTCGACACTCACACATTTTGTGTTTTTTAGAAACCAACATGCTTACCTGCGGAGTTTCAATGTAGAGATTACAAATGCATTCCGCAAAAATGGACCTGTGATGGAGAGGATGATTGTGAGGATGGCTCTGATGAAATTAACTGCAAAAACAGGACATGTCCAAGTAAAATTAAAAATATTTTTTCAGTTGCACTAACATTGGCTAGGGGTTAAGTGCAAAATCTTTACCCATGACTGTCACATATCTCTTAGGTAACAAGTTTTGCACTTGAGCGAGTTATTTTATCACTAAAACAAATCATTTGTGCTTTTAGTAACTTTGTCATCACACAGTGTTTTTTATAAAAGAGAGTGTGCTTGTTTATGCAAGTAAGAATGGTTTAAAGTAGAATATTCAATACTTTTCAAATCCAAATCAGATTATTTCTGCTGTTTATATCGGGTAATTGAAACCGATAAAATTTCTTTGTTTTATTTCTGGTGGTTGCCTCTAACTGTACATACGTGAGTGGCAATTTGGGATTAAGGCCTGCATTGCTCTTGCTACAAATGTGTTGTGCTTGTTTTAAATGTAGCCATTTAGTGCGGCGTCATTAAGTGTCCATCAAGCGTTATTGTGCAATCATCTAATGCATTGTTTTGCAACCTATTTTGGCATGCGGCACCCTACAGAAATTACAAATAGCTTTCGGCACTCTTGCTCGTATTTTAGCTGAGACTGTAACTGTAATGTTACAATAAACGAGATTGAAACAGCACATTGACTGTGCAACAAGGTTGAAAAACCTTTTTAATTTTTGGCACTTTTATCGCACATAAAAAATGTAATAGCAAGCTTACCCCTACCTAGAGCAGGGGTTCTCAACCTTTTTGTTCTCGCGACCCCTTTCAGTTTTGGATAACTTGCGCAACCCCCCAATTATAATGTGTGATACATAAATCTTAAGTAAATGAAAGACACCTTTTAAAATTGGCAAAATTCAATATGGAAAAAATCTTGACTAGATTTGTATCAAAATTTGGCTAAAATGCGCACAATAAGCTAAAGTTTGAGCCAGGGTTGCCAGATGCTTGGTTTAGGATAAAACATTGTTGGTGTGCTGAAATTCGGACATTTTAGGTCAAATAATAATTTAGCATGTACGTAGTGCAAAACTAAAGGGAATCAATCAAGGTAAATGTTCTTGGTGAACAGCCAAATTCCTTACAAATTTACAAAATGGTTAGTCGTTAACAGCAGTGCAATAATAAAGATTTCTGTAAATTCTATTTCAATTTGCCAAAATTGCAACACCAAAATTTTTTTTACCGAAATTCTGTGGATGTTATAAGAAAAGGCTACGTAAAAAGTTATGATACCGCTGAAAAGTAGAAACACTTTGCCTGTAACCTATTGTAAACCTAGCACAAATTTTATTGTAAGTTAGCCTAAATTTTAATTTGGAACTAAAGCGCCCTAGCCTACAGCTGACGCTTTTGTGCTGCACAGAATTATTGTAGAAATACGCATCAAAATCGAAAAAAATTGGATTTACGTTGGTAAAGTTGGTATAAACCATTATGGAGGCCTTGTGAGCCCATGGTTTTATTTCACCCAATGTTCCAAATAAATTCGGCAAAATTGGGACAGAAAGCTTACTGTCCTAATGATTTACAAAACGTCGGACACAGTAGTTTAAATTAGGACAATTTATCGTATTTGCTTCGCATTTTAGGCTCTTTGGCAACCCTGGTTTGAGCGTCCATTCATTTTTATTAGACATCGTTTAACTGAAGCTAGGCTTAATTCATTAATTGAAAAGTCTAATGGTGATGTCATAAACGCGACAGGTTCACTGCAGAAAAAGCCACACAAAGACAAATGTTAGACTGGTGGTTGCTTTTGCACCTTCTATACTGCTCACATTTTGGGTTAATATTGCCTAATTCTGATGATTATTTTCTTTTTGACATTCTACACGGCGACCCCCCAGACAACCCCTTGTGACCCCCTTGGGGGTCGCGACCCCCAGGTTGAGAACCACTGCCCTAGAGCAAAAAAATACGTTGCCGAAGATGTCAGGAGTATAAATATAGAGCAATTTATTTTCAAACTCTACAAGTGGAAAGGGATATTATTTGCTTTTGTGTTGATATAATTACACTTAGCTTAATCTAGTGCAATTGTATCCAACAACATAATAAAGCAAACTACGCAGTAATATCAGCGACAGAATAAGATCTAAAATCATCTCAAAAAGACAAACCCACCAGAATAAGTATTAAATTCATCGGAATACGGCCTAAATGGGCATAATAACACCTGAAAGTGTAGGGAACGGTATGGCATGATCGGGGGTCATCGGTCTGGTACCGGATATTTTGGTGTTGACGTTTCGGCCCTTTAATTTGGACCATGTTGGCGCTCTGCTGTTTTGTTTGCCCATGTTTGGGGTTAGAAATTAGGTTGGGGTTGGAATATTAGGGGAGTTTGTGATACATTTAAGGGTGGTTTTTGGTGTTAGGACTTATTCGTATTTAGACTGGATTACGACTATTGGGTCTTATCCCTATTTTAGTCTTATCCTGAACTGTGATTTATTTCAATGTTAATGTTATTCTAATTTCGGTCTTTTGGCTGGAGTCCTTTGTGGCCGTCTTAAGATATTTTAGGAACCCCACAAAAGTGCAAAATCTGAATACAAAATAATGTAAAACAGCTAATTTCCGGTGCCTTTGGCGCGTTTTATCATAATTAGCTATTTTTTTCTCTGGGCAGCCTAGGATATTTTAGTTTTTGTCTATTGTCGATCGTCATATATTTTGTAGGTGTGCCGCCAATTTGTTTTAGCTCTATTGGTGTGCCCAAGCGGAAAAAGGTTACGGAGCACTGCTGTAGGGTATGTTATGAATATTCCACCCCCTCCCCCTAAAAAAAGCATATATATATACCTTGAATGGGTTTGTGGTTTCGTTTTCCTGATTAAAAGCCTAATATTCTAAAATCCCCTGGTATCCTACTTTAACCAACCCATGTGCAAGACAAAGGTATGACAGTTTTTTTTTTTTTTTTAACCGTGGTACTTCACACTCTTCGGCAACGCAGAGCAGTCTTCAGTGGGCCAGAGACACTTACTATTTGCATTACTTGTTAGTTCTTTGTGGGTACTAAGAGTAAAACTTGTTTCTTTTTAATACTTAGTTCACATCTAACCAACTATAAATGACAAAAAGAATAATGTGTAAACTATTGTTAGATTCAGTATACAAGCCAGTTACTCATTGGAATTACAGTAATGAGAATAAATTATAAAATCATATGCTTAAGGTGTGTTAGGCCGGAGTCCTTCATTTTAGTTTTTGTTGGTATGGTGACCGTCTGATGCTTGTAATACTTTGTTTAGACTTGTTATTCACCAACCTGTTCCTTGCATATTTATGCATTTCAGTGAAAATGTAAAAAATGTAAACAGGGGAGTTCCTAAAAAAATGATTTTACTGCCAAACCAAAACTTATTATTTAGAAGTGTTATGGATTCCTGTAAACTTGGCTTTGCTTCACATCGAGTGAAAAATTTTAGTTTTGCTTTCACTTGTCAAATTAGGCTTGTTTGTGCTTGACAGTTTTTTTTGTAACTTCACACAGATGCTTTCAAGTGTGCCTCCATAAATCAATGTGTTCCATCAAAGTGGAAATGTGACAATGACCAAGATTGTGAAGATGGTTCAGATGAAATTAATTGCAACGATGCAAAAAAACCCAAGTAAGCTTTCCTGTTTTTCAATTTAGAAAATTTCTATTCTTGCACCCTTGCAAATTACTTTTTCCCACGGTATTTTAGTTTCACTCTGATGTGTAACTTGATGACTAATTCGCAAATTTACAACCATTACCCATTAGTAAATTTATCCAATTGCCATGTATGTGACCATAATATATATGTTGCAATCTAGTTGCGACAAACCAGTAATAAAAGGATCAATCATCTTTTTTCTATGGTTGCAACTTAAAATGTATTAAAACCCCTAAACCCATCCTCTACCCAATTTTAAAAAGCTGTGTTTTTGTTTTGTCACATACATACACTAAACAATGTTTTAATAAATGTTTTATTATGAAAAAAAGTGTTTTTCTATGAAACATGTACACAAAGTCATAGTTTAATAAAGTAGAATGGATTGTAAATAGCAATTTTTTTGTCAAAGTTTTTTTTTTAAATCATGGTAGATCTCCTGTAAACATTACCAGCCCACAGCAAACTTGCCATGCTGAGAATTGTCAGTTAATATAGAAGAATAATCAGTGTTGAATTTATACTCCTCTTTTCGCAACATCATTGACAACTTTGATAAGTACAAATGATTTCATCGGACCCATTCTATAATAACCATGGATCAGGAAATTGCTTCTGTAGTGGCAGATTAGTAATCAACAAGTCAACTGGTTTCACATGAGTGTGCAATTAAGTCTTTTTTAGTTCATTATGTTTTGTTCTATAGCAATTTATGATATTTTCACACTTGGGATCTAACACACTGCTACAACACCCTTGTGTTACATGTTATTTGTCACCTTTTGTTTGGCCAAGTCTCTGTTGTAAGTGATTGAGCTTGGTATAAATAATCCTATACTAAACTGTGCCGAGACATTTTTTTGAGTAGCATCTTCTATAGGCTAACTTGCTCCGCTGTTCTACAGTTTTAATCTGGTCATTCTATTATCAACCAATATAGTTCTAGCTACTCTCTTTTATTGTGGTTGCTTGCATGTGAAACATATAACCTCAACAATCTTAGTCAGAAGGGAAGTATTAACAAGACTGCCCTTCTTAGAATAGCCCAACCAACCAACTCGATTCCACACTTTACCAATCATATTTATTAGTAGGATAGAAAAAAAAATAAATCAGATTCTGGGCCATACAACGAGGTCACAGCATGTCATACAAACAAAGTTGTTTAGACCTTAGTACATCAATGTAAGAGATAACAAGACCATAAACTTTGGACAAAAAATTATCTTATGTCAACTTGAGTTTGGACTTTTTACATTAGCTTTCAAAAATTATTGAATCAACACACATTATTTGGGTTGGGATGGGTCAACTATTATTCAATTTATTTTATCTATCCCGGGAGATAACCTAAAGGTCCAATAGTGCATTTCCACAACCTCAAGACCTAAAAGTTGGACTTTTACTCCTTAGATGCCCTTAATGTCATAGACCTTTTAAAAAAATGTGGTGTAAACAGTTGAAATGCAACACAAAAATAATTGCAGAAAATTAACAAAGACCTAGTTACTGAAATAGGGTAATTGCAAATCACAAGCAAAAAAAGACAACAGATACTGTTCAATACTTATATCAAAATCAGACCGACCTGGGTGGTAAATTCTGCCGGCTAGCATATACCGTATATATTGCTCTATTTAAGATATAATACAGTTAAAATGTTATTGAATAAAAATAAAAAACAAATTTTTTGATAAAATTGAACAACAAATAGAAACTGAACGACAATTTAAAAAGGTGACTATATTTTTTTTAAATTTTGGTAACGTTTTATGTGCATTATTATAATCATTTTGACCTAACATGTAAATTTTGACAAACTAAATAATCGCTCTATTCATAACCATCTGTTAAGACCACATTAAACTTGCCCAATCCACCTTGAAGTGTGTGTTGCAACTGTCTGATGATGGGAAACTTTTCTTTGCCTGTGGCACCTTCTAAAGCCAAATTAGTTAAGGGGAAAGTTTTGTATTGTGAAAAAAGGTTTAGGGTCTGAATAAAAAGGCGGTAAATAGAGGTTTTTTATTTTATTTCTTTATGCTAATTTTTGCCCTTTCCTCGTTTTTTAAGTTTTTACATTTCATCTTATGGTACAGTTTATCTGTGTTATTTGTTTGTGACATTATTCGTACTGATTACATCGCCATTTAGTTGGTTTGAGTTTTTAGATACTCATAAAGCTCATAGTAGTGAAATGTATTTTTGTAAATCTACTAACAAACTAATTTTTTTATTGATGTTTTGTACTTTGTCGCAAACTAGTGCAAGACACAAGTAGCTGCTAAGGATAAGGATTGACTTTATATTCACGAATGCTTATGGCCGATCTGAAGGGCGGTTCATGTGGCCAAGCGCATTATTTGGGCACAAAAGGGCTACGATAATTAAATTAGTGACCTACTTAGTTTAATCTTTAACATGTTTTAGTGCATTATATGTGATAACTTAACAAAAACACAGTTTTCAAAATGGGGTGGAATAGGCTTTTAGGAATACATATTGGGTAAACATCATAAAGAGAAACAGATGATGCTTTATTACCCGTGTCTAGTATAAACATTATTCTATAAATATTTATAAAAACTGCAAAGTATGGTGTGGGAGAAAATCCCAATTTGAGCAAAGTTAGCCTGGTAACTTTGAGGTGTATGCGGAACCCTAAATCAGTTCAGAATTTATGAAAATTCATTAAACTGGCAAGGAAGCTACAATAAATAGTAGCACCCAAGGTAAATGTAATTGTGACAACGTTTGTACTATTAATGGCGTGTTATTTGAATTGTGCAGTTGCCCACCTGGTTTTTTCTCCTGCAACCACCAACTCAAGTGTGTTCTTTCTGCATGGGTTTGTGATGGTGATGATGACTGTAGAGACGGCTCAGATGAGATAAACTGCAGTAGGTTTTTCACTTATTTACAATTGTGATCCTTCGCCACTGTAACTTTTGCTTTTAAAAAACTGTTACTTGAAGTGTTGTACCTACAAGCTTTCTGAATTGTAAAACACCCATAATTCAGCAAAATTTAATTTTTGAACTTTTTCGGAACAATGGTTTACTCTAATTTTTTTATTTTTAAATATTTTAGTGTTATGCTTAGGGATGTTCAAAGAAGAATATCGGATCCTTAGGATTGCTGTTAATATGGGGTAATTTAAACCGCTATTATATGTTTGTTTTATGCCAAATTGAAAATACAGGAGTGGATAAGAAAAAAAAAAAAAAGCACTCTACCCAAGCTTGAGAATACCATCTGCAAACTTGCCAAAAACTGCGAGGATGTATCTGATTTAAACACACCATTCATAGACAGACATGCCCTTGCAACAAAATCCAAAAAATTATTTATTTCACAACTAACAGAATTGGGCTTAATCTTGTTGATGTCAACAGATCCTAAATTTTCATTCTCAGGGTCAAGTTGGCTTTACTGGAGTCATTCACAAAATAAACTAAAAAATCCTAACTCACTTTCAAAATGTAACCTACTTTATGGGCTTTGATATTTTACTATGTCTAATTAAAACCTCAACTCATATGCTCCATATTTAAAGAATTAAATAGAGTATTGCAGGATTCAATATCCTGGATTTGTTATGCTGGATTAAAAACCTATCATTCTAGAATACCTTGGGACAGATTTTTTAACAAATAATACTAAAATACAATGCCAGTGAGTATCAAAGACCAAAAATAAGTTGTACTGGATGTTAAATGAATGCTTGTAATTTATATTTTAGTAATGTTTTTTTGCAACACAGATATAAAGCAGAAAACCTTATTTTATGTTAATTTTTAATGTTTGTCCATTGTTTACATATACCTTAAAATAATACCCAAAACTGTTAAATGTTTTGTTGCATATTAGGCACATAAAAGAGTTTTGCATATTGCTCGACAAATTTAAAGTCTGTTTTAACTTGGCCAAGCCAAAGATGGTAAAAATTTACCGAGTAAAAGTTGGCAAAAGTATAGCAAAGCATAGGCATTATTCCATTTTAATTTAAAAAAATTTTTTTTTTTGAATGCTACCTGTACGCATTATCTATGTATATTCTATTTATCAAAATTTTTAAATTTTTTGATTTCTATCGTTTCCCAAATTCCTCGCCGTATATGAACCCCTTCGCATATACGCCATAATTTAGGTGGGGAAATTTTCAGCCCATATCTATTTTTGCTTGCAGAAACAAGTTAAGAAAACTATAGAACAGTGGTTCTCAAACTTTTTTGAACGTGACCCAAATCTAAGTTTTGTGAACATCTCACAACCCCAGTCTCAAACATCAAAAAATGTATTTTTTCTAACATGCACAAATAAAAAAAAGACACAGACAACCAGATGTAGTAGCCTACGCAGTTCTATAAAACAATGATTTATTATAAACAAATGATGGATTTTAAATTTAAAACAACAATACTACCTGCAACTAATGGTTGAAAGGAACAAACCTATAATGGTTGAAAGGAACAAACCTCGAACTGAAACGGACAAGTTTTTGATCAGGACCTCAAATTGCGAATAAATGTCACACCATATTCTCAATTCTAGTTCAAAGTTTATCAGTGACTAAGTTGGAGAATTCGGAGGTATATGTGTGTAATTAGAGCTAGCAGAATAATCTTCTGAAAAAATAAACAAAGTAATAAAGCAACTATGCGGCTACTGTAGGTGGCTAGGGCTACTAGCTGACTGCCATCATCAAAACGTTCAGAAAACCACTTATGATGCAATAAACCAGGTTGCCACTTAAAATGCTTATGATGCAATAATTCAGTAATGTTTGAAATTAAAAGACTTAAAAATGAAACGAAAAATTAGTTTCCGCAAAATTGAATCATCATAGAGCGAACTATTTTTTTACCCTGCGCCACCCATATTTGAGCCGCGTCCCATACTTTGAGAACCACTACTATAGAACATGCAACAACTATATTAAACCACAAACCAAAGTGAAGTTAATAACATTTGAAGGTAACCCTGGTAACGGTAAGTATCACTATTTATAACGGCCTACTAACATAACATTTTATTTCAAAATAAAATAAACACTAATCCCTAAAAATATACCCCCGACAAATGATACAACAACCACATCGCGGCCAAGTTCTTTTTTGGTTTGCTTGGTATGTTTCAGACCGGTTTATGATTGAAGCTTAAATTAAACAGCTGCTTGATTTTTATTTTGCCATAAATATATATTATCATTATTCTTTGTCACAACTTACTACAAACAAAATTTCAACATAACTAAAATAGGCTTCTGTAAAAACTAAAAGCCATATGGTAATGTTAGCATAAAACGCGTTTTGAATTTGGTAACATCAGAAACTATTTCGAGTTGATTAATGCAATTTTTCTTACCCACCCAACATTTTCTTTCTTTTTTAGACATAGTTGGTATGTAACTTTTGTATAATCTATTTCTAGACAAAACCATCTCCCATTGTACATCAAATCAGTTTGCATGTGATAGTAACCATTGTATTGCAAAAACCCAAGTTTGTGATGGAACTCAAGATTGCACAAATGCTTCAGATGAGGAGGATTGCAAAGGTTGTTTATACTTTTCTAATTTTTCGTTATAGGTTTAATAATATTGTAACGGATTGCCTTTTTAACAAACATGGTGCCCCATGATGACCTTCTTAGTATATTAAATATGTAATAAAACCGATTGAAAGGATATTGTATAATGTGGTTTAGGAAATCTAAGAGTACATATCAGTGTTCCTGCTAAGCGCATTTTTTTATATTTTACGGGCACTTGCGCACTTTTTTTTATGGAGTGCGCAAGGAAAAAAAACAGGTTAAAAGTTGTTTTTTCACTAAAATTCGACCTCCAATCGTTTCCTGAAGCCCGCATTATCACTATTTTGCAAAGATTATTACATATAATCAGGGAGTCGAACCGGAACCGAACCGGAACTTTATGAACCGGTTTTGGGTCAATTCTTTCCGAACCGTAACCGAACCTGAACCGGTTTTTACGAGATTTTAAAGAGCCGAACCGGAACTGAACCGAATAATTTGAAAGTACCTGAACCTTAACCGAAACTGAACCTGTAAACAAAAGCGGTTCGCTCCAGCATGACGTCACTACTTCTATTTTTCAGAGTCAAGTTACGCCATGTTATAAATATTGAATAAAAAAATCGTTCATTTTTTATTTTTTAGATATTTCAATATTGAGTTGCTGTTTTTTTAATAAGTCACGGAACTTAGATTAAATGACTTACAATTCAAAGATTATTCTTTACATTTATCGACCCACATTTTGAGATTTAACGCAAATTATATTGTATCTGAACTGGAACTTTATGAACCGGTTTTGAAATAACGATGTTTGAACCGGAGCTGAACTGGAACTTTTAAATTACTCCAAACCGAAACCGGAACTGAACCGGATTCCAAAAAAATCCTTGAACCTGAACCGAACCTGAACCGGAAAAGTCAAACAGTTCGACTCCCTGCATATAATACCTTAGGTAACCCATTTTTACTGCACGAAAGTTTCAAAAAAAGTGCCTAAATTAGTTTTATTCTAGCTACAAATTTCTTTTATTTGAGCTATGTACGACCAAAAAAGTGATCAAATTAGTTTTATTCGGACTATGTACGGAGCAAAAAGTTCCCAATTTATTTTTTTTGGGAGCTACGTACAGATAAAAACGTGCCCAAATTAGTTTTATCCTAGCTACATACGACCATAAAAGTGCCCACATTAGTTTTATCCGAGCTATGTACGAAACAAAAAGTGCCCAAATTTCTTTCATTTGAGCTAAGTATGACCAAAAAGAGTGATCAAATTAGTTTTATCCCATCTACGTATGAACCAAAAGTGCCTAAATTTCTTTTATTTTAGCTACGTACAACCAAATATGTGATCAAATTAGTTTTATCCGAGCTAGGCACGTACAAAAAGATGCCCAAATTAGTTTTTTTGAGCTAACCAGCACCCTAACTCAAATAATGTACGTTGATTTAATTATTATTTGAACGCTGGCAAACAGCCCAGTAAGATAATCTATTGTCCAGGTTAGATAGGATTGTTATATCACACATATATTTATTAGGGCCATAAGCGTTTATATAATTATTTAATCAACGCACATTATTTAGGTTAGGGTGCTGGTTAGCGTTTGGGTTCGGGTTGGTCAAGTATTTAAAATGTAATCTTTTAAGCAGATTTGTTAAGTCAAATTAGTGCATTGTCTAAGACAGCGTGGTCCAACTTCTTTTCATCGCGGGCCTAATACAGTTTTTTTATCTGGCGGGCCAATTTTTTCAAATAGCGATTCTTAGGCTTATTCAGCAAAATAATCTAGCAAAGCTAGCAAAGCTAGCAATTCGGGTCAGACACATTAACCAGATCTTAAAAAGATATATATATATTTCGCCAACTAAGGCATCGTCAGTATATCTGAATAAAAACAAACGCAACAGTATAAGAAAGAGTCAGAAAACATTAAAGTTTAAATAAAACAAAGTAAAATAACTAAAATATAAAGGCTGTTAAATAGTAATGGCATCCAAGTTGTACAACCCCTGTACAGAAGCAATAAGAACGGGTCGAGAGAAACGCGGCAACGCAAAATAACGGCACAAAAAACGGCAAGGCAAAAAGAAAAAATGGAGTAGAGGCGTAAGAAAACGATAAGAACTAGACAACTACTTAATTTGGGGCAGTACCATTTTTTGAATATTGATTCTGGCTTTAATTTTGTTAAGCCATCTATCCTCACAAATGTCTAACATGTGGAACGGTGGCAAAAAATGGTACTGCCCCAAATTAAGTAGTTCTAGTTCTTATCGTTTTCTTACGCCTCTACTCCATTTTTTCTTTTTGCCTTGCCGTTTTTGTGCCGTTATTTTGCGTTGCCGCGTTTCTCTCGACCCGTTCTTATTGCTTCTGTACAGGGGTTGTACAACTTGGATGCCATTACTATTTAACAGCTTTTATATTTTAGTTATTTTACTTTGTTTTATTTAAACTTTAATGTTTTCTGACTCTTTCTTATACTGTTGCGTTTGTTTTTATTCAGATATACTGACGATGCCTTAGTTGGCGAAATGTATATATATCTTTTTAAGATCTGGTTAATGTGTCTGACCCGAATTGCTAGCTTTGCTAGATTATTTTGCTGTTACTGATCAGGAATTAAGGTCGACATTTATCTTGCAAGGGTCAGGTGATTTCTATTATTCACATATTCAGTGCAACATCTTAGGCTTATTGCCGGTAAATTATACATAGCTTAATACAGTGGTTCTTAACCAAAGTTGGATCAAACCCTTGGGTTTGACGCAGCTGTTTCAAGGGTTCGGTTGGTTCGTGATTTTGTGATTGGCAAGTTTTTTAGCTACTAATTTTGATTAGTCATCGGTATCTATTGGCTCATTTAACTTATATTTGCATCTTTTATGACAGATTTGAGCATAATTTGTCTGAACAAGGTAGTACAGTTTACAGGGATCTATGTTATGCATAGCGGTTTCATCTCGACTTTTTATAGTATCCCTAACAGCTTTTTTCTGTTTTACTTTTACTATTTTAAATAGTTTACTATTTTTTTATAAGTAAAATCAAGTTTTATGGAAGTAATAATATGTTTTTAATGACATACATTTCAGTGTCCTGTGTTATTTAACTTATAGCATCTAAAAGTTCTTTCATAAAACAATTTATTTTGTTCATTAACTTTGTTGTTAACTCGAAGTTTGGCCACGTTATAAGCATATTTTACGAAGCATTGAATAAAACAACACTCTATAATGGTGGTTTTGAGGATTTTACTGGACAATTTGGTTCCAGTTTATGTCATATATTAAAAGGGTGATGCACCAATGGGAAAGACATGTTTGCAGAACAATATTATAATTTGTTCCTCTTTATTTTTAGATTTTAGTGCGTGCAATGGTTCAACACATTATAAATGTCCCTCTGATGGAAAGTGTATCGCCATGGAAAAACTATGTGATCGGCGGAATGACTGTCTAAACGGTGAAGATGAACAGCATGGCCCTGGAAAATGTGGTAACCATTTTTTTATCTAACTTTTTTTTTAAATCAAAATATTTATCTTATGTAACCAGGATAAATAATGATATGAACTCCTGTATAATATTTTCTTTTGGCCGCAGGTCACTCTATTAAATGTTTTTATAAGCCCAATCTCGAAAAGGTGCGTTCAGGCATCAGTTGTAACAAGCAGAGTTATTGCATGCTTCATACAATCCCCGAAATCAAACTACGAACATTATGATTTTTTTTTTTGATAAGCAGCAACATTAATTTTGCTGACAATGAAGTGCAACCGTTTGTGATTGATTCGTCTGACACTGCAATTCCATAGCGTTTAACTCGCATTTGAAACCACATGACTGGAATGCGTCGAAGAGGTGTTGTGTTTTTCTAGTGTCAAACAGATCATTTTAAACAGCCGTAAGCTCCTAATAATCGCTGTTTTCAGCATCTATTCTAGAGTATAAAAAAGTTAATTTTAAAAACAGTGACGGTTTAACTTAAGGATATAGTGAATATCAACTGATTGTTTTATGGCAGGTTAAATTTCATAAAAGACCTGAAGATCTTTTCAGATCAGTTTAAAAAAATCTAATTTAGCAAAAAATGACAGTTTTGTCCCCCTAAAAACCACCCCTTAGTTCCCGGGTACAAAAATTTTATATAAGAAACAACTTAAGAAGGGTCTTTAACAGTTGTACAAATGTCATGTTTTAACTGTGTTGTTTTGTCAAAAGTAACAACAACAAAAAAGTCAAAAGTAACATTTAATGGAGAAAAAAATAATAATAATAATACGGACAAGAGCAACATGTTTTCAAAATTTTTTTTCGGGAGACTTAATTAGACTGGGTGCGTGATTGTTGTATATTTTGCGAAGTAGGTATAGCATGATGTTACTACATTTTAGCAGGGGTGACATAGCGCAGTGCTGGTTGCACAACCCTGTTATAGATGAAAGACAACCTGTTATAGTCACTTTAAATAAAATTGGTGTAATAGCCTTACTGGCGCTAAAATTTGTTGCGCGGTCCCAAGCTCATTTCTTGGTTTTTGCATTTTTACATTTTTGCCTTGCATAATGGGTCTCGCCGGACTGACATACTGGTCCAGAGAGCCATTAGTGTTACTGTTACACCTCTGCTATTTGGTACCAATCGTTAAACCTACCTGTTTTATCCTTATTATGAATACTATTCTAAATAACTCTTGTTTAAAGCGTTATTCCACTAAATGCAGTCTTACATAGACTCTAAAAAAAGTAAACTAACTATGTTATGGCAAATACTTAACTCAGTATTGTCAATTTTTATTTTTTATTTTAATTTAACAAATCAATTTAATTTTATGTATTTTAACAATATGAATCTATAATTTCTTTAGGTTTTAATGAATGCTTAATGAACAACGGAAACTGCACACATACTTGTATTGATCAAACCTTTGGCTTCAGATGTGCTTGTAGAAGGGGATATACTCTGTCGACTTTGGATGATAGGTTTTGTGATGGTAGGGAATTTGCTTTACTGTGCATGGCACTTTTTATTTTTATATGCAGTATTTGTTGAAGATTTGGTACTTCATTAAAGCATGTATGAACACAAAAAAAACACATTCATTTTGCTGGTCAAAGCTAATTTTACGTTTAGTACATATTGTTTGCTATAGGTCAGGGCGGTCCAAGGTTAACAGCATCGTAAACCACAATATTTCTTGCATATTCTTTGTTGGCCACATAAAGTGTTACATGCAAGCCAGGTGCGGATCAATGATTTGTGTTGGTTGGGGCATGAAATGTTTAAAGATGACGCCACAAAGCATCGTCAAAAAGTAGCGTTGAAAGTTTCAGAAACTTGCTGCTCTAGTCGAACTTGTGTGCAAATGAAATCAAATGATAATGAGAACCCAAAAAATGGTGCGTGCGAAAATGTAAGACATTTTCAGTTTGGCCTACAAGAAATTTTGCCATCTCTTCACAAAAAGCCTTCACTCAGAAACATTTTGCTACGACCAAGCCATTGAATATTGCAGAAGTGGGTTAAATATTGAAATTTTCTTCTCTCGATTAATAATGGCCGAAATTGATGGTTTTTGAGTCCACAAGCTGGTATTAGATTTACCGGCTCTGCTTTTGCCGCTATGTTTATTACTTTCAGTTTGAGATATTTCAAATGATGTAGTGAATTTGTTTGATTTTGTGAGAAGTTCTAAGGTCTTTTATCTGTTTTTTTTTATGTGTTTACACCATTGCCATTAATTACACCATTGCCATTTCAAGGTTTGTAAAATATGTTGTCCTATAGTAATTTACTTCATTGCAATTAACTGGACAAACTCTTTTATAATATTGAAATTATCTTCCGCACACAAATACTGCTAATTGTGGTGTATCTTCAGTTTGTATACTTTTGTCTACAGTACAGACAGATACTGACATCTGGCACAGGTGTCTTGTTACTGTTCTTCAAGAAAGACCAAGGGTAAAGATATTTGCTTTTTCTTAAGTTTACAGTTGACTCCACGCATTCTTTTATAAATTCTCTAAAACGGATTCATGTTTTCTGCTATCAGTGTTGACACTATGTACCTCGAGTAGTTATTTTATTTCCTGTAATCATCTTTGAATAAATGAAGACTATTGCATCAAAGATTTCATGAGTTTACAAACATCATCTTTTCGGATCTGCACCCTCAGTTTCTTCTATTCCACATTGTTAGTTCCTCTTAACGTTGTACTCTTTTTTCACAGCAACGCTATCATTGAGGCAAACAAGTTAACCAAAAATGCTGTTTAAAAAAGTAATGTAAAATTTGAAAAGACTATTGCAATCTGCCTTTCTGCAATATGTACAGTCTTAAAATCTATAGTATATAGATACCTGATTTTTTAAATCTTAACCATGAACAATTGGACAAGTTTGCTTCACCAGGCCCAGTCGCGCTGTAAGCTTCAACACAACTCTATGACACAGCTTGAATGCATGCTCCTGCAAACACATACGTACTAACTTTTTAAACTAGTCTAATACTAACTACTACATTAATTTGTATCAATGGTTAATTTAAAAACTCTTTTCTTATGTAGTGAAACCCACAAAGCAGCAAAAACACCAATTTTAATGTGGTCACAAGACGGACACATTGAGCGGTTTCAAATAGTGTTGCGAAATGTTTAAGGGGGTCTGTGCAACATTTTAAATTTATTGATTTACAAATAATACTAACCTAAGCACACCCTTCGAATTGATTTAGTATATATTTAAACCATTCTGGAGACTGTGTGCACAGTTTAGTATGAGTTCTGATTTTAAATGTTCTTTCAGATCAAATCGAGTTGTGTGGCAAATTTTACAAACGACCGGATAGGCAAAAAACAATAATTGAATTTGTATTGTTGCATCATTGAATTGTACAAAAATGCAGAACAAACACATTTTATGCTAGAAAAATAATGTAACCAAGCACTTTTATGGTATAAAAATGATCAAAATGAAATTATTCAGCTATTTGTCTAACAGTTCTGTATCAAACGAATTTAGAAAATTTTGTGCCATGATGCAAAACTAGCAAATGCAATTTTTTTAAACTATTTTTAGCTCATTATGGGACTTAAAACAAAATCATTCTTCTTTTTCAGTTTTACAAAATCATTATATGGTAAAAGCTATATACTCCTAAACTATATTTGCACTCATGTTACAACCTTCCTTTGGTAGTTAGTTAAAAACTTTGACAACCGTAAAAATTTTATAAGGTTAAAGCGTGAGCTTTCGGTTGTATACCACTATTCCGTTTTTACAACCACCTGTTAAAACTACAATTAAATTGCAGTATATCGAACTAGAACTAGAAATTATATCGAACTAGAACTTGTTAGCGGCGATAATTTATAATAAATATGTTAAGATACATACAAAGTACTTACCTGTAAATCTTATAACAAGGTCATCAAATATACAGATTTTCTGTACGAGTTTTTTTCAGTAAATTTGCAAAAAAGTAGTTTATTTTTTTTAGGCGTACTGAAGGTTTTTCTTTATTAATTCCTAACAGATTATGTTTAATTTTAATGAATGATGGCCAATTGTCTCAATATGGCTAACTTATTGTTGGCAAGACCGCTATTCTTTAACTGCTTGTTTTTTTTTAGTATGATTTGCTTGCTATGTGTAGTTTAGGAAAATTCTTATTTTATAGAGCCAATTACTTAATTACTCACGAAAAATGATTTAAAAAAAAACTCACCCTTTTAAACTGGTTATCGTAATACGGCAGCACATTCTGTCAAAGAAAAACATGAATCTTTATTACTTTATCCAGGATGTTTGTAATGTCGTTAAATCTATGAGTTGGGTTCAAGGATTTGATTATATTTCAAAGGATCGTTAATTTAGTCAATTTGTTTACTTGGCATAAGGAATTTCGATAAAAAAAAGTTTCCTCAATCAATTTTATTCAAGCTACGTAGAGACAAAAAAAGTGCCTAAATTAGTTTTATTGGAAGTACTTATGGTCAAAAAAGTTCGCAATTGAGTTTTAGACAAGTTTTGTTCTTTTTTCGTGTTTGTATTTTTATTTTATTAAAAATTTACGGCATAACCCAGTTTAAATAAAGTATTTACCAGTTAAATTCCAACTGACAAACGACTATATTCATGTTGTCCCTGGGATGTAAATTAATTACATTGCTTGATATTCAAGAAAATGCTTTCCAAAACTGTGTCTAACATAAGAAAAGTCCCAATGCCAAACTGTGTCCAACAGAAGAACAAACGCTTTAAAAAGAAAATTGCTTACTGTTAAAAATGCCACAAATGCCATATTTTGCAAACTCTACCTAAATTTTGCGTGGTTAAGCACACTGTTAAAAATTAGCATAAAGCACTATCAAATTCTGTTGCATCGCCTCATGTTTATCCTCTGCCGCGGATGCAGATACTGATGTCAGCAGCAGACTAAAAAAGAAAAAAAAGTTGTTTCTGGCAGCCAGCCTATTGGGGCACTTTTTGTTTAGTACTTTGAGCACTCCCTTTGCGCACTGATTTTCAGCACTTGCGCAAAATTTTGGGCACCTGCGCAGGTGGTAAAAAATTAGACAGAGCACTGCCGGCGAGTGTATATTTTAAATCAAGGCCAAGCCTGTATCAGATGACGAGGATTTTCTTTGTAGCCACAACTAATCAGAAAACAAAAGATGTCATATTTTGAGAAACGAAAGATTGTTTGTTCACCATGAACCCTAAACTAAATTAATCACAAGATTTAATTTGATTTGGAAGAATTTAAAAATGACTTTTAAATTACTAAAGGTACATCCTAAAATAGTGGATGAGGGGATTTTCAGGGATTTTGAATAGCATTTGGAAAATGAAACCTGACAATTACGCTTCATACATTTAGCTTAATTTTTTCGTTGACCGAGCAGCCAGGATTAATTTAAACCAGGGTTGTGCAACCTTTCATACTGCCGGGCCAAATATGTGATATATTAGACCACGGGCCACTTGCATACCTTGTCGACTATCTGTTAGTGAATACCACCAAAAGAAAACAGTTTGTTGCAAATAAACGGAAAATATTTAAAAATCACTTTAATGTGAGCTTTGAAGATGGCTTTCCCAACCCCCTATCCAGGTTCACTCGAATTGAAGTGCTGGCATCCCAAAGTCCATTTCCAAGTTTACAGTAGTGAGTCCTGAGCCATGAGGTTGATTTTCATGAACCCCAAAAAATTTTCCCACACGTACATTGAACCCAACAATGCCATATTTGAAGCAACAAATGTTTTCAGCTGCGCAGAGAGAAATTTGTTTCTTGTGTTTTTTACAACTCACATGAACATTAAAATTGATTAAAAAGCAATTAAATTTCAAATGAGCGAAAAAGATCAAACAGTTATTTGTATTATGCTGCTTGTTACATAGACCACAAGTAGCTATTTAAAAGCTTTTCAAGAACAAAAAATTGCAGCGCTCACCACTCTGTGCAACCCACACCGTCAACTTTCACACAAATTTACACATTCTGCAACAGCATCCAAAACACATTTTTGTGCGCTGGTCTAGTATCCCACAACAATTATTAAATCAACGCACAATATTTGGGTTAGAGTGCGAGTTAACGTTTGGGTGTAGGTGGGTCACGTATTATTATATTCATTATTTAATAATAATACTTGACACACTCTTACCCAATCGCTAACCCGCACCCCAACTTAAATAATGTGCGTTGTGGTAGGATTCTAGACCAGGGCTCCACAACTTTTTTTCACATGCGGCACACCAAAAAAGAGCTAAAACGATTAAGCAGCACATGTACCTACGAAATAAATGTCGACAGACAATAGAGAACAGAAAAAGGAGCAATTTATGATAAAACGCTAATTTACAATGGTATTTATAAGTTTCGAGCATTTGGTTAATCTTCCTTCATTTCCACTGTGGTGAATAGTTAAACCCTTCAGAACGCAAGTAACAAACCTCTGTGAACGTCGCGGCACACGGTTGCGGAGCACTGTTCTAGACCAGCGCCTATTTTTGTAGTTTTATTTTATTAACAGGTCACATTACTTTGAAATTACTTTCTCTTTCTGCTTTCGTCAACCATTGAATGTTTGACTCAAAATTTTGAGCAAACTAGTAACTACCTGAAATTTAGGTGTATATTTAAGAAGTAATCAATTTTCCAAAGAAAATAGTTTAATTAAAAATAAAACGTTTTTAGCACTGAATGTATTTAAATTTTTTGGACCAAAATCATGGTATTTCTAAAGTCCATTTGTATTGTGACGTCAATCTATGAATTCATTTCGATAAAATTTATTGCCTGCTGTGGTCCACACGAATCCAAAAAAAAATTGAGGGGTCTGCGGCAAAAAAAGTTTAGGAACCCCTGATATAAGGTGACCTAGACTTAGGAACAATCAGAAAATTTCAACATTTTAACAGTTACCTAAAACAGTTAAGGAGTGTTTGTGTTGCGGACTAAAAACCAAATCAAACCGCGGGCCACATATTTTGGTTCCGCGGGCCGTATTTGGCCCGCGGGTCACAGCCAAGGTGATCATAATACAAAAAAATGCCAAACAAAATACATTGGTATGTATGGATAGTTTCCGTTTACGATTTGGTATAAATATTGAAAACCAATAATTATTACATACCTACGCACTGATCACCTTGGTGTTGAGTTTGTTAAAGAACCTACCTGATGTTTAAAATAATGGTTATAAAAAATTAATTTATTTTATTGTTATAGATATTGATGAATGCAAAACTACAGATGCCTGCAGAGACGACCAAGTTTGTTACAATCTTAAGGGGTCATTTAAATGTGTTTGTAAGGATGGCTATATCTTTGACAATGGACGTTGTAAAGCTCTTGTTGCATCTTCAAAAAGCAAATCAATGTCAATTGTTTTCTCTGACCGTGAGGCAATACGTAGCATCCACTTGTATAGGTAATGCATTCCATTTATAAGAGATGCCTTAATTTATAGTCTTTTTCCTTATTAAGAATGTCAACCATTATTTAAGCTATTGTTTCACATAACCATGTATATTTAATGTATTTGCAGTGACAGATTTATGACAGTGGTAGCATCTCAACTTAAGCACGCTGTGGGTGTTGCACTTCATGTAGAAAACCGTTCGGTTTTTTGGACAGATGTTAGAGAAGAAACAATATCCAGGTCAGTTTTGTTTATTTTCTACATTTACGCCTGTTCTTGTAGTACAAACCTTCGTTTTAAATTTTCCTCTAGTCTAGACAAAATACACAACTTTTTTTTTCTTTGTTTTTTTTTAAATGGTTTTTGTCAGTTTTGTGCTGTACCATCCCAGTTTTTTAAGCTCCCCATAAAACTAGGGTTGTTTAAAGTAAAATTATCTTGGTATATACTGCCTTGGTATAAACAATAACTATTTTGAAAAATCTTACAGCAATCAATTAATATTTGTTATTATGAAGTCTTGTTTTAAGAGGGGACGGCAGTGTTGGGTGAGGTTGATAGTGTTTGGTAAAAAGATTTATTCATCAGCCCAATATTTTTGCTAACATATCTTTATTGTAATTAATAAGTCCTTTGTTTTTAAAAGGTACTTTGATACTAGCATTGGATAAAATAGTAAAATGGATAAGTAGTATGAAATCTCTATTAACAAAAAAACCTTACTTTTGAGATTTGAATTTAAACCCTTAGTTATCCAACTTTTAACATTCCTAGGTAAAGCGAGAAAGAAACTAGACGGGTGTGCGGTTGTTGTATATTTTGCCAGGGGTTATATTTTCGGGGCTTGGTGTGTTTCTTTTTTAATTTAAATTTCTTTTTTGATATTTTTTATTTTGTATTGCATATTTTATATTATATATTTTATATTTTTTTCCTTAACTTGTTTCTGCAAGCAAAAACAGATATGGGCCGAAAATTCCCCCACTTAACTTCTGGCTTTGATGAGAAAGGGGTTCAAATAGTTCAAATATATGGCGTAGTATTTGGGGAATGATCAAAACATATTTGATAAATAGAATTTACGTAGATAATGCGTACAAGCATGGTATTACACTTTGGCCAGCTAACATGTTTAAAAAGCAAATATTATCATTCTCTTAAAATGGTTTAACGTCTATGGTTTGCTATACTTTTGCCAACTTTTACTGGGTAAATTTTTACCATGGGTTGTCCGAGCAATCACTGTTAAAACAGACTTTAATTCTGTAATTTCGAGCAATATGCAAAACAATTAGTTTATGTGCCTAATAAGCCACCTTTTAAATAGAAAGGTTTGTCAATTGAAATCCACTAAACGCAGTTTTTTAATATTTATTTTAGTATGACGCAATGTTATAACGTAGCTTTGTAACGTCGTCCCCAATATTGCATTCAGCTTTATGTTTTGCTTGCTGCGGCCCTTACAATTTTAATTTGTTTAGGCCTGGTGTTGATATGTTTGATTGGAGTAACATGCGCAACAGGTTCAAATCGAGAGGCGTACACTGCCACCAGGCAGTAAAATATGTTGTTTTGTAAGAGTAGTAGGTTATTTTATCAAGTGAAGCCTCTTTCTTAAATGCAAGTCGCACGCGCCCAGTTTAATAACACAGCCACTTCGAACAATGAACGTTGCACTCGCGGGACAATGAAGCGCAGCATGATGCCAGCAGCCACTTAGTCGCTTCGCGAGTACGTTAAAATGGTTTAACGCCTATGGTTTGCTATACTTTTGCAAACTTTAACTCAGTAAATTTTTACCATGGCTTGGTCCGAGCAATCACTGTTAAAACAGGTTTTAAATCTGTAGTTTCAAACATATGAAAAACACTATTATGTGCCTATACGCAAACTAATAAATCGAAAGTTTTGCTAGTTGTTTAGGCCTGATGTTGGTATGTTGGTTGGAGCAACATGCACAACAGGTGCTAACAGAGAGGCGTACACTGCCTCAAGATTTCGCATTTAAATTTGCGGCGGTAAATACACCCTATTGACACTTGATTATTAGGCGAAGCTTATCGCAAAGTAATTGGTCGCCCGAAAAAACGCTGACGCCGCATTTAAACAAGCATTATAAATGTGTCGCCGATATTCTGCTTTGAACATCCCTACTCGCAATGCTTCCCTGCGTTCATTGTACGGTGGGTGAAAGTTTATTCACGGCCTTACCTCTTTGTGTATTACCGGGACAATAAAATGAAATACGATTTGGGGAATATTTGAAAAATTCGTATTTGGAGAATATTTGCTATTTGCACCTGTTTCGTATGTTACTCCAATCCAACATATGAACACACAATTTTAAGTTGTGTAGGCCTGGTGTTGATATGTTGGATTGGAGCAGTGGTTCCCAACCTTTTTGTCTTGGTGACCCCCTTTAAAATTTTTCTTAGATACCGAGACCCCCACTTATATCCTTTCCTCAATGCATAATTAGAAAGGCAGCACTAAAAATTTTTTTCTAGCATTTATTGACAAATCAATGCGATGGTTGACCTTGTGGGTCTGCAGCTATCCGTGAAATTCGAGGTTGGGTGCTAGACAGAGCCAGTCTCATGTCGTCTTCCACATTCATTCTATTTCTTTCCTTCGTTTTCATATGTAGAAGAGCTGAAAAACCACTCTCGCATAGATACGTCGTAGCTAAGGGCAGTAACACTTGAAAAGCCAGCTTAGAAATTTGTGGGTATGAATCATACATTTCAAACCAAAATTGAGAGAGTGACTTTTTATGGTAGCGAATTCGAGCAGATGAGATCAAAATATTGATCTTGGATTTCATCAGGAATGCCACTTGCATCCAAAGAAACGGAAAACGGATTTTGAACAAGTGTAGCTTCTTGCTCTTGGAGTTCTGGAAAGTAACGTTGGAACTCGGACTCCATGGTCTGCAGGTGTGCCACAATCAATTTTTTTAAATCTTCGAACTCTTCACCCGTTTCTTCGATGCAAGAAACACTGGACAATCTGTCAAACATAGCAATGTTCCCAATATGCACTTTTCGCTGCCAGTTTTTCAATTTTGAGACAAATGCCTTGACATTATTATTGAGTTGTATAATATTTGTGTCTTTCCCTTGAAGTTTCAGATTTAGGCAGTTCAATTTTTCAAATATGTCCGCCAAAGAAGCCAGACAGTTCATCCACTTATCATCATTGAAGTATGACAAAAATTCCCTTTTATTTTTAAATTCTAAAAATGCCTGAATCTCAACCTTCATCTCATAAACGCGATTAAGAACGTTCCCTTTGGAGAACCAACGAACAGCTGTGTGGAAAAGCAACGTTTCGTGTGTTGAGTTCATATCCTTGCAAAGTTCTTTGAACTGACGTGAGCTGAGACCTCCTGCTTTGATAAAATTTACGATTTTCACCACAGAATTCGATACATCTTTTAGTTGAGCTGGTAATGTTTTGCTGGCAAGCGCATATCTATGGATGAAACAGTGCGTTCCCTTTGCTTCAGGTGCAAGCCCCTTAACTTGTGTTTGAAAGCCAGACTGCGATCCCAACATAGAAGGGGCGCCATCGGTACAAACTCCACAAACATTTGTCCAATCAAGTTGGGCAGATTCAAAAGAGTTGTCATCTTCTTCATAACATCTGCACTTTTTGTAGTAGTTTCCAGCTCACTGCAGAAAAGAAATTCCTCTTTGAAGTCACCGGAATTGATATACTTGACAAAAACGAGAAGCTGAGCACATGAGCTAACATCTGTTGTCTCGTCTACCTGAATTGAAAACATCGGAGAAGCCTTGATCTCATGTATCACTTGCACTGTTACATCTGTGGACATATCCGATATGCGTCTCTTGATGGTATTGTTAGAAAGAGAGACTTGTTTAACTTTCGCCGCACTTGCATCCCCGAGAACCAGCTTTACTGTTTTTAACAAGCATGGCTTCACAAGTGTTTCCCCAATAGTGTGAGGTTTCTTTCCTTTGGCAATTTCCAGTGCGACTTCATAGGACGCCTGAAGTACAGCCACATTTACCTGATGAAAGTTTCCAGTAGCATCAAGCCGTTGCCGCTTGAGACCAGCTTCATGGCGCTTAAAGAATGCTGCATCCTTTTTAGCATGTTGAGAGTGCTTGGTTTCCAAATGGCGTTTTAATTTTGATGGTTTCAATGATTCTGCGCTAAGAACAACGTTGCAGAGAACACACTGTGGCTTCTCAACACCATTGGTCAATAAAGAAGTAAAGCCGAGGTTAATGTATACTCTTCAATGTATTTTCGTTTTTTCTCCATCGAACGATGCTCCCTTAACTATTTTTTAGCAATCTCGAGTCTTGACTGATCTCTGTTGTCTAATATACAAGGCTACTTTGTTAATAGAGTTTCAATTTACAGTAACTGAACGCTTAGTCCTACACAGTATGCGTTCACTGTGATGTAATAAACGTTACTGTAGGACCTACAGTCAGACCTACAGTCATATTTATTACATCACAGTGGACGCATACTGGATGAGTGACACACAATAAGGCACATACTACTAGCGGACCGGTACCTCGCCCTACTTACATTCACTTTTGTTGTTGCATGAGCAATAGCTTCGCGACCCCCTATGAAATGCTTGGGACCCCCAGGTTGGGAACCACTGGATTGGAGTAATATGCGAAACAGGTGCAAATAGAGAGGTGTATATTGCCACCAGACTTCGCATTTAAATTTGCGGCGGTAAAATATGTTGTTTCTTAAGAACATTTAGTAATTTTACTAAAGAGAAGCCTCGTTTTAAAATGCAAGTCGCACGCGCCCAGTTTTGGACGAGTCACAATGAAATTCTTACGCGCGGGACAATAAAGCGCAGCAGGCATCCAGTCGCTTCGTCATTTCAGAGCTGGACAAAGCAAGCGAATATGAACGAATTCTGCATGGAAGTTTTTCTGCTGCTAGATGGCAGTTGTTAGCTACAGAGAGCTAAAACGCAATATTTCAGATTTTTGCCCCCCAAGAAAAGGCCCCTGGGTGTGCAGCCTCATAAACTTCTACATACCACTCTACATCATGTCTGAAAGTTTGAAGGTTGTACGATGTATACTTTTTCTATAAAGCTTCGGACAAAAATCGGTCTGAAACATGCCATAGCAAACCATAGCAAACCATATGAAACCAAAAACGAATAGCGGCAAAAACAAGATATGTCCCGAAAATAAATTTTCGGCCCATATAATTATTAGTGCGGCATTTTAAAATCTAATGTAAAAAGAATGTTACAACAAATAATTTAGTTTGCCAATATAAGTTTAACAAACATTTAAGTTTAACGATGATGACTAGTGATAATTTTTCACTGAAAAATAAGGAATTTTGACCTAAAACAAATTTTTAGACGAAATTTCAACCTATTAAAATACATTGATTTCAACGGCCATATGTTGCATGAGTTAATGCATTAGTATGTTGCCATCGTCAGTCAATTGATTTTAATGTTTAACTGATGACGGTGGAACTCAAATTAATTATTTTTTTTCATGTTTATGCCAAATTCCTGAAAAAGCTTAGTTAATATTGTGGCATCAAAAAACTAAATTAAAAAAAATTATAAACAAGACAGTGTAAACAAGATTTGTTTTTTTGAAAAATTATTGGGTAAACCATTTAGTTAAACTACGAGGTAAAAATAATTGCAAACAAATAACAAAGACCTATATAATCTAAATAAGAAATGGGATAATTGCAATTTACCTTTATTTTGTAGGACATCAATGAATCAAACCACTGCATCTTCAGCAATGTCATGGCAAGCAGGTCGCAGTCCTATGGGCTTGGCTATTGATTGGCTCAACAACTTGTTATACTGGACTGATGTCTCTTATGGAACGATATCAGTGTCGCTTCTTAATGGCTCTTGGATGTCAACGCTGATTACTTTGCCAGAAAGCAAACCACTCTTTATTGTGGTCCATCCTGGATTAGGGTAAGGTCCTTGAACTATATAGAGCAATGGCAACGTTTTCATAGTTACAGGCTAAATATATTACTGATGTGAAGGGGGAAATTTGCTAAGGTATACAATTTGAAAGACACACTTTAGGACTATGCAAATTTAATTTTTTGTATGAACGTTATAACCCAATTATGAAATTTATATAGAAAAGCATTACTAGCCATATACCAAAGTAAACGTACTAATATAATATTATTTTTAGCCCATGATTTTATACAAACCCACTACATTACTACAAAATTGCCAGGATAAGTCCTGTTTATGATACATTTTTATCGCTAGCTTGGGGTGCAGAGCCTATTGCGCTTTTACGATAACGTCACACTTATTTTACGATTTTTGTTTCCCTATAAAATTAGTATTAAATCAGATTATTAATCTGTTGTTTTGTGCAATATGCAAAACTCTTTTATGTACCTAATACGCCACTTTTCAAATCAAAAGTTTTGCCAATTTAAACCAAATAAGCACATGCTAAACAATTTTTAATATTTTCTTTTCTTTACATATTCCATTTTTATAAAAACAGGAAAAGCCTACTGAAGCGAGGCATAGTTAAGTAAACTACTTTCGTTTAAAGTAGGAATTTTATATTGCTGGCGCTAGATTGTGGCCTAAGCCAGTGGTCTCCAACCTTTTTAGTAAGCGACCCCAATTTAAATAAAAACAAATTAGAATTTACATTAAGACCCCATTTTGTTTTTGGATACAAATAAAAATATTTCAAATAATGCTGGAACAAAGTAACAAGAGTGAATGTATACACAAATCCAGAATACTGTGGCTACACATGTGCATCAAAATGATTTCTTTTAGGAAGTTTTATTTAGCCTTTCTCAACCTGGGGTAAATTTTTTTTTCCCCCAGGGAGTAAATTTCACGTTTGAGGGGGTAAATGACCTATTAATTAAATTATCCACATCAGTTAACGGGACAGAAAAATTGTGCCAGCTGTAGGTATTGCTAGCCTACTTTCCTTGTCGTTTTAACTGCTAATTCTAAGCTAGCTTAGTAGCCTTTTGATTCTTTATTAACTCTTGACTCTAGTCTAGCGTGTCAGTAACGTTATGCTTCACTAATTAAAAGGCAACTGTTGCATTGCATATAACTGATGTAATTTGTTACTTTCGTTTTTTGAGAAATAAGCACCATTTTAAATACTGGGGGGAAATCTGGTATTCATCTTTGTTATAAGGGTAAAACATACAAAAAAGGTTAAGAACCCTTGATTTAGCATATGAATTTGAATTTAACATACAAAGTAAGACAAAAAAAATTAATTAGTTTTCAACAATAAATTGCATTCATTGCCATGGTTGCATGACTGCGCATGCATATAGTACTGGTATTTATCCAATAGTTTTTGCAAATGCGGCTTTGCATAAGCATAACCGTATGTCTTGCTTTACTTCCAAACAATAGCAAACTTTCGTTTTTAATGCTAAACGCCCTACTCCATATAAATGCAAACCGCGTTGCCAAGTTTAGTAACAAAAGGTTGACTTTTCGAAAAACCAGCCCTTCTATAACTTATTAAATCAAAAGCAATTAAGCAATTTACGAAAGTGCAACATTCGCTGCGCAAAATCAAAAAACCTAATTTTGTCAAATGTCACGTTGGCTGATATAGCGGCTCTTATGAGCTAAAAACAGCAATTTTCATTCAAAAGATGAACTCAGTTACGCTTATTAGTGTGTTGTCATTGTAAAGTAAACGAAACACATAAATCGTAGGTAGTAAAACAGCAACTATTATGGTGAGTTATGGCGACCCCAGAAAACTTTTAGCCGACCCCACTTGGGGTCGTGACCCACAGGTTGGAGACCACTGGCCTAAGCTATTCCAAAATGGCACAACTATTTTAGCACCCGACAGCCCCCAATTAAAGGCCCCTAAGGGGTAAACTTCTAAAGCCCTAAAACTGCATGTAAATACCACTTAAAGTCAAGAAAGATTGCCACAATTATAAAATGCTGCATTCATATATAGTTAAAATAGTCAAAAATATGTTGCCTGGCCTTCATTTGCAGTTGTGCCGCATATATAGTAATATTGTTTTTTTAACATAGTGGACTATACTTTTATAAATATATAGAACAGGAAGATTATAATGACTTATTTAATAAAATAAAATGATAACATAGAAAAACATCCAGAATTATCAGGTTAAAATTTTGCACTGGAAGCTGCAAGTGGTTTGAAAACCAGGTTACAAACCCCAGTTATCTTGACTAGGGGTTGAATTACACTGGTTAATATGTTTATTGCAGCGGTTTTGACAGAAAGCCATTTTCAATTTCAAACAAGATTAGTTTTGCATTGGATGCACTTTGACATACAAAATTGTGTTTTAGTTTCATACTGAATTTGTAAGCTTGTGTGCAACACTAAAAAGCATTGCAGCAATTTATCAGGGATTTTGGTTTGGTTTCAGATACCTGTATGTAAGTACTGTGGGGATCCATACAACAGCTATTTTACGATTTGGGATGGATGGGTCTAACCAAACTGATATTGTTACAGACAATGTGAAGCAGCCCTCTGGTTTGACTTATGGTATTTTTCACTTTAAATGATCACTGTAGTATAACTGTTGTGACCATGACTATATTGACTGTTAGATTTCAAAGATAAGCGTTTATATTGGGTTGATGCCAAACTAAACATCCTTTCTTCGTGTAATCCGGATGGTGGAGACAGAAAGAAAATTCTTAGTGTCTATGAACACCTGCAACAGCCTTTTGGAATTGCAGTGTACGCCAATAAAGGTATTAAGTTTATATTTTGTAATGTATACAATTATTATATACACTGTAAGAATTCCTCTCTTAACCAACAGTTGTACAGGATTTATTTAATGATTATTATCTGTGTGTTGTTAGGGAGGGGTAGTATGTTGTGGGGTTGCTTTGTTTTAACTGCAATGGTTGTTTTTATTTGAGGGTTGCTCGTTTTAAAGGAACCTATCCTCCTTTTTGTTTTGTAGGTTCTACATTGTGTTGTTTGTTTCTTTAGATCTCTGTTGAAATAAAACACCAATGATTTCTGGTATATTAGGTTTGGAATATTTTTGTGACAAATAGGTGTGCTCAAAGTAGAATCCAAGGGGATTCTAGAACTTAAGGGTTCACATCTAGAATAACGAATCTAGAATATTTTGTTTGGGGGGGATTAATCTTAATATACCCTACAGGGCCCACATTCAAAGTAATAAACCAGAAAACAATTTTCTAACATGTGTTAGCCTACTGGTGTATATTTCAATTAAAAAATAATCCTCCAAATGTTTGACATTCTTAACAGCTTTCATTTGAACAGTGGTGTAAACTGTAGTACATGTCTAGGCTGTTGCCGAAACTTATATTTTGCCAATACAGTGAGTACAATGCAATACTACATAATGAACTCTTTTCCGCTCTTCAGCAATTCGGTCTGTTTTTTAAAACATTGATTGTGTGTGTCAGTTCTACTTGGTTTGACTAATTTGATCTGTTATGCAGTCGTCAGTCACATAAAGTAGTGAAAAAAATACAACGCTCCTCTTGTCATAACCAATACTTGTTGATTACGCTGTGCATAACCTTGTTGAATATTGACCTAAAGTTGACCTTAAGTAACCCTGTAGCAAATTTGTCTAAAGCCATCGCGTTTTACGACAGACTATTACTTTTGCAACTTAACACACTTAAGAAAATTACGAATTTCGCACCTGGCATTAAACGTTACTCGCCTATCAACTTCATTGGCACTTAATTATTACGCGAAAGTTATCGCAAGACCCAAAGTAATTGGTCGCCCCAAAAAACGCTGACAATGCACTACAAGGCTACATTTAAAGCAAGCACTATAAATGTTTCCGCAGCGACTTGTCGCTCACGCATGTAAAAAATCACTATAAACATAAACAAAACTACGTGTTACCCTAAACAAATTTGTTGGGTCTATTTAACGAGTACATATTAACTTTGGCCAGGTGTGCCGCGACATTTGCTGAGGTGTGTAATAATATTATTAGTTGAATTAACGTAAGGCAGGTATTTTGATCCTTAAATTAAGCAAAAAAGTACAAAGCACATGTCAGATTTCATTTTTCGAATGCTATTAAAAACCCTCAGTTGTAAAGGGATACAAATTTCAGGACTTATAATTGGTTTAGTGGTCTCACTTTAATGTATACACACTTTGAGACAGCAATCAAAGTATTATGCATTTCCTCAAATAAATTTTAGCAACTTGCTTGTGAAAAAAGCAATGTGTCCATTTCACATTTGATGCTTTGTCCTGAACTCTCTTTACCACTTCAGAATTAATGATATGTCATTTTTGTTAAATAACTTATATATTTATATATATATATATATATATATATTCACCTCTAGTATGCAACTGCAATTATTTGCAAAACATGTATTCGTACTATGCCCTGATGTTGCATGGCAAAAAAAGCATGAAAACATCAAGCTATTGATTGTTGAACACCACCGCATATTATGGTGTACCATTTCTGTGTAAGTGTAAATGAATGTCTAATTTACCATATAATTGAAGGTAATGTTCCGTATTGTGTCACAAGTATACGTAAAACAACGTTTAAGATTCATTCCATCAAGATGCAGCCTCTTAATAACTAATGTTCCATATTGTGTCTAAAATAAATCGTTGAAATACTCATTTAAAATAAAACCTTTTAAGGAAACGGACAGTGTTGTGGTGGCAACACCATTGCAAGTTAGCAAAGGCAATGGTCGGCCCTAACAAATATGTTTTTTCAGGCGCCACATCATTCTCGCACCGGTTCCGTTAGAAATTAGTGCATTTCTAAGCAAAAAGGTCTACGATAATTAGTGCATCAAAAGGATCAATAAGTCTGACTTTTAGACTTTGAGGGCTTGGACTATGCACTAATTTGACTTAATAATGTGCTTACGAAGATTAAGAATATTACTTAACCCACCGAAACCCAAACGCTAACCAGCGCCCTAACCCAAATAATGTGTGTTGAATTAATAATTACATAAACGCTTTAGGTCCCAATACCTCAATTTTTGACGTATCAATCCTATATACCATGGACGAGCAACTATCTTATGCCCACTAAGTTTAGTTTTTCCCCAGCTTTAAAATAATTATTACATTAACGCACATTATTGAATTAGGGTTCGGGTGGGTCAAGTGTTATTAATTCTCACACTTTTTGTAATCTTTTGTGAATTTTTAGCGAATATTTTCAATTTATCTATGCCGGGAGTTTACCTAAAGGTCCAAATTAGTGCATTGCCACGACCTCAAGGTCTAAAAGTCTAAACTTTTCTGCCATTGGATGCCCTAATTGTGGTAGACCTTTTTGCTTAGAAATACACTAATTCCTAACGGATCGAGTGATTCTCGAATGGTTTAGTAAATAATAATCGCTAAGACAACTGGCTCCTAAGTAATGAAATTTTGTGATATGTATATCGACCGGTAATCACTAACAAATCTTAATTCACAAAATATTGCGTTTATTAAATCACTTTTAACAGTAGCAATTTTTATTTCAAACAGGTTACAGGTTTGTCTAACGTTTGACACAGTTTTTTCGAGACCAAAAAATTAAAAAAAGAAGTCATCGCTTTTGCCAAGTTTAAACTTATGCTCAGTGTTTTCAAAACAGTGTTAAATTATAAAACGTAATTAATAAGTTTGTGGTTTGTTAGTGGTGGCTTTCAAAAGGCTTATAATACGCGACTTTAAAAACATACCCTGGAATTATGTTAAATTTCCCTTTACTAAGCCTGTATCGCCATGTAGTGCAACTTTAAGCGTGATATATGTTGAAGGCTGTTTGCGTTAGCGCCTAATTGTTAAAGTTACCCGAGAATGATTCAATATGCAATATTTATTTTAGAGCCCACAGCATAGGGGATTGTTTCATTTTTTTGGTAACAACAGCAAATTCAGGTTGATTCTGCAAATTCTCACTCGTATTGCCGCCAGGTGTAAAAACTTCACAAAAATTTTTCAAATAGTAACAACATGTGTCAATTTTTTTAAATATCACACCACATGTGTCAATTTTTTTGAGCTGCATAATTAAGTAGATCGCCCCCAATCAGTGTCAAACATAATAGGGACGATCGATGCCTCTGATTTTTAACAGTAGGCCCAACGCTTAGCGATCAACACAAAAAACGTTAAAAAACGCATCACTTGTTTTAAAATTTCTATTTTGCGTCAAGTAGTGCTAATGTTTGGGCAGTAAAATGTAATACCATTTGAAAATATTTTTCCACATTATTTGTCCCTCTTTATGTATAATGATCATAATGAGCTCAAGGCACAGTGGACTGTTTCATTTTTTTTAACCAGACACAGTTCAGGTGGACTTTGTAAATTATCAGGCTTATTGTAGTTGACTGGAACATTAATTTTATGCACAATGTGTATTTTGTGATCAAGCCTTTCTGGACTCGTAGGGTGAGGTTCCAACTCACTACTCCGGTCATACCGGAATCATCTCTCTACCAACTTAGCTACTTATTGTAGGTGTAATTAATTCACACCGCCATTACTTTATCATTAAAAAATAAACTGGTGTACAGTGTTCCCTCTAAGGTGCGGAACTGCGCAATTGCGCAGCCACACCAGACAAATTGCGCAGTAAAAATAGCCTTTGCGCACTTAAATCATTCTCATACTAAAACCAAAAATGTTCACTTTTTTGCCACCAAGTTTAAGCATTTCGCACTGGCTATCTTTTCATTCAAGTTTGTAGCTAAAAGCAAGTAAATAACTCAAATTCGCATTGACGATTGTGATGTAATAAATTATTTGTCTAATCGGTTTTCATCATCCATGCTGTGTATGTTTTTTATCTCACGTAGAATTAAATGTCTACTCAGGAAAATCAAGAAAAAAATAGTTTAGAACAGAGCCGAACACAGCAGTTGAGTGTTTGACAATAATGTGGGATCTTGAAACCGAAATTTATTTTCAGGACGTAAATTTTTAACACAATTACGTTTTTACGCGATTTAGGTGCAGATACAGCTGTGGGGTCAATAATGGCGCCCTCACAAATTGATAAATGCAAATGAGCGGATAGTTTGTGATACATTTTGTCAATATAATCAAAATATTTGGATTTTTTCGCGCGACCGCATTGTTTGCCATATTCTTGTTTCATGTCGTCACGCTTTGTGACGTCATCTTTAAAAGTTTCAAGCCTTATTCCCAATACAAAAAACTTTGATCTGCCGCGAGCCCCTGCCAACGCAGCCTTAAAATATTCTTGCGCACTACAAAAAATATTTGCGCAGTAGAAAATTTTCTTAGAGGGAACACTGCTGGTGTAGTCTATATAACCAGTGGAACGCTGGGTATTTCATCCACTAATATACTGTTTCCCAACTTTGTTTTATTAATTCGACGAAAACTAAGCTAGTCAGGACAGCATTCAACAGTAACTTAGTTCATTAACAGAAAACTGCTCATCAAAATGAATATAAATAAGGCAAATTGTATGAAATTTTAGCGAGGTTTAAAGTTTCGAAACATGCGCTCCCATTATGAGGTAAAAAAGGTTTTCAGGGTAACAGTTATGGGTCAGTATGGAATCGACAGACAGTTTGCAAAATATACATTAAAATGTCTAGTTAATCAAGGTAAATATTGCCCAATAGTTAAATATCTAGCATGTGGTGAGGTTCGAACATAAGAGCTCTGAAAATACCTGGACCATCGCTCTACCAACTGTGCTACACAGGCTGAGAGAGGAGCACAACGAGCAACGACCAAACACCATTGCCATTACATTATGTGTACTTTCTGATAATGGAAACCAATTAGTAGTTTTTAGTATATTCGTTTACATTATTGCTTATCATTTTATATTATTTGCAGTTGATTTGTTTAAAAATCAACTAACCGTGTAAGACTTTGTCAATTCAAGTTAGTCAATTTGTTTAACTTTCTAAATAAATTTGTCGCGACAAAGGACTATACAATTAAACGGCATATCATCTTGACATGGAAAGCAAGTAGCAAGTAACAATCCCAACGATGTCATTTTTATTGTTTTCCAAAAACGGAACAACATTATTGATAGATGCATAAAAAATTATTTTTTAATGGTAAAATTGCTTTTTTGTTAGTTTACTGGACTGATATGCGTACACACAGTTTACGCAGCTGCAACAAGCTAAATGGAAAAAATGTTGCAGTCATCGATGCCAAACTCCATTCCCCAATGGACATTCAAATTGATCACCCAAGCACACAACCACAACGTAGGTGGTAAAGTTGATATTAACATTTTCAAGAATAATTTTAAATGCAGCAATAACAGATATGTATGTTGAATGACTATTAAGTCTTTTAAACCTGTTTCTGAGAATGGCAGTTTGATCAATGTTTAGCAAAAACTATTTGGCTTTTCTATGGTTTATCCCTTATAATAATATAAACAAAATCTATAAATGTAAGAAGTGAGAAAGGCACCCTGTGCTCTCACTTCTCTATAGTGTTCAACAGTGCACCATCTTTTTACGTAAGTTAGCAAAATGTTTAGACCCATGGGCCATGTCTTTCTCTTTTTTGTTTTTGTTGGGGCAATATAGTTTTAAATTTTGTTTTATTAATGCTTGTTTACAGCACTTGTTTGAACAAGTTATGAAATGTTTAAATGGTCTCAGTAACCCAATAGAGCTTTGAACTTGTGTTAGATTTCTATGTGGCAAACTAAAATGATCTGTTTGATTTAATGTCACTGTTTTCAATATTGATTTTTTTCGGATTCAGTATAATCGGCTTGTTATGTTGTGTTTTGATTTTACCCTATGTTGTAATTTTACAGTTGACAAGCACTGCAATCACCACTCGTGTCAGTACCTTTGTCTTCCTAATCCACGCAAGTTGCTAAATTACACATGTGCATGTCCAGATGGCTACTCACTGTTACCAGGAAACTCGTCCAAATGCATTCAAGGTTGTAAATTTTTTTTTTTGTTTATACAGCACATTTTTGTAGAATAAAATATACAGGCTTTTGTTGCAATATATTGGTTGGCATACTGATTTCTCATGTAACATACACTACACCAGGGATGTGCAACCTTTTTGCCAACAGGCCAAATAAATATGTTGAATTAAGATGAGATCTCAATTCATTTCTTCTCATCAACCAAATCTACCTTAACTGAACTACTAGCAACCTACAGTCCACTCTCCAGGTGTTCATTAGTCAATATTTATTAAGGAAAAGTGTTAATCATCACTGTCATACAGCGAAACACCTAAATTAAACACCAAAACGCCTCTGTTTGTCGGCATGTTTACAAATATTTATGTTTTTATTTGAGGTGTTTAAACATTTTGCAAATTACTTTGTCAAGCGTTTAATAATAAGTGTTTAGTGGATCCAAATTAATTCCACAAGAAAAAACATTAGATAAACAGTTTCATTCTTATGATATGATAGCAATGAATACACATTATGCCCGTGTGTTATCTATACATGGACAGTATATGTGACTGCTTTTGTCACAAAAACTCACATACTACAAACGAAATTACAAGAAAAAAACAAAAAACAAATGTTGTCACAGAATCCATAATATTTATTCATTTAAAAACGTTCCACACAGAAAAAATACCAATTACTATGGTACACAGACCAAGCATAGCATAATATAAAACATATATAAATATGTTTTTCAAAATGCTTCCAGAAAATTATTCCCTGTAAATATATAAATAAATACTCCTATTAGGGCAAGTTTATGCAACATTTGCAACTTTTTTTTCAATTTCTGGCAGCTTCCCAAATCTCAGAATTTATGTAGTATGCTTTTTTAAGCTGTTTGTAGAAATTTTATATTGCAACTTTTGTTCTATTTTTCATGCAACTTTTTACTGCAACTTTTATCAAGTATTGCGCAAAATGTAAAGGAGTGATTTAAAAAACATGCTATAAAACTATTTCTAGATGGTTCTATTCTCTTTGATTTGCATAACAAAAAGCTATGTAATGGTTTAGCTGCATCTTAATGTTATCTATGACGCAACAGTTGGCTTGCAAAAGCTAGAAGTTAGACCGTTTCAGTCCCCCAAAACACCTTAAAAAAACACTGCTTCCGAGACCGATTGAATGAGGCTAGAGTGCTAGTTGTCAGTTAGGACACTTGTTTTAATAGGGCAGTGTTGATTAATTGACTGTTGGTATTTTTTAAATTATGTGTTTGCTAGGACAGCGTAAGCATTGTAACTTTTTACTCCAACTTTTGTTTAAATTAAGTGCAACTTTCTCACGATTTTAGTGCACAAAAACTTGCCCTACTAAGTATCTAAACTTTTATAAAGAGATAAGAAAAACATAAAGAGTAATTTTGTTGTATGCGATGTCAAAGTGCTCAAATGGAACTTGTACATCTAAATATTTCCAAACCCAATTGACCTAATAGTACTAAACTACAAATTAATGTTTTGAAATAACCATACCTCTCTCAACAACACCTCATCACATCAACATGAAGGACTATTAAGGCAGGAATGTATCAAATTAACATGTTTACGTGTTTAACGAATGGCGTGTTCAAATATCAGGTGTTTAATCGTTATATGCATAAAAAGCGACAAAAAGGCCACATAGAAAAGGTGCACAAAAACTTCTTTTTTTAATTTTGTGGTTTATCTAGTTTAAGTTGGCAAAAAAGCATGCCATGACATGGAATCAAATGGTATTCCTGAAGTGCGATATTAACATAGTTTAGTTGGCAAAAATGAACTTTGAGGCGGCCATGGTCTGGTGCCTCAAAAGCACTTGATCTTCTCTGCTTTTATATTATATTTTTTGTGCTTTATGTATGTAGCGAATAAGAAAAGTTTGGCCTTCAATTAAAATTTGAAAAAGTTGAACTCAATTGAACAGGGTTCTGCGGGACACAGATAATGTTGTCGCCAGTTGCAAGTGCCCCACGGGCCTGTTTTTGGATTACCTTGTACCATGCATGTGATGACTAGAAGTGTAAAATATGGTCATTAGGCGTGGAAACATATCAATTTAGGTTTTATTCATCGCTAAATATGCCTTATTGGGGCACAAATGAGTCACTAAAAGATATTTGCGAGCATCACAACATGTTTTCAAAGGCGCATGTTTGAGACCCCTTAATATTGGCTGTCGCCGACCACATATTTTAGCTTTGTGGGCCGTAGGTTGCACACCCTTGAGGTTGCCGAAACACAAAAAACACTTCGGAAAAATATGCCATATTTGTAAAAAAAAACTTTTTATTTAAAAATATCGTTTCTGCTGTTATGCTGAACTTCTTATGTATTGTGATGGCGAACAAATTGTCATTTTTAAAGTTGTTAAATTATACATTTTGATATTTGCCTTTATATCAAAAACAGTCCCAGAGATTGATGATCATCATCATTTATTTGCAAGCAGTACACAACTGTTCGAATCAAATACCGGTAATTTTAAGTTGCTTGTTAGAGGTGTTTAGCTTCATTTTGCCTGATCCTTATTTGTTTAGTTGCAGTTGTTTTATTATTTTGTATTGCTTGGTGGATATCAAATATAAAAAAGTTCCAGTACAACCGGTAGCCAAGATTCTTATAATTGTGAAAAACGATAATATTCTCTTTTAAGTTAGGAAGCTATCATTTTTATTAAAATGGAGCATCTTACTTTTTAGTTGCTCTTTCATTGTCGATAGATGAATATATCAAATTTTGCTAGTCGAGATACCTGGTGTTACCAAGCTTAAATAGAGTATTTCCCAGTATAATATTATGTCACCTTAAACTTAATTTATTTGGCTATAGCGTTGTGAAGTGACTACAGTTGTAATAGGCGCGATATTGTAAAGTCTAACTGAATTTGGCAAAGGTAAACAAAATGTGATAATAACACTGGTAAACAGCAAATTTTAACTGGAGATGTGATAGATTGATTCTTAATGTGTTTTTCGGTGCTTCTGAAAATGCCCTCATTTTTCTGAAAAATGCCCTCATTTTTTTCTAGCACATCAGGTTTTCGAAATATTCACATTTTAATTTGTTTTTTATGTATTGCTGTATTATTAACATAGGCAAATTGCGCACTGTGACATAATCCAACTATAATGTGACTCACACACCATTTTATCTGTATTTTTACTGATTTAAAAAAAAACAATTTAGAAAAGATCTTTTATCAACGATTTTGTAATTAAGTAGTTAATTTCCAGATGTAAAAACAGCATCCAAGCTGAGTATAAGTGTTGTTTAAACAAGTTTTCGTAGCACTACATAAGGAAAAATCAACATGAATAAATGTCCGGTAATGCCAGATGTTAATCAGTAATGCTGTTACATATACTTTTCAAATTTGAGTGACCAACGACAAGCAATGAATCACTTCAGATATCATTAAGTTGGACAATTGTAACAAAGCTGTTAGATTAAGCAAGGAGACCTATACCACATAATGCCCCAATGCGTGTTTTACTTCCTCCTCGTGAAAGTTTTGAATTCTCCCTGATTAAGTTAAAGATTGAATGGAGTTAATAAGAACAAAACGAAAGTTCAAAAACAATTTTGTTTTCTAGACAGATTTAAACAGCCTTACTGAAGATGCGTGTTTTTATTAAAAAAAAAGTCAGAACTGCTTGTATTTTAGGATTAAAATAAAACCACTTGTTTGAGATTAATGTAGTATTAATACATAACGGAAATAAAACTTGGCAACCTACAGTAGGTGGTCCTTTTCGACTCAACAGCTGTGCTACCAAATGCATTACTAAGAGACTAAGCCTATAAGAGAACCGTAAGTGGCTCATATCACAAACGTCTCTTGGAAAATTTTCTTGCTCGAGGAATAGAAAAGTGTATGCATTTCTCTACAAAAACTTTTCGCTACTAAGCTAAGCAAAACGAAAGGAATCTTAATGGAACAAAATATTGGAAAAATTCCAAAGAATGCAAATTGTAAAAAGATGGAATTACGCGCTTGTCTGGCATTTTGTGATTGTGTGCTAAATTTTTAGAAAATGAAAATTGCATTCTTTTCCGTTCGGTGGAGAATAGATGATCTACTGAGCTTGCCATATAGATGGACCTTTTGTATGTCCTTCGTAGTTGAATTTTTTTCCAGAAAATCTTAGTTTAGTTAGCCACGAACAAATTCGACGTTTTGAGCAAACTACGCCTTTGAAAATGAACGTGTGAAAATTTCATTCGATTATGATTTTTAATGAGGGTACTAGAGACTTAAAAATTGTCGCGATATGTCATTAATATTAATATCGGTTTATGCCGAATTAAACCCTTACTCCCCAACAATTTATGGCAAGCGAGGCATCATTGCAAAGGTTTACTCCAGCGCTACTCAAAAAAATGAGTTTCAACCTGGGATGAAATTTTTAATTTATTTTTTATGGCAAATATTAATTTTTTTTCGAATATTAATTTTTTTTCAAAATTCAAAAAATATAGACCGCCGTTCTCAAGACGGTGGTAAAATTTTTTTTCGAAAACATTATACGTAAATAAGTTTATTTCGACGTTGAAATAATCTGCCAGAAATTATTTGCTGACTAGATTTAGGTCCAATAGGAGTATATGCACTCGAAGTGCTTTTATTGCCGAATCGGTGCCATATAAATATGTATAGTTCAATCATAGCAACCCAAACATTTGACGTCTTATACCTTGTAAAAAATCTCTCGGGGAAAATTGTAAGTAATAGTCAAAAGTAAAATAGAGCCACGTACGAAAATTCTTGCTTAATGTTCTTGCTTAATAATCTAAAAACAATAAGTTTGAACATTTCAATTTGTCAATTTGAGAACAGTCCTTTTAGAAGTTTTGTTTAAAATATTGGGTATCGGTATTAGAATAAAAAAACGAATATTCAGGCCTTTTTAGGTACGTACTGTGAAAGCATTCGTTTGCCGGACTGCAAATTCTGAAATGACATTGCTTATGGTAAGGTTTTCTCGAATAGCAGTGCACAGATAACAAAAAACATAATATTTGGGCCATATCCATAGGTGTTGTTAGCTAAACAATTTTAGCTCCCTTGCATAATACTGAAGACACGGTCTATCATTTATGTTTTGTTGCTGGACATTTATTGCCTATATTTTTCCTTTTGCATGTTCTTTCACCTTCAACCAGCGTTTTAGGTGGCAGACAGAGTATTAAATGTAGATTTTTTTTATTTTACCATGCAAGGTATTGTTTTTGTCCGTTTGAGTTTATTTGTTACGGATGGTATACAGCCTACGCTTATTAACAATAAAGAAAGAAGTAAATAATAACTTTAGTACTGCATCATGCAACATAAAAAGTCTTCATTTGGCGGACCTTGCTCTTTAAGTACTTGTGATTTAAATATAGCGTTTTAGTATGAAATAATAGCACAGCAGGTTAACTTGTAGTGATTTTTGGAACATGTTAGCCTTTGTAATTAAAACAATATAATTAGTTTCGATTTTTTTTTTGCTAACTGGCAGTTTTTTTAAATTTCGTGCAAGTTGTTATTACTTTGCCAAAAATAAAAAAAACAAGTAAAAATATATTCCAAACATTTGTTAATACGTTTTCCATTAGTCCGCGACGCACTTGGCAGTCTTCCACGGCGCAACGGTGAAGAAGCGCTAACTTAGTTGAAAAGGAAGCCTCAAAACAAAAACGAACCGGACGTACAAAGATCATTCTCGAAGCCCGAAAAGTTTTACGCACTTACGTAGTTAAAATAGTCCAAAAGTATTTGAAATGGACTCGTGTCTAGTTTGTCCAAAGAGGCCGCGGGCCGTATGAATTCTATTGGCGGTCCGGATCCGGCCCGCGGGCCGTAGGTTGCCGACCCCTGTTCTAAGACCACGTGTTTAGTGTACATTTGACACAACTTATTTTCCCTCAACCACAGCTTGTAGTTTAGCTGACTTGGCACACTATCACCACAATTAATTGCATCATTCTCATTTGTTTCAGCGCGAGTTATATCGATTTTATTGGTGTAAAATGAAAGCCACTGTCGCAGTTTCACGACTGCCCCCCAAAAAGCTTGATACGATGACTATGTCCAGATTTGGGGCATATTTGAAATCAAGTAAATTAGTAAATTCGTATTTGTAGCTGAGAGCATGCTGCCTAACAGTCCAAGGATCATTAAAATGCCATCGGAAATAAACTAAGAAATTATTTTGGTTTACATTTAAACGCTTTACCCCACGTCACACTAAATTTATTTTCGTTGGATCTATACAACTTTTAAATTATGCATTTTTGTTATTCTTACGCTGATATAAAGTATGAGTAGTTGTGCTTTAACATATTTTAATGTCATACAATTTCAGAGACCGCTGTTCCAACTGTTCCTAGTTTGAAAACATCATCAACGTCCAAAATGAGTGTAATTATTATTGCTATAATCGGTAAGTCTGGTAAATAATTAATTTAAACAGTATTAAATGCATCTAATAAGCAATTATCTCACAGCTTTGTTGGCTCTTCTGGTTATCAGCGCTTTCTTTTTGCGATATTGGTACAAGCAGCGAGATTTGCCACTCAGTATGAATTTTGACAATCCTGTGTATCGTAAAACAACTTCAGACGGTGCTTCAGAAACTGGAACTGATCATTTCGTCGGTATGCCGTTTACAAATTCTCGAAATCGTCTAGTGTTGCAAGATCGGTCAGAGTCCATCGATTCTGTGGATAGTGTTGGCCATATCTACCAATCGGTAAGCGTCAGATTATGTATGTTTTATCTTACAAAATAAGTTTTACTTTCAGGTACCAGTTATCTCTCCTCCCCTGTTTGTTATCGCTTTCCCGTTGCAATTTAGATGGATTTTATAGACCTCGTGTTGTCAGTAATCCAAACCTTATACCCAGTGCTGTCAGGAAAGTTTACCGGAGTCGATGTGTGATCACTGCTTGAAGGTTTCGAGCAAAGAAGCTTGTGGTGAGATTCAAACTCAAGACCTCAGTCATAACGGAAGGGTATTTTTACAACTAAACGACACATGCTTGAAAGCTGAAAAACTATCGCAGCACCGTTCCCTGTTGTGTTCTGTCATAGGGGACAACAGTCAGCATCTTAAGTTTCCATGCTTTGATGAGTTTACTCTAATTTAGTCTAGGTCTTCCAGTGGAAAACCCAGTGTACCATTAACAAATGTGCTATGTTGGAGGGTATACAGGGTTGCCACAAAGTTTTTTTTACCCTTAAAGAGTAAATGAATTGAGTTTGGATTTAAAAAGTCTGTGTAAAACCTTCTGTCTTTCCAAACGCTCTTGAATAATCGTGTGTATTATATCTGCAGCAAGGTATGTGTTTCGAAAGTGTCACGTAAAAAAAAAAATTATTGTGTTGTCCATGGCATTGGCATTTATACTGTTTTGTTTTCTGCATTATATTTAAGTTGACAAAGTGGCCCAATTTTAGATCTTTTAAGTCTTTAATTGTCTTTGAATTTATTTCAAAAAGCGCGTGGCAACCCTGTTGATCTCACAGCCGATTGGTTATATTCTTAAGGTTGAAACGGCTCCAACCGATGGGGATGAAGTTACCTCCCAATTTTCATACAACTTGATGTCGGATGAACGGCGTTTAGTATCTGATTCACAATAGCTCAGCCTCTCGTTTGATGGTTTAGTACGGATGTCCGGTACTTGGCATTTTATTCTGATACAGATACCCGACATTTTGGCCATAAGTTTAGCAATCCAATCAAACGATGTCATAACTGTGTACAAACGAGCAAAATATATAAAACTTAATCGTTTTTTTTTAAGTAATTAGGCTAAATTTTTCTTGGCGTTCACAACTTTAGTTAGTATGTTTCATTAAATTTACATTGTAAAGTGTAAATCACTGTGTTGGATCGCAAATCATAGCTGAAATTTCTATATTAATCTGGTATCGGATCCGCACCGTTACCACCGTAGTATAGGACGAGTACCAATACTTTCACCTGGTATCGAGTCTTTCATCCAATATTATCGGACATCCCTAAGCATCTTATAACAATTGGGTGTGAAATATGCAGCTTGGATATTCGTGCCACGAACACCACCTTTGGTGTATTAACTTGTATCTTTGATTTTTTATGTTTTAGTTTTATCGTGAAATATATAGCAACTGTAACCATTTGTTTGCGCAATCCATTTCATGATGGATAAGTACAAGTACCTTTTGATAATTTCCAAAGTAAGCGAATATCGTTCTTCGTTTATTTTCTTGTGGGCACTTTAAAAACGAGTTTCATATAGATGTTGATTTGAAATTTACAATAGTACAAAGAAAATAGCCAGTTTCTTTACTTTTACCAGGTGACCTCAGGGAGACGCATTTTAATTGTATTCAAAATTATTATTCTATCCACTGTGTACACTTCCCGAAGACAATTTATGGTACTGTCCGTTAATAGGTTTAGAAAACACCCGTGGTTTACTTGGGTAACAGTCATTGCGGAAATATCTGATGTATACTATTGCAAGTGTGTTTTTTTAACAAAACTTCATAACATTCACCTAATACAATATATTTGTACGTAGTTTAACTAATGTCCGCTACTTTTTTTGTGCTTTGTATTTTTTGATTTAAAAAATGTTCCCAATTCTGTTCGCTACATGTTACAACTGATAGCGTTTCCTATAAAGTTTTAGCTTACTCGAAGTATCCAATGAAAATTCCTGAATGGTACATGTGGTTCTTTATTGATGCGATACTTAGACCAACGTACTTTCGCTATCATCACGTTAATCGCAATTTATATTATTAAAAAAAATGCGCGAATATGAACGAAGAAATTAGACGAAGGCCGGTTGTCTCATGACGTTTTATTAAATAAATGAAATATGCTGTACACGAAAGAACATTTTTTGTGTGAAGTTTGGTGCTGGTAATAATTTTTTGTCGTTTCTTTCTATAATTTAGAACGCTCTTTTATTAATGCTGTGTGTTGCGAGAGTGACTATAATAAAATATTTGCTTTTACAATAGTTGTTAAGCAGTTTTGTAGTAAAATATTTCAATTGCAAACATTATTTCGGCATTGAACGTAGGCTACACGTCAAGTCCGGTGGAAAGACGCAAACTTCTTTTTTTACCGGAGAACTCAATATTTTCCTCAAAATATGACGTCACAAACACCCACTAAAATGAGACGAAGTGAAATATATTAAAACAAAAGTAACATTATTTAATAAAAATTGCGACTTTCGCTTTATTAGGAAATGTTCCAAGTGGTTTCGTTTTAACGAATAGACTCTTTTGGGAGAAATATTTTTGGAAATTTAAATTTATTTTCGTACTTCATGTTTTTAGGACAAATTAGTTAATGGAAAAAGGGTTATTCCCAATATTTATAAACAGACAAATTTACAGCAGTTAAATCAGAGAAACCCAGCACTAAAAAAATGGGTGATTATTACCGAAAAATCGCGCTTTATATTGGGTACATTTATGGGGACCCCCAATATACAACCTTGGGTTTTTATTACCCAAATTAAGTTGGGTTGAAGTTGTAATAGCAAAAAATCGATAAGGAAATAGGATGACGGTTGAAAGGCAAAAAACAAACCAAAACAGATTTGGCAAGAAAACGGCATATAACTCACAACCCGAAAATGGAGCGGTACAACGCACAAAGACCAAAAGACGAAAAACACTAAACCGCAACAAAGCAAAAATGCCAAAATAATACCGAATTTTGGGTACCGGTACCGGTAACATATAATTTTTTATATGTTAATTAAGGCTCTGGTAAGTTTGAGCCTTTTAGCCTTTGAATGATCGCGCTTGCTGTTGTCTTGCTACTTAACGAAATTAACCATGAAACATTCGGCAATATGCGGTTGTTTCTTTCATTTCTCGCCGTGGTAGGTTGCATAATGGTGGAGCAGGTTAAATGTCCTCCAGATCGCTCGGTTCGCGTTCCATCTAACACAGGGGCGTAAACCTGCGGCCCGCGGCATGATTTGTTTTTCACAAAAACATTCAGGTAACTGTTAAAACATTGAAACTTTCTTACTGTTCTTACTATTAGAATAACCACAGTATGAGGTAGGAAGCACTGTACTAATATTTTAAGTAGGTCTTCATGGACCCCTAAAACTATTCCGCGGACCCCCAAGGGACCTCAGTTTAAGAACCTCTTCCTTAGGGTATGAATTGTTTAGTTTTGCCCAAAATGTAGTGGAACTATCGTTCTCAAAGCTCAATCGGGTTGCCGTCTCTTCTTGCAGCTTCAAGAATTCATTAAATTTAAATTTATTTTTTTGTTGGAAGGGAGTAGATAAATAAACTAAAAAAATAAATATCATTATGGAATTTTTTTCATGGCCCCGTTAAAAAAAGGTCATGCCCCCCTGGGTGGGGTGTGTGTGTTTGGGGGGGGGCTCATTGCCCACAGGTTGGAAACCCATGCATTAAACTGATGAGTTAATTTTATTTTGAATTGTTTTAAATACCACCTAAAACCTATAGGGATAGACGCCCGAATTAGAGCTCTAGCATGAATATTAAGTGAATTATTGGGTTTCAGAAATTACATCCAAGCGATACAAGATTTGTCGAATGTCCCCCGAAATACTCTGTGGGTCCATGGACCCCCGTTTGGAACAAATGTCCTGTATATTGACGTGCCTGGTCACTCCGGCGCTTATCAATAGCCTAATATCCGTCTGCCATATCGCAGTTTAGTGGCGTTATATCACACATCATTGATCGTCATCTATTTAAGCTTGTTTGTGAATAAAGTTCGAGTTTGGTATTAAATGAACTCTTCTACTCTTAGTTATAGGTACGGTATTTGGAATTTATCTGCGTTTCTAGGGTTAACAATAACTTTGTAATTATAGTTTTTAGACTAATTAGAATATCAGATAATAAACAACATGACAAGTGGACATTTTTATTTATAAAAGTTCTTTGCCTGGTATTCTACACTCTATAATTATATTATAAGCTTCAGGGTTGCAAATTCAGACCCTTTGCATTTCTATGATGCTTTTTTAACCTAGCGGTATTTTGGAAATTTTAACAAATGAAAAAAAAATCCTTAAAACACAAATTTATTTATTGTGTTATCAATTTTTATTAACTCTGCGTTATTCCGGTTTAACGAACGTTTATAACTTTGTAGCGACTTATACCTCTATTCTAGTTGAAGCTATATTTGCAAAACAATATTTCTGTGGTAGGCGTATACTAATAATCGCTCCTTCTTCTTGTGATCTATTATAAACAATATCATTATATACCTTGTTGTGCTTTCGTCGAGAGAGGCCGCCTCAGTAGGCCTACATATTGATTGTTGGGTATATTCACGATTCAAAATACATACGATAAGTAACGCCGTAATTCAAGCCGCTAGTATAAAGAATGACACCAGGTCGAATCGCATAGGAAACACCGAAACCGCTTGCCATGTATAGCATCACTGATCTCTATAAAGGTTTCATAGAAGATAGTGGCAAAGATAGTGGCAAGAGATTATAACATTGATCTCTATGCATGGGCGCCCTTACGAGGAGGCACGGAGAGGCACTTACCCTCCCCCCTAGTATTTCAAAATGCGATTATTTTTATTGTTTATAAGTGTTATGTTTAGGTTAATTTATGTGTTGGTCAAGGCGGGGCAAAACGGACCCCTTGCAGACCTGGGAAAAATACGGCCCGCATCTGGCCCGCCAAGTAACTTAATCCGGCCCGCGATTTATTTTTCTTAAAATACAAACCAGGGCAACTTTATACGTGGTTGGTTGTAACATATATATTTACATTCGTTCCAAGGACGGATTTATGTCCCGCTAACTCAATTTTTAGCCTGTTTAAAGAATAAATTGGTAGACAAAGGCAGGCTTAAGGCTTAAGGGATAAATGTAGAGTTTTGCAAAATATTATTTGATCAGTAGGGTAGCAACAAAAAGGCCTTGTGGTAAGTTACTCCTTTGCCAAAAAAATGAAAGAAGCACACCTTCTGAATAAATTAAAGTTTTTTGTCGATTTTTGCACGGGACAAAACGGACCCCACCAATAAAAGAGAATTTAATTGCCTTGTTGTGTGAAAATGCCAGATCAAGGATTTTTGTTTGAGGAACGCATAAAAATTTTCAGAGATAAGTTGCGTCAGAACGTGACGTCATAATGGTATACATGGCGCCTTATAAGTAGGCTTGTCATTTTTTTAGAAACGTAAATCCGGGACGCCTATTGAAAACTGCAAATAAACTTAATGTAGATCTAATACAAAAATAATTTAATGCAACTAATTAACTTAACGGCTGCGGTTGTTTTATATTTTGTCAGGGGTATTTTTCAGGGCCCTATTTTTAAGGCTGGTTTGTCTTAGTAATTTAAATTGTAACCGAACGTAATGTTCTGTATTGTGAATAAAATGAGTCGGGTCAATACTTTCCACATTTAAAGTAGGAAGCGGCCCTCATAAAAGCACCAACAATATTAGGCAACATGTTGGCAAAGGAGGTGTGTCCATAACTAATTCGTATTCCCCGGACCAAATCATTCTCAAGCAAAGGTTAAACAAAATGTAAGATTCCATCAAGCTGACCTCTTAAAACTATTAGCCTACATGATGTTGTATTCTGCGTCATTTGCTTGAGTCGCGTGTTATTGCCAATGATTTAAAAAGGTAATTTGCCCGGTTACTAAAAAGTAATGTTACGGATAGCGTAATGTACCCCGGCTTGAGTGCTAAATAGTATGTAAAGTGGTGAACATTTTAATTTTTCTAATCGTTAATTGTTATAGGCTACAGCATATATGTTGGTCGTACCTTGACTATTTTCTTGCTTACTGTGCCTGAAATGGGTAAACTAAATGCTTCCCCACTAATGGAGTCACATTCTTTAGCCTGCGTGGAAGCAGCATTTAATCAGATGGCGCGTTATAAATTATCGCATTTTAGCGAGACTATTGAATACAAAATTGAAAATAATGTGTGCTTATTTGAAATGAAACGACTAAATACTTAACGGAAGCACGTAAAATCTCGTTTGAAACTGAATATTGGTTACGATTAAAACCTCCGCATTAAATGCGATGTTTTGCGAATTCTACCTAATATTTTGTTTTAATTTTTTGTAAATCCCAAATTGAAAAATCCGGGACAAATTTGGCTACGTATGGCAAGGCCTACTTATAAGTTGAAAATATCTCTCAAAAGTAGGACAAAACATATGTTTTATATACAAGAAAACTAAAATAGGACTATACGTAAGTAGCATTGGATCAATATAAAATGTAAATGGTTGTAAATAGGCCGTACATAAACTGCCTTATATTTCCCTACGTAGCCTATTAAAACAATTTTCATTCGATCTTTTTTATGACCTATCTTGTTAAAGTTTATGATTATTTGGCCTTCCTGCAAGTTTGATCTAGACATAAACAAAAGATATATTAAATAATTTTATTCCTGTTCCAAAATGTCCAACTGAAAATCTAATAAAAAAGCAACAAGAAAGTTTTAGGTTGAGTTACACTAGTAATAACGGTCTACCTTGTGGGGGTCCGTTTTGCCCCAACAGTATGTATTGCATGAAAACCTGATTTTTTTTAAATCTCTAAACTTAGTCCAACTGTCTCGAATTAATAAACAAACCCTTATCTACAAATTATTTAGCAAAATAGTAAGTTTACCTTTACTTGAACTTTAGTAGCAAACACATAATTTTCCTGTACTATCCTTATATCATTATCCTCCAATTTTCAAAAATGCGATTATTAGTATTATTTGCAAGTGTAATATGTATTACTTATGAAGGTGAAGCAAGCGGGTTAATTACAAGTCTCATTAGTGTCTTTGCCTCATGAATTAACTTCACTTGTTCAAGTTAAAGTCTTATTCAAATATAATTGTTCATCTTCTGCTTCGTATTAAGCCTTAGCTCAGAAAACAACCACTCGACCTTTTGCTTCTGGGTTACTGGACGTACTGGGCAAGCCGGCAGCAGCAACCATTCTGTTTATTGACTAAGACAAGACTGGTTATATTGATATAAGCTTTCGCATATATAAGTTGAAGGTTTGCATGAAAGAGAAAAGGCGACACGAGAAAGCGGAAGTGATTTATAATCCAAAGCCTTTTTGGCAGCCGGGAACTGTTACAGCAACGCGTTCACACAGGTGTAATACTTTTATCTGTTACGGAAATATGTGTCACGATATAACATTATTCATGTGTGAAACAGTCAAATGCTTTGTTCTCAGATTGACAGTGAGTGTTTGCTAAAGGCGTGAAAAAGTAGCAACATTTTTTATTATACATTTTGAAAAGAACACAACTCAAATAAACGTCTTAAATACTCAATAAAACATCTTAAATGACCCCAGACGCTACAGATTACTTCGCCGCTAAAATTTTGGCCAGGGTGAATATAAAGCCCTGTCTATTTGTTTTATTGTTTGTGTTGTTATGTTTTGTTGTTGTGGAATGTTTGTGGAAACGTTGGACGCAAAATGTGAGAATTATCCGATCTTGCGCAATATGTTCTTTGTTTTTGATTCCTGTTTTTGATTCATTTTCTCTTGTGTGCCCTGTTGATCCAAGTTCTTTTGTCTTGGGAGACGCTGAATTGATGTTAACTTTCGCTGGATGGCGATTTCGTTGTTTGTTCAGCGCGCCGGCAGAGCTGTGTTTTGTTTTTGTAGACAGGAATTTTGTGAATCGGGTGGGGAATCCCCTGTTCGGTGTTCGACAATTCTGACGTCACCGGAAATCATTGGCTGCAATGCGCACTCGCACGTCGTCCAACGCTTTGTATTGTTTGTTTTCTGAAATTTGAAATAATTTTCGGCAGATTTTATGTTCCAAATTTTTTGGGAGTAGTCTGCTGCATTTCTCGCAATTCAGACATTTTACATTTTAATTATAAACATTCTTTACTCTAATTATATGGGCCGAAAATTTATTTTCGGGACATATCTTGTTTTTGCCGTTATTATATGGGCCGAAAATTTATTTTCGGGACATATCTTGTTTTTGCCGTTATTATATGGGCCGAAAATTTATTTTCGGGACATATCTTGTTTTTGCCGTTATTCTTTTTTGGTTTCCTATGGTTTCCTATGGTTTGTTTCAGACCGAGTTTTGTCCGAAGCTTTATAGAAAAAGTAGACATCGTAGAACCTTCAAATTTTCAGACATGGCGTAGAGTGGTATGTAGGTGCTTTGTAAAAGTTTATGAGGCTGCACTCCCAGGGGCCTTTGCTTGGGGGGTAAAAACCTGAAATATTGCGTTTTAGCACTTTGTAGCTAACGACAGCCATCTAGCAGCAGAAAAACTTTCATACAGAATTCGTTCATATTCGCTTGCTTTGTCCAGCTCGCGTCGCGACGAGGCGGCTGCTGGCATCCCTGCTGCGCCCTATTGTCCCGCGCGTGCAACATTTGTGTTGGAAGTGGCTTGCCTAGTAAAACTATGCACATGCGACTTGCCTTTCATAAAGAGGCCTCTCTAAGTAAAAAAACCTATTGCTCTTACAACACAAAATATTTTACCACCGCAAATTTAAATGCGAATCCTACAGGCAGTGTACACATCTCTGTTAGCACATGTTGTAATTGTTGCACCATTCAAACATATCAACACCAGGTCTAAGCAAATATAATTATACAAGGGCCGCAACAACAAAAAGCTTAAGTTTAACGCATGCTTAACGACGACGTTACAAAGCTACGTCATAACATGGCGTCATAAATAAATAAATCTTGCGTTTATTGGATTTAAATTGGCAAAACTTTCAATATAAAACGTGGCTTATTAGGCACATAAACGTGTTTGCATATTGCTCAAAACTACAGATTTAAACTCTGTTTCAACAGGCATGGTAAAAATTTACACAGTAAAAGTTGGAAAAAGTATAGCAAACCATAGACGTTAAATCATTTAGAGAGAATGAAAATATTCACTTTTTAAACATGCTAGCTGACCAAAATGTAATAACATGGCCGTAAGCATTATCTACGTAAATTTTTATTGATCAAATGTATGTTTCGATCATTTGCCAAAATCTACGCCATATTTGAACCCCCTTCGCTTCAAAGCCATAAGTTATTATATTATTATACACAACTTATAATTGTGTGTAGATATGTTGGATTGGAGTAACATACAGAACAGGTGCAAATTGCAAATATTCTCCAAATACGATTTTTCCAATATTCTCCAAATCGTATTTCATCGTATTGTCGCGGTAATACACAAAGAGGTAAGGCCGTGAATAAAGTTTCACCCACCGTACAATTAACGGAGGGAAGCATTTCGAGTAGGGATGTTCAAGGCAGAATATCGGCGACACATTTATAATGCTTGCTTTAAATGCGGCGTCAGCATTTTTTGGGGCGACCAATTACTTTGCGATGAGCTTCGCCTAATAATGAAGTGTCAATAGGGTGTATTTACCGCCGCAAATTTAAATGCGAAATCTTAAGGCAGTGTACGCCTCTCTGTTAGCACCTGTTGTGCATGTTGCTCCAACCAACATACCAATATCAGGCCTAAACAACTAGCAAAACTTTCGATTTAATAGTTTGCGTATTAGGCACATAATAGTGTGTTTCATATTGTTTGAAACTACAGATTTAAAGTCTGTTTTAACAGTGATTGCTCGGACCAAGCCATGGTAAAAATTTACCGAGTAAAAGTTTGCAAAAGTATTGCAAACCATAGGCGTTAAACTATTTTAAGTCTTGAGGAGAATGATAACATTTGCTTTTCAAACACGTAAGCTGGCCAAAATGTAATAAAATGGCCATACACATTATCTACGTAAATTCTATTTATCAAATATATGTTTCGATCATTCCCCAAGTACTACGCCATATTTGAACCCCTTTCGCATCAAAGTGGGGAAGTTTTCGGCCCATATCTGTTTTTGCTTGCAGAAACAAGTTAAGGAAAATGAAAAACAAAATATGAAATATATAATATAAAATACACAATACAAAATATTAAAAAATAAAAAGTATAAAATAAAAATTGAAAAATGAATATGAAAAAAAAAATTGAAAAAAATAAAAATAAAAATTTAAAATAAACACTAAGCCCTGAAAATATACCCCCTGACAAAATATACAACAACCGCACCCCTGTCTAGTCTTTTTTGGTTTCCTATGGTTTCCTATGGTTTGTTTCAGACCGACTTTTGTCCGAAGCTTTATAGAAAAAGTAGACATCGTAGAACCTTCAAATTTTCAGACATGGCGTAGAGTGGTATGTAGGTGCTTTGTAAAAGTTTATGAGGCTGCACTCCCAGGGGCCTTTGCTTGGGGGGTAAAAACCTGAAATATTGCGTTTTAGCACTTTGTAGCTAACGACAGCCATCTAGCAGCAGAAAAACTTTCATACAGAATTCGTTCATATTCGCTTGCTTTGTCCAGCTCGCGTCGCGACGAGGCGGCTGCTGGCATCCCTGCTGCGCCCTATTGTCCCGCGCGTGCAACATTTGTGTTGGAAGTGGCTTGCCTAGTAAAACTATGCACATGCGACTTGCCTTTCATAAAGAGGCCTCTCTAAGTAAAAAAACCTATTGCTCTTACAACACAAAATATTTTACCACCGCAAATTGAAATGCGAATCCTACAGGCAGTGTACACATCTCTGTTAGCACATGTTGTAATTGTTGCACCATTCAAACATATCAACACCAGGTCTAAGCAAATATAATTATACAAGGGCCGCAACAACAAAAAGCTTAAGTTTAACGCATTCTTAACGACGACGTTACAAAGCTACGTCATAACATGGCGTCATAAATAAATAAATCTTGCGTTTATTGGATTTAAATTGGCAAAACTTTCAATATAAAACGTGGCTTATTAGGCACATAAACGTGTTTGCATATTGCTCAAAACTACAGATTTAAACTCTGTTTCAACAGTGATTGCTCAGACCAAGGCATGGTAAAAATTTACACAGTAAAAGTTGGAAAAAGTATAGCAAACCATAGACGTTAAATCATTTAGAGAGAATGAAAATATTGACTTTTTAAACATGCTAGCTGACCAAAATGTGATAACATGGCCGTAAGCATTATCTACGTAAATTTTTATTGATCAAATGTATGTTTCGATCATTTGCCAAAATCTACGCCATATTTGAACCCCCTTCGCTTCAAAGCCATAAGTTATTATATTATTATACACAACTTATAATTGTGTGTAGATATGTTGGATTGGAGTAACATACAGAACAGGTGCAAATAGCAAATATTCTCCAAATACGATGTTTCCAATATTCTCCAAATCGTATTTCATCGTATTGTCGCGGTAATACACAAAGAGGTAAGGCCGTGAATAAAGTTTCACCCACCGTACAATTAACGGAGGGAAGCATTTCGAGTAGGGATGTTCAAGGCAGAATATCGGCGACACATTTATAATGCTTGCTTTAAATGCGGAATCAGCATTTTTGGGGGCGACCAATTACTTCGCGATAAGCTTCGCCTAATAATTAAGTGTCAATAGGGTGTATTTACCGCCGCAAGTTTAAATGCGAAATCTTAAGGCAGTCTACGCCTCTCTGTTAGCACCTGTTGTGCATCTTGCTCCAACCAGCATACCAACATCAGGCCTAAACTTATCTAGCAAAACTTTCGATTTAATAGTTTGCGTATTAGGCACGTAATAGTGTTTTTCATATTGTTTGAAACGACAGATTTAAAGCCTGTTTTAACAGTGATTGCTCGGACCAAGCTATGGTAAAAAATTACCTAGTGAAAGTTTGCAAAAGTATAGCAAACCATAGGCGTTAAACCATTTTTAGTCTTTAAGAGAATGATAATATTTGATTTTCAAACACGTAAGCTGGTCAAAATTTAATAAAATAGCCATATGCATTATCTAAGTAAATTCTATTTATCAAATATATGTTTCGATCATTCCCCAAATTCTACGCCATATTTGAACCCCTTTCGCATCAAAGGCGCCGCAAATTTAAATGCGAAATCTGGTGGCAACTCTAATCCAACATATCAACACCAGGCCTACACAACTTAAAATTGTGTGTTGATATGTTGGATTGGAGTAACATACTATACAGGTGCAAATAGCAAATATTCTCCAAATACGATTTTTCCAATATTCTCCAAATCGTATTTCATCGTATTGTTGCGGTAATACACAAAGAGGTAAGGCCGTGAATAAAGTTTCACCCACCGTACAATTAACGGAGGGAAGCATTGCGAGTAGAGATGTTCAAAGCAGAATATCGGCGACTCATTTATAATGCTTGCTTTAAATGCGGCGTCAGCATTTTTTGGGGCGACCAATTACTTTGCGATAAGCTTCGCCTAATAATCAAGTGTCAATAGGGTGTATTTACCGCCGCAAATTTAAATGCGAAATCTTAAGGCAGTGTACGCCTCTCTGTTAGCACTTGTTGTGCATGTTGCTCCAACCAACATACCAATATCAGGCCTAAACAACTAGCAAAACTTTCGATTTAATAGTTTGCGTATTAGGCACATAATAGTGTGTTTCATATTGTTTAAAACTACAGATTTAAAGTCTGTTTTAACAGTGATTGCTCGGACCAAGCCATGGTAAAAATTTACCGAGTAAAAGTTTGCAAAAGTATTGCAAACCATAGGCGTTAAACCATTTTAAGTCTTGAGGAGAATGATAATATTTGGTTTTCAAACACGTAAGCTCTGGCCAAAATGTAATAAAATGGCCATGTACATTATCTACGCAAATTCTATTTATCAAATATATGTTTCGATCATTCCCCAAATACTACGCCATATTTGAACCCCTTTCGCATCAAAGTGGGGAAGTTTTCGGCCCATATCTGTTTTTGCTTGCAGAAACAAGTTAAGGAAAATGAAAAACAAAATATGAAATATATAATATAAAATACACAATACAAAATACAAAATATTAAAAAATGAAAAGTGTAAAATAAAAAAAATATTAAATAAAAAAAAAAAATAAAAAAATAAAAATAAAAAACACACAAAAAAAATCAAAAATAAAAATTAAAAAATGAATATGAAAAAAAAAATTGAAAAAAAAAAAATAAATCAATAAAATCAATTTCAAAAAAAAAATTAAAACTAAATAAAAATAAACACTAAGCCCTGACAATATACCCCCTGACAAAATATACAACAACCGCACCCCCGTCTAGTTATATGGGCCGAAAATTTATTTTCTGGGACATATCTTGTTTTTGCCGTTATTATATGGGCCGAAAATTTATTTTCGGGACATATCTTGTTCTTTTTTGGTTTCCTATGGTTTCCTATGGTTTCCTATGGTTTGTTTCAGACCGACTTTTGTCCGAAGCTTTATAGAAAAAGTAGACATCGTAGAACCTTCAAATTTTCAGACATGGCGTAGAGTGGTATGTAGGTGCTTTGTAAAAGTTTATGAGGCTGCACTCCCAGGGGCCTTTGCTTGGGGGGTAAAAACCTGAAATATTGCGTTTTAGCACTTTGTAGCTAACGACAGCCATCTAGCAGCAGAAAAACTTTCATACAGAATTCGTTCATATTCGCTTGCTTTGTCCAGCTCGCGTCGCGTCGCGATGAGGCGGCTGCTGGCATCCCTGCTGCGCCCTATTGTCCCGCGCGTGCAATATTTGTGTTGGAAGTGGCTTGCCTAGTAAAACTATGCACATGCGACTTGCCTTTCATAAAGAGGCCTCTCTAAGTAAAAAAACCTATTGCTCTTACAACACAAAATATTTTACCACCGCAAATTTAAATGCGAATCCTACAGGCAGTGTACACATCTCTGTTAGCACATGTTGTAATTGTTGCACCATTCAAACATATCAACACCAGGTCTAAGCAAATATAATTATACAAGGGCCGCAACAACAAAAAGCTTAAGTTTAACGCATTCTTAACGACGACGTTACAAAGCTACGTCATAACATGGCGTCATAAATAAATAAATCTTGCGTTTATTGGATTTAAATTGGCAAAACTTTCAATATAAAACGTGGCTTATTAGGCACATAAACGTGTTTGCATATTGCTCAAAACTACAGATTTAAACTCTGTTTCAACAGTGATTGCTCAGACCAAGGCATGGTAAAAATTTACACAGTAAAAGTTGGAAAAAGTATAGCAAACCATAGACGTTAAATCATTTAGAGAGAATGAAAATATTGACTTTTTAAACATGCTAGCTGACCAAAATGTAATAACATGGCCGTAAGCATTATCTACGTAAATTTTTATTGATCAAATGTATGTTTCGATCATTTGCCAAAATCTACGCCATATTTGAACCCCCTTCGCTTCAAAGCCATAAGTTATTATATTATTATACACAACTTATAATTGTGTGTAGATATGTTGGATTGGAGTAACATACAGAACAGGTGCAAATAGCAAATATTCTCCAAATACGATGTTTCCAATATTCTCCAAATCGTATTTCATCGTATTGTCGCGGTAATACACAAAGAGGTAAGGCCGTGAATAAAGTTTCACCCACCGTACAATTAACGGAGGGAAGCATTTCGAGTAGGGATGTTCAAGGCAGAATATCGGCGACACATTTATAATGCTTGCTTTAAATGCGGCGTCAGCATTTTTTGGGGCGACCAATTACTTCGCGATAAGCTTCGCCTAATAATTAAGTGTCAATAGGGTGTATTTACCGCCGCAAGTTTAAATGCGAAATCTTAAAGCAGTCTACGCCTCTCTGTTAGCACCTGTTGTGCATCTTGCTCCAACCAGCATACCAACATCAGGCCTAAACTTATCTAGCAAAACTTTCGATTTAATAGTTTGCGTATTAGGCACGTAATAGTGTTTTTCATATTGTTTGAAACGACAGATTTAAAGCCTGTTTTAACAGTGATTGCTCGGACCAAGCTATGGTAAAAAATTACCTAGTGAAAGTTTGCAAAAGTATAGCAAACCATAGGCGTTAAACCATTTTTAGTCTTTAAGAGAATGATAATATTTGATTTTCAAACACGTAAGCTGGTCAAAATTTAATAAAATAGCCATATGCATTATCTAAGTAAATTCTATTTATCAAATATATGTTTCGATCATTCCCCAAATTCTACGCCATATTTGAACCCCTTTCGCATCAAAGGCATATTTTAAGTGGGGAAGTTTTCGGCCCATATCTGTTTTTGCTTGCAGAAACAAGTTAAGGAAAATGAAAAACAAAATATATAATATAAAGTACACAATACAAAATATTAAAAAAAAAATTTAAAAAAAAAAAATTAAAATAAAGTAAAAATTGAAAATAAACACTAAGCCCTGAAAATATATCCCCTGACAAAATATACAACAACCGCACCCCCGTCTAGTTCTTTTTTGGTTTCCTATGGTTTGTTTCAGACCGACTTTTGTCCGAAGCTTTATAGAAAAAGTAGACATCGTAGAACCTTCAAATTTTCAGACATGGCGTAGAGAGGTATGTAGGTGCTTTGTAAAAGTTTATGAGGCTGCACTCCCAGGGGCCTTTGCTTGGGGGGTAAAAACCTGAAATATTGCGTTTTAGCACTTTGTAGCTAACGACAGCCATCTAGCAGCAGAAAAACTTTCATACAGAATTCGTTCATATTCGCTTGCTTTGTCCAGCTCGCGTCGCGACGAGGCGGCTGCTGGCATCCCTGCTGCGCCCTATTGTCCCGCGCGTGCAACATTTGTGTTGGAAGTGGCTTGCCTAGTAAAACTATGCACATGCGACTTGCCTTTCATAAAGAGGCCTCTCTAAGTAAAAAAACCTATTGCTCTTACAACACAAAATATTTTACCACCGCAAATTTAAATGCGAATCCTACAGGCAGTGTACACATCTCTGTTAGCACATGTTGTAATTGTTGCACCATTCAAACATATCAACACCAGGTCTAAGCAAATATAATTATACAAGGGCCGCAACAACAAAAAGCTTAAGTTTAACGCATTCTTAACGACGACGTTACAAAGCTACGTCATAACATGGCGTCATAAATAAATAAATCTTGCGTTTATTGGATTTAAATTGGCAAAACTTTCAATATAAAACGTGGCTTATTAGGCACATAAACGTGTTTGCATATTGCTCAAAACTACAGATTTAAACTCTGTTTCAACAGTGATTGCTCAGACCAAGGCATGGTAAAAATTTACACAGTAAAAGTTGGAAAAAGTATAGCAAACCATAGACGTTAAATCATTTAGAGAGAATGAAAATATTGACTTTTTAAACATGCTAGCTGACCAATATGTAATAACATGGCCGTAAGCATTATCTACGTAAATTTTTATTGATCAAATGTATGTTTCGATCATTTGCCAAAATCTACGCCATATTTGAACCCCCTTCGCTTCAAAGCCATAATTTATTTATACACAACTTATAATTGTGTGTAGATATGTTGGATTGGAGTAACATACAGAACAGGTGCAAATAGCAAATATTCTCCAAATACGATGTTTCCAATATTCTCCAAATCGTATTTCATCGTATTGTCGCGGTAATACACAAAGAGGTAAGGCCGTGAATAAAGTTTCACCCAGCGTACAATTAACGGAGGGAAGCATTGCGAGTAGAGATGTTCAAAGCAGAATATCGGCGACACATTTATAATGCTTGCTTTAAATGCAGCGTCAGCATTTTTTCGGGCGACCAATTACTTTGCGATAAGCTTCGCCTAATAATCAAGTGTCCGCTGCAAATTTAAATGCGAAATCTTAAGGCAGTGTACGCCTCTCTGTTAGCACCTGTTGTGCATGTTGCTCCAACCAACCTACCAACATCAGGCCTAAACAACTAGCAAAACTTTCGATTTAATAGTTTGCGTATTGAGAACATAATAATGTGTTTCATATTGTTTAAAACTACAGATTTAAAGTCTGTTTTAACAGTGATTGCTCGGACCAAGCCATGGTAAAAATTTACCGAGTAAAAGTTTGCAGAAGTATAGCAAACCATAGGCGTTAAACCATTTTAAGTCTTTGGGAGAATGATAATATTTGTTTTTCAAACACGTAAGCTGGCCAAAATGTAATAAAATGGCCATACACACTATCTACGTAAATTCTATTTATCAAATATATGTTTCGATCATTTCCCAAAATCTATGCCATATTTGAATCCCTTTCGCATCAAAGGCTTAAGTGGGGAATTTTTCGGCCCATATCTGTTTTTGCTTGCAGAAACAAGTTAAGGAAAATGAAAAACAAAATATATAATATAAAATACACAATACAAAATATTAAAAAATAAAAAGTATTAAATAAAAAAAAAATGAAAATAAAAATAAAACATAAAAAATGAAAAATTAAAACAAAAATCAAAAAAAACTAAATAAAAAAAATAAATAATAAAAATAAAAACATTAAAAAATAAAAATATTGAAAAATAAAAATAAATAATTAAGTCAATCAAAAATATTAAAAAAAAAAATTGAAAAAAAAAAAAAATTAAAAATTAAAAAAAAATAACACTAAACTTTGAAAGTATACCCCCTGACAAAATAAACAACAACCGCACCCCCGTCTAGTTCTTTTTTGGTTTCCTATGGTTTCCTATGGTTTGTTTCAGACCGACTTTTGTCCGAAGCTTTATAGAAAAAGTAGACATCGTAGAACCTTCAAATTTTCAGACATGGCGTAGAGTGGTATGTAGGTGCTTTGTAAAAGTTTATGAGGCTGCACTCCCAGGGGCCTTTGCTTGGGGGGTAAAAACCTGAAATATTGCGTTTTAGCACTTTGTAGCTAACGACAGCCATCTAGCAGCAGAAAAACTTTCATACAGAATTCGTTCATATTCGCTTGCTTTGTCCAGCTCGCGTCGCGACGAGGCGGCTGCTGGCATCCCTGCTGCGCCCTATTGTCCCGCGCGTGCAACATTTGTGTTGGAAGTGGCTTGCCTAGTAAAACTATGCACATGCGACTTGCCTTTCATAAAGAGGCCTCTCTAAGTAAAAAAACCTATTGCTCTTACAACACAAAATATTTTACCACCGCAAATTTAAATGCGAATCCTACAGGCAGTGTACACATCTCTGTTAGCACATGTTGTAATTGTTGCACCATTCAAACATATCAACACCAGGTCTAAGCAAATATAATTATACAAGGGCCGCAACAACAAAAAGCTTAAGTTTAACGCATTCTTAACGACGACGTTACAAAGCTACGTCATAACATGGCGTCATAAATAAATAAATAAATCTTGCGTTTATTGGATTTAAATTGGCAAAACTTTCAATATAAAACGTGGCTTATTAGACACATAAACGTGTTTGCATATTGCTCAAAACTACATATTTAAACTCTGTTTCAACAGTGATTGCTCAGACCAAGGCATGGTAAAAATTTACACAGTAAAAGTTGGAAAAAGTATAGCAAACTATAGACGTTAAATCATTTAGAGAGAATGAAAATATTGACTTTTTAAACATGCTAGCTGACCAAAATGTAATAACATGGCCGTAAGCATTATCTACGTAAATTTTTATTGATCAAATGTATGTTTCGATCATTTGCCAAAATCTACGCCATATTTGAACCCCCTTCGCTTCAAAGCCATAAGCTATTATATTATTATACACAACTTATAATTGTGTGTAGATATGTTGGATTGGAGTAACATACAGAACAGGTGCAAATAGCAAATATTCTCCAAATACGATGTTTCCAATATTCTCCAAATCGTATTTCATCGTATTGTCGCGGTAATACACAAAGAGGTAAGGCCGTGAATAAAGTTTCACCCAGCGTACAATCAACGGAGGGAAGCATTTCGAGTAGGGATGTTCAAGGCAGAATATCGGCGACACATTTATAATGCTTGCTTTAAATGCGGCGTCAGCATTTTTTGGGGCGACCAATTACTTCGCGATAAGCTTCGCCTAATAATTAAGTGTCAATAGGGTGTATTTACCGCCGCAAGTTTAAATGCGAAATCTTAAGGCAGTCTACGCCTCTCTGTTAGCACCTGTCGTGCATCTTGCTCCAACCAGCATACCAACATCAGGCCTAAACTTATCTAGCAAAACTTTCGATTTAATAGTTTGCGTATTAGGCACGTAATAGTGTTTTTCATATTGTTTGAAACGACAGATTTAAAGCCTGTTTTAACAGTGATTGCTCGGACCAAGCTATGGTAAAAAATTACCTAGTGAAAGTTTGCAAAAGTATAGCAAACCATAGGCGTTAAACCATTTTAGTCTTTAAGAGAATGATAATATTTGATTTTCAAACACGTAAGCTGGTCAACATTTAATAAAATAGCCATACGCATTATCTAAGTAAATTCTATTTATCAAATATATGTTTCGATCATTCCCCAAATTCTACGCCATATTTGAACCCCTTTCGCATCAAAGGCATATTTTAAGTGGGGAAGTTTTCGGCCCATATCTGTTTTTGCTTGCAGAAACAAGTTAAGGAAAATGAAAAACAAAATATATAATATAAAGTACACAATACAAAATATTAAAAAAAAAATTAAAAAAAAAAAAAATTAAAATAAAGTAAAAATTGAAAATAAACACTAAGCCCTGAAAATATATCCCCTGACAAAATATACAACAACCGCACCCCCGTCTAGTTCTTTTTTGGTTTCCTATGGTATGTTTCAGACCGCTTTTTGTCCGAAGCTTTATAGAAAAAGTAGACATCGTAGAACCTTCAAATTTTCAGACATGGCGTAGAGTGGTATGTAGGTGCTTTGTAAAAGTTTATGAGGCTGCACTCCCAGGGGCCTTTGCTTGGGGGGTAAAAACTGAAATATTGCGTTTTAGCACTTTGTAGCTAACGACAGCCATCTAGCAGCAGAAAAACTTTCATACAGAATTCGTTCACATTCGCTTGCTTTGTCCAGCTCGCGTCGCGACGAGGCGGCTGCTGGCATCCCTGCTGCGCCCTATTGTCCCGCGCGTGCAACATTTGTGTTGGAAGTGGCTTGCCTAGTAAAACTATGCACATGCGACTTGCCTTTCATAAAGAGGCCTCTCTAAGTAAAAAAACCTATTGCTCTTACAACACAAAATATTTTACCACCGCAAATTTAAATGCGAATCCTACAGGCAGTGTACACATCTCTGTTAGCACATGTTGTAATTGTTGCACCATTCAAACATATCAACACCAGGTCTAAGCAAATATAATTATACAAGGGCCGCAACAACAAAAAGCTTAAGTTTAACGCATTCTTAACGACGACGTTATAAAGCTACGTCATAACATGGCGTCATAAATAAATAAATCTTGCGTTTATTGGATTTAAATTGGCAAAACTTTCAATATAAAACGTGGCTTATTAGGCACATAAACGTGTTTGCATATTGCTCAAAACTACAGATTTAAATTCTGTTTCAACAGTGATTGCTCAGACCAAGGCATGGTAAAATTTTACACAGTAAAAGTTGGAAAAAGTATAGCAAACCATAGACGTTAAATCATTTAGAGAGAATGAAAATATTGACTTTTTAAACATGCTAGCTGACCAAAATGTAATAACATGGCCGTAAGCATTATCTACGTAAATTTTTATTGATCAAATGTATGTTTCGATCATTTGCCAAAATCTACGCCATATTTGAACCCCCTTCGCTTCAAAGCCATAAGTTATTATATTATTATACACAACTTATAATTGTGTGTAGATATGTTGGATTGGAGTAACATACAGAACAGGTGCAAATAGCAAATATTCTCCAAATGCGATGTTTCCAATATTCTCCAAATCGTATTTCATCGTATTGTCGCGGTAATACACAAAGAGGTAAGGCCGTGAATAAAGTTTCACCCACCGTACAATTAACGGAGGGAAGCATTTCGAGTAGGGATGTTCAAGGCAGAATATCGGCGACACATTTATAGCGCTTGCTTCAAATGCGGCGTCAGCATTTTTTGGGGCGACCAATTACTTCGCGATAAGCTTCGCCTAATAATTAAGTGTCAATAGGGTGTATTTACCGCCGCAAGTTTAAATGCGAAATCTTAAGGCAGTCTACGCTTCTCTGTTAGCACCTGTTGTGCATCTTGCTCCAACCAGCATACCAACATCAGGCCTAAACTTATCTAGCAAAACTTTCGATTTAATAGTTTGCGTATTAGGCACGTAATAGTGTTTTTCATATTGTTTGAAACGACAGATTTAAAGCCTGTTTTAACAGTGATTGCTCGGACCAAGCTATGGTAAAAAATTACCTAGTGAAAGTTTGCAAAAGTATAGCAAACCATAGGCGTTAAAACATTTTTAGTCTTTAAGAGAATGATAATATTTGATTTTCAAACACGTAAGCTGGTCAAAATTTAATAAAATAGCCATATGCATTATCTAAGTAAATTCTATTTATCAAATATATGTTTCGATCATTCCCCAAATTCTACGCCATATTTGAACCACTTTCGCATCAAAGGCATATTTTAAGTGGGGAAGTTTTCGGCCCATATCTGTTTTTGCTTGCAGAAACAAGTTAAGGAAAATGAAAAACAAAATATATAATATAAAGTACACAATACAAAATATTAAAAAAAAAATTAAAAAAAAAAAATTAATATAAAGTAAAAATTGAAAATAAACACTAAGCCCTGAAAATATATCCCCTGACAAAATATACAACAACCGCACCCCCGTCTAGTTTTATTTTGTTTTTGATTTAATTTTTAGTTATTTTTATTTTTATATATATATAGGCGCTTTAGGTTATATTTAAATTTCGAGACAAATTTGTTATTGCAATATATAGTTACTCACGTTGCACATATCTTGCGATTAAATACAATGACATAATATTTTATAGCGATTAATAATAATTCAGTCTGCGTTATATAGGATATATAGGCGATACATGCAACGATTTAGGTTATATTAATTCACACAAGTGAAAAATTTGTAATTAGTGCTCCCGCAACGTGCATTTTTATTGAAATTGGTTTCATAATTTTGATTTTTGCGCGGCAACTCATACGGTTTGTTGGTTTATTGGAGTAAGGTAAAGCGTTGTTAGAGGTAAATTCTCCAACCATTTTGTGATTGCGGCCGCATATAGGCCTAGGCGGATAAGAGTAATTTTCTTATCATGGAAATGGTAGAATTAACCACCATAATAGGTTATTAGGGTCAACGTAGCGAGATCACGTTAATTAGCGATAAAACTAGTGACAAGGAAGCAATTTGTAATACGAAATACATTTGTGAGGACTTGGTTAGTTTACATCGGTTGATGCCGTGCCATGTATTCTTTTGAAAAGATAAGTAAAATTTATCTTGAAACGTAGAATTTTGCCTTACGTTTCGAGAGGTGGGATTTAGTACTGGTGTCGAAAAGCACTGGTTTGCAAAAACACCGCTAATGGAGTTGGTCGGATTCGCGATTTCTGGCCTTTACCAAAAGAGATTGAGTTGGTAACTAAGCCTTGTAAGCCAGGCACGCCTTCGGCGTAAGATTACAGATGAACAAGCTATTTTTTTGATAGTGCCCAGATGTCCTTACAGTACTTTGCAATCCTGGTAATTTAGAAAGTTTCTGCGCTTACTTGCACAGATTGGTTCATGAAATAAAGTAATATAATGCAGACGTTGCAGTGTACACTCGAGATTAGTCAATTTGACTGGCTTGCGTTTTAAAAGTATCTGCGAATCCGTTTCTAGAAACGCTGTGTGTTTAAGGGTGGGAAAATGCGGTTAGAAACGCGGTTAGAACACAACCGTAGAGCGCCTTAAGGAAATCCTTGATTTCCGACTTTTTTAATTTTTAATTTTAATTAATTTTTTTTTAATTGGTGTTGCATTCGGGAAGCACTAAGGTAAGCGATGCATTTAAATTATTTACATAAAATATTTAACACATTACAAACGTGAGTAGGGTTTATCCTTAAAGTCGCGTTTGAAGACCTTACACGAATTAAACCATATATAGTTTGCGCATGAATGAATTACTATGCTTTTTTTACGAAGTATTTCCGACTCGCGTGCCTTGACGCGTGTTTCGTATGTGATTCACATTTTCCTGAACTGGAACTCAAACGCGCGAATTGTTTGAAACAATTTGTACATTACACAAAATTGTTTCACGCACAACAAATTAAACCTTTTTTGATATATGCATGATTTGCAAAATTCGACACATTTAAATGTTTAAGAAAAAAAGTCGCATAAAAACAATTTACAGACCTTTCAGTCGATATTTTTTTTTTATTATATATATAATTTCATTTTTATTAAAAGTATAATAGATTTTTCACCTGATAAACTAGGCAGAATCAGTTATTGTGAAATCCATGTGCAATTGCGTTTTCCATGATTCCGAACGGTGGTGATGTTTGTCATCGGCAACGCTTGTTTATATTTAGTGTTCCGTATTCCAGTGTTGTAAACAAGTCATTTTGAAATGACTTAAGTCCCAGGCAAGTCATTCGTAAAATAACTTAAGTCCAAGTCAAGTCTCAGTCCAAGTCATCGGTTGCCCAAGTCAAGTCCCAGTCAAGTCATAGTTAGAGCAAGTCAACTTCAAGTCCAGCCCTTGTCAAAAATAAATAAAACTTTAAATTATGAAAACCGGCAAACTCTTCCCAGTATGAGCAACTCAAGCAAAAAATTAACACTAAGGCAACATATTACAAGCAAATTGTTATGTGCAAAGATTGGGATAAATAACGCAATTTTATAAATAATTGCCTAATTAAAACAATTTATTTTAACCTAAGTCATTTGTCCAAAGGACTTAAGTCAAGTCAAGTCATTTGCCCAAAAGACTTAAGTCAAGTCAAGAAGTCAAGTCATTAAAAAACAGTGACTTAAGTGCACTTAAGTCAAGTCATTGACAGATTTCAGGCGGTCGTTTGTAGGTGGTCCGTACAGATTAAGGCACATCTTTTCTTTGAGCTTCGTTCCTTCACTCGGAGGGCATCATTTGAAGCAAGCGGGTTAATTACAAGTCTCATTAGGGTCTTTGCCTCATGAATTAACTTCACTTGTTCAAGTTAAAGTCTTATTCAAATAATTATTCATCTTCTGCTTCGTATTAAGCCTTATCTCAGAAAACAACCACTCGACCTTTTGCTTCTGGGTTACTGGACGTACTGGGCTAGCCGGCAGCAGCAACCATTCTGTTTATTGACTAAGACAAGACTGGTTATATTGATATAAGCTTTCGCATATATAAGTTGAAGGTTTGCATGAAAGAGAAAAGGCGACACGAGAAAGCGGAAATGATTTATAACCCAAAGCCTTTTTGGCAGCCGGGAACTGTTACAGCAACGCGTTCACACAGGTGTAATACTTTTATCTATAACGGAAATATGTGTCACGATATAACATTATTCATGTGTGAAACACCAAATGCTTTGTTGTCAGATTGACAGCGAGTGTTTGGTAAAGGCGTGAAAAAGTAGCAACATTTTTTTATTATACATTTTGAAAAGAACACAACTCAAATAAATGTCTTAAATACTCAATAAAACATCTTAAATGACCCCAGACGCCACAAAGGTTAAAAATATTGTACATTATTCATTGTACCAAGTGGCGTATCCAGGGGTGTGGGAGTTCTTACCCCCTTAAGTGATATTGTCGCTTTTTCACGGTTTAACAAACTGCTAGAAGCGGCATGCTTTACAAGTAATTGTGTTACGCGTCTTAAGCCAGGGTTGCCAGATGGCAAAAATAAAAAAAGCCAAACTTGCGTAAAAAAAAACAAAAAGTCAAATCTACCACAAACTCTAAAATGCCTATGTTTTTCCGTAATTTAATAAAAAATGCAATAAATAGTCATGCTTGTTCATTGAATTCCTCTTTTTGAGGCAATTTTTCTAAACTTTTTTCAAATTTCAGATGTGGCTTTATAAAATCCTAACTGGCATCACTGTCTTAAGCTAATGCGAAACCAAAATCGAACGCAAATCGTCGTTTTTTGTATTTTGTCTACCGTAAACGCCGGATAATTTTCGTTATTCGCTTAGGACCTTTAGGTCAAGGCTTGGCAACCTTTCGTATGCAGTGTGGCCTTTTTATGAATAATGTCAAATAATAACAACTCGCGTGCCAAACATTATTTTTTTTTCTATATTTGGTTTTGCACTGGCAACCAGGACTGTGAAGTCGGTTAAAAACAACCCGAGTTCGGTCAGATATGCGATTTTGTCGAGTCCCTAACCTGGGCCCAACTCTGCAGCCTGTATTTCACCAACGACTTCACCCATTTACGTAACTAAAATAAGATGAATATTCTGTATTGGATATAACTGCGTAGTTGGTTGTATTATGTCGTTGATCTTAATACTATGGTTTTATAGATGTTTTGCTTTCGGTAATGTTGCTTTTTAGGTCGTATTGTGTGTTTCCGTCAAAGAGCTTTATTCGGCAAATATGATGTTATACTAGTCTGCATCAGACCGTGACGGCTGTCGAAAGTAGAATGCATGTGCATTGCTTACGGGCTTACGGCAACACACTAGGATTTGTCCTCATGGTTATATAATCTCTTTGGTGACAATACACATTGGGTAGGCTACTATTATTTATGAATTGTGAATATTTATTTTTGTAATATTTTTTGCTAAAAGTGTGTTTGCTGAAAAGGTGTTGCTCTATAATAATAATTTCGGCGCGCTTACTTCGCCCAGTTTTTTTATTGTTAATATTAACATAAAAATAACAGAAGAAAGGTCGATGCTGCCGCTGGTCTAGAATCCTACCACAACGAACATTATTTAGGTTTGGGAAGGGTGAACTTGACCCACGCTCACCCAAACACTAACCGACGCCCCAACCTAAGTGTTGCGCGTTGCTTTGATAATTGTTTCAACGCTGTGGTAGGATTGTAGACTAGCGCCCCAACAATTTTTATGACAGGCGTTTGGCCGTAATGCAGCATAAATGAAAAACATACAGATTTTCCCTAATGCTTAATAGGAGAGCAGTAAATTCCCTTATGCTTTTAAGGCGTGTTGCATTGGTATCATTCCAATCTGCATTATTTGGCAGTGGCACACCCAATTTAAGGCTATTTGTGTGTACTCCTGAATTAGTCAATTGCATACCTAGTCCTTAGAAAAAGTATTAAGTTGTGATTGTGAAGATTCAGAACACAGGGGTGCAAAAAACGTTCATAACAGGTAAAATATCACCAAGCTAGTGACATTTATTGCCTAAAAACATCCCTGACACTCACAGGTTTATGACTTTACTTGAAAACCACAGATGTTTCGCATAAAGGGACGTCAAAGCAAACATGATAAGAGTATAGCCAGAGAAAACTAAGCAAGTTGTGGAATTTTGGCGCTCTTTCACTATTGTACGTAAAAATTAATAAAAATTTTTTTTTTTCAAATGCCGCATACCACAACACATATTGTTTGGGTTAGGGTGCGGGTTAGCGTTTGGTTGAGGGTGGGTCAAGTTATTATTAATAATAAACATAATATTACTTGACCCACCCTCACCCAAACGCTAACCCTAACCCAAACAATATGCGTTGTGGATGTGGTATTATTTTGTTTTGTTATATTTTTGTTTTAACTTTTCATGTACAATAGTGAAAGAGCGCCGGAATTTTTTATATTTGTTATGTTCTAGCACAGGGTTGTCCAAACCCAGACATCATTGTTCATGGCCCGCGAACACTGTTGAATTATTGTAATGCGTATAGTTGAGGGTTTATTCAAAGAAATATAAGTGACCAACAATCAACAAGCATAATGTAATTGTTTGATTATGATTACATTTTTTCCGGTCACACTATTAAATAAACCAGATTACTATGGCTTATGTTCGAATCCAGGGGGTGACAAAAAACGCCTAATTTTTGTGATGTATTAGACTGGTTTGAAAGTCGCACTACATCCTATATGGGACTTTTTAAAATGGCTGTTTTGCGAACTTATAAGTTATATTTGCTTTTTGTTTTCCGTCTTTAAATGAGCATAACATAAAAATACAGCCCAATATAAAGTACTATTTCTTCCACTTCAAAGTAAATAAACGATAAAATATGCCGCGCTTCTGGAAAGTATTGTTTTACAGCAGTGGTTCTCAACCGGGGTGCCCTGGAAATTCCAAAAATGGGGTTTTGTCAATCTTATTGCAAGGGTTCTGTTGCAATCTCGTTTATTGTAACGTTACAATTAACGACTCAGCAAAAATACGAGCAAGGGAGTCGCGAACTATTTAAAATTTCCGTAGTGTGCCGCAAGCCAAAAAAGGTTGCGAAACACTGTTTTACAGGTTTTCACTATGACTAAAAGCTGACGCTCTCCGTGATGCAATTTTAGCCAAATTAATCTAGTTATTTCAGCAATTTTTTTCGCGCTTCGCGCACCTTTTTGCCAGTCTCTTATCACTTAATTCCATTTGCGCACAAGTTCAACAATGGTAGCAAGTTTGTGGACCTTATATGTCCTTCGACGTTACTTTTTGACGATGCTTTGCGGCGTCATCGTTAAACTTTTCATACCTCGACCAAACGAAAATATAGCATGCTTTATGTGGCCCGCCAAGAGTATGCAACAAATATTGTTGCCCGCGATACTGTCAACCTTGGACCACCCTGTTCTAGCAAATGCAAATTGCCTTGGGGGAAAATAGGATTTTTTTTTTTTTTTGACTATTCCCAGGCATGTAGCATGATTTTGTAATAGGGCATGTGACACGACAACCAACCCAAGGGGCTCTGCGGGTGTGGTGTAAAAACAACCCCAGGGGGCTAGGCGTAGCCCTGAAATATTTATGTTTTCTATATTGTAGATGCCTAAAACGTTAATTTATTACGCACATAAAAATCATCTGTTTGACACAAGAAAAATGCAGCACTTCACCTCAGTGAGGAATTCATGTCAACTTGTCACGTTATTATAATTGCACATTAAACACAATTGTCACAATAGTCGTATGTTACATAATAATAACATTTATAGATCTTTAAACTTTTGCACTTCACTTTCAGGAAATAAACAAAGCTTAAAATAATTGTTGTATTGGTAGTTTACTTGCGCTATTTGTATGGAGCCTGGCTTCAAAATCGACCATGTTTACATAGTATCGGTAAGAAATGTTATTACAAAAATCAGTATAAATTAATGCTATATCTCAACAAAATCAAACATTTAGTGCCCAAGATTTTAAGATTCGCATGGATTAAACTTCACTGAGGATTTACCATTTGATGCTCATTAAGTAGTGGATTCATCTGCTTTGGTGTGCTCATGTAGAGAGGTGTAAATTAAAGTTTAGTTAAAGCTGTTGTTTCTAGGGAGGCAAAGAGACTTTTTTGGTAAATCCATGTATGTCATACAAAACTTACAACTACCCAAAAGTCTGTTGAATTAGTAGCTTGTGGCACTGTGGTTAAAACTTACTAAAACGTTATTTCCTCGTTTTTAGAAGACACAAATTAACATAAGCTTCCTCATTTTTTTACCAACTCTGTAAAGATAGCTCAAGCATGCAATAAAGCCATTCATAAATAAGATTATACAGGAATTATTTGTCAAAAATAGAAGAACAATAAAAAAACTTTGTCGTTCAGTATCAAGTATCTGTTACGTGTTTATCAACATGTTAAACACCCAAAGTAATTAATTGCCATAAGCCAAATCTTGGAGTGTATATTAATATTAAGATATATTACGAATTGATAATTAAGGCTTTAGATTAGCGCGTTCTAGCTTTCGCATAATCAAATGTATTATTGGTTGCATAATATCATATTTGATTATGTAAAGTTTTCCGTATTGTTGTGTGTAAAATTCCTGAGTTTTTCTGCTTCAGTTCGCCTCATTTCAAACTTGACATGTAACCTTTAATCTCGTGATCTATAACTGTCAGTCTTGCGGGCGGTGTTCTCACGTTCTGCAAAACAAGCCACTTGGTTTGCTGGCATCTGACTCCCCGCTGCCTTAGAGTGGCCAACTTTTGTGTTGTTTTTCTTCCTACGTATTGACTATATACATGTCATTTCTTAGCGGCTTTGGGCTTTTCTCTAGAGAAGTCTTTTGCGAAGTCTTAGCCGACAGTCCCTGCAATAGGCGGCACGGCTGTCTGTTTCACATTAACTTGAAAATAAATATACGTTCACTAATGCTATTTGATAACGTTTTACTGCACATTGTAACAATATACTTTTGATTGGTATTTTAGTTGTGGTCTTGACAGGTAGCATATCTGACCAGAAACCTTTGCAAACAACACAAACTTAGGCGGTTACGACCCGCCGGGCAACTGTATGGGGTCAGGGGCCAGGCCCCAGTGCGCAGGTCGAGGGGGCGTAACATATCGGTTGGCAAAAATGTGATATCGGTTGATTTCTACTTCACCTCACTTTGAATGTTCAAAGTGGATCCCAGGGGTTCTCTAGAATATTATGTTTTGAATCTAGAATAACCATCCAGAATATCCAATCCTAGCATATTTTTTATTAATTTATGAACTTCTACTTCGCTTGGGGGAGGGATTATTCATTATATACCTTACATTGACAGCAATTAACCACACAACATTTGCTAACATGTGTTGTAATAGAAAAGTAATCTCCCAAATGTTTCAACATTCTAAAAAAATGCTATTTAAAGCAGTTGTGTAAGCTGTAATGTATAGCTTTAGAAAAAACAATACAAAATATAAAACAAATACCAGATTGTTTGCCAAAACTTAATATTTTGCCTATCTAGTAAGTTTGATGCAACACAAAGAATTTTCAGTAATTCAGCCCGGTTACCTTATTGTGTGTCAGTTCTACTTTACATGTTTGATCTATTATGCAATCAAATAATGTGCTGCAAAATTACTGTTTCCAGCAATTTGTATGCAATACTCCACAATTAAACTGTGCATAACCTTGCTGAATATTGGCCTAGTTTTGACCTTGAGTAACCCCGTAGCGCATTTTGTCCAAGCCCAGCGCATTTTATGAGAAAATGTTACTCTTGCAACTAAACGCATTTAAGGAAATTGCAAATTCTGCACCTTGCATTAAAACACATTAGTTGCTTGCCCAATAACGCTTGATTGACACTCAATTATAAGGCGAAGGTTATCATGAGACACAAAGTAATTGATCGCACGAAAACTGCTCACGCCGCACTGCATTGTTATATTTAAAGTAAGCACAGAATTGTTTTTGCCACCCCCACAAGCGTTTATCAAAACTTGCCAAACGCATGTAAAATTAGACCCAACCATCCATGATAAAATGAATAAATTTTATTGGTTTCAATTACCCAAATTAAACAGGAAAATTGGATATGAATCCTATTTGGATTCAAATTCAAAGCTTCAATATTCTACTTTGAACATTGCTACATAATAAATAAAAAAACGGTTTACACAGCTCTCTAATTTTGTTAACTCTTTATAGCTTTAGTGTTTTGCATAAAAATGGCAACTATAATCAGAGTTAAGCGCAAACGTGTTTCAAAACCAGCAGAAGCACTGCTGCTTGGAAGTAAAAAAATGAAGCTTGATGAACATTTTTGTGGAAACAGTGGTATGGCAGATATAATACAAATTGAAGAAAATGTGTTTCGTTTTGCAACTACAGTCCGTTTATCTGCTAAAATGGATGAAGATGTGAAAAAAAAAGTTAAAGAAGCTATTGTTCTTCATAGCAAAGTAAACTGTATTTACAAAACAAACCAAGTTATTGATAATACAAGATCGATTGTTGGAATACCCATGAAAGCCACTGAAAGTGGTAACAGTTGTTATAAACCGCTTCAAACCTATTCGCATAATCCAGGACTTCACAAAGTAAATGCAGCTATTTCGGAACAAAGTTATTCAGTTTCTTGTGGTCTGAATGATCACCCGGCTACTACATTGCATGGCGTTCCTGAAGAGACACAGTCTTCCATGTTTCCAGTGCTTGATGTTGAACAACAGGAATCAAAAAAGTCATTTGTCAACCATGAAGATGTTTTATGTAACTCTGTTAAAATGATAAAAGAAAAATTGTGCTTTTCGGAACCGGAATCTGAAGATACTGAATTTGTTTATGATTTATACTATTGTCAAAAAACTCAAGCAAAATGGAATGTGAAAGACATTCTATATGTCCAACCTTGTAGGTAAGAATATTGAAAAATAAATAAAAAATTACAAAACAAAAAAACTTGTTTTTTTAGAGATCTCAACTTATGTTATAACACTGAAAAAAAATTAACAAACTACCATGAAGATGAAGACAGTAATGATGAAGACCATTGGAAAAATGACTATCCAGATGAAGATAGGTAATTAAAAGTTGATATCTTGTAATTTCATGTAAAAACAATAAAATCTAAACAATTCCTAACTATATAGTATCAGTGATTTTATTGCTAGTTTTTAAATGTTTTTAATAATGCTTATTAATGTATCAGTAAATCAATAGGCCACTTGCAGCTTGCGGTCACGTGACTAGTTACCGCATAGCAACGAGTTACTGGAGAGCAAGCTAATCCAGTAGCTGCTGTTAGCAGATACGCGTTACCGACAGATAGCATTCAGTTGATGTTGTTGTAGAATGGAAATCCTATTTATAATTCTGTAAAGCGGGAGCAGTCTATCCTACAGCAGATAATCCCCATAATCAACCTTTTCCAACTATTTATGCTCTCGTTATCTAAACCATTAAGTTTTTCCGGTGTCCTAGCGGCAAAATAACAAAATAAAAAATATATACAAAATGGATTGTATTTTTATGAGCAAAACCATATTATTGAGTGCTGGATTAAATATTACTCTTCAAATTTTAAATGTTAGGAACATATTACCAAACAATTTTTTAATACAAACTGATTTTGGGATTCTGATTGGTGAAGTTTTCGAAGAAAGAACTTTGCAGTAAAATGAGTTCTAATGGTAAGGTTATTTTTCTTTCACTTCGTATGACAAATTTAGAGCAGTATATATATATAATGTGTATGTTCCAGCTCTTGGGAGGACAGACTTGACGTTGTTTCCGCCAATTACATTTGCCGAAGTGGAACAATATGCTCGGGTCAAGTCGGGCTGTAAGAACACTAACAAGGCCTATAATTTTTTTGCTGAGCCAGGGTATCTACATGATATGAAGTGTAAGTCAACCAAATAGTATATAACCGTACCATATTTCATTGCTTTACTATAAAACATTTCACAGAATGGTTAAGTTAATATTTTAAAGCAGGCTGCTTTTATAATTTGTTTCACATACAGGTTATAAGATCAGAAACATTTTAAATTAAAAGTTGGTAATCACGTCCTAGTAAATTAAAGTAGCCTAACAATAAAATAATTTAACATATGTATTTGTATGTTGCAGTGAGCTACACAGAAGAGGAGGCAACTGTATTTGCAAAATGTTACAAATCAATGAAAAAAAATGAGCCACCGCATAACCTACAAGCGTCTGTAACACACGTAAACAAATCGAAGTCTGGACAATGTTCATGTGTTGCTGGAATGAGTGGCTTTTGCAATCATGTTGTAGGTTTATTTTTTTACATGGCTCACTGTAAACAACTGAACTTAAACAGTATGCCAGACAACCTTTCTTGTACCAGTTAGCAGCAACAATGGAGTATTCCCCAGTGAAAAATAAGGAAGTACAAGACTTGCTCGTTAAGAATCCACAAGCTGGAGCCAATTATTTAAAATTTATAAGCAGCACTTTGTATTCACCATCATGTTCATACAGTACTTTCACCAAAGAACATTTCTGTGGTCTGCAGCCTGAACCACTCCTAGCTTCCTTAGTTCCAGGGGTTAATAAGCTGTGTCAGATGCAGTTTGTTGCAACTAAGTTTGGAGCTGTTCCAAAAGGAAGTGTGCTCTATCAGCAAAGTCTTTCCCAGGAGTATCTTATAACTGATTTCTCCTGCACTGGCTTTCCTCAACTTCCAATAGAATCTTCAGGGCAATGGTTCAGCAATAATTTTGTTTCGTGCTTGGACAAAGACAAGCATCAGTCATTCCAGTCACAAAAAGGTTAAGAATTTTGACAGTCTAAAAAAGCAACTAAATCCAGAAAAAAAATTTTAATTGCTGCAATGAAATAGGTATTGAATATGAAGCGAAAGCTGCTAGGACATATGCCAAAAAATGTAAAAATGCAAAAGGTAAACCTGTTTCCATCTAGTCTCATCATCCATCCAAAGGCTTGCTAGGGTGGAGCCCAGATAGAAAAGTTTATGACTTAGATTCCATTTCACACAGGAAATAAGTCTTTCCCAGGAGTATCTTATAACTGATTTCTCCTGCACTGGCTTTCCTCAACTTCCAATAGAATCTTCAGGGCAATGGTTCAGCAATAATTTTGTTTCGTGCTTGGACAAAGACAAGCATCAGTCATTCCAGTCACTTCATGTCAGCACAGAAGGAAGCCTAAATATTCAGGAAGATACAATCACTCAGGGAGATAGTTTCCTATGGCATTTGCAAAGAAAAAAAAGAATTACAGCTAGTAAATTTGGCCTTGTGGCAAAAAGGTTAGGAATTTTAACAGTCTAAAAAAGCAACTAAATCCAGAAAAAAACATTTTAACTGCTGCAATGAAATAGGTATTGAATATGAAGCGAAAGCTGCTATGAGATATGCCAAAAAATGTAAAAATGATAAGGTAAACCTGTTTCCATCTAGTCTCATCATCCATCCAAAGGCTTGCTAGGGTGGAGCCCAGATAGAAAAGTTTATGACTTAGATTCCATTTCACACAGGAAATAAGTCTTTCCCAGGAGTATCTTATAACTGATTTCTCCTGCACTGGCTTTCCTCAACTTCCAATAGAATCTTCAGGGCAATGGTTCAGCAATAATTTTGTTTCGTGCTTGGACAAAGACAAGCATCAGTCATTCCAGTCACAAAAAGGTTAAGAATTTTAACAGTCTAAAAAAGCAACTAAATCCAGAAAAAAACATTTTAACTGCTGCAATGAAATAGGTATTGAATATGAAGCGAAAGCTGCTATGAGATATGCCAAAAAATGTAAAAGTGATAAGGTAAACCTGTTTCCATCTAGTCTCATCATCCATCCAAAGGCTTGCTAGGGTGGAGCCCAGATAGAAAAGTTTATGACTTAGATTCCATTTCACACAGGAAATAAGTCTTTCCCAGGAGTATCTTATAACTGATTTCTCCTGCACTGGCTTTCCTCAACTTCCAATAGAATCTTCAGGGCAATGGTTCAGCAATAATTTTGTTTCGTGCTTGGACAAAGACAAGCATCAGTCATTCCAGTCACTTCATGTCAGCACAGAAGGAAGCCTAAATATTCAGGAAGATACAATCACTCAGGGAGATAGTTTCCTATGGCATTTGCAAAGAAAAAAAAGAATTACAGCTAGTAAATTTGGCCTTGTGGCAAAAAGGTTAGGAATTTTAACAGTCTAAAAAAGCAACTAAATCCAGAAAAAAACATTTTAACTGCTGCAATGAAATAGGTATTGAATATGAAGCGAAAGCTGCTATGAGATATGCCAAAAAATGTAAAAATGATAAGGTAAACCTGTTTCCATCTGGTCTCATCATCCATCCAAAGGCTTGCTAGGGTGCAGCCCAGATAGGAAAGTTTATGACTTAGATGCCATTCACACAGGAAATAATCCTTTTGGATTACTTGAAGTTAAGGTAGTTCAAGAAGGTAGAAGTAATTTTGAAAAAGTCAACTATTTAGAAAAGGTCACTGGTATGGATGCATTCCACCTAAAAAGAAACCATATTTATTACTATCAGGTCCAATGTCAACTTGGCCTTACCAGTTTGGACTGGTGTGATTTTATTAGTTTTATTAATGAAAATGTATATGTATGTGACCGAATTACTTTTGACCCAGAGTTCTTTCAACTTGCCAAAGATAAAGTCGATTTGTTTTTCTTTGATTATTATTTGCAATAAATGTGTATTTTTATTGCCATTGGTAATGAGTAAACTTCACAAACAGGTATAACAAATGTAATAGAAAAGAAAGCACAACCTGTGACAGATAAAACCAAAATGGTAAATTTAACAACAACACAAACACATAAATATGTACAAAATAAAAGTTATTTATATTTTTATAATTAAGGGCCCTTGGAAATTTGTTTAAATACATGCAACTGTATACATTCTTTTACGCTTCTGATTGCTCTTTCCACATGAATCCTTAGTTTAGCAATTGACTTTGTCACAAGGACATCCTGTGGTAAAAACTGAGATTTTCTCTCAAGAAATGGCGGAATATTAAGGGACACCCCTTTTTCACTTAATAAATCTGCAATTATGAACCCTTTTGTCTGCCATTACTGAATCACCAGGTTCTAACAAATCTAAAACTCCATTGCATCTGGTAATTTCTTTGTCTGATATAGATCCTGTATATAAAGAGGACACAAATGAAATTGCTCCGTGCGGTGCAATTCCAATCAGGCCTTTCAAGGTGGTGGTTGACTTATATGACGAATACATCTGTGATTGCAATACTAATGATGATGAGGCCTGCACAAATATTTCAGTACAATCTAAAATTACTCTTGTTAATGGATATAACTTACAAAACTCATCAGGCATTTTGCTTATAACATATTTATTTGAGGGCCAAACAGGCTGACTTCCTAAAAGAAAGTATAGAAAATTCGCCAAGGTTGTAATTTTTCGACTCACAGTCGACATATGTATATGAAAGCGATCAGCCAGACCTTGCTTGAGTAACCCCAGTCTTAAACGAATGATAAACACAAAAAATTCATCTATTAATTGCATATGTCTGGACCCTGGTATACTTTCCCTCTCACCGGAAGCATAGCAGTATCTCATGTATTCTGCACTGGGTCTTGCAATCTCAAACAAATATTTTATATGTAAATAACTTGGAAAACCAGTGTAAAACTTAATGCTGTCATTATCCGTAGAAAATCTTTCCAAACCAAATTTATGTAATGCTAATTGCTCAGCAGCAGTCCTTTTAAGTTGATTGATTTCTTCAATTAACGTTGCCTTAATTTTTTTGGATTCTACCTCTACATCTAATTTTCTTTTCTACATTTTTCCAATTCATTTTTTGCTGCATTTAATTTTTCTTGCAGACTTTCAATTTCATCTGACAGCTCACTTTGACTTTCATCTTCTTCTGTGCAATATTCTCCTCGTAGTCATGTACATCATCACTATAAAAAGTAAAAAAGCCTTGAAATTTACTATATCTTTCTCTTGATTGATGATAAATTGCAAAGCCATAAAGGTCGAGTAGATCGACAGCATCTTGATTAAGACGTTTCAATAAGAGCTTGTATCATCTTCAGTTGATGTGACTGAGAAGCACATTAAGTATCACTTGTCATACTTGACCTTTTTGGCTTTGCAATTTCTACTAATGTTTTCTAAAACTAAGTAATGCATATAACATATATAGATATGCTTAATAAAACTGCAAAATGCATTAAGAGAAATCTTTGTATTTATAATTTTCTGTTACAAAAAAAAGTTTCATATATATATAATATAGGCCTACCTGTTATTCGTTGGCAAATTTTTCTTCGAGCTTTATGCTCTTTAGACCAATCAAAAACTGATGGCACAACACCTTTCTTTAGAAGTTGGCGGCCAGCCTTATCAGGCGGCCTATAATCTTTCAAAGTAAAATGCTGAAAGCATACCCGAGTGCTTGTTGTTATCGACACAAAAAGCCAAAAATAAGTAGGCTTATTAAGAAGATACAAGAATTTGTTCAATCAACTAAACATACCTTAAACAATGGATCTTCATCTCTTCTGATTTTTGCAACCCATTGCGCCCTTAATTTGTTTTTGCCTTCCCTCCCAGGAAAACGATGAAAGCGCAATGAGGAATTATACCGTGAATCCCCATTGCATCTTGGTTCACATCAATGGTAGCGTGTTGCTTGTTTGAAGAGCCTTCTTGAAGCACTTCACTTTGCCGACTTAGAGCTAGGATTTTGTAAATAAGACAACATTAGTCAAACACTACAAATAGCATAATTTTCTTAAAAAAGCAAGGGCTATATATACATATACAATCATGTAACATATGTTTAACTGAACATTTTTTTTAGAAGCTCTTACATTTAAACAAAGAAATATGTACCAAACTTACCACTGAAATTCGCCATTACAATTTGATTTTGTAGTTTCTTGTAATATCGTATATATTCAATACTTATGAAAACACACAAACAACTTCTGAAAACTAAAAAGAATGATGTACCTGTGAAACGTAAATAAATCACCATCTTCGTTTGAAAAAACTGTTTTAACCATCAACTTAATGCTATCTGTCGGTAACGCGTATCTGCTAACAGTAGCTACTGGATTAGCTTGCTCTCCAGTAACGCGTTGCTATGCGGTAACTAGTCACGTGACCGCAAGCTGCAAGTGGCCTATTAAATCAGCATAAATTTTGTATGTACTGTTATATTGGTCTTTTTGCAATTTTTTGCCAATATTCATTTGTAAAATTAATGTTTGTCTCAGCTGACCTCATCAGGGTTAACATTTAAAACGAGAATGCGTTTTTCAACTTATATACTAAAAAGTATATTATAAAAAGATTTATAAATTAAAAATAATGCTTTGTGGCCCTCTAATTTGTTCTCAACCCTCTGCTTATAATAAATACCTAGCACCAAAACTAAATTTAAAAACATTTGAAATACTCATTACAGTTATATTTGTAAACCAATTTTGTAAACGATTTTCACTTAATCTGTTAACAAAAAAATGGGTTTAAAATAGAAATATAAGAAAAAATAAATAAAAAAAAAGTCAACATTTGCCAAACATTAATTTAAATCTTTTTTTATTTTAACAATAAACACCAAAATAAAACCTGTTTTTCTACAACATACCAACTTAACAGATATCCTATCTATATATTTTTTTTAACAAATTTGTGATATTATATTTTAAAGAAAACATTTCATCTTAGGTTGGCCTTGATTAATTTGAGTCAATTTACTTATGTTCCCTTGAGTCTATGCTTCAATATTAGACTATTCTCAAGTGTCCATAACCTATTGATTTTTGATCCCTTGCCGATGCAACTAAAGAAATAATATTGTTGTTATGCAAAATCAGATGCAAATTTTATACCAAGCCTTATCTGGTATCCAATTAACAATTTTTTTTTTCACTTTTTTCAAATATTATTTTGTCACCACTAAGCAGTGTTATTTAACTGGTTTTAATGACAAACTATGTCAAAACCCTTGTAGCAGTGTCTACTTTATAGAGTGTATAGAGTAATTTCATGGATGCTTGAAACCGTTGGAACTACATAGGGACAGAAAAACATTTTTACAACAATTGGTCAATTGAAATTATTTTTTGAGTTGAACTTGTAGACAAAATAATCAGTCACAGATAATAGGAGTTTTATAAACTCCCAAAAGTGTTTGTAATTATTGACACACTGTGTTTGGCGCTCTTGGTGTTTGCTACAGTTTTAGCAGCGTATAGTGCCTAGTTTTTAGATAAGATGTTAAAGCCTGCTCTTCTTTAAAAAATTAAGCTTTCTACTAGAGATGTTCAAGGAAGAATATCACATCCTTAGGATTTGATTCCAGAGGTATTCAAATCAAACTCTACCATGTATATTGGGGTTTCCTTATCGGATAACACACAATCCCTGACATATATACAGGATATAAGGGCCCCTAAAAAGTCTGACGAGAATGTCGCTATATGTCTGAATTGTTGCAGACTAAGCGTTTTCGAAAGTAGGTCTTTGCTTTGCGTCTTAAAGGGTAGATTTTGCTGGACGTTTAGCTGTGTCTGATTGATTTTTTAAAGTCAATATTCATTAACGTCGAAAAAAAAAATCTCTAAGTTAAAAAATCGATACCCCCTTTTTGATATTTTAGTACACCCCTGGGTGTTTCTAAAATTAAAAAATAAAATAAACGCTCACCAGTGAAAAAAACTGTTTTTTTATGAAATGGGCAGTATTTGCCGCAACTATTTAGTTGTTACTTGTTACCTTTATAATTTTTCTGTTAGTTAACTTTAGTATTGTTGAATCTTTATCTCCTCATATTTAACCCAAATGCAAATTATGATAAATATGGGAAACCATTGTACGTTATCTAGTGTACTTTGTTATACAATGATGGGCTGATGATGAAAGAAAATTAAGACAAATTGAAATGAATATAAAATTTGCCTTAAATACTTTGTGAACTACATATTCAAACATGAAAATATCTTAACTCGTCAAATTATAAACTGTGGTGCCATGTGTAGTGTTTTATAATGTGCCGGTTACCATTTCGTGTCGTCTGTTACATGAACTGTTGTGTACATAATGATTCTACCTAGCGTGTGCTGAAGTTGTGCGGCGTAATTGACAGCAGCGTAATAAATCCGTTTGAATCCCTAAAAGCGTGAGTGAGACGCTACATTTGGCGACGAGGATCTGTTTTTCATTCATTTAATCAACATTTGGGTTGATTGTGGAACTTTCGGAAGGTAATGGAAGGGAATCCTGCCCTCGTGGGAATGTCAAACAGTGATGTTGGTGCACTGAAACCGTTCGATGTTCAAGACGATGCACATGGTTTGTCTCAACGCTGGAAGCGTTGGAAACGAGCTTTCAATCTATTCTTGGTGGGAAAGGGAATCACGAGTAGCGCTCAGAAAAAGGCACTGTTGCTACATACTGCAGGTATGAATGTGCAGGAAATTTACTATACATTAGTAAACGAGGAAGATGACAATAAGACCTATGATGAAACTTTAACTGTTTTAAATGAGTATTTTATGCCAAAGTGCAACATACCTTTTGAAAGACACTTGTTTCGTCAATTGCATCAAACAAATGACGAATCAGTTGATCAGTTTGTATGTCGACTAAGGCAAAGTGCAGCTACTTGTAATTTTGGAAATGAGACAGATGACCAAATTCGTGATCAAGTAATTGATAAATGTCACTCAAATGCACTACGTAGAAAGTTTCTGGAGAGAGATACACTTACCCTTAAAGATGTGTTGTCAATGTCCAAAGCATTTGAAGCTGTGAATTCTCAAGCAAAAGTGATGGAGGGAAGCCAGACAGTCAACTACATTGAAAAGCCTGGAAAACGTCAGGTTGCTTCAACATCAAGAAAAGAAGTAAAAACCTGTTTTGCTTGTGGTCAAAAGGGACATTTTAAGAAAGATATGATATGTCCAGCTAGAAAAAAAGCTTGTGCTAAATGTGGTAGAGTTGGACACTTTAAATCAAAGTGTTGGTCCAATGGTTTCCAGCCATCAAAATATAATGGTGAAGAGGGACATCGTCCTTTTGAAAGGCGTTCCAATAATAACACTGTACAAAATGGAATAGAGAAAGAAGATGGTGATGGATTTGTTTTTGGTCTAAAACCTCTAACAGAGTTTTATACAGTGACACTGGTAATTGGTGGTGTTACCTTGCCAAATATTTTGATTGATTCAGGGGCGTCAGCAAATATTGTTGACAAGGATACATGGGAATGGCTGAAGAAGCAGAAAATTAAAGCAGAAACCAGAAAGTCTGCCAAGACGTTGTATGCATATGGCAGTAAAGGGCCTCTTGCTACCTTAGGAACTTTTACAGCCCAGGTGAAATCTAAAGACAGTCTTCAAGAGTGCAAGGCAGATTTTATTGTCACAGAAAAAAAGGGTCACACCTTGCTTGGAAAGCATACTGCAGAAGTGTTAGGATTACTACACTTGGGGCCAAGTTGTGTGAACTCTGTGTATGATGATGTTTTGTCCAGATTTCCAAAACTGTTTTCTGGAATTGGTTTGTTGAAGGAATACAAGTTGAAGTTGCACATCAATGATAAAGTTAAACCTGTGGCACAGCCTGTGAGAAGAATTCCATTTCAGCTGAGAGAAAAAGTGGAATTAAAATTAGAAGAGCTGTTAAAGGGGGGGATAATCGAGGAAGCACCTGAAGGGCCTACTGGTTGGATTTCTCCATTGGTGGTAATTCCTAAACCTGATGGTGACATTAGAGTGTGTGTGGATATGCGACAGGCTAATACAGCTATTGTAAGGGAAAGACACCCAATACCCACAGTGGAAGAGTTGCTGTATGAACTTAATGGAAGTACTGTTTTCAGTAAATTGGACTTGAAGAGGGGATTTCATCAAATTTTACTTGATGAACACAGTAGGCATATCACCACATTTATCACACACAAGGGATTGTACAGGTACACTAGACTAATGTTTGGTCTAAACTCTGCCCCAGAGAAATATCAGAAGATTATATGGGATATCTTGAAGGGATGTCAAGGAACTGCAAACATTGCAGATGATGTTATTATACATGGGCGTACAAGAAAAGAGCATGATCAGAGGTTGTATGCTGTGTTGGATAAAATGTCTCGTTGTGGTTTGACACTGAATGCTAAAAAGTGCAAATTTCGTATGGCTAAACTTACTTTTTTTGGCCATGATTTAAGCAAGCAAGGGATTAATCCAAGTGAAGAGAAAATAGCAGCAATCAAGAATGCTGAACCTCCCAAAACTGCCAGTGAAGCAAGATCATTTATGGGTTTGGTGCAATATTCTGCACGATTTATCCCGAATTTGTCTTCAATTGCAAGACCCATTTTGGATTTAACAAAGAAAAGTGTCAAGTTTACATGGGGCAAGGCCCAGGACATTGCATTTGTAAGACTAAAGGATTTAATTGCCAAAGCAGACACCCTTGCCTATTTTCGCAATGACTGCACAACAAGAGTAATTGCAGATGCTTCTCCATATGGATTGGGTGCAGTTTTGACTCAGTGGCAATGTGGTCAATGGAGGGTTATATCTTATGCATCAAGGAGTCTTACTGATGTGGAAAGAAGATACAGCCAAACAGAACGAGAGGCATTGGCTTTAGTTTGGGCTTGTGAGCGGTTTAATTTGTATTTGTTCGGAAAAAAGTTTGAATTAGAGACTGACCATAAACCACTTCAGTTTATTTACTCAAAGTCATCAAAGCTTCCAGCACGTATTGAACGTTGGGTGCTAAGACTGCAAGGGTATGACTTTAAAGTTGTGTACAGACCAGGCAAAAGTAATATTGCCGATGCGTTGTCCAGGCTTAATTTAGCATGCTGTATTGACAACAGTGTTTCTGAAGACTTTATTGGTCAAGTTGTGGAATACAGTACACCTGTTGCTATGTCATCAAAAGAAGTGGAAAGAGAATCCGAAAAAGATGAAGAACTAAGAGTGGTTAGACATTGTGTAAAAACAGGTGATTGGTCAAAATGTGTTAATCCAAGCTATCTACATGTGAAAAATGAACTTAGTATATATGGAAACCTGATACTTAGAGGCACTAGACTTGTAATTCCTGGTAGTTTGCGTCAAGCTGTGCTGAAACTTGCTCATGAGGGACACCAGGGTATTGTAAAAACAAAGAACAGGCTTCGTTGTAAAGTTTGGTGGCCAAAGATGGATAGAGATGCAGAAACCCTGTGTAAGAAATGTCATGGATGCCAAGTAACTAGTGAGTACAGCAGACCAGAACCAATTGCAAGAGTCCTACCTCCAAGTCAACCATGGCAGGATTGTGCAGCTGATATACTGGGACCTTTACCAAGTGGAGACAACATATTTGTTGTTGTGGATTATTATAGCAGGTTCTATGAAGTGGTAATTATGAGGTCAATTACAAGTTCCTGTGTAATACAAGCGCTAAGCAAAATGTTTGCACGATTCGGTATGCCTTACTCACTTCGGACTGATAATGGCCCACAGTTCATTTCTAAGGAATTTGAAGATTTTCTAAAAGAAAATGGTGTTGAACATGTCCATACAACTCCACTTTGGCCTCAGGCTAATGGAGAAGTGGAGAGGCAAAACAGAACTTTAATGAAGGCAATCCGTGTGGCTCATTCGGAACACAAAGATTGGAAGGCTGAGATGGACAAATTTTTAATGGCGTACAGATCAACACCACAGTCATCAACTGGAGCTTCTCCATATTATTTAATGTTTGGTCGTGAAATGCGAACAAAGCTTCCGGAGCTTTGTCAAGAACCAAGGGTGACCGAAGAGGAGTTTCATGACAGGGACTGGAGCAACAAGCTAAAAGGAAAACTATACACTGACGAGAAAAGAAGAGCAATTTCCTCTGGAATAAAAGTTGGTGATCAAGTTTTGGTGAAGCAGCCCAAAACCAACAAGCTTTCTACCAATTTTGATCCGGAACCTAAAATAGTTGTCGGCGAAGAAAGTGGCCAAGTTACAATTCAGAATGAGGAGGGTGTGGAAATGAAAAGAAATTCATCATTTCTGCGAAAGTATGTCAATGACGAAAGTGAATCAGAGGATGTTCCCCATGTACCACCATTGGTCGACGTGGAAGGCTCTTCCCCGAATTCTGATAGGCCTGATGGAACACGAAGTCGCTCTGGGCGACAAATTGTAACGCCAGTGCGGTTTCGTGATTTTGTGTAATATTGTCATGTACTTGAGTTTAATTTCTTTGTCGTGATGTTTAAAGTAAAAGGGGAGGGATGTAGTGTTTTATAATGTGCCGGTTACCATTTCGTGTCGTCTGTTACATGAACTGTTGTGTACATAATGATTCTACCTAGCGTGTGCTGAAGTTGTGCGGCGTAATTGACAGCAGCGTAATAAATCCGTTTGAATCCCTAAAAGCGTGAGTGAGACGCTACACCATGCATTAAATCCCTTTTTTGACAGGTTTGGGTTAAGTTAAGGTTTGGATGATCTTACTGCACTTTGGTATTCTCATTACAGTTTATGCTGACAAAAAGTTCTTGTATACAAATATAACTATCAACAAAACAGTTTGGGCTTTAGTAGTGAAGTAACAAAGTAACAAACAAGTTTTACATGATGCAGTGAATATGAAAAAACATCACATTTTGATAATGTTAAACAAGTTTATTTATATTTGTACCTTGATAATAATTATAAAGCCTCTATTAAATTAACTATTTTTGTAATGCTGAAAGTAATACTATGTTGTCTAAGTGGTATGTTTTAAATTTGAGTTTTGAATTTTATACTACAGTCTTTAGGCCTAGACATATGTAAACTTTTGGTGTTGGTTTAATCTGCAGAAGTATTTTTTTAATATTTTTTATATTTTTAAAATTTCAACTTTTTATTTTTTTGTCATGGTGGTCGGCAAACTTTTTGTAGTCGCGGGCCAAAACCAACTCAGAAAGGTCTCTGCGGGGGATATTAATTCACATTGTTTCCTTAAAATAGAGCAAATTAAGTTTTTGCAATTGGGGAATTCCAAAATGTTGGTGATTTGTCTACAAAAACTTGAACGCATTGACAATACAAACATGACCTAATTTTGCCAATTTTTTGTCAATTCTATTGGAAAGATCCAGACCACAGGAAAAACTTTGATGAAATAAGCTTTTTAAAAAAGTTCATAATCTGAACCACCCTACATGAATATTAATATTTTAATGTGTTTTTTTTTTAAGTCTGATTGCTGGATAGCTTAGGTTGCTTTGAGTAATGTGTAAAAATATTTAATCGATATCTTGTTTACTTCCGGATATATTATGCAAATAATTTTGAGCTGCTTACTTCCCTTTGGTTACAAAAAGTAATTGTAATAAGTTGTACTAAAACAACAACCCATGTCATGGTTCAACAACAATTCCTAATTATACCATTGTTATTAAAAAAAAAGTTTGATTAAAATGCCTGCATGCGTCATCGTGACATTTCCAAGGAATGTGCCTTTTTTGTCTACTTCCATAACAAATTAGTGTGTTGCATACTTTAAATAGTATTGATGATGAAGAGAAGCGATTATTTTTGGATGAGGAAGAAGACCGATATGAATCTGATGACTGCGAGAACATTGGACATAATGATGACGATCTTGATGACAATTTAACTTCGTATTTTACAAGTCATGTAGATGATGTTATTAATAATGATGGTATAAGTGATTTAGATTATGGAGACGATTTAAATTATGATATGGTTGGTGACGTAAATGATTATCAACTAGATAACTTTGATGTTGATAATGTTGTTGGTGAAGAAATGTAATTTAATGAATTTTGTTTATTTATTTCTTATTCCTGTACTAATTGCATTTTTGAACGTAAATGATTACCATTTCTGGTTCTGCATCATGAATGCAACTGTTTATACTACTATTTTGTGAAATGATGCTAAATAGGTAGCTCATAATTTGTTACATCTTATTATATTTCATAATGTGAAAAACAACATGCAGCTGCCCAGGTTCTGTTTAAATCAGGGGTTGTTAAATTGTGAGTGTGGAGTGTTTACAGAGAATGCCATATTATGTTTACCTAAATTTATTCAATAGCAAATTTTGCCAAAATAGTAGATGTTTTAAAAATGCATTTTGCGTAACCGTTGCCCATTACTGTATGCAGTTTATCTATTCTTACTAGTATTGTTTGTTTTTTTAATTTTGTTTTTTGTGTGGTATATGTTTTGTTGCATTGACCTAAATGCATATTTGAAACCCCCGTAAATTTTTGAAAAAAATATGGGATGAATATAAAAATAAAAAAAAGTTAGGGACATGGCCTGGTTACCTCCTGTATGGACCCCTCGCTGTTTGTGCCTAATTTTATACAGATTTACTGTGTTTTGGCCACACAGCAGGCTACCCGGTGTACTTTGGTGTAGCAAAAATTCTCCACGCGGTAATCCTCTGTGGTACTATTTGTTACTACTGAATTCGATATTTTGCTTACCGGTACCTCTAAATTAGTCGTTCACTAAATTGTTATACTCTTACAGCCCACTATTATACGCGTGACTAAACGATGTGCGTTTTTGTTTTTGATAATAGTTCAGCAATTATGTGTCATCGCGCAATATACTATACATGCAGGGCCGCGGTCATGGGATTCTTTGTTTTGCTGTATTCGGACTCGGGGTAGAGGCCGACGTGCACCTGCGCAGTACAACATTTAAAAACTGTTATTGTCGCTAGGGATGTTCAAAGTAGAATCCCAAGGTATTCTAGAATAATAGGTTTCGAATCTAGAATAACGAATCCAGAATAGCGAATCCTAGTATATTTTTATTAAATTATTTATCCTCGATTTTGTTTGGGGAAGGGATTAATCTTAATCTACCCTACAGGGCCCACAATCACAGCAAAAAATAGCCCAAACAATTTTCTAACATGTGAACATTATAATAAAAAAACTCTCTCATATGTTTAACATTCTTAACAAAGTTCTGTCAACTGCCCAGGTTGTGTCCAAAACTTATATTTTTGCCAAAAGTGAGCAAATGCAACACTGCACATAAAAGTCTTAAGCAATTCGGTCCTGATTTTGAAGGCATTATTAAGTATTATTGCTTCTTTTTTGACTAACATGATTTGCTATGCAGTCATATGATGTACTGCAAAGAATACAAAGTTATTATTGACATAACGAATTCTTGACAATTACGTGGTGCATAACTGCATAATTTCCCTGAATATTGGCCTAAAGTTGACCTTAAGTAACCCCATAGCGCATTTTGTGGACGGCCAGCACGTTTTGCAACGCTATGTTACTTTTGCAACTTAACGCATTTAGGGAAATTGCAAACTCCACACCAGACATTACACGTTAGCCGCTCGCCAAATAACGCTTGATTGACACTTAATTATTAGACGAACGTTATCGCGAGACGCGGTAATTGGTCGCCCAAAAAAACGCTGACAGTGCACTACAAGGTTACATTTAAAGCAAGCACTGTAAATTGGTCGCCGCGGCGACAGGCCAACTTACCACACGCGTTTGTGCAATTAGGCGCAACAATCCGCGGTAAAACATTAAATTATATCGGTTCCAATTACCCGAAATAAATGGCAGAATTGGATTCGAATCTCATCTGGATTCGATATTCTACTTTGAGCATCCCTAATTGTCGCCGACTGTAAATTGGCGGAATAGCATACGGTGGATATTTTCCAACCACATGTTGTGATTGGTATATGACACTCCCTGTGATGGGATTGCTGAAAATCTACCTTAAATTAGGTGTTGAAATACTCACTGCGTGTCGCAACCGGACTCTGAGCTCAACGGAATCGTACAGTTGGCCGAAGAGGAACTCGGGAGTTGGACTCTATTAAATAAGGCCGCGAATAGGCTATTTAAAAATAGAAGTGCTGTAGTAAAACAATAAATGTGGCCTGACCAGCTTGGACTTAAAAAAAATACTTTACTTTCGCCTAACTATATGCAATACATTTTCATACGTTTAGCAATTGTGACATACCAAAACATCTTTCTTGTGCTATATCCAAACTAACGTTTCACTAACGAAAAACACTAATAACAAACAACGTTACGCGAAATCAACCAGTTTTAAACGACTCTGCACATTCTGTGCGAAATATAATTAGATGAGTTAATGTTAGCCAAGTACACGTATTCGATTTGACGAGTTTGCAAAATAGTCTAGAATAATTTTTATTTCTAGTAGGTGGTTAGATGAGCTGCTGTGCACCAGTATGCGAGTTTAGGAGTGGACGAGGAAACATATCCGAATTAAATGAGTTTGTTAGTAGTGGAGTAGGCGGGTTGGATTGTCGGTGTCCCCCGAAAATCCTACATCCGCCACTGATTGTGAAGTCACTTTTGGTAAACGTCAGTGCTGAAAATCCTTGCTCGCACAGATACGGATAAGTCGTCAACTTTTGCCATGAACGGGTTTTTAACCCACACCTGAGATGCCAGTTTTATATCCGGGATGTAGCGATTAAACTCCGTGATAAGATTTTTTCAAATGCTCCAATAAGATGGGTTTGATGACATCAAATCTGCTTATTGCATTTTGATTTTATTCCTCTAGTCTAGATACTCCTTTATGGACATTTTTGGAAGGCAGACAGCTCTCTCAGAAGTAATGATTAAATTTTGATTTTTTCCTTGCATTGATGTGTTAAGATCGTACACTCTGGGAAGATGTCGTTTAAGTAACATAATTTTAACACTCACTTCTTATTTTAGAACCGAATAGCATGACAATGTTTTTTATCACTGAGAAAGATTTGCAGCTATGTTCGTAGATTAATTACACAGCGCAAGACCTTAGTCGAGAAACCCATCTCACATTTGAGTAGAATAGGGGTGTTGTAATTGAGATCCAAAGTCGACACCCATCTGCTCGAACAGATAGGGATTTGATTAAGTTGACAACACGCACCACCTCCTACATCGTGGTTCCCAACCGCCGGTCCGCGTCAGCTTTCCTGCCGGTCCACCAAAAATATATTACAATCTTAAATCTCGACTACAAAATGCAAGATGCTGAAGGCTTGTCCATCAAATTTAGAACTTCGCCAGCTTCGTATTTTGCAACATTGTGACGTAACATAGAGGTAATGGTCTACTTTGGACTTCATCGTACGACACAATGCAAGTGTTGTGCCGAACTGATTAAAAGTAGTCTACAGATCGTTTAAATCTTAAATTTAGCACCAGTTGTATACGAAAAACTTTAATAGAACCACGTATAACACGTAGGCTATGTTATCAAAGAGACAGCAGCAAATTGCTTATTGAATTTAAGTTTCTATTCTTTGCTTTTAAGTTGCATACTTTTGTCATATTTGTATTTTGGGTTGATTTTGAGATTAAAAAAGGTTGAGAACCACTGTCCTACATCACTGCCAAAATACCCGAAGACAAATGTGGCTCAGCAAGGTTTCACGGTGCAGAAGACAGTGGACGGCTTGGACATTGTATTGACTTGTTTGACACGTGTAGTTGTGGGGGTGCGGGTCCGGATTAATGAGTCTTCATTTATATAATTGCCAAGATGAATCGACCACACTCCTACAAGATTTGAGATGGCCTGTCTTCGTGAGGCCATTCAGGTCCAATTCTTCCTTTAGTTCAGATACATGAACAGTCAATTTTGCTGTCTGAGTAGAAGCTATAAAAGCCTCTCTCTGCACTATAGGCAGTACTGGGTGGTACTGGTTGATACTGTTTTTTTATTCGATTGAGCGACTATACTTATAGGCGAAAATATTTCTAAAATGCACAGGAAATATTGACGTAGATATTCTTACGATTTTCAATAATAAATCACGTGACAACAAGGCGTGGTCTAAACCTTTTTCTCTCGACTCTTATAGACGGAAATAATATTTTTGTCCAAATATGGCTTGAACAAAAGCGCTTCGATCTACATTGCGACGTAACTGGCGACGATTCTAAAAATAATGGATTGTTGACAATAAGGCGAATTTCAAAACAAAGCGCTCACATTAAACGGATATACGTCACCTCACATACAGCTCTGACGCATAAAAATTGGTGTAACAAGGCATTCGTTGCAAACTCTAGCAAGAGATATCGGCAATGGAATTTAAACAAAAATTTTCATGACGCAACATTAAGGCGATAAAACAAAGAATTAATTTGATGTGCTGACGTGTTGCGACAAATACTCCCTTTGCAAAGGTTTTGCAGTCATTTCGAATATATAGGAATGACATTCTTTTCCAATTGTTTTCGTGTGTTGTGTTTCAGCTGTTGTGAAATGCTTATGGAGCATTGGACGCGAAATTGTCCGATCATTCAACGCATTTGCGCAATTGTTTTTGGTTCGATACCTGATTCCTCGAGAAAATTTTCGTTTGTGCCTGAACTGGCAAGGAGGATTTTGATGTCAGCGTTCGCTGGTTGCTTGAAATGTGTTTCATCGACACGCCAGAGCAGTTTGCTGTGGCTTTTTTGCTTTTCAGGAAATCTGTGCGGCTTGCAGGTGAAAATCCCTGCGCGGTGCGTTGCAATTCTGACGTCACCAGGAAGCCGTTGTTTTGCGCGTTGCATCTCGATCTATCGCTTTGTCCAACGCTTGTTGTGTTTGTTTTCTGAAATTTCAAAATATTTTTCCGGCAGATGTGTGTTCGAAATTATCTGTAGCAACACTCAGTATTCAAGTTATTTATATTTTGGTTATAGACACACATATTTTCTATACTTATATATATATATATAGGCGCGACAGGTTACACTTAAAGTTTGAGACAATTAATTACTGCAATTTGTAATTACTCACGTTACATCTTTTGCGATTCAATACAAAATTAAATTCTATTGTTTTTTAACATTGAACAACATTTCCTTCAAAAATTTGCATTTTTTTTAGTTTGCACAATTCGTTCAATGTAAGTTTTAAAATAACGACGCATCACAAGAAAATACGCTTTGAAGTTGCTGCTTATTCACTATTGCTTTCAACAAAAGGCAGGAAATGGGGTGTTCCTAAAGTTGTGATTTGAAAGCTAATGTTTCGCGTGTGGATAAATCATTATGCTTGATACGAGATGTTTAAACTCGTGTGTAAACGCGGCTGCGTGATGAGAGAAAAACAGACAAAAACCCAAAACGTACCAAATGTTTAAAAGAATTCGGAAATTTAACACGAAATTATTTCGTGCACAACAAAATTAAATCATGATTCACAAGTTTAACGCGTTGATTTCAAACTATTGAGCTCCAAGCACAAAATTAAGCTCTTTTAACATTTATCAAAATATCGTGCAATCGATGTTTAAGCTTAGACTTCATAGATATAGACTATACATAATTTGCGAAATGCGATACATAATGGTTTAATAAAAAGTCGCACTAAAACAATTTACAGACCTTTCGGTCGGTATTTTAATAATTATACATATATATATTAAAAGTATAAGATTTTCACCTGATAAACTAGGCAGAATCAGTTATTGTGAAATCCATAATTCCGTTTCGTTTTCCATGATTCCAAACGGTGGTGATGTCTTTATCGACAACGCTTGTTTGTATTTCGTGTTTCGAATTCCAAGCAAATGCTTTGCTGACGCTATGGAGCGTCTCTTCACGTATCTTTCGATGAGATTATTTTCTTCTAAAGCTGGCTTCTTGCAAGTTCCAAACATGACAGTTTTTAGGCGGTCGCTTGTAGCTGGAAGGCACATCTTTTCTTGTACATATGCGTGAAATTTGAGTTCTTCGATCCTCACTCGGGTCGCGCCAATTTGAGGGGGTGCGGGTCCGGATTAATGAGTCTTCATTTATATAATTGCCAAGATGAATCGACCACACTCCTACAAGATTTGAGATGGCCTGTCTTCGTGAGGCCATTCAGGTCCAATTCTTTCCTTTAGTTCAGATACATGAACAGTCAATTTTGCTGTCTGAGTAGAAGCTATAAAAGCCTCTCTCTGCACTATAGGCAGTACTGGGTGGTACTGGTTGATACTGTTTTTTTATTCGATTGAGCGACTATACTTATAGGCGAAAATATTTCTAAAATGCACAGGAAATATTGACGTAGATATTCTTACGATTTTCAATAATAAATCACGTGACAACAAGGCGTGGTCTAAACCTTTTTCTCTCGACTCTTATAGACGGAAATAATATTTTTGTCCAAATATGGCTTGAACAAAAGCGCTTCGATCTACATTGCGACGTAACTGGCGACGATTCTAAAAATAATGGATTGTTGACAATAAGGCGAATTTCAAAACAAAGCGCTCACATTAAACGGATATACGTCACCTCACATACAGCTCTGACGCATAAAAATTGGTGTAACAAGGCATTCGTTGCAAACTCTAGCAAGAGATATCGGCAATGGAATTTAAACAAAAACTTTCATGACGCAACATTAAGGCGATAAAACAAAGAATTAATTTGATGTGCTGACGTGTTGCGACATAGTAAACCCCTGTCGAGCACTATAAGCATCGCGGGAGCACCGCCAGTGCATAGGCTGACATAGTTTTCCGAATTAATGCCTTCTTTATTGGAAGTTGTCTATGAAAATGTCGGCGCCAGTTGCCGTTGTTATCAGTTGTGTGCAAAACAAAAATTATTCTTCGTGGTCGATGTGACCTTCGTAGCCTACCTCACATAAACCATTAGCTGCGCAGTCGTTCGGATGACTCGTCGAGTTACTAGTTCCACTTCCTCGCCTTCGTCATTCGTGAGACCACTTCATATTTTATATTCAGTGAAAGGCCTGTGATTCGACTTTTTAGTGTAGGGTACTGATCGATAACGAGACGGACTGCAATTTCGAGGCCACGTCGCCGCCGCCTAGAAGTATGGTCATGTTGATGGCTGATTTTCCGATCGTGTGTGGTTTGATCTCTCTAGCTATGCGTAGCGCGACTACGTACGATGCTAGCGTAGCTTGTTTGGTAGCTAAAAGCACTGAATTCGTGCGTGAGCAATATCGGCTTCGTTTCAGTTCCGCTTCTCGCCACTGAAAATAAATTCGATTTTTTTCGCATGTTGCGGGTGTTTTCGTTTTCAGATGTCTTTTTTTTGTTTCGTTTTCAGATGTTTTAAGTTTTTTTTTTGAGATTTGTCCGACAGTACTGCATAACACAGCACACATTGTGGCTTTGCAGTACCATGATTATTGATAGAATTGAATCCCAAATCTTTTTTTCCTTCTACTAAGACAACACTGTAAAAACGATAGTCCAACAGAATTTTGAGGCATATGTGTGTGATACGAGCAAGCAGAATAATCTTCTAAAAAAATAAATAAAGTAACTGTGCGGCTACCGCTTGTCTTAGAAGCTATCCCGGTACTGTAGTTGGCTATGGCTCTACTGTAGCTGCCATCAAAACGTTTATAAAACCACATGATGCTTTAATCCAAGTTACTGACTTACAGCCACATGAAATGCTTATGGCTATACACAGTAGGCTATCATGAACTTTGCCGAAAAATATAAAAGTCAATGCATTTAACAGTCAAACCGAAAGCCATTGCAGACTCACCAAATCTGTTGATCATGATGCAAGCAGGGCAGACTAGAAAAAACAACTAGCCTGCAGTGAGGTTCGAACTCACGACCTCCGGTCAAGCCGGGACCGTTGTTCTACCAACTGAGCTATGCAGGTTCAGAGAGGAGCAAGTCGAGAAACAACCATACGCCAATGCTTGCTCAATCTGTTAGTACAAGCAACCTCATTGAAGGGGGTCCACAGTACCATACCATTTGTTCAATGAAACATGCACACATATGTGTGTTAACAACTGAGATCTAGCCCTTCTGAAGCTGCTTTTTGACCAACGATTACGGCATTTAACAATCAGTGCGAAGCTTGTGATTGCCTTTGTCTCGACAACTCATATGCGTGGAAGAGTATTGGAAAGAGCAGAGCAAATACTGTTCGTTTAATCTGTTTCTCTGCTTTGTTTTTATTTGCAAAAGAGTTGAAAAACCTGATTCACATAGATAAGTGGAGACGGGAATGATGCTTTGAATAGCCAGTGTTGTAAACAATTCATTTTGAAATGACTTAAGTCCAAGTCAAGTCATTTGAAAAATATCTTAAATCCAAGTCAAGTATTTTGCAAAAATAACAAGTCCCAGTCCAAAGTCATTATGAGAGCAAGTCAATTTCAAGTCATGTTATTGTCATAAAAATAAACGGTTTAACCATTAAATTTGGTAAACTCGTCCGAAAATGAGCAACAATTTAACTAAAAATTAACACAAAGGCAAAATGCAGCAACGAAACTGTTTAGTGTGCAAAACTTGGGATACATTTTATTAAAAACACGATGTTTGACAAAATGACTTAAGTCGAAGTCAAGTAATGTGTCCAAAAGACTTAAGTCAAGTCAAGTCATTCTGGTCAAAAGACTTAAGTCAAGTCAATGACTTTTGAATAAATTCTGATTCTAATGCTGTTAGGTGTTGCAAAATCAAATGTTTTTCCAGATCTAAAATAACTTCATCTTTGCCGTCAACAACCAGAACTGATATTAATTCTTAAAATATTGCAACATTGTTCTTCTAACATTTCTTTTCCTAATATCAAGCTTGCTGGTAAAAGCTTTCAAAGCATCTCTAAATACTATTATATTTGGTGCTTTTTTTTGAAGGAACAAGGCTAGTTACAAGACGTAATGGAACACTAAGGAATATTCTTAATGCCAAGAACGTCTCTGTTAAGACCTTGCCTTCAATAGATGTTGGAGTATGACTTGATCGCCACACGAACACGTCTCCTGGTTCGTTGTTGACTTGCAGAGATTGCACAGCCACAATTCCAAGATTGTCTATATCGTTGATATGCCGAAATTCGCTGATGCTAGGAATAGCAAAATGGTCAAAGGCCGTCCTCTTGATAATGGCCTCAAAATATCCGTCTTGAAGTCTGATTTGTTGAGTAGTTACTGCACGAGCTTTGAAATAAGAATCGACAAAGGGGCAAGATTCCTGATTTTCAAGTAGCCGATCGGAAGCAATTTGCTCTCTTGATGTGCCTGCACTAAACGGGACGTGGATTCGCCACGAAGGTCTTGGAGCTGGCGGGAGATACAGTTCGTAAGAATCTTCGGATTCCGGAGAACGTTCGTGGCTATTTCTTCTGTAATTGCTTCTTCTTTCCGATAGATATCTTCTTCTTGGTGGTGATCTTCTGCTTGATGGTGATCTAGATCTTATGGGCGATCTGGATCCTGAAATTCGTCTAATCAAAGGTGGAGTTGTTGGACCTCGAGATGGCTTCCTCAATTGTCTTTTCGCTGTATGATTAGCAGCTGCTGAAGTAGATGCTTGAAGTCTATCAAGATTAACGAAGGGTTTACGTATCTTCTTGACAGGAGAATTTCTGCTTGAATCTGAGCTTGCAGAACTGATTGGCGAGAACTCTGATACTCGACGTACAAAGCCTGTTCTGCCGCTTGCTGCGGTTCGGGTGAGTAGCCCCTATCTGGTTCAGTCACAAAAGCACTCGAGTTTGCTGTCTGAGTAAAAGCCGTAAAAGGCCATTTTATATTGATTGAACACGCTATTAATAGACGAAAATCAATTAACAAAATTTCTGCGAATAAAGAAAGATTTACGTCATTAATTCTTATGATACTTAACAAAATACCACGTGACAAAAAGGGCGTAACTCAAGCCTTTTTCACACTTATTTCTGACGCGAAACATACAATTTTTACGTCAAAATGCGATTGCGAAACAGCTTCTGACTTCAGTTAAATGACAACAGTTTGAAATCACACGACCGGGGAAACCGATTATGTTCAGACCGCGGTGTTTTGAAAACATATGCTAAAACGGATGTAAATGCCTTGACGCATAAAAATTGGTGTCAGCAATTTGAATTTTTGCAAATTCGCTGCAAGGATATCGCAAACATTAGAATGTGGTTGCAAGAAATCTACGTAACGGAATTTTGCCTAAAACTTTCCGTTTATCGTTTGCACATTGGCTGCAAGAAGTAACGCAAACATTGAAAGGATTGCAAAGAATTTAGGCCATAGATTTTTACTGAAAATTTTCCGTTACGACACATCGATTAAAACAAAATTCTCTGTGTAAACACAATATGACGAAGTGGCTGCTATACATCTTTAGATTCAGTTTATCCAATTGATCAAAAATATCAACCAAATAAGCAATTGACATCATCTAATCCAGTGGTTCCCAACCTTTTTCAGTTCGCGACCACTTTAAATGCAAGTGTGGGGCGCAGCCACAATAAAAGAATATTTATTGCAAATGAACAAACGACAGACAGTACTTACAGGTACTTGCGATATACGTACAATAATTACCTCCAACGTACGCAAACAGTTTGAGACTGCTGGTTTTTGGTATAAAATGAAATCCCTTATATACTTTATACCAGATGGCGTTAATTAAATTTCATCACAATGCGGTTCTGCCACGCAAAGAAAAACAGGAAATTCTAAGCAATTTGCGAAACACGAGTATAGCAATATGTTGAGTTGTTGACAGTTTGAATTCACACAGGCTGGTGTGACGACGTCACAATCCAACAGACTGTTTCAATTGAATGAATGGCCACGAAGTGACCCAATTATAGTTCCAAAGTGCAAACTGCTACAAATCACTCTCCCTGCCTTAAAGACAAAAGTCCGGAGAAACTTCATGTTACTCTTCTTCCTCCGGCATGTCAAACATTGTTCATGGGATGATCATGTCCTCCTTGTTGATCGGCTCTTTGTACCACAAGTCAGTAGCGGTGGCGGACCGTCAAGACATAGATGACTGTTTTCTGGCGATGAAAAGCTCGCTTCGCAGTGTTGTAAACAAGTCATTTTGAAATGACTGAAGTCCCAGTCAAGTCATTCGTAAAATAACTTAAGTCCAAGTCAAGTCTTTTTGAATAAATAACAAGTCAAGTCCCAGTCAAGTCATAGTTAGAGCAAGTCAACTTCAAGTCCAGCCTTTGTCAAAAATAAATAAAACTTTAAATTATGAAAACCGGCAAACTCTTCCGAGTATGAGCAACTCAAGCAAAAAATTAACACAAAAGCAACATATTACAAACAAATTGTTTTATGTGCAAAGATTGGGATAAATAACGCAATTTTATAAATAATTGCTTAATTAAAACAATTTATTTTAACCTAAGTCATTTGTCCAAAGGACTTAAGTCAAGTCAAGTCATTTTCCCAAAAGACTTGAGTCAAGTCAAGTCATTTTGCCCGAAAGACTTAATTCAAATCATTAAAAAACAGTGACTTAAGTGCACTTAAGTCAAGTCATTGACTTAAGTCATTACAACACTGTCGATTCGTGCAAAAGAGCTGAAGCTGAACTGCTCCTTAGTGTTTCAGAATTCCTCCGTTGTCGAGCTGGTTTGTTGTAGCTGAACGATCTGTGTAAAAATACTTACACCGGCGTTCAACAACATGCTAATACAAGAAATGTAGCCTACAATTTAATGTTCAAAGGCAAAACCGTCAGTCAAATGCCTAGAATCTGTCGTTCTAGAATACCGAAATCAAGGAAGTCAAAAGGTGCTAATCTCTGAAACTCGAAAACAAAATTAACGCCTTGTCCATTTTAAAAGTAATCCCTAAATGACAGACATTTTAACTTAGAGTGACGGGTATCTCAGCCGTCTGTAAGGTAAAACAAGGCATCACGGCATCACGTGGCCTTAAAATCATCGGGATCTCTGCTGGAAATACAAGCAAATTGGTCAGGTTATTCTAGGTGAGATATCTCTGATCAATCACCGTAAACCATAGGACACTTTAGAAAGCGCAACTTCTGTCAGTGTGAGAGATAGATTTATCTGTTTATAGGCTTAGAAATAGTTTACGAGAAAAATATTCTCTTACGTAAAGTTTCACCTTTAACTTAACAAAAAAAGACGTAATTTTGCAACTGACTGAACAGCTATGCCGTAAATTTAGTTTATCTCAAACGCGGTTTTGAATCTGCATTGTTCGACCGATATGACAACATTAAAACGTGCTCATAATTTAGCGGTAACATAGGCCTACTTACAATGGAGGCAGCTTAGAGAGAAAGATGTGTGGTACCGGTACGTTAAATTATAAACAAGGCATGTATCAACGACTGACAATGCATAGGGTGCACAAAACATCACGAATAAACTATAGCAGCCATCCTATGTAATGAGCCTATTGATATAATTCAATTTGATTGATGTAAGGCCCATCCCTGCGTTAACAAAAACTAATGTTATAGGCGCTAAAAATTACCCTAAAGGGAAAAGAAGGTTAGGATAGTCAGAGGTTAGGATAGTAAGAGGCCGTAGATAGATACGGTAAAGTAATGAAAGCTTACTAGGTTATCATCAGGTATAAACGTCGTAAGAAGGTGTGACTTCTATCACAACAAATGCAAACGGTTTCCTTGCAAGCAGTTAAGTCAGGTAGACGTTTCCAATTATCGAGATACTTAGAATCATCAATCGATCGACAAGAATTCGTGTCTGATAAGATTATAGAAAAGCATAGGTGTAAAAGATAGGTTTGGAGTACCTTAAGAATAGAGTTTGACGTAGAATTGCATAACGTCCAGGGGCGGATCTAGAGGGGGGGCGATATGGCCATGGCCACCCCCAAACTAAAACTTTAAAGCAGCTTTTTTCGCGCTTCCCTAGGTAGTATGACCTATTTTCGCCAAAATAGGACATAGTTTAAGCTTTGTAGTGTGATGTGTGGGCTCATGGCGCCATAGAGTGAATATTTCAAAAATATTGTAAAACTCGTTTCGCGAACTCGCGCAAAGCGGCGTTTTTAGAATTTGCAGCGACGGCATATGTGGCCGTACGCTGACGTCGACTAAATAATAAACGAACTTAAATCCAAGTAAAATTGAAAGCTTTTTGGTGTTAATGCAAATCTGTATCAGAACCAGCCCAGCCCGTCGCCTCTTTGACAAATTAGACACGAGTCCATTTGAATTACTTTTTTGACTATTTTAAGTGTGTAAATGCAAAAAATTTTCGCGCTTTGCGCGAATCTTCTATCTATATCTAGTGTGTTTACATGCTGATGCTCTTTTTGAACTAGATCAGCGCTTCTTTACCGTTGCGCCGTGGAAGACTGCCAAGTGCGTCGCGGACAAACGAAAAACGTATTCAAAAATAATGGACAAATATTTTTTAACCAATTTTTTTTTACAACAACTCGTAAGAAATTTAAAAAGAAATACCGGTATACCAAAAAAATCGCGCTCGCTTCGCTCGCCAGGTGTGACCGGAATAGTTAACGAACACTAAAATAGATTAACTATTAAACTTATTGCGTTTCCTCAAAGTAGTTTTATTACACTTTTTTAATAGTAGTATTTTAAACCGTAAACGTTTTTAAAGAACCGTAAACGCTTTTTTTTTTTTTTTTTAAACCGTAAACGTTTTTTAAAAATTTTTAAAGTAAACGCTTTGTTTAGCGCTTTGCGCCAAGACTTTACTGATTCCTTAAAAGTAATTATAAAAACGTTTTTAAAGTGCAAAAAATATCCGAGGCCCACCTGATTCACAATTGTTTCAAAGTTGTCATAACACAAAATCTCAGTTAACATATGTTGTGCGGCCCGCAGAGACCTTTCTGAGTTAGTTTGGTTTTGACCTGCCACTACAAAAAGGTTGCCGACTCCTGTGTAAGGATTTTATAACCTATCCAATGTTAGGATTAAATGTTAAGATTTTTCTGCATAGAGTTTTGCTCATTTCAGCAACCTTATTTGGCAAAAAACAATTACAGTAACTTAAAAATTGAGAGAAGTGTCATGAAAGAAGAACAGCCGACCGCAGCAGACAACGCTATGGTTTTATTATGACGTGGCCTCGGCCCTTTTTCGGGGGGCATGTGAGGTTGCTCTCGCCTTTTCGGGAAAAAGCAGGATGTGTAGACAATAGACATGGTAGCGTATTTCAGCAATATTCTCCATACAGGGTCACACTAGGAAACCGGCCAACTGTAGAGGCTAACCTTATTACTTTTTCGTGCTTTCAAAAGGTCTGTTTTTCGCGCTACGCGGAATAATTTGTTTAACAACCCGAATAATGTTATTTTGCACGAGTTCGTTTGTTCGGACAGCCGATGTTATTTTTACCTGAATTATGACGTCACGCAATGACATACTTTTGTGACGTCATATCTGAAAAAGGTGACGTCATATCATAAAAAATTCATGGCCCTCCCCAAACTAAAATCCTAGATCCGCGCCTGATGACGTCATAGATGTTTCGAACGTAGTAAATGCAGTAAACTCGCTTTGCTGCTGGGCGTCGCTTCAGCGGGCTGCAAAGATTTAAACCAGGGATGTGCAACTCAAACATGCCGGCGTGCCAATTTTTATCTTATAACTTCTTCCCGTGCCAAAGTTTCGTACCGAACCAATTCTTTTTAATCATAAACGCGCTTTTTTACCAAAAATAAGAACGTTTATTTAAACTTGAAAAAATACTGTCTAGTAGAAATGCACATCACTGCATCAAAGTGTCTCTCGGTGAGCTTTTGTTTCTTTACACCAAGCTATATAATTATGTGAATGCTAGCCTAAATATGACCAAATTGTTAGCAATAATTTAAAATAAGATTAACAGTTATATAAAACCTGCATCTTTAACACTGACGTACGCGCTAAAATAGTTAATGCGACACAACACATCTAATTGTTACGTATTGATACATTGTTGCATAAATGTTGCGTAAATAGAAATGTTTCGCGACCCACCTGAAATATCGTTGCGACCCACTATGTCTGACAGGTATGCCAATCTTGCGAAGAATTCCTTGTCCTTTAAATTTTATTGAAAGTCGTGATCTATCTTTTGAAAAATGAACTATTTCATCCCTCATTTCAAAAAAACGCTTTGTTGTGTTTCCTCGGGAGAGCCAGCGTAGGCTTCTTCAGTGTGATAGAGGAGAGAAGTTTGGTCTGAGCCTAGGTCTCCACAGAGCACCTTTAACAGTCGATTATTTAAAGCCGACGTTTTAACAAAATTTATAACTTTGACAACTCTGTTCAAGCACATTAACAACTTTGCAGGCGGAACCCTAGCGCAAAGGGCAAACCTATGTATGAAGCAATGAACACTTGTGATGTTTGGTGACACAGCTTTAACATGAGCTTGAAACTCAGACTTTTGGCCAAGCATAGATGGAGCCCCATCTGTTGTGCATCCAACAAGTTTTTCCCAATCCAAGTCATTTGTCATGAAGAAGTTGTGCAGAATGTTAAAAATATATTTTCTTTTTGTTTTAGTGGCCCCCTCGTGACTCAACAATAATTAGGTTTTTAGCAATTGTTCTGTGTAAAGCGAACGTAGACAAGAAATTAACAGCAGTTAATAACATCTGTCGATTCATCAAGACGTATTGCAACTCCAAACTTCGAAGCTCTTAGTCCTGCAATCACCTAGTTATTAACTGCAAGATATTAACTGCAACTGACATTCCTACGATACCACGTTTGAGCAAGCTGGGTTTCACAGACGCACTGGAAAATGTTTTTGTTTTCCGTGTGCATTCAAAAAGCCTGTAAACGTTCTCCCGTAGGCCTATTTCCTTTTCCCCGCATCCTGCTCGTCAACTGGCGAGTTGATCCCTAACGCATTCCCTTTTACTGCGACGTTAGTTGTATCCGAATTCTACTGAAAACCAGTCAACGATGCACTCCTTACTGGCAACACGTGTTTTTACTGCGCTGCAAGCTATTTTATTGAAAGCAAACTATGCCAAATTATGTGAATGTACAATAAATCTATAAGCGTATGTACTTTGAAATACAATGACAGTTTGTTTAAGTTTCGAAATAGTGGAGCTTTGATAGTACGGTGGTCATTTCTCACCTGTTGAAATATTCATTGGTTCACCCTTTTGACCTGTTGAAGACGCAATTAAACCCTTCTGTGAGTAGAACGTATAAATTAAGTTGGTTTGTTAGCGCAGTTTCTCGCTCGTAAGTATTTTTAAGCTACGCCGATCATTTATGATTTGTTGAAACGTTTGTTACCTAGATCAGGGGTCGGCAACCTTTTCGGCCCTGCGGACCGGCCTTTTTTTAGTTTAAACTAAAAATGTTTTCGCGGACCGGCCTTAAAAATACAAATGTTCAGTAAAGGTAATACTTTTTTTAATGAACGAATTAAAATGTGTAAGTTGTTTCGAAAACTTTCCAGCCTGAACATCAAAACAATGAATCATTTTGCAATACAACTCATATGGCCACAGCACACTGGCTGTTTTGATACTCACGAGTGCTTAATACTAATGGAGATTTTTTATCAAACCAATCAACCATGGAGTATGTTTAAACGAAAGATAATGTGTTTTGAATAGAAAATTCATTTAATTATTTTTGACTTTATTCTGTTTTTTCCACATTTTACGTACAGTTTGGGTTTAAATCAAAATTTTTATTTGGCAACCCTGCTACGGACCGGTAACGAAACTCCTCGCGGAACGGTGGTTGGCGACCACTGACCTAGATTATGCCAGCGTTATTGCTTGTTAATGTGAGGTTTGATTCTCGTAATGCAGAGAAAAATAGTTTGACGCTTTAAATTGTTAGTTATATGCAAGACTGTTTTAGTTATTGTTGCAAAATTATGGCATTTGTTGGTAAAATGTTTAAGGTGAAAATATTACGATCGAGGTTGACTGCGAACACCTCTCGTGATATCTAATCTCAAAACCAATAAACGGATAGATTCTATCTCAACCAGCACTTACAGAAGTCGTTACTTCTAAAGTGTCAAAGCCACTGCGGCTATTGTCTCTATGGTCTCTATGGACGAGATTTTGAGCGGCCCGCAGACAATTTCTGGTGTTACATGATAATGTGGGCCTATGTGGCCCGCGGCCACATGCTGCCACAATCCCCCACTACTTGCTTAGTACGTCAATTTATAAATATTGTTAGTTATTCTTTGGCTCTCTGTTTTCTTTATGCTTTTAGATTCTTTGTTTTGGGTTGAAATTATATTTAGAATTTACAAAGATATTTTCCCATGGATTTGCCCAAAAACGTATGTTTGATAAGGAGTGTAGCCAAGGATTGAATGCCCAAATACTTTTTCACTCAAATCGGAAGAACCAGTATTTTTTTTGAATAACAAAATCTGAATGGTGAAAAACAAATGATTCCGGTTGCACATCAATGATAATAAAGAATGTTTGGATGTTAAGAAATAAATATAATTCGCTAATAAAAGCATCATCAGTAGGGCAGTTATTTTTTGACCTAAAAAAAGAAATTTTTGATTTTTTGACAAGATTTTGACCTATTATAAATATATTGATTTTTTAAACAACAGCGTCTTGGCGTCGTCAATGACACGTTTTTGATGTTTCACTGACTATCGGTCGAACACAAATCAGCTATTTTTTCGGGTTTATACAAAATTATTGAAATCCTTAATTGATATTTTTGTCATTTCAAAAAGTGAAATAACTATAAATTGCCGAAGAAAACAAAGACGCTGGTTATTTAACAAAATGTAGTCAAGAGAAAACAGACAGCAAATACTGTCCAATACATTTGTCCAAATCAGAAATAAACAACTGTATAATGCAAAAACGAAGCTGACCGATTTATGTGCATTTTTAGTTGTTTTTGACTTGAAATTATTTTGACAAATTTTTACCTAACGTGTAATTATTTATCTCATAACATCTAAACAAACCGATTTTCGGTTTATAAGGTTGTACTTAGTTTATTCTTTAAGTCGGCAAAAAAGTGTTGCTGTGTTTAACGAGAACAACGTTGTCGCTATTATGCGACAAAACATGCAAGCTTTGACAGTACTTAATCCGGCCCGCCAAGTCCTTCATTTGGATAATGTAAGATAATAGAAATATTAACTCACAATGGTCAGTGAGAGGCGGCAAAGTAACGCAACTGCTATCAGATGGCTAGTAATCGGCCTATAGTCATGCGTTATGGTAAACCCCATCAAAGTGGTACACCCTTTAAATATTATGGTACACCCTGGGGTGTACGATACACCCGGTTGAAAAGCACTGGTCTAAACCACGGCGGCTATTGTGTCTGGTCACGTGTTATGTTGATTGATGTTATATCTCACCCGAAATAACCTGACCATTTTGTTTGAAATCCCTGCGTCACTTATCCGTTATGTTTCAATACAAGGAAAACAGAGCAGAAGGCCAAACCTTGTGGCTAATTCCCAACATACCGCGAGATTTATCTCATTTTATGGTGACTGCACGCGAGCATGCTCTGGGTATTATAAACCCATGATTACTGGCCGTTCATGCCTCATTTACCTTTCTGCCGGTGTGAGATAAAAAAAAGTCATGTTGCCCACATGAAGTTACTAGCATGCAAAGAGTAACTTTCTAGAATAACCTTTTGCGCTAAGGTTATTATGCCTGCTATTTAGGGAACCCATCTAATGTGGACTAGGCGATGTAATTTGTTTTCGCGAAATAGAGCCGCAAAAAAACGTAATTTAATGTGAAAAGGCAAAACCGTCAGTCAAATGCCTAGAATCTAACGATCTAGAATAACAAATCAAGAAAGTTAAACGTTACTAATATCGGAAACTCGAAATCAAAATTAACGCCTTGTCCATATTTAAGTAGGCTAATTCCCTAAAATGACAGACATTTTAACCTTACCAAATGGAAGACATTCGCTGATCGTTACGTGTACCACGGGTTGAACAGTAAAAATGCGGCTGTTTCAACCCTCACAATGGAAAAGCTTCGTCGTGTATAGTCAGGTTCTGTTGTTTACGACTCGACGTTTACATTTAATCTAAAACGTGAGCAACTGTGGAACAGCTGATTTTACATTAGAGCCATAAACTGGGTATGACGCAATTCAAACTAACTGTTTGGTTGAACTTATATTTAGTTTGGTTGAACTTATATTGTACAGGGTTGTCCAGAAAACCTATCCATACTTCAAACTATAAAAAAGCGACAAAATTTATAAACAATCAAAACATTTATTGTCTCATCTCAAAGTCAAAAGGTTACTTGAAATATATATGTTTAAAAGATCACATCCTGTAGATGGCGCCCTCGAGTCACAGATTCCCCATTTCTAACGAAATCTTCCACAATAAATGTATTGTGTTTCGCCAGTCAAGGCCATTTTACATATAGATACAAAAAAAAAATTAAATTTGCACAAAACAGTATTTACTTATAAAAACTAAAACCTGAAACACAACTGGTAATTCCTTTGATACAATATATTAATTCAACCTCCTGTCAGAATACTACAGCTTTGGTACAGTAACAATTTAAAATGTGGTAGGTTTTTCTGGACCACCCTGTATATTTGATAGAGGGGCGTTCTAAGTGACGCTTCTTTTATACCCAAATCTCAGGTTGGGGGACTAATTTGCGAACCAACCAAAATTTATTAAGTTGGTTAGATTGGTTATAATTGATGAACGAACGACCAGTTTCAAACTATAGAAGCAGATGCCACTTGCGTGCTGCAAGTCGATAATTAAAAAGGTTGCTTTTCAAGTGGATTGCTTTTCAAGTGGATTGCTTATTTTAAATATACAAGCTCGACTGCTGACAACAGAGAGATAATCACTAGAAAACTATAATTATCGTGTAACGCTATATGGGTGAGATTAGCACTGCTTCGACACAGAATGCGAAGACGATAAATCTGTCACACAATCACAGACGTCATAGCACGTAATTACTAAAGCAACTATATAGCTGGTAAAACAAAATACTATACAAAGTTCTCTTAGTTTCGAAAAACAGACAAAAATCCAGAAGAACGAAAATATATATTTTAATAAACAAGATTGTAATCGCATTAAAATTTAGACGTAAGGACAAATGGGGCGAATTTCGTAAACACAAAAAATTTTAATAAGTAAAGCGATTCGTTTTGGCAAACAAAGTCAAAGATCACACATTAGGTCAAAATTATTGCCCTAATAACAAGGAAAGGTCTAAGTTCCGTTATGTAACAAATTTGACTAAGGTGTGATGCAAATACTGAAGCAACACAGCGATTAAGTAACCATATACATTACAGTGATTACACCAAACCTGTCTTTAAAGAATATTTAAGTTAATTATTTTTTACATAGTCCAACGTTAGGCAGAATTTATTTCTGTAAATCTGTAATGCGATAGGCTACTCCATTTTATATTTCTGCAAACTGTAAAAATATTTAATTTATAACTTGGTAATCTTAAAATAGCTTTTATGAAAAAACAATCAAGGAACAATTATATAATGTTTAAATGCCGTACTTTTCAAATATATTCACCAATTCTGGAGGAGCGATATTTCCTCCAGTTAACACAACTACGATTATACCTTTGGGGTCAGGAACTTTATTAAACAAGAGAGCTCCAAAAGCAGCTGCTCCAGATGGCTCGACAACTAGACCACGTTGATACAAAATACGCGTGGACGCCACGATTTCTTCATCCTTAACAGTTATGACGCCAGTGGCAAATTCTCTAACGTGTTTGAAACAGAATTTTCCAGTGAACGGAGGTGCTAACCCGGAGGCAATACTGCACGCCGTAGCTAGAGATGCAGGTTGGTTGGTGTGTAAGCTTCTCTCCATCGTATTTGCTAATAAAAATACCGTTTTTATGTTACTTGGAAGACCTAAAACTCATCGTTAAATAGATATTGTGTTAGTAATGTTTGTAGGTCTAAATGTTTGACTTTTACACCTGTTTCGGGTTCCACGGCGTAAATACGACAATTTAGACAACCGCGTAGTTTTAAAGCAGCAGATATTCCCGACACAAGTCCTCCTCCTCCACAGCAAACCAAAACTATGTCTGGAGTGACCTCATCCAAGATTTCCAATCCAATGCTAATTTTTATTATTGAGCAATAACATTAATATATGTATTCTAGTTTCGTCATGTCTTACTTTAGAATAACATTGCCATATTTACAGCCATCGTTATACAACAACTACGAAAAAGAAGTTGACTGAAAACAATACTATTAATTCCAGTGAAATAATAAAAAATCAAATAAATTATAACAGAAGATTTAGCCTACTTTATTCGATTACAAAAAATAAGAAAAACAACCGTATTTTCCACCCATTTCATCGAAAGAAAGCAACACACCATGGGGTTGTATTTACTAAATACTTAATTAAAAAACTATGGGGTCACTTTGGAGGGCTATTCAACTATTTTCCTCTCAATTCCTGTTTGTGGTCGGTCTACTGTTGAACTTCAAATGTTGATTTAATCGGTTTCCCAGGATTGACTTTTTAGTTGATAAACTTTATAGTTTATTCGAGACCAATTCAAAGCTACTACAACAGGCAGACGATATAAACTTTTGTCAATCAGGTTTTTTTTAAGGTTTGGTTTGGGTGACCGCTAAGTAGTTTTAAGAGACCGCAAATGTTTCATTTAAATACCAAAAAGTTGCAAGTCCAAAATTTGGGAAACCGCTGGAGAAATTTGGGGGACCGCTTCGGTCCCCCAAAACACCTTAAAAAAACCTGGTCACAATGATGTATTAGACAAAATATTTTATCAAAGGCCTCAACACCTATTTCGTTCTAAATCAGCTAAAAATCCTTTAAATGCGATTAGTTTGAGGTAGCCCTTTTACATAGTTCTTCTTGGCAGTTTGGAGCACAAGGCCATGCTCCCTTTCAAACTATATTTTTTAGCAACTTATGCAATTTTTTTCGCGGTATGTTACAGTTTCGTATCATGTTGCGCCACTCTTCAACTTTACAAAGTGTAATTGTTTTTTAAATAGATTTTAAATTTCATTATATCGATCAATATACAAACCTGTTTACGTTTCAATTGAAAGTTTTGTTAAACCAAATATGGGGATTTTATTACTTTCCGCGATTAAACTGGGTTTCATTTGCACACGAGATTGCAAGAACAACGGGTGCTTTAAGACTAATTGCTGAATGACGTAACTTTGCTACGTCATTTCTGAATTTTTTATAGCGAACCCCCAATTTAAATTTATTCTAGTTTTATTCATTGTGAAAAATTATTATTAAAAGTAAAATTAATAGATACCTTACCTTACATTATTAGCAGATAACAACTAGGGTATTCCATGAAATTTAGTTTTTATTTGTGATATATTTTATTTAAAATATGATATAAATTGCGTTGATTTTACCAATGATAACCTACGTATTTAAAAGATACAGTTAATCACCTAGAATATCCAGCGATTATATTTATATCATCGAATGGTGGAAGAAATAGCATGTTTTCCTTTTTTATTAATTCTTCAACTTTTGTCATTAGGTCTGCTGATGGAACTCGAATTACCTCGCACCCGAAACTCTATTAAAAAAAACTTGTTTTACAACAAAATGTTGCTTTAAAAATTTGCGACAAACGGATAAAATAATATGAAAATCTGCCTGAATTAATAAAGTGTAATAAACATATTTCATCAAGCTGTGACTACTTAATCACTATTACATATTATGTTTAGTCATGTCCTTTTAAGATCGCTTTTGTGTTATTATAGCTGATCATTTAAAAAATGAAATTGTGATAATTTAACATGTAACCAAAAAGTAATGTAATGGTTAGAGCAGGGGTTATCAACACGTCGATTATTATGTGTTACTAAAAATAACGTTCTTCAAGCAATATTCATCAGAATAGAACGAAAAACATTCTCAAACAGCACAAGTAGCATACTTATAGTAGGTGTTGGCACGAAGACTTATCAAGTTGATCAATATGCTTTAATATACCGGTTACCTCATAACCGTAAGTGTCGCATGCATGTTGAACATTAAAATTGCCCATTGTTGTGTCCAGGAAAGCCCAATGAAGCGAATTACGACGTTACAAACTTCATCGCTGGCTTGAAATATAATTAGGCTACCGCTCACAATAATTAATAAGTGGAAATTTATTTACAGTATAAGAGTCACAGAAAATATGGTGCAATGTGACGTTTGTTCCTGTGACTTTATTACTGAACTGGTCGATTATGAGACTTTTTCTTATCCTTTTTCTATGTTACAACATTCTACAGTCAGAGGGTGGTTTGCCGTTTTGGGCAAATTTTCTAATGTTTTTTGCAATATAGCTAGTGTTTTTTAAGTAAAAAAGTTTTATATTTTGCGAGTCATGCGTTCATGTTACGGGGTTTATAATGCAGCTTTGCAGCGATTGACTAATACTTGCCAAATTAAACCAAAACATTTTTCCGCGCCTCGCCCGATTAAGACTATGTTACGACGTAACTAAGGGGCCTTTATTATTTGAGGGGGCGGATGCTATATTCAAATTCTTTGGCCAGCCTAGATTTTTTAACGCAAATTTTGATTGCGTAGAACCTTTTATTACGAGCGATGCCTTTGTTTAATTATTTTTTGCAGTTGCGAAATTGTGTACAACAAACGATTTAACGACATATCAAATCGTTAGTATTTGGCGTTTAAAAAAAATTACCGCCGACAAATTAGGTCTGATAACGGCAACGTTTTTTTTAATTGTTTCCCCTAAACATAGATAGCATAATTTGGTCAAACAAAAGTAGTTTCCAAACCAAAAAACTAACAAGAGTAGCCTAAAAACTCGTAAATCGCAAAAAAAATTTTTTTGCAGTTACGTAATTACGAATGTGGATTTTGTATAATTATAAAATATGGACGGTATAAAACAGAATGCGGAAAGCCAAGGAATAATAACATCACTTGATAAAAGGTTAAATTTTATAGTTAGAGCGCGCGATACCACTGCATCAAGCTTCTTTCCCGAATTCCCGAACTTTTCTTAAAATTGTGGCTGCTGGACCAGTTGCAATTATTTTGAGATTTCGCGGCCTAATAAAATTCAAGCCTAATAAAATACATTTAACGGCCTAAATTTCATGGGTCAGTTGACCCATGTTTCTTGTAGTGCACTAGTGCACTCACGATTCTTTCTAATGTAACAATATTCTAAATAAAGCGAACGATTCGCTGAAAGAAGGTAGTGCTTTGTTATTTTACAAAGAAATATCATAAAACACGTTACATTATCGAATAATAGAACACAACTAAAAACTAACAATGATGACAGATGATGTTTATAACATACTCTAATGCACTGCTTTTCAACCAGGTGTATTGTACACCCCAGGGTGTACTAGAATTGTTAAAGGGTGTACCACATTGATGGGGTGTACAAGATACCGCATTACAATAAGCCATGATCAGGTATCATAAGAAATAAACAGGTTTATTACCAGACTCACCGGAGTGTACAATACATGGCACTAGAATAGATGTATTTATAGATGCGTACATAGCTTGTAACAGACTATTCTATTTGTGACATCATAACCAAATATTTCTCTTGATAATCGTTATTCTGAGGCACTAACTAGTTCTTCATACCGGTTAACAGTATTTTTGTAGTACAACATGGTTCTATAAGTTCCGTGCATTGCGTGGACTAGGATGTACAAGTTATTCAGTAAAAGTGAAAGTGTACACTGTTGCAAAAAAAGTTGACAACCACGGCTCTAATGTTTATAAACAGTCGCTTAAGCCTTATGTTTAAAAACTTAAAGACTAATTCTTATTGCAGGCCCTCTGAAACTGCTGTACGGAACCCAGTTTGGGAACCGCTGATCTAATGGAAAGACCTTTGCAACATAATGAATAAATAAAGCCAAATAAATGTGAACGAAACAGATTTCTCGATTTGCGTAATTGACATCACTTTACCTGAATAAACGTTTGGCGACTTATTGGTGCAGTGTGTGGTATCACAACGGTTCCTTTAATACCACGGTGTTGACATGCAATGGCAAATGCTTTTCCATAATTCCCAGCTGACATCGTAACTAAACGTTGCACCCCATCTTGCACAAGCGCGGATATGTGTTCCATTTGCACAGCGACACCCCGCGACTTGAATGAGCCTATAAAGTAAAACAAAGCAGAAACAAACATAACATCGTTTAACGGTAAAAGATATATATAAATTAAACGTCGGCCACAATCTCGTCTTTGGTAAGATTATTATTGCGGAATAAACTCAAAAATATACTTTATTGGCCTAAACATAACTCGTCGTATTGCGTTTAAAGAAATATGATTAAAAAAATACGGAGCGAGACAGTTTTTATTACACAAGAAGATAAGCGTAACCTTATAAACCAGACCATGACAAAAGACAGGCAATTTAATTTGACACGCGGCTAATTTTTTGATTTAAGGCACATAGGTTTGATTAAGCATAAACACTTTGTTTTACAAGGGGCGATATGTTTTTTCCGTTTATACAAAAAGTAAATGTAATTTTTTATTTCCTTTAGAGGTTTTTGTCAAACTAAAGCCCCATACACAGCATGCCAGTTTCAAGACGAAATTTGGCTACATAAATGCATTTTTGGTAAAAAAACTCCGTCTTAAATTGACCAAAATGTTCGAAATTTTTTCATTTCGCAGAGTAGGTTTTGCGAAATTTTTGTACATGCCTGATCCCTCAGAATATAACGAGTTATAGTTGAGACTCGTGGACTATTTTTGGGGTTGCTTTAAAAAACGATTCTTATGTCTATTCTGTTGTGCAATCAAGAGTAAACTTTGGACCTGATTAGAAGGAAGAACAATCAGTGAATTTAATAAAAGGGCTTATCTTGTCTATTTAAATAAAATTGGGTTACCAAGAAAAGCCCACCTGTGCGAACTTGGCGCGCTGGAATAGGTTTTGGGCAATATCTCCGAAAGTTGTGACAATACAGAGTTGAAATTTTTACACAGTCCTTGTATTGGTTACATCTTTCGCTAAAAGTGTGATTGCTGGAAAGATGTAACCAATACAAGGACTGTGTAAAAATTTCAACTCTCGCGCAGGTGAAAAGCCCTGGGCATCACAAATCAATTGTAAACATTGAGTAGAAACTTTAGCCAATGTATAAACACTAAAAAAGCTTTCCATGGTGTGGCAAGAACCAAAAGTTCATTTAAAAAACTGTTACCACATACAGTGATTGCAACAGTATAATATATCAGAACCATGCAAAGTAAATAACTTAAGCAAATTTAAAATTGACACGAAGACCAGAAAGAAAGAAATCTGAGTGCTTCAGATTTAGTCTACATGTGTCCATAACGACAACCGCATCTCCCTTGTTGGTAAGTATGGTGACAATTATGTTGCTTGATTGCAGTTAGCGCTCTTTTCAAGCGAGGATATTGTGCCTAGTTGTTGCTTTTTCAAGACCTCGGCGTTCGCCCGCATCCGAAGGCAGCTTTATGTATTTTTATGGTATCCAGTGGCTGTGATGTTTAGTTGTAGTGGGAACGTCTCACTCGTCCACTGTGTGTCTCATTCTGGTTCCGTTGTTGACGCTGGTGAAAGGACTCGCAAAGTCTATGGCGACTAAGGACAGCTTGTAGGTCGTTGCAAATGCACACCTTTATTTTGTACTTTGCATTGATGGTCAAAATCTCAGGCCCTTTAAAAATCTTGATGTTTTTTCTGCCGAGTGGAAATGTTGAGGCAGGTTGACCAATTGCCATATTCTGTTGTTTTATGTTCGTCGTCGAGTTTCTTGTGGCCTAAAATTTGCGCAGTTTTGTTCTTATTTTCAGAGAGATACTAAGTGTGCCGATGTATCTAGGGCTTTCAATAACTGTGTTCGTTTGACCGCAACGGTTTTTGATCTGCAGGCCTTCTTTGGATAATGTTTAATTCCATGCATCTAAATAGAAAGTATATGTCTGATCTTGTTTGCGCCAATCTTGTGATGCTTTGATACCTTCCACTCTTCTCGGATATTTGTCGTGCCTCACCTCACACTATAACAATTTTGGTTGATTTTTTTTTCACTAAAAACCAGCAGTTTGTCTTTACAACACGACTTGATTTATCGGGGGTGATAACAGAAACTTCATTTTCAGAAGAGTCTACTGCTTAAAGTTCTCAGTAAAACTCATCGTTAACGTTGTTAGTAGACTTACTTTACCCAAAAAGTCAAAAAAAATGCTCAATTATTGATTAAGTGAAACAAGTCAGTATAGGCATCAAAAGCGGTGCAGACCTATTTTGAAGTCATGCCCCTTTTTACAAATTATATTTTCTACAAATTATATTTTTTGGGGTATTTGTCAAGCTGAGCCAATTAAAAAAATTATAGGCCACACCAACTTTTAAGATAAATTGCAATCATCACATGGCCCACAACTACATGATAACACTAAGCTATTCAAAAGTAACCCGCAGCCCACTAAAAATGGTTCTGTGGCCACATTTGGGCCGCGGCCCACAGTTTGCCGACCACTGGATTAGAGCTATGTTCTGCAGTAATTTGGGCAGCACAAAAACACAACTGATTCACTGACAAATTGTCAATATCACATATGTTTGACTGCTGTTGTGCTTGCTACTTCTCTTGTTAAATTTTAAGTTTATATTGTTTTTTAGAGGGGGTGGACCGAATTGTGAACATAAAAAAACCCCTCATTTTCTGTCTGTCATTAATGACATCATAAAATAGGAATTACCCTGATGAGAAACAGCCAATTAACAGCCAGTGAAAGCGAACAAAGCCAGCTGTGAAACTACTTTTATAAACATTCACTTTAGTTAAAAAGCTAAACCAAGACCGCAAAATATGTGTGATATTTGTATATACCCAAAATTCCACCATTACCAACTGTACCTAACTTGAAGTGTTTAGTGAAAAAAGGAAGGCTTGATTTAGTTTTGTAAAATGTTCACTGTTTATTTTTTATTTTGTGTACATGAACTCCTGTTGTATTGCTAACTTCTTTCTGTGCACGGAATAAACTTTTCTATTCACTAATGCGTTGAACTTGTCGATCAGCCAATCTGAATGAATAGAGAAAGGTGCTCTATGGAGAAAAAACATTCTATATCTACTGTCGACCAAGGTGCAAACATGAGATAAAAGCGATTTATGTTTAATTTTGGTTACAGTTTAGCTTAAAATGCTTGACCCAATTATGTGTGAAACACTACGGCTATGATAACCTCCCCCTGGATAAGCCACTGCCAAATCATGTCTTACAAGAAATTAATTTTAAATGAACTACTGAATAAGAGCACATTTTAAATTAAGCACCCTGATACCAACCCAACCCTGTATGATGAAATACCTGTTTTTGAAGTGTGTACACATTTCCGCTTGCGCCATGGGGCCGGCACAAACTAATCTTTACAATTGTCCCTAAACTTATTTTGTTTTTTCCAAACCATATTTAGAACAATAAACAGTAAATTATTGTACCTGAAATCTGCATGTTCTCAAGTTTCAGGTGAACCTGTGACCTTTCTAAGATAGCAGCTATATGGTTGAAGTTTCTTTTTTCAGCAGCATCACAAACTTTCAGTTGTAGTCGCATATGGTCAGGGATTGTAAGCATCCCTAGTCTCTCGACATTTTTCACCAACGGTGTGCAAATACATTCGTTAGACTTGCAAACAGTTTCAAATGCCATTTCCATCAATTTCTCATCCAGTAGGTCATCGTTTTTTGGGGTTTCTAATCAAATCAATAGGAAATAACTTTGTTGTAGCCTATACACTATTTTTTCTAGTCTTAAACAAAATAGGAGCAAAGTATTACCCTGTTCCATCATTGAGGAGGTCAGACCAACGCAGACTACACAAACATATATTTTATATTTTATAGAAAACTTGCCTAAACAAAAACAAGATATTTCCAGGGCATTTAGCTGCATTTTCTCTATTAAAACAAAGCAACACTTTTTTTCCTTTTTGCCAAAATGCACAGGACACTACAATTCATCAATACTAATCGCAAAATATAATAAAAAACAATAAATATGACAATATCTCTGTTCACATACCATATAACAAGTGAAAATCAACAACAGTAAAACTTTGTGTTAGGTAGCGCCTCATTATAATGGGAATGTTAATAAATTTTTTTTTTTGTATTACTCAAGGCTTTTTTATACTGAAAGAGAAAAATGTACATCCCGGTTGGCAAATCACCAGATGACCGTCCCATCTTGTTCCGGTTTCTCCTTTTCAAACTCGCTAGGCATTATTGTTGGTTTAATGCAAGACCGAATAAACCGGATCGTCTGTTGGTAGATGGAGCTATGTCGGCTGGATGGTTTGCAAATTGTTAAGTGGTTGGTGTCAGCAAGCATGAATTCTCCTACTCCAGGATCTGAAAATCATGAAAATGTTGTTAAGTAAGATTGTAACATAGTCTTGAAGAAATTAAAAAAGCCGAACACAAGAGAATTTTGCTAAAAATTTAACAATTGTTCAGAATGAAAAAAAAAACTCTCAAAATGTATTTGGCCCTCAAAATGTAGTTAAACATAATTCAAATTATTTTTGGCATCCTGGCTGAATAAATTTCGAAATAGTCCAATGCCTTTTAACATGTCAAAGTTTTACGGTTAAATTTTGGTCATATGCCTTATGGTGCCCATCTTGCCATAATGTACAGCAATGGTTCTCAAGCTTTTTGAGCTTGCAACAAACCCAAAAAACTGCAAATACTTAGCAGCAAATTTTTAATAAAATAACAATATAGTATATTTACCATCGCCCTTTCTTACAACATTTTATATGTAATCTTAATATTGTCAATTTTGTAAGGGATTGTGAGTATTCAAGTCAGAAGTGCTTGTGTTTATATCTATTTGTAATACAAACAACCTATTTCCATGATCACGTAACAATTTCTCAAGGCACACAGATTGAGAATCACTGGTCTACAGCCTCAGTAATGTTATTTAGCTTTATTATCATCAGGGCAATTATTTTTTGACCAAAAAATATATTTTCTTAACAAGTTTTGACCGATTAGAAACATATTGATTTAAACAATCTATTGTTGTTTGAAGTACTGCATTAGTGTCTAAGCATCGTCAACCACAGGTTTTAGATGTTTTACAAACGTAAATCAGGTATTTTTTTGAGTTCATAACTCGCAAATGTTTGGTTGATATTTTTGTCAGTTGAAAAAAAAACAAGACGCTGGTTATTTTAGAAAAACGTTGTGTAAACAGTTGAAATACAACAGAAAAATTTCAGAAAAACAATAAAGACCCAGTTATCAAAATAGGAAATTAAATAACTGCAAATCACAAGCTAAAAAATACAGCAAATACTGTTCAATAACTTTGTTCAAATCAGAGAATAAATAACCTAAAAGTCTTCCGTGTTTTGCACTGTAAGGAAACAGTCAACTTAAAAGTCTTTCATATTTTGTACTGAAGGGCTAGATCACAGTTGTTCAACACATATTTTTGTGTATCTTTCATTGAATGATATGGTACTGTAGATACCCTTAGTATGAAGTTGTCTGTACTAGCAGAATATAGCAAGCATTGGCGTCAGGATTGTTTGTTGCCTCGCTTCCCTCAGAGCCTGCATAGCTAAGTTGGTAGAGCAACGGTCCCGGTATGGCCGGAGGTGGTAAGTTAGAACCTCCCTGCATGCTAGTTGTTATCATCCTGCCTTGCTTGCACCATTGATCCACAGAATCAGTCAGATGGGTCTCAGTGTAATGGTTTTGCTCTGTTTAGGGCAGAGGTGTCCAACACGTGGCATGCATGCCAAACGTGACACTCACGACCTAATAAAAAAAGGCCCGCAAGCAGTCCAAAATACTAAAATTGTTATTTAGCCAATTGTCAAAAAACACTAAATTTGTTGTTCAGCTAATTGTTACAAAAATACTAAGTTTGCTATACAGTAAATTACCATTGTTTATTTACAACATAAAACAATCGCGGCAATTATGATAATTTTCTGATATTATAACATTATACTGTATTCACATAATTAGGCCATATAGCTTGGTGTGAAGAAGCAATAAGTCAGATTACCAACTGACACTTAGATGCAGTTATGCGTATCCTTATCCCTGGCTTAATCAGTCTAATAGGACAAAATATAATTAGCGTGGACATAATTGAATTTAACATCTTAAACTGGGTTACAAAACATGATAAGATGAGGTTTCAGTAAACTTACATAGGGGTGATAATATGCAATAGTTATATTGAGAACACAGCTTTATGTATTTTAGTTTGTTGTATAACACAAAATCAGGTAGATTTAGCAATTTATCGCACTTATGGCCCCCCTTTTAAAAAATCGCAACAACCAAATCTTAGTGGTGCCTGAACTGTACTACTATATTAAAGTTTTGGTATAGATATTTTAATAGTTTAATTTGTCACTTGGTGATGATCTTGCTTTTAGGCCGTCCCCTGCTTTATTTAAAAATGCAAAAGTGCAAAAGTAAAAACAGATATTTATTAAAATATATTAATTTTTTTTTTGCAAGCTTTAATAAACATTTCATTATACACACCTCAAGTATTTCTCTTACATCTTTTCTATGTGACAACAGGCAAGCCATGGCATTTTTTGTTGTTTCAGCCTTTTTGATTAAAAGGCATTAAATAAACTGTTTTCAGGGCCAACTGTGTTTTGCCAAACAACTGCTTCCATACTGCTCCTATCACCAACTCATATTTATGATAGCGATATGCAAGGTAAAAGACGTTTTTGGTGCTAAACTCTTCCAACAGGGGGCAGTACCACATGTTTAGCCACAGTTAGAAGCTGTGGTGTCAAATACTAGCTTTGGAACAGGATCTAAACCTTCTTCTTAATCACGAAAAACAAAACAAAAGTGTGATGTCAAAGTGTATGTTTTTATTAGACAGAAGTGTATGATTTTATTCGACTACAAACAATGTCCGATAAACACTCTTGCAATATTGGGATACATTAAGTTCCTTTTCTTGTTATAGACTTGGTGCTACACACAGCGCTCGATGGATAAGTCGCGTTCTATACTGCCCAAAGATGTTTATGTGGATGAAACAGATGGGCTATGAAGATTGTAGAGTATTTAAAATATGATACCCGGTAACGTGTTAAATAAGACACCAAGAAACTGTAGTGTTTTATATGTTCAGTTCACACTACCATCGACAAAGAAAAAAATACAACATTGACAAGAAAAATGTTAAATTGGCGGACTCTTGAGAGAACTCTGAACCAGAATATGTTGGTCCTGTCCGATTACCTTCCAAACTGGAGACTAAAGCTTAGCAAATGTGGGGCAGCAATGCTCACACCCATCTTATCGACAAGTGCCTCAATGACGCCATGCACATTGTCACTGGCTGCCTACGCCCCACGCCAGTCGACGGTCTTCCTATTCTGGCAGGCATCCAGCCAGCTGAGCTTCGCCGCAGAGGAGCCACATTACGTTTAGGTCGCCGCGGCCTCATGGAGCAATCTTCTCCATCTCAAAATTACAAGACCGGCTAACATCAGTCAAAGGCTACAATCGAGACACCCCTTTGTACCGGCTGCACTATCATTACTGCAAGAAAGTGAAAGCTTTGGTATATCTGAATGGATGGCTAAATGGAACGAGGAGTGGGGGAGAGCAAGATTACCCCCTCCACCCAAAAAAACCTCAAAAGCAGGCTTCAAGAGACCTACGAATCCAATGCTATTTCCATACATGGATTCAGCACCATCAGTTGTGATTCTGCATAAGCTGGATAAATCTAGTCCAATAGATAAGACAGTGCTTCACAAAATTACCGTCAAAATACGGTTCTGCGCTATTCTCTGTGCAATTAAGTAGCTATGAACTGCATTTCTGCTATCGCTGTGCACTATTGAAAGCTAGCTTTTTAATTTTTTGTGGAATTGCCTAACTTTCAGCTTTCTGTAATGTCCATCTAGCTTTCCATGAACACCTTCAGAATGCTTTTTCTCATAGTGTAGGTTGTAGTGAAGATACGAATAAAATTCACAGAAAGGGCGAAAACTTTGTGTGGTTACTTTGTTAAACTTGGCATTTTGATGAACCGCATAAAATTATTACAGTTAAAACCCAATGGTATAACCTACATATTACAGGTTCTCCTTTTCCTGAAAGCATTAACAAATGTGGGACGGAAATATTAAACCATCACCCCAGGCTTCACAATGATAAGGGGTTAGTGTGCCAGAGGAGTTATTTGAACGTTTAATTTTTGTGTAAAATGAATCTTTAAATTTGTAAAATGCACAAACCTGCGGATTCTGGGGGAACAATTAGTATTTTAATATTCAATCCATGTCCTATGTTAGTAGTTTGCATCTCGCCAAAACTTAGTACTTTTATTTTCATTTTTTCTGCGATACGTTGCAATGTGTCATTCATCACAGCTAGCTTGGGAGAATCTATCAAAAAAACACAACAGGTAAATTGTACAAATTGACAAAATACAAGAAATAACATTGTTTAACAAAATACCAATAAAAATGACTAACAGATACATAAAGCTTTTTGTCAAACACCTACTGCGACTTAATTCCATCACTTCAACCGATGGAAAAAGGATTTTTCTAATTTTTCTTGAATAGTTAGCTAGCTGTGAACCAAAGTGGGGAGTACTGAAGAAAACAATTCCTCTGTAACAATAGGATATTTGGTCACCAAATAGATAGGAAACAATATATCATAATGATCATTTAAATTAATTTTGTAGGGAGAAAAAATCTGTAAATCTGTTATTTTTCTTGTAATGTTTTTGTCCAAAAAACATCATTATTCTCTTATTAAAACTTATGCGTAATAGATACAGTAATATAGTATCTCAGTGGTTCATTGCAGCCTTTAAGCCAAGGGTCTCAAACACGCGGAGATAATTTTGTGCGGCCCGTATATTTTCAAGTATTTGACAATATCCAAGTGCCACATATATTTTTTCAGATTTAAAAAGTTAAAATTCCCTCTAAAAATGCCCCCAAAAACTGAAACTAATCATCAAACTTCACTATCACATCTCCTTCCAACACTACCATTTATGCGGTAAAAGATCTACTATTACGTCACATTGCCTATTCACATCTGTAAAGTTGTCACAATAACGTTGTAAATTGCTCCAGTCAGGTCAGGTGTTAGTGGATTGGTCATACTGTTCAAATGGATTGTCGAGGTGTAACCTAGCCTACTATTGAATTAATTGCTATAGTTTAAAAAGCAACCTTGTCTTCTGCTTTTAAAATGAGTAAAATCACAGACGAAAGGAAAGTTGTTCAAGATAAGTGAGAGGAGTTATATTTTGTCACCGCGGTCAGAGATACTAATCATTGCCTTATTTGCCAGCAAAAGATAACTGTGATCAAGGAGTAAAACATGCGTCGGCACTTGACAATGCACCGCGATAAATATGATGCTTACCAGGGCAAAGTAAGAGACAAAAATAACTAAAACGAGAATTTTGCAAACAAAGAAGTTTCTTTGACCAAGCTGAGATTGGTTTCCGCTGACAAGTTGATGCCTAATATCAAGGCCTTTGTCCATGAAAAACGCTGCCAGTTATAGCCAGAACAAAAAAATAGCCTAAATTATCAGCCTACTTGTGTTAATATTTTATTGTGTTCTTGTTGGTTGATATTTCATGGTGAATTGCGGCCCTTAGGCATTTTACACGTCCTCATTTGGCCCTCAGAGCAATTTGAGTTTGAGACCCTTGCTTTAAGCTATCTATTTTATATCGGTTAAGGCTTAGGCACACGGTTATAATACAAAAAAACTTTTATTGTTAACTCACAATGAAAACTAAAGGTTGAACTTGTGCGTGTTTCGTGCGGATGGTAAATTTTCCGAAAATAAAAAGTGCGGATGGAAATTTTAAAGGTTGAAAGGCACTGCTGTACACCAAGCAGAAGCTAATGGTTTTAGTGCAACATTTACACAGTTTTAAGGGAGCCAGGAACTTATCTTTTTCTTTATCTCAGCTTCATGCTTGGAAATTTTGGGCAAAAGTCACACATATTGATACGCTGGTATCGGCAAAAGTTTAAAATAGAAGTGCCCCTAGTAATTTTTTTCAACCCAAAGCTGCCTACACAACAGCAGAATACTCAAGCTATTTTTATACTTGTGATAAACTGGTGAACCTTTTTCTTAATTGCTTCTTCCTTTCAAACCGAATTCCTTACTCTATGCCTTGTCTGTGTTTTTACATTTTTCAATTCTGTCACCAATATAGTTTTCTGTTTTTAAAACAGGAACGCTATTTTCTGTTCTATGTCACCTGCCGACCCCTTTCTACCAGAAGATTGTATATCGCTTTGTGTGGCTTTCACCAAAATTTTAACTTAAATTGAATATCTCTAGAGCCAAATAAAAAAATTGAAGGAACTTTCAGGCTGAGTCCTCCGAATTATCGTAAAACAACTTTAACACTTAGTGCCAAACTATTGTTTAAACAGTGTAATCATTTAAAACATGGTTAAATTGTTTAAAGTTATATAATGAAGTTGTGGAAAATCATTTTAAGTTGCAAAATTATTTCTTTGTAGTATCTTTGACTATATCTTTGCCCTTTTTCATCATGTAAACTAGGTATTTAAAAGGTGGATCAATAATAATTCAATGATTCACTTTGAGAACTTTTAAGATAATAAAACTGGTAAAAGATACATACATATACATGTACAACTGTGATTTAACCCTTCTGAAGTCATATTTTGATCAACAATAATCGTTGACATATAATAGTACATGTGACTAACCGAATCAGTCAATCACTTTTTACAGTTTTTCTACATGTATGTGTAGATCATTTATTTACTTAATATGGGCCTGATCACCCTTCAAAATGAAGGTGTTTGCAATAACAGAATGCAAGCAATCGTGTCATGAATCTTTTTTTAACTTATTCACCTCTTAGTTGATAGATCAAAGATATTATTATGGCTGAGGTAGTAAGTTTGAAGTTCGTCACAGGCTTATTGTTTTTCTGGACTTGTTTGCATGAAAATCGTTAATTGATTGGCTGATTCAGTTAGTCTGTTGAAGACTTAAAGTGGACGATAATAAAACCAACCAGTATGAAAGTATAATACAATATCATTTTTTTCCTGATTAATTCTTTGAATTGCTGATTTAAAAAAGGTAGATGTCAGCTATCACATAAATCAGTGGTTCTCAACATTTTTGTACCTGTGACCCCTTTTTGACACTTTTAAACAGTCCTGGACTCCTTTTATATTTCTGGTGTAATATCTGCGTTTAATTCTTTTCAGTTATTCAGTATATCTGCCTAGTGAACCCTTTGTTGTGTTAAGTAACAGACAACACCAAATTATATGATATGTTGATTTCAATGTGAGTTCTGCTGCTACATCTCCAAAGAAAGTCTTGAAATGCGTGGTTGTGTTTAACAATAGCATAAACTTAATTCAGTATTCTATTTTACAATCTATTTGTGTTACATCACAATAGAAGTGTTACATCACACTCAATGCGATTTACAACATGTTAAAATGTGATTTTTTGTTACTAACCAAGAGTCTGATTGAGCATGTTTTCAAGAGTTAATTATTTAATTAAGGTATATTTAAATTTTTTTGCAGACTCCTTAAAAAAACGTTTTGCGCCCCCAGGAGTTCGCAGACCCCCGATTGAGAACCACTGACACTAGTGATTAACTTATTTGATGGTCTTCCAACAAAGTCTTGTTTATTTGGGGTTGCTTATTAAGCCACAGTTTGTATAAATGTTTTAAAATATTTTTTAAATAAAAGATCTACATTTATTGGCATAATGTATATGTTTAAGTTAAGGGCCTACATATATACACTGCAAAGTACATAATACAAATTTTTTACTTACTTTGTTTTACTAAGAATCTGTCCATACTTTTTCGGATTTTCCATGGCATCCATTAACATATGCTTGACTATAAGACCACCCATTGAATGTGAAACCCATACTATAGGCCTATGATGACAGAACACATATAAGTTCATTTTCTTTATCATTCTGCTAAAATATAACAAGCAGAAATCTTTCTCACATTAGTACAAATACAATGAAAGACACACACAAACATATGTGTTTAATAACATCTGTGATCTAGCCCCTCGGAAGTTGCTTTATGACCAACGATTACGGCTTCCGTATCAATAGTACACCGAAAAGCCATCGCAGACTCGCCGAATCTGTCGATCTATGATGCAAGCAGAGCAAGCCAGAAAAACATCTGGCCTGCAGTGAGGTTCGAACTCACGACCTCCGGACGGTCCCGGCTTGACCGGAGGTCGTGAGTTCGAACCTCACTGCAGGCCAGTTGTTTTTCTGGCTTGCTCTGCTTGCATCATAGATCGACAGATTCGGCGAGTCTGCGATGGCTTTTCGGTGTAGTACAAATACAGTAATACTTTTGGATTTTCTGTGATCTAAAAAATGATTGCCAACAAAATAACTTTCTTTGTATGACATTGGGTGTAGCTTTATAATCAGAATGTTAGTGTTCTTCTATAAAAAAATAAGATATGGATTTTAAAATTCGATACAAAAAAAATGTGAAAATTGGATGGTGTAACAACTTTGCATGGTTTATTGCTGAAAACACTTGTTTAAAATTCAGTTTCAATTTGAAAGAATTAAACTTTGACAGTTTGAGGTAGTTGAAGTTTACACAGCAAAGTAGCGCCTACTTTGCAGGACCAATAATTCCCAATTTTCATTGAAATAAGAGGCTAAAATAGATAACAAAAGTTTTATTGTATTTGCTAGCATATGTTTTGAGTGCAAGCAATATAGTCAATGATTTTCAGTTTAGTGTTCCCGCCAAACAAATTTGTTTACCCAAATGTGCAAATTTTTGGGACCTGCACACTTTTTTTCATAAAAGTTTGGTGGCAAAAAAGGAAAAGTTTTTTTTTCAAGTTACGGACACCTATCGTCTTCTGGAGCCCAAGAAACATTACATGCCAGTTAAACAAACCACATAGCAAAATGGAAAAAACAAAACACTTAGTATTTCCAAGAAAATAGATAAAGGGTACTGAAGAAAAATAGATAAAGGGACCTATATAAAAGCAGTGTGGCGCTGACATATATTTTTAACATTAACTTAACATTAATTTTTTTTATCTGTCTTAAAGGACGAAAATAACACTTGTCTGCTACAATTGATGCAAACCTAAACAACTTGTCCATCATAACCTTGTTTTGGGTTTAGGCACAAGGTTCTCTAGTGTGCAGTGCTACTACATTTGTTTCACTAAAGTATATAAAGCAGTGTGGCCCTAACATATATTTCTTTATAAGAACATATATAACATTTAATCATAGTTTAAAATACAAAAAAGTACAAGGCCAATAAATGTTCTTTCTTTATTTTGATACTTGGATGTAAAAGTTCATGAAGTCTGTACATTTTGATTTCTAGGGTGAATCAACAAATACATGTTTAACTTAATATTAGCACAATATTTCTGAATTACTATTTTTTTTTTCTTTTTTTTACTGTTGTTATAGAATTTATCGATTTTCAATAGAATTCATTGAAAGTCTGCTCACAGGGCAGACCAATTTTAGTTTTTGTTGTTTGTTGACAATATACTATATATGCTTTGTTTTCAGACAACTTACAAAAACAGTAACAAAAGCTGGTAAAAAATAAAAACATTTTCAACCTGTCACCAACACCCGCATGTTTAATCTTGTCTAATAATGTTCTACTGCGGAAAGAAATAGTCCTTCTTTCTGTTTCATGTGGACACATTGCCATCCATTCACTCAACTCTGTATCATATTCAACACATAACACACGAACTCCAGGTAAATCTTGTGGTATCCAATCCTTTAAAATAAATACTTTTAAAGTGGTTGTGTGAAGATGTGCTTCTTGGTTAAAATAACAGACACTCTGTTGTACATCAGCTATTTACTTTACCTCAGGCCAGCAATCCGTTTTATCCTTAGTTCCACTTGCACCATCTTGCTGTCTCCATGAATAAAATGCACCTCCCATCAATCCATGAATAAATACAACATCTGCTTCTGGCTTTAACCTGAGAGTAACAGCTATAGTAAGCAATGTGTTAAGAACCTACATTAAACATCGCCTAGTTGATGTCAGCATGCGAGATAAAACTGAACTTACTGACAACATATCTCTAAAATGTAAAATTTCACAGTGATGTCTGTTCCTACTTAAACCTTTGCAGCATATTTATGTCTCAACAAGGCTTATATAGGTATTGACACAAGTTTTCACTTTAATATCTAAACTGAGTGAAACTTACACAGCACAACATAATTGTGGAAAGGTGTAACAGAAGCAAGCATTAAGTAACAGAACAACCAGTCTGTATCACCAAGAAACAATGACCAACTGAGGTCAATGCTAATTTTCCCATACAAAAGAAGTCAAATCTTTCACAAAATTTTAGTGTAACTAATAAACAATGTTCAACATTTTTTTTGACTATTTTCTATTAAAATCCATCTGATGCTGTGAATATATCTAACAAACAGATAGCAGGCAGTTACAGCAGGATTTTAATTTTTTTTATTATATACCAGATGGAAGACAATAATATGCTAGATATTATCTTCTAGCAGGATTTAAACTTATTAAGATATTGTGATAAGATTGATATCTATTCATAGAAAAATCACTAAAGGAATTAAGGTTACCACATGGCACTATATAAAGACAAAATGTATTGAAATCTTGACAAGCTTTTACACAACCGTGCTTCACCAGTTTAAAGTAGAATGAAAGCAATTAAAATGCATGAAGTAAGAAACACATTTTAATTATCCAATTATTGCATCATTCTGAAAACGACAAATTTTCTATTTTGTCACTTTTCTATTATTAAGTGCCTAATATAAACTCAGGCAATTTGAAAACATTTAAGCGCTTATAGATCTGAGTTGCACCACTTGTGATTTCTACAAACTTTGAGCCAAGTTCTCAAAACTCAAATTACCAGTTATAGAAAGGTTCCAGATAAAGGAGGCAAAACTAAAGTAAAATGCATAATCTTATGTTTGTTTAAAGGAATATAATTTAAGCCAAAAAAGTATCACTAGTGTCCGATAGAGTAAATACAACTCTTTCAAATTTTACCTGATTACATGTGCCTCAGTGCAACAGAAATACACCTATTTTAGAGATACATGTAACAAAATAACTCCAATTTTGCAACGTTCTCATTTCTTTAGGTTTTAATTATTTTTATCACTCCCAAGTTAAATCTAGGCAACTTCCTGTTTAGCACAACTTAACCGCAAAAAACTATGTTGATATAATCAAACACAGAATGCGTTATTTAAAACCATTAGCACTTTAACAGTGTAATTATAAATTTAAAAACTTCTATTTTAGAACAATATAAAAAATGTTGCTTTCTTATCCTTCAATTAGATGAAATATCCGGGCTTGCCAGGTTAAATAGTTTTTTAAATAATAAAATACTAGTGTAGTTGTGTCGGCTATGGAAATTAATGACACCTGCAATACATGACAATTTGCGAAATCACTCTGAATTTTGGTGGTTCATCAACAAAACAAAACGATCCATAAAACAGTGGGTTCTTGATAACTATTCCATTTTAAGTTATTTTTGGATAGGTTCATAAAAGAGAGGGTACAGCAAAGGATGTTTAACATATATCGCCCTTTAAGTTGCACTACATTGCTATACACATCCTGTAAATGGAAATAACATAATTTATATTATAAGCCTTAAAAAAAACCTAACAATCTAACTCGCAAACTTACAGATTACACTTTATAATTTCACACTGTTTTAAAAAAATGAGCATAAAAGTCTTCGTAAAACGATGACTTTAACAAACCCATAACCGATTGAAATAAAAATTGCTTTGGCATTTTACAAAATCTGCCTAAATTTTGCGTGGATAAACATACTATAAGAATCATTTAAACCTATGAGTATAACCTTAAATATTGAATTATGTGGTGCTACACGTTCGGTAAATATAAATGTGATTACATGTGATGTGTTTTATGCATTTAACGGTAGCCTAGCAAAGGCGCTGGTCGTCCCTAGACGGTTTGCAGCTGGGAGCTGATTGTGTTTAAAATGTTAAATTAATGATTTCCCACAATAATAAATTAATGATTTTCCCACAATATATCACCTTATAAAGATAAGGCCATGTTGAAGTGGTTTTGAAGTCTATGTTGAAGTGGTTTTGAATCAACAGGCAAGGTATAAATTATAAGCGCAGTTATCTGCCTGGCTGTAAAAAAAATTCAATTCTTAGTCTTGTGAGCTTAAATTACTTGGTACACAGTTTTTTGTACAATGTAAAAATAGTGTAACCAAAAAGCAATGTTGAGTGATACCAAACTGTATCTAACATAAAAATACCGTTTAAAAAACAAAAAAATGGGATTTGTTAAAACCGCTGCAAACACATTATTTACCAGTTTAATTCTTCCTGGTAAAGGACTACTGGCGTTCTACCGCCGATGTAAGTCAATTACAACTGCAATAAGCGCTATAGTTTGCGAAATCTATCCAAATTTTGTGTATAAAACAGTTTATTATCTTCTGGGTTCTTTACAATTAATTGTATATTACGTTTTAACAAAAGTTTAAAGAGCATGTTTTTTTGTTTTTTGTAATTCTTTTCAAAAAAAAATAATTTGTTTTTAAAAATATAGTAACAATTTAACATGCACTTTTTTTTAAATGTACAAAGTAATCGACTATAGCACACAACGCTAAGTTTGTCACTGATCTTTAAGTAAAGAAAACTCGTGACATCGATCGGGAATCACTTTCAAATGTAGAATCGTAGATTGTAGCAGCAATTGTTTAGACTTGCATGATAGCGTGATATTCAAATCTGTAATCCTGGTGCCAAAATGTGTCAAACATAAGAATAATACCCTTAGAAACAAAAATTGCTTACTGTTAAACTGCAGCTTAAACTCAGTATTTTGTGAACTCTGCCTAAACTTTGCGCGGTTAAACACATTGTAGGAAGCCATTAGGAGGGAGCAGTGTGAGCGACGTTGCGCTGTCTGTCTTTTTAAGTCGGTGGTTCCAAACTTTTTTGGCTTGCGGCACACTAAAAATATCTTAAATATTTTGCGGCACACTTTTAACGGAACAACAATAGAGTTATTTTACTACCGCCCTTAACACACAACAAACTATATGCAAATGTTTCAATATAAATAATTTGTAATGGGTAGTACGTATTTAAGTTTAAAATGCTTGCATGCATGCGGTTTGGTAATACAAATACTCTATTTTCTGAAATTACAAAAGTTTCGCGGCACACTTGGCAATCTCTCGAGGAACACTAGTGTGCCGCAGCACACAGTTTAGGAATCACTGCTTTAAGTTAACACATACCAGCGACAGACCAGAGGTAACGATAGACAAATACACAAACATGCATAAAAGCTAACCAGGAAGATAAACAAAACCCTAAAATATCAAAACGTAAAAAAAAATATTTACTTAGATCGATATCTTGGGTAGACAAGATATGTTCCATCTTCAAATACTTCTGAAGTAGTTTTTTCGCGATCAAGATTGACAAGTGCACGTGAGGCCTGCAAAAACGTGATACGGTAATTTCCTAAATTGCCAACCTTGAAAAATAGTATATTATAAATCAAAACATGAAAAAAAAATCTTTTGGACTTTCTCACTTTTTAATATTGTTAAGTTATATATTATTTTAATGGTTTTCAACTACTTTATCTGCTGTCAACTAAACCTAAAAACACATTAAAACTTACTTGTAAACGTACAAAAAGTTTAAAATTTTCGATAAGTGAAAAAGTCTCAAAATTTGTAGGTGATACAACTAAAGCATCAAATGCAAAACTTTAAATAGTTTATTTGTGTTGTGTAATACTAAGTAACTTTCTAAAGACTTAAATGAATCAAGTAAAGTAAAGTTGTCAAGGTAAGACCTCTGACACAAAAGTGTACAAAAACATGTGAATAAGTTTTGAACGAGAACCTAAACCAAGCATAATATAACAAAACCTTGTCAGAAAACAACCAAAACATTTTTAAAAAGACCAAAAGACAATTAAATAAAGTCTAAAACTAAAATAGCAGTGCAACACTTAGTATTTAACCTAAAGTTATTGGCAAAACATCAATAATTGTTTGAACTGGACCAAAACCAACAAAATAGGAAATAAATTCATTGGATAATAAATGATAAACAGTAGGAAAGGAAAAAACATCTTGTATCAATGTCTTGCCTAGATATGTGTCCACCAGCTGTTCTATATCTAACACACATATAAGCAGTGACATCACAGCACAACACTAACTTAGAACAAATGTTTAAGCAATAAAAAGAGAGCAAACCACATTACAACTTGCTAGTATTAGGAATGTACATAGTAGTTTAAAAACTATACAGCATTACTTGATTTCTATGTAAAGTGCAGCTTAAAATGCAGCCCAATCGCGTGTAGCAGAAAAAATGCTGTTATTTGGTTGAAATTGACAAAACTTTTTATTAAAGCGACATAAAAGAGTTAGATAATTGTAAGTTCTGACTGCCTTAAAGGGTTAGATAATTGTAAGTCCTGACCAACTGGATCTGGATAACTGTTACGATTGTGGGTCGGGTATCACATTTTTTGTTGAACTTTATGAACTTGATTATTGTAAAATTAAGAAGATATAAAAAACTTAGCAATAAAAACAGTAGGGAGCCTTAATAAATTGTTTTACAGTTTAAAACTTTATTAAAATTTGTTTTTTAATTGAATCGACAACATTTCAACTGTATTACTTCTCTAAGAAAATATGCCTGAGTTGATTTTTTTTACTTTCAAAGGGTGTGGGTACTGGGCACTAATTGTTGTTTTTATATTAATGCGGCCACCATACATAGGCCCAGCTTCACATCATATACGTTGTGAATTACACAGGTTTGTATTTCGCTTCACTGGTGGCAAAGTTTTGTTCATGTGGTGTTTCCTACATTGGCCAAACTCGACAAATCTTTTAAGAGGGTCAAAGAACATAAAAAACATGAAAAATCAGAGGTTTGCAGACATCTTCTGCAAAACTCTCTGACAATAAGGTTGACTTTCCAACCACAAAGGGGCTTTAGATGTTTTTAAATTGTGGCTACGAGTCGTTATCTATCCAAGATTGCAGCCCCGAATTGAAAAGCAACCGGGAAAACATAATACAGGAACACCTTTTGCCCTATTTTGTTACCAAACTCTGAGCTACAGTATTCTTTGCAGCTTTAAAAAATAATAAAAAGTTTAATGTGTTTTGACTAGTCCACCTTTAATAGCTCAAAATACTGCTTATATAGATATACTATACGAAATACCCGGCGTTGCCCAGGTTAAATAGAATATCTTCGTAAATGACATAAATAATAAAACATATATTTTTAAATGTCATAACAAATTTGCTTATGCCTAAACGTTTGAACTAAGTGTCACTAAATAGAAATTTCAAATCATGTGATGTGAAGTCGGTTAACTATAGCGTACAACACTTGGCTAAGCATGCAATACATCTTTTAAGTAACAAAAACCTGTGACGGTTGTCAATTGAGAACAACTACCAAACGTAAAACTTTAGGTTGCCGCAGCAATTGCTTAGACTTGCTTGATAGCGTCATGTTTAAGCAAACACGTAATCCCGGTGCTAAACTGCGTCAAACGTGAGCAAAATCCTCATTGAAAAAACAAATGCTTACTGTTAACTACTGCAATAAACGCAATATTTTGTGAACTCTGCTAAGTATTGCGTGAGTAAACACATTCTAAGAAGTCATTAGGCTTTGGCCTCAATCACTATCGCTAACAAACGGCTTAAAAATAAAAATTCACTATTATTTGCGAAACTACCTAAATTTTACGCGTACAGGCATCAATAAGTTCCTAAACATAATAGTCTTAGTTGGAAACTTTAAAATTTTACTTTACTAAGGAAATATACTTACTTTTATTTTTTTATTTCCCGGCAGGTAATTGCGCTTGAAAAAAAGTTTTGCGCGGATACGTTAAACTTGGACTATCTTTTACTTAAACTCTGCCTAACACAAAAACTTCTAAATATACCTATATTAATTAACTAACGCTGGGTCCTTGGATACGTGCTTAAACACAATCTTGGTAAGTGACAAATCCCATTGTAACATTTTGTAAATCGCATTGAGTGTGACGTAACATTGTGATGCAAACCATTGTAAATTGAAATTGAGCAATACAACAGTTTTCCACCAGTGAGGTTTGAACTCAACCAGTTCTCTACCACTGAGCTAAAGCGGCGCAACGTCAACGCTGCTCGAATTTCATATTATAATCATCACCGACTGTGCGAACATCTTGCCACACACATACACACATCTCACAAACTTTCTCTTTTATTACGTAGATACTGCTTCTCTTTTATTCAAAATATTATATTATTACTCTGCTTAACAAGTATAAATACATAAACACTGGTTATTAGGATGTTGGAAGTTGACTTACCTGCATTCGTAGCTGGGAGTCTTTAGATTTTGACGTTTCTGTAAGTATACTTAACCATCCAGAACAACTAATAGCTGGGTGCAGTACATCAAATCGACAAATGTTGGCAATAATTCTAAAAAAATAACACTAAATAGTAAGCCAATAATAATATAGTAAGCCAATAATTAAAATCATAGCAAGTGAGCTATATCAAACTATTTTGTCACTAAAAACTTTTTTCGTTCATACAAGTTTCAACTTATTTAATCTCTTAAGTTTTATGGTATAAAACATATTTTACAAATTTAGAATCATTAAAATTGTTAAGATATATCTTTTTTTTTAATTGAATAACATTTATTTTTTATGTTTTGTTATCCCGTACAAGTTATTTTGGGCAATAAAATAAATTTTCAGTAGACTGTAGGTTTAAAAAAGGTTTTGATTCGGCCTTGACATATAAATTTTTGAAAAAGCACTTCAACAAACAAAACCCCACCAGTTCCATTGGGAGACCTAGTTAGTATGCATTGTGCAGTATAGCTTTTTGTATTGCTTTCCCACACTGATCTTGCCCAATTAAAGATCATCAAACCCTTTTTAGTATGTTTCTGACAAATGGTTAATAGATTCAAAATGTCATACATTTTTTTAGGATTTGCATTAGCACCTGAACTTAACTTATCTTAGACTATTAGACACTGGAAATATGTATTTGTTTGGGTTTTATGCAAGTTGAATATTTGTTATTGTGCTGACATCTTTCTCCAGTGTTACATACGATTGTTTGAAAAACCTTATTTGCGCAGTTTGTCTAAAGGAGTATTTTTCCAACCTGGGGATTGGGGGTTATGCAAGAGGCTCTCTTGGGGTCACCATGTAATATCTGTTCTAGCAAAATTTACAAAAAGAAATTAGCAGCACAAGGAGCAAAATATTTGTCAAGTTAGATATATCGTTAGGTTAGTTCTGTTGTAAGACTAAATTATTATTGAAAGTGATCTTTTTTGTACATTAAAATACAAATATAGGTTTAACAACATTTAACTTAATAATTATTTAAAATTGCTTATTTGAGAAATGCTTTATATAAATTTTATCTGTTCTTTAAACTTTCTCAAACATATAGATCAATATATAATCAAATAAAAAAAAACTGAATATTTGTCAAAAGTGATCAAGGATTAAATCAGGGATTCTCAACCACACACCGCGGCCCCCTGGGGGGCTACGGGCATAACTCTCTAGCTAGGTTTCGCATTTTTTTTGAAGGGCGTTAATTTGCAAAAGAAACATTCCTTCGTAAAACATGCAAATTGTGCTACTGGGTTACTCAAGGTCAACTTTAGGCTAATATTCAGTGAGATAATTGCCAAGTAAACATAATGCATTACTGGCAGTGATAGCTTGTATTCGCAGGATATTATTTGACTGCCTAATTAACGTATCACATTTGTAATGAAGTAGAACTAAAACACTACATAGTTTTGCATTGGATTCAATATATGGGCAAAATATAAGTTTTGGCAACAACCTGGTGTTTCTATCCCGTTTTAAGTCCTTGTTTTTGGCGTAGTTATGCTTATGCATTTTAATTTAAACAGTTTCTTCAAGTGGCAGTTGTTTAGAATCCTAATCATTTGTAAGTTAGTTTAGCGATTAATTGCTTTTTTGTTTCCCCCCTAAAATAAAGTTCAAAAGTTATTAGATTTGTTACTCTAGATCAGGGGCGGGCAACATACAGCCCGCAACGAGATTTTGAGTGGCCCGCAGACAGTTTCTGGTGTTACATGACAATGTGGCCCGCGGCCACATTCTGCCACAATCCCCCACTACTTGCTTACTACATCAATTCATAGAGATTGTTAGTTATTCTTTGGCTCTTTGTTTTCTTAGTGTTTTTAGATTCTGAAGGAGTGTCGCAAATTTAACAAGGATTGAACGACCAAGAACTTTTTCACTCAAATCGGCAAGAATCAGTATTTTCTTTTGAATAACAAAATCCGAATGGTGAAAAACAAATGATTCCGGTTGCACATGATAATAAAGAATGTTTGGATGTTAAGAGATAATTATAATTCTTATTTTTTGACTTAAAAAAAGAAATTTTGACCTAAAAATATATTGATTATTTTAAACAACAGCATTAGTGTTTTGGCATCGTGAACAACACGTTTTTGATGTTTTACTGACTATCGGTCGAACACAAATCAGCTATTTTTTCGGGTTTATGCAAAATTATTGAAATCCTTAGTTATTATTTTTGTCATTTCAAATAGTCAAAAAACTATTGTCAAGAGAAAAACAGACAGCAAATACTGTTTATAACATTTGTCCAAATCAGAAATAAACAACTGTATAATGCAAAAACGAAGCTGAGCCTAATTCGATAAACTTGGGCAGGGTGGATAATTCTGGAAGCTCACGTATACATAACAGATAACACAGTTAAAATGTTGTTGAATATAACTAAAAAAAAAACATTTTTAATAACATTTTAACATAACGTCAATTATAAAAAAGCTGATAATAGTTTTTTTTATTTTGTAAACGATTTATGTGCATTTTTAATTGTTTTTGACTTGAAATAATTTTGACAAATTTTTACCTAACATGTAATTATTTATCTCATAACATCTAAACAAACCGATTTTCGGTTTATAAAGTTGTACTTAGTTTATTCTTTAAGTCGGCAAAAAAGTGTTGCCGTGTTTAACGAGTACAACATTAGTCGCTATTATGCGACAAAACATGCAAGCTTTGACAGTACTTAATCCGGCCCGCCAAGTATTTCATTTAGCCATATCTGGCCCGCCGACCGAAGAAGTTGCCCGCCCCTGCTCTAGATTCAAAACCTAATGTTATAGAATACCTTTGTGTTCTACTTTGCAGATCCCTACTTGCCTACTCGCTAGATAAAAACTTTTTTGTTATGAATAGTTTATTTTATTTTGCGAGCAGGTAGCTTTTCGCCGCAAAGTACAAACTTTCGTTCTTATTAACTGTATGCCCTGAATAGAATCAAGGGTTGGTTATAAATCACAGACGAATAAGTCTAAAGCAATTGCTGCCACAAACGTCTCCTTTACCACTGCAATGAAGCTGGCATTTGATAACAAAAGTGATGGCTCCATTTTTTGGTGTCTATCCGAGATTCATACCCACTACTCAGGAAGAGGGCCGCCGTAATATGGGTTTTGTTAATCCAGTTTAATCAGAAACAACAGAAGTAAAATTAACATCTACCTTTATTTGCAAAGCTAGACTTTCTGATCTGGCATGCATAAAACAAAATCCAGAAATCATCTTGATGTATGTAATGACATTCGCTTGTCTTAATACAAAACAGAGCCCAATAAATAAAAAATGGCGGAGTACAAGAAAAAGCTTTGCAATGACTAACTAAGTTAATGTAAAGTGAAAAAAAAAATGACTTTATGATTTGTTAAATTATTAAAAAGCAAATGCTTTTATTCGTTAGACTTCATTTAATGGCTGTATTGGTTATTAACATGGAGTAGTAAAACAGGTTAAAAACTTAAAATACAATGCTGTTTTTTTAAAGCAAGGGGGCATGAGGGTTGAGAACGTTTCAAAGGGGCCACAAAGCATAAAAGGTTGAGAAACACTGGATTAAATAAATGTGTAGAGAGCTATAAAAAGTGAATAAACTAAGCCTAACCTGATGATATTTCGCTGAATCTCTAGGTTATTTGGCCGAACACTTCTTATTTGTTGTAATAGTTGAAGGACATCAAACTTTACCATAATCTCACAGTGATTCTGAAACTGGGAAACAAGTTAAAATATGAATATATGTATTTTAATGCGGAAAGAGTAACTATGCAGTAGTAGTGTGCCATTGCTTAATCCAATAAAATATTTATTCTTTAAAACTTAGAAGCAAAATTAAAAACATTCAGGGGCGTATCCAGAAATGAAAAAAGGGGTGGACAGCGAAAGCAAACTTTTAGATCAGTGGTCAGCAAACTGGGGCAGCAGATGTGGGGCCTTTTAGACATTTAAGTGGGCCGCGGGCTGGTAAATGGTGGTGGGTTGCTGGATTTACTCAAACTTCCTACAACAAAATCCTATTTCCGTTAAATTATACTATCAATGATGTTATTTCAAGCAATATGCAAATCACAGGAGTTCGCGCGAAAAAACAGGTGTTTTTTTAGATTGTGCTCCTGTTGTCATGGTTTCACATAGTGGGTCATGAATGGCTTCTAAAAGCCTTAGGCGCATAGTGAACATTAGTGTGCAATCATTCCCTTTATTTGGAAGCCTAAACAAGGACTGTCAAATATGTGTGAGATCTAGTTCAACCAGAATTCAACTATTAGCAGCGTTTCCAAAGTTTCATTCATGGGACCATGCTGAATTACGAGCACACCTTTGAACAACTTCAATTAAAAACAAAGACATATTTTACCTAGTGTTGTTTTATCATGATTATCCCAAAATCTGTACGACCGCTGTGTTTGAGGAAAACAATGTGTCAAATGCAAACAAATCATATGATATTACCTCATAAAGAATAATGTTTGCAGTAACTATCGTTTCTTTAAACAAGAAACCTTTTGGTAGGTGGTTTGCTCTTGTGTCAATTGTCAAATTACATATATTTTTATATGTGTGGCGTAATAAAAAAAAGGTTGCAGAGCACTGGTCTACTGTCAACCTAGGGGAAAACAAAATACGAAAGATAGCGTTTGGTTTCACATATGCTTGACCAAATACCATTAAAAATTTTGCCGCTTTGTACAGTAAGTTAAACCTTATGAAAACTAACAAAAATGGGGGTCTGAACCCTTAACCCCTGGATACGCCACTGAACCCATTTTGAAGCACAACAATTTACATTTGAATGTTTAACTAAAGCTTGAAGACAAAATGATTCAATGTTTTCTTGAGGCAGTATGTCACGTGTGTAGTTTAAACCATTGCCACCAAAACACCAAAGACCTCCCTGAAAAATAAAAAAGGTCTGAAACAATTCAGAGAAACAAATTTTGAATTTATAAAAATAATGTTTCTTTTTTTTCGAAAAAGGTCCTTTCCACAAAAAAAACCTTGTGGTTGTTTGCACACATATTGAATCTCTTTTTTATTGTGCCATATTAAAAAAAAGTTATGGAAGTGATAATGGGGAAAAAGGGAGTGCAAGGCGAATAAATTGTTTATTATTTTTAAAAGTACTTAAATTTAACAATAAAATTGTTGTGTTTGCAGTTTTACCTTGAATGAGTATGCTTAAGTACTCCATTAACGACATAAAAATATCAATCACACTAGTCGCAATTCCAGTTAAATAGCCAAAGACAAGTATGAAATTGGCAGAGTAGATCCAGAGGGTATTAAGACATGCTCCATCTTTACTATATTTTTTGTCTGTTTTAACTATGTAAATGCAAATTAATTTTGCCTTTTTTTTCAAACTTTGGACCTGTTTAACTCTGTTTGCGTTTCTGTGTTAAGAAAATCTATTTGGCCCAAAGGTGCTATCGCATGTTGCATTGTGTGACTCTTAACATCACCAAACAATTTCGTTTAAATTGACTTTCGATGTGCTTGCTTCGAGCAATACGCCAGCGTAAAAAATCAGACATGTGCAACCCCCCGATAGCAACATCACTATCACCTTTTAGTTGACAGCGTTACGACTAATCAGGATATTCACCCTAGTGAACCTATCTCACAAAGGGAACACAAACAATTACAACATAAGTCTGCAAACTTGTTAGAATATCTCATTCTAACCGGCCAGTGAAGTTGCTATCGTAACAGTCGCTGTTTTACTGCTGTCACCATTTACACAGTCGGCTTTTGTAAGTGAGTAAAATAGATTTCAGCCACAATAAATGACGATTATACAAGTGCGTATCGATTTAAAAAATATATACTCCACCTCGCAAAAGAAAATCAACATATTAGAGGCCACTTTGTTATGTCATATATAAGGAAAATATATGTTAGCAAATATTTAGCACTTTGTGCATAGATTATTTAAAAAAAACAAAATCTTTATGTTTGGCAACAGATAAAACAACTAAAACACCCTTTTCAACCGTTGCTCATCAGACATATTAAGCGCTCCTGTTGTAAAGTATTGTATGCATTGATCAACATCCTTTTGTGGCAATTTTGAGAGCAAGTTACGCAGCAAATCCTCTAAAAAAACAGATATTATTTTGTGCAAAGTATTAGTTTAAATAAAGAGACATGTACCAAGATGCAGAATGCTTTTAATTGGAGGCAAGGGATGTGGAGGAAGAAAAAGTCTCATATCGACATCATAAGTCCTAGCAAGACTAACCAAGGTCTTGAAGTCCAGTACTTGTGCAAGTGTCCTAAACTCTGCATCTGTTAAATCAGTTATGTAAATACATATATATTACACTTTTAAAAAGTAAAACCTAGTAGAACAATGTTCAATCTTGTTAATTTAAATCACAATATTTATATCATCAAATCCCCATCATTTTTAAAATACATACTTTTGGATGTTCTTAAACAATGTCACTGACAGATTTATATTAACCATGATAATTAACTAATGGAATTTTCGTATTTAAAAAGCGTAAACAGCCTTTCCTTTGAATTTGGTTAACACCTTTTCTCCATCAATTTTTTGATGCAAATTTAGGTACCTTTTAATTAGCGATAGCAAACCTAAAAAAGCACTTTTATAAAAATTAAAAAAACAAGCTTCTAAAACACGGTTAATCCTACTTTTTACAAAGTTCTGTCCACATGAACCAACATGTTTTTCGATTCCACCCTGTGAACTGGACAATTACTTTTGAGCAAATTATAAAAATTTTATTTTGGATGACAGGCGACATTTAACTATATTCATACTCTCTGTTGAGTAGTTGCTACAAAATGATATTTTTAAAATCAATTGTCACTACTGTTGTATCTTAAAGCCAAGTTTTAATAGACCAATGTTTTGCCTAACACTCCTTGTGGCAATCTATATTGTATCCAAAAAATTATAATAACAATATAATAATTATCCTGATGTGATAATTAAAGACAATTTACAAAACAATTGTTTGAAATGGCATAATATTAGTTTTGTCTTAAAATGTTTATACATGGTTGCGGTGCTACGGTTTTCGTCAAACAGAAAACAAAATCTTGCATTGTGTATATTTTTGTATTTTGTTGTCAACAATGAACCATTACATTGCAAAGCAGTAAACATGCCTATTGTCCCTAATCCCTATGCATGATTGTGTCTTAAAGTAACGTGTGCCAAGTATACTTCCACATTAACAGTAAAACCTTATATGGAACAACAAAACAATATAACTTTGCCCACTCATAATCCTACATATTTAATCGTCTTTAGGAATAGTTATATTGCTAAGCATCTCATATATTTTATAATATTTCTCAGATAAGATGTTTCCTTATGATACAAACAAAACATTGCTTAATATTAAGTATTTTAAATGTTATAATTGGTTATATTGGCATATTTTTGGCTTTCAAGGTATGTTTACAGTCCTGGCCATCCCCTTTCTAATCAACTTGTTAAAGGCTTTTCTGTCTAATTTGGCCTGTAAATAACTTTACTCACTTCCACTTGAAAAAACAAAACAAAAATGTGTTTTTAATTTGCGCAAGCCTAATATGCTCAAGATTTCCAAAAAAATAAATAACTAAGACTAAAAGTTTGAAAATATCTAAAATATACATAATAAATGACATTAACACTTAGTATGGAAGACCACAGCAGTGGACCACTGTCTTCATTTATTTACATCTTCTGACCATTAACTTGGCCTATAGTCTTTTCTAAAGACATAAGTTTAGTACTTAATAAATAGAAAATGCAACTAAAGTACTGTCTTTTATAAAGACATAAATTACGTACATGATTGATTAAAAAAGCACACTAAAGTTGTAATATATACTGTTCAGTTACAGTTTCATGCTTGATAGTTGTTCTTCAATATCAATAGTTGTGTAAATTTACATTGCTTAAACATGAGCTACTACAAAAAAAAACTATCCCTTTACTGAATTATGTAGAAATATATTAAAACACATACTCTAAGGACCCTTACAAAATGGTTAAGTCTTCTTCTTAGTAAACTGTCCCTATAAACTGTTTGACTTTCTTAAACTTGATTTTACTATTAATTTATTAAATAACTTGAAAATATGTAAACAAAAGCAATATGTAAATATAAACCTTAAAGCACTGTTAAACCAATGAAAATAATATAATAAAAAAACATCCTCTACAACCTTACCAAGATCAATCTTGCTGGTTTTACCATCATCAAATTGTAAATCATCTTTCCATTCTGTTCTGTCATGACTGGGATATTTTTCTATCTCATGTAAGTAAAACTTTGTTTTGTATACATACTATTAAACTTACTACAAATGAATACTATAGAAATCCATCCATAAAAGATGGTCATCCTACCAATGATTAGAATTATTAAAAAATAAATTTATTACCTCAATAACTAAAAAAATGTAATTAAACAACAAATATTGTAAAACCAAATAATAAACAAAGAGTAATATACACTCAACCCCAGTTCTTGGAATAATTTTTTGCATTAAGTGTCAATTATCATTTTTATGTGAAACCCAAAGTCCAGTCCAGGTTATTTGAAATTATTAATTCATTGTGTGCTACATTGTAATGATTTTATAAAAAAAAGTCTGCAGGGTGGGTTAATTATTGGTTTCGCTTTGTATGGTGTGCGTCACTTGTAATAATTTTGTGACAGAATGGAAGTAAAACTTTGTTCAGCCTGGAAGCAAAATATGAAATATTTTGTCTCGGCTGAAATCAAAAAATCTTTGCCCCCTATAAAATGACTTTTTTCTGTAATTTGGGGCAAATTAAAAACAGTTGTTTGCATCTTTAACAATTTTTTTAACATTTCAGGTTTTTGGTAAATACATTTTAATGTTCTGCTTCACGAAAAACCAATTATAAACATATCAATATTTGAGAAAAAATACAGAATCACAGTTAAAATTTGTATTACTTTGAAAAAGCAGAAAAATTATGTTTCTAACATAACCACATTGTTGGTGAAACAAGTATACAAAAGTGAAATAAATGAATATACAAACCGAGATCAACTTCTAACAGCTGAAAAATTCATATTCCCTATGCAAGGGTTTCCCAACCTGTGGTACCCATACCACTAGTGGTACGCGAAGGTTTCTCAGGTGGTACGTGAGTAGCCTCAGTTTTTTCACAAAACCCTGGACTCACAACTTTATATTTTGATTGACTGGTTTTGTTTACATAAAAATAAATTTCTCTGAAGCCCATTCTTATAGTTACATAACTATTCCTGTTCTTACGGAACAATACAATCTCAAAATACAGGCAGTGTCAATTGTCGACAAGGAGCACAGTTGCTTTGTAAAGCGAACAATGCTTTAGGACAGTGGGCGTTAATCATGTCAAATGATTGCTCATATAAGATACTGTTTTATAGCTTAGATAAAAATATGATTCAATCAAATTATTTTTCTGCAAGAAGTGGTAGGCGTGACACTGCAGAGCGTTTAAGTGGTATGAGATTGTAAAAGAGGTTGGGAATCCCTTCCCTATGCGTATAACCTGTAACCAAGCCCTTCTGGAGTTGTACTGACCAACAATATCAGAGGCATCATGTCAAATACCATCAGTTTATCTTTACATAAAAAACATTATATGAATAACTATCCTAATAGGTCTTAAAAACAAGACCAAGCTTGGGGTGCTCCGAGCATCCCAAGCAGAAACTTGTGGTGCTTATCCCCCTTAAAAAATAATAAATCTTCCTGTAAAATAATGTATATTTCGTTTGAAGCATGTGGTTTGCGAATCCCAAAGTTAGGCAAACAACTATTTAGCATTATTTCACAAAAATATATAAATATTTTTAGTGCTTTGAAAATGAGATTGCTTCATTAAAATAATCCCATTAAGTGTACGTTAATCTCAAACATGACATTTGTTAGGGGTAAATGGTTTAGCCAAGCATGCAAATATATAAAAATAAGTCAGTCATTGGTCAGAAATTAACAACAGTACAGAAAATTTTGTAGAGGGATTTTGTCCAGCCAAGTGCTAATTTATAGATGGCAAATTTTTACTTATTTTATAATAAAAAAATGCAGTTTATTACTAGGTAATGTATCTACATAGTTTTTTGGACTTGAAAAAAATGACATATATTAAAAAATTAAATAACAAATGTTGACTCGAGCCCTTAACTTTTAACTCAACTTGTTTTTCAGAGTAACTACTTTGGGATTAGTTTTATATGTTTGTTGAAGATCAATCCTACATATTAGGCTACCTTGACATAAAAACACAACTTGCAAAAATGTGTGTATGTCATGTGGTCTGTGATGTGTTAGGCTCAGGCTTACAAAATCAATAGATCAAAATGTAAAGAATAATATATTAAAATACCATAGAAAACCACACAAAAACAAGTACCATTCCAATATTTGTAGGAGGCAATTTTTTCTACAGTGTGTAGTCTGATGTCTTTGTTCCTTGAATAGGCATCTTGAAGAACTGACCAGGGGGACAAGTATTCTTCAGCAAGGTCAATATGGTTTTTATCCAGAAGTAGAATAAACTTTGCTAAAAATAGCAGTGGTTTTTATAATATTATTCTACAAACAAAGTTTAGTTACCAAAATAAAACAACATACACTCACTCCAGATTAAAATAAAATTAATTTAAGGTATTATACAGTATTGATATAACTAGGGATGTTCAAAGTAGAATATCGAATCCTTGGATTCGAATCCAGATGGGATTCGAATCCAATTCTGCCGTTTATTTCGGGTAATTGGAACCGATATAATTTAATGTTTTACCGCCGATTGTTGTGCCTAATTGTACAAACGCGTGTAGTAAGTTGGCCTGTCGCTGCAGCGACCAATTTATAGTGCTTGCTTTAAATGTAACCTGGTAGTGCAGTGTCAGCGTTTTTTCGGGCGACCAATTACCGCGTCTCGCGATAACGTTCGTCTAATAATTAAGTGTCAATCAAGCATTATAGCGCGAGCGACTAACGTGTAATGTCTGGTGTGGAGTTCGCAATTGCCCTAAATGCGTTAAGTTGCAAAAGTAATATTACGTTGTAAAACGTGCTGGCCGTCTACAAAATGCGCTATAGGGTTACTTAAGGTCAACTTTAGGGCTATATTCAGCGAGGTTATGCAGTTATGCACAGTGTAATTGCTAAGTATCTGTGATGTCAATAGTAACTTTAAAATTTTTTTTATTATAATGTACACATGTTAGCAAATTGTTTGGGCGATTTATTGCTGTGATTGTGGGCCCTGTAGGGTAGATTAGGATTAATCCCTTTCCCAAACAAAATCGAGGTTAAATAATTTAATAAAAATATACTAGGATTCGCTATTCTGGATTCGTTATTCTAGATTCGAAACCTATTATTCTAGAATACCTTGGGATTCTACTTTGAACATCCCTAGTTTCAACAATAAAATATCTTTTCGTTATCAGGTTTGTTTGAGACTTTGAGATTACTTGAGTCGGTGACAGGCGACTCCTAAATGAAACAACGATAACGAGCGGTGATTAAGCGTTGGCGGCGATAAGCACTGATGTGTTTTCAATGCCAGGTGCAATGTTGCCTATGTAACGTTGCAGCAATCACGGTTAGTTATGTGATAATTGTTTACTGTCAAGTTTCCTATATACCCCTCAACGCTACACCAATTTTGCTTAATTTCAACATACACATAATTTTCTGTAGAAGGATAACAATTCCCATACTTCACAGAATTAGGTCGAAAATATAAAAAAGGTATGAGCATGCTTGTAAAAGACAGATAAAGCCTTATCAAGGTGGTAGTATAAATAAAATAACAATGCCAAAAGTTAAATGTTTTTGTCACTTTTCTGGAGCAAAACTATGAAGTGTTTAAAAAACCAAGACCATTTTGGGGTTCAGCAACATCAAAATACCTCAAAACCGCTATAACGTTTTGGCACTTAAATAAGTGTTGACCAGTGTAATGATAACTTAATATCTATGTAATATTTACTTGTGGCCTGGCCATTAATAAGTGACTGTTTTTATATTGTATTCTATATGTTTTAAAGTGCAAAATAATTTTTTTTCTGTATAAACCTAGAAAAACACTTTGTTCCGTTTATTGGTAAATTTAAATTTATTTTTCATCAAGAAGAAATAATTATTTTACTGTAGATTGCAAATATAACACTACTTACCTATAGGAGAAGGTAAAACTTCTTTAATTAGTTGTCTAGCTTTGACACTAAGTGAGCCTTTATTCGGATTACCATAATGCTTTTGGTCTGCAGGATTTCTAACAATAAACATAGTACAAATTGTAAGCAAAAATAATAATTTCCTAAAAATTACCAATTTTGTATGAAACTAAAACTACTTGTAACCAATTTAAGTGGAACAAAATTTACAGCATGAAAGCATAAAGTATGAGGATAAAGAATTTACAGAAAAACAACTTAATACAAAACATTAAATAAAATAGGATTTTCTAAACATTTCTTACCCTTTGTAATGGGAAATAACCAGTGTGGTTATATGACAGTAGCAACTCAACTGTACTGACAGAAATATTTAAGGGTATGTAAATATACATTACATCAACAATTTCAAATGTGTTAAAAATACAAATAACAGACCAAATAAAATAAATGCACAGAGGTAAAATACCTAATTTTGTATCACAATTTGGCTAATTTGAAATTAACTGCACGTATAGTGTTATATATTGAATTGTTTGCCAAACACCAGGGGCGGCATTATGAACACACCTTGCTAAGTTGAGCGAGCTCGCTAACAACGCACAAGCTCGTTAAGTTGACTTTTGGTATTACGAACCCACTTCCCGTTAACCAAATCTCGCTAAACTCCTCGCTAACTAACTAGCAGATCAGCCCACTCAGTAACGCCTAAATTGTGTTCTGAAAACTTGAGATCTGTAAACGAAATTAAAAATGGCTGCATTTATTGCTTTGAGGCGTCTAGAAAGACATCAAAGATTACGACGAGACCCAATGGAGATGACAGATTTAGAATTAATATCTGAATACCGCATGCCGAAAGCAGTCATAAATGACTTATGCCATCTCCTATACGAAGACTTAAAGCCAACAAAAACGAGTAGACGATGTCTTACTGTGGAACAACAAGTTTTAATATCACTAAAACTACTCGCATCTGGCAGTTTTCAAAATTCAACTAAAGATAATATTAATGTTTCACAACCCTTTTGCAACCAAAAAATCAAAGTGTTATGATGATTAACTGTTATTTACCCCTACTCATGTGATGCAAACATGGTATTTTTCGATGTGGTATGCAAGGGGCCTGGCTCATGTTTTATTCTTCATAATATTTGTCGATTGCAAAATGTACCTCTTCTTCAATCTCTTACTATTGACCTTGAACCACTGTTGGAAAGTACTACAGGAACAGAAACCGACTTGCAAGGCAACACAGTTAAAGACTCAATTATATCTACATTTTACTAAAGTTGTTTTATCTTCATCAAAATAAAACAATCTGAAATATTATTTTGTGTTTTTTGTTGAAAAAATAGGAATAAAAGAACAGTGGTGTATCAAAGTAAACACTGAATGAAACAGGAAATAGAAAAAATAACAAAATGTGTGCATAATGGTGTATCAAAGTGATCAGTGAATAAAATAGGAAATAGAAAAAATAACAAAATGTGTGCATAAACTAAGTAAAGGAAAAAGGGCACAATCAACAAAAATGAAAACATACAATCAGTCATCAATTGTAAAAGGTTGACTACAACTTATTTTGATATCATCACATTCTTTTTTACGCTGTAATTTCTCACGCTTTAAAGAGTTTTCTATTACCATTTGGTCTAACTGTTGTTGTTGTATTACAGCAATGTTGGTGACCTGGAATAAAATTTCTTTTTGTACAACAACTATTTCGTTTTCTTGGCTAATTCGACGTCGTTTGGATTTTTGTTGCGGTATTGTGATGATGCCGGACTTATTGGCTGTTGAACAATGTCAAATAATAAACTTTCATTTTCTTGATCATTTTTAGGTCGTTTTGCTTTTACTTGTGAAGATGAACCTGATGTGCAAAAGATGAGGAACTTGGTGGTTCAAAAATGTCAAACAAACTATTATCCAAGTTGGATTCAGAAATTAGGACTGGTTCTTCTACTTCTCGATCTGGACTTCTTTCATGCACTGATATATATAGCAATACATATTAGTCATGCAATGTAAAGAAAAATTGCTTTCACATATTTAACTTCACTTAACTCTGCCCACTTTTAAGTGATGATGCACCCTTTACTCCATAAACAGCTTGTTGGCCAATCATATCAACAATTTTAAAATGCATATCAGAGGGTTGTGTAGCTTTGTTGACACCACCCCCAGTTTTGGCAGATTCTCTTTTCCAATCTGATACAGATTTTTTAGCACTGCTTTTTAAATCCCACCACTTGTGCTCTACTTGTTCCACGGTACCATTTATGCCAGATATGTTGCATGAATTAACCTATATAGTAAATAAAGATTATAAACTAATAAAAAAATTAAGTACACTGTATCAAATATGTACCTGTGTTGTCACGACCCTCCAAGCAAGTTTTTTGGATGCAGAAGTGATTTCTGACGAAAAAGAGCCTAGAATATGTTTCGCATTTTTTTCTATTGTATTAACCAATGCTTCAACTTCCAATGCTGTCCATCGTGGTGAACGCTTTTTAGCACTGACTTTCTCCATATTACACGATTTATTTATACAAAAAATAGGTTATTGTAAAAGCTACCATTAAACGACTGATCGAACAAAGGATTCAACCAGCTTGCAGCAGCAAGTTTGCCGAGTCAGTCATCCTTTTTCTCGTGTTTATGATGCATTCTCTCGCGCATGCTTCTCGTTATAGCGAGGACCGTTCGTAATACCAAATGCGTTTGCGAGTTTCTCGCCCGTACATCCCTCGCTAAAACGAGCTCGGTAATTTAGCGAGCGAGGAACTGTTCATAATGCCGCCCCAGGAGGTCAGTTAACATGCCAGGAAGTTAAAATCCTGTGGAAGTTTGAATACAAAGATATGTAAATGTACATTGCATTGGCAATTTTAGAGGAGTCAAAAAATGCAAAGAAAATGCCAAATTAAATAAATGCAACGATGTAAGATACCAACTTTGTATCACAATTAAGTTAGTTTGAAATTAATTTTAGGTACAGTGCTGTATATTGAACTGCTTGTCTAACACCTGGATACTAGGATACCAGAAAGTCAAAATCATGTCGCAGTTTGTTTAATGAACTAAGCTTTAATAAGGTCCTATTGACGCAAATATAGACATATATATATAATAATCACATGCAGACCATAAAACTTTTGTACAAATCACGTTTAGTTTTCCAGTATTGGAATTCTTTTCAATATGTATTTGTGTAGTTTTATTCGAGGATTTAGAAATAAATACTAACACAAGCTGTTTGTTAATAGTGACATGACAATCAATGCAATAAATATACAAACATAGGGTGTTAGTGAAGCATTGCATTATCCACATTCCGTGCATGTAGAATCCCTACTTACCGTATATAAAGATATGCTTGGTTTTTTTCTTTTTCTATAGCTTTTGTAGGGATATCAAACTGGTCTCGCATTTTTTTAGGAACATACACCAATCCATACCACACTGAAGTCATGCCAGCGAAGCAAAGATATATTCCTAAAAGAATAAAAATCTTGACTTGAAATTTTTTCTCCTAATGGGGTGCAAATACGACATTATTAGGACAGGGAGGCAAGTCATGCAATACCTGCTTATGTTGCCAGCACAGTTTTCATAGAGTACTCTATTGAACTATTAAATTAGATTATTTTGTTCTTTCAAATATAATTGGCATTCAGACATATAATAATGTCACACTGCAATTAAATTTAGTCTTTAAGAAGGTGTCCGCAAATACTTTTTGGCCCCAAATAACAGCCTTTAATTTGAGTGGCTCAACTATTTTGCACGTTTGTTTTAATTTATACTTTTGCAAAAAAAACCTAGGTACGGTTTTGTTAATTTGACAGGCCAAAGCTGCTAATAGCATTTGTTGCATGTATAAGTCTAAGAATACAGAAGCATTGCAAGTTTATATGACTTGTAGAAGCCACAAGTGGATGATATAATAAATACTTTGAAGTTGAATATTAATTAGTAGTCTGAGGGTAAAAAACGCTTTGAAATTTTAAAGATGAACTTGTCATGTTCTTAACTTAACTGAAGTCTGCACTAAGATTGTTTTGCAATTTTTTTGGGTTGTTAAGTTATGCTACATGTCTCTTTAGAAATTTTATTTTCATTTTTATGTTTAAAGAAAAAACTGAAGCATATATTAACCCTTCAACGCCGCTTGTCGCGAATTCGCGACACACCACTATCTAAACCTTTTCACTGCCATAATATACTTATTGCCGTAATTCCTGTTGTCGCGAATTCTACACGAACTGAACGCTCGTTTAGCGCCGTTCAATAACTATGTCTGAATGTTATGTGGGGAAACCCCAATCGCGGTTTATCACGATTTCATCTAACAACTAATTTGGTGGAAGCACATTTTCAGGCATTTAAAAGTCAAAGATTCGGCGAGCATCTTTAGTTCTAAAAATATCTATGTGTTTGTATAGAGCAGGGGTCGGCAACCTACGGCCTGCGGGCCGGATCCGATGTAATTCATCCGGCCCGCCGCCTCTTTGACAAATTAGAAACCAGTCCATTTCACATACTTTTTGACTATTTTAACTACGCAAGTGCGAAAAATTTTCGCGCTTTGCGCGAATGACAATTCTGCATCCGGTTTGTTTACAGTTTGATGCTGTCTTTTGAACTAGATTACCTCTCCATAACCGTTGAGCCATGGAAGGTTGCCAAGTGCGTCGCGGAAAAAACGGAAAACTTATTCTAAAATATTGGACATATGTTTTTTAACATTTTATTTATTTTACATTTTCGGCAATGCAATAAAAACTTGCAAGAAATTTAAAAGAAATGCCCGTATTCAAAAAAAAATCGCGCTCCCTTCGCTTGCCAGGTGTACCTTGACTTAAAAAGGTTAACAAACACTGAGCTATAGACTACCTTTAAATGTTATCGCGTTCCATCAAAGTAGTTTTATTACACTTTTCATCTGTTGCACGGATGACAACGTGTGAACTATAATTTTAAACCAAACAAATGCTTTTTCTTGCTTTGCGTCAACACTTTACTGCCTCCTTAAATGTAATTAAACACGTTTTTAAGTGCAAAAACGATCCGAGGCCCGCCTGATTCAAATTTCTACCATGTTAATAACACAATTATTAGTTAACGTTTTGTGCGGCCCGCAGAGACGTTTCTGAGTTTAGTTTTGGCCCGTGACTAGATAAAGTTTGCCGACCCCTGGTATAGAGCATGGGCAATATGTTTTAAAGTGTTTTGAATAAATACTGTCATATGCCACTCCAGTAAGCAAGAAGTTCAGTTTGTCGCGAATTTGCACCATTAGGCATTGTTGGCCCAACAACAAAGACTACAAAATTCAGAAAAAGTTAGAAATAATTAAAAGACAGGCAAATTTTTATCTTAGAGTAAACGAAAGTGATTCATAAGCGAAATAAAATGGGAAAACTAGAAATATAGAGTGATAAAAAAATATTTAATAATTTTTGTCTTGCACCCCTATGCGCCTCTAATTGGAAGACAAATGTCAATAGTGTGACATCATCGTTTTAGTTCTTTACAGCTATCTTCTCTATTCTAGCTGCAGAAATACTTCAATACAGAATTCATTCATATCGCTTGCTTTATTCAGGTTGGGACGCGGTTGGCTTCCTGCTGTGCTTTTTTGTCCCGCGCATGCTACGTTTATTGTGCGAAGTGGCTCGTCTCAGCGAAACTGCGCGCATGCGACTTGCCTTTTAGAAAGAGGCTTCTCTTAGAAAACAACATATTTTACCGCCGCAAATTTAAATTCGAAATCAGGAAGCAGTACTCCACTCTGTTTGCAATTTTTATTCTATCAATAAAATCACTTTAATTTCTATATTTTGGGGTAATTATTTCACCCCATAGGTTAATTATTTTGAGTTGAAAGTCAAAATATTGCTGCAAAGCAAACCTATAATTTGTCTTTATAGTTAAAAAATATTTAACAACTTTTTTTTAATTTATTAGACACAGTCTACGAACACAAAAATGGCCGATTTTTAATTTTTGCCTTTTTTAATACTCCCAAAATGTTTATTTAAACATTAGCTTTAAGTGGTTCTCTTACATTTGTGAAATTTTCATATTTTCATGTCATTTCCTTGTATTGTAAATATATCCAGGAAATTTCCTAAAGTGTTGTGCATTTTGACCCCCAGATGAATAGTTTAGGAGTAAGGTTTAAAATTTTGTTACTTAACGTTGTATATGACATGTAGCCATCATCCATAAATACATCAGATTTTTTTTATATTTTTTATCTCTGAAAAGTGCTTAAAACCAAAACTAACGAAAAATTATAGTTTTGCCCCCCAAAAAACAACCCCTTAGTTCTTGGGCACAAAAATTTTATAACTTTGAAAGGGTATCTAACAGTTGTCATCCTTTAGCCCAGTGATTCCCAAACTTTTTTTCTCGCGTACCATTTTGAGCTTTTGTACATACCACCTAAGACAAGGTTAGAAATACATTGATTTAAATAGGTTATTATTGTTTAAAGTAGGGCTGCGGAGTCGGAGTCGGAGTCGGGACTCGGAACTCGAGGAGTTGGTTTGTTTTTGCTGGAGTCGGACTCGGGACTCGAGTAAGACCTTGTAAAACTACACGAGTCCCGAGTCCGACATGCGCATGCGCAGTACTGAATTTTAAAACTGACATGGTCGCCAAATGGAAATTGTAAAGTTGGAATATTATATGGCGGAATATTTTCCAACCATGTATTGTGAGTGAATGAATTATACGACAACCCTATAAATGGATTGCTGAATATCCGCGTTATTTTAGTTAGGTAAATTGGTGAAATACAGGCTGTAGAGTCTGGGACGGACTCGGGACTCGACAAAATCGCACATTTGACCGGAATCGGACTCGGGAGTTGGACTCGGGTTATTTTTAACCGACTCCGCAGCCCTTGTTTGAAGTATATACTTCATTAGTGTCTTGGCGTCTTCAACATTTTTTCAGGTTTATGCAAAACTCAAGAAAATACTTGGTTGATATTTTTGTCATTTCAAAAAGACAAACAACTATAAAAATGCCAAAGAAAACAAGAAGATGGTTATTTTAGAGTAAATGTGATGTAAACAGTTGAAATGCAATGTAAAAATAATTGCAGAAAATTAACAAAGACCTAGTTATTAAAATAGGAAATGGGATTATTGCAAACCACAAGCAAAGAAAGACAACAAATACTGTTCAATCCGTTTGTCCAAATCAAAGAGACCTCTGTGGTTAATTTGTAAAAACAATTTATGTTGCGGCAAGAATTAAGATTTTTGTGAATATCCTGTTTTAACTTGACAGCAGGCTGACAAAATCTTGCCAGGCGAATGAATCAACCTTCCCATGTTTAGGTGATAATCAAGGCTATTAACAAAAACTTTCGCCGAGGGCTAAACAAATACATAAGTGGCATGCTAAAGTACAACCTGAGGCCTGAAGGGTTCAAATGTCTGCTTTTCTTGGTCTTGCAGTGTTACATAGATGAGCTGTTTTGGGGGCGAACCGTGTGCAAACATGCAGCAGAAAATCAGATTAAAAAGTGCGAAAAAAATCCAATATTGCTTGAAATAATAATATTTTTTATTTGAATTTATTAGAAATTGTTTGCCTTAGAGTGACACAGTCAAGTGCAACATTCCATAGTATGCATAGAGACTATTGGCTGAACACACTGCCAGTCCAAATAGTTTGGCAGTCCAAGTTGAGTGTATAAACATTCACAGTTGTTTTAGTTGTTGATTGTGATTTTGGCTTAGTGCAGTGCTGCATATCTGTTGTGTTGTCGATCCCTACACTATTATGCTATGAAGACAGCAAAGTTTTATTACTACAGAAAGTTACAAAAATAACAAAGATAAAAAACATAACATTGTCCTATTACTCAATACGAAATGGTACTAATTAACTAAAAAAGTCTTGTGTATAGCAGTTTGACTACATGTTGTTTTTTTATAGAAAACATAGCTCAGCAAATGCAATGCTAGTTTTAGTACATACTCAGAAAACTGTGCAGTAATTGTTACAAAATAATCTCTAACAAAAAAGAGAGACATGACCCTTTGTATGGTTCAGGAGTTTGTTTTAAGACGTGGTTTAAAAAAAATTTTTAAAACTAACTATTTTTATAGGAACCTGCAAAGTTGTAGAAACTGTTTGCGAAGATTTCATTGTTTATTTAATTTTGCTAAACATTATCTAGTGCAAAGTTTCTGAAAGCACCAGTGAGCCATGGAAGGTTGCCGGTTGTACAAAAAACTAATGGAATAAATATTCAAAAAATGCATTCTACATTTTTCCATTGCTAGTTGAATTTGCTGGGTAGGTCAGTTTATCAAATATTTTTATATAATCTCTTTTCCTTTCTGCTTTCTCTTATTGGACACGGAGTACTAAGATAATGAATAGGAATCTTCTGTTATATAAAAATGCAAAAAAATAAAGACCACAACTTGAAGGGTGTTTTATTGACTAATCTACAGAGAGCAATGTGCAGGTTTAGGCTGCTTACAAGACCAATATTAGGTCATATTTACAGTGTTTGTCCTATGTCCGTTTTTATGGTGTTTGATTAAAGGGTGGACAGATTTCAAATGCTTAATTACAAATATTTTTTAAATTAACAAAAACTAAAAAACGTTTACAAACCTTTATGCTTCATCCTCCTTAAAACTTTGGAGGTTTACACAACTAATCAAATGTAACATTTTTCTTCTGGTAAATACATAGTTAAATTATTAAACATATAAAAAATGGTAAACGAATCGATTGACCTAACATTTAATTATCTTTTGTGTTTATTTTCTTACAGCATATATGTATGAATGTGCAGGTCTGAACATGTTAAATGTTTAAAAACTAAGTTCCACAGAAACGAGAATTCAGCAAACACAAAAAGACAACTTTTTATGTTTTTATTTCTTTAAACACTGCACAGTTTTTGGGATGAGCAATTGATTAGCACTAAACCAGTGGACATCAATCTGGGGGTAGTGAGAGGTTGTCTGGAGATCACAGTGTACTATTTACTCAAGGAAAATTAACAAGTAAAAAACAAAACAAAAAAGCAAAACTATGTACCAGTCCAACAATGGGGTTTTATGATGTTTGCTCTAGTGAACCAGTCGTGCTTACACCATTGCATTTATTTTCAAATAATACTAAGCTAGTTTAAGTCAGTGTTGTGTAACAACTTAAGTGACAAATGACCTAGGTTGAAATGTAGAGTTTTCATTAAGCATTTTTTTATAAAATTTTTTATAAAAAGAGTTATTAATCTTAACTTCTGCACATAAAACAATTTGCTTGCTATATGTTGCGGTTACACTATGAGTTATTGCTCCTAATTGCACGAGTTTACTAATTTTAATAGTTTACAGTTCAGTTTTTATGACATGGACTTGACAATTGACATTCTCTAATTATGACTCAACTTGTTTTATTCAAAAATAATTTACTTCGATTTTAATTTAAAATGACTTATAACACTGGTTTTAGCTATATGGTTTTTGGGTAGAACTGTATACGGTGGCCATTTTACGAACAGGAAGATTTTGCAACACTCGATAATAACTTTTTAACACAATTACATTCTCTGTAACAACATATTTCCAACCTAATACATTAGGAGAAAAACACAACAAATAATATTGGTGATTTACATGAAATTCTTGATCATTATTTAGATTTGTTTAGATTTAGAGTAGACTTATGGAGTTATTTTTCCGAGTTTATGTGGCCTTGTGATCGCTATAAGCGTGCAAATATGTCATATTTTTGCTTAGAACTGCGTTAATTTCTGACGGATCGGGTGCTATTATTATGTTTAGGAATGTTAAATTTTACCATATGGGCCGAGAATTCGTTGAGGAACATGTCTAAATTCTGTTTTAACTTTTAATCAGGTAGCCTATCCTAGTCTTATGGTAAACGGTATTTAAAAAAGTAGAAAAATTAAAAAAAAATTATTTTGCCGAAATGACAAGGTCTACCTCATATTGCGAAAACCAAATAGGGTATTTACCAGTTTTGCTACTTCAATACCTACCCTAAAACGATATTTTAAATATGGGAAACTGCACACCTAGGCCTAATGATACTGTTTGACAAATTGCGAGAACTGGTGTGTAGGCCCCTACAATTTCTTCAGTAAACGTAAAAGTGTGCTGATCCAAAAAAAGGTTGACAAGCACTGACGTAGGCTACGTATGATTGATACATGCCAACTCAATAGGCCTACACTATTAGAATAATAGTCTCTCGAGCAACTTTCTTCCTGGGTGCTGTTTGAACATTTAACTTTTATACAACTGTTCGAACATTTACTAGTTATTTTTTGTATGGTATTTAATAAGCATTCTCGTAAAAGTAATTGGTATTTAATTGTCGTCTTTGCAGCCCCCAGAGGAAAATCAAACAACCCACCCGGGGGTCGCGACCCCCAGGTTGAAAACCACTGCACTAATTGGACCTTAAGGTAAACTCCCAGCGTAGATAAATTGAAAATAGAAAATATTCGATGAAAATTCACAAAAGATAACAAAAAATGTAAGATAAAATTGTAGCGTTTATAGCCTAATTATTTATTTCGTTTAAACTTAATTTGTTAAGTAGTTAAAAATGCATATGGTTCGAGCCGGCTCAGCATTGTTTCCCGGTCAGCATAGGCATCCTGTTATAGATCGTTTGTCCTAGTTTGCAAAACGTGCCTGGTCTATTTCCTTAGCCATTTTCTTGTCCAGAAGCCAGCAACGCATTTTTTAGCGCCCCTTTTCTCTCAAAATCCATTCGTTTTTTGCTCGCTCCCTCTTCGCCTCCTTTCTCTTCTATGTAAAGCGCTCAGTCTTCTTCTAGTTCAAGGGTCGGCAACCTTTTTCTAGTCGCGGGCCAAACCAAACTCAGAAAGGTCTCTGCGGGCCGCACAAAATAAGAACTAAGAAATGTGTTATTAAAATGTTAGAACAACTTTTAGTCAGGCGGGCCTCGGATCTTTTTTAACACTTTAAAACGTTGTTTAATTACATTTAAGGAAGCAGTAAAGTGTTAACGCAAAGCGCGAAGAAAAATGCGTTTGTTGGTTTAAAATTCGCGTTCACACGTCGCCATCGATACTGCTAATGAAAAGTGTAATAAAACTACTTTGGGGGAAACGCGATAACCTTAATAGTTAATGTAGTTCAGTGTTTATTAACCTTTTTGTGTTGACATGGCGAGCGAAGCGACCGCGATTTTTTTGCTAACTGGCAGTTTTTTTTAAATTTGGTACAAGTTGTTATTATTGTGCCAAAAATAAAAAAACAAGTAAAAATATATGCCAAACATTTTTGAATACGTTTTCCATTAGTCCGCGACGCACTTGGCAGTCTTCCACAGCGCAACGGTGAAGAAGCGCTAACTTAGTTAAAAAGGCAGCCTCAAAACGTAAACGAACCGGACGTACAAAGATCATTCGCGCGAAGCGCGAAAAATTGTACGCACTTACGTAGTTAAAATAGTCCAAAAGTATTTGAAATAGACTCGTGCCTAGTTTGTCCAAAGAGGCCTCGGGCCGGATGAATTCTATTGGCGGGACGGATCCGGCCCGCGGGCCGTAGGTTGCCGACCCCTGTTCTAGTTCCTGATTTCCTTCGAATAGCTTATTACCGAAAACTCAGCCCCAATCGCCCTATCTTTTTACGTCTTCTGTTTTTTTACGTCTTTCTGGGCATTTTGGTGACCCCGACGTGACCTTTGAAAACGCATAAAACCTTCCAGATATGAGTCAAAATAATTCTAAAAACCTAACTAAAGTTCTTTAAAATATTCGTTAATTCTCAGAAATAACTAAGTTAACGCCCTGTTAAATTTAAGTCTACGCCTTGCTTGATTTGCATGTTTTCGTTGTTGCATGATTAGCTTTATGAGTTATGAGCACTGATAAGTCGTCGGGCCAATTCCTACCTATTTTCGCTAAATTTTCTGATAAGTTTAGAAGTTCTAAAAGCAGTGGTAAATCTTCCCATATGTTGGCTAATTTTGGTCAACTCGAATTGCCAGATCTCTCGGACAAAAAGCCCAAACTCGAGTGAGCATAACACAATTTCTCGTCAATGGTATATAATAGGATTGTTTGTCACAGATTGATGCATTAGCAGTTGAGACCCTAAGCGTTTATGTAATTATTAAATCAACGCACATTATTTGGGTTAGGGTGCTAATTAGCGATTGGGTTCGGGTGGGGCAAGTGTTATTGAAATTAATCTTCTTATGCAGATTTGTTAAGTCAAGTTAGTGCTTTGTCCAAGACCTCGAAGTTTAAAAGTCGGACTTTTTGATCCTGTGGATGAGGGGCGGGCAACTTCTCCTGTCGGCGGGCCAAATATGGCCAAATGAAGTACTTGGCGGGCCGGATTAAGTACCTACTTTCAAAGCTTGCGTGTTTTGTCGCATAATAGCGACTAACGTTGTACTCGTTAAACACGGCAAAACTTTTTTGCCGACTTAAAGAATAAACTAAGAACAACTTTATAAACCGAAAATCGCTTTGTTTAGATGTTATGAGATAAATAATTACACGTTAGGTAAAAATTTGTCAAAATTATTTCAAGTCAAAAACAATTAAAAATGCACATGAATCGTTTACAAAATTAAAGAAATTATTATTAGCTTTTTTATAATTGACGCTTCGTTAAAATTGTTATTAAAAAAAAAATTTTTTTTTGAGTTATATTCAACGACATTTTAACTGTGTTATATATACGCGAGTTTCCAGAATTAAAACCACCCTGTCCGAGTTTATCGCATTAGGCTCAGCTTCGTTGCATTATAGGCTACAGTTGTTAATTTCTGATTTGGACCAATGTGTTGAACAGTATTTGCTGTTTTTTTCTCTTGACAACACTTTCGAAAAAAACAAGCGTCTTTGTTTTCTTCGGCAATTTATAGTTATTTGACTTTTTAAAATGACAAAAATAATAACTATAAGGATTTCAATAATTTTGCATAAACCCGAAAAAATAGCTGATTTGTGTTCGACCGATAGTCAGTAAAACATCAAAAACGTGTTGTTGACGACGCCAAGACACTAATGCTGTTGTTTAAAATAATCAATATATTTATAATAGGTCAAAATTTTGTCAAAAAAATATATTTTTAGGTCAAAATTTCATTTTTTAGGTCAAAAAATAATCGCCCTACTGGTGATGCTTTTATTAGCGAATTATATTTAACTCTTAACATCCAAACATTCTTTATTATCATTGATGTGCAACCGGAATCATTTGTTTTTCACCATTCGGATTTTGTTATTCAAAAGAAAATACTGATTCTTGCCGATTTTTGTAAAAAAGTACTCGGGCATTCAATCCTTGTTAAATTCGCGACACTCCTTCTCAAACTTACGTTTCTGGGCAAATCCATGGGAAAATATTTCTTGTAAATTCTAAATATAATTTCAACCCAAAACAACGAATCTAAAAACACAAAGAAAACAAAGAGCCAAAGAATAACTAACAATCTCTATGAATGGACGTAGTAAGCAAGTAGTGGGGGAATGTGGCAGAATGTGGCCGCGGGCCACATTATCATGTAAGACCAGAAACTGTCTGCGGGCCGCTCAAAATCTCGTCGCGGGCAGGCCCTGAATTAGACGCGCTGGAACTTATTCAATACGCTTAGCAACTGATTTTATCAGTGATGCATTCTTATATATCATTGCATTTCGGGCGGTTCTGTAGCCTACCAGTCATTTAGCAGATTTTTATCGTTGGCTGAACTGTACTCTTAAGCATAGGAAAAGATAAAAGCAGGGCTGGGGAGCCGGAGCCGGAGCTGGAGCCCGGAGCTAAGCATTTTCTCTGGAGCCAGAGCCGGAGCTGGAGCCATTGTTATTATTTTTGTGGAGCTGGAGCCGGAGCCGGAGCCATTTTTATTATTTTTGTGGAGCTGGAGCCGGAGCCCTTTTTATTATTTTTGTGGAGCTGGGGTCATTTTTCAATTTGTGGTGCTAAAGCTAAGAAATTATATTTTGTTCCATCTCCAATCTCAGTTAGCCAAAAGTAATTTTAAAAACTTGCCATTGAATAAGTGACTGGTGGCACCGGAGCTGGAGCCGGAGTCATTGGGTGTGTGTTTGATGGCTCCGGAGCCAAAGGATATGAGTTTTACTACTCCGAAGCTGGAGCCGGAGCCAAAGGATTGAGTTTTACGACTCCGGAGCTGGAGCCGGAGCCATTTAATAATTGCCTGATGGCTCCGGAGCTAATGCTATTTTACGGTGGCAGCCTTCAATTCTTCTTGCCTTTGAAACCGCAGAATTATTTGTTTTTGGTTAAAGTTGACGAAATATGAACCATAAATAAAAATAAATGTGAATTAAAACACTTTTTGGCGGCGCGACAAATTTCATCGCTTGTTCAGTTTAAGTTGTAAAAAATGTAAATCGAATAGGGTCGTTATATCCACAACCGTTGGTTGATATTTAAAAAACATTCCAATATAAAGGAAAATTATGGCATTTGTCAAGTTCTAAAAAACATTTATCTAATGGTTTCATGGTATGCACGGTGCCTTATAATAAAAAACATTGCAATATAAAGGAAAATTATGGCATCTGTTAAGTTCTAAAAAACATTTATCTAATGGTTTCATGGTATGCACGGTGCCTTATAATGACTAGCTATCAAATATTTGTCGATATAGAAATATTTTAAATTAAGGGTTAAAATGTTATACTAATAGCGGTAATGAATAGACAAACACATTACACTGGTAGAATTTGTATTTAACGCAAGGTTTTGCTTCAGTTTGGCGATATACGATTCTAAACAATCTATTGCATTTACAATTCATCTTTTTGGTAATTGTGAAGATCATGAGAAACACATGCACATGGCGTCGAAAACTCGAAACGATACGCACATCTTGAAGGTTCATCAACGGACAACAGTTTATGCTCCAGACCACACCCAATAACAACCTTTATCAAAAACATCAAAATGTTAAAATTAAACGTTTACATTAGTGTTTCTTAATCCTATTTTTCCATCCGATTCTCTTTACTAAACTTTTTGTAATCGAACAAACAATAACACATTAGTTTCGAATTTAGTCAATAGTAGCCATGTCTATTTTTTATATTTTGGAGAAAGAACAAATTTTAATACGTTTAACCATGTGAACTACTGCAGGCGGCGACCCAACCAAATTAAACGGCTATAGTTTGATAAACCCCGATTTAGACTATTTGTGAAGTGTGTATATCACAGGTGGCAGATAAGAGCAACATCCCTGGCTGAATCCCCACCCGTTAGACAAAAACGCTTTAAAGCAGACTGATCGCGACTAATGAGATGGAACGCTTTTTATTTTGTTGTCGCGTCTCCACCTACACAGACACGACTAAACGCGTTTTTAGCGAGATAGCGCGTGCACTTTTTTGCCGTGACGAAAGATGTTTTTTGATAGAAACCACGGGTTTTTTACGGGTTGTTCAAGGTTTTATGTTCGGAATATTTTTAATGAGATAGAACGCTATTTCTTTTGTTGTCGCGTCTCCACCGACCAGACTTGACGCAAATCTTACGCACAGCAGACAGACACGACTAAACGCGTTTTTAGCGAGATGCACTACTATTTTTACCGTGTCTGAAGATGCTTTTTTTTTTTTTTTTGATAAAACCATTAGTTTTTTACCGGATTTTGTAGGTTTTATATTAGGAATGTTATTTTAAAAGGTTAAGCAGGTAATTCTTTTTAATTCCAATTAAAATATATTCCTGGCACGGTCGAAATACCTTTTAATTCGTATCTTTCTTTCCCATGTATGATTTTACCAGCTTGACTAGTTCAAAAAACAATTTTGAAGACAGCCTTGCGAAATTTTAAACCTTATCTTCATGTTTTAATAAAGTGGGAAAAAGTACATAGAAAGAAACCTCTTTATAGCTTTTTTTCACAAATAGGGTACGTACCCACTACTTGTCTTTGTCGTATACACGGTCGAAAAGCCTTTTAATTCGTATCTTTCTTTCCCATGTATGATTTTACCAGCTTGACTAGTTAAAAAAACAATTTTGAAGACAGCCTTGCGTAATGTTAAACCTTATCTTCACGTTTTAATAAAGTGGGAAAAAGTACATAGAAAGAAACCTATTTATACCTTTTTTTCACAAATAGGGTGTACCCACTACTTGTGTTGTCGTAAAACTGTTGGTTACGTTTCCAAATACATATTTCTTCCAAAATTTACATGTTATTTGCCTTCGCCATGATCACAACTGAATTATATCGCCTAGCTTTGACCAGTTCAATGTTCGCGCGCTTTTTCGGTGGGGATTGGACAGGCATTCAGGCATGACGCGACAAGTCAACAGTCCGACATGTTTCGTCGCGTCGTGTCGGAGGTCCGGTGGGGATCCAGCCTAATTGTAATTTTGCATACGTTTAAAGGCTGCTTGTGCTTTTTCCAACTTAAACAGGAATATAAAATACCCTAACCTAATAGAATTTTAACTTTAAAGTGCTAACCTACGGTAAAAAATATATTTTGGCAAAATTCTTGCGTAAATTTGAAATTGATCTTCATGTTTCAACACAATGTGAAAAAAGTGTATAGAAAGAACCACCCTCTTAATAAACAAAACTAATAAGAAAACTAGCTCAACTTTCTTTTTAATTAGCAGCGATGACTTGAGACTAGCCTGGCAGTGCAGTGTAGTAGCGGACCAAAACACACGCTGTGTAAGATGTATAATGTATATTGTATAATGAAATTTGTAATAAATGCTTCTACACATTATAGAACATACGTGGCGTTTCTCGTCATGTTATAGCCGGGGCAGTAAGATTTTTAGGGCTTTGTCCTAGCGTCCCGATTAGGTGACCCCTTTGGAGAAGCCGAAAGCGGCTGCCTAGCCTTGGGAAAGCATTGCGAGTAGGGATGTTCAAAGCAGAATATCGGCGCATTTCTAATGCTTGCTTTAAATGCGGCGTCAGCGTTTTTTCGGGCGACCAATTATTCCGCGATAAGCTTCGCCTAATAATTAAGTGTCAATAGGGTGTATTTACGGCGCAAATTGAAATGCGAAATCTTGAGGCAGTGTACGCCTGTCTGTTAGCACCTGTTGTGCATGTTGCTCCAACCAACATACCAACATCAGGCCTAAACAACTAGAAAAACTTTCGATTTAATAGTTTGCGTATTAGGCACATAATAGTGTTCTTTATATTGTTTGAAACTACAGATTTAAAGCCTGTTTTAACAGTGATTGCTCGGACCAAGCCATGGTAAAAAAGTTTGCAAAAGTATAGCAAACCATAGGCGTTAAACCATTTTAAGTCTTTACGAGAATGATAATATTTGCTTTTCAAACACGTAAGCTGGTCAAAATGTAATAAAATGTTCGAACCTCTTTCGCATCAAAGGCATAAGTTAAGTTGGGAAATTTTTGGCCCATATCTGTTTTTGCTTGCAGAAACAAGTTAAGGTAATTAAAAAACCAAATATGAAATATGTAATATAAAATACAAAATACAAAATACAAAATACAAAATACAAAATACAAAATACAAAATATTAAAAAAAAAGTATAAAATAAAAAAAAAAATAAAAATTGAAAATAAACACTAAGCCCTGAAAATATACCCCCTGACAAAATATACAACAACCGCACCCCCGTCTAGTTTACATTCGTTTTCATTTGCGCAAAACTTCGGCGATAACATCAGGTTTCCTTAGCTTATATGCCTTTTGAACATTTCATACCCCAATATCAAACAAAAATCCTTGTTTGGCCACGGGTCGGGTAAGTTTGTATAAAATTTGGTTGGTCTATTGAAGACTCCGGTGTATTGTTTGCTAAAAGGATTATACTGGTTATTACACATGGTCAAAGAAACAAAGATCTCACAAACATCGGGTCCGTTTCGATGTTTGATTTGATGTCAAGCTCTGTCATATGTATTTTGCGTTGTATGACAAAACTAGACGGTGACCAACATTAAAAAAAATTAGTCTGAATATCCATAAAAACAGTTGGTGTTTGTTGTGTTTTTAGGAAACTGACTAATCTAATTAATGCTTTCGCTTTCTAAACGGTTAACAGTAGTTGTTTTTAACGACGTTGTAGCAACTATACGCTGTTTAGCCAGGCAACGTCTGCGTTTAACCCTGGTATTATGTTGGTACATATTGAATAAGCTAAGTAAAAATGAAGCTACCTCGGTTGACCTTGCTGGTCCATTCCAACATCCAATTCCATTTTCATACTTCATTTTCAAATATTTATTTTCTTCTGGACCAGACCAATTACTCCATCGGCTGAAAGACATTTCTGTTTAGTTATTTGTTCATTCTACATTAGTAAACCCTTGTGGAAATTTTGCACATCTCTTGAGACCAGAAGAATTTAAACAAACTTATTTAGTTTACATGCACATTTTTACAACATGACATGTTTTCAATTATGAATTAAATATAGCAACAAATATTCATACACTAAATACTATATAAAGTTCACAATTTTTTGAAAATCGTGAATATGACCGTTTATATAAAAACACAATAGACATCTAGTTGAACACATTTGTTACATATATTTGAAAGCATTATAAAACTTTGCATAAATAAACGATTATACAGATCTAATATACAATGATTACTCTTACCCAAGTATAGTTTCTGAGCCTCCATTGATCGGACTTTGGCTTGCTTGGTCAAATGGACATAACTTATATTTATACCTGCAAAAAAATAGCTTATAACAAACTCATTGTCCATTACATGCATTTTTCATGACATCATCATGCTTATTGGTAAAAAGGGACATTTGTGTAAAGTTAACAAAAACATATCATTTATAAGCTAAAAGTCACAAAATGGTTTTGTCTAATTCAAACTTCTTATTTTTTTACAGATGTTGAATGCCAATAATATACATTAGATAACACGAATACCATTTTGTTTAAATAAAATTTCTTTAGTACCAAATTTCATTTGACATAAGTGTTCAAAATGTTATTATATTCAAGCTAAATGCAACAAAATAAGGTGCCCAAATTAGTTTTTTGAGAGCTATTTACAATAAAAAAAGTGCTGAAATTTTTTGAGCTATATTTAAAAGTGACCAATTTAGTTTTATTGGAAGTACAAAACAAAAATTTCTTAAATAAAAGTGAAGACCAAAAAAGGCCTTCCTCAACCCCTTTGGGCACTTTTTTAATTAATAATTGTATGTATTTCCTGTTTAAGGCAGTGGTTTTAGATGGGGTCCCAAAATCTCAGCCAAAACAGATAAATGTAATGAACAGTGTTCCCCAAAAGCCAAGTAATCTCGTGCAGAAATCTGCAACGGGAATTATGTTGAAATACATTTAAGGGTATGGCAGTAAAGCACTAATGCCACAAAAGAGCTTTATTTGGGTTAAAATAGTAACAGTGTAAATTTCCCTTTTTTAAATCGGCCATAACACAGGACTCAGGGCACAACATAATATGTCCTAGTTATTAGGAGCTCACAGCTTGATGGAATCTTACATTTTTTTTACACAGAAATGATTTAGTATGCGATGGTGATCAATGATCAGCAGCTTGATGGCTTCATACAAGTTTAACCATGCAAAATCGGGGCATTGTACAAATGCACGTAATATATCGTGCATAATGCAAACGGCTACATATTATTGTTTCAGGTAAATACCCTATTTTGTTTTCTATTTTTTGTTGTAAAACAGCGAAAAGTGCTTTTATTTTCTATAAAGCGAAATGATTCAACTCAAGTAAATTGCTTTGCACCCCCCTTCTTGTAAGCAACATTATAATTTTTTGTTTGTTTTTGTCAGGTGTTAACTCACCATCCGAAGCCATAATGTTTTTCATGTAATTGGGTTTTTTCTCTTTCGCCTTTCGGTATTCGTTCAGGTTGGCTGATTAGCAAGGGTTTATTAGACAAACAAAAACGCTATGTCAAGCCTTCTTCCCCATTTTTCTCTCGCTAAAATCGCCGAGTTAGCCTAATGTTTCTCGCTGTTATCTGTTCGCTATAATTTCTGATGTTGGTGTAACAACAAATTTTTTCTGAAAGCAGATTCTCTTAAAGAATGGTTTAACTTTGACTGTTCTAAGTCGCCTTTTTTATGTAATGATAGTTACATAATTATTTTCTACAGGCATGTCCTAAGAGCACATGTTTTAGTGTACAATTGACAAAACTTATTTTCTCTAAAGCGAATCTTTTATTTTAACTGATTTGGCACACTGATCGGCGCAGATGTTGCGCTAATTGTGGCATAATAACACCTGGGAAAAATGATTTTCGTTTAGCATTGCAGGTGGAGAAATCCGTGCTTGTAATTAATAGCTGTTTGTGTTTTTTATATTTCCCAAAATAATATTGAGTTTTGTATATAACCAACAAAAAAACTGATTTATGTTTCACCGCTCATCGGTAAATCATCAATAGGAAGCTGACAACCCCAAGACACTAATGCCGTTCTTCATACAATCATTGTTTAAATAATTTTGTCAAAGAAAAAAAGCACTTAAGGTTAAAATAAAATTTATTATTATTTAGGACAAACAATAACCACCCTAGTCAGGGGCGTATCCAGAAAGTCAACAAGGGGGGTCCCAAATGTTCAACTTGAAGAATTCCCCTATTTTTAATTCCGGCGTTAATGAATAATGATGTAATAAAATAATTACGGTATGACGTCATAAAACAGTGATTGTAATGACGTCTTAAAAATAATCAGTCACACCCAATTAACAGCCAGCATAAGAAAACCTTTAAGACGCAAACGAAAACCGCTTAGTGTGCAGAAAAACTAAACTATGACGGTGTGATTGATCAGCGGTGCAGTTTCCTAAGTTCCATGTACGGGCAACAAGAAACATTGAATCACTAAATATTTTGGAAAATTGTTGAGTAAACAGTTTAGTTGAAATACAAGTTAAAAAGAATTACAAAATTTAACAAAGACCTAGATTATTTTTGAAATACTAGACTTGTGTGGTTAATTCTGCTGGCGCACGTAAACCGAATATTGCTCCAATAAAACTGTAGGATGTGCAACTTACTCCAATGTAACCAGCTCATAGCACTGGAACTGTAAAACCTGAAACGACTCATCTGGTCCAAAATCTTGGTTCAATCCCTTGTTTAAAGATCTGTAAAACAATGAAAAAACATGCATTATAACAGAGCAAGAAATCAGAAATTTAAAAGGGGGTATTATTTCAAATAACTAATTATTTTATGCCTGACATACTTACTCAATTTCGGATTCAATTTGCTTTGCTTCCTTTTCTATTTTTTCAAATTCATTGCGTGCCACGACTGCTGCTTCTACTATTGATTTTGTAACATCATCATATTCTTCATCATTTTTTGATAAAAACGAAGACTCCTTAAAAAAAAAATAAAAAATAAGAGATGACAAGGTTTTATCTTACATTTTAGGTGTTTATATAATACCCTTTCATAATCCTCAACATTTTCATCATTATCAACTTCATAGGAGCTATCATCTTCCCCATCATCATCATGGTCATCATCATCCTCATCGTTATAATCATCATTCTCACTATCACTCTGCTCAATATCTGGTATATTGGTATTCCCAGAAAGTAACTGTCTGTCTGCTTTCTGTTGTCTTTCCTGGTCATCATCTTCATCCTATATATTAAAAAAAAATTATCCATGGTTAAACTGACTTTTCATCTAAATGATGTTACATACAAGGGGCCAAGAATCGTATGGAGTTTTTTGTGTTTTTCTCACGAAACATTGTTAGTGCCTCTGATAAATCAACTGTTTTGAAATATTTTGGCAAATACAACAAAAATAATAGTAAATTCTTGATATTTTCTAAATCTTAATATTTACGTAACCTACCTCTGTGATCAATATATTGCTGATCTCAAATAAAATATTTTCTGCCTGACTCAAATAGCAAATATCTAGGCATATTTACAAATGCTAAAATGGATTTGCAGGCATACACAAACTGACTTTTAAAGGTAAACACCAGGCTGGCAGAATCTTGCCACACTTCTGGTTAACAAGCATTTTTGGCGTAAATGGTCGGTTTTTTGGGCGTGCCTCAAAACTTAAATGATGTGTTCCTCAAAGGAATGCATCAACATTGTCATTTTTAGGCGATAAACAAGATTTTTAAGAAGCAAATGAACTAGGAAAAAGTTGCGGCGAAGGCGCAAACTTTTTTGTGACATCAAGAAATACATATGGGGTATGCTAGTACAATCTGGGGGACTGGGGGTCATGTCTGCTTTTATTACTCTAACACTGTTACATAGATAAGCTGTTTTGAGGCGAACTCATGTGCACACATGCAGCTTAAAATCAGATTAAAAATCGAGAAAAAAATTCTTAATATTAGGAATTTTTTTTTTTAACTGGAAGAAATTTTTAATAAAAAAATACAGCATGGCCTACAACATGCTCGTTATGCCCATGCGAATGTCATACCTTTCTATTTAACGGGAATGGCGACTATCATGATTGCTTTTTTAACTCAATATTTGCCAAGTCAAGTAAAACTAAAAATACACAACAGTTTTATCGAAATTTAGTACTTTTTAAACTAATAAACAATCTATATGCAAATCACTGGCTTTTCCCTGCTAAACAAAGTGCTTCATACTTTTTTCAGAATGGCACAAAAAATTATTTCCTGCCAATTTTAGAGCATAATGTAAAATGTTCCTACATAATCAGCATTAAAAAAAATAATGGATTGAATATGTGTGGAACATTGCACATGTTTGAAGATCTCTGCAAACCTCTGATTTAACCGACGAAATCTTTTCACGAGGGACACAGAACATAGAGTGGACGAGAAATCAGAGGTTTGCAGACATCTTCTGCAGCACTCGGACCATAAGGTTGATTTTTGCAAACCCGAAGTGCTCGGAGGGGCTTCAGACGTCTTTAGATTGCAGCTACTCGAGTCGCTATCTATTCAAGACTGCAGCCCTGAACTGAACGTCGACACCTTATCTACTCCACTCTACCTATTCAACACCTAAAGGCTCCAACTGTAAAAACTCTGATGATAACAATTGCGTCCTACCTTTTATAAGTGAAGCTTTGAATTGCTTTTCAGTCACACTAACTGAAGATGATACAAGTTTGTATCGAAACGTCTTAATCAAGATGCTGTCGATCTACTCGACCTTTTTGGCTTTGAAATTTATTATTAATACAATTTCTACTTGTTTTATAACTTTGCATCCAGCTTTTCAATATATAGGTCCTATAAAAATGCTGTTGTGCTCTGTCCAGGTAATTAAGTTGAAAATACGGGGTAGTAGTACTGTTTTCAGACCTATTGAAGGCCAACTACATGAAACAGGGGAGGATCCAGGATATTTGTTTGAGGTGGAGGCATACAACAATTTAGAAAGATGCCACCAAGTTTTGTTATAAGATAATTGTTAACAACACCCAGGGCGTAGTCAGAAATCGACAAAGAGGGGGGGGGTAATTAATTTTCAACTTTTCCCTTGTTTTCCGTTTAGCATTAATGAATAATGATATAATAAATAGTGATGGGTATGACTTCATAAAAGTGATTTTAAAGTCGTTACGAATAGGAAAAAACTAAACAGACATTAAGTGTCTAGCAAACGCAAGACTTTAGATGCAAAGCAAACACATGTGTCGTTTACGCTCCTATCAGGTCCGACAAAACGCTTAGTGGGAAATCGTTAACAACAGATATGCATGGAATAAAACAAAGAGCAGACTTTTAAGAAGCATAACTTGGGCGCTAAATATTTGGGAGCAAAATGCCTTACCAGTTGAGTAGTTACAGAGATTTTATGTTAAAATTTTAACAGATAACATATTCAGGACAACTCTTGATTTTAGATGGATTATTTCGTTGTTTAAGAATATTTGATCTTATATTAATAATACTAAATATTTAAAAGTGTGATATTGAATAGTAAGGAAAATATGCGTTATTTGCAAATCAGAGCTTTTTAACGTTAATTTCAACAACAGCAAGTTTCCTAAGTTTACTTGTTTTTTTAACAGCAGTGATAGAGGCGCAATCTTTTTATTGGTTCTGCAGGGTGCAAGTTTAAAAAGGTTGAGAACCACTGCTTTACATTCTTCTCTTGACTATTCAAATTAATGAATTTCAGTGTTTATTGCGCTTGTTACCAAAATTTTTACCAAAATTTAACCAGCTCTTGCTGGTTACATGCAAGACACTACCAAAAGCTGGATATTTATAAATGATCTCACAGACAACATTTGTCAAAAAAAATGTTTTATGTTGTTTGAATCGCAATATAAGAAAAATTTCAACAATCAGCGTGTGGTAAACATTAATTATTTTTAAAAATTTCGAAGTGCGTTATTCACTTAAGTTACCGTTTCAGAGTTTAGGAGGTCATACTGGGAAGTACATAAAAATCAACAAAATATAACTCAAATTGAACATCTGTGCCAAAAATGCCATGTCTACCTAGAAATTTTTGCTGTGTTTATATTTATTAGCCTACTGGCGTGGTGTTCAAACCAAATACTTATTTCAGTTGCAAATGTTTTTTGGGCAGGTTTAACACACCTAAGAAAGTGCTCACCAATGTTTTTTAGTTTGCAAACCAGTCCCACTTATATTGCCATTTTTTGCGCTTACTCTTGAGTTAACATATTAGGAAAAACAATGTATCCACATACAATTACTCTTTGAGTGGATAACGCAGCAACACAACGCATAATTACATTGTGTAAAGTTATTAGATCCTAAAAATGCAAAATTTATTAGAAAATTGTACCATTCAGAAATGCATCTCAGGTCACCTAAAACAGCTTCACAACTCCTTGGTTGGTCACCACCAAGCACAACAATTCAAATTGTGTTCCAATAAAATATATGTGGGTTAATAAAATATTAAAAAAAATCAACGTTTAGCCCACAGCTTAGTTTATATTATGTTATACTCTTCCTGTTTAAGTTTGGTAATTTTGCTTGTTTTGCGCTTTTTTTCATAATATGTTGTACTTTTCCTGGATAAGTTTGGTAATTTTGTCAGGAGGTTTTATCATGTCAACAACTGGGGGGGTAAAGGTCTCTTCACAGATGTAGTTAATCAATAAAACCAAGAACATGAAAATGGCTTTCTGACTAAGGCTCATGCTTCACGAAGCATATAAAACATCTTGTCAAGGAAAAAGCCATTACAACATGTCACATGCTAAATGCCTTTATATTAACTCTTGTTTGTGCAGCAGTTTTTGGGGGGTGGTTGTGCAATCCAATAGAACTGTTTCTAAATGGAAAACCGTGGTCATATTTTTCTTAGTTCTGATTTTACTGTCTGTCTGGCTAAAATAATTCTTTTTAAACTCTTAGCGTCATAAACATATTGTAACAGAAATATTTGTAACAGAAAAGTATTATAAAACCCAGTTTAACAATTGGGCACAATGATAGGGCAAAAAATTGGATACATTTTACACATATGATTAAAAATTTATTAGTTCCCAGTGTAGAATTTAGACACAAATTAATATACTCACTGCATCTCAAGTGGTAAAACAGATATAATAAAGTTTAATTGTTGAATTGACTTATGCACTCACTCATGCACGCTCGCACGCACCACAAGAACACACACATAAGGGTTACACCTTTTAGACTTACAATAGGATCTTCCAGGTCCTCTTTAAGTGGCAAATGAGATGTGATAAAAGTTTCATTTATAACAGGCCACACAATATCCATGAATTGTGACAAATCAACTGGATCATTTGTTAGCAATGCCTAAAAAACAAATACACAATAAGGTTTTAATAGAATGTCATTTCTACTGACAGGTAGACTAACGTAAAAAGTAGATGAACACTTAAATTGCATAATAGTATGGAAGTGGAATGGAAAAGCTAAAATGGAAAGAAAGTCAAAATGATGGTCACAGACAGAAAAAAAACTAGTCCCTTTCTATGAGAGAAAAGCGGAGCAACAATCATGCGTCTCAAGCAAGCATCAGAGAAAAACTCCTAAAAATGGTCATAGCAACTTTTACCTCTAACTGGTCTCGGGTTAAAGTTCATTTGCTTAAATACTATAAGAAGCAAATTTTGGAAGAGTTTGCATTTTTGTGGTGGTTATTACAGTAATCAAATTTTATTAGGATTACAGGTTTGTCTAACGTTGGACATACTTTATGTGTGACCTTTAAGATACAATTGAAGGTAACACTTTACAAAGTTGGGACTTTTACGCTCAGTGTCTTTAAAAACTGTGAAATTATAAACAGAATCAGTAAATTAGCGGATTAGTTTGTTAGTGGTGGCATTTTAAGATATATTCATATTATCGCCATGTTTAAATTCTGTGGCTTATAGTGTTATGTTTAATTTCCAGTTACTGGAAATGTTTCGCCATGTAGTGCAACTTTAAGGCCGGTATATGTTTGAGGCCGTTTGCAATTACCGCCTCTTTATTAAACGTACCCAAGAATAATTGATATGCAATATTGAGGAGGGGTTCACAGCATGATGGTTTATAGGCAAAATTATATGGGCCGAAAATTTATTTTCGGGACATATCTTGTTTTTGCCGTTATTCTTTTTTGGTTGTTATGGTTTGCTATGGCATGTTTTAGACCGATTATTGTCCGAAGCTTTATAGAAAAAGTACACATCGTAGGTAGAACCTTCAAATTTTCAGACATGGAGTAGAGTGGTATGTAGGTGCTTTGTAGAAGTTTATGAGGCTGCACCCTCAGGGGCTTTTGCTTGGGGGGCAAAAACTTGAAATATTGCGTTTTAGCCCCCTGTATAGGGGGGGTGGTAATTTACAATTTTTTCATTGAACAAAACCAATTTAACCAGGTGTACCCGGGACTAAATAATAGTTAATTATGCCTTTAAAAAGGTTCTACATTGAAAAAAAAGTCCGACCTCACCTATATTTCTATTTTTGAAATTTGAGATGAAATATGTCATAATTTCCTAATTAAGGTATATGACTCTTGGTCTTGAAGGACCTTTAGACTAAATTATTCCCATAAGTTTTACCTGGAAATTTGACAGAAATTAGAAACAAATATCCCCAAATATTAAAACAAAACCTTCTCTTTCAAAAATATTGATTTGAAATAGGTAATCAATTTTAGGCTCATAGTATTTGATACAGGTTTACAGTAATATTCACAAATACACTAGTCTAAGTCTTTAGATTTGTAGCACCTCCACTCTAAACTTAGCCAGAAGTCATGGCAAAGCTGTCCAAGCACTGCTAAAACTTGTCGTATTCCTCAGTTTGTTTTGACACAAAAGTTTTTTTCTTTGATTTTTTGTTATCTCCAGATTCTCCAACTTCTACACTCTCTGCCACTACAGGTTCTATGTCCAGAGGGCTTGCTTCTCCATAATGTGTTTTGCTTTCATTCTCACTACTGTCCTCACTTTTAGAGATATCTAAGGCTCCATCTTCTTTGAGAATCTCTGTGATCTTAGATATTGGCTGGTATTCAAACTGTTTTTCTCTCTCTACTCTGTACTTAGCATCTTTCTCCATTTTCCTTTGCCTTTTCATCATGGCCTGATACCACACTGGATCAACTTATTTTCCACACTCCATTTGCCTGTCCTTTTGCATGTTCTCATAGTACATTTTCTCCATTTTCCCCATTTTTATACCCCAATCTTCTTCAACCCTCCGCCGTTTCTCATGATCTTCCTCCCCATTAGCTTTTCGAGGAAAGATATCAAAAAGGTTATCCTTTTTGTCAACCAGCTCTTTAAACTCTGTCACCACCTTTCTCTTCTTTCCTTCTTTTAGTCTCTTACTACCTTCCTGTACCAACTGAAGAAGCTTCAGAAGTTTATTGACCAATGTTTCATACAATATGCATGAAACCGAATCGTGGTACCACTTTGCATAGACTTGTTTTGCTACTTCTCTTACAGCCTTGTTCTTGCTATGACCTGCTCCTCCAATCTGTGTGTAGTACCTTAGCATTCCCACCACTCCAGCATTTGTGGGGAGTTGAGTCACAGGAAGATAAATCTTGACTTTAGGGAAAACAATGTCAATATCGTAGACAGGTCCATCTGATCGGGTTTTAGGGCGACGTACTTTGGTAAGGTTTCCAGAGCACACTTCACTCATTTTCTTATTCACAATTACCTAATGTATCTTAAATATAACAAAATTATCTTTAAATTTAAATATTTTGCAAGAAACTGTATTATCTGAATGTTCGTATTTTATTGGATGACACGTACTAAAACATGGTTAAATTTCATCATAAAATTTTTTTCTAATATTAAAGACACAAGCAATATGTAAACTTCTATATAAAACATTTTCAATAATTAGGATGAGCGTTGTTAGTAGAACGAAATACCCGACAAACGATAAGACAAACCAAATTTAACTACATTATAAACCAACAAATTAGGCCAATTTAGTCCAAATTTTGAAATGACCGAGGTCGGACTTTTTTTATAAGATAAGACCACCAAGTGATGATTTTTCAGAGTCAAATTGGCTAAATATTAACCCTGTAAGTTGGTTTTGGCCAATTCTAAAATTTGACATTTTAGCTCAATTACCACCCCCTGCTACCTGTAGCTAACGACTGACATCTAGCGGCAGAAAAACTTCCATATAGAATTCGTTCATATTCGCTTGCTTTGTCCAGCTTGTGAAGTGACGAAGCGGACACCTGCTGCGCTTTATTGTCTCGCGCGTGAGACTTTCATTGTGACTCGTCCAAAACTGGGCGCGTGTGACTTGCATTTTAAAAAGAGGCTTCTCTTTAGTAAAATTACTTAATGCTCTAAGAAACAACATTTTTTACCGGCGCAAATTTAAATGCTAAATCTGGTGGCAACTCCAATCCATCCTCCAAATCGTATTTCATTGTATTGCGGTAATACATAAAGAGGTAAGGCCGTGAATAAACTTTCACCCACCGTACAATTAACGCAGGGAAGCATTGCGAGTAGGAATGTTTAATGCAGAATATCGGCGACTCATTTATAATGCTTGCTTTAAATGCGGCGTAAGCGTTTTTTTCGGGCGACCAATTACTTCGCGATAAGCTTCGCCTAATAATCAAGTGTCAATAAGGTGTATTTACCGCCGCAAATTTAAATGCGAAATCTTGAGACAGTGTATGCCTCTCTGTTGGCACCTGTTGTGCATGTTGCTCCAACATATCGTGTGTGTTTTCCCGCGAGCAATTACTCTTTGGAGTGCACAAAAACGAACCGTGCAAAACATTTGTGAATTGTGTCCTTTTATGCGTGCGATATGTTTTTATCAATGTAAATATGCCGACACTGTCCCGACTATGTTACGCTTTTTACTGTTTCTATCTTCTGTGCGAACTTCCGAGCGATATTCGGCTTTAAAAAGAGGAAGTATGACAAAACACAAAAGTAAATGGTCGTTAGCTGCTTGAGAGCTTCACTATTTTGATTTGTTTTTCTTGTTCGTTTTTTTCGCTATCTATTTTATTAATAAAAAAAAAAAAAAAAAAAATGTTGCTCCAACCAACATACCAACATCAGGCCTAAACAACTAGCAAAACCTTTGATTTAATAGTTTGCATATTAGGCACATAATAGTGTTTTTCATACTGTTTGAAACTACGGAATTAAAGCCTGTTTTAACAGTGATTGCTCGGACCAAGCCATGGTAAAAATTTACCGAATAAAAGTTGGCAAAAGTATAGCAAACTATAGGCGTTAAACCATTTTAAGTCTTTAAGAGAATAATAATATTTCCTTTTTTAAAATGTTAGGTGGCCGAAATGTAATAACATGACCGTAAGCATTATCTACGTAAATTGTATTTATCAATTATACGTTTTGATCATTCCCCAAATACTACGCCATTATTTGAACCCCTTTCGCATCAAAGCCAAAGTTAAGTGGAGAAATTTTCGGCCTATATCTGTTTTTGCTTGCAGAAACAAGTTAAGGAAAATAAAAAACAAAATATAAATTATTATGTTTATAATATAAAATATACAATACAAAAAAAAAAAATAAAAAAAAAAATAAAAATAAAAAAAAAATAAAAATAGAAAAAAAATTAAATAAAAAATTAAGTCAATTAAACATATTAAAAAATAAAAATTAAAAATAAATTTAAATTTAAAATAAAAAAAATAAGACTAAACCTTGAAAATATACCCAAATATACAACAACCGCACCCCAATCTAGTTTAGGTTAATTTTGTAACTTAACACTATTATTAAAGGTGTAATGTGTTACATAGCCGATGCAACTATATTAGTCATTTATCCATTATAATTTAACTGGTAAATACTCTATTTAACCTGCACACTCTGGGTATTGTATCTAGTATTTAGTAAAAGGAATCACTACATTTCTGTGTAGTTTTAAAGGCATAAAAATGTTATAAAATGAATATTTTAATATAATAGGCTTTTTCTGACATGACACAAAATCCCAACACAATTTGGGTTTATCTTACTAATTACCAAAGCCTCTGGTTCAGTAAAATCCCCATCAGTTGAGTCTGGGTCTAGCTCGGTTCGCATAACAAGTTCTTTAACAGATATACTAAAAAAGGAAAACAATTGCAGCTTTTTAATAAATAAATATTTTTAACCTAAAATACAGTTTTTTAAATATACTACAAGGTTATAATACAAACAAATAACTTTAAAACATACTGGGTTAACAATGAAGTATTTTAAACTACTTGACATAACCAAGCAGATATGTGTTTAACTAAAAACAAACACTATATACTGATCTGTTCATAAGTTTAATGGTGAAAATAACGGCCCAAATAGACATTACAAGTTTGAAAAATAAATACATGTCGCTTTTAACATCTATTTGGGCCGTTATTTTCATCATTAAAAACAAACAAGTGTGAAAGTAATTAAAAGTGGCATTTTCAGGTTGCACTTTTTCTATTGCAAGATATTTTAAACTATTATTTTATTTTCCAACTTGTTGTTGCCTCAGTGATAACAGTTATAGTGGTATTCAAACAATTTAGTCTTTTTACACTGCAGTCTGCTCCTGAGGAGATATTTATGACAACCAAGATTAGCATCAGGCAGTTTGATGACCAACTTTAACTAAATGGCTAGCTAAAAGCTGGTTTAAAAAACTTTCTGGCTCTTTGTTACGTAGCAACTATGTCCCAACATGTTTATGCGGTCACAATATATGGGTCAGGTACTGTATAAATTTACCAATGGGTAATGGTTCTTATTTAGTGCTCTCCTTATCAACTTTCCGTCTCAGAGAAAAACAAGGTTACTTAACATCAACCTAGGCCAGCAGTAAGCAAGTTTCTGCACACACTCTAAACGTCTAGCAATAGTTCTGGACTGGTAAGTATTAACATTCTATTCTTTGCAACAAATTTTTCAAATGCTTATCAGACCACATGTGCAACACGATACAATTGAAACACTGAACTTTTATAAAACGTTTAATAAAAAGCACAAAATCTTGGCTGATAAACTTGGGAGGAGTTTTAGGTGGTATAAAAATAGTCAACAAAGGTTATAGAAAGTTTTTTATATATAGACCTCAATAGAGCAAATATGAACTTATGGTGCAATTATAAATACTTTCAAAGTTTGAAATTTTATTTTCATAAGAGACAATTTTATAATTACCAATGTTATTAAGATTTAACTTCTAAATAGGAATAAACACAAATTTAAATGACAAGCAAAGAACTCACAGCTAAAGAGGTCTGATAAGTGACATAGGTGTACCTAAAACACAATACCAAGGTTTACTACACAGGTTTGCAGGCTTTGTATATATTGTCAGAGGATATATTTTCAGTGCTAACCTTTGTATGGGTGGTATGACAGTGACACTGGGACGTTATAAAAAGCGTTATTTATTTTTACATTAATACAAAATTGACAGGACAAGTCCTGCTTTTCAGATAGTGCTACAGCCAGATAAGGATAGAGTTTGAAGAGGTTATACGATGATGTCACACTTATTTATGACTTCCCCAATTAAGGCCCATAAGAGAAATACCAAAAAATTGCCCCCTTTATAATAAAAATAAATATTTTTTATAACAAAATAACCACTAATAAAAAAACCTTGTGTACCATAAAACAAGCACCGGCTGGGTAAACAATACATTAATTTTTTTTTCATGGTCCACCAAACACAACAAAAAAGCAACCAGACATCCCCAAAATCTTTAAATACCCACTGAAAAAGTCTAAATATCCGCTGATAAAACTCTAATACCTGCTGATAAAATATGTTTGACATCCCTCCCAACCAATAAAAAGAAAAAAAATTATTTGTAGCCATGTTGAGCTGCGTCAGCCTTTTTTATGGGCAGCTACTTGCCGATAACTTTCACGTTATCTTAAAGTGTCCCTCAAATGCTGTTGGGCGAGCTACTAATGTGTGTCTGTGCAGAGATTTCGATAACACGCAAGATATGTTACAGGGTACTCAAGGTCACCTTTTAGGCTAATATTCAGTGAGGTTATGTACAGCATATTTGGCAAGTAACACATTATTAAAATAAAAATCCAGAAACTATGTCGATGATTGTAGTTCGCTTGGCTCAGTACAAAACAGAGTCGCATAAAAAAACCTTGACGGAGTCCAAGAACAACCTTTGCAATGGCTTACCAAGTTAGTTTAATTTAAAATGACTGATTTGTTAAACTATTATAAAAGTGACCACTGACATTAGCAATTGTTCTCAGCTACTGATGTATGCTCGCTTCTTGTCAGGCAACATTATAAAAGAAGAGATGTTATTCTGCCAATCAATGGAAAGTCGTACAACATCAGCAAATATATTTAATGTAGTGTCAAAGTTCATTGAAGAACACAATTTTTCGTGGAATTCACTAGTAGGGGTATGTACAGATGGAGCCCCTGCAATGCTTGGGTTGCATTCTGGCTTCGTTAAAAGAGTAAAAGAAAAAAATCCATTTATTGTCGGTATTCATTGTATAATTCATCGTGAAGCCTTAGCATCCAGAACTCTGCCACCTACAATGAAAGATGTACTCGACTTAGCTATCGAGGTAGTCAATTTTATAAAAGCTGGAGCACTTAACAGCCGTTTTTTTAGGCTTCTGTGTAAGGACATGCAATCTGATCACGAAGCCCTTCTTTTCCATACAAAGATTTGTTGGTTATCTAAAGGTAACATGCTAAAAAGACTTTATGAATTACAAGAAGATGTAACAATATTTTTAACATCACGAAAGAAGTCTAAATATTTGGCCAAGTTTCTTGCAATAGATTTTCAAGTAGCACTTGCTTACCTTGTGGACATATTCGAAGCATTAAATACGCTCAACCTCAAGCTTCAAGGAAAAAACACCAACATCGTTAAGCATCATGACCACATTCAAGCTTTTATAGCATAACTTGACCTTTGGAAGAGTCGAATTGAACAAGGAAACCTAGCAAGCTTCAGCAACTTGGATTCTGCTCTCACAGATGGCAACATTAACCGTGAGTTGAAGAAACAAATATCAACTCACCTCCATGACTTGAAAGCAGAATTTCTTAAATACTTTCCAGATATAGACGAAAAGCGAGAGACCTGGAAGTTTATCGAGCACCCATTTCAATGTGAAGTGTTAGATATTTTCGTAGAAGGAAAAGAGGAATTTCTTGAGTTGAACTTTAACTCTACAGCCAAAATAGACTTCATAGGACTAGAACTGGAGACGTTCTGGGCTAATTATCAACCAGTTTACCCATTAATCTCAACTCGGGCTCTTCGAATTTTGACCTTATTTGGATCAATGTATCTTTGTGAAGCTGCATTTTCTGCTCTCGTTGGCATCAAGACCAAGTATGTGAACAGACTGAGAGTTGAAGGAGACCTACGTTGTGCGCTATTTGAGTTTAAACCACGCATCAAAAATTTAGTTGCTAGAAAGCAGTTTGAAGTATTTCATTAACGTTTATACAATAAAACGACACAAAAACGTTGCTTTTTGTATGATAGGTATAAAATATCGGGGGGGCGCGAGACCCACAACAATTACAAAAGGGGGGCGTGACAGAAAAAAGGTTAAGAACCACTGGTTTAAATCAAATAATATTTAGAAAAAATGGTAAAATTGTAAACCCTATTTCAGTGGTATGGCAAACATGGTCAGTTGGTCATGTCAGAATCTCGCCATACTCTGAGATCACCTCATCTCAAAACGGTGGACATGCTTTACAAAAACTGACAATCGTCATTGCTAATACGAGCTTATTGTTTTTTTTTTGTTTACCCAAAATACTACATATTTTGCAAAATTTTCCTGAAAATAGAAGGTTTTTAAAAGATTACTTGGTTGAAAAGTGTTCTGTAATGTATTTTAACATATAAATTATGTATAATCGTTGCTAGCAATTTGCAATTCAATATACTTTTGATTGGCAATTTAGATGTGGTTTAAGGTATTTGTTAATAGGCAGGTCAGTGATACACAACCTCTAGCTCACACTTCATTAACAAAAATATATTTAATTTATAATTATAGTTAATGAGGTTTTAATTAACAGAGTAAGATTAAAACACAACCAAATTAGCCAATCAATATATTTAGATTTAAAATGCTTCCGCTTAAATTTTAACAAAATAGGCACACCTGGCATCCTTATTTAAGTCTATTTCAGCAAATGCTTCTGCTCCCTTCCTCAAATTTTCAATCTGTATTCGTTGTTCTTCTTTTTGTTTCATAATTAGCTTGTGCTTGTCCACAGCCTCTTTTTCCTGGTCCTCAAGAGTTTCTTTCTTAACTTTAAGTTGATTTTGTTGAACTTGAACATCAGCCAATTTGATTTTAAGGGCTTTAAGTTTCTCCTACATCAATATTTAAGTAATATGCATTAAAAGGCATGATCCAAGACTGTTTATAAAAAAAGATAAAACATAAAATATTTTTTTTAAATTTACAGAAAAATATATTTTGCCTATAAGGCATCTTCAGTTTCTGTACAAAAAGCAAACATGTAAAAATTCAAATAATCGTAGTAAAAAAGTAAAAAATAAAATTAAAAAATATTAGCTTGCGTATAAAATCTTAAAACACCTGCATATGTCAGATGCAAAACCAAGAACTTGGCAAATGACCACAAACAAGAACGTGAAAAAAACGGAAAGAAAGAGAAAAGCACACAACTAATAAGCAGGTTATCAAACGGTGTCGCAAAGCAATCACTGATGGAAAGATTTAAAACAAGCCCAGAGCAAAAAATTACCTCACACATGGTATTATCATTTTTTTAATATTTATTTCAAAAATATCCAAAAGATTGACTGGCGGCATTTGTACGAATACAATATTAAGACATTGGTATAGGTGAGGCTTTTTTGTGGTGTGGCAGTATGTTGATCTGCATACTGCATAGTGCCTTAAGAGCGCATCTCGGTTGTTGTTGGTCGTATAGTCCAACGTTTTCCAAGTTGCTCGGTGAGCATTTCCAACAAGTGGGTTTTAGTTCGGCCGACATACTTTTTAAGCAAGGTAAATGAGATTAAGGTAATAACAAATTAAGTGCAGTAAAAAAGACGCAAAGGGCAGCATAATTATGAATATGTGACAAAAGAATCTATTGACAAAACCAGAAGCTCCCAGATTACACAATTGAGTTGATCGAGTTTAAGTTTTTTATGCACCCATCTGGATAAGTATAAACCGGATAATACAATTTTGGTACTTGTGTTTTAGAATTAAAACTAAAAGTTTTAATTAAGCATGGCAGAAATAATAAAAGCAGTGCTTTTAAAGTCAACAATTTTGAGCATGAAATTGTTGCATTATATATGCAGTTTTACTGTGATTGAGATAACTTAAGTACATTTATATTGACTTGAAAAATCAATCGTATTAGTCACAATTCCTGAACAGACAAGAATGACATTTAAGTGTGCAAATTCAGGGGGCACGAGACCATCCACCTCCATCTAAACTATATTGTTTGTCTGTTTGAAGCACGTAAATTAAAAAAAAATTAAAAATCAATCATGATAGTCGCAATTCTAGTTAAATAGACAAGTATGACATTCAAGTGGGCCAATTCAGGTGGGCGCCAGGCACATGTTGTGCCATGTATTGACTCAAGTCAGTCATAAACCTGTTTATTTGTTGTGATACCCGATCATAGGCTTATTGTATTGCGGTACCAGTACACCCCTTCAAAGTGGTACACCTGGTACACCATGGGATGTTTAATACAACCAGTTAAAAAGCACAAGCTTGATGCCAAAATGAAACACTAGGCATGTCTTTAATGCTGCCTTCTGCATGAAATCAATAAATGAGTATTTTTTTCAACAGAACAAGGTTGAAAACCACTGTGCTTAATGATACTTACTACTCTAGTTTAGAAATAACAAAACATAAATCATTTTGGGAGTAGTAAAATATATTTCGATTAGCTATAGCTCAAGCATTTTTTACATTTTGTCGTTCTTAAAAGAATATGTGGTTCATATGGCACGTAAAAGGAATGAAATATTGCTCAAAATAACGGAATTTATAGTATAATTTGACTGTTAAGTTGTGAGTTGCGCGACGCAATCAACCATAGAATATCGGCTTTGGGTTCAATAGATTTAAGTAAAACTGATAAAAGTACATATTTTTTTTACATAGTATGTCACAGTTGAAGTAACTTAGGAAACTTGTTGTTGATGAACAAACCGGTGTGGTATTATGCAACTAAATCTAAAGTTTATCACACCAAACACACAAAAAAATTGCTTCTATTTGGTTTCAGTTGGCAAAAGTTTACCTTAGAGTTAGACATATACTTAATGCATAAAAGATTAACACTATATCATCTAGCAATCACATAAAAAGTTTGCATGAAACGTAAAAATGCATAGACCTATATCACATGAAATCTTTGTTGTTTTTTGATAAATGTTACTCACGTTATAATAGCACATTACATTGTTGAATAGAAAATTACTTTAACTATATATATTTTGGTAGAAATTGCATTTTGTAGGGAGTTTAAGTCCACACAGCGTTAGGCTTTTGACACCAAGAAGGTGAAATATTACACGGTGCCATGATGCCAAAAACATATGCCACATGATAAAACTAAAATACTAAAAGTAGCTGGTGGCTAGGGATGTTCAAAGTAGAATACCAAGGTATTCTAGAATAATAGGTTTCGAATCTAGAATAACGAATCCAGAATAGTGAATCCTAGTATATTTTTATTAAATTATTTAACCTCGATTTTGTTTGAGGAATGGATTAATCTTTTTCTACCCTACAGGGCCCACAATCACAGCAATAAATCGCTCAAACAATTTTCTAATATGTGTACATTATAATAAAAAATGTTTTACATTCTTAACAACTGTCATTTAAAGCAGTTGTGTAAACTGTAATACATGTCCACTGTTCAGGTTGTTGTAAAACTTATATTTTTGCCTATAGTGAGTACAATGCAACACTGCACACAGAACTCTTTTGCAATTCGGTACAGTTGTTAAAAGCATTGTTGGGTCTTAGTGCTTCTTTTGACTAATTGATCTGTTATGCAGTCAAATAATGTACTGCAAAGAATACAAAGTTACTGGCTCGCCCAATAACGCTTGATTGACACTTAATTATTAGACAAACGTTATCGCGAGACGCGGTAATTGGTCGTCCGAAAAAACGCTGACACTGCACTACCAGGTTACATTAAAGCAAGCACTATAAATTGGTCGCCGCAGCGACAAGCCAACTTACCGCACACGTTTGTGCAATTAGGCGCAAACAATCCGCGGTAAAACATTAAATTATATCGGTTCCAATTACCCGAAATAAACGGCAGAATTGGATTCGAATCCCATCTGGATCTGGATTCGAATCCAAGGATTCGATATTCTACTTTGAGCATCCCTACTTGTGGCCCACTGAAAATGGCTCTGCGGCCCACAGTTTGCCGACCACTGGCTTAAATATAACACAGCACATGCTAAATAATGAAGAGGGATAAAAAGTGAATAAAATGTGATAAAGCTGCTTTATGAAATTTAGTTACAGCTATGAGTTTCAATAAACAAAGCAACCAAAAAAGTAAGATGTAGTTCATATAGAACTAAATAAGGTCAAAATGAAAAAAAAAACTAATTTTACCTCTCTTTCCAATCGCTTTTCTTGGCCAATTTTTGCATAATCTTGCTTAAGCAACATACCCTTCATGGATTCTTCTTTAGCCTTTTTGGTTTCCTCCATTTCAATATTTCTTAGTTCATAACATGTATCTGTATAGCATAAAAGTGTTACTTTGGAATGCGAATTGTAATACACTGTGAAGATGACACACCATTTTTTTTGCCTTTTTTATTGTATTTGTGTCATGTTTTGGCGTGTCACTGCTTAGTCTTAACTTGACCCGGTAAATAAAAACAACTTCGCTACAAAACTAAGAAACAATCAATATGATTAACTAGATCAGCGCTCTTTAACCAGGTATACTATATACTCAAGTGTATGCATACATTTTTAATCAGGTAAACTTAGGTCAAGCAGCCAATTTTCTTATTTGAACTCACTTTGTACCTAGTTTTTGGGGGGCAGTTGCCTTTTTATCCATTGTCAACATCACTGGCGGTTCTTTGCAAAAGGGTTGGGCATACTGTTTCCTTTAATTTTTTACCATGTGCACAGGTGCTCAAAATATTGCGCACAAGCCGAAAATAAGTCCGCAAATGCCCAAAATTTCCAACCAAAAAAGTGCCAAAATGAGATACGCGGAAGACCTTTTTTTTTCTCTCTTTACTTATTTCTGTTTTTTAAATATAATCTGTAATTATTTTTGACTTGCTCGGACGGATGTTTTCGTTGCAATGGATAGGCGTCGCAATAATCTTAAGTAATTAATTTCACACAGACATAAAAATGCAGTATTGTTCTCGCTTGAGACGCTATTTCGCTTGGTAGTTTGTGAGACGTGTAACCGCCCAATGGTCAGGGTAATTATCGCACATAGTGCAGCGGTTTTAGCTGTAAGCATTTTTAACTTTTAAACGGGTCACGTATTTTTCTTAAGTTGATAACTTGAATTAAAATAAGATTTCGCCCTCGCGTCTTTCTTGTTTATGTGGACATAAATTTAACCTACTTCTTTAGTTGAAACAACACGCAACATTGATTTTTTCTCCTTCAGACAATCCTAACCTTTTAAGCTATAAAAAACAGCATGAAAAGTTGCTTTTTGCAAATAAAAGCATATCACAGATAATTGCAATAATTTTGTTAAAAAAAGTTTAAGGCTATTACGACGCGAGGTTTTTCATATAAAGCAAGTACTTTCCTATAACACAAAACATATAGAGCTATTAAACACAGATACCTTGAGCTAAAATATATCTCCAAATTAGGACAAAAGAAAGTTGTAAAACAAAAGATTTGCACGTATCGCAAAAAATTCCAGTTACTGGGAAGAATGGCACAACTTAGATCCATATCAACTGTACTACTACCTTCTTCTGACAAACTAAGCCCAAATCTGTCGTAAACGATGCAAGTATGAGTTAAAAGAGCCTATAGACACTGAGAACTAATCAAAATCACGAACCAATTTTCACAGTTACTAAACTACCTTCCGTCAGAAATTAGTGCAGTTCTAAGCAAAAAGGTCTACGACAATTAGGGCATCAAAAGGATGGAAAAGTCAAACTTTTAGATTTTGAAGTCTTGGACAATGCACTTCTGTGAAAAAAAGTGCGCAAGTGCCCAAAATTTTGGGTAAATTCGCAAAAAATGAGCTTAGCGGGAACACTGGTTGGGCAAGACCAAAAAAGTTGCAAGCTAATTTGATGTTCTTCTTGGTGACACATTTTAAACTTTATGTTGTAATAGTGTCAGAGTGTTTTTAGCCATATATGTTGAAAAAAGATAGACAAGATAATTAAAAAAAACATTATAAAGAAGTCCTTAACCAAATCTGAGTCAATCCTTAAAACTAAGCAATTAATGTGGCCTAGATGCTGACAATTTTTATAATATGCCTATGACACTACAGCATATATTGTTGCAAAACAAATGTAATGATGGAAAATTTGCATTCTATAGGTTCCATCGTTGGTGATACAAACAAATGACTTGAAACTAAAAAGTGACGGCTTTGGTACAATGTCATCTCTTGTTAAAAGCATTTACACCGAATTGAAGATTGTTTAAACCAGGGGTCGGCAACCTTTCGTAACAGTGTGCCAGGTCATGAATAATTTCAAAATATCAACAACTCGCATACCAAACATTTTTCTATGTTATGTTTTGCATTGGCAACCAGGGCTGCGAAGTCGGTTAAAACAGGACTCCGACCAAATGAGCAATTTCATTGAGTCCCGAGTCAGGCTTAGACTCTATTTATAGCCTTATTTTACTGATTTACATAACTAAAATAAGATGAATATTCAGCAATTCACTCATAAGGGTCATAGAAAATATGCCACCACCTACTATTCCACCTTAAAAATTTACAGTTTTCTGCCTTATCAGTTTCAAAATTTGGTATTGCGCTTTGGTATTTTTTATGGAATCTCTTAATATCCAAAAGGCCCTATTCTTTAACAGAATTAAAGTTGCGCAAACTTTTGGTGCATAGCATGTTCTGTTCTATAAAAGAGAACTAAATAAACGGCCCTGTTCAATTTACTATTTTTTGCCAACTCATAACTAGATGTTAAAAAAGTACTATATGGCTCTCATGGAAATACAACCAAGAATATTTAAAGTATATGGCTCCCTTAGCTAAAAAGGTTCCCGACCCCTACCCTATTTTAACGCAGTAAACATCGCTTTTTTAGGGTACTGTGACGTAATACGAACAGTTAGTTGAAAACAAGTTTAACGCCTACAAAACATAATGTTAAATACAACTGTTAAGACACTAAATTGTGACACAAACACTGAAGATTCAACTGCAATTGTGTGCAATCATTTAGTTAGCCCTAGTGTTAGTGATGTAATAATAATGTTAATAATTGGATAGTGGTGCAATGGTTGCACTTTCTTAAGGTGATATAACGTGCGCGTTAAATCATTTGGCGTGTCCTGTAAAATCATCTCGCGTGCCACTTCTGGCACGCCTGCCCCTGGTTTAAACCATGCTAACAGATTAGAGTTTATCTCAACAAAACTTTAAAATACTGAATTGTCAATAAACTAGTTTCTTATAAAACTTGCCATGTCATGGACTTGGAACTGAGACTTTACTTTTTGCTGAACTGATTTGGTGTACATAACATAACTTAAAAGTGTTCATTTTGCAAACAACTTAGATTATACAAGAATCATTTCAATGTTACTACTTTTAAATACTGCGAAGTGGGAAGTTTAGGTACAGACTTCATTTATACTTTACATAAGGTAATGGAAAATGACATTTTACTTTAGGGTGTATACAGCTTTGAGAGATTTTAACAAAACATTATTTAACTAGTGTTGTATTTATATCAGATTACTTGCACATGTAGTAAATAGATTCCATTCATCGCTTCCGTCACAACAGTCACAAATTCCATCATTAACGCGAGAAGATGGAATGGTAGAAGAACGGTAACCTAATAATACAAGTAATATTTTTTTAAATAGTTACATCTGCCTTAAGTAGTTCAATTTGACCTGCTTAACTTTGTAGTTATACATTAGGTTTTAGATTTTCCGCATCACCGAACAAACACAATTAATTGTAGCATAGCCCATGTTTAACACTAAGCATCCTTTTAGGCAACACTGGACATTTAATAGCATACTAATACAATACATTAATAGTATACTAACACATTTCATACAAACATCAGTAAATAAATTTTACTCAACTAAGGATACTATTTAATTTCGGTATGTTTCCGGCATGGTATCTCTAATTTTATTAGGTTTCGTTTGTATCCTGGACCCCTGGAAGTTTGTTGCATAAGTGAGATTGAGCAATGTGCACTACACAGCTCCTTTTTAAGCAAGAGGCTTTGTCATACACAAAAGAAAGGAAGCCATTTTCTTCCAAACAGAAAAAACAATTTATTTCTTTAAAAAAGACAAAAAACAATTACGAAGCGTATCAGGCAAGTGACGTCAATAGGAATATTCAAAGAGAATCTAAATAGGATTTTGGCAACAATCTTGTATTTGTATTCACTGGTCAACAGCAAATTTAAAGGGAGATGTGACCATTAGGGATGTTCAAACTAGAAAATCAGATCCAATCCACTTTGAATTTGAATCTTATATATCGGGGAATTGGAACTGATATAAATTTTGTTTCAAAGAGCGCTTTTCAGAAGGCTGTGTGTGACATATTTTGACTCATGGAAGTCATAAAATATGCTGACTTCGCAATTTAACGTTTCGCTTTGCATTGGTGCTACATCAATTTCATTCCTAATTGTGTTTTTCAGAATGTCGTGTGTCGTATTTTGACTGACCGCGCGGTTGGACTTGGTAGTGTTAAAAAACGCTGATTTTGTAGTTTAACGTTTCGGGTTCGTGCTAAGGAAATCTGTATCGCCTTGTTGTCATTGCGGTTGAGAAGCATAGACATAGTTTTGACGAAGAAGAAAGAGAAGTATGTTTCCATTGCAAGTGCAGTGATGAGTGAAACTATGATAATGAAAGAAAATATGTGGCACAATATGCCATAGCGAAAGTCTGTAAAGAGCCGGTGAGACATTTTAGAATGGTGGCATGTCAACAAAAATGAAATGCCACACCAAAAACAAATTGCCAAAATATACCTTGCAATACCAGCCTCCTCTGCGTCATCAGAACGTTCATTTTAAGCTACGTTCAAGGCTTACTGGAAAGCTTTTAGAAGAACTATATGTTTTGCACTGCAACAAATTTTTATGGTAGACAATAATATTTATTTATTTCAAATAAAATGATGTTCTTTAAATTGTTATGTTGTCATACAGATGCCAAATATTCATAATTGGTAAAATTTCCTCAACATATTCCATAAGGATTAGATGTTCTGGGTTCGTTATTCTAGATTCGAAACCTACTATTCTAGACTACCTTGGGATTCTACTTTGAACATCCCTTTTCACCACCATTCTATCTGGTTTTACTAACATATATGAAAAGACAGTATAGGGAAAAAATATGAAAAAAAATACAGTATAGGCAAGATTTTTTATTTATGTTTTTTACTATCCTTTTCAACAGATGTATTTATGTCATATTGATGAGGGGCCCAGGGTGATGGATTGTTTCATTTTGTTTAAGCACACAAAATCCAGGTGGATTTTGCAAAATTATTAAAGAAATAAAATGCTTAGCAAAATAACTTTCATGTTCCATTAAACGCAGAAACCTTTTTACCAAGTGTGATGCATTTGTTTAATACCTTGTTGTAGTTGCTAAAAAGTGTATTGTACGCCATTTAATAAAATAATTGGCCTTCTGTCTTAGAGTTAAATATAATTTGTTGCAGATGAATATTTAAAGCAAATGAGTGTCATTAAGCACACAGCCAAGCGAATTGCACTCGCTGCAGGAGAGTGCAAAATCCCAACCCTGATGCTATCTGAAGGCTGCAACTTTCTAATGGCAGTTACTGGACAAAAAAGGATAAGCAGGTGTAAGAAATGCATTGCACTTGATGTTCATTGTATCATCATGATCATGTATTGCATATAAATTTAAAAGCCACAGCGATATTATTGCGCCTCCCAAGTTGATGTCATTACATTGACTCGTTGCATGACTGGACAACACTGATTTTGATGCATCACATTGCCGGACACCCCATTGGTGTTTTTCCTGTAATATTAAATAAATACCCTATTCCACCAATATAAACTTCAAAACATTATGGATGGTAAAAACTACACCACACCCTTTGTATTAAACATATTAACTGGGTCTTTAGGTGAATAATGCATACTACCCAGGGTCTTATTTCCACTAAAATAAAAAAAGTGCTGTAACGCCTGTTTGGATATCTTTCGATAAATTTATTATTACTAAAAGATATAATAATGCTTTCTGTCCAGATTCTTTGAGCATTCATTTTGATTACCTATTGCGACATAAAGCTGCATACAATTGCGGCAATTTATTGACAAGGTTCATCAGGTCGCTTGTGCGGCGCCTGGCTCGCTTTTGAAGGCATGTACAACCGCATGTTTGTGGCTAGGTGGTTAATATGATATAGTGCAAGATCCTATTTGTATCCATGTTGGTCGGTTTACAAACTCTTGTATTTTAACCCACTGATTGGCAAAACATAACACAAACATGTAAAACCCTTCTTAAAGCCTACTGCAAACTCAGTGGAGTTCCAGATGGTTCAGTCAGCGTTGCCGACCAGTGGTGAAATAATTCTGGTGGAGTATTTGTTAGGCTGCCAACAAGTTACACAATCGGCTGTAGTGGCATATAAACCTTGTGCAATTTTGATAACCTGTTGATTCAAGGTGCTGTGTAACAAATGGAAATGTGCAACAAATACACATCATCTCTTCTTAAGCAGAATATGTATATATTTGTTCGGTGTTGGGTTGTAACTTGCAGTACCACCCGGTGTCCTTAATTAAAGTTCCTATTTTTTGGGGAATAAATGTTGGTGTGCAAAATACCTTTGCTACTCCCCTTATCTGCATGTGAAACCATGACATTTTGTTTGCCTGCAAAGATCTTATTGCCCATTGTGCATTAAGATTGTTAGGTATATATTCGCAAGGGTAAAGTAGATAAAATAACAAACACCGTATAAACTGTTGGTACCGGAAGAGTATTATTAATCAAAAACAAAAACAGCTCCCCTGGTAATTCTAATTTTTACCAACATTTCGGCAACCTATGCAAGTCGCCTTCGTCAGGCTGAATGACATGGAATGATCGTACAAAATATGGAAAACACACAAAGGAAAAAAAGGAAGAAAAAACGCAAGCAAGGAAATGATAAGAAAATAATTAGCGATAATGTTTTGCCTCTAGTCCTTCAGCAAGTTCTTCTTGACATGCTTCAAGCACTTGCTCAATAACTAGAGGCAAAACGTTATCACTAATTGTTTTCTTATTGTTTCTTTGCACGCGTTTTCTTTATTGTAAAACTTGACACCTTTATGGATGATTACCTGAATTTGTGCAATAAAATGATCCATTGGGACATGCAGATGTCCCAGGTTCATCAGACCCATCGCGGCAGTCACAGTAGTCATCATTCACCAAATTAAAGTTTATAGTATTACTTCCGTCAAAACAAGTAAAATCATTTGATGGATTGTACAAACTTTTTTCTAAAAAAAAATAAAAAATAAATGTTTGTTGAACTTAAAATGTACACATATCAATTTTTGAAAGACTGCATAAAAAGTTTTAAAATGATGCACCAAAGCTGAAAGGGAGATTAACATGCTTGAAACCCATAAAACATCATTGAAAATATATTTGTGGCATTTAAGTGATTTGTACAATAAATCTTGGCAGCTGTTTAGAAAAATAATTTCAGCATAAAAGTACAAAGCACCATCGTCAGGTTTTATTTTTAGAATATGCTATCAAAAGCGCTTTTTTCTCTAATCCGCAATTGTTTTTGTACATCTGCTATGAATTTTCAGACTTTGATTGGTTTAAGAAATTTTAGACAATCTACAAAATTGCAAAATCAGGAGATAAACGAATATAATACAGAAATGTTTTTCGCCTTCGACACATTTCATCATTATTCGCTCCATTTTGTCTGGGCTGCCTGGATATTCACTGATGTTGTCTATTGTAGATTGACATATATTTTGTAGGTGTGACGGAAAATTGTTTTAGTTCTGTTGAAAAAAGTGTTGGGGCATTCTAAATAGGCTTTATATCAATCAAGCAGTTTGGCAAGCAACAGGGTATTAAGGGATATTTCGTTTCGCTATATAAACAATTTAGCTTAAAGTTTAAAAACCTTAGTGAAACATAGGATCAGACATTTTTTTAAAGGAAAATATATTTCACCTAAATTGGCATCATCAGTTCTTGTAACTAAAATGAAATACATATATATAATTATAGCAAAGCAGTAAAAAAAATACCTTTAAAATGATACCTTCTGTATGGGCTATGATATCTTATTACGACTATTCTACATCATCTATTATTCTATATCATCTTAAGAAACCAAGGGGGTGCAAGCTCTACTGAAATGTTTAACTTTTTATAATGATTTTGTTGATTCCATGTTGCATTTGTTTAAAGCTGTCCTATACTTTATTTCAAAATTACACGTGTCGATCAGTAACCGAAAAAAAAAATGGTTCATGATTTTGCAATTTGCGAGATAAGTAACTGAAGAAAAATGGTTCATGATTTTGCAATTTGCGAGATTTTAGGCTACTATGTGTTAATATTTTCTTGTTTTATCAACAATATTTAGTCCGGACAATATATAATATGGTTGATGTAGATCTAGGTTATGCACAGGGGTCGGGTACAACACAACCCTCTCCACAAACTGTGTTTTTGCCAACTTTAACAGCAAAACTGCAAATTTTTTTGCAGATCACGCCAACCTAATGTTTATATGCCACAATCGGTTATGCACGAATTTTTTATGGTATTTGCAGTATGGCCATTGCATTGTGTGTAATCACATCTTTTAATACACAATGTTTATTTTTTGCGCTACGAGTGGCGTTTTTACATGGTTTCTATGCAGCCTTGTTCTCTAACATGTTTGGCAAAATCAGCTCAATAAAAATCAATACATCGAGCATGATCAAATTTTTGTGTACCCAATGCGGCAGGTCTCCTATATTATGATTTAACCATTTCAAACCAAATAAACATATTTTTTTTCGAGCTTTGGGCAATTAATAGTCAACTATTGTATTTCCATGTTGTCTCAATGATATGTGGTCGAAAAATACAGAATTGTTTTTAGTATTAAAAATATATAATTACTATTAAATATTTAATGGGGGTAGCAAAAGTGGTTATGAACAACTGCCTAACAAGATTAATCCTTTTTTCAGGGGACCAAGACTTGTTTCAGGAACGAATCTACAAATCCAAAAGAGGGAGTCCCGAATTTTCAACTTAAAAAAATCCCCTATGCTCCATGTGACGCCAATGAATAATGATGTCATAAAACAGTGACGTGTATAACATCAGAAAATACCGTAGTGATTGTAATGCTGTCATAAATAGGAAACACATTAAGAAACATTAAGAAACCAATTAACGACCAGAAAAAGCAAACCTTTAAGACTTAATGCGAACATGTGCGTCGGCTACACTCCTTCCAGGCGCCAGCTGCGAAAACCGCTTAGTGTACAATCGTTAACTGCAGGCAAAAATCTAAAGCAAGACTTTGAAGTATGTGTGATTGATTTTAGTAGAATCGTGTTTTGACTATCAGCAGCGCAGTTCCTAAATTCTATGTATAGGACCGGGCTAAATTACAAGCACGGCTTTCGCCACCTGCAATACTAAATAAAGATGGTTTTGCCCGGTGTTATTGTGCACAGATTAACAAAGCATCTGCCCGAGGTGTGTGCCACTGCCAAGGCATCTCAAATACAAGCTGCGGTTGAGAGAATATAAGATGTGTCAATTACACACTAAACACATGGTCTTAGGCTACAGAGAATAATATTGTGGTAACTATCATTACATATGAAGGCAACTTTGAACAGTCACGGTTACCACCGTTTAAGAGAACCGGCTTCAGTTACAAAAATTCTGTTGTTACACCAACATCGGATATTAGCGCAGACAGTAAACAGCGAAAACATTAGCTGGGCCAAACTCAAAGTTTTTAGCGAGACAAAAAGTAAAAAGGCTTGACTTTGCATTGACAATTGTCGAATACACCCTTGCTAATCAGCTAAGCTGAATAAACAATGAAAGACGGAAATCATGCTGCGTTTACAGTCGACCAAACAAGAGACAAAAAAGGTGTTTGATGTAGCATTAGCTTAGGACACGTGACCCAATTACAATGAAAACATCGCCGCTTTGTACTGCGAGTTAAACCCTGACAAAAGCGAGCAAAAAACGATAATATCACTTACAAAAATAGGGGGTAAACCCCCAAAAGCAAGTGCCAAGTTTATAGCAGAACCTTCGTAAAGTGAACATAATGATTTTTAACGAAAAATTGTTTTAACAAACTATAAATTTTTAGATGACTCCAATATATCTTGAATGATTAAAATGGGATAAACCAGTACAGCATTGTTAGAGCAGGCGAAGGCGCAATTTTTTTTGTGACATAAGGAAATACATGAGGTATGCTGAAGTACAGCCTGGGGGACTGGGGGTGCACATGTCTGCTTTTCTTACTCTTACACTGTTACAAAGACAAGCTGTTTTGAGGCGAACTCATGTGCACACATGCAGCTTAAAATTAGATTAAAAAGCAAGAAAAAAATTCTTAAAATTGGGAGAATTTTTTCAAAATTGGGAGAGAAAAATTGGGAGAATTTTTTTTTTTTTTTTTTTTAACTGGGAGAAATTTTTTCATAAAAAAATAATGGTGTGTTATAATCCAAGTTAATATAAATTGTTTGCCGAAATTAGAGTCACACAGTGAAGTACAACATGCCATAGTATGCATAATATCTCTTGGCTGAATAGATATGCTTCATAGACACAACCATAGCAAAACGAAGCCGAAGTTCGCGCGAAACGCGCAAAAAAATAAATTTCAGCCAAAAATATAGTTTAAGCCTTAGATGAACAGTATGGCCTAGTACATCCTCGTTATGCCCATGCGAATGTCATACATGATTGCTTTTTTAACTCAATAAAGGAGTATTTGCCAAATCAAGTAAAACTGCAAATACACAACAGTTCAATCAAAATTTAGTACTTCTTAAACTTATAAACAATCTTTATGCCAAACACTGGCTTTTCCCTGCTAAACAACCTGCTTCGTAGGTTTTTCAGAATAACACAAAATAATTATTTCCTGCCAATTTTAGTGCATAGTGTTTCTACATATTCGGCATTAAAAAAAATTGGATTGAATATGTGTAGAACAAGCACACGTTTGTTTGGAAATTTGATCTTTCAAAAAAAAAAAAAAAATTTTAATTTAATTTTTTTGGACCAATTTCAGTTTTCTGTCTGATTCTTCGGCCGACATAGTGTCCAAGTCGCCAGCGTTCTGCCATACTGAAAATAACTTACTGTAAAAATTTAATGCTATTAAACATAAAAGCACAGGCAATTAGAATTAACAAATGGACTCTATTAGTCTATTATATATCAATTTAAACAGAAAATAGAACTAATTATTTGTTATATTGTTTGTGTAGCATTATTGCCATTTGCTTGACAACATAAATAAGAAAACAGGACTTATAATGCATTATTCTTAAAAAAACAAGAGCATTAATAAATCTTACTTGTAATAGAAACACCTTTTGGTCGATGTAATTCCACAAAGTCACCAGAAAAAGAAAATGTAAATTGTAGGAATACAAAGACTGAAAACAGCAAATATTTCATTTTTTAATTATTTACCTACACATACACACTGAACAAAAAACATGATAATCAAATTTAAGTTATTGGAACTATTTAAATAAGGATATGTAGGTAATAATTAAACATTAAAAAATTATTATAGATACTGACAGTAGTAGAGGTGCCTAAACAGCAGTAAAGTCCGTGTATTAAGCCATTCGACTTTTTCTTTGTATTTTTATGGCATGTCAGCTTCCACCAGTGTAGTCCAGTATATTTGCTGTTCTGGTTGGATAAGTGTTGTGATTGTGAAGTTTAAAGTCTAAGCACAACAATTCAACATTGCACTATAATGTTGGACAAACTGTGTACACACTTACATGGAAATGACTTAAAATAAGATATACATACAGTAGGGTAATACTAATTTACGGAATGGTCGGAACGCTCACTAATTTAAGTGTTACGCCGTTAAAACAATTATTAAACCAACGCACAATATTTGAGTTAGGGTGGGGGTTAGCGTTTGGGTGAAGGTGGGTCAAGTGTTATTATATTTAATAATAATACTGTGAGCGTTCCGACCATTCATCATTCCGTAAATTAGTGTTACCCATACAGTATGGCAGAAAGCTGGTGACTTGGCAACTATGTCGGCTAAAAATCAGCTATAAAACCAAAAAAAATGTTTATAACAAAATTGAATTAAAAATTTTATTTTTAAAGATACATTTCACCAAAAAAACTTGTTGTTTCCACACATATTTAATCTAATATATTATTTTAAACATGAATGGAAACACTATCAAATAATGTCATTTAGGGATCAAAAAAGCAGTGTTACACATATAGGTTGTTTATTGTTTAAAAAAAAAAAGAAGTATAACATTTGAATGGCGGATTTAGGGGGTACTAGGCCATGCGTCTCCACTTAAATAAACTATATTTATTGTCTAATTTGCTAAAAAAATTGCACAAACTTTGTTTAGATTTTGCTATGTTACTGTTTCTGTGTTTGGTTAATTTAATTAGCAAAAAAGTGCAATGCATAGTACTATGGCATGTTGTGCTGTGTGACTCAGAAGCTTGGCAAACAATTTCCATTAATTGTAATTGATACAATCAGGGGCGTATCCAGAAATTAAAAAAGGGGGGGTCCCAAATTTTCAACTTAGGGAATTCTCCGTTATTTCGTCTGACGTTAATGACGTCATAAAATAGCGATGGTAATGAAAAATCATCAGAAACAGTCAATTAACGTCCAGCAAAAGCGAACATTTAGACGCAAAAGCGAACACGTGCGTTGTTAAGAAAAAAAACTGCTTAGCGTGCAATCGTTAACTTCAGGAGAAAAACGAAAACAAGACCGTGAAATATGTGTGATTGATTTTTGTAGATCCATGTACGGGACTACACTACATTACAAGCACGTCTCTCGCCACCTGCAATACTAAACGAAGATTGTTTTCCCGGGTGTTTCGATTAGCGCGACATTTAAAACTACTTCGAAGAAACGCGATAACTTTAATAGTTAGTTAATCTAGTTCAGTGTTTGGTAACCTTTTTAAGTTTGGACGCACCTGGCGAGCGAAGCGAACGCGATTTTTTTTTTGGTATAACGACATTTCGTTTAAGCGTAAAAATTTTTTCGCACTTACCGACTTACGTAGTTAAAATAGTCAAAAAGTATTTAAAATGAACTCGTGTATAGTTTGTCAGCGAAGGTTGCCGACCCCTGTCTTACACCAACGACTTTATATGTCGTTGCTTACACCAACATTTGATCTTAACGCGGACAACAAACAGCGAGAAACATCAGCACCGTCTAACCATAGAATACTAATTACATAGACCTACACCTGTGCGGTAACGAATCTGGGAACACACAATAAGACCTAAAAAGCAACAATACCTAAAGCAGAAAAATCTATAAAACCATAGTATTAAGACCAACGACATAATAAAGCCAAATACGCAGTAATATCCAGAACAGCATAATATCAAAATCGTCTGAATAAGACCTAAATCTGTCGGAATAAGGCCTAATTCACCAAAAGAAGGCCTGAATTCATCGGAATAAGGCAAAATTCATCGAGAGAAGGCCTAATGGCCAAAATAACGCCCGAACCTGTGGGTAAAGGGCGTTTTGGTGACTACGTTTGGACGACCTAGTCTGACCGGCTCAGTCAGGGGGCCGGTGTTCTTAATGGGTGGGGTTAGAAAATGGGTTAGTGTTGAAATTTTTAGGGGAATTAGTGATGTACTTAGGGGTGGGGTTTGGTTAAAGTGTTGTTTATGCCTGATTATGAGCATTTAGGTATTATTCCTACGGATGTCGGACTTATTCCGATTTAGACGGTAGTGTGTTTGATTCTGACATTGGTGTTGTTCTTATCTCGGTCTTATGGCTGGAGTTCAACGAATCTAAGGGTTTTGCGCAGTTATTTTGCTACAATTTAAAAATAATTAAAATATATATATATAACAATATTTTTTAAACAACATGTTACTATACTAACTTTTTATATGGAATAATATTTACAGATGGTTTGATATTGTAAATTGTCCAATAAAAGATGGGGCAGATGAAAAGTTGGAATGGTTAGAAAATGTTTTTATTCAAGAACTATAGCTTCTTGGAATTAGGTTGTTTATATTAATTTGCTTAAATCTATAGCAGGCACTAACAGCTATTTTTAATTAAAGGAAAATATAGAAAAAACACTACAAAGGTGAAAACAACAGACTTATCGCAAAGCCCACATTGGAAGGATTAGTGTTCACCACTAATCAGAATAAAATAAATTTTATTCTGCTTAATAATCGTCTTTTAAAACAGCTGAATTATTTGTGCTTACACATAAAAGTATATCCACCACAAAGCAAATATCAAATTGTGTTTTATTTAGAGGCAACTTGGCTACCGGGCAGGAAATCCGGACATTCACCAGGTGTCATATGGTGTAAAGCATGTAATAGAAAGAAAAATTATAAAAAAGCAAAGGCGGCAATACAACATATGAGATCAGAAATGTCTGGATAATACTCTGTGAAGATCCCCTCCCCCCCCCAAAAAAAATAGGCAAATTGAATAATAATTTGGTGTTCTGTTATTACTTGATGTAACAAATAAAAAATGAATTGCTGTTAATGGACTGAAATTAAATAATTTAACTTTTATAATGATCCCTAATGGTCAACTAACAAATGCTAATAATGCATCAACGATAAAACAACAATCAAGACATATTTCATAAATAAATAAAATACAGGGGTTCAACCTCAAGTTGAGATAACATTTATGTGCAAATAAACTGTTGCAATAAAGATTTAAATATATTGTTTTTTTTATTTATATTATTTTACATGCCTCTTTCTTATTTTGTTGGCATATCTCTTGTAAACCTGTAGATTTCTTATTAACCTTTTTGAAAACATTTTCAAAAAGCTTTTTACTAAAACTGTGCCCCAAAACCCTTGTAAACAGCATAAGCATAAAAAACAGTCACCGTTTCGCTCTGTTCATAATCACATTTAGCCATTTCACTCAGTTTCATTGAACTTGCTAAAACGACTGCTAGAGAGTATGTCAATTATTACTTCATTAAAATTAATTTTATCAGCTTTTTCCCATTGAACACGTCTTGGCTAGAAAACGTTTTATTTTGGTGTACATCTGGAAAACTCGTCTTCGACTTAAATTTGACGACTTAGAAACGTCTTGAGACGTTTTTTGAAATACAAGAAAATTATGAATATTGTGTGGTCTTAAGAAGACCTCTACAAGTTGTATAATAATCGGTTTGTAAAAAACGCTTTTTTAAAAACCGTTAAAAAACGTACATGCTAAACCTAAATAAATGTGTTTTTATAATTTGTAGAGGGTGGGTCAGTTAATGAGTCTTCATTTATATAATTGCCAAGATGAATCGACCACACTCCTACAAGATTTGAGATGGCCTGTCTTCGTGAGGCCATTCAGGTCCAATTCTTCCTTTAGTTCAGATACATGAACAGTCAATTTTGCTGTCTTAGTAAAAGCTGTAAAAGCCTCCTTTTATATTGATTGAACACGCTACTTATAGACGAGAATCAGTACGAAAATTTCTGAGAACAAAGAAAGATTTACGTCATTAATACTTATAATACTTAACAAAATATCACGTGATAACAAGGCGTGGTCTAAACCTTTTTCTCTCAACTCTTATAGACGGAAATAATATTTTTGTCCCAATATGGCTTGAACAAAAGCGCTTCGATCTACATTGCGACGTAACTGGCGTTCGATTCTAAAAAATACCGGATTGTTGACAATAAGGCGAATTTCAAAACATGCGTTAACTTTAAACGGATGTTCGTATGAGCCGGCGAGGCCTGACTCAGTGAAAAATGATGTCTTTGCAAAATCTTGCTAGATCGGCATTTGATGTTTTTTTACAGAAAAATTTCCATGACGAAATATTAAAACGGTGATACAGCGATAAAACAAAAATTCTCTGTGTAAACAACAATATGACGAAGTGGCTACTATAAATATTCCCACGCTAGATTTTGGAACAGCTTGCATATCAAAAGCTGGTTATTTGTTTGTGAAATGTGTGTGGACACGTGGACGCGAAAATCGTTCGATCACATAACGGATTTGCGCAATTGTTTTAGTCAGATTCCTGATTCCTCGAGAAAGTTTTCTCTTTGGTGCCTGAATTAGCAACCGAGGACTTTGATGTCAGCGTTCGCTGAGTTGCTCGAAATTGTTGTGTGCTTGACACACCATTGCATTGCTGTAGATTGCGCTTTTCAGGCGATCTGTGCGGCAGCAGGGGAAACTCCCTGTTTGGTGCGTTGTAATTCTGACGTCACCGGAAAGCCATAGTCGTGCGCTGCGCTGTGCTGTGACCTTTCGCTGTCCAACGTGCTTTTGTATTCTGAAAAATGCGAAATATTTTTCGGCAGATGTGTGTTCGTATGTCTGGAACATTTTTATTGCAACACTTCAAACTTAGGTTATTAACATTTTGGTTATAGACACATATATTTTCTATACTTATATATATATATAGGCGCGACAGGTTACACTTAAAGTTTGAGACAATTAATTATTGCAACATATTCATTCAAATTTATATTCTTTGCGATTCATTCAATGACATATACTTTATAGCGATTACATGCATGGTTATTTAATTTACATTATACGCGATACATAGAGTAACTTATACATAATGGTAACATTTTTACATTTCTTAGCTTCAAAAGCGATACATACAATGATTATAGTTATAACAATTTTGCAACAAGTGAACATTTGTGGGGCATTTCGCGAGCAACGTGCATTACCTTGAAATTGGTTATCGTCATTCAATTGGCTAGTCGAAGTTTATCATAACTTCATTTTGGCGTGGCAACTCTAGGGTTTGTGAAGTAGGACAGGCGTTGTTGGAAATTCTATCCAACTATTTTGTAATTGCGACCACATATAGGTCTTGGTCGGATAAGGGGATTTTCTTATCGTGGAAATGGTAGAATTAACCACCATGATATATTTAGGGTCAACGTAGCAACAACACGTTAGCGACGAAAACTCGTGACCGAGCAAGCAATAGGATATTTGACGTTACCGAATATCATTGGTAACTTGCGGAATACATTTATAGCACTCGCTGAGAACTAATGCGTATGCTATGTATTCTTTTGAAAAGATAAGTAAAATTTATCTTGAAATGTAGAATTTTTGCTTTACATTTCGCTTGGAGGGATTTAGTACCGGCGTCGAAAAACGCTGACTTACGGAAACACCGCTAATGGGGTTTTGTCGGTTGATCGCTTACCGACATTTTCAAAAGCGATCGAGTGGCAACTAAGCCTTGTAAGCCAGGCACGCCTTGGGCGTAAGTTTATAGATGAACAAGCTACTTTTTAGGTAGGGTCAAGTGTCTTAACGCGTACTGGCAATCCTTGTTAAAATAGTAAGCTTTTGCGAGTGAGTTTCACAAAATGGTTCATGAGATATAATATATTAGACGTATAGAAGTGTACACTTAAAATTAGTCATTTTGACTGGCTTGCGTTTTATAAGTAGCTGCGGATCCGTTTATAGAAACGCTGTTTGTTTTAGGAAGGGAAAATGCGGTTGGAAACGAGTTCAGTTTCCACGTAGAGTGCCGTTACGGAAATTGTTTGATTTACGCCTATTTAATTGGGGTTGCATTTGAAAAGCACGAAGGTAAGCGATGCATTGAAAATATTTACATAAAACATTTAACACATTACGAACGCGAGCAGGGTTTTATCCTTAAAGTCGTGTTTATAGACTTACACGAGTTGAAGCATATTTTTCGCTTGTGAATGACATTACTATGCTTTTACGAAGTATTTCCGCTACGCGTGCTTTGACGCGGGCAAAATTTGGACACATTTGAATGGCTCAAAAAATGTCGCATAAACAATTTACAGACCTTTCGGTCGGTATTTTAATAATTATATATATATATATTAAAAGTATAATAGATTTTCACCTGATAAACTAGGCAGAATCAGTTATTGTGAAATCCATAATTCCGTTTCGTTTTCCATGATTCCAAACGGTGGTGATGTCTTTATCGGCAACGCTTGTTTGTATTTCGTGTTTCGAATTCCAAGCAAATGCTTTGCTGACGCTATGGAGCGTCTCTTCACGTATCTTTCGATGAGATTATTTTCTTCTAAAGCTGGCTTCTTGCAAGTTCCAAACATGACAGTTTTTAGGCGGTCGCTTGTAGCTGGAAGGCACATCTTTTCTTGTACATATGCGTGAAATTTGAGTTCTTCGATCCTTACTCGGGTCGCGCCAAATTTGTAGAGGGTGGGTCAGTTAATGAGTCTTCATTTATATAATTGCCAAGATGAATCGACCACACTCCTACAAGATTTGAGATGGCCTGTCTTCGTGAGGCCATTCAGGTCCAATTCTTCCTTTAGTTCAGATACATGAACAGTCAATTTTGCTGTCTTAGTAAAAGCTGTAAAAGCCTCCTTTTATATTGATTGAACACGCTATTTATAGACGAGAATCAGTTAAAAAAAATTCTGCGAACAAAGAAAGATTTACGTCATTAATTCTTATAATACTTAACAAAATATCACGTGATAACAAGGCGTGGTCTAAACCTTTTTCTCTCGACTCTTATAGACGGAAATAATATTTTTGTCCCAATATGGCTTGAACAAAAGCGCTTCGATCTACATTGCGACGTAACTGGCGTTCGATTCTAAAAAATACCGGATTGTTGACAATAAGGCGAATTTCAAAACATGCGTTAACTTTAAACGGATGTTCGTATGAGCCGGCGAGGCCTGACTCAGTGAAAAATGATGTCTTTGCAAAATCTTGCTAGATCGGCATTTGATGTTTTTTTACAGAAAAATTTCCATGACGAAATATTAAAACGGTGATACAGCGATAAAACAAAAATTCTCTGTGTAAACAACAATATGACGAAGTGGCTACTATAAATTCGTCAAAAAAAGGTTTAATAATCGTTAAAAAACAACCTTTTTAAAACCTTTTGTGAAAAAACCATTCCAAAACGTATTTTCTTAGCGGAAATTAAAAGGTTTTTATTTACTGTTTGAAAGACGTTAATCAAACGTTGCGAACACAAATCTTTAAAACGTTTTACTTAAAACAACTGAAAAACGTTGCTACAGAAATTATAGAAAAACGTTTCTAATTTTTGTGTAAAAAACGTTTATTGAACGCTTCACGCCATAATTTCCCTAAAACATTTATTCTTAAACCAATATAAAATGTATATTTTCAAACCAAAACATTTTAAAACGTTTTACGTACAACGACGACAACAGGTTATTTTAGAAATTACGGGAAGAGAGCATTTTTTGGTATCCGTGATACATTTTTAACATTTTCGGCAAGATATTATATTGTCTTCCACGTTCTTTGCAAAGGAAACCGTCTCAGTTCAAGGTTTGTAGAAGACAGCGGCAAGCCCGTGAAATATTATCAACACACAAAAAATAGAGGTGGTTTTTCAACTCTATTGTCCTGTCCTACAACTTACTGCTAAAACTTTGTTTGTTTTTCTCGTGGCATTTTCGGCAAACGAAAGACTAAAATTTTATGCGGGCGCCCATGCAATTTCGTTACTTTGAAACGTATTAAAAATGTGTCTCCTTTAAGATCCTAAAAATATGAAGATTGGTCACGCAACATTTGATTTGTTATGACGTAATTTCGAATTTCTAGAACGGTGAAAAAGTGAGTGGCGGGAAAAGGGATAAAAGCTTTGTTCAAAACAGGACTTTTAACGACAACAAATTTAAGGTATTTAGTTTTAACTATTTTTTTTAATCTGATGGATTACGCTTTGCTGCTGTTGATGTCATCTTCGATTTAGCAATCAAGTAGATGCTGCCTGAGAAACAATTGTTGGTAAGTTACAAGAGTCTTTCATTGGCTGTTGCATTTTTTGTTTTTAATTTTAGTCCTAACCACACGTTTTGAATTTAGGCGGTACTGGGTTAGGTTAGTTTACAAACTTTTAGCTAGTGAAGTAGGTTTCATGAGAATTTTTTGTGGGGAAAATAAATATTATAGAGCAGGTAGTCGAACCGTTTGACTTTTTGGGTTCGAAATCTGGTTCGGTTTCGATTAATTTAAAAGTTCTGGTTCGACCATCAGTATTTCAAAACCGGTTAGTAAAGTTCCGGTTCGGATAAGTTCCGTTAAATCTTAAAATGTTGGTTAATATTGTAGAGAATAATCTTTGAATTGTAAGTCAATTTTATTAAGTTACATAACGTATTGAAAAAACATCATCTCATTACTGAGTTATCCAAAAAATAAAAAATCATTGTTTTATTTAATCAATTATTTATCATTTTTTCATACAATTTCGAACATGGCATAACTTAACCCAGTAAAATACATGTTGTAACGTCATGTTGGAGTGAACTGATTTTTTTGACAGGTTTGGATTTGGTTAAGGTTCGGGTACGTGTCCTTATAATCTTACAAAAAACGGTTCGGGTTCTGTTACGGTTAAAAAAAATTGGCCCAAAACCGGTTCATAAAGTGCCGGTTCGTTTTCGCTTCGACTCCCTGTTATAAAAAAACATGCAAATTTCCTTTTAAAATCAAAGCAGGTAAATCGTCAACTCTCTGAGGTCTTTTGAATTTAAAGCTTGAACCTTTGAGTATTGCGTAGGAGAAATTGTTAGGTAGCTTAAACTTGGCTACAGGGCTGTAATGAAGTTAATGCAAAAATTAGCATGAATGGTGTACATTTTATGCATAAATTTGTAAGGCTTTAATATTTAAAGTACTCTTTGTATATGGCCGTATTTGGCGTAATTCTAAATAGAGAAATCAGGTGGTACTGTATAAAGACAAATTGTATTTGATTCTCGACAAGCTTTCGCACAACCGTGCTTCATCAGGTCAAAGTATAAATGAAAACAATTAAAATGCACGTAAAAGCACAGGCGCAAGTAAAAGGCGATAATAATGGTGACGTCTAACATATCCACAGGCACATGCTCGCAAAAGCGTGTTACTGACGCAAAAACAATTATGCTACGATGCCTGCGCTTCAAGGTACGATGGGTGTAGTACAGCCTGCTATGAGGTGTAGTGTGACATAAAGCCCAAATCCCGATTGAGCCCCACATTAATGGCATCGAACTTTTTAATTATGTTTTGTTCGACTGTGAGCCTCGCTTGGGTGCCGTTACTGCTTTAGTTTCAATATTTAAAGTGATTCTTAAAGTTGTACAGTGGTATAAGGACTATAATAAAAACTGTGGAGTGACGAAAATGTTGTGTTCAGTGACTTTTTGCAGCTAAACACAATATTTCACAGCGATTTCACATGGCTTCTATTTACCCAGAACTAAATCATTATGGCTCAGTAAAGAGTACCTAACCCACCTAAAACTACTTGCATTCCACATCCAAAACTGCTGAGCTGAAGAATTAAACTAGATTTTAACTTTGTATAGTATGACACTGTTTGGAGCGTTGCTTAAATGTAAGTAAATTTCACGGTCCGCCAAATATATTACAAATTTATATTTCAATTACAAAATGTAAGATGTTGAAGGCTTATCCATCAAATTTAGACAACTCCGCCAGCTACATAATTTGCAGCATTCTGACGACTTAACATATGAGTTAATGGTCTACTTTGGACTTCATTGTACGTCACAATGCTGCAAGTGTTTTGCTTCACTTTTTTAAAGTAGGCTGCAACGTGCAACCCATTTAAGTCTCAAACTTTAATACCAGTTGTATGTGAAAGCTAAGAAGGGTTTTAATTGCCCACTGTTGCGTAATTAAATTTTGGGCTGATTTTAAATTTTGAAGGTTCACCAGTCTGCAAAATTTATTTTTTAACTTTATCGGTTTGTGTACTTAAAAGGTTGAGAACCGCTGTTATAGCTGTACTTTACTACAAATTTGCAAGTTAATTTGGAAGTCAAATAAGCTGAATATTGGCCTAATGATGACCTTGGGTTACCAACCGCATACCATACTTTTGAATGTTTTATGATGTAATGTGACTTTGGCAACTTCAAGCCTTTTGAGGAAATTGCAAAATCGCTGCATGTGGTATGAAGTGTTAGCCCCACTAACTTTTGAATAAAACTTTTTAAAATAGGTCAGGAGTAAAGGTTATTAGCAAGCAACTGGTTGCCTTCCTCAAAAAACACTAACGCTGCACTCCATGTCAATATTTATAGCAAGCACTAAATTTGTTTTGTCACTAACATGAACCTTATTGGAAACTGGCCACTCACATAAAATTTAGATTTGCCTGATATAACCAGCGAATTTAGTTGGTATCCGATATTCTACATTAAATACCTTTAGTAGTAACTCCATTTTAACAATTAAAAACAAAATAAATTTAGAAGCATAATGGTTGGAGGTTGTAGTAGGACATACTTTAGAACAGTGGTTTTCAACCAGGGTTACGCAATTTCTAAATTGTTTAGCTAATTGAGGTATGTTTATTACAGAGGTTCCTCGAGCCAGTGGAATTATTGCACTGGGGTTCCTCGAGCCAGTGAAATGTTTCCATAGGGTTCCACTCCAGCAAGAAGGTTGAAAAGCACTGCTTTAGAATATCAAAGCCCATACAGAAATAGTCATGTTAAAAATCAATAAAGGGCTATTCACAACGTTCAAAATAATACCTACATCTGTATGGGCTTTGATATTTTTTTTACCATGTAAATGAAAAAAATTAATTAGCTCACAACACAAAGTCAAATTGCAAAAATTAGAGCAGATTGCTTCATACAAAATAAACAAAAATATGAACATAAGAAGATGTTGCATAAAAATAAATACTAGCCTGTGGCGTTCAATAAAGCATCAAAATGAATGATCTCAGTGGCTCTTTAACCTTTTTTGTCGATAAAACTATTTCAAGTTGTTTCTCAAAAGTGAAAAAAATCTCAAAATACATTTATTGTACATGGGAGTATTCTAGTTTTTGGAGTGCTGCGTATGACCGCAAAACACAATACTGAATGTGGATGTGAATTGAAGATGTAGCTCATAGTTGTCTAAGTAAAATCTAATTTTAACTATTAAACAAATTCCCTATATATACTTTGTTCTAATACTTTTTGTTTGTGGTCAAGCCATGATAGTTGTCTATATCAAACCTAAAATATTTAGCTTAATTAGTTGTTTTTTTATCCTGGATTCCAATTTTTATTGACTTGACCCATTGAGCTCATATTTCCTTCATTTGATATGAAGTGTGTTTTTGAGTATTTTCTGAATAGTTTGTTTGCTTGAAACTAATGATCAGTTGTAGTTAGTTCGTACAATTGTATTTTGTTATCAACTTTTTTTGTCACAATAGGTGGCAAATAACAGTATCACCATTCTTTATGTTGTAGTAGATTTACTTGCAGTTCAATTGTAACATGTGAAGTGGACTGGAGTGACCATGTTGTTGCTTGAATATAGTTTTGTTGTAATTGGTTGTTAATTACTTCAAAAATCCTAGTTACAGATGTTACTGATATACAAGTGCAGGCTTTCAGATTCTTTCAATGAACTAATAGTGGCGTTGATGGCACAAAATAACGCTTTTCTTACTTTGACGCTGTTACATCAATCAGCTGTTTTTGGAGAACTTGTGTGCGGTGAAAAGCGCAAAAAAAAATCTTTAATTAATTTGGGAGAAATTTTCAACTTCCATTGCTAGAAATAACGATATTGATGTATCACACAGTGCAACATGCCATAGTATGCATGGTGCTTTGTGCTGAATAAATTTGCTTTACACAGAGACACAAACATAACAAAACTAGGCCAAAGCTTCTGCATGGAGCAATCATTTTTTGAGCTAACATACCATAATTAAAAGAGCCAAAAATATAGTTTAGGTTTAGGCTATATGTGGAGATGGATAGCCTGGTACATACTCAATATGCCCATGCGAGTAGCATCATGTCTATTTATATTGTGATGGCTTTTTAATTCAATATAGGACTACTGGTCAAAACCAAGTAAAACTGCAAACACACAACAATTCTATGATTGAAATTGAGTATATATCAAAAAGTTTTGATTTTTTTATTTCTTTAGATAAAAATTTTTGGTATCGATTCCTTGGTTTTTTGGCTGATTCTTCAGCCGACATAGTCGCCAAGTCGCCATAAATGTTCATGGGTCTTTAGTTGTTTGCGGTCAGAGGTTTAGTGATTTGTGGACTGTGTTTGGGCTTTCTCAGAGAATTCTGAATTTAGTAATACACTTATATTATAAAGCTAGGTCAAAATGGGTGTCATTAACACATTTAAATGTATTGGATCTGGTATGTTAGAAGGTCTGCTGGCTTGTAATATATACAGTGATTGTGTGTGTTGTTTTATTTAAACTTTCAAGTTTGTATGAAAATAGAATGACTTTACTGGTGAACCTTCTTGGATGTATATTTATGGAATTTGTGACTGTTTTTTTGAATTTGTATTGACAATGCTAGCTGTTTTTCAAAAGTGGGTAATTATGGTATATATATCCTATTTTAGTTATGCAGGTATTTCCTTTTTCAAGTTTTGCATTAGTGAAACTATTGAGGTATTGATTTTATTGTCTTCCGTGATTAAGTTGTAAATGCGTGTGATAATACATTTGTTGATCCTGTATTTTATTTGAGTTTTTTTGATATATGACATTCTGTTGTTCCTGGTTTGATGTGGTTTAAAGGTACAGTGAAATGAACAATTTTTGGAATTTGATCAAATCGTGTGGTTTTGTTAAGCATCATGCAAAGTAAAAGCCGGTGCTAATTGATTGTGAGATTTATCTGAGTCCATAAAGGCATAAGATGAGCAAATTTAAATGCACCTTGCCTAAGCGCACCGCACGCCATCCCAAGTTTATGTCTCTTTTAAAGCAGCCCAGTAAAAATAACAGTGAGTGTTTAAAATAAACAAGTTGTTTATAATCAGGATGTGAATGAAATATGACATACAATCATTCTTTTTCTGTTATTTTCAGTATATATTCACCTTGTAACTAAATATCTGAGTTTGCCTTATTTAAAATAGCAAAATTTCGATTTAAAATTTGTGTTAATATTCCACCCTTGAAGCACACCAATTAACAAATCATCGGTGGTACACCTAACCAAATGTTCTAAAAACAATAATTCATCGGATTCCTTTTACAGGACTTTTGTACATTTTTGGCTGTGTATACAGGGCAGTCGGAAGTAACTCCTGTGGTTTTTGAATATTGAATTAAGAAAAGTAGGGATCAATGATTTTGTTGCAACAATTAGTTTTGTTAAATAATATTTGTCATAGATAGGAGTTATTAATTTAGTTCAGAACGTTTTTATATTTATGATCTTTGTGTAGGACATATTCATTTTTTAGAGAAATGTTTATTTATAAAAAATTATTCCTAATTTGAGCTGTACACAGGTTTTTTAAGATTCGGTGAAAAAAAAGTCCCACATAACACCCGATCCGTTAGAAATTAGTGCATTTCTAAGGAAAAAGGTCTACGACAATTAGTGCATCCAAAGGATCAAAAAGCCCGACTTTTAGACTTTGAGGTCTCGGACAATGCACTAATTTGACTTATCAATGTGCTTCAAAAGATTAAGTTTAATAATACTTGACCTACCTAAACCCAAACGCTAACCAGCACCCTAACCCAAATAATGTGCATTGAATTTGAGGCAGGCGGGGCTTAATTGCAAGTCTCATTAAACTAATTTGCCTCGGCAATCAACCTCACTATTACTTCAATAAGTATTGCTGTTGTCGGATTACAATTCAACACAGTTTGTGTTGGCTATTATGGGCAAACCGGCTAATGCCGGCAAGCACAACCACTCACTGTATTGACTAGACAAGACTGGATTGGTTCAACAGCAGAACAACTTGTAAATTGATCCGGATACCTGGACATTTTTATTTAGTGAGCAATCCGTTTTATACACAAAATTCAGAAGAGAAATTTTCTGTGCGAGAAAAAGATTATGACGCAGCAATGACACGGCAAATTGTTATATTATTTAATAGTAATTACGTCACACGGGTGTTGGCTTTATCGCCTTTCTTTCTCAACATATCTCCTACAAGGAAGTTAGAATCTATCCATATTAGTACACGAAAACAGCTTCTCTAACTGCACAATTTCGAATCATTGTTTTGAGATATGGCTACTGTGCCAGTTCTCAAAACGGCGATTGAGGTCGCACATTCGAGGACAATATAAGGACGGATGTGTGTCAATTTTGCTATTCGTCATCTGTGAACAAGTGGCCGAGCTGTTTCGCAAGGCACTGGCAATACCGGAAATTTTCACTAAAACGCACACAGTAACAATTCGTCAAACATTACATTTTCGAGTTTAGACACATAATGCTCTTTGATAAATAGATATATTATTACATTTTTGATAAATATACAACAGGATGTTTTTGGTAAGGATGCTTTATGACAATTTTGATAAATAGACAAGGAATATGAAGGGGCGCATGTTTTTGTTATTCGTTAATTACTTAAAACGATTAATTAAACATCTAAAAATGGCCACTATCGTTACAGATTTACTCGGCCGCTAATTTTTTGGGCCAGGGTGCATATAAAGCGCTGGCTATTTGTTTCATTGTTTGTGTTGTTATGTTTTTTGTTGTGGAATGCTTGTGGAGCGTTGGTCGCGAATTGTCCGATTATTGAACGCGTTTGCGCGATTGTTTCTTGTGCTTCAATTCATGCTTCTTCGACATTTGTTTCATTGTTTTGTGTGCCAGGTGGCACGTTTCTTTTATGTTGCAACGATTATCTTGACGTCAGCATTCGCTGATTGTTTGAAACATCGTTTGCTTGCAGTTCGAGCTCAATGTTCGCCATGACAGAGCAGTGCTGTATCGCTTTGTTGTCGGAATTTGTGAAGCAGCTGGGAGAAACCCCGTTCGGTGTTCTTTTGGAAAACCGATCTGCGCCTTGCGTTTGATCTCTGCAGCGCCCAACGCTTGTTTGTGTTTGTCTCTGAAAATTAAAATAATTTTCGGCAGATATGTTGTCCAAATATTGGGGAGTACTCTGCGGCAATTTAGGCCATTCAAACACTTACACTTTGATTGCAAACATATTCTTTACTCTTTACATATATATCAATTTTTTTATTTTTTGGTTTTGCATTATTTAATTTTTTTTTTAGTTGTTGTTGTTATATACATATATAGGCGCTTTTTGGTTACATTTGAATAACGCACAAATTTGTTATTGCAATTCATAATTACTCACGTTACACATATCTTGCGATTCAATACAGTAGCACATATATTTTATAGCGATTACACATTTACTCAATCTCCGATATATGCGATTAAATAGGCGATAAATGCAACGATTTAGGTTATAATGATTCACACAAGTGAAACACTTGTAGTTAGTGCTCTTGCAACGTGTATTTTCATTGAAATTGGCTTCATAATTTGATTTTTGCGTGGCAACTCTACGATTTGTTGGTTTCTGAAGTAGGGAAAAGCGTTGGTGGAGGTATAAGTCTCCAAACATTTTGTAAGTAGGGAAAGGCGTTGTTGGAGGTAAGTCTCCAACCATTTTGTAAGTAGGGAAAGGCGTTGTTGGAGGTAAGTCTCTAACCATTTTGTAATTGCGGCCGCATATAGGCCTAGGCGGATAAGAGTAATTTTCTTATCATGGAAATGGTAGAATTAACCACCAATAGTAGTAATAGGTTATTAGGGTCAACGTAGCAAGAACATTACGCTAGCAATGGGGCCCGTGACCAGCAAGCAATTTGTAACGTGAAATACATTGGGCACTGGTGAAAGTTAGTTTACATCGTTGATGCTGTGCCATGTTTTCTTTTGAAAAGATAAGTAAAATTTATCTTGAAACGTAGAATTATGCTTTACGTTTCGAGGAGTGGGATTTTAGTACTGGCGCCGAAAAACGCTGACTTACTAAAACGCCGCTAATGGAGTTAGCCGGATTCGCGACTTCCGGCCTTTACCAAAAGAGATTGAGTTGGCAATTAAGCCTTGTAAGCCAGGCACGCCTTGGCGTAAGATTACAGATAAACAAGCTAGTTTTTTAGATAGGGTTCAGGAGTCCTTACGGTAGTTTTGTATCCTTGTTAATTAGAAAGTTTCTGCGCTTACTTGCGCAGATTGGTTCATGAAATAAAGTAATATAATGCAGACGTTGCAGTGTACACTCGAGATTAGTCAATTTGACTGGCTTGCGTTTTGAAAGTGTTTGCGAATCCGTTTCTAGAAACGCTGTGTGTTTAAGGGTGAGAAAATGCGGTTAGAAACGCGGTCAGAACACAATCGTAGAGCGCCTTAAGGAAATCGCTTGATTTCGCTTTTTTTTTTAATTTTTAATTAGGGTTGCATTCGGTGAGCACTAAAGTAAGCGATGCATTGAAATTATTTACATCAAATATTTAAGACATTACAAATGCGAGTAGGATTTATTCCTAAAGTCGCGTTTAAAGACTTACACGAATGAATTACTATGCTTTTAAGTACTTCCGACTCGCGTGCAGCGTAGCCTATACAATTTAGAGTTTCCTGAACTAAAACTCAAACGCGTGAATTGTTTTAAACAATTTGAAAACTATTCAAAATTAAGTATTTTTGATATATGCATGATTTGCAAATTTCGACACATTTAAATGGTTTGAGAAAAAGTCGCATAAAAACAATTTACAGACCTTTCAGTAGATATTTTTACTTATTATATATATAATTTTGTTTTTACTTTAAAAAGTATTATAACGTTCGTTATATGCGCCCCGGTCTATGCGCAGAACGCTATATGAGGCTAAATTCTTGTAGGGAAACGCGTCTCCTATTTCAGCCTCTTAAACAACCACACACAGTTTGAATTTGAAACTTGTTGTTGAACTGAAGAAAGAATCAACGAAGCTGGCACAATACGGGAAGGAGACGGTTTCTACACAAAGGCAACGTGTCAAAACCAATTAACTCGTAGTACAATTTCAAATATTATGCTCACCAACTATTTGGGCAACCGGGAGAATTCGAAGCAATCAGCGTCACTAACTTATCAAACGCCTAAATAAAACAAGCAATTTAGCAAACAAGGCCTCATTCTGACGTCACACACATAAACATAAACTTACCAAGACTTAAAGCAAATTTATGTAGTCAAGAAAGAGTGAGATTTCACTCTGATAAAGTTCACAAGAAAAGGCACTGCAAAACAAGAGCAGTGTAAATACTACATTAATGACGTTATCATATACACGAAACCATATTTCTAGGCGAACTGACTACTTGTGGTATAGTAAATTTAGCAAATGTTACTTTACATATTGACATATTACCAGGGTTGCAAAACCACATTATACACAACGCAACTCACCAAGAATAATCTTTTGAGTAACAAATACTTCATTTTACACAAAACAGCAGCAAAACAACTTTCACCACGACAGTCAGGCGAAAAAGAAAAACCGCATGTATCGGAAAGTAAGCTCACAACGGTACAGCACCAATGTCTCATAGAAATCGGTAATTACTGGCAAATACGATGTAACAAGTATAATAGATTTTTCACCTGATAACTGGGCAGAATCGCAGTTATAGCGAAATCCATGTGCAATTGCGTTTTCCATGATTCCAAACGGCTAATTTCTAACGGATCGGGTGCACATAACCTGCCTATGACAACCATTATTCCCTGATGTAGTTAAAAGAAGTAGGCTATATTTTTTGTTTAGTTAATTCTTAATTTTGTATCCTATTAGTATTTTATATTCAATAAAAGGAATGTGGTTTTATAAGATGTTTATTTTTTTATATCTATAGTTTCTACAAACTCTTCGTCAACTGCATGCTGAAATATTGATCACGTCATTGTGTTGCCCTTTATAAAGAGCACATGCTTAATATTACCACTGTGAACATTGATATGTAAATAAAACTATAGCTTGATCTTATCATATTTTGTTTTGTAGTTTGCAAGTTTAATATGTTGCGGTGAAAGCAAGGAATACGCTGATATTGTTAGTTAAATTTAAAAAGACGTCTATGGTCGAAAAGACCTAGACGAGTAGTGGATGTGTTTAGGACGAATTAAAGATGGCCTAAAGACGTCTTAAAGCCCCCGAAAGAGATCATATCTGAATTCGTTTTTTAAACGATTTTTATGATCGTGTTTTACCGTTAAGATTTCACATAGACATAAACAAGACCAAAACGAAAACGACTTTTAGACGATTAAAAGGTGCCATAAAGACGTTTTTGTAATCGATTTAAATGCGATTTTTTAATACGTCTACTAGTCGGGTTTTAGCGCACGTTTATTACCGTTACGATTTTAGACATTCTGAAGACCTAAATAAGACCAAGACGAGTGCGAGATTAAAACGATTTGAAGATAACCTAAAAACGTTTTGTGTTCAATGGGTTTGTTGCATTCTATGCTAAAAGTAGATACATATAATCAAAAAATATAAGCACCACTCAGCAGGCATCTTTAGATGGCAATTTTATTTTTCCAACCTGAAAAGAAAGGCAGAATTCGATGTTCTTTCATTTTCAGGTGCACATAAAACTTGAATAATTGGATGCAAGTCTTTGTACTTTTTGGAGACCTTGTGTATACAGTATCCAGCAACATATATACTAACATTTCACTTTCAGTTTTATTTATGAAATAGGATTGTAAAGCTGTATCTTCTTTTTTGTTTTAGACAATTTCATTGAATAAATAAACCTATAATTGCCGCCGAAACCATAGAGCACTAATACTAGAGAGGTAACTGATTGTTCACTCAAGCGTGAAATCAATCATAACTTTTCTTGTTTAGCAAAATATATATATTTTTTAAAACAATAAGGTAATAAACAACTTTATTCTTTGGAATAAAGTTTTAGTTTTGCAAAAATTAAACAAATAAAGAATTGCGACACCTTTTTATTCGACCAGTCTCTGCAGATTGGTCACGCTTGGATGAAGCGTTGCCACGTGACCATTTTTATTTGATTTTGCTGGTAATTGCATAGGACGTTTTAAAATTTTCTCAAAGTTTGCTCTAATAAATAAAAAGCAAACCCCCGGTAATTATTTTTTTGAATACAAAACATACCTTAATATGAATACAGAAGAAGTAACGTGCCTAGAGAAGGAAATTGACCTGATTGTCATCGAAATTGATCAAGAGACTGGAGCTAACACGGCAAAATGTTCAGGTCATCCTGGTGCTACCAAAACTGATGTATCACCTCAAGAAGTGGAAAAAATTTATTCTATAGCTGCAAAAATGGCTAAAAATGTAATGATAGATGTACCAGACGTATGCACTGATGTCTGCAAATTGTATATCCAATCAACTATAGAGGAATTTGTACTTAACCCCAAACCAGAATTGCTGTACAAAAAATATGCACATGTTTGCAAAAATGCATGCGACTTTCTAGGAATGCAACAAGTTGTTGCAGCTCAGTTCTTGATCAAAATCTTCGATGCCATTATTGTAAATCAAGAAGAAAAAATGGAAAGCACGCGGTGGCAGGTGTTACTACACGTGAAACAGGTAAAGTTGTATGGTTTTTGCACATGTGTTATTATATGTAGATGCTAAAATTGTACAAATTTATTTCAGAAATTTTGGAGTATGTTGGTAGATACGTAATGCGAAAAGCTTTTGTTAAATATGGAAAAGCAGTCCCTGACCTTCTGAATTGATTTTGCCAAGATGCACCTCAGGGAGAGTTTTCCATGTCAATGCAAAAACCTAGATGTATGTTACTCTACCCTTCTACCAGAATGTTAGGACTACTTTTGAGAGTCTACTACTTGCACAATAGAGAAATAGCTAATAAAGTGAAAGATATTAATTTTTTTAACATTTATAAACAACTGAACAGTGACCCATTTTACAATCGATTTATTGAAACACAAAGTACCAAATTCGACACTTGTCAAACAAAAACAGAGGAAGTTGTAAGATATATAATGCATCTTTTTATATGTCCTTGGACATAATTTTGCTAAACACTTACTTCAAAAGTACACGAAACAGTCAGCAAAACTTACACGTGGCTTAAGAGGGGACCTTAAAGTTCCCCAAAAATAAAGCATTTGTTTCAACATTGTACGTTTTATGTGTTTGTAACTCGAGTATAATAAATGCAGCAATATTTTATTCATTTTATAATCTCTGTTGTTTGGGAAGAGGTTCATCACATACTGATGTCCATGCATTGAGTTTACCATAAGTAGTGATTTACTGCAGATATGTGATGCTATAGTTTCTTCACAAGCTCTGTGACCATAATCTGTAAATCCAACCAATTTTCCATACTGGTAAACCAAATTTTTCTTTACTGCATGTCAAAATGAGTAAAAATTAGCTTTTTAAGATTTAAAAAACACAAAACTTAGAAAAGTACTTTTCATTTCATCAATAGTAATGAATGCATCAACAGGTATAGTTAGCTTTGCTAGTTCCAAAAATATTTGTTTGTTTATACCAGCTGAACCCGTTCCAGAGATCCTAAAATAATAAACCAATTGTGGTATCTATTATACAGTTTAATTTTTGAAAAAATACCTATAATGGCGTAAAGTCTTTGCTGATGGAAGTACAAGTACTTCAGTCGTTGATAGATGTCTGTACGCAGCTGGAGATCGAGCATAAAGTTCAATTGCCCATCTGATAACATCAGGGTGATATCGATGACCATTTATTGTTCGGTTTGCATTGTTGTGTTGGATTTCCAAAAAACATTTTTTGCCATGCATTCATTTCTCCCACTTCTTTTTTAATTAAGTCCTACAAATCATTTAACGTTTGATTTCATGCTTTTATAAATCTTAATGATACAGATCATTTTAGGAAACACAGAAGTGTTTTACCCCTATATCAGCATGAAGATCTTCAGTCACTACTACACCATTCTCGTAACTTTCATCTGGCACATCTGTTTTTGTTGCATATTTCCGGTTATATGCTGTCTTTACATCATACCTCATACAGTTAAAGCAGTTTTCCCCGAATTTTACTACATAAATACATGCTAAAAATATTTACAGTGTAAGAAGAACACAACAAATGCTTTACCGTAAACATCACAGTTTGGAGATCTAATAATCTTTTCTGATGCCAAGTGGTTTTCTTCCCACCATTGAAGTACTTGTTTAGATGTATTTTTTGTTGCCTGATTTACACCTTTGCATATGCTCATTTCTTCAAGCTTAACTGTACAAGTTGTAACGTTGTTGTTTGCAAATAAGGGTCATTCAAAACTTTAGTTATTTTAAGATAATACGCTGTTAAATGTCATGTATACCTACCCAGGAAAGAATTTAGGGGGGAATATTTAATGTCCAGCTTGGGAGAAACCAATCTCCACCCATGATATGCAATCCAATTTACTTATTTGATGGTGATATACAGACACTGAACAAAATCATTAAAATAAATTAAGTATGCGGTGAAGTAATATACAATTACAAATTCAGTGGACCTCACAAACCTAACACTGGGATGAATGTAAGTTTGTTCATGAAGTTCAATAAAAAAACATTCCTGTCGTGTTGTAAAATAATACTGCAAATAAACTTATATATTTGGGAGGTTTAAATTTACCTACCTCTAAATGCTTTTCCAATTTTGAGTGCCTAATCTTAGCTGAAGGAGGCTGTCTGTCTGTTGGTGGTTTTCTGGCTGACTAAGATTCATAAAAAAATAAAAGTTATAGACTACAACATTCAGAAGCACTTACAAAATATATTTCGTTATAAAACTTACCTTTTCTTTATTGTAATAAGATTTTGTAGGCAGGAGCAATGTTGGAAGTGCCCCAATCGCTAATCGTTTTCTTGTTCCATGTGCAATAATTTTCTCTTTTTCAAAATGGGCTTCACAAATCGCCACCCTGAATATATTATCATTTTCTTAAAACGAGCACTTATATACAGAAAAACAGCAACCTACGTTTCCTTATGTAACATGTGTTTAATTTTGTCATTTTGGCAAGGATCTCTAAACTGCAAAATAAAATGACGCAAGCTTGTCCTGTGCGCTTTTTCCTCTTCATTTTTTGCCAAATCTGGTCTTCCTATGGCAAACAAAGACCTAACAAACTTTGATCGGTTTGTATAATTGCACCCCGGAATGCAACAGTGTGTCATGTTCACTTTTTTATCCACTGCTGTATCAAGCGATATTGGAAAAGGTCGAATCTTACCCGGTTCATCCAAGCGTGACCGATCTGCCGATATTTACGAGTGTCGCCTCTAGTATTATTGCTCTATGCCGAAACCCCTTTTCGTTGCCTTCGAACTATTTTGCGTCTATAACTGGCCAACTCATTACCAGTTATAATTGCGACGATCTTTCTTTACAATCTGGCTAAGCTTAAAGATGAAATACAAGAGAAATTACCACCAGGCCCACCATCCATTGAGGAAGAAATGACAGTCGTTGTTGAAGGAGAGGGGGGGGGGCACATTGCTGGAGATCGCTATCGCCAGCAGATTGTGCAAAACTTTTTTTCAGAAAACGTTTTTTTTAAACAGCAAGAGTAGAAAAGACAAAAATGCTATAACTAGTATTCAGATAAAGATTTGCGAATCAGTAATATTTTCATTTCATGTCTTTGTCTTTTTATTCGTGTTATTGTCTTTACCACTCGTGCTGTTCTTTTTTCCATTTATGTTGTTGTCTTCTGTTATTTATTTTGTCAACCAATAATTACTCTTTGTTGTGAATTAAAAATATATTATTTACAGTTGTTTTGTTGTTTTATTACACAGCTCCAATAAATATTTCTCAGAAACATTTCTGCTTGTTAAATTGTTGAGGCCCCACTTGCCTTCAGGTTCTTCCACAGCTGCCACAAATGCTTGGCATCTCGCTTTTGCCGTGTTGTTATGCAATTATATAATTTTGACAATTCAATCCGAAACCATGCCGCGGTTTTACGGAAGCTAGACCGCGTCTGTCTTTTTGTTTTCTATGGTATTCACATACCCACCTTGCTTAATTAGGCCGATTAAACAATTTTTGCCAAAATTATTTGTTTTTTATTCATTTTAAAGCCTAATAAATTACTTTATCTCTGTATTGCCGTGTGCAGACGACTTTTAGCTGTCAATATAACCTCGGCAACTACTTTTGAAACCAACCGACCGTGAAATTTAAGTTATAAAACATCGCTGTAGCGAAAATGCATCACGAATCACGAAACTGATCCAGGATCAGTTGATCCGAGTGATCCAAGTTTGTGGAATAAACCCAGCTCAGGATTGTAAATCTCGGATCAATTGATCCAGGATCATGGATCAATCCATATTTTCAAACCAGCTAAAAAGGTTTTCACATTGAACTAAAAACGGTTTAATAGTTGCTGAAAAGCGACCTATATAAAACGCTTTTATTAAAACATTTATTAAACATGTTTTCTTAGCGATAACAAATAGGTTTTACCTTTGCGTTGAAAAAGCGTTTTACGTACAACGACAACAACACGTTATTTTAGAAATTACAGGAAGAGAACATTTTTTTGCGGTCCGTGTTACCTTTTTAACATTCTCGGCAAGATCTAAACGAAAGCGTAAATTTTTATGCGGGCGCCCATGCAATTTTATTACTTTGAAACGTATTTCAATGTCAGAAAATAAATAGGATTTCACTGGAAACTTTTTACGTCGACCAATGAAACGATTTTCATAAACGTAAATAGAAATGTTTAAAATGTATAGCTAATCAAAGAATAATAATTCTTGTGCGTAAACATTAGTGCAATAATATATCTAACAATGGTTTATTTCGTAAACAACCCGACCAAAAAAATTATCAAATATTGCTCCTTTAATATCCTAAAAACATGAAGATTTGTCACGCAACATGTGATTTGCTATGACGTAATTTCGAATTACTAGAACGTTAAAAAAAGTGAGTGGCGGGAAAATCATAAGCTTTGTTCGAAACAGGGCTTTTAACGACAACAAATTTAAGGTATAAGTCCATTAATATCGTCTTAGTTTTGACTATTTAATTTAAATCTGATGGATTACGTTTTGCTGCTGTTGATGTCATCTTCGATTTACCAATCAAGTAGATGCTGCCTGAGAAAAAATTGTTGGTAAGTTAAAAGAGTCTTTCATTGGCGGATGCATTTTTTGTTTTTAATTTTAGTCCTAACCACACGCTTTGAAATAAATATTATTGAGCAGGGTGTCGAACCGTTTGACTTTTTACGTTCAAAATCTGGTTCGATTTCGATTAATTTAAAAGTTCCACTTTAGCTCCGGTTCGACCATGTTTTAAAACCGTTTCATAAAGTTCCGGTTCGGATAAGTTCCGTTAAATCTTAAAAGGTTGGTTAATCATGCAGAGAATAATAATCTTTAAATTGTAAGTCATTTTTAGTCTAATGTGAAGTATTAAAAAAACAAAATCTCATTACTGAAATATCCAAAAAATAAAAAATCATCGTTTTGTTTAATCAATTATTCATAATTTTTTCATACAATTTTGAACATGGCATAACTAACCCGGTAAAATACAAGTTGTGACGTCATGCTTGAGTGAACCGATTTTTTGACAGGTTCGGATTCGGTTAAGGTTCAGGTTTGTGTCCTTATAATCTTACAAAAAACGGTTCAGGTTTGGTTAGGGTTTGGAAAAATTGACCCAAAAGCGGTTCATTAAGTGCCGATTCGATTCCGGTTCGACTCCCTGTAATAAAAAACATACAAAATCCCCTTTTAAAATCAAAACAGGTAAACCTTCAACCCTAAAGAAGTCTTTTGAATTTGAAGCTTGGAACCTTTGACTTTGAGTATTGTGTAGGAGAAATTGTTATGTAGGTTAAACTTGGCTTCAGGGCTGTAATAAAGTTAATGCAAAAATTAGCATGAATGGTATACATTTTATGCATAAATTTGTGAGGCTTTAATATTTAAAATGATTTCTTAAAGTTGTACAGTGGTATAAGGACTATAACCAAAACTGTGGCACGACGAAAGATTTTGTGTTCAGTGACTTTTTGTAGCTGAACACATTATTTCACAGCGATTTCACATGGCTTCTATTAACCCCAAACTAAATTATTATGGCTTAGTAAAGAAGAGTACACAACTCACAACCCACCTAAAACTACTTGCATTCCACATCCAAAATTGCTGAGCTAAAGAATTAGATTTTAACTTTGCATAGTATGACACTGTATCGAGCTTTGCTTAAATGTAATTAAATTGACTTTTAAAATAACAAAATGACTGAATTTTATTAACGCAGAAAAGTCTCAAGAATATTTGATGTGTTTGAAACCATTGCTGTTGCAAGGTGAGGCGATGTTTTTTTTTAGTTCTTATAGTTCATTATTCTAGAACAGGGTAGTCAAAACCCAGGCCATAATTTTTTTGGTGAAAAAATAATTTACTACAAATTTATTATATTAATTTGGAAGTCAAATAAGCTGAATATTGGCCTAATGATGACCTTGGGTTACCAACCGCATAGCATGCTTTTGAGTGTTTCATGATGTAATGTTACTTTGGCAACTTCACGCCTTCAAGGAAATTGCAAAATTGCTGCATGTGGTATGAAGTGTTAGCCCCATTAACTTGTGAATGAAACTTATTAAAAAAAAGGTCAGGAGTAAAGGTTATTGGCAAGCAAATGGTTGCCTTCCCCAAAAAATGCTAACGCTGCACTACATGTCAATATTTACAGCAAGCACCGTATTTGTTTTGCCACTACCATAGACCTTTTAGGAAACTGGCCACTCACTTAAAATTTAGATTTGCCTGATATAACCAGCGAATTTAGTTTGTATCCAATATTCTACATTAAACACCTTTAGTAGTGATTCCATTTTAACAATTAAAAAAAAAATTAATTTAGGAGCATAATGGTTGGAGGTTGTAGTAAGACATACTTAATAATATCAAATCCCATACAGAAGTAGTCATCAATAAAGGGTTAACGTTCAAAATGATACCTACATATGTATGGGCTTTGATATTCTTACTACATAACACTGATCTACCTATGTAAAAAAAAATTTTTTTTAAATTGGCTCGCAACATAGAGTCAAATTGCAAAAGTTTAATAAAAAATATTGCTTCATACAAAATAAACAAAAATATGAACATAAGAAGATGTTGCATAAAAATAAATACTAGCCTGTGGCGTTCAATAAAGCATCAAAATTAATTAACACAGTGGTTCTTTAACCTTTTTGTCGATGAAACTATTTCAAGTTGTCCCTTAATAGCGAAAACATTTAATTCAAGATACATTTATTGTACATTAAAGTATTCTAGCTTTTGGAGTGCTGCTTATGATTTGAATAGCCATATTTTGTAAGACCTTATCATCCTAATCTGCTCTACTTTTCTTGACCATCCCCAAGCAATACACAATACTAAATGTGGATGTGAATTGAACTATAGTAGATGTAGCTCATGGTTGTCTAAGTAAAATATAATTTTAGCCATTAAACCAATTCCCTATAATACTCTGCTCTAAAACTTTTTTGTTTGGAAGCCATGATAGTTTGTTGTTTATATCAAACCCAAAATAATTAGCTGAATTAATTTGTTTTTTATTAAGGTTTTCCATTTTTATTGACTTTACCCATTGAGCTCATATTTCCTTCATTTGATATGAAGTGTGTTTTTGAGTATTTTCTGAATAGTTTGTTTGCTTGAAACTAATTGTCAGTTGGAGTTGGTTCATATTGTATTATCTTTTTCATTTGTTTTTTATCACAATGGGTGGCAAAAACAACAGTATCATCAATATTTATGTTGCAGTAAATTTACCTACAGTTCGATTGTGAGATGAGAGGTAGACTGTGTAACCATGTTGTTGCTTGAATATAGTTTTGTTGCAATTGGTTGTTAATTACTTCAAAAATCTCATTGCAGATGTTACTTATATACATGTGCAGGCTTGCAGAATCTTGCTGAATGTATCAACCGTGTCATGTTTAGGCGATAAACAAAACAATTAACTAGAAAAAAATAAACTAATAGTTGCGTTGATGGCACAAAAAAGCTTTTCTTACTCTAACACGGTTAGATCGATCAGCTGTTTTTGGGAAATTGTGTGCAAACATGCTGCACACATCCAGATATGGCCGCCAACTGGAAATTGTAAAGGTGGGATAGCATATGGTGGAATATTTTTCAACCATGCGTTGTGAGTAAATTATTTATATGACACCCCTATGAGTGAGTTGCCTAATATCTATGTTATTTTAGTTGCGTAAATTGGTGTAATACAGACTGTAGAATCAGGGTTATTTTTAACCGACTCCGCAGCCCTGGCTAGAAGTAACGATATTTATAATCCAAGTCGCTAGAAATTGTTTGCCGAGGTTTTGAGTCACATGCCATAGTATGTATGGTGCTTTGGGCTGAATAAATTTGCTTTACACAGAGACACAAGCATAACAAAACTAGGCCAAAGTTTATGCATAGAGAAAATTTTTTTAGCGTTTACATACCATATGTAAAACAGCCAAAAATATAGTTTAGGCCATAGGTGGAGAAGCATGGCCTGGTACATCCTCGATATGCCCATGTAGGTGGCATCCTGTTCTATTTAATATTGTGATTGCTTTTTTAACTCAATATAGGAGTACTTGTCAAATCAAAGTAAAACTGCAAACACACAACAATTCTATGGTCGAAATTGAGTATTTAAAAAAAAAATTGGTGTTATTAACACATTTTAATGTTATTGGGTGTGGGTTTGTTATAAGGTCTGGGGCTTGTAATATAGGCAGTGATTGTATGTGTTGTTTTCTTTAAATTCAGTGTTTGTATAAAAATAGAATGCTTTTACTGGTGAACCTGTTTGGATGTGTATTCATGGAATTTGTCGCTGTTTTTGGAATTTGTGTTGTCATAATGCTAGCTGTTTGTTAAAAGTGGGTAATTAAGGTTTATATATCCTATATTAGTTTTGCATGTATTTCCATTTTAAAGTTTTGCATTAGTGAAACTATTGTTGTATTGTCTTTCATGTTTTAGCTGGCTGTTGCTTTGTTGTAAATGTGTATAATAATACATTTGTTGATCCTGTTTTTTTTTGTTATGATATACATTATTTATTCCTGGTTTGATGTGGTTTAAAAGTAATCCGTTGAAGAGTTTTTTGGATTGTTGCTCAAATCATGTGGGTTTGTTAAAAGAAATGTTAGTTTCAGTACTTGAAATATGGATAGCGTATGCATGGATTTTTTTATTTAACAGGTTTATATTAGCATTTCCCTAACATATATCTCCCTTTTTTCTGTTTTCATTTTTTCTAAATTTAAGATAAATTTTCTATAAATTTTTTGCCCCGAAGTGCCTGTATATAAGTTTAACACAACCCAACTATATCTTATTTTTGTTTTTTAGTTTGGTTGGGGCTTGGGGAGTAATTAAAGCCAAATCCAAATAAAAGATACACACACATAGGCCTAATGAATATTGGTTATGAGTAGGGCCATTTTTATTTTAACCTAAAAAAATTTTTTTTTAACTTTATAACGAAATTGCTTGTTTGTAGAGGCCACAGTTCTTCCTTGAATTGATGCCAGTAACCCAAACATAATATTTTGTCAATTTCAGACCCAAATGTAATATTTTGTCGCAAAGTCAAGTTGTTTTATTGATTATAAAAAGTGCATCGGTTTTTTTGGCGATAGATTTAAATTGCTTAAGCATTTTTGTATTACAGAATGTCAGTAGGCTATTTCTAAAATTCAAATTGTTGATCTTCGAAAAGACCACGTTTATGAAGATAAAGTGTTTTATAAAAATTATTTAAATACGTAACAATAAATAAAAAATTGGACAATTTGCGATAAAAGTTACCGCTGATCCAAGTGGGCACTGTGACATTTTGCCTGCTTTTATGGGTAAATATGGTTTAATTGTGTCGCAGTTCCTGATTTACAATTTTCTTCCACGACGATTTTTACAAAAATTACTCTCAAGAAACAAACAAACTTTGTCAAAAGTCATAATTTGACATATTTTGACTTTATTAAATAATTTTAACTTTATTGTAAATTTTAACTTTATTTTAACCTATAAACTTCCTAAAAACAGTCCCCTAGGTGCTGAAAACAACTTTATTCTTTGTTTCGTGGACCGACAAGGTCCTTAAAAATTTTCAACTTTATTGACTTTTGCGGGCCCTAGTTATGAGTTTGCAGAGGTATTTTAAATACGTTTCTGCTAATTACAGAATCCTTTAGTTTCTAGGGAGTTTGATTGTTTAATTAAATTTAATCCTTTGCCTATTTAAAAATGGTATTACATATTTGCTGTCATAGCGCAGATAATTAGAACATGTTTTTTTTTTATTTAAAAGGTTAGTCTGATTACGTGCATATGGAAATATTAATTTGGTCAGAGATATTTTACCATTAAAATGTTATATAGAGTTTCCACAAAAAAAAAAAAAAAAAATTTCCTAATTTTTAAACTAGAGAATTTTTGTCATTCGTTTTTATTTTCATTGGCTGACTGATTTAACATAGTATTTAGTTTATAGTGTAGTGTTAAGCGTCATGCAAAGTAAAAGCTTGTGCTAATTGATTGTGAGGTTTATCTGAGTCCATAAAGTGAGCATATTTAAATACACCTTGCATATGCGCACCCCGTCCCAAGTTTATGGCTATATTAAAGCAGCCCAGGAAAATAACATATTTTCAGTATGTATTTACCTTGCAACTAAGTACCATAGTTTGCCTTATTTAAAATAGCTAAATTTTGTTTCTAAATTTGTGATAATATTCCACCATTGAAGCACACCAACAATTAAAAACTCATTGGTGGTACTGGTAGATCTAACCAAATTACCTAAAAACAATAATTATTAGGCCTCCTTTTACAAGACTTTTTCTACATTTTTGCTCGGTGTAAATATTGCTATTATTATGAGCTGTACACATGTTTTTTAAGGTTTGGTGAACACTAATACATTTTAAGTCCCGTACACCCTGCTTATTTCCGGCTGTGGTTAAAATAAGTAGGCTATATTTTTTGTTTAGTGAGGTTCTAAGTAATTTTTGTATCCTATTTTGTATTTTTTTTAAAGGAATGTGGTTTTATAAACTGTTTATTTTTATATCTTTACAGTTTCTACAAACTCTTCGTCAACTGCATGCTAAACTGTTGATCACGTCATTGTGTTGCCCTTTATAAAGAGCACATGCTTAACATACAAGCAACTGTGAACATACAACTGTGAACAGTGATTTGCAAATAAAACTGTAGCTTGATCTTAACACTTTTTGTTTTGTAGTTTGCAAGTTTAATATGTTGCAGTGAAATGAAGGAATACGCTGATACTGTCACACGTTAGTTAAATTTAGAAAGACGTACAACACGTGTGACTATAAACGAAGTTAAGATGAGTTGAAGACGTTTTACAATCTCCTGAAAATGTGTTATTTAACGTTACGAAAGACGAATAGTCGATGTGTTTTAGACGAATTAAAGATGTCCTAAATACGTTTTAAAGCCCCCCCCAAAAAAAAATCATATCTGAAATTGTTTTTTAAACGATTTTTATGATCGTGTTTTACCGTTACGATTTCCCATAGCCGTAAACTAGAGCAATACGAAAACAAATTTTAGACGATTAAAATGTGTCATCAAGACGTTTTTGTAACCGATTTAAATACGATTTTTTAATACGTCTACTAGTCGAGTTTTAGCCCACGTTTATTACCGTTACGATTTTAGACATTCTGAAGATCTAAATAAGACCAAGACGAGTGCGAGTTTTTCCATTCGGTACCATTCGGTATTTAGTACCACCCGAATACAACTGTTATTCATCTAGCAATACTGCTTTTCCATACTTGCGGTGCGGTGCAGCTTTGGATTTTGAAAAAAATTGCGGTGCGGCGCTGCTTGCGAACAATTTTGTAAACTGCGGTGCGGACAGCGAACACAAATTTTCTGCCCGCACCATCTCTACTCGTCACGACTATTATAAGTAGGTAGGCCACGAAAACCAGAATTTGACACATTGTTTAACTCGTTTTAAACGTAAAATATATAGGCTAAAAAATATTTTGATAAATCTTTGGAAATAGTTATTTTCCTCAAGGATGGTTACAATTTCCGTTGAATAATTTTATTTTTATGTAGGTACTTGACTCCAAAAAGACAAGCTTTTCTTTCAATAGACCTAGTTCTTTTGTAAAGGGGTTCCATTGATGTTTAACCTTTACGCCAAGGGTTAAAACGTTGTTCATTTTAGGTATTATTTAAATATGGACAAGGCGTTAAATTGGTTTCGAATTTCAATGTTTGGTTGTAACGTATTTATGTGTACCGGTACACTCTTTCCAGAGACGGATCTATGACCCAGCCAAACTCCATTTTCTAAAGACTGAAATGAAAATTTTTTTCGCGAAAGTTTGCCAAACAACCTAATATTTGTAAAGGATTTTTCGCGCTTCGATCGAACTATTCTTCCTAAAAATATGAACGAATATTAGTACAACGGCCGTTTCCCAATCTCTAAAACATAGGCCTATACCGATTTGCATTTAGTCGACCAAATTTGGTTAATGATATGTTTGTGTTTCTTCCGATTTATGCTGTTTTTGAAATACATGGCCATTCTAAGTTGTTCTGTGCACATCTTTATGTTTTTTAACTTTGAGCTGTTGGATTAATGCCCCTACCACTTGATTAATGCCAACATATTAAGGAATGTAAATATATTTTTACCTGTGCACAATGCGTCATGTCTCCCTCTGAATCTGTGGTTCTTAACCTTTTTTCAGCCGCACCCCCCTTTGGTAATTTTCCTATGCCTTGCGCCCCCCTATGAAAAACCATTCGGCATTTTTCAATCAAACATCACTGGGATAACATGACAATAGTGAATGGTATTCTTGGTCGCGCAAAAAATTTGAGTTTTATTTGGTCAAATTGGCTAACCTGTCACTCAGGAGGCTTTTCGCATTGGGCACACAACAAATTGCTCGTGCACGACACATTAATTTTTTTCGAGCTAATTTTGACAAACGTGTTGTAAGGACATTGACTCCACAGTTGTAAGGTTGTATGATGTCGAGCGCAAAAAAATCTATTAATAAATATTGCGTTATCGTGTTTCAAAAGATGTAACGACACACAATACAACGGCAAGATTGCAAAAACATTATAGTTTTACGCAAAAAAAGTTCGACTCCCTCTGTTGCTAGCCTGTTATCATATTTAAAATATAGATTAAATATAATTCAAAAGGGCGATACTTTTATAGTTATCTATAAGTTCGCAAAACTGTAATTAAATAAGGCGGATGAAACCGTCGTTGATATGTGTATTACAAATAGACAGAAAACATGCAATGGCACTCAAAATAAGTTTGTTCTAAAAAGGAATTGACAGATTCGCGCGGAGCACGAAACATTTTTGCGCTTTTAATGTTAATGTTGGTAAAAAAACAGAGTTTGTTAACGAAACTATTAAAATCACTGCAAAAAATTAAAATATTGAATTTGAGCTCGCGCCCCCCCGGTTAAGAACCGCTGCTCTAAATCTAAACAATTCTTTGCTGATATCAAACCTGCTATGTAATCTCTCCCTGGATAAACAACAATCTATATACGGAACTGAATACACTGATGTTGTGTTATACAAGTCAAGCAGCCATACAATGCTGATTTGATTACTATGCAGAAGATATATTTTCAATTAAAATAAATGAGAATAAAACGTCTTGCAAAAAGCACAAATGTTTAAACAGAAATCGACCAGGGTGAACAAAAAGCATTTTCCACTATAAAAAAGCTAAAAACACTACAATATCTGTCATAAAAATGCTTCTTTCAGGTTTTTCTACAACTAGCTTGCCTTCGCGTAATAACAAACTGCAAAGCCAAAAAGGTCTAGTATATCGAAATCATCTTAACACGTTTCGATACGCGCTTGTATCATCTTTGAGTTAATGATGATGTCGATCTGCTCGACCTTTTGGGCTTTGCAGTTCATTACCAAACTACATTACAGGTACGTGCATAGTGTACCCAAGTAACATGCCTTAAATATCGTAATTCTATTTTATTTACAAATTAAAGGTGTAGCGAATGTTTTATGGTTTTCACCTAAACTCTGTTTTTAGTAGAAATTTAAAATTGGTATAGTACATGTTTAAGGACCTATCGCTAGCATTACCGATATTTAAAGTAATCACCAATAAAAACTGGTTATTTACATTATTAAAGATAACTCAAATACAACAACGGATCACTATTGCAAAAGATACCAACTCGCGACGGTTTATTTGACTCACACAACACCCCTAGTGGTGAAACAATTCCATTATTGTCTTCTCAGTGTAACAATATCGTGATGATAAACAAGATAAACGTGCCAGCTTAATTCACAATTTTCGTCATACCTTGTTGCCATAAAACAAGTAGGCTAACCTGAAGAGCTTACTGTTCTCAGGTTAGTCTTTAGTTGTCGCGACGATTTTTAGTATGCACGTTTGGACCGAGAACAGTAAGCTCTTCAGGTTGGCCCACTTGTTTAATGGCAACCAGGTATGACGCAAAGGTTGGTAATCACTGTAAAAGAGGTTGTAAAACCCTGAAATAACATCAAGTAGACACTTTACGGACTTCTTCAAGTCGAAGTGTTGAAAATCCTCGGTTTTACTGTAGGTCTGGAATTGATGGAATCAGTGCTATACAGAAACAAAGCATATATCACAATACACTTAGCACACGTAGATATTTAATGTTTTTTAACAAACTTTGTCTGGCAATTGTTTCAAGTAAGCTAATGAAAAAGTATTTTATTTTTGAACTGGCTTTCCATTTGGTAGAATCGCAGCAGGATTTGCTTTGGTATGTCATGCCGTAAGGGTATTATGTTGTGAAATAGTGTGAGCTGACCTTAAAACATTGCGCAAAAAACACAAAATACGACAAACATTCAAACATGTTTTGATTTCGTTCTTTTTTATCGTGATGGGACCCAAGATTCTCATAAATTAGTTGCTAAATCATAGTTAAATTTGCTGAAAATTTCAAATGCAATTTTTTTAAAACTAGTCCTGACGAAAGAAAATGGATAATTTTTTTGTATTCAGCATCAAAAAGTACATTAAGAACCATAAACATTTTGGTAACCTTAAAATTTACGCAGCATAGTAAATCGATTGTATTTAACTGTTTACGGTTGCTGCATAGTGCATAATCATTATCTTTTCTTTTGCGGCTTTTATTTACATATAAGGCTGAAAAGTGGGTTGTCAAGGCTTATATATTGATTCACGAACTTTATACCTTACTCCAGACAAAATACTGCCGTTTTCAATCTGTTGTTCTGAATCCCGGATTAAAGTGAACACATAGTTCTAGAATTAAAACAAAGCAGGATTATAGTCACAAAAGGCCCAATGTAGGCTACGTTACTTTTTTGCTATACGGTAATCGACAATAACATCCGCATCAACGAGATTGCCGAATAAAACATTGCCGACCTCACGTTACATTTTAAGTTGAGAGGTGGCTTGCTCTGGATCCCTACTGGTTATTAGTGTGCTATGAGAAATATTATTTAAACTGCTTTTAAATTTAACATTGTGAAATGTAAGTGTAGAAGGACATCAAGACCTGCAAATTTCGGGCTAAAGAAAAGTAAAAAGAATGTGTTTAAATTTAGAAAACATTATGCCGAATATTTTAGCCACGATATTGTTACCAAATAATTGAAAACTAGTAAACTGTATTCTACCAAGAAGAAGGCGAATGTTTTAAGTATTTACTTTGGTAAAAACACGTGCAATACTAGCCAGTATTGATTTCTTGATACTAACTTCTTAGATGTTATTTAACCAAAATGTAATGTGTATAGAATAACCTAAATTGAAAGCTATGGTTTTGCAACAGGTAAATAATTAATTCAAGGAAAATTTGGTGTAAAAAGACAGCTTGGTCATACATTAATGACAGTAAAATTAGGGAAAATAGACAAAATGGCAAACATATATTATTTAATATCAGATGTGTTGTACGTTGACATTTTTGATTATATTTATATAAACATATCCATCGTATGGTAAAATATTTGATAAAACAAAGGTTAAATGTAAATACAAATAGCTTAAGGTTAAATTAGAAAAAATAAAACCATAACGGTTCTTACACAACTTTCGGGTTGAACTGCTTCCATGTCACTTTTTAGGCAATTTAATGCAGGCAAGACATAACCTTGTAATAGGTTTGTTTGAATTGCTGGGAGTAATAAAATATTAAGGAATAGTTACACTAGACAATAAATTGTGTGTACGGTACAGCAAATGTTTACCAACAAACAAATTAAATCATGACACCGTCTAAATATTATAAATTTTTACCATTATTTGATATTTAAATAACTAAAGATTTACAATAAAAATATTAAAACTCTTTAGTATAAAAAAGTCCAACCAAATATATACTTCTAAAACTGTTCCACTGTCTAAACGTTTCGCATAAAAATGAGAGGCAAAAGTGCGCTTTACCTATTGCCTGGCTTTAAGTAGTGGTTGGGAGCATTTAAAAAAATATTCTTCAGCACAATTATCTGACGGTTTAAAGCAGGAAAATGAAAATTAACTTTGTATGCTTTTTAACTAGACAACCCCCAAGTTTGATTAAATTAACGTATCACAAACTTGGCCTGTGGTCTCTCATTATGAAACAGTGTCACTCTTCAACATTGTGTTGTACCATTCCCGTGTAAAATAGCTAGTTTTGTGAGGTTGGTGCTATGACATCAGGAGACTGAAAGAGAAAAACTATCAACCAGATAATTCGTGAAGGCAGCTATAGTTTTACTCCACGTGTATAGCGCGCTTTATAGGGCTGCCTTGGGAGAATGTATGGCCGTTTATATAACCCGCTAAAACGTGCTTAGACAAAGCTACTGCCTTTGATACTATATATTTTTGAGGCATTTAAATCAAAATTCATCCATACTTAGTCGAAGATAGGAAAGTGAAATACAAATTACTTCATACTTTTTTGTTGGTATTTCGTTTAAGGAGAGCATTTTAAAATGTTTAATCAAATTAACTTAGTCAAGTTGGCATAACATTTGCCAAAATTCTCTACATAATATATTTATAAAGATCCAAACGGAGGTTCTACAATGCACTGAAAAAAGGATACAGCAACAAGAGAGACTTGTAAAGGCTTTTAAAAGCGCATCAGCAATCTCCAATCTTAGTGCGCGATCAGCTTGATGGTTGTTAATGGTTGCAATTACAAGCAAATGAGGTAATAGAACTGCAACAACAAAAAATTAAACAACAACGAAAATATAATTGCAACAAGAAATGCATTTCATTTCCAACGTACATTCATCCCTATACTTGGGATGCACAATGGGCCCACTTCTCTTTGCAGCAGTAAGAAGAACCATTTGAATGGAGTGAATGCCAAGAATAGTTCCATCACAAGAACATTCTTTAAAGCCATAAGAGTTCGCTGATAATATTTCTGTCATTTGTAGAATTACCCGATCCAATGAATCAGTTGTAGTAATTTGGTTATCAGCAACTGATGCAAGCGCAGGTATGGTTGCAACTTTAACATCACTAAACAAAAAGTGTCATTACAGCTAAGTAGTAAAACAAGAAAGCAAAAAAAATTGAACAGTAATAGGAAAAAAAAAAACTTTATGACATATTAGCTTGGATATTACAGAAGTAGGTATCATTTTGAACGTTTTCGAAAAGAGTTTCTTATTACGTCTTACTACAACCTCCAACCATTATGCTTCAAAGCTTGGATATTAAAACTTAATTTCTGCCATCTATAGGGATGAGTATTATACAGTTCACGTTTTGCAATATTTGACTTCTAAATGATGCATCAGTGGTATACATATTTTTAGTTAATATTATTTCAAAAGGAATGGTTAGTTTTATAAGTTATGACAATAACCAATGTAATACAGATCAGGTTAAATTAAGGCAACATTTCAGAAAGTAAATAGCATAGAAGTTGTGTTTATACATATCATCATCAGTTGCTAATGTGATTAATGCAGGCAAAATGCGGTCTGAAAAAATCTCATTTTTGACTTCACTGGATGTCATGACAATGCATAGTTTAGCAGATGCTATACGGACTGCTGGGGACTCATGGAGTACAGTTTCCCATAGAACTTGAACAATAGTGTGGTGATAATTTTGATTACATCTGAACAAACAAAAGAAAATGCTGAATAAAAACTTTATTTAGGAACAAAAGGCAAATAATGAATAGTCTTATATTTTTAAACAAGAAATCATAGTGCAAAAAATATTGCAATTTTATAAACTGAAAAAATTAAAACCAAAACAAATTACCTTAATGCGTTTAAAGTGAAAAGCATAGCATTCAAAGACAAGCAAGAATTGGAAAGATATACTATTGATTCTATAAGAAATTCAGCAACAGTAGAGGAGCTATACTGTAATATAATAAAGTATGTTAAAAAGTAATTTGTAGATTTTTAGGGGGGTATGGTCATTAAATTGTTAACGGGAGGTTAATCAGATGCAAATCGAAGCTAGATTTGATAAAATTATTCACCTAAACAGCAATTTCATTAAGCTCATTTTATGCTTTGTAAAAATACTAAGGGTTTTCCGAAATATTATATTTTAGAAATGCTTGGCGAAATAACTATTTTCTACTCCATCAGACCATCTAAGTCAGCGGTTCTTAGGGGGGCGCCAAGCAATTCTAAGGGGGGCGCGAGCTCGACTTCAATATTTTAACTTTTTGCAGTGATTTTAATGGTTTCGTTTGGGTTAGGCATAATTCCTACATATAAACTCTGTTTTTTGCCAACTTTAACATTAAAACTGCAAAAAAATTTTGCGCTGCGTGCGAATCTTCTAATTCCTTTTTACAAAATCCACGGTATCACCGCCTTATTAAATTAACTTATAGATAAACGATAAAAGCTATCGCCCTTTCGGACTATTTATCATCCATATTTTATATATGATAACAGGCTATAGCAACAGGGGGAGTCAAACTTTTTTGCGCGAAACTATATTGTTTTTGCAATTTTGCCGTTGTATTGTGTGTCGTTACATCTTTTGAAACACGATAACACAATGTTTAATATTTGCGCTTGACATCATACAAGTCTTACAACTGTGGAGTAAATGCCCTCGCAACACGTTCGTCAAAATCAGCTCGATAAAATCAATGTGTCGAGCTCGCGCAATTTGTTGTGTGCCCAATGCGAAACGCCTCTTTGGTTGCAGTTTAGCCAATTCGACCAAATAAAACTCAAAATTTTTTCGCGCGACCAACAACACCCTTCATTATTTTCCTGTTTTCTCAGTGATATTTACTTGCAAAATTTTGAAATATTTTCGTAGGGGGGCGCAAGGCATGAGAAAATTACCAAAGGGGGCGCGGCTAAAAAAAGGTTAAGAACCACTGATCTAAGTGGTTAACCGCAATTTTGAATGCAGAGTATTTTCATGGCCGATGCGCCTACAAACAAAACATGTATCATAAGAAGTTTAAAAAATATATTAGGAATTCTGTCTTGGAAGGTAAACACAATATTAGATCACAGACCAACAAGTTAGGAGCACCAGTGTGTCTGAAAATAGTGGGTGGGTGCCAAATTTAAACCTCCAACTTGACCTTTATGTTATAAGATCACAGAAAAAATTGCAAAGCATTTAAGAGATCTAAATCAAATCGTTTTAAAAACAGGAAAATAAGTAGTGCCTTAATCATCAGCAAATATAATGCAATAATATTGAGATAAAAAATGCATTTTTGTAACTGTTAAACATTTTATTATTTTCCCACATAATTTTATTAAACTTTTGTTGTGCTATGTTGTAAATGAGGTCTCTTATTTTAATTGAATTTTTACTGTGTCTAGTGCCAATTTTAAATTCAATTTTGTGTTCCAAGTGTTACATAAAGTTTTATCAAAATATTTGGAATAGTCCTTACATTATTCTTGCTTAACATTGAAACAGTGTAAACTGGAAGAACACATGAAGATAAATGAACACGGTCTTCTTCCAAAAAAGACCGAAAAGTTTGAATAACCTAAAACATACTTTCATTAAAAAATGGAGCATATTTTTTAAACAGATCTGTTTACTTGAGCTTTAAAAAAAGCTTCTCCGAATATCCTTTCAAAATATTCCATCACATCTGACAACAATTTGACAGTGCAATCTGTAGGTTTTGCAGACTGGCATATCTTCAATAATCTTGGAATTCTAAACAAGGCAATATTTTATTTCTTAAGTGTTGAAATAAAATGAACACCAAGTAATTGTTGCTTTAGGTTTTCCATATTAAAAAATCATTTTGCAATAAATATAATAAAAACAAAGAATATTTAAAAAACTTAATTTTAATAAGTAAAAATTAGTTAAGGTCATATTTAGCGAGTGGTAATACAAAAAACATTTACGTAGAGTAATAATGTACTCCATGTTTTATTAAAACTTTGTTAATATCTAAAGCCACCATCTTATATATTATTAATTAGTCAGTTTAGAGTATATTTGTAAATCTGTCCATTTTATTTTTTATACCTTAAACACTGTTTTTTTAATATCATCTCCCACAATCACTAATTTCTTAATAATTCACCAAAACACTTACAGTATATTGACAGTCCAAGAAAGCACTTGATATTGATTAAAGTTTTCATTAAGTACAATGGAATCAAATAACAGCAATAACCGTGAAAATCTTTTCTGATTGCCGATAATTACACATGGATGCTCAAGTGAATTGGCAACAACGTGGGTTGAGTGCAAAGAATCACCACATTCATCTTTAATAAATAATAAAAAATGTTGCCTGGAAGTAAAACCCTCATAGACAATAACCAACAACCAACTACACTGCAGATATGTGATAGAGATTTTTACAAACCTGTTTGCAATACAAATTTAAATGCCATGAATTAAAGAATGCTTTTACATTTAAGTACTGGAATGTTGCTTGGTCGTCAAAAGAAAAAAATGTAAAAAGTTAAATTTTGTAACACTACCATTAGGTAATAAAATACTACCATAAGGTAATAAAAAGAAACCAAAAAATGTTTAATAATGTGCTAGGCAACTAGGGTTTATCAACTTAACACAAAAAGGAGACCAACTTTTTATTCAGGAAATATTTATAACTTATCATTAGGATGATTATTTTTTGACTTCTCAAAAAAAGTCATAATTATGTCAAAATTTAAGCGTTAGGTTAAAGTCAAAATTAATTAAAATGCACAAATAACGTTTACAAAATAAAAAAAATATAGTCAGCTTTTTGAAATTGTTGTTCAGTTAAAATTTTATCAAAAAATAAGCCCTTATAGCATTTCCAAAACAAAAAAACTATAGTCAGCTTTTAGAAATTGTCTTTCAGTGAAAATTAAAAAAAAAAGTTTTGAGTTATTTTCAACAACTTTTTTACAGTATAGGTATAAGCGAGCTGGCAGAATTCACCACCCAGGTCTAGTTCACCGCATTAGGTTCAGCTTGATATTCGTTTTTGCATTACGCAGTTTTTATCTCTGATTTGCACAAGTGTATTGTCCGTTTTTGCTTGTGATTTGCAATTATCCCATTTCCTATTACGATAACCAGGACTTTGTTCAGCTTCCGCAATTATTTTTGCATTTAATTCCAACTGTTTAGACAACAAAATAACCAGCGTCTTGTTTTGCTTTTGCATTTTAATAGTTGTTTGTCTTTTTAAAATGACAAAAAATATCAACTAAGCATTTTAATGAGTTTTGCATTAACCCGAAAAAATAACTTATTTGTGTTAGACCGGTAGTCAATAAAACATCAAAAACGTGTGGTTGACGACAAGACACTATGCAGTACTTCAAACAACAATATGGTGTTTAAATAGGTGTATTTTTGTTAGATCAAAATTTGTCAAAAAAATATGTTTTTAGGTCAAAATTTGTCAAAATTTCAAATTTTAAGGTAAAAAAATAATCGCCTACATATTATTTACATAATAAACTCAAAACATTTTACTTAGTTAGCTAAGTTAAGATTTTTCTTTATCAAGTATTTACCATCTTTCAAGTCAAGTGCAGCATCGTCAAGTTTAAGCAATATTGCAGAAAACAGAAATGATAGCAGACATCTTAAAGTGTGAGATTGGTATAGATCCTTGTAATCGGAAACATGTTCATCTGGCTACAACAACAATCCACATCAAAATTAACTAGTAGTCACAAATAACTAATCATGTATTGTACATATTTTTAGTTTTTTCTGCTGAAACCTGTCCTTAAAGTTTCACAGGATATTTTACTAAAAATTAATAATAATGCATTTGAAAAGGAAAAACATTTTGAAATGAACTTTAGATAAAAACTAGACCAAAATATTGGTCGCTGATTAGGTTAAACCAGTGGTCGGCAATCTTTGTTGTTGCGGCTTAAATTACTCTTTTTAGTGCTATTAAAGCCTTGATGCCCAAAACACTGCCATATTGTAATGCAAAACATACTATAAACGAATAATATATGCGCAAGTATGAAAAAAAATTTAATTATGGTACATACAGTTTAAGTTGGCCAAAAATGTAGTTCGACAGGCTCTCAAGATCATATTTGGCACGTGGGTCTTTTCAAACTGAGCAAATTAAAAAATTCTATGCCACACAAACTTTTAAAATAAAGTGCAATGAATGTACGGCTATCACGCGGCCCACAACTACAATATAACACTAAGCTATTCACAAGTAAGTCGCGGCCCACTAAAAGTGGCTCTGCGGTCCACAGTTTGCCCACCACCGTGTTAGACAGAACATTTTAAAGTTTAAAATATGTTGATCCAAACATTGTAAAAAAATCTAATGGAATTGTGAAATAATTAGTGTAGCAATGAATGTAATTTGCAAAATATTATATATTTTTGTACATCGCACTTTGTACAAAAGTTAAGTTGCAGCGCCTGCAGCATGTTAAGCGAAGCGTGTCTTGTGTGCCTTTTTTTAAGTACGTGTTCGCATTTGCCTTTTTCGTGTGCTTTTGTGTTTGCGTGTCGCGCACGTGGCAACTGGTATCATTCATCAGAACACGCTGACAGAATACAAGCTTGCCACTACATTTGGTGACCCCGGTCCAAGAAACAAAATTTCTTGGCTATAAACGAGTTTAATGTTCGAAAATAAAAATTCAAGCATGCAAAGCGCCGTTTCTCTAAAGCTTCCAACGTTTTGGGTCGAGCAACCTCGAGTAGTACTTCCATGTCATATCTGCCTTGGACCACCATACCGCAAGTAGACTGATCGATTTATTGGAAGATCCACCAGAAAGAAACAAGTACAACGCTATAAAGGAGCGATTACTGAGCACATTCAGCCTCTCCGAGTATGAACGAGCAGCAAAGATTTTGCACATAACTGAATTCGGAGATCGCAAGCCATCACAGCTTATGGACGAAATGCTCTCGCTTATGACTGGCCATGTACCATGCTTTCTTTTCCGATACCTCTTTCTACAAACCAAGCCAGAAGACATTCGTGTTGTTGTGGTAAAGGAAAGTTTTGAAGATCCTCGCTTTCTGGCTCAACGAGCTGACATGTTGTGGCAAGCGCAAAATGATGATCAGCAGTTTACTGTCGCAAAAATCAAGAAAAAGCCTACAACGTTTTTAACGACAAAAATACAAAGGAACGAATCCGGCGGTTTGTGTTTCTTCCATGAAAGATTTAAAAACAAAGCGACGAAATGTCAGCAACCTTGCTTGTTTCAGAGAAACGACACCGCCGGCCGCTACTAAGTGCTTCAGCGGCCGGCAGAAAAGGGAATTTGTTTTACGTATGGGACAAAATATCCACAAAAAACTTTTTGATCGACACAGGAGCGGAAATCAGCGTTTACCCTGCCTCATCTTTCCAAAAACGTAAGCAATCCAGCGGCCCCAAACTTATTGCAGCCAACGGAAGTAACATAAATACATATGGAACGAGAAACATATGTTTAGATCTGGCATCCGGTAAATTTTGCTGTCGTTTTACTTTAGCCGCTGTAGCAAAGCCTCTTTTAAGCAGATTTATTGAGAGCGCATTCTCTCTTGCGCGCTGCAGTTGAACACGCTTGTTTCGGGCAACAATGTGTACAGGAAGCTTTTGGAAAAGTTTCCAATTCATCAACGCCAACACTATTCAGCGTGGCTCCAAAGCACCAAGTGGAACACTTCATTCCAACAACAGGCCGCCAGTGCATGCAAGAGCAAGGTGGTTATCCCCGGAGAAGTTGCAAATAGCAAAGGACGAATTTTGCAAAATGATGGAATTAGGAATAATCAGATCATCCAGTCCATGGTCGTCACCACTTCATATGGTACCAAAGTCATCTGGCGAATGGAGACCTTGCGGCGATTACAGGCGATTGAATGCAGCTACCCAACCTGACAGGTATGCTATACCGCACATTCAGGATTTTTCCGCACATTTAGCGGAAGCAAAAGTATTTTCTAAAATTGATTTGGTAAGAGGTTATCATCAAGTACCGGTTGTCAAAGCAGATATAGCAAAAACTGCGGTGATCACACCTTTTGGTTTGTTTGAATTTATATGTATGCCGTTTGGGTTAAAAAACGCCGCACAAGCGTTCCAACGCCTTATGGATACAGTGTGTCAAACACTTGATTTTGCATTTGTTTATTTAAACGACATTCTAGTTGCCAGTAAGTCGATAAAGCAACACCTTGTACACTTTAAACAAATTTTTCAAAGACTTGCAGATAACGGACTTGTTATTAACCTAAACAAGTGCCTGTTTGGAAAGCTGGTTCATCCGCAGAATCAGGCCCCTTGACAGTCTACGCATCTGAAACAGCAGCCGGGGCAGTGCTCGAACAATACATTAAAATCCGTGGAGGCCACTTGCATTTTTTAACAGGCATTTACAATCAGCCGAAACTCAATTCAGTGCGTTCGATCACGAAATCGTTGCGCTGCACCTGTCCGTCAGACATTTTCGCTACTTTCTCGAAGGAAGAGCATTCACAGCGTACACCGATCACAAGCCGCTCACCTTTGCTTTTAAAAAAGTTGCTGATCCTTGGTCTGCGAGACAACAACGCCACCTTACTGGGATCTCCGAATATACTACAGATGTCAGACATGTAGAAGGTAAGCAAAATGTGGTCGCAGATACACTTTCTCGTGTATTTCTGAATTCGGTTTAGCAGGACCTAATTGACATTAATTACTTTCAGTTAGCAACAGAACAGCAGGATCCGGAAGTGCAAGCCTACCGTACCGCTATTTCAAAATTAAAACTCGAGGATATTTGTATTGGATCGTCCAGTGTCGTTGGACCTCTACCCACATCGAAAGGCAACAGGTATTTGCTAACAATTGCAGATCGATTTTCAAGGTGGTCAGAGGCAGTTCCAATGCCGGACGCTACAACAGAAACGTGCGCATGTGCGTTTGCATTTCATTGGATTGCCCGCTTAGGCGTTCCTTGGGAAATGTCCTCCGATGGAGGGCCACAATTTACGTCGCAGCTGTGGGCTAAAGTCACTCAGCTTATTGGAATTAAGCATAGATGCACTACAGCTTACCATCCCCAAGCCAACGGTCTCGTCGAACGCTTTCACCGGCATTTAAAAACCGTTTTAATGGCTGGAATGCAGGCCGCAAACTGGACAGACGAATTGCCCTGGGTCCTGTAGGAATTCGGGCTACGCCAAATAAAATATCTAAAAGCATCAAGCGCGGAGTTGGTCTATGGAACAACTATTTCCCTGCCTGGGGATTTTATTCCTCACACAACTAACTTGGGTGAGCCAACAGAGTTTCTTCAAACACTTCAAAACTCAATTAGTAACTTTCTCCCAACGCCAATGTCAAAGCATCGTAATGTTACCATTGATGTTACACGTGTCTTGTTAAGTTGTGCATATGTTTTTGTTCGCAAAGATGGTTACCGCCCCCCTTTAAATCCTCCGGACACCACGCTAAGTATTTTGTTGTTGACATTGCCGGACAGTGACAGACTATATCTGTTGATCGCCTTAAACCTGCATATGTAAACCCAAACGCAAGCAGTGCAACTGCCGCGTTTGGGGGGAGTAATGTAGCCCCTGCAGCATGTTAAGCGAAGCGTGTCTTGTGTGCCTTTTTATGTACGTGTTCGCATTTTCCTTTTTTGTGTGCTTTTGTGTTTGCGTGTCCTGCATGTGGCAACTGGTATCATTCATCAGAACACGCTGACAGAATACAAGCTTGCCACTACAAAGTGATGTTTTCTGCAATACGGTTATCAATAAAACAAAACGAAGTACACTTAAAAAAGGAGATTTTTTCCCTCACTATGTGACTGACAGTGGCATAAAATTGACATCATAGTTTCTTGCCTAACTTGACAAATAACATTTATGCCAAGTTTATATGTTTATAACTGCAAAAAAAGGCTAAAACCAGCATAAAATATGAAGATACAGCAATTACCAAACTTGTGTGATTTTGAAGAGTAAATTGTAGTACAGGACCCAAATTGATTTTTAAAAATGTCATTTACAAACAGGATAGACGCAGTGTGCACAAGTTTTTTTTTTACCTCAGAGTGAATAGCTTTTTTTAAATATGCTTAGTCAAGTGTTGGGCATTAAGTCAGTCCATTTTAAATTAACAAACAATTTGCAATTTGGTTACATACTACTGTTTTAAAGACATGTTCATGGAGAATTAGTTTGTGTAATCGAACAATTTTAATGTTCAGTCAAGCCGATAAATGAGATAATTTATAACACACCATTCACCTAAATGCCTCTACCACACAGGTTTCAAAGTGTGACTCAATTTTTTTGAAATTTTTAGTGGCAAACAGTCAATTTTTTGATCACCGCGAAATACAAAAACATATGACATGCTTTTAAACTTATATTAACCGACTTGTATCGCCAGATAGTGCAACATTTAGGGATAAGTAAAAATGTTATGCTGTATCAATATAAGGTTTATGTTTGTTAGTAATTCCTAATCAATATATATCACAAAATTTTGGTATTTTAGAGGCCGTTTGCGTTAGTGACTATTTACTAAACCTTCTTGAGAATGATTTGGCACTGAAATTGTGTATTTGTTGAGGACAGCCATCGTCTTTGTTAAATATTTATTGCAACTTACACATGGGTTATATCCATATAGGGTTTTACTGTTATTGTGGGGAAGTATTTTGTCAACCCATTAAACACACAAAAAATATCGGCTATTTTATTGCCCTTGCAAACTGGCTGTATCCATATACGGTTGTGCTGTTATTGTGTGGAAGTACATACCCTACTTAATCTCGGAAATGCAAGATACCTTGTTTTTCGTTCTCGCTTGTTAAATTTTTATTGTAATTAGAGTGCAGTCTTACAGCTGTGTGGTCATTCAGATCTTTAAACTTTTGGGGGAAAATTTCTTGATTGTATAAAGATTTAGTTGCACAATGGTGCAAGAGATTGAACAGACCCAGCCAATTTTCAAAAGTTACTCTGTGTGACATCTTTTATGTCTGCCTGCTAACAAAATACTCCCAACCTTGCTAGCAATTTATTTATTGCTGATTACGCCAGGTTGACTAATGATAGCAATTATACCATTAGTAGGGCGATTATTTTCTTACTTAAGAAAAAAGTCAAAATTTACATGTTAGGTCAAAATTTAAATTATTACTTCAAGTCAAAATCAATTAAAAATGCACGTAAATCAGTTACAAAATTAAAAAAAATATATATTCAGCTTTTCACAGGTGGCTGACGACGCCGAGACACTAATGCAGTACTTTAAACAAAAATATGTTGTTGAAATCAATTGATTTCTACTAGATAAAACTTTGTTAAAAAAATATACTTTTAGGTCAAAAAATTATGGCCCTAATCATTAGTTTTATACCTAAAATGGGTAACAATTTTTAAATATTAGAAAATATATATATATAGATATATATTGCAATTATTTTCATTCAGTTTATCAACCTAATTAATTGATATAACTAAACAACCTCCGTTTTCTATGTTACCGCTGATATCAAAAACTGGAAACCACACTCTATTTTAAATCAGTCATCTGAATTATGGAGCCTGGCAATTCTAGTCTCAAATGAATTTAATATCTTAATTTTATTTTATGTAAACTTTAATTTGCTTTGTTTTAATTGTAAAATTGTTCTTCTGGCAAAATTTTAAAAGTACCATCGTTTCGACCATATGTCGGGAAATATAATTGCAACTATAGGCTAAATATATAAATATATATATACCACACAAACAATTAAAAACAACAACAATGGACCATACACAGTTTGGTATGGGGTTATGGCACTGGGTTAGACTGCTTGTGCCATCCAAAGACCTAGTCAATATATTTTTGACACAAAGCGTGTAGTCTATTGCATACCATGTGTTGAATGATCTGCTGTATATATCGGCGAAACAGGCTGTTTATTTATTACTAGAATAAAAGCGCACAAGCGGTATGTCATTCAATGTGATGCAATAAAATCAGCGGTCATGCGACAGCCAAAGTTATAACATCTACTTTGAATGTTCGTGTATTGTGACTCGAGAGATAGATACGCTTTTGCAATTTTGGCACGCCATGTAAAACCAATTGCATCTGTAAGCCCATGACAAATTATAGTTGGACCACACAAGTTAAAATATATACAAATTACATATAGTCGGACTTAAAGGTTTATATTTTGAACCCCTTACGAATAAAATTTATTATCTTACATTCATAACAAATGTCTCCAAATGTGACAATAACGAGTCCATCAGATGTAAGTGTAAACAATTCTCTCTGACTGACCACAGTGCTATAACAGGGAGATATACTTCAATGGAAACCTTTACAACTTCTTTACTGCTATCTTGGAGAAGTGATTTAAGCTTGAGGTATGACTAAAAAGAAAATCCCAATAATATTACAATAGCATGTAAGGTAAAATAAATAATTTTACTTTGCGTTCACATAAGCTAAAACTTTGGTATAGAAATAATACATAGGTTTATGGACATATTCTTTTATAATTTGCATAATAGAATTACCTGATTATATTTTTCAAAATTTTGGTCAAAAGCATCAATAATTGCCAATGATTTGACAACAGAGCACCGAACAGAATCTACTTTTTCTTGTTGGTCAATTTGTTGCAAAATACATACAAGCAAGGAACATCGCATTTCTGCCTAGAAATTAATAAAACAGTTTATAATTTGACAAACATATTAAAATGAAACATAATATAACAAAAAACACACAATTTGATACTTGGGTGTTCCTATAGATGAGTGATTTTCAACCGGTGTTTCCCAGAACACTTTTGTTTCCCGTGAGAAATCAAGAAATGTATTTCCAGATGGAGTTTATTAGTTTGACTGTTACATACCGGTTGAAAAACACTTCTTAAATACAATAGGTGTAAACCATGTAGCTTCTGTTTTATATACAAAATTATCTGGAATCCAGTCATAAGACTGAGATAAAAACAATGTCAATTTTGGAATAAAACACAGTTCGGAATAGGGACAAATTAGGACTAATACTTAATGGTCGTAGGACTGTCTAAATCGGAATAAGTCTTTGCAATCAGGCCTTAGTGGTCAGAATCAACCCTAAACAACACTACCTAAACCAAAATCCAACACCAAAGTATATCACAATAATTTTAACCCTAACCCATTACCCACCAATAGGCCCGAAAATGACCAAAAAGCCGGTGTTCAAACAGCGGCTCCCTAATGGCGATTTTCAAACTAGGGCGTCCAAATGTTGACACCAAAACCGTCGGCAACAGACTGGTAATTGTGTGTGTGTCTATTACAATAACAGTACCGGTTACGCAGCACTGGTCTAGAATCCTACCACAGCATTGAAACAATTGTAAGGCAAGGCACTTTGGGTTAGGGTGTTGGTTCGTGTTTGGGTGAGGGTGGATCAAGTATTAATATATAAAATATTGCTAAACCTACCCAAACCCAAACGCTAATCCGCACCCTAACCCAAATAATGTTTGTTGTGGTAGGATTCAGATTGTCAGATTGTCAGATTGCAGGTATATTTAATTTACATAATCGGTACAACAACATTGGTCCTTTATCAGTTATAAAATATATTTAACCAGTGCACCACAGGGTATTTCATCTAGTTTATAATGAGGGGCGTATCCAGAAATCCAAAAAGGGGGGGGGGGGGTCCTGAATTTTCAACTTAGGGAATTCCCCGTTTTTCTGCCTGATGTTAATGACGTCATAAAATAGCGATTGTAATGACGTCATAAGTAATAAAAAAATCATCAGAAACAGCCAATTAACGCCCAGTAAAAGCGAACTTGTGCGTCGTCCACACTCCTGCCAGGCGCCAGCTTCGAAACCGCTTAGTGTACAATCGTTAATTTCAGGAGAAAAACGAAAGCTAGACCGTGGAATAAGTGTGATTGGTTTTGGTAGAACCATGTACGGGATTACGCTAAATTACAAGCACGTCTTTTGCCACCTGCAATACTAAACAGAGATCGTTTTTCCCGGGTGGTATTCGATTAGCGCGACATCTGCGCCGATCTGTGTGCCAAGTCAGCTAAAATACAAGCACGTCTTACACCAAGGGTCCACAACCTTTTTCTAGTTGCGGGCCAAAACAAAACGCGCGATTTAACGGCATTTCGTTTAAATTTCTTGAAAGTTTTTGCCGAAAATAAAAAATAAAAAAATGTTAAACATTATATGTCCAATATCTTTGAATACATTTTCTGTTTGTCCGTGACGCACTTGGCAGCCTTCCACGTCGCAAAGGTAAAGAAGCGCTGATTTAGTTCAAAAGACAGCATTAAAACGTAAAGAAACTGGAAGTAGAAAGATCATTCGCGCGAAACGCGAAAATTTTTTTGCACTTACGTAGTTAAATGGCCGAAAAGTATTTGAAATGGACTCGTGTATAGTTTGTTAAAGAGGCGGCGGGCCGATACGGCGTTGCCGACCCCTGTCTTACACCGACATCTGATAATAACGCAGACAGCAAACAGCGAGAAACATCAGCACCGCTTAACTAGACGTTTTCAGCGAAAAAAAGGCGGAGACCGCTTGATTTATTGTTGTTCATTGTCGAACACACACGCTGATCAGCCAACCCGAACAAATAACGAAATGCGAAAGAGAAAAAGCACCCTGCGTTTACGGTCGACCAAACAAGAAACGAAAAACGGCGTTTTGCGTTTGATTTTGGTGACAAAAATGAACAAAAAACGATAATGGCACTTACAAAAAGGGGGGGTCCGAACCCCCCAAACCCTTCCCCCTGGATACGCCACTGTTTATAATATAGTTAAGTGTTCTGGTTTAGTTTCAAGATTTTGTATGACCACTTGATAAATTTTATGAACCAATGCACAGATATTTGAAAATCTCAATAGCCAGATTAACACAATTTGAAAAACATTGAACTTAAAACAGATATTGATATTTCATTTTATAATCCGTAATTCCGCAATGAGAATATAGTACAAAGAAGACTGACAAAAAGTAGCATCACATTCATTATTTTTGTGTAAATGCAATAATAAATGTAGAAATTTAAATAGTTGAACTTTCGCATTTTTAAAACCCCAATAATATTTGCCTTATTACATTTAAAAAAATAATGGGTGTTTTTTAAAGTAAAAACTTACTCCAACATAAGGTGCAATCGCGCCACAGGTTTCAGTGATCAAAAGTCTTCTTTCAGGATATTTGTGACCTATTTGCTCCCAACATTGTGGCAAAATTTCTTCTTCTGTTCTAGTTTCACCAATACATCTTGCATATTCAACACAGCCCAAAATAATCTTTTGTCTAAAACATTTAAACTTCAAATGAATGCACATAGCGCTGGTCAAAACTAGGCTTCAGTAAAATATTCAGTTTAATTATTGGGCTGGGCATAATTCACACATCATTCAATGTGAATTAAAAAAGGCAGCTCTTACTATGAGCATACAAAAACTCATGTTTAAATAAAAAATGTTTGGCCTAAAATTATATCAACATTAGCTAAAACTTGATATACACAGTTAAACATCAAAGCAGAACTAAAGACAATATAGCTGAAAGAAAAAAAATTTTTTTTCAAAGCAAATCCAGTATTGGCACCAATCTAAATAAGAATATTTTTACTAAGACCTTGTTTGCACAAAAATCCTGGTTGACTAATTTCAGTAAAAGCTTTTGCAAGGGTCATTGCTGTCCTAATTTAATCTGTACTGTTGTTGAAAGACTAGTAAAATTGCATAAAAGTAATTAAGAAAATATCAAAAAAATAAGACGATTACCGTACAATTATACAACGTTAAAAGTAAAATGGAAACAAATAGAGTACTACTAATTTCGTACAAAAAGTAAACTTTACATCCTTATATCCTGTTAGCACAATACTTACCTTTCTATTTCATCAGGCTTTTTAATAAGATTAAATAAAAAATGAATCAATTCAATTCTAACACTTTGGTCATGATGCAATGCTGCTGCACTTAATATCAGGGGTATAAGTTGATGTCGTTTTGGTAGCAGTACGTTTGGAATTATGTTGGGTAAAAATTTAGCCAAGAGCATTACCAATCCTTGAGGTGTTTCAGAAATGTTCCAAACCTAAAATGTGTTTATTTATATCAGTCTTTCAATGTACTGGTCAAAGGGATGTTTCTATGGTATAAATTTAAAAATGGGTCAACAGAAACTAAATAAATGACGGTTGAAAATAGTTTACTAAGTTTGCAATAGAGAACCACATGAAAAATTAACAAAAAACTAAATACGAATAAATAACACAGTGTTGCTAAAACAAAATTTATTTTTTTTGGTAAAACAGAGAGTTGTTACATGGTTACAAACTGACTATGACAAGCAGTCCAATAATAATTGGCTTTGGATTCCTATACTTCAGAATTTAAAGTAGTAGGTTGTAATATATATACTGTGTCTTAAAATAAGTCTAACAAACTTTAATTTTTAGAACTCTTTGCAACCCTTTAGGTATAAGAGCTTAGAACATTGCTTATTGACTGGTTTTACACAAATTTGTTGAAGTAATGTACAGCTCAGTTGGGGTCTGGGATGCAGAAGTTCGATAAATGTAAAATTGTTAATCTAGAAAAAAAGTCAAACTGTGCACAGAACTTAAAGATCTAAAACGTTTATTTAACCATAAAAGATAAGTATAGTTATAAGTCAAGGATGATTATAAGAGATTGCCATTTGAAGGTTATATTATAACAAGATGATATTACTGGTCTGGGTTCATTGCATAGCGACACATAATGGTAATAAATAGCAACTTTAATCATTCTCTGCACAATGTCGTTTTAGCCAGGCAAAACACTTATTGCATAGTACACAATGACAATGGGAAGCTTGAATTGCTGAATTTTTACAATTTAATATTTTTATTTATTATTTTGACGATTTTACTTCATATTTTTACTATTTTTTAATATGGTTTACTTTAGTCTCCTGGTAACAATACAACACTGCTTTGATCTACCAACCTTCAGTTTTTTTAAATTTAGAACAGCTCTTTGCGTAATGACACTGTACTAAAAATATGGATAATTACCAGCATTTGAATTGTCTTAATGCTAATACCTTAATTTCACAGTAATAATCTTGCCAACGAGTAAACGGAAAGTGCTGTTCTTTACTGTTAGATGTCAAATCATTTGGGGTTTTATTTTCTAGGCCACTCCACTATCAGTTTATCATAAAATGACTTTCACAGAGAAAAAAGTTACATGACTTTGTCGGAACGACCTGCTTATTTTATAAATGTCATGACAAATATTTATAAGTGACTTTATTTTTTTCGTCTTCATTCAATTTTCATTTTTATTTTTGTTTTCTTTCATATTAAAATTATGCAGGGTGCCCTTTTGTAATCTTAATTACAATTTTGCACCTATGTTGTCTCAGTATGAGTAGTGGTTGCTTAGGCAGTACAAAACTTTACTAGTACAGTGGTTTTAATTTGCTTCTGGATGTTATTTGAATATATTTTGCAGTGATGGTCAGTTATTGATAATGCAAGTAAAATCGATTTTACTTTTACATAAACTAAGTTATTAAAATCACGTTAGATATTTTAATTAAGTAATATTGTGAAGACACTAACCTCTGTTTCAGAGCAGGTATTTTTAACAGGAACCGAGGTTGCAGCTAACAGTAATTCCCAAAATATTGGCGATACATACCTAAGATAAAAAATACCGTTTTGTCTTTTTGAAATTTAGACTTATGCAGGTCTAAGGCAAAAATGAATACCCAAATTAAAGCCTGTGTTTTGTAGACCAGTGGTTGTTAACTAGACGGGCAAGCTTTAATTCAATATTCAACTTTTTGTTGTGATTTTAATGGTTACGTTAGGTGTTCATTCTGTTTTTATGATGCTATACTTTGCATTAAAAACATGTGTGTAGTTAAATGACTGAAAAAATTGTTCATGGATTTTGCAATTTGCAAGCTTCGCTACTAATGCTTCATAGTTTCTTGCTTTAGTTGCTATTTTTGACCACCGATTTGGGCTATGTTTAGTCAGAACAATATGGTATAGTTGTAAGCTGCGAAAAAAAATGCACTCTTAGTGTGCAATTGCATTGGGCACCACTCCTACACCTGTACAAACTCTCTTGAACTTTTTGCACGAATGTACAATGTTTTTGCAATATTGCCGTTGTATTGTATGTCGTCAACCCTTTTGAAACATGAACGCATTGGATAATTTTGCATTCTGGCAACAATGTTACACATAGTTTCTATGCAACCTTACAACTGTGGAGTCAATGCCTTCACAACACATTTGTTGTAAGGCAGAAAACAGTTACCAAAGAGGGGCGTGGTTGAAAAAAGGTTAAGAATCACTGTTCTAGACTATATTGGCAGAACATAAACTTGGGCAATAATAGCTACTTGGACAATACATAAAGTACAACATAAGTAGCTTATATTGGATAATACAGCATAATTTGCAGAAGTGATAAACAGACAAAACAAGATTATTAAATTTCATTTAACAACCCAAAATTGGAGTAAAGTTAGCAACTTAAAACATTAATTTTTTATTATAAGCTTGGAAATTAATATTTTAAAATACTCTGTTTACCATGAGCAAATTGGGAAGTGTTGATGACACGTGTATTGATTCACTTTGCATTTAAAGGTTAACTTTGGCCAGACATTAAGAAGCTGTTCATAATTAGGATTTTTCCTATATTATGATATCTTTAGTTATTAACGGCAAAAAACAGAAAACTGAAAAAAAAAGGACCCTCTGCATTTTTGAAATTCTAGATACATCCTGCCTGAACATTAGGGTTGTTCAAAAAAACACTTTTTTGGCAAATTTCAGTGGGGACTCGTGGAATTGCTAGGTTGTGTCTTAAAACCGCACAAAACAAATCTGAGCACGTTGGTTAAGTATTGAGCGTGCTACGTCAATTTGAAAATTCAGATTTAGGCTAAACTTTTTGAAAAAAATAAATTATCCTCACACTGAAAAAAAATATTTTCTTCTTTTTTTGCATTGCTTTACAATTGAACAGCTATAAATAAACTTGTTTTGCAGAAAAAAGTGAGTAGTCATTGTACAAGTGTCACTTTTCAACAACATTTGTTAGTCTGTTTTATACGAAAAATGGCTTTTTAGCATGTTTTTTTTAACTTTAGATAAGTGATATAATTGTGTGAGGACGTAAAAATCGCTCCAAAACGTAACGTTTTTCTATTGCTGCACTGGGCTTGAGTTTAGCAAAGCGTGGAAATCGCCCCAAAGCGTATTTTTTTCCAGCTGTATGGAGCTTTAGCAAAGCGTAACTTTAAGCTAGCTGCTGCACCGGGCTTGAGTTTAGCAAAGCGTGAAACGCTCGACATAATAGAATTTAAATGCAAATTACGCTTTGCTCAGCTCAGTGCAGCTGTAGTGTTAACGGGCCTTAAATCTGAATTTTCAAATTGACGTAGCACGGTCAATATTAAACCAAACATGATCAGATTTGTTTTGTGGGGTTTTAGACACAACCTAACAACTCCAGGGGTCCCCGTTGAGGGCGCAAGTTTTATTAAAATTGTAAAAGCGGGGCGTGACGCAAAAAGTTTAAGAACCACTGGTCTAGAGCTATCAATGAACAGCTGTGACCCATTAGGTTGGTATTGTCAGACCACCATCGATATTAAAAATGCATTCTATGTTGTTTAAGAAGAATAAAACTATTTTCTAGGCAGTTTCAAAACCGGTAACACATCACCATGATTTCAAGCTCTTTCAACATATAATGATCAGCCTTTTTCTTGCCGGTGTTTTGAAACTGGCTATAATGCTGTCATGAAATGAGTTAGTAAATTCTGTTTGTGTTGGCAGTGATGTGATTGATAAGCTTCAACTTTGAACAGTCAACTGCTGACTCTTTTCCATCGCTGAGTTGTATCTTGCATTCTGCAGATCGAGCCTAAGGTAACCTCGCAATTTTCATGACACAACACTCTTGAGTTTAAATTTTTTGCATTAATAGCCTAAAATAAGAAACAAATCTATGAGCAAATTTTAACCATTTCACAACTTAGAGAACATAAGGGAATATTTAGAATGCCTATTCATTTCAAATAATAGGTATTATAGAATAACAAATCCCAAGTAAATTATTATTATCACTGTTTTTTTTTTCTCTAAAACCAATGTGCCAACATGCTAATAACAGCAACTTTTTTTCTTTACGCTAATAATAATAAATCTCTGCACCTGGCATTACAAATTATTGCTTGCCCAATTTATTTTCAATCATCTTAGAGATTGGAATTCTTTATTGTATCATATAATTTTCTGCTTGTTTATTTTATTTTTACATTTCGGAAATGAATTGCATCAGCAATAATGTATATAGGCTTATTTGGAACACTGAGTTGAGCTCTTTACTACACAAAGCCAAGTCCTACTTTAAACTTAGCACCTGAATGTAAACCATAACTTTAATAGCAAAATTATCAGTATCACTAAACATTAGAATAAATTAACAAAATGTTAACAAAATCATGTCAAATAAAAAGGTACAACAATAATAAACAAACTTACTGTTCATTTGGAGAAAATAAATGTTCACCACTTTGGTTGGCGTATGTCACTTTATCAATGACTACATTAGAAACACTGTTTGATTGAACTTTGAAGGAGTCAATGTTTGTGCCTTTCAATAATGTTGACTTATTTGTATGCTTCAAAGTGTTGATTGCTTCCAACGAAGATTCTGATTTTCTGTGAAATGTTTAATCTAAAAATCAGTCTTTCGAATCTATTGAATCGTTTAATGTTGCATTTTATGTGCAAAATGCAACAACCACTTTAGCAATCTATGATTTTAAAATAAATTTAAGTTAAATAATAATGTCTGTCACATGGAAGATTATCTAGACATAAACTGTAAAAATCAGAAGCTAACAAATAATTAAATATGTATTGGTTTATATATAAGAAAAGTGCTTCTACCACATTTTTACAGGGGATCTTATATGTTAGGGGCAGGGGCGTAGCGTGACCATTTCAAAGGGGGGTGTCCCGCAATTTCAACTTAGGGAATTCCCCGATTTTCCGTCTGACTGTAATGAATAATGACGTCATAAAAAATAAGCAGAAACACTTAACGTCCAGCAAAAGAGAACACGTGCGTCGTAGGAACACCCTTAGCGGATACGGGCGGAGCCCAAAAAATTTTACGTTTCGTGTATTCTAGACGCTAAAAACGGCGATTATTAGGAGCTTACGGCTCTTTAAATTTGTCTATTTGACGTTAGAAAAGTACAACACTCCGTTCACTCATTCACGTCCGATTGGCACGTGATTTCAATTGTGCGCGAAAACTATTAGATTGTGGTGTCAGAACACACTCTGTGACGTGTCAATCACAAACTGTTGCACTTCGTTGTCAGCAAAATTAACGCTGCTTATCAAAAAATCTGGTGATATTTGTAGTTTAGTTTCGCCGATTGTATGAAACGTGGCTTCAAAATCGCCCTTTTTAAACTCGGTATAATTAGTAAATTATTCAGCTGAAACTGTACAAAAAGAAAACAAACAAGTAAGATGGCCATTTATTTTTAGTTAAGCAGGAAGCTATAGTTCGACGACGTTTTAATAATATATCATCTCAGCGGAAAATGTTATTTAGACGATTCATCGTGAAGGGAGGCAGAAGTATCTAGGTCATTAATAAAAAATAAATCGATTGCACAGCGTGGATTCGAAAGGAGTTAAATGTTAGTGAAGCGATAGCAATATTGTTCTAGTGGACAGTGTTTTTGAAGTTTGTCAGTAAAAGCACGAGTTTCATCCAAAAATATGACATCTCCAGAAAGAAAGAAGCAAAAAGTTAGAAAAATCACATCGTATTTTGAAACAAGGAGTGTCACTGGTCGTCTGGTCGATTAGAATTGCCAGAAACGAGCCATGAAAAAGATAAAACACAAATCGAATCAGCGAGTATAGTGTCACCTCAACAACAATCGTCTGGAACTGGGTCTCCAAATGACATTGGAAATTTCGTTGGAGCTAATATTTCGAGGGAGACAAAGCGGAAACTTTTGTTAAATCCGTGGATGCCAGACGAAACTTACGTATTTCCAAGACTAAAAAGAATGAAAAACAACAAAATCTGTTATGTGTCCTTCCATGCATCATGGCTTAAATCGCATCCTTGGCTTGTTTACAGCGATGTAGGGCAAGGTGCATTTTGCAAACATTGCGTTCTGTTTGCACCGGAAAAGGCAGGAGGGTCATCCCTAAAGCAGCTCGTCAAAACTCCACTACGGAGTGCAGCAGAATACGTAAAAGGGACTGCGTTGTTGAAAGATCACGCATCGCTCGAATATCATAAAACAGCAACCGTAAAAGCGGAGTCATTTCTTCAGGTCTTAGAGAGGGGAGACGATTCCAGTTAACTGCACTACCTTGTTTAGAAAAACTAAGCCCGAATCCGTCGTAAAAGATTTAAATATGAGTAAAGTGAGCCTATTAGAGTAACCATGACTAATCAAAATTAGTAGTTCAAAAACTTGCCAATCACAAAACCACAAACCAAATTTCACACTTACTAAACTACCACCCGATCCGTCAGGAATTAGTGCAGTTTCAAGTAAAGGTATACAGCAATTAGGGCATCCAAAGGATGGAAAAGTCTGACTTTTAGACTTTGAAGTCTTGGGACAATGTACTAATTTGACTTAACAAATATGCTTAAGAAGATTAAATTTAATAATACCTGCCAGCCGAGCCCAAACACTAACGAGCACCCTAACCCAAATAATGTGCATTGATTTAGTAATAATATAAACACTTTCGTTCCGAATACATCAATGTGTGACGTAACAATCCTATATAACCTGGACTAGAAATTATCTTATGCCCACCCGAGTTTGGGCTTTTTCACCAGCATTCAAATAATTATTAAATTAATGCACATTATTTGAGTTAGGGAACTGGTTATCGTTTGGGATCGGGTGGGTCAAGTATTATTAAATCTATCTCATAGTTTTTTGTAAGTTTTTAGCCAATATTTTTTATTTATATCTGCCGGAAGTTTACCTAAAGATACAATTAGTGCAAATTCTCGCTACCTCAAGGTCTAAAAGTCAGACTCTCCTGCCTTTGGATGCCCTAATTGTCGTAGACCTGTTTAATTTCTGAACAGATCGGCTAATTTCTGACAGATCGGCTGAAACTACACATGCGTGTAAACTAATTTGGGCACTTTTTTGGTCGTACAAAGCTCAAACAAAACTAATGTGGGCACTTTTTTTTACCGTACGTAGCTTGAATAAAACTAATTTGGGCACTTTTTTGTCCATACCTAGCTTAAATAAAACTAATTTGGGCACTTTTTGGTCCGTACGTAGCTCAAATAAAATTAATTTGGGCACTTTTTTGTCCATACCTAGCTTAAATAAAACTAATTTGGGCACTTTTTGGTCCGTACGTAGCTCAAACAAAACTAATGTGGGCACTTTTTTGTGCCGTACGTAGCTCGAATAAAATTAATTTGGGCACTTTTTTGTCCATACCTAGCTTAAATAAAACTAATTTGGGCACTTTTTGTTCCGTACGTAACACAAATAAAATTAATTTGGGCACTTTTTTGTCCATACCTAGCTTAAATAAAACTAATTTGGGCACTTTTTGTTCTGTACGTAACTCGAATAAAATTAATTTAGGCACTTTTTTGGCCGTACGTAGCTTAAATAAAACTAATTTGGGCACTTTTTTGTCCGTACGTAGCTCGGATAAAACTAATTTGGGCACATTTCTGTCCGTACGTAGCTTAAATAAAACTGATTTGGGCACTTTTTGTTCCGTACGTAGCTCGAATAAAATTAAATTGGGCAGTTTTTTGTCCATACCTAGCTTAAATAAAACTGATTTGGGCACTTTTTGTTCCGTATGTAGCTTGAATAAAACTAATTTGGGCACTTTTTCGAAACTTTCGTGAATCAAAAATGGAGTACATAAGGTATTATATGTAATAATCTTTGTAAAATAGTGATAATGTGGGCTTCAGGAGACGACTGAAGGTCGAATTTAAGTAAAAAAACAACTTTCAATTTTTTTTTTGCTTGCGCACTTACGTGAAAAAAAGTGCGCAAGTGCCCAAAATTTTGCACAAATGCGCAAAAAAAGTGCGCTTAGCGGGAACACTGTCTGTGAGACACCGAACTTGAGCTTGGTGTTTTTTCAATTTATGCACAAAAGGAGCGTTTTACCTTAGGTTGTGCAAACCTTTTAAGGCGCCCAGCTTTTTTCTGGCTTCCAAGCTTCTATTTGAAGTATGCCAGATGCACACTATTTATGAAGGTGGAAATGTCGCGCCTTTCGTGTGCTGGAAAGATGGGAGCCATCCAGGTTTTTTTTTAAGGTTTGTTTTGGGTGACCGCTAAGTAGTTTTTAGAGACCGCAAGTGTTTCATTTAAATACCAAAAAGTTGCAAGTCCAAAATTTGGGAAACCGCTGGAGAAATTTGGGGGACCGTTTTGGTCCTCCAAAACACCTTAAAAAAAACACTGGAGCCATCACTCCCCAATTCTGTTTTAACCGAACACATTTTTATTTGTTTTACCGTGCTCTGCCAGAGGCCTATTATAATCAATTTATAACTTCATGCCAGAGTAGGTGTGATCTAGTGAGAATATAGTTTTATTAGCCATTACATTCCCACTCTAATTGCCATACCGAAAGTCTAGAAAGGTCAGCTTGGGTATGATTTTGCAAAAATGGTAAACACGGATAGCAATCTGTAAACAAATTTGGAATCAGCCTGCCAAACTTACCTTCAAACGTTTTTTAAAGTTAATGCAAGAAAGACAAAATATTTTTTGTTGAACGATGTAATAGATAACATTATTCTAAACCTTTTGCTAATTCATACCTTTTAAAACTAAACACTTGAGATGCTGCATGCCAATTTTAACTACAGTGCAAAACAAGGTATTAACATACTCTAGGTTAATTCTTACCTTTTAAGGTTCACTACTTCATTATGAAGTTCGTCATTTTCTTTTTTTAAATGTGACACTTGCAATGATAACCTTTCATTTTCCGAATTTGTGTTATTTATCTAAAAAAATATATTCCAGTAAAATGATTTTTTTCCATGTAATTTTATTTTATATTTTGTTCAGGGAAATGTACCGTGCATAAAATGTTAATCATTTATCAAAATTCTTTTTAGTTTTAGGACCATTGTCTGTCCATATGTTACATTAAATCAAGGGTCTCAAACTCAAATTGCTCTGAGGGCCAAATGAGGACGTGTAAAATGCCCAAGGGCCGCAATTCACAATAAATAAGAACACAATAAAATATAAACACATGTAGGCTGATTTTAGGCTATAGTTATTTGTTTTGGCTACTTTACTGGCAGCGTTTTTCAAGGACAAGGATCTCGATATTGGGCTTCAAATTGTCAGCAGAAACAAATCTTAAAGTTGCTTGCAGATGTGGACTGCCTAATGTTGGCCACGAAACTTCTTTGTTTGCAAAATGCTGGTTTAACTTTTTATTTTTTTACTTTGCCCTGGTAAGCATATTATTTATCGCGGTGCATTGTTTCGAAGTGCAAACCCTTGTTATACTTCTTCATAACAGAGATCTTCTGCCGGCAAATAAGTCAATAACTATAGTACCTCTGACCGCGGTGACAAAATATAATTCCTCCCACTTATCTTGAAAAACTTTTCTTTCGTCTGTGATTTTTCTCATTTTTGAAGCAAAAGACAAGTGTAATTTAGCTTTTTAAGCTATAGAAATTTATTTCAATCTTAGGCTAGAACAATCAAAGTCTACAACTCGACAATCAATTTATACATTATGAGATGACCAATTACACTAACACCTGACTGACGCACTTTCCAGCGTTATTGTGACAACTGTACAGAGTTGAATAGGCAATGTGACGTAATAGTAGCTCTTTTACCGCATAAATGGTAGCGTTTGAAAGTGATATGACAGTGAAGTTTGGTGAGTATAGTTTCAGTTTTTTGAAGCAATTTTAGAGTGAATTTTAACTTTCAAATCTGATAAAAAAAGATATGTGGCACTTAAATATTGTTAAATACTTGGAAATCCAAAATTTCTACACGGGCCGCACAAAATGTTCTCGCGGGCCGCGTGTTTGAGACCCTTGCATTAAATGATGGTCAGCACATCCAACAAGATAAAATTAGTTTCAGAATAAAAAATATTAGGCTAGAATTTGCCACTTTAATGGAAGGCTTAGGATCTTTTCTTGTGATATCACCCTAAAATGTTTCCTGTTATTTCAGAAAATGCACATTCACAGGCTGTTACCTTTATTTCCCCTTAATTTTCTCATTAGTTTTATACAGGTGTTAGCCTTTCTTGTATGTACCTACTTTTTAGTTAACCTGTGCTTATTAATAACCCAATGTTATTGATTCATTCGAATTAAGGATGCCATTTGAATTAATGTTAATAACAATTGTCTTGTTTTTAAGTGGTATAATATATAATTTTGTGCACTTGTGTGCAACAAGTTTATGCTTGACATTATTGTTGGCTTCATGACGATTGCGTCAAGCTCAAAAGGTAATCAGCAGAGTCAAATCTAAAAAAGAACTGCAATGTAATTAACAACAAAATTACAAAGTAAGGAATCCGTCATGCTAAATTTCTTTCATAAAAGTTGACACAGTGAGAAAGTATCGTGAGAAAAAGACACAGTGAGAAAATATCAGAAACCTGTTCTGTGTCTTTGTTCTATTTTTGAGACAAAACATTACAAAGAAATATTTTTGAAGGGGCGGAAATCAGGGCTGCGGAGTCGGTTAATAAAAACCTGAGTCCGACTCCCACGTCCGACCAAATGTAAGATTTTGTCGAGTCCCGAGTCCAGCTCTGACTCTACAGTAGGCCTACCATATGTCCTCTTTTCTCAAGAAAACTGAATGGTCCTCCGAGGACGCTCAAAATGTCCAAATTTCCTCTTTTTTCGCATTTCGAGTTAGTTGCTCATACTTTTTTTTTGCGCTAGCTTTAAGTTAATATTTAATTTTTGCATTCCAATGGTTTCGCTGTGTTGTACACCACTCCTACAGAGCTGTACAAACTTTGTTTTTGCCACCTTTAACATTAAAACGACAAACAATTTTTTTCGCAAATCTTTTCTACTTATATGTTAACTTTTTTTAGCACAAAGTCTCTTTTAGTGGCATTGCATGTTTTCATATCATTGAAGGTATAACGGCCCTATTTTAAAACTTATAGATAAACGACAAAATTCATCCACCGTTCGAACTATTTTTATCCATGTTTTATTTAATTGGATAACAGGCTAGCAACAGGGGACTCAAACTTTTTCGCACGAATCAATAATGTTTTTGCAATATTGCTGCTCTTGTTGTGTGTTATCACATCTTTTGAGACATGATAACGCAAAGTTTAATTTTTGCGCTTACATTTTTATTTGCGCTGACATCGCAGCCTTACAACTGTGGAGTGAATGCCCTCACGACACGTTTGTCAAAATCATCTTGTGCACGAGCATTCGAGCAATTTATTGTGTGTCCAATGCTAAAATCCTCCTGAATTTACAGTTTAGCGCCAATTAAACCCAATTTTTTCGCGCTTTGCGCGACCGACGACAACCTTCACTATTTTCAAGTTGTCTCAGTGATACTTAATTAAAAATGCCAAAGTGCTTTTCGTAGAGAGGGGGAGCAAGGCGAAAATTACCAAGGAGGACACGGCTGAAAAAGATTAAGAACCACTTGTCTATGGCATCAGGTGGTTCTCAGCCACCAAATTTAGACAATAACAAAGTCAAATATAAGCTATACATTATAATGCTGAAAAGGAAAACTCTTTTTACTGATGAGCTACGCCAGAAGTATCCGTGTTTTAGAAAAAGGATGTGTTAATTTCCAAGCTGAATGCAATACTTGTTTTTCTCAAACGTAACAATTCTACTTTTGTTTTACTTGCAGGCAAGAAAATGTCCTCTTTTTAAAATATGGTGGCCCCACTCTACAGCCTGTATTTTTTTAACCATTTACGCAACTAAATTAAGGTGGATTTTTTGCAATCCACTCATATTGATGTCATAATTGATCCAACCGCGCGCATTACATGGTTTAAAAATATTTCACCATTTGTTATTACACTTTTACAACTTACATTTTGCGGCCTTAACATTTGATACTGCGCATGCGCACGTCGGACTCGGGACTCGGGTAGTTTTACGTGGTCTTACCAGAGTCCAGAGTCCGACTCCGGCAAAACAAACCGACTCCGTCGAGTCCAGAGTCCGACTCCGCAGCCTGGCGGAAATTAGCATTTGCCCTGCCTTAACATTTAAGGTTTGGTAAATGTGATCCGTTTTAAACATCTTAACTTATATTTGATTTAAATATCTCAAACATTTCCCTTTAACTTTGAACATTTAAATTTTCCAGCGTCTGTAGAAAATATATAATGAAGTTTATGAAGATTTAATTAAGATTTTTTGATCAGCATCTAATACTGTAACAAAAATCAAGAAGGTCGTAATAGATCAAATTAATGAGCTGAGATCAAAAGAAAAAAAAAATATATATAAACATTAGTGTAAATTAAGAAATTTGCTTAAAAAGAAATCTTCACAGTTGGTAATACAATTTTGTATGTACCAGTGAACAAAGAGATTTTTTATAAAGACCAGTGTATTTGTTCAGGGTCAAGACCAGGGGTGTAGCGTGGGGGGGCATCTAGGAGTCTTGACACCCCCCTTTGAAATCTCAGTAAACAATTATCACAAAACTAAAACCGTGATTCCTGCAATGTTACATCGAAAACATTGTACCTGGCGTTGAAAACACGTCGGTGCTTATCGCCGCCAACGCCTAATCACCGCTTGTTATCGTTGTTTCATTTAGCATTTCGTCTGTCAATAACTCAAGTACTGTAATCTTAATCAAGCTTAATAACGAAAATATATTTTATTGTTGGGACAAACATTTTCAACAACGTAGAAAACAAGCTTGTAAGGTACAGCAAACGTCTTCACCGCAGGTCGCTCTATCGAATGTTTTTTATTAGCCTCAATCTCGAAAGAGAGCTTGGCCGTCGCATTTTGAAACATAGATTAAAACGTCGGCGAACTATAGCTTTCTGCTAGACTGATAATAAATGGCCGTCTTACCGTAACTTCAGTAATAAGCCATATTTTTGTGGTTTTCTTGCTCAGTTTCAGCTGAATAATTTACTAATTATACAGATTTCTAAAAGGGCGATTTTGAAGCCACGCTTCATACCATCGGCGAAATTATAAACATCGTTAAGTTTGCCGACAACGAAGTGCAACAGTTTGTGATTGTTATGTCACAGAGGCTGTTCTGACACCGCAATTCCATAACGTATCGAGCGCAATTGAAATCACTTGAAAATCGGACGTGAATAAGGCAACGAGGTGTTGCAATTTTTCTAACGTCTATAGACGACTTTAAACAGCCGTAAGCTCCTAATAGTCACCGTTTTTAGCGTCTAGAATACACGAAACGAAAATTTTTTCGGGCTTCGCCCGTACTCGCTGGAGTTTGTTCACACCATACCCCAGGCCCCCTAGTTGGTTTGGGTTACTGATTATGTGACACAGTGGCGCATCCAGGGGCTGGGGTTTAAAAAAAACTATTGTAACCAAAATCTAACGCAAAACTCCGTTTTTGTCTTTTTTGGTCGACCGTAAACGCAATATATAATTTATCTCTTTCGATAATTGTTGAGGTTGGCTGATTAATTATCAAGTGTGAATTCGACAATTAACAGTTCGCTAAGTCAAACCGTCTTTTTGTTTTACGCTAAAAAGTCGAAGTTAGACGCAGCTAATGCTCCTTGCTGTTCGCTGTCTGCTCTAACATTAGATATTGGTTAACAACGGATTATTTTGAACTGAATCAGATTCTTAAAAGGTGGTATAATGATGACTATCGTGCGCGTTTAAAGTCGCCATTTTTATTTAATGATAGTTAACGCAAAATTGTTTTCTATAAGCATATTCTAAGACCACATATTTAGTGTGCAGTGGACACAACATACTTTACCTCAACCGCAACTTGTATTTTAGCTGACTTGGCACACAGCTAGCACAGATGTTGCGCTAATCGTCGCATAATAACACCAGGCAAAAACATTCTTCGTTTAGTATTGGCATAAAGCAGGTGGCCAAAAGCGTGACAGTAATTTAACGCTAGTCCCGTACATGGAACTTAAGAATCTGCGCTGCTTAAAAGTAAAAAACTCGACTATCACACGTATTTAACGGTCTTGGTTTAGTTTTTCGCCTGGCAGGAGTGTCGACGATGCATGTGCTCCTTTGCTGGACGTTAGTTGTTTCTGATTAGAATGTTTTATGACGTCATTACAATCACTATTTTATGACGTCACATCCGCCACTGTTTAATGACGTCATTATTCATTAACGTCAGACAGAAAATAGGGGAATTCCCTAAGTTGAAAATTCGGGACACCCCCCTTTGAAACGGTCACGCTACGCGCCTGGTCAAGACACATCACCTGTAGAATAGTGGGTTGGCTTATGTCCGATTCCACTTCTACATTCTAGTCGCAAGCAAGTCAATAAAGCAACACCTAGTACATCTCAAACAAATTTTTTAATGACCAGCAGATATAGGACTTGGTATTAACTTAAGTGCAAGTCTACCATACTTTTTTGGTAAGGCCGCAATTGATTTCCTTGATCAACTTGTAGACTCTAATGAAGCAAGATAAGTACCAGAGAAAGTTTAAACAATTTGTCGCTTTTCTGCACTAACAACAATTATAGCACTTCAAGAAATTGGGGGTAATTACTGCAGTCAGCGACCCTATTTTGGGTCGCCACATATAGGTTGAGTAACACAGATGTACTGCATGCCTGTAAATATGTTTTTGTTCACAAAGATGGTTACCACTGCTTAAAATCCTTCTACTGAAGTCCCATTAAAGGTTTGATGAGCATAACACTAACATTTTGTTGTAGACATTGCGGGACAGCATTGATGATTTTTACTGCAAAAATTTAAGCTCAGTAAGCAAAAGAAAATAATAACCCTTTTCAGGCCTGTGGAGTGGATAAATATAACCTGGGTGACACTCCCGATTTTGACACCGGCCAAAAAAGTAAACCCGAGTTGTGTGTTTTAAACTTTTTCCAATGACCATCATTCTAACTAAACAGGCTGGATTAAAAAATCCGAAAAGCAAACCATAAGAGCTTAAACATTCTGGCGCCAAACAACTGGAATTTTTAAAATAGAATTCATATGATTTTCTGAAAAAGCAAGAAATGGGTACTCAACCATTTCTAAACTAGTTTTAATAACTCATTCCCTTTTGCACAATATATTGTGTTAATTCAATGCTTATCCTCTTTGAAAACTTTTAGGATGTTGTTTGTCCTGCATTGCCTTATATCAAGCAACAAATGGATTACTAGGTAAAATGGAAGAAAAAAAGTTTGATCCAAGTTTGTGGAATGCAAACTGAAATATTGATCCCGGATCAAGGTAATCTGATCCATGCCCCCAGTTATGAATTCCACCCTTAAATTTAGGCTTCTTAAATGTTTAGCATTACACTCTTTCGGGGTTTTGTAACTGATACACCTAAATTGAAATCCTGTGCATAGTTTAAGCTAACTAACAGGTATTTAGTGACAGGCAGTGCAAACGTTTAGGCATAAGTAAAATGTTATGCGACTTAAAAAAATATGTTTGCAATATTTATGCCTCTTAGGAAGATCTTACGCTATCCGTAGCATTACTTTTTGGGTATACTGATTAGCACATAATTTATCTTCTATAATCATGGGCTATAACATGAGGCTATAGTAGTTTAACATGTTACAACGTAATGTAAAATAGTGATCAAGAGCCCACAGTATAATGGATTGTTTCATTTAGTTTAACCAAACAAAATTCAGGTAGACTTTGTACATTATCGTGGTTATTGTAGGTGTAATTAATTTTTAACCAGTTAGAATAACTGGTAAATATTCTATTTAACCTGGGCAACACCGGGTATTTCGTCTAGTAACAATATATTGGGCAATTATGGTCCATCTTAGGAATGTTGATTAGATGGCAACTTTTAACCAAATTATTTCGAATTGCTTTGAGATATCAAACATCGGACATCTCTAATGATGACAAGTTCTATTTTTTTGGAAAATTTTCTTGAAAAAAAAATTTGGTTAAATGATTAATAAAATTTAATTGCAAGCTGAATGCTTTTGGGGAAATAAAAAATTGTGCTAAACTATACCATCAACTTTTTTAGGCATATTTTCAATAAATTAGGAAAAAAAAAACTAACCATTTCTTTATCCAGTTCTACATCAGTCTTGACTGTTAAATGTTCACTTTGAGTTTGCAGCATTTTACAGCTATAATAATTCCGGTACAATCTCAGCAGGTCAGGTGGCTTCGAAGTATTAATTCCCACATCATGCCAGTCATCAAAGTCCTATTATATACATAGTAAAACATTCATATACACAATGTGGAAATTTTTTTTTATTTTTTTTTTATTTGACATTTTTGTTCAAGAAACCATTCCACACATAAACCTTACATTTTGAAATAAATTGTTTGGGGATGGTTTGTTTTGGGGATATGTAGTTTTATGTGTTTATCAACATAGTGAACACCTAATTTAGTTAATTGCCATAAGCCTATAATCTCAGAGTTCTTATTATCATTAGGAATTATTACGAATTGTTAAATAGGGTTTTTGGACAGCGATTGTTTAAAAGTGTTTTTGCATTCAAAATTGCTCTGATTACTAACAATTTTCCCTTTCTGTATACGTGTACATTGTTATCGGGTTTTGTCATGAATGCTTTGCATCTTTTTGTTATGTAATTTTCTCCTTTTGCGATTAGCATGCAAAATAAATCTATTATTGTTTGTACTGGTCACCCATGCGCAGAAGGTGAACGCCAGAAGGCGAACGCGTTGATTTAGAAGTTATTATTTTTCCATCTTTGCATGGATAGAGCTGGTCAGTAATGGCTAGGGATGTTCAGATTTAACTTTTTTTTGAAAATTTATGTTTTCTGCTTGATTTCTCATTATGTGTCACATAACACAAAGTTTTCACCGCAGACACCCAAAAGTTACCACACTAAAATTGCTAAAATCTGGGACTTCCCCTAACACGATACTGTACGTTTTTCTTTAAAAACACAGAAACCTTGTAATTTTTATATCAAACAATGGCAAGAAAGCATCACTAATCTATTTTCCAGTTTTATGTAACCTAAAATGTATTTTTAAAGCCCCCAAATCCCTACTCCACACCATTTTTAGAGCTTTCATTTAATTTATCACATATATACAATAAAATATATTTTAACAAATTGTTTTTTATGAAAAGCGAAGTACTTTAATTAACAGTGGATAAAGAAGGAATATAACAAAAGTATACAATGTCATACTTGAATAAATGTAATAAGGAAACATCAATGAATAGCTTTTTTATTTTTTAACCAAGTTTTTTTTTAGAAAATCTGGGTATTATCGCCTGTGATCTCCAACAGCCTGTAACAAGTTGTACGTTGCTGTGGATTGTCGGTTAATATAACAGCACAATCAGTGTTTAATTTTAACCCCTCTTTCTGTGGCATCATTCACAACTTTAACAGTACTTAAAGACTTATCTTGTTGTACCCATTAGGAGGACCATGAATCGGGAGAATGCGTCCGCCAATCACATTTCTGATTGAGTAGTGTAAAAATAAACCAGAAAAGTGGTATAACTTTTTATGATGCAAAACTTGCCTTGGTGAAAATCTTAAGGTTTTGCAGTTGCAAAAAGTTTTCGGGCAATTGTCGCCTTTGTGTCGTTTTATTTGTGGGTGATTACTAATGTGACAAGTTTATCTAGAAAAATAGCATCATTACCCATCTGTTCAGACCACATAAACATTTTTGGCCATAGAAACTTGTCCCATCCACCTTGAACTGTGTGTTTCACCTGCTTGATCTTCTTCTTCTTTCGTATGGATGATCTTATTATTCCAGTTCAAATGACGGGGCAGAAGTCGAGATGCCAGCGGATGGTCCCTTCGTCCAAGAGTGTCAGACCATTTGTCCCACTTGGTTGTCACAATGAAATGCATTTTTGAATAATTTATTGATAATTTGTTGCAACAAAACCAATCCTCAATTTTTTGTATTTCATTTTGCATTATATTTTCTAGGCTTTTCAAATCGGAGGCGTAGAAAACAGTATCATCGGCGTATAGGCTGCAGTTAATTTTAGTGTTTGCTGGCAAATCGTTGATATATATTTGAAATAGAAGGGGGGATAATATACATCCCTGTGGGACACCGCATACAGGCATTAGACATGGTGAAATGTGAGAATCCACTTTTGTGTATTGTTGGCGATTTTCTAAAAAGCTTTTTAGTAATGTTAAAGGTGGGCCCCTGACACCATAGTGATTAAGTTTATGTAATAAAATTTGATGATCTACAGTGTCAAAGGCTTTTGCCAAATCCAGAAACACTATACAGCTTTGATTGTAATTGTCTTTGTTTAGTAACAAATTTTCGTAAAGCAGTGCTGTTGCAAGTCCTGTGGAATGATGTTTTCTAAAACCATGTTGGTGCTGTGTTATTGTTTTGTTTTTTGAGAAAAATTTTTAAAGTTGGGTATATATTACCTTTTCCAAGAGTTTTCCAAATACTGAAGTTACTGCTATTGGCCAATAATCATGTGGTGCTTTTGGATGTGTTATTTTTGGCACAGGTGTTATTTGAGAACTTTTTAAGCATTCTGGAAATTCGGAGTTAATAATACAAGTGTTGTAAAAGTTTGTTAAAAGGGGCGTTAAGATATCTACTGATAATTGAATGTATTTCAGAGAAATGTTATGCAGCCCACTAAATTTATTTGGGTTAAGGATACAATAAAGTTTTTTTATCTCTAATTCAGAAGTAGGTGAGAATAAAAGGAATCAACAGGCGAGTCTAATGTTTTCAAATAGTTTCTAAAACAACCCGGTGATGAAGGTATTTGGTTTGCCATTTCTGGTCCAATTTTATTAAAATGATTGTTTAGAGCTGTAGCAATCATAATTGGTGAATGTAGTTCAACGTTATTGTGTGTTCTTGTTTCAATTATTTTATTTGTCTCCTTGTTGTTTTGTAATGATTTTATTATTTTCCAGGTTTCAGTGGAGCTTTTGCTCTTTTGCAGTTGTTTTTGAAGGTGCATTTGTTTAGAGAGTTTTTTAATTCTAGTTAATTTATTGTTGTAAGCTTTGTATTCCAGAATTAGATCCTTATTGTTTGTCCTGTAACATTTGCGAAACATTTTATTTTTAACCTTAATCGACTTTAAAATACCTTTGTTATCCAGGACTTTAATAAAAGTTTTGTCTCTCTACGTGTCAGTGGGCGCTGAGGTGCATGCTTATTAAAAAGAGAAACTTATCATTGATGGAATTTGTTGTTGGTTGCTCGTAACATAATTTGATGGTTAAATCTTCTAAAAACTGGTCTGTATTAAATTTTGGTGTGTCTCGTTTGAAATGTTGCCTATCCTGGATGTGTATGGAATTTTTTGCTATCAAAAATATTGGAAGATGGTCGGAGATATCATATTCTAGAACACCTGATGTTATTTGCTGATGTATTGCATTTGAGTAAAAGTGGTCTAGTAAGGAGTCATTGTGGTGATGTTGAAACCTAGTGGGTTTGTTGATGTAAATGTTTGTTCTAGTGCTTAGAATGTTGGTGATATAGTTGTTAGTGTTTCTGGAGATAGTACCTTGAAGCAAATTAATGTTAAAATCTCCCCCTATAAAGTAATTTGATCTTTCGTTTTGTAATTTTTCTAAATTTTGAACAAAGTTTTCCTCAAATAAATCAAATTTTACACCTGGATGCCTGTAGACGATACCAACAATCGTATTTCGAGTTTTGTCTATACCTATATAAATCCATAAGTTTTCACATTGTGTTTCCTCATCTGTTATGTATTTGTAGGTGGGGTAGAATTGGTGCGCATTTGTTGGTGAGTCATTATGGAAAAAGTCATACCCATTCAAGTTGACGTCAAAATTACAATTATCCTTCCGAATTTTTGTTTCTGATACCATTATTATATTTGGCTTAAAAGCCGAAGTATTGAATAGTTCCTCTCGTCTGTGTTTATTTTTCGAGAGGCTACGTATATTTATGTGCATAATGAAAAGTTTATTTTGGCCATTGTTGCATAAAGTATAATTTAAACTGTTTTCATCATAGTAGGTGCAACTGCTATATTTTCTTTTAGAATATTTGAAATGTTAATATTTTTAGGTATATTTGCTGTCATTACGAAAGAGAAAAAAGCCAGTTGTTGTAACATTATGCAAGTTCTTCATATATTTTCCCAATCTCTAACCAGTCAATTTCCAAACCTGTTTGAAGTAAGTCCTCTGGAGAATCAACTTTATACCATTTGTTGCAAATTTTTAAAGTTATTACTCCGTTTGATGTTGGAGATGCTTCAATGCCTGGTAGAGGTAAGGTCTTCATTAATATATATACCTTTTGATGACAAAGATCTTTTTTGTTTGATAAATTATCTACTTTTCTTATACGAAATAAATCTTGCGATTATTGGACTTTCCTTTTGTTCTTTCTTTTGACCTATCCGATGAGCTCTTTGAATGTCGTTACTTTCTATATGGATATTAAGTTTGGCAATATCCATTACTTTTTCTTCGACATCATCAATTTCATTCCCTGTTTCAGGGACTCCGTAAATTCTTATGTTCTCGCATCGCCCATACTGATCCAATTTATCAAGTTTATATTTTGTGCTATGAAGTTCCTTTTCAGTTTTTCGTTGCATTCCTTTACAGTTTCCATTTCGCTTCTTGTCTCTTCAAGTTCTTTTCGTAACATAATTATTTCATTTTTTGTGTCCACTGTTTATTCTTTATAATTTCCTCGACCGTCTTCTTAATGTTTTTTAATGTTCCCATTGAAACTTTTACTTCTTTCAGGTCTTGCTGTATTTGCTTCAGAGTGTTTGCATCGATTACCATGATTTCAGTGATATTGAATTAATAAATAAATTTTGTTAGCTTTGTTATTAGTTTGGTTATTGGCCTAATACCTTATTCAAATAGATGGCAGGCATCAAAACAATAACAAAGACGAATACAATTATAAAGTTTAAAAAATATTGGGATGCTTGGTTTTTACTTAAACTAGCTAAAAAACATAAAATGACCCAGGTGAAAAGAGAAGTAAATTTATGATCATCTTGGATAAATTGTGGGATATTGGTGCACCAAATAAAATTGCTTTAATACAATCTAATCGTTTTTTGTCAGCTGAGAAAAAATAAGACAACATTGCCTTTTATCGTGACCAAAACTGCACAGATTCGGAACCATGAGTGGAAACCACCAAATTCTTGATGCCCAAGTACGACATGAGGCAGTCCGTGTGCAGCGAGAATAGGCTTTTGGAAAGACTGGCAAAAGAGGAAGACAGCAATTCCGATGAAATGCTTTCATTTTCTACAAAAAAGTGCAACAGAAAGTGCTCCCATGATACTGGGACCTCTGGAATGCAACATACATCACCTCTGAGTGATCATGTGACATTACAAGCATGAAGGAATACACTTGACAGTACTGAAGTATCAAAAGTATAAGACAAGCTAAAAATTACAGACAACTCTGCAACAATGCTGCTGTCATCTTTCATTAAATCATGTGGGGGTGACTTAAACAATTTTGTTTTATCTACATCAATGACACATGCGCTCAGGCTTGCGAACAGATTAAAAAAATATCACAAATTTTTTTTTAAAGTTTCTGCAAATCCACCGAAGCATTTTGCAATTAATTGGGATGTGAAGTTGACTCAAGATCGCCTTGAAAACAAGATCAAGGCTCTTACAATAATCGCTTCTGAACAACCTGGTTACACCAATAGAAAGTTATTAGTTACACCAATAGAAAGTTATTAGTTAAACCAATAGAAAGTTATTAGCTCACACAATGTGCTTTCCGCTGGCTGTAGGAAACCCCACTTTCCAGCGTACATTTTGTGTGTGCTATGCCAGTTCGCAGTCGGTTCAAACAACCCCACATCTTCCATCCTGCATTAGAGCCGGGCGGTAGCACCTCTGCGGGCCCAATAGGCAACTCCGGGTGAGGCAATTAGTCTCCACAAAGTCACTTCTTGGTCTAGGGCAGGGATGTCCAACCAACCTGCGGCCCGTCTGAAATTTTTGTGCGGCCCGCTAGTCATTTTCACTCCCAAGTAGTATTATAAACGTTCAATATTAGCCTAATTAAAATGTACCAGTCAGCTTTTAGGGGGGGCGCACTAATAGTATAGTATGGGTAAAAAAAATATATATGTAACTCTAAAGCAGTGGTTCCCAACCTTTTTGTTGTCACGGACCCCTTTAGACAAATTATTAATTCTTCGGACCCCTACCCAAATTTTGCCTGAAATTCAATTAACATAGTTTTGGCTATTGTAATAATTATGCTACGAAAGAACGAACAAAATTTGAATACAGTGAAGCATTGGCATAAAACTGGAATAAACAATTGACATAATACTAAAATAAAGAAACTAGAAAAAAGGGGGAAAAATATATAAATAAAGACAAGATAGGCTGACGACCAACCCGCTACATCTGCACAGCAGGGGAAGAGGGCCAGAGGGTTTTAGCGGGAGTTACGCCTCGCACTGTTAGGACTTAGTCGCCTTTCACCAAGCGGTTTTCCTCTGGGATATAGAAATTATTCCTCATATCTATTTAACTACATCCTGGTGTTTTCATTCTAATATTGACTATAACTATGCAAACCACTCACCTATATGCTTACCAGTACATATCTACTGGCCTACCAGTACAGTGCAGTTTTGCACAGCATGCTTTCTATTACGTAATAGACCCAATCCTAATTTTACTGTAATCGACATGCGTTGTGGTAGATGTAGTATTGTAGTATAAGGTGAATGTAAACACTGTTGTATAGGCAGCACGCAGCAGCATAGATTTATTTTAATGCATACCGACACAGTTTATTCCCGCGGGCCTGAACTTGAAACATGTGCATTTAAATAGAGAAATGCAAGTAAAAAGTTTTTGTTCCACAAAATTCATCAATGTAATCACGGACCCCCAAATGCTTTCTCACGGACCCCCAAGGGGTCTGTGGACCCCAGGTTGAGAACCACTGCTCTAAAGGCCCGTTATAACTCTAAAGAGCAATACTTAATCTTGAAATGTAATAGGTTCTGCGGCCCATTAAATTATTTCAAGTGTTAATGCGGCCCCCTATAATAAAATGTTGGACATCCCTGGTTTAGGGGCTCCACCCAATGCAAAAAACTCTTTCTGGACTTGAGTTGCCACGATGCAGGTTGATGGTCATAAATCACATGACGTGGATCGCACATCTGTTTAGTAAGTTCCGCTTTGCTGGCTGCATCCCTGCGGATTTCCGGAGGGCCGATCCCTGCCAGCAGATGGAGGGAACTGGTGTTAGTTGGCCTTAAGCATCCTGTAATTAGACAACAGCTGTCAGTCAAGACAGGATCTATAGACTGGACATGTGACGATGTTCCCCAGACTGAACAGGCGGAGGGCGGCTGAGTAGGAGAGACCCAATGCAGATGTTCGCAGCACTGGAGGTGAAGCGCCCCACTGCGAGGACGTTAACTTCCGCAGAATGTTATTGTGGGTTGATACTTTGCCTTTGGTCTTCCTAACATGTTCCTTGTATGTCAGGGTACGATATAATGTAACACCAAGGTAGGTAGGGTACTGACGGTGCTCCAGATATTGCCCACTCCAAGCTATGTTAAGTTTTTTGGTGGCGTACTTGTTCTTTAGATGGAACGCACAAACTTTTTGCAGGGTTGGCTCTCAGATGGTTTGTAGTGTAGTAGCATTCCAGCTCCTTGAGGGCGGTCGTGAGGGTCTTCTCAATGTTTTCGAAGCACATATCTCAAGATAAAAATCGCTTTGTGTGCGAGTCCATAGGTTGGTCATTAGTATACATATTATACAGAAGAGATGCAAGTACACTGCCCTGAGAAAGACCATTCCGTTGAATTCGAACACGACTTCTCTTTCCGTTGAATTTAACGAAGAAGCGTTGGTTGCTGAGCAGGACGCTCATGAACCCGGTGAGTGCTGGGTCATCCGTCATGTCTAAGATTTTGGACAGCAAGGCGATGATTAACAGTGTCATATGCAGCTGTAAAATCTTCAAAGACAGTGCCTGTTATCTTTTTGTTATGAAACCCATCCTCGATATACTGAGTGAGGTTTAGGAGCTGTACAATCGATTTGCCTGGCCGAAAGCCGGCCTGTTGTTGCACGAGGTGTTCTTCGATGAATGGGGTGAGCCGATTGAGTATAAGACGTTCCAACAGCTTAAAAGTATGGCTCAGAAGGGAAGTGGGACGGTAGCTTTTTGCCAGCAAAGGGTCTTTGCCCGGTTTTGAAAGTGTAATGACCCTTGACCTTCTCCACACTTTAGGTATTTACATTGTGGCAAGGCAGTTATTAAAGAGCTGGAGCAACCAATCCACGGTGTTTGGGCCAAGGTGCTTCAGCTCCTCAGTGAATACATTGTCAAGACCAATCGCTTTCCCATTCTTTAGGCCAGGGTTTCTCAACTGTGGCCCTCGGCCCCACTGAGGGGCCACGGAGCTGTCATTGGGGGGCCACGAGCATAAGTCTGTAGCAATGTCGTGGTATTGCAAAACCTGTGACACTATTTTGAATTTTTTTAGTTAAACTCAAACTTGTAGTGTTAAATCTTCTTTGACCTATTGTAACGGATTTTTTCTTACACGTTACTACTTGCTATTCGTAAAAAAGTTTTGCAACACTCGGCGTCAAGCTTGCAATTCTTTATCTGCTCGCCTAATTGCCAATTATTGTTACGTCACATACAACAAACATTTGTGTTTTTCCTGTTTATTCAGTTTGTCTTTGGAACGTTTAACCAGCATATTCTTAGTTTGTAAACCGCAAGTTGGAATAAGAGTAAAATTACTACAAGCATTTGAACATATTTTTCACAAAATAATTGTTGTTGTTCCATTGATTCAATTTTGGGGTAAAATTAATTGTGTTAAGTAGTGAAAGCAAGCTTTACAGAGCGAAGGATAGTTGATTTGAACATACTTTCAAAGCAGTTTACTATTCAAAATACGTTTTTACACGAAGCTTAAACAAGGTTTTGTGTTATCAAATGTCGAAAACTCGCAAATGGTGAGAGTTACGTCTCTTTTGGCTTCACAAAAGTTAGACGAGACGGCCATAATTGTGCGAAGTGTCTGCACTGCTCGGTTGTGATGTCAAATGCGTCATTACTACCCTTAAAAATAAAAAAGCAACTCCGAAGAAAGAATGACGATACCAATGTTATTTCTGCCAAAAGAATGCGATTCAACCAGGAAGCGTTATTTTGGATTTTAAGTGTATTTTTTCATTGGCTTTCGTTGAATCGAAGTGTTTTTATTAACGTGGTGAAATAAAAGTTATATAAAACTGGAAAATAGATAAGTGATGCTTTATTGCCATTGTTTAATATAAAAACTCCAAGGTTTCTGTGTTTTTAAATATAAATGTACAGATTTAGCAAGCCTAGTAACTTTGGGGTGTCTGCAGATCCCCTAAATGTGGTCCAATTCTTTTGATAACTTATGATACTGATTTTTATGTGACACATAATGGGAAATCAAGCAGGAAGCATAATTTTTTATGAAAATATTAAATCTGAACAAGAAAGTGGCACACATAAGGTAGGATTTCTGATCACAACAACCAGAAAAAAAAAAAAATATTGTTTTATAGTTGCAAGTATTTTATAAATTAAAATTAGCCAATAAAGTTATTTTCAATTTGCAAATAAAATGCTTTTTTATTTGGTATTTGTTTGTGTTACAAGAAATATGTTAAGAATAAAGTAAAAAAAAAATAGTTTTTGCACGATTCTTTAAAAAAAAAAATGTAAAATGTCAGCCTTGTAATGGAGTTGGTTTAAAATTAAATATAAGTCTAAAAATAGGATTTAAGCTAATACTGAAAAACAACTTACTTGCTCTGAATTTTCATCTGAAAATGCAATTGATGAAAGTTTAAAGTTGTACTTCAATAAATATTCATTAACAAGATAATTGATAGCCTTCAATTCTACAGCATTTATTGTATCGAGGTTGTCTCCTTCTTGCTGAGTAGAATTTTTGGTATGCCTGTAAGTTGTTGTCTTCTTGCCACAAAGACATTCTGTGTTTGGTAAGTGAAACTAATTAAAAATAGAAATGTCTATCTGCATAATTGCCAGGTTTTCAAAATGTAATAAAAATATGGTCCTATTTTAACATGAATGGTATAGCTTACAACAGGTCAAAATTACTTTATATTAATCAAAACCATCAATTTTGTAACCTCTATTCTGCGGATAATTTTTTATACAAAGAAAACTAGACAAAAGAACCAGCATAACACATTTTAAATAGGTTATTTATCAGTAGAACAATTATTTTTTGACTTGTCAAAACAACTCAAAATTTAGTCAACATTTACAAGTTACGTCAAAACTTGTCAAAATTATTTAAAGTCAAAATCGATTAAAAACGCACATAAATCGTTTACAAATTTAATAAAAGTAGAGTCAGCTTTTGGAAATTGTAGTTCAGTTAGTTTTGAATTTTATAGTATAAGTGTTGTATAAACCCAAAAAAATAACTGATTTGTGTTTGACAGGTAGTCAGTAAAAAATTAAAAATGTGTAGTTTACAATGCTAAGACACTAATCCAGTACTCCAAATAACAATGTTGTTTTAATCAATGTATTTCTAATCAGTCAAAATTTGGCCAAAAAATATAGACTTTTACGTCAAATTTAATCAAAATTTTAATTTTCAGGTCAAATAATATTCACCCTATTTATCACCCCAAATATTATCAATGTATTGACTTTAAAACCTTTGAATGAATAAAGGTGAAACTTCCCTATTGGTATTTTCCAAGAAGTAAAGCATATTACCATAGTATAATTCTACCCCAATTTTGCACCGCTGAACAAGTTTTTATTCAACTGTGGGCTCTAAATCATTATTACATAAAATGTTGAACTATCCATCCACAAAGCAACTTCACCTATTATACAAATTTCAAAGTTTGCTTTTTAATAATACATTTTTGGTGGGCTGCTTTAGAGCACAGACTGTAAGATGGGTAGCCTTGACCAAGGTTTTTAAATTCGATCATTAGATAAAAACAAATGACTTAAATCTACATAATACACGGTAAAGTTTGTCTGCCGCTCTGTTGCCGGCATAAAACACAGCAAAGAGACAGAGAGACGTCCCTCACATTGCTTCCCCTTGAGCGAGAAACCGGTCGATATGGTAAATAGAAACAAAGTCTTGTGTTTCCAGCAGTATGGCAGAATGCTGGAGACCAAAGTCCATAGAAATTATACAGGTTGTGCAACTCAGATTCATGTGCGCTCAAATGTTTCCCAAATAGCCTCAATTTATAATGGGAGCAAAATACAAAATCGTCGTTTTTAGCTTGTATATGTATAATTTACCGAAAAAAGTCGAAAATGGTTACATTTGTATAATCTATCGCATTAAAATTTGGTTTGACTGGCGTTCGAACGAAAAAATAGAAACTGGGTTTAGGCATTTTAGTTAGGTAAAAGGCTATTTACCTGGATAACTAGGAGGTAAATCGATATATAATTTCTAAATAGTGTATGCGTACTCGTGTGTGTCTGGCAAATAGCCAATAGGTACTATTTTGGTTATTTACCCGGCCAACAGAATTTAAATGAGTTAGAAAATAAGTCAAATAATGCAATCATCACAAAATTAAAATAACCAATTATTTTAAACAAGCACGCTACTAAAGACCAGGGGCAGATCCAGGATTCCGGGGATGAAATCCAAGCTTGAAAAAATGCATTTACTTGGTGGAAATTGGCAAGTTAACCACCCCTATTTAATGCAAGCTTTGTCTTTTTTTTACTTTTTTGCGCCAGAACGAACCTGTACACCAGGAGTCGGCAACCTTTTGCATACAGTGTGCCAGTTTATGAATAATTTCAAAATATCAACAACTCGCGTGCCAAAGAAAACTTTCTATATTTGATTTTGCACTGGCAACCAGGGCTGCGAAGTCGGTTATAAACAACCCGAATCCAACTTCGGCTAAATGTGCAATTTCATTGAGTCCCAAGTCCGGCTCAGACATCTTGTATTTCAACGACTTTCGTAACTAAAATAAGATGGATATTCAGCAATCCAATAATATGGGTCATGGAAAATGTGCCACCATATGTTATTCCCACCTATCAATTTACAGTTCGCTCCCTTATCAGTTTGGAAATCTGGTACTGATTATGCGCACATGTCTAACTCGGATAGTTTTACCTTGTCTTACTCGAGACCCGAATCCGACTTCGCAGCACTGCTGTGATCTGACATTTCAGTTACAAATGATCTGACATTTAATTTATGTATCTTGGGAGGTGCCAATCAACCTAATTTTATAAGTTAAATTCTGTAAAGATAACCTAAATCTGCTGAAAAAAACGAACTGTCCCGACCACAATACTGTGCCTGCTAATTTGGAACATACTTTGACGCTTTTCACCCGAAATCTAGAAGTGTTAATAATATCAGTTTGGTTTTGAGCTTGGTTTCTCAGTCGACCAAAAACACATGCTTACTTTCAATGTAGAATGCCCTGCTTTGATGGCTTTAACGCCGCATAAACATCAAGCTAAGTTAGAGTATATTGACGTAATACGAACGATTAGTCGTAAACAACAAGTTTAACAACCACCAACAATAGTGTTAAATACAACAGTTAAGACACTAATTTGTGACACAAACTTTAAATGTGTACAACCGTTTAGTTAGCGCTAGTGTTAGTGTAGTAATAATGTAATGTTAATGATGTAATGCAGGGGCGGGCAACGTGCGGCCCGCGGGCCGCATGCGGCCCTTCGCCTTCTTCCAGATATTTTTCCCTAAATAAGATAATTTTGTGTGCACCAATGTTGGAACTTTTGCTCTTTCAGTTTCCTGTGGGAAAGTGCGATGTAACCCATAGGCTACACTGCTACACTAATGCCGTTGTTGAACCCGAATGGGAAGCATATATTACAAAACAATCTTTATTCATAAAGTTTTACTTGTGTCAGGTTGGTATGATAAAGAATTGTTTTGCAACAATTACACTTGTCTGGTACGACTTTTGCCGCGCATATTGACTGAGATGTTTAACAGCTGGTTTTGAATTAAGGCTGTTAAATAGTTTGTGTCTATGCACATCTGGCCTGGAACCAAACATTGACAAGTTGGTTCAAAATATCCAGCATCAGCCTTCTCACTAACTTCTATTTGAACATCCACATGTATGTCTGCTATGATATTTCATATTCGCTTGTACTTGTGTTTTTCTAGTAAAAGCTGAAAATATCAATTAGTGTTTATTTGATGTGCGGCCCCCCTCCTGTAAGCATTAAATTTCCTCCTAACTGACCCTTGTGTTAAAAAGGTTGCCCGCCCCTGATGTAATGGTTGCACTTTCTTCAGTGATACAACATGGGCGTTAAATCATTTGGCGTGCCCGGGAAAATCATTTCTCATGCCACTTTTTCTTTTTTGTGCCGGGGGTTGCCGATCCCTGCTGTGCACCTTTTAAACCAGGGGTCGGCAACCTTTTTCTAGTCGCGGGCCAAACCAAACTCAGCAAGTTTTTGACTGGCCTTGATATATTTCCATTTCGATATAGCTACCAAGCGCACGTCAGCCTTTGGTCTGAGAAGCCCTCTCAATAACGCAAATATAGCTAAAGGGCAAGGAAATACGACTCACGCAAAGCGCGAAAATTTTTTGCATTTTTCTATTTAACATAGTTAAAACATGAGACATTGCCAATTGGCCGTGTTCACTGTCCAGCTTGTGAAACAGGTCGTGGGCCGGATGAAATTTACTGGCGGACCGGATCCGGCCCGCGGGCCATAGATTGGACCGGATCCGGCCAGCGGGCCATAGGTTGCCCACCCCTGTTTTAAACCGTGGTGCATTGCAGCATGAAACGGCTGAAGCTGACCCTGCCTGGTAGTTAAGTTTAGTTCACTTGGCTGAGTTAATGGCTTGTAAAAAAATTATTTATTGAATGATTTACTGTAATGCTTCTAGGAATTTTTTTTGTAGTATCATATCGTGTTTTCATAGCCTCTTGGCTGGTTTCACAATCACAATAACAGCAATGATCGTAGCTCTTCCTTTCGACTTTGTTTGACATTAAAAATTCATTTTCATGTTTATCACAGAAAACGTGCTTATGCTGACTCATTCTCAGTAACATTTTGTCTGTACTGTCACAAAAATGTCAGTCCTTGTGTCAAGCCGAAAGTTTACTTAATTGCTAAAACAAGCTACCACAATTCTATAGGTTACAATTTACTTTTTTGATTTAGAATGAACAATCACAACTCATTGTTATTATATAATTTAATGCATTGCTGTTATAATCTGGGTTAAAGAACTTGGTAAATATAAATAAATGAAGTCAAATGTTAAAATAATTGATAAAGAACACTTTTAGAAACTAAAATAAGACAAACTAAGCACACAACTCTAAAATAAGCACAAATCTTAGAAATAAGCACGGTATGGCAACCCTGGCTATAGGGCTACTTAAGGTCAACTTTAGGCCAATATTCAGCAAGGTTAAGCAGTTATGCACAGTGTAATTGTCAAGTATTCGTTATGTCAATAGTAACTTTGAGATTTTTTTATTATTTGTACACATGTTAGCAAATTGTTTGGGCGATTTATTGCTGTGATTATGGGCCCTGAAGGGTAGATTAAGATTAATCCCTTCCCCAAACAAAATTGAGGTTAAATAATTTAATAAAAATATACTAGGATTCCCTATTCTGGATTCGTTATTCTAGATCCGAAACCTATTATTCTGGAATACCTTGGGATTCTACTTTAAACATCCCTACTAATGATATGACAAAACCAACCACCTTTAAACAAATAACCAAAACTAAATATTTAGGTATTTATTTTGATGAAAATTTAACATGGCTACCTCATATTAAAATGATTGAACAAAAAGTTTTGAAAGCAATTGGTATAATATCGAAAATGAAATATTACCTAGACAAACATGCCTTGCATCTGCTTTATTACAGCCTTGTTAACACACATTTACAATATATACTGTATTTTAAGCTGGGGTAGGGCATACCCATCAGCACTTAAACACTTAGAAGTGCTGCAAAATACGGCAATTAAAATAATTAATAACTCTCCTCCTAAAACAAGGGTACTACCCCTTTATGAACACCATACAATTCTAAAACTCCAAGATATTTACAGTACAGTACATAGGTTTAAAAACAACAAATTACCTGAAATTTTTGAAAACTACATGGCTCCCCTAGAAAATGTCCATATATATAAAACAAGACTAAGAGAGAATCGAAATTTTTTCAGATTTTGCGCTCATACAAATTCTGGACAAAAAACTTTAGCATATTTGGGGTCAAAATACTGGGAAAATCTCAAATTTGAAACAAAAAACTACCATTTAAGTTGTTCGTGAAAAAGGTCAAAGAAATAATATGTTTTCCAACTTACCACGTGGGTTAAATTATAAATGTAAACAAACAGAATCAAAATAACCCCGAGCAAATCAGCTGACCAGTGAAGAAAAAAAAATGAGATACAGTTGGTTTAACAAATAGAAACAACTACTAAATTTTGAATGAGTTTCGTAACTTTAACACCATGTAAAGTGTTAATAATATGTGCTAAGAAGTTATATAGTTTTTCAACTTATTCCCAACCTTTTTACGATTTCGTACCACTTGGACGCTCTGTAGTGACACCGCGTACCACTATTTGCAGAACAACTAATTCGATCGAATCACATTTTTATCTATTTTTAGCTTGCCTACAACTAGCATTATTATTCAACGCTACTTGTAGCTCAAGGAATAAAACAGTACATTATATCTATCAAGAGCAATTTTTTGACATAATTTCCACTGTCCCACAGCTTTGTACGCTTTACAAATCAACTGTGCTCATTGTTGGCAATCGACATGACCTGCATTTGGAAGATCACATTGTTTCGAAACAAGAGGAATTGTTACGTAACAATAAGAATGGGTTTCGGGGAAATTTTTTTGTGTAAAGAAAAACAGACAAATAAAATATAAAGTTGAGGATTTAATACAAAATCAGGTTTTTGTGAAAAAAAAAACGGAAGCTATTCGCGTACCACCTGAAAAACCTTCAGGTACCACGTACCACAGGTTGGGAACCCCTGCTCTATAGTGATTCAATCCTGCACAAACAAAATTCTTTTTATTCCCTACTTGAGGTCATGAGCAGAAACTCGTCCGCTTCAGTTCGACTAAAGGTTCGGTTTTTTTCGATGCGATTTATAGGTTTGTTCCTTTTTTACTAGGTCATTAGTTGCAGTTAGTAATTGTTAAAAGTTAGCGCTTAAGTAAGTATTCATACAAGGAAAAAAATACATTTGGAATTTACTTCTATCAATGATAATGGTGCTCCAAAGCCACAATCTGTGATGTGCATTCAGTATTGTCAAACGAATCTCTGAAGATAAACAAACTAAAGAGATATGCATATCAGAAAAAATACATTTTTTTGATGTTTAAGGCTTGGGTTGTGAGATGTTCATAAAACTCAGTTTTGGGCCGCGCTTAAAAAAGTTTGAGAACCACTGATACATACAGTATAGTAAATATTTCCGTCCTTGTTATGTGTAAGAATATAATTCTTATTTTTAAATGTCCATATATCTGTGCGTTTCCCTTATTTGTGCTCCGGGGGGGAAATGCGTTTTGTGCTGTTATTGTAAATGATTTTTGCGTCAAACTCCTTGAACTTTTGGTATGAGTAATTGTATTATTTTTATTTAGGCTGTAAATATATCACTGTGTCATTTCCGGCAGTAAACTTGCGTTGTCGCCCATGACTTTTTCGTTTGTTATCTTATACTTCTTGTGTTTCCAATGTATCACTTACTTGTTTGTTGGGTATATGTTTTAGTTTTTTTTTCTAACGAACATTTGTGCAAACAGGGTGCAGTTGACTCAATGTACCTTTTTTTTCACTGCATTCTGGAACAAACAACTGTAATTTTCTTTGTTACTTTGTACTGAGTTTTAGTTCTTTTGTTTCCTAAAAAAATAAAATCTATCTAATCTATCTAGCTCGGCGCAGATGTTGCGCTAATCGTGGCATAATAACACGCGGAAAAAATCTTTGTTTAGTATTGCAGGTGGCGAAAGGCATGCTTGTAATTTAGTGCTTGTCCCGTCCATGGAATAAAACTGTGCCGCTGATAGTCAAATTATGATTCTACTAGAATTAATCACACAAATTTCACAATCTTGGTTTAGTTTTTTGCCTAAAGTAAACTGCAAACTAAGCGGTTTCGCAGCTGGTGCCTGGTGGGAATGTTGATGACGCATGTGTTCGCTTCACGTCTAAAGGCCCGGCTTCTGCTGGACGTAAATTGGCTGTTTCCGATTAGTTTTTATGACATCATTCATCGGGATTTAAGTCGGGAACCCCCCTTTTTGATTTTCTGGATACGCCCCTGTTAGGCATACAGAAAGTACTCAATTTTAACTAATTGTGGTGTGTTTGCAATTTTTCTTTTGGTAAGTACCAAGTACTCCTATATTGAGTTGAATTCCTGTATATTGATTTGAATTTCCCCTTTCTGTTAAATAGTCAGGTATGAAATTAGCATGGGCAAATTGAGAATGTAACAGGCCAGTATATTTTTTGCTGTTTTGATGACGCAAATGCTTAATTTTTTGCGCTTTACGCAAACATTGGCCTGGTTTGGCTAGGATTGTGTCTCTGTTTTAACCAAATCTATCCAGCCTATTGGCACTATGCATACTATGACACTTTGCACTGTGATTATGTAATAACCTCGGCAAAGAATATCTTTTAAATTGTGTTATAAATATCCAGTAATTTAAATTTAAAATTTATCCAAAGAGTATGCTTTTTAATCTGGTTTTGGCCTGCATCTTTCCACACAAGTTCGCCTAAAAACAGCTTATCTATGTAACAGTAAAACCAAAAACCGAAGAATTTAGGTGAAAAATGCTTGCCACCAAAAGGCTGGCAAGATTTTGCCAGCTTGGTTTCCAAACAAAAAAAAAATTATTCTCTTTGTACCAGAGAATCTCAAGCGACGTTGTGGGAAACCAGTCATGAGTAAGCAATTTTTATTTTTAAAGAGGATTTTTTTACATAATATTGCAGTTTGGTGCCAGGATTACAGATTTGCCTGAATATCATGCAAGTATAAATAAATGTTGGTACAACCTACTAAAGTTTTATATTGATAATACCCGGATCGATAAAGGTGCTAGGTTTTCGTCACTTAAAACAGGCTTAGCTCAGTGTAGTGTCCTAATCGATTACGACTAAACATCACACAACATTGCACTTGGTTGCATATTAAATTGTCACAATCAATTTTAAACAATCGGCTGTAACATGTGGCTTCCTTATATACAAGGTGATAGTTGTATTGTGGGGAAGCTTAATTTAACCGATTTCAGCCAAAATCAGCAGAAAACAGTTGAGGGACGATCAGCTCCTTTGCTCTGTTTTATCTTAGGCTTCAGTAAACGCAAAAACTCAAAACAGGTAATGAAATTTATATTTACTGAACAGGAAGCAACAAGTAGTGCAACATTCAAGGTTAAGACTCTTAGGTTTAAATGTATCTTGTTGTCTGTTTAAACACAAATAAATTTAGGCAGAGTTTCCAAAATATCACATTTATCAATTTTAATTCAAACCAGTTAAGAGTTGGTTTGAAGTGGGACGTAGCTTTTGTGTGACAAAAAAATTAATGTCATCGCTTTGCATAGTTAAGACTTTTATGCTCAGTGTTTTCAAACCTAGTGTGATAAAGTGTAGAATTAGTTTGTTGGTGCCTTTTTAAAAGGCTTATATTACAAGGCATTAGAATCCTTACTTTGAAATCATATTAAATTTGCATTTACTGAACATGTATCGCTATGTAGTGCAATTTTAAGGGAAATATATGTTGAAGATACTGTGTCTATATTAAACCTAAGCAAGAATAATGTAATTTGTAATACTGATAAAGAGCACACAGTATAATCAGGGGCGTATCCAGAAATCCAAAAAGGGGGGTTCCTAAATTTCAACTTAGGGAATTCCCCATTTTTCCGTCTGACGTTAATGACGTCATAAAATAGTGATGGATATGACATCATAAAATAGCGATCGTAATGCATCATAAGTAATAAAACAGATTCAAAACAGCGAAATGAAGTCCAGCAAAAGCGAACACGTGCGTCGTCTACACTCCTGGCAGGCGCCAGCTGCGAAACCGCCTATTGTGCAATCGTTACCTTAAGGCGAGAACTAAACCAAGACCGTGAAATATGTGTGATTGATTTTGGTAGATCGATGTAGGGACTACGCTAAATTGCAAGCACGTCTCTTTGCCACCTGCAATACTAAACAAAGATCGTTTTTACCGGTGGTTATTCCATTAGCGCGACATCACATGCCGAGCTCTGTGCCAAGTCAGCTAAAATACAAGCACGTCTTATACCAGGCCTTTTTTCTAGTGTTATTTTTATGTTAGAGCAACTGTGAATCAGGCGGGCCTCCGATCTATATATGCAGGCCGTAGGTTGCCGACCCCTGTCTTACACAAACATCTGATATTAACGCCGACAGCAAACAGCTGAAAACATCAGCACGTTTTCAGCGATAAAAAGGCAGAGACCGCTTGATTTATTGCTATTAATTGTCAAACACACACTTGCTGATCAGCCAACCCAAACAAATAATGAAATGCAAAAGAGAAAAACATCCTGCGTTTACGGTCGACCAAACAAGAAACAAAAAACGGCATTTGCGTTTGATTTTGGTTTCACATTAGCTTAAGACGCATGCCCAATTACATTAAAAACACACGCAGCTTCGGACGGTGAGTTAAACCCTGACAAAAACGAACAAAAAACGATAATGTCACTTACAAAAAGCCGAACCCCATCCCCCCCCTGGATACGCCACTGAGTTTAATGTATTGTTTTATTTTGTCTAACTTCGCAAATTCAGGTTGATTTTGCAAATTATCGTGCGTATTATAAGTATTATTAATTTACATAGCTGATACAAAGTACATTAGTCCTTTATCTATTAGAAAACCTATTTAACTTGGGCAACACCAGGTATCAGCAAATAGATTTTTTACTAAAAGTAGGTTTGCTTAGTAACAAATCACACCAAAACAATGTGTGTTTTTCTTCAAATTTACTTAAATATCCTACTTTCTTGGTACACAGTAGAACTTGACCACAAATAAAAGCATTGCCGTTGTCCTGTTAAATTGCTTAGTTGTGATGTTTTAAAAGGTTTGTGTTATATATACCGGAGCGTTTTATTAAATGCGACATGCAAAGTTTGTACGTATCACAAACTAATGCACTTAGGTAACTTTTTTTTTAAATTACTAGACTTAGGTCTTTTGGACAAATGACTTGGGTTGAAATGAGGTGTTTTCATTAAAGCAATTCATTTATAAAATTCGGTAATTTATCTTAATATTTGCACAAACTTTTTTTTTTTTTATTATATGTTGTGCTTATGTTAATTTTTAGTTAAGAAGTTGCTTGTAGTCTGACAATTAAAGACTTGACTTGGCAACTGAAGACTTGAAATGGGTTTTGACTTGCTATTTACTGAAAAGGCCTTGACTTGGACTTAACCCTAACCACTGATTTCAAGGAAAAAACAGGATTTGCCCTATTTATTAACAAATTGGTAACTGATTTTTGACATACAATATTAGATGATTATGCTAAAATATTCGGATTGAATACATCAGCTGAAACAAGCTATCAATAAAAAAACACATCTTTTTTATATTTTGATAAGACTGAAGATGAACGCAAAGCAAATGACAAGGGGATGTCACCTGAGCTAACGCATAATATTTAAACGAGATGAGTGTCCCCTACAGGCATAACTAACCTAACTAACCTAAAATATTTACCTTCTTTTTCAGTTAGATTGCCTCTCAGGATCTTTATCGTGTCATTTGCCTTGCGTAGTTCAAATTCTAGAACTGCAACATAAAATTTATTAGGTATATGGTATAATAAAAAACGTGAGCAGAATCTCTGCGAATTAAACCATATTGACTGAGCTATGAAAGTCACATGGAAATAATAAGTACTTGCCAACCATAAAAGCACCTCTTAGGTTGCATTTGGGAAGTATATACCATGTGCCTTAGAAAAGGCAGCTGGTGTAGTACAATTAAGGTAATACTAAAACAACCAGCCTGTCATGAGGTAACATTCCCTAACATAGTGTTTCCAAACATGTCAGTTGCGACCCAAGGTTTGGCTGCCTGATAAAAAATGCTTGTTTAGTATTTTTAGGCAGAGTAACAAAAAGAGAAAAAGGGCCATAAAAAAAACGACAAGATAGAAAATTGGAAATAAAAATATAAAGCATTATTATTATTGAAAAGAAACCTCACATTTTTATCTCATAGCTGCACTATATTAAACACAAAAACTACCTAATTAAACATTTTTTGGGTAGGTGGAAACTGTTGCATTTTAGGTATAAGCACCAAGATAAATTATGGCAATTTTTAACTTGTGGTAAGGTCAACCAGTGACGCCTAAAGGTTTTCTGTAAACATCCCCAATTCGCACAAAAATTTATTTTAGTTCAAAAAGGATAAATATTTGACATTATTGATTTTTCATCTTAACTTCCACAAACTGTTCTTCCAAACACCCAGTATCCTTGTGAGTACAAGAACAGTAACTTTCACCCAGTAGTCTGTTTAGCCATTAAATTGTATGTCGTTATTAAACTTTGATTTAGTTTACAGTTTACACAAATGAACTACTATTATTGGGCACACATTTAATAAACTTGGGTCTACTTCGGCTACCACCATTGTAATTGTTGTGCTATAGCTTGTATTTGTTACTTTAATATGCTACAGAAATATTCTAGATAGAGTTATCTTCAGTTCATAATCAAGAGCATATCCAGGAAAAATGTGTATTAATGCAATTCAGCTAAAATCATAGCTGTGGTTAAAGAAAAACACCAATAAGAATCTTAAAATGCATGACCCATTTACATTAAAACACATTTTTGCATCAAACAGTGAGATTAACCCTGACAAAACAAACAAAAAACAACATTCATACTTACAAAAAAGGGGGGGTGCATATCTCTATTTTAGCTTAACTTTGTGTAACAAAAATTTGAGGCACAGTCAGCTGAAAAAAAGGATTGTCATTACCTGCAATTCTCTCATTGACTCGCTGATCATCTTCGGAAAACCTTGTCAAATCAAGAGAATCAAATGTACTACAACTTCCAGTCCGAACTACAAAATAACAAGAAAATTGGAAATACTAGCTAAAATATTGATGTAACTTGATCAAATAGAACTAAATTTGTTTTGTTTAAAAAGACATATATAATATTATTATGTAAGCGACGTAGCGCTGAAATAAATATTAACTGCAAAATCTAACACTGTGATTGCTGTACTGTTACACTGGCAACATTGCACCACGCATTTAACCCCTAATCACTTATCGTATTGGTGGCTCCTCAAACAGATCACCTTACACCAAGCCTAAGCATTATTATCAAACATCCCTCATATTGGTAAGAAATTTGATTGGTGCAATTACGGACTTGCCCGTAAAGAGGCATGTTAAATACATCAAGTTAGATTTTAAAGAAAATTAATTTATTCTTTTTGATTTTTTAGGAATAGTGGACATCTGGGTGTACATTCATTAACATTTAGTTGGTACAAGTGCTCATAGCTGCAGGTCTCTCTGTTGACAAACCATTATTCAGAAATTCACATAAAAGGTAACTTACTCTAATCAGTTTCCGCAAGTTTAAAAAGATCTATTTTCAACAGAGCAAACCTTTTAGGAATGTTGTTGGTAAATGAGGCATTTTGATATGCCATGCACTTAATAATCTACTGTTCAAGTAAGAGTTGCAAGTAATTTACGTGGCTTGCAGAAGCAACACTGACCAAACTGTGTGGTTAATTATTGTTGCATGCATCCTGTAATTTAGTGCTCTTCAACCGGGTGTATTGTACACCCGGTGTACCACAATTGGGCATACCACGTTCATGGGGTGTACTGGGGTGTATAAGATACAGCATTACAAGGTATCATAATAAATAAACAGGTTTATTACCAAACTGACTGGAGTGTAGAATACATGGCACAACATGTGTTTAAGTGTACAGAGCTTGTAAAATACAATATATATATATATATATATATACGTTATTGTGAGGTACTAATTAATCTTTCATAACTGTTCATAGTTCTTTTTGCAATACAACAGGGTGTATGTCTCTATAAGTTCAGTGCATTGCGTGGACTAGGGCAATGGTTCCCAACGCATCGGTCAAGACTCAAAGTTGGGTCGCCTGATTATTTTGGGGGGTCGCTTGTTTTTCAGGCATATTGTATCTTTTCACACAACTGGAAATCATCATCACAAAATATCAAAACTAAACAGCGAAACCGGTTGGAAATTAAAGCTGACATGCGTGACTCTATATGCTCAAGCAAAATAACGCCTCGATTTCAAAAACTCACTGAGAGCAAGCGAATACAACTATCTCATTAGTGATTTAATAAACATACTATTCTCGGAAAAAAGTAACTGCTTTTGTAGTGCAGTTTGTTTGCAACGCAATTTTGTATTTGCTTGGGTCGCAAGATTATACCAAATTAATTTTTTTTTCAAAATGGGTCGCCTTAAAAACGTGTTGGGAATCACTGGACTAGGGTGTACAAGTTCTTCAGTAAACAAAAAGTGTGCACTGTTCCAAATAGGTTAACAAGCACTGCTGTAATTCACCTGATACAAACCTGCATATACATCGAGCTATGCATGATATAGTTTTATAGTTAATCAGAAAAAAATTCCTTTTTAAAAATTTAGAATAATGCACATTGCATTATGTATTACAAAAAAATAAATACTTCAAAGGCGTTGTGGAAATATTTCAGATAACATAACTTGCATATTGATAAAAAAGTTTTTTTTCAATTATATAATTTTGCATTTTAATGAAATACACAGGGAGCAGTATTACCAACAGCTGCAATTCTGGCACACTCCAACATCCAAGCTGAGGTATTGCCTAATTTGTAACATTTGAAACCTTGAAATCCAGCTTAAAGTTTATCCTTAATGCAATAAAAACAAACAGCGGCAAAGTGAGGTTAATACTACGAGTTCAAATTTTATGTAAACAAAAGAAACACTATACAGAATATGAAGAGGAAAAGATACATCTCAAAAAACCCTATTCTTAAACACTGAAAAAAAGTACTCAGAAAAAGTCCTTGAAAATAAAACCAGTGGCCAGTGATATTGTTTATAGTGAAATACAAGGCTAAAAATGTGAAGCAATTAATTCCTATTTAAGTTTTAACCGAAAAATATATTACCATATTTCTGTGTGTACAAGAGAAAGATCGGTAAATGTCATGATATCATAACAAATTAAGCCATGTTGACCAATTGCTCATTTCCAGAAAACAATACAAGATTTACAAAAAATTAAGCAGGTGATGTCTGATTTCTGTAGCAATATTGTACTAAAATTCTTTATCAACATAGTATCCATAGTTAACAATATCAACATAGATGAATACTTAAGTATAATGAGTGTCACTTGAATCCAAACAAAATGGTGAAAAACATTCCCTGTAGCTGTAGAATCTAAAGTCACTGTTAATGCAGATGCGTATGTCACCCAAAGAATCAAGATAATTTGGGGAGTTTTAATTTGTTTCAAGCATTTTTTGACTTATTTGCTGTTCTTTTATCGGGCTTAAAATAATTTTCAACGAAGATCAGTCAAAAGTGTTTATAGGTTCTTAGCAAAATCACTCAAACTGTTGTAGGTTTCACACAAAATGTGTCTCTCTGTATGCTCTGAAACGGTGTGCATTGGCATACGTAAGGACTCTCCGGGTCAGAAGGCACTTACAATATCTACATAATAAAAGAGAAACTTTGTGAGATGTGTGTGGCAACATGTTCGCCCAGTCGGTGATGCAAGTTATTATAATATGAAATTCGAGCAGCATGGTCGATGAGCTGCTATAGCTCAGTGGTAGAGAACTGGTCTCGTGAACCAGTGGTGGTGAGTTCAAACCTCACTGGTGGCAATGCTACTTTTCTTTTGTTTAGATTCCATTACGGCCAAATAGAAACACTTTACAAACAATGTAGAGGTCAACTGGCGTACAACACAGAGAAAGGCGTGGGAAATTGTACTTTCAGTAGAAGGTACCCAGCTTTAGATTGCATTTTTAATTCAAAGTGGCGCACAGACCAGCTTCATATTACAATACTTATTGAATATATGGTAAAATCAGAGCATTAGGTTAACCGACTTTAAACACGTGATATGAAATGGTTTGAAACACATCACATGATTTGAAATTTCTATTTAGTGACACTCAGTTAAAACGTTTAGGCAAAAGCAAATTTGTTATGACATTTAAAAAATATGTTTGCATTATTTGTCTTTTACGAAGATCTTACGAATAACTGTTAAATATTCTATTTAATCTGGGCAACGCCGGGTATTTCGTCTAGTGATTACTAATGCGGATTGGGCTTTACTCTAAACAAGTGCACTGGCATAGAAAAATACACTCTGGGGTTCTTCACACGCAACCTTAGTACCAATATTCAGCAAAGTTAGTGCAGTATTTAACTGACTTACTGTGAAGCTAGAATAATGCAGTATCTGTAAGTTGTAGTTATGATAACAGATCATGTAACCAAATAAAAATACAACATAAGGCTTTTGTAAAAATTTAACCAAATAGTTAGGTCAAAACTGTTTACAAAGTGTAGTTTGGTGTTTTTTTAATAAAGATTATTGATAATGACTGGTTGCAGGACAAATATAAAAAAAATATTAAACTTTATGAACTCATATCAAAACTATGAACTACCCTCAACAACAAAACTGACTTGCATTCCAATGGTTGCTCTCAACCATAGATACTAAAGGTTCATAGACAAGAATACAGTTCTTCATACATACTTGTTTCATAAAATAAAGTGTTTCCATCAATGTATTCTTAATAAGTCAAATTTTTTGTCAAAAAAGCATGTTAGGTCAAAATAAGTCAAAAAAATTATTACTAACATAAAAGTTTTTATTTTTTTTAGGTAAAAATATAGAAGTTTAGGTTATTCAAAGGGCTCACAGAATGGAAATTGTAGGAAGTCCGCACTTGAAGTATGCTGAAGAGATTCCTGATAAAGATATTTAATTCCCCCCCAAAATGGCTGTGGTTTTAGTCGTTTAGTCTTTAAAATTAGTACAAATCTAAATTTGAAAACAAAAAGCTTGGGTTGCCAACCAAAGACAAACACTTGTAGAGTTTACAGCAGCCAAGTTTTAATATGATCATAAAGACTTTTGTGACCTGCACACTAAAAAATATTGTCATCCCCGCAATTTCAACATACTCCCACATAATCTATGACTATGACGAACATAAATAAAGAGATATTCTTAACATTCAAAATGATATCTACTTCTGTATAGGCTTTGATATTCTCTCTATGTCTTAGTACAACCTCCAACAATTATTGTCCAAAGTACCTACTCTGCTACCTGAAAAAATTAATAATAGCTAACTAGGAATGCTTAAATTAGCATTTCTGATTGTATTCTGCTGGTTATATCGAGTTTTCATTTTTACACAAAAGTTGCACCTTGCATCAGCGTTATTTCATGTGCCAAATTACTTGCCAATGGCCTCCACCTAATAATTATTAGAAGTCAATGAAATATTTTGAGACAAGCGGCTAACACAAACTGCCAGGTGCAGAATTGTGAAATTTATTAAGTTCTACTGTTTTGTCACCAACAGGTATATTATGATTATTTCCTCAATATACTTGATTCGTTATTTAATATTAAAAAGCTACTATTCTGGAATACCTTGGGACAATATGGCAGAATGGTGGGGACTTGCGATTATGTCAATCGAACAATCAGTTAGCAAACCAAAAAAATTGGTGCATAAAAATTTAACGAAAACAAAATAATTTTTAAAGTAAAATACTTAATCCTATAGTGTTAAAATGCTTGCTTTAAATAGGGTTAGGGTCAATCACATCATTTTTTCGGTGACCAGTTCCTCGCCAGCAGTAGCCTTCACCCAATCATTGATAAGTGTCAATCAAATGTTATTGGGTAAGCAACTAACATGTATTACCAGGTGCACAGTATTTGACTGCATAACAGATTGTGTTTGTAGTAAACCAGAACTAAAGCACAACAATGTTTTATGAAACAGACTAAATTGGTAAAGAGTTGTGTTGCACTGCAAATCACTATATGCAAAAAATAAGCTGGGCAATAAATTGGTATTTGAATCATGTTTCATGTTTTTTGGTCAGATTTTTATGCAGTATGGATTGCAGTTTACACAACTGCTTTAAATGGCAGTTGTTCATAATAGTAATGATTTGAAGGATCATTTTTTACACTAAATATACATAAGCAAAGTATTTGCTAATAAAAGCTGTCACTATAGAGGTGTGGTTTTCACCTTTTTTTAAGACGACTAAAACTTTAGGAAAATATCAAACCGAGTTAATGTTGTGACCCAAGCCTCTTTGGATCCAGGATTTTTGTTTGAAGGTTTTAACATTTTAAAACTGTTGTTGCCAACCAAATGACGGCATAAAACAAACAGTAACCTTAATTTTTTTTTTGTCATGTGTAAATGAAACAGAGTCAAAACATATTCAAGGAAGCTGGATGTCCATGCAAAGTGCTAAAAAACTTGCGTTTACAAGGCTGAAATTGCCAGACTTGTTATTTGGACAAGACATGCATATTGATGATACATCAAGATGTTTTGCCAAATCAGCTATCAGCCATTTACTCCAAAAGCTGCATGGTTTACAATCAAACATTATATAAGTTTTGCAAAGACATACAATGTTTTAATATTGACATATAATATTTTTTTACATATGTTTTTAGATTGTTTAACTGAAATTGGAGAGGTGCTAATAAAGTTAGTGAGGTGTTATTACAGAGTTGAAGGGTAGGCCTGGCCTATTCATGCCACCTTTTAACTAAAGTTTCTCCCAAACTGGTTGAACAACTAAATAGCCATAAAAGATTCGAACAAAACAAAAAAAGGCAGTTATTTATTTAAAACAGTCAAAAAATATACTTTTTTTACACAGACAAACAAAAAATTATTAAAACAGCCTGAAAATATAGCTTCTGTTATAATACAAGATATGAAGTCAAATGGTTATGTTATACCACCAACCAAATGCGGTAAAACTAAGTTTCACATTTAAAGAATTAATACAAAATGCTAAAAAAATAATACAAAGCAGTGGTTCTTAAACTCTTTCTCAGCGTGCCCACTTTTTTAATTGTTCTGTGCCTTGCACCCCCTTTATCTCAACAAGATAACATAGCATTTTGGTATTTGTCAGTTACTAGTCAGTAAGGCAACATTAAAATACCAAAATAGACAAGGCATAAAAAAAAAATTAGTTTTACTTGGTTTAAGGAAAATTTATTTAGTTCAAATGCCACACTCCTTTTCCCGGTTAAGAACCACCGACATAAAAGCACACCAAACCTGTCCATGTTAATTGCAGCGTTTGTACAACGATAAGGTTTTGCTAAGTATTTACAGGATTTTTTGTTAGGCCTAGGCCATACAAAAAGCAAAATTGTGCATGGAGGAAAAGTGACTCAAGTTGGACAGAAAATGCTGGTCAGGAAACATGTAGGTAATCAAGAAACATTCATTTTGTTTTCACTAAATGTATGACATCTGTTGAACTGAATTTCTATTAACAAGGAAAACAAGTTTAATGGTGAAAATAACGGCCCAAATAGACGTTAAAAGCGACATGCTTTATTTCAAACGTTTCGGCACAAATTCTCATGCCATCATCAGTGATCTGATGAGTGATCTAATCACTGATAAAGCATGTCACTTTTAACGTCTATTTGGGCCGTTATTTTCACCATTAAACTTATGAACAGATCCGTATATAGTGTTCCAAAGCAAAACAAGTGATCTTGCACTTTTTTTTTATTGAAAAGCTTAATGTTTAAATATTTTTAGTGTACAACCTATAGTCTTTTGGTGTGTTATAGAAAAATACTTTGCAATCTACAAGTTGTTGAACAAATTGCAACTATGTGGTAATAATGCTATGTCAAGCATTACGCTTACAATTTTCTTAAAATTAATCAATTTTTTTTTAACTTTGCCAATCAGTTTAAGAGATCTTTTGTATCTTGACAAGAAAATACAAATAATTATTATGAAACCCAACTTTGGGTTGTGACCTATACTTTGGGAAACAGTGCTAAAGGGTATATTTATTAGGTAGCTCCAATAAAACCAACTCGGTCTCTTTTTGTAATCGCACATAAAACTAAGTTGTACACTCTTTTTATTCGCACGTAGCACAAATAAAACCAAATTAGATGTTGAAGTGGATGATTACATAAACCGAATGTGGCAATCATCTTGTAATCAAAAAATAAAGTTTCTGATAGAATAATATTTTTGTCAGAGAGCTAACGAAAATGTTATTCAAAATGAAATAACTTTTAACGCCCAAACGTGCCACCATCACTTGACATTCTGTAAATGTAATTTTAGATCATGTGCATATTTTTTGCATATTTAGGTGATCAGAAGACGGTAGTCTACATTGTAAAAAAGCAAAAAAATTAATTCTTTGTCTTCATTAAAGTAAAATTTAACAATTTTTTTGCATTTTGGTAAAACGGTATACAATGAAAAACTAACATAAAATCTAAAATGCATTAGATCATGTTGTGTATAAAATGGGTAGTCTAAAACAGCAGCCTGAATTTATAGCCTAATGATCAGGGAAATCGTGAGTGACCTAATTTTAATTAAAACAAACAAGGTGTCATTTATTTATCACTAATATGTGATGTACCATCATTATGTAAGTTTGCTAAAGTTGCATGTTATAGCCGATGATTTAAATTAGATTGTGGCAGTTTGACATTTAACTAAATTGCAAAGTTGTCCCTGCACCTGTTATCCTCGAGCACCTGATATTCTACAACTATGCAGCTTAAGCCTAGTCTTAATGAGCAAATTAAAATAAATAAAAAATGAGTTATTTGTTTAAATGATTATACTTCAATTAAAAACATATATGAGGTAAAACACATATACAAGAGATTCTAATATTGCACGATATAATTGCATTTTTAGTTTAGTTTAACAGTATGTAGATTTGGTAAAATTTTTGTCATAAATCACAACATGTCAGTGGCGTATCTAGAGGGGTTTTGGGGGTTCATACCACCCCACTGTTATTAGTATTATTATGGTATTTTGTTTATTTTTGCCAGGGTTAACCTTTCTGTCCAAATCGCAATGTTTTTAGTAGAATTAGGTCAAGTGTCCTAAGCTAATTTGAAGCCGAAGTAAAAGCAGAGTCTTTTGTCTCTTGTTTGCACCTCAGTTGACCAGAGATACAGGACATTTTTTTTCTGATGTTGTATTCAGCAATTGTGTATTTGACACATCAGCAAATAGAAGAGTATGTTCCTTGTTCAGACCAAAATTTGCAATGGAACAGGTATGTACACAGAATATAAAAGGACGGTACACACTTGAAAACACTAAATCAAGCCTTTCTATTTTGGTGCTAATAATGCTGAGTTAGGTGCAGTTAATGTTCTTGGCCAGGGTTTTTAAGGTTTGGTTTGGGTGACCGCTAAGTAGTTTCAAGAGACCGCAAGTGTTTATTTACCAAAAAGTTGCACGTCCAAAATTTGGGAAGCCGCTGGAGAAATTTGGGGGACCGTTTCGGAAAGCAGCGTTGTAGTTGTGGTGATAATCATGGCATAATAACAACCAGGAATATATCTTTGTTTCGTATTGCAGATGATAAAATGTGTGCTTGTAATTTAAAGCCGTCCTGTGCATGAAACTTAACAAACTGTGCTGCTGATAGTGGAAACATGCTTATTCTTATTTCACACTTAGTTTAGGTTTTCAACTAAAGTTTCAACAACAGCAAAGGCACCATGTGTTTAAACATACCATATTATGCAAAATGTGTGTACATAACTTCTGTCTGTATATGTGACACCTGCTAGGCCTATGAATGCAAAGGTTTTCTCTAAAATTTTGAAATACCTTTCTTCGATTCGCTATTTATTTAATAAACGCTTATAAATTTGTATTACACAAAAATGCCATAGAACATTGCAAAAACTTACATAGGCTATTATTCGATTCATCAAAATTTGTTTGAGTTTCGAAATGACTCAGTTCGGAAAAATAATATTGAAGTTGCAGCAGATTGTTTCCTCTTTCCTGATTTTCTGCGTAAAATTCCAACGCAGTAAGAATATATTTTTTTTTTAAAAGTTGTTCAGCAATGATTTCATTGGAAATTTCCTCTGAAAAAATTTCAGTTTGTTCGGTTGAACAGTTAAATTCTAAAAATGGATTAGCGCTTGTCATATTATTGATATAGGAAAAGTCGCGTAGGAAACATCAAAAAAAAAATTACATTCATGCGTAACGGTACGAGCAGTGAAGAGATCAGTGGCAGTGAGCCCTTCTATGTAATTAGTATTCTATGTTTTATCAACCGGTTGCTGTTTCACGCACAAGTCGTAGATAAGCAACGATAATAGCTTTAATTTATTTTTCCTCCGTCAAATGTACATTGGCCATACACGTTACGATATTAATTGCAGTTTTCACATTTCAACATAGTTTAGAATAAGATAATACAAAAATAAAAAAGCTATAGTCAGCTTTTTGAAATTGCCGTTCAGTTGAATTTTTTTTCAAAACAAAATTAGGTTTAAATTATATTCAACCCCATTTCAACTGATTTATATTTTTATTACAGTAAAGCAACACGGTAGACGCGAGCCGGCAGAACTAACCACCCAAGGCATAGTTATCGCATTACGTTCAGCTCGAACTTCGTTTTTGCAATGTATGGTTGTGTATCTCTAATTTGGACAAATGTATTGAACAGTAGGATTTGTTTTATTTTTTCGCTTGTGATTTTCAATTATCCCTTTTCGTATTTCAATAATAACCATAACTCAGCACACATTGTGGTTTCGCATCCCCATGATAATCAATAAAAGTGAATCCCAAATCTTTTTTTTTCCTTGTACCGGTACGTACAAATACTTACTTAAACGCTAACTTTCAATACTACCTACAACTAATGACCTATAGTTGAAAGAAAACCGTTAGCTAGCTTCGAAAAAAGCGAACCTATAGCTCGAACTGAAACGAACGAGTTTCTTCTCAGGACCCCAAGATGCGAATAAATCTTACCCAAAATTCTCAATTCTAATCCCATGGTTTTCTGCTTTATAATAAGATATTACCGTTTTTATTTTTATCATGTAACGCTGGTCATTTAATAGCGAAGTATTAAATTTTCAGTAACCTCTGCCGCGCGGTGCTGGGTTAATGTCAGCCCCTAGAGTTACCATATTATGGTCGGACATTATACCGGGGAATATAGTAAACATTTTTGTCGTTTTTGACGAGAGATCCGTCGATTGAAAAGAAATCTAAACGCGATGATGCCGCTGGTAGCTCCTGAAGCCTTGATAACTTTTTAACGGTTGAAAATTTGTGGCGAAAAATGTCTGTTAGTTTATAATGTGTCATATATTGCAAAATAATTTCTCTTTCTTTTCGGTTACAATGTTTTTTACTTCCGTTTTGATCTAGGACATTGTCCGGAACTAGATTAAAGTCCCCTCCCATGATTATCGGGGCATCGAAAAAGCTGTCAGGTACGGCGAATAAGTTGGTGAAAAAATCTGGATCGTCCTTATTCGGCGCGGAAACATGAACAATTACTATTTGGGTTGCATTTATTGTAATTTCAACCATTAAGTATCGACCTTCTTAGTCTACCCGTGTGCCTGAGACGGAAGAGAACAGTTTTTCGTCGATTACTATCGCCACCCCTCTACTGCTTGAGGTGCCGTGCGCCCAAAAAGCTTCCCCTCCCTGGGGTGCAACTATTATGTTATCATTTGCATATCTGTGTGCGTCTTGCTTGGGCTCTTTTTTATCGTTTGACTAGCCGAGGAAAATCCTTTGGGCGTTTGGGGCAGTTCGCTTGTTTGTGACCTTTTTCGTCGCAATACTTGCAAGTGAACACTTGACCATTGTAAGTCACGTAAAAGTCGTAGTCCGCCATCCTTATATAACTTGGTAAAGGGTTTTCTTTGACGTCCGTTAAATTTGTTGTTAAGATTCTCATTCCGGTTAGCAACCCAACCTTGTTCTTTCTGTGTGTGATGTGTCACCTTTTCAACCTTTCGATATTTTGCGGATATTTCCTCTGCTATAAGTTTTACTGAGGAAAGGAATTGGCACCGAGCGAACTGCGATGTTGATCTTGTAATTTTCGTGTAGTTTAACAAATTTCACTGATTCATTTGCGCAGAGCTTCGTGTAGGCTAGTAAAGTTCCAAAACATTTCTATTGGTGCAAGGTATGTCGACGTTTTGGCCTCGCATTTCTGCAAACCCATCTAATTTCTTCAGCGGATAATCGATACTTTTAAAAAGACTTCAGTATTTCGTCTCTCTTTATTGGTTCACTGTCTCGTACTTAGGCAATTCGGCCTCTTAAAGCTGGCCGCATTCTGATTCACTGCCTGAGCGTAACTTGCTCTGCTTTCCATTTTTCGCTTCACACTCCACGTGCGCCAGACAGGGAATGAGTTTGAGCTTACGACAGTCTTAGCAGCTACTGTTGTTGGCTATGGCTATACTGTAACCTGCGGATGCCATCAAAACGTTCAGAAAACCATTTTTGACGCAATAATCCAGGTTAGGCCCTACAGAGTTGAAGCCACATAAAATATTTATGATACAATAATTCAGTCATGATTGAATTGAAAATACTTAAAAAATGTAATGAAAAAAGTTCGTTTGCGCAGGATTGAATTACTATATAGAGCAGGGGTCGGCAACCTTTTTGCACTGCGGACCGGTTTAAAACTCAAATTTGGCCGCGGACCGGCCTTAAAAAACAAATGTTCAGCAAAGAAAATTTAGTGCAACTTTTAGCAATGAGAACTCTGAGCTTGTTTTGCGCATTCTATAGGAATTATTATTATTTAACTTAATGAAACCCGCAATATGTCCCTCACTTTCTTTCTGTTTTGTGGTTTTGCCTTCTGTGCTGTCAACGCAGAAAATCCAGATTCGCACAAGTAAGATGTCAGAAATGGTAGCAAAAAGCTGTAAGGCTTTTATGGCAAGGTCAGAGGGTATTCTGGCAAGACCTTCATCCAAACATTGGTAAAGTAGTTGCATGAAAAGTTCATTTTAAGCAGCCATTATTTACAATGTCCAGCAATTGGTCCTCTTGTCGCACTAAGGTCGATTCACCTGTTTCGAAAATAAATGGATTACGAATCCATTTATTTGCAGTCCCACGGTTTTTACGAAAATACATTCATGTCCTCACAGTCACATAGCTTCTCAAACAGCCGGGTGTTAAGTGCATGGGAATAATCAATTTAACTTTATCATCGAATACACGAATGATTTTATTATACTAGAATAGACTTTAGGGTGAGCACTTGCTAACATAAAAAAACATAATATTTTGGTCCTTTTTCGATATATTGCACAGTACGTAGCCTACGAGGAGTTGGATTTTACGATAAGAAAAATCACGGTTTTGGTTTAGATCAAAATTTTAATATGGCAACCCTGCTACGGTAACGAACTCCTCGCGGACCTTTCATTTTCCGTTTCATTTTAATGTCGCATATAAGTAAGGGGTCGCCAAACTAAGGTTCGCGGGCCAGATCCGGCCCGCAGAGTTAATTTTACCGAACTGGTTATTGTTTGCTAATGAAGACAAAATACAGTAGAAAAGTAGTCGGATGCAAATCCAAACTAAATTAAAAATTTTAAACAGAACGACATATCCAAATTTTAGTTTTAGTCCATTTGGTTTCTAATAAAAGCAGTGTTTTTGGTGGACTTTTATATGCCATTCATATTTTTAATAAAAATGCGTTTAAAAAAAAAACTAATTTAATAAAGGTAATTTTAGTAAAGATTTAGAATTATATGGGCCGAAAATTTATTTTCGAGACATATCTTGTTTTTGCTCTTATTCTTTTTTGGTTGTTATGGTTTGCTTGAATCTAATTTTACGTGCAAAACTGGAGACAAATAGCTTAATTTTATAATAAAATGTTAAATGAAACACCTTAATTTCAACCCAAGTTATTTGACTCAATGACTTAAGTTCAATTCAAGTCATTTGTCTAAAAGATTTAAGTCAAGGCAAGTCATTTTACCCGAACGACTTAAGTCAAGTAAAGTCATTGGAAAACAGCGACTTAAGTGCACTTACGTAAAGTCGTTGACTTAAGTCATTACAACACTGTTTAGAAAAATGGTATAGGATTCTTGTCTTTTAAATAGTTTAAAGTTGAAATAAACTAAACTAAATATATACATTATTACTTTTGTACCAACAGAGGTTTTTAAAAGTGATGGTGTCTTAGCCAGTGCTTGTCAACCTTTTTCGGAATAGTAGCCTACACCCTTTTTACGTTTACTCAAAACTTATACACCCCAGTCCACGCAATACACCTGTATATTTCAACAGGTGAGACATGACCACCGTGCTATCTGACTTCAGGGCCGGATTAACCAATAGGCTAATAAGGCTATAGCCTTAGGCCCTGGAAAAATTCGGCCCTCAATTTTTTAAGGTTACATTTTTGTAAGGCTGATAGTGATACAGATCCAGTATCGGTAAAGTACAGTTTTTGCTTAAAAACTAATAACTGAGTCGAGTCAATATGTGCCTTGTGTGTAGGTAAATAAATCGTTTATTTATGCTGCAAACAAGTTAAGAACTATTTACGTTCTGTGCTATCACTTTTAAGAGGAACACACAATAAAACCCAAAAAGCAACAATACCTAAAGCAGAAAAAATTATAAACCCATAGAATAAAGATCAATGACATAAAGCTTAAATACGCAGATTACTGTCCAGTACAGAATGAGATCTAATTCGTCTGAATAAGACCTATATAAATCTGTCAAAATACGTCCTAAATTCATCGTAATATTGCCTTAAATGGGCAAAATAACCTCTGAAACTGTAGGAAGAGGGTATGGATCGATCGGGCGCTGTGTTAGGTCTGGCATGGGTCGTTTTGGTGTCGACGTTCGGACGCCCTAGTTTGACCTGCGCTATTAGGGCGCCGCTGTTTTTGCATTGGATTTTTGGCCTTGTTTGGGATTATTGGTGGGTAATGGGTGGGGTTATAAAATGGATAGGGGTTAAAATTGTTAGGGGAGTTAGTGATGTACTTCGGGGTGGTTTGAGGATAGGTAAAGGCTGGAGTCCCTTTTAAGCATAGATAGTGAAGTTGTTAGAGGTTTGAATGTCGATAACATCATTCATAAGGTTGGTCCACACTAGACGCGTCTGGCGTTAACGTAAAACGTTTTTAAAATTTCGGTTGCGGAAGTTCAAACAGTTCAACTTTGACGCTTTTGGTTCGGAACGAGGAAATTTGCCGTGAACGCTGGCAACCGTTTAAGTGTGATCTGGACAACGCTAGCGTTTTGCGACAGACGCTAACGCTAGAAGCAAAACGCATTTAGTGTGAACCAACCTATATGTATGCTAGCTGTAAGGCAAGGAAAATGTAATTTTCCATATAAGCTACATTGTAATAGGGGAGATGTGGGACCAGTTGATCATAGGGACCAGTGACTCGAGAGCTGTTTTCCTCTTTCGATTTAAAATAGTTTTTGACTTTTTGACTATACGAGAAAGAAAAGCGCTTTGCGCGAATGGCTTTCTACGTCCGCTTTCTTTACGTTTTGATGCTGTCTTTTCAAATAGATCTGCGCTTAAAAAAGGTTAACAAACGCTGAATAGATTAACTATAAAGGTTATTGCCTTTCCTGAAAGTAGTTTTATCACATTTTTCATAAGTAGTATGAATAACGAGGTTTGGACTCGAATTTTAATTTGCGCCAACACTACTTCCTCCGTAAACGTAATTAAACACATCTTTAGGTGCAAAAAAGATACGAGACCTGCCTGATTTACAGTTGTTCTAACATTTTAATAACACAATTCTTAGTTAACAGTTTGTGCGGCCCGCGAAGGACTTTCTGAGTTTGGTTTTGGCCCGCAACTAGAAATAGGTTGCTGTCCCTGAGCTAGCTTATGCACAGCGTATTTGCCAAACAATAGTAACGCATTATTAAAATAAAAATCTAGGAATCATCTCGGCGAATTTAGTGACAAAACATTAGTCGAATACAAAAAACTCGTCGGAGTCCAAAACAAGCCTGGCAATGACTAACTAAGTTAGTTTAAGACGACCGATTTGTTAAATAATGGGTGCACTTATTCAAATTTTCTCTTCTTACATTTTGAGTTAAATGCTGTGGTATGTTGAAGGGTAGATTAAACACGTTACGACCTCAAAATCCTATTTTACGAGGTAAATAAAAAACCTGCAGATGCAAAAATGTCAAAAGTGACCCACTGGTCCCACAGCTCCCCTACGATGAGTCTATGACACTTAATTACATTTATTACATGTTTTTATATTATGTTTGTGTTATTTTGCAGTAGCCTAAATAATTTCAATTTTTTATGTATGTATTTTTACTACATTTTGTAGCCTCGTTTGCAAAATTAGGCCCTTCCCTGGTAAATAGCCTTAGGCCCACAGTACCCTTAATCCGGCCCTGTCTGACTCCACTAAATCGAAACTACAACAAACTGACGTAGCATTTGAAAGTGCACACTGTCAGGTCGCTTATAGATTTATTGTACTTTCACATAATTCAGCATAGTTCGCTTTTAATGAAAAAAGCTTACAGCGCAGTAAAACGCGTCTCGCAAGTAAGGCATGCATTTGTTAACTGTAGTTTTTTATCCAGCAGTAGCGTGACACTATATAGCACAAGAGCGACTGCGATGGGGATTAATTAAGTCGAAATGCCGGCTGGATTTGCCAGAACGGACAGGAAAGGAAAACAGTATCGAGGTGAAATATTTAACACTTTACCAGGCGAACACGCTATAATTACAAGCACAAACAGACATGCGTCGTTTCTCTACACACCGAATCGGTAGTGATCCTAATGGGAATAAGGATAAGCAGGGCTGCAAGTATAAAAAAATCCGTATATTATCTTTATACTAATACAAAATTTCATCAGTCATTTGATGCGAGCGTTGCTGTTGAATTTTTTCAGGCGGCAAAGTAACAGAACTTCTATCAGATAGCTAGTCATCGGCCTATTGTTATGCGTTATCTGGTACACCCCTGTACACCACATCAAGGTGGTACACCCTTTAAGAATTATGGTACACCCTGGGGTGTACGATACACCCCGTTGAAAAGCACTGTCTTAGACACCGGCGAACTTTTACAATTATTTGATGCGTTAAACGTCCTATAAACGGTTATGTTCTCACTCCTGTATTTCGTTTGAGTTGGGCTAAGCGAGGATTTCAACGGATTAAATAAATTATTTGTTTAGATCAGGAGTGTCCAACTCAAACATGCCGGCTGGCCAATTTTTATCTTATACCTTTCTTATCCGTTTTTGATCTTAAAATTGTTTTTTTACAAAAAATAAAATTGTTTATTTACACATGAAAAACATTTGTTTATTTAATCAAACAAACCATTCGTAATTGACCAAACTGCTTCTTTGCAAACGTTTGTTTTCAGCCAATCTCTGCAGATAGATTGTCTTAAGCTGTGTAGTAGAAATGTCCATTATAACCCGGGAGCTAAGAGAGATTTAAATAGCATGTCGAGTACAAAAGGTTTGACTGTTTGGAGCATTTAAGGGTCCGACATGGACCCCCAAAAGGCCAATCTTAAGTTATGAATTTGGTGCGTTTAGAATAGGGGGCTGTGAAAAAAAAATAAAAAATTTCGGTTTAAATATCATGTCGAGTACATCGATCAAACCTATCTTAAATGTTGCGCCACATATCAGTGGTCAATAAATGGCCCGTCTTAAGTGCGGGAAATGGTGCAAAACCCATTTAAGACCACCCTTTATGGGGTCACCATGTCACGTTTAAATATCATTTCGAGTACATTAATGAAACTGGGTGAAAAGAAACTTTATATCCTCCTGTAACAGGAATGGTAAGTTTTAAGTGGATGTTTTGGTGAAAAATACATTTAAGACCGGGTCAAATCTAGCACATGTACCTTATCATAAATGCCGATAGAGGTCGCTATGTTAATGTTTGTATGAATTCAGATTCCCCCTAAAACTGGAATGTGATTGTTTTTTGCCTTTCTTTTGATGAAAAATGCCATTGTTTTAATGAAAATGAACGATTGCACATACACAAATTTATTCTCGTGCTAACGAAGGTGGAATAAAATGCCAATGGAGGAGGTGGTCCAATCTTAACAAAAACAAAAATCTATTCACAATACCATGATGTAGCATAATTTTATTTGAATATTAGATAAATTCTCGTGACTGGCAACTTGTTTAAAACATATCAATGTTAATGTCAATTTTATCCATCTTTGTAAATTAATTTGTTGATATAACTTGTATAAGTTCTGTTTTGCATGGCGGTAAACCACTGGCATTGATACCTTTCAGTCTCGATAAAGGATTTCCTCCTACTCTTTTAGGCGGATATGCTTTCACAAACTTCTCGTATCTGAAGTTATTTAGGCCAGTGTAAATTGATTCTTTCGCTCCAAATATGCAAGCTGTAAACTTTTTTAGGATTTCAATCGTGCCTGTAGACACACTTTCTTCTGTTGCTAGGTCACTTAACGCCTTCTGGTACTCTTGGTTCTTCTCCATTATCTGGAAAGGTTTTATTTTACCCTTCCTGACAAATGCAGATGTGTAGTCTGACCCACTGAATGCATGGAAGCCAGGAATAGCAGCAGAAATATCAAGTCCAAGTTTGTTGTAGATAGAAGATATACAAATGTATCGACGGTTATTCTTTGTACCAAAATCCATCCATATCGTTGATTTGAATCTGTTGCAGTGATACAGGAGTATAACAGCAATGTCTGTATCACTTGCTCTGACTACTATATTGTCTTCTTCTCTGTCAGCTGATAAAGCATGGAGACAAATCTTTGTATCAGCTTCCTCATGGTTGTTTTTCAATCCACTTATCATGTCCCATTTCACTACACCATCATTAGCATAAATGTAGTAACACTCGCCCGGAACATCCAGGACGACTTTATGATCTCCCAAAATTGTATAGTATTCATTACGACGCCATTCCTTTGCTAGAAACTGTGGTAATTCCTTTTTGAATAACCTTGACTTTAAAGCATATTTTGGATCCTTTGGAACTCGCCTCTGCTCTGCGCCAGTAATGAAATAAATTCTTTCATATAATCCTCTTCTGTCCCTAGAGGGCGCAGGAAGTAGAAACTGACCGTCAATTATTAGAGTAGATACTTCACTTGGGCGTTTGTCTCCTTTGTCTTTTTTCCCCAATAAGTCAAGCAAAACGCTCTTATTTGTTTTTGCAATAACTTCATCCGGGCAAGCTAAGAATAGCGGAACGGGAGTCAGGGGAAACTTAAGTATGTGTTGCATATCAAGCTTACGTTTTATTACTAGAACTACCAAACGCCCCATCAGATCCCTGGTGCCTTGAAGAGCAGCAATTATTTTGTCTTTAGTTCTGTGATTTTTGGCACATCCATCAGCAAATGTTTTAAGCTTTTCCTTTGTTAGCGTACTTTCAAATTTGTTTGGATCATCAGAACATGACTGGATGAACTCCTTATGCCTTTCCTCTTTCAGGGATACTCAGTAGACTTGTGCATATTTCCTGACTTGCCCCCTTGCCAGTGTTTATGTTGTACAGAACGTCGGATATCAAGCTGTTATTTGTGTCTTGAATTTGTTTCATGATTTTCTGGAGGTCTTCGATGTCTCGTCTGATGCGCCTTTCTCGCAGTTCAGATGTGACATCTTCTTTGTTAATCAAACATGACATTTCTTGGAGGAGAATTATATATGGTGCACGCGTTGACTTTGTTATCATCCATCTTAAACGGGCATGGTAGTGGTTCGTAAAAGCCGTGATACCAGTTAATCTGGATGCTGCATCAGCATTAATGGTTTGTTCAAGGGTTATTAGACTGCACATCTGCTAAAGTCATCCGTCCTTCTGATAGTAAATGCCCCTTTAGAAAGTAAATCTTTTAGCCCGGGGTGTGTGTCATCTATGTTTAGCAAATCTAACTGGTATTTCGCTTACCATCGTGAGTAATTTACATGAGCTGTTGCAAAGAAGAAATCAATAACTGGTGTTAGCGTTGACAAAATAGTGCTATATCATTGGTGCGTATAGCTCTCTCAATATGATGGAAAACTCTGATATAATCTATATACATCATCCAGAATTGTGCAGTGGAACCGTGTCTTCCAGATCTTGTTGAAACTGTGTATGCATTATACTGGGCGATACAATGCTGAAAAAGTTCAGTTTCCATAACTTTACCAAGATCACCAAGCGGTCCGTGTGTTATCAGTTAATTGTTCTTTGCGTTGATATGTCTCAAGAAACCCATTGAAATGTAGAATTTCAAATGCAAGCGCAAGTAGAGGATGGATTCTTTTGCATCTGTTAAAGTGTTTTTCAGAAAGAAATCCATTGAGGGAACCTGGGGCAAGAACTCCTGTTTCTGTTAAAATGTCTCCCCACCGCCTGATTCAGTAACCAGCTTCCCAAGTGCTTTGAAGAATGCCATTTCAACTTGGAAGGCCTCAAGCATTACAAAAAACTGTCAAATCGTGGCTTCTCTGACGCCTGAATTTGTATAGCAGGTTTGCAGCATTAAGGTCATATGATACGATGCCATACTTTGGATTACATTCTGCAGCACACTTTCGTGTTATTATTAGGGTCTGTCGAATAACAGATAGGTTTGTGATTGGTTCCTTTAGGTTCGGCATATAGAGTACCTCCTGTTTTGGCAAACTGTCCGAATAATTCGTTGCATTGAAACCTACCCACATTGGAAAACATGTCCCTAGTGCATGACTCATCATCCACATCAAATCGAGCTGCCTAGCATTTGATGGACAATCTGGAAGAGCAAACACATTTGTGCATTTGTAGTTGAATTTTCGTACTTTAGGAGCACCAATATATGGAACTAGCGGTATATCGAACATAGTTAGCGATCTCTTTTTCTGGGTCCCCCTAGTTGACTTGTCAGATAGTCCCCGAGTCCCAGAAGATTGGATGGCGATCCTTTCGGATGTGGAGCTTGGTATGTTCTGGTATAAAATTCCCATTGTATCATGCAAAGTTCCGTTACCAGACAATGTTTGTGTAAACTCATCAAAATTGTCAAACGCAAGTCCTATTGGGGATCCTTGAATTGTATCCTCGGGGCAGGCCTGTTTCCGCTCCAATGTTGCTTCAGCTGTTGCTGTTTCCATTTCTTCTAAAGAGGAATAATTTAAGCAGTGTCCGAGCCTGTTGAAAACTTGAACAAGCTTCTTGCTACCTGTAATGGATTTTATGGCCATTCCAAGGGTAACATGTTTTTTGGTCTTTGCCTTGCCTCTTTGTACAATGATCAACGTGTCCTGGCTAGTTGATTCAATTCGCCGTTGTATGCGTTTTCCACAATCTTCATTTATCTTCCCGGTGTACAGAACCCTGAAAAATTTCAAAACTTGATGAGGAATCTCTGTATCACCATCTTTGACATCATTTAATGTTGGATTTCTTTTTTTGGTGTAGTAAGCAGTTCTTTTCTAAGAAACAAAGCGTCAAAACTGTATCTTTAGATTTTAAATAGTCGAATGCAACACGAACTGCTTCTTTCTCGATTTCTGAATTATAGATAATACATCCTAGCTTTTTACCAACTGGACTTTGCATCTTTATTCTATTACCAAAGTATGCATTAGTTAGATTACGATGTAGGCTGTTTCTTAGCATTGGTGATTCATCTGTGGTGCAACAAAGATCACAGTAACGTTCATATATAGATGTAGAGAGCTCTGGCCGTTTATTAGCAAGTACTGAACTTTCAATGTATTCATGAATATTTTTTAATGCCGCTGACTTGGCTAACTCCGGAGTTACTATTTCTGTTTTTGTTATCCTATTAGCTGATAGCTGATATGAACTCTTGCACGTGTGGTGGTATTTTGCCTCTTTAGCAACGAGGTTGACACCAGCCACTTTAGTGAGCATTGCGGCATCCTGAAGAAGGACTGCAGCTTCTTCATTTCTTTTTCCAGCTTCTAGAGTTTCACAGGATCCTAAAAGTTCAATAGCGCCACCTTTCGTTTTCTTTCTCGTATTCTTGCAAAACAAACCAGTTTGTGGTGATATACTACTTGTAGAGGGCACAGCCTTGACACCTCTCTTAGTCGAGCACCGAAGATGCACTGGAGTTCCATAATCCTCGTTTTCTTCTTGTTTTAGTAATGCTGTCACCGCTGTAAACTTCCGGTAACATGGCACATGGTAACCGTTATTTTACTTCATAATACAAATATTTTTTAAACTGGGGCTTTGCTTGTCGTTTGGCTGCAGCAGCCTGCACAGTGTTCCAGCAATCTTCTGTAAACAACAACACTTCTGTGCGTGCCTTCTTTTCTCTCGAAGTTCCGTTAACATGTAATATACAATGCCGCTTGCCACTATTTGGGTTACCAGCAGTATTTTCCATCTCAAGTTATTGCACTGCAAAATAAAAATTTTTATTCGTAAATTCGAAGCAGGATAATGGTCAATATACTGTAATATATATGTACATATATGCATACGGAACTCTTATAAGCATGTTCCGATTGTTAATGTTTAGAGTTTAGAATTTAGAAAACAATAAGGACATTTTTGAAACAACTCATTGACATGTCATTCGTCCGAATTGTCATTATATTTCAGTCAATAACTGTATTATTTCTTTGTTATATAACAATGTGTAAGTCATATTGTCGTAGGCTACTTTAAACATGATATGAACAATTGAACATATATCGTATACTAGACGAAATACCCGGCGTTGCCCAGGTTAAATAGAATATTTACCGGTTATTCGTAAGATCTTCGTAAAAGACATAAATAATGCAACCATATTTTTTTAAATGTCATAACAAATTTGCTTATGCCTAAACGTTTGAACTGAGTGTCACTACATAAAAATTTCAAATCATGTGATGTGAAGTCGGTTAACTATAGCGCACAACACTTGGCTTAGCATGCAATATCTTTTAAGTAACGAAAACCCGTGACGTTTGTCAATTGAGAATAACTCCCAAACGTAAAACTTTAGGTTGCAGCAGCAATTGCTTAGACTTGCCTGATAGCGTCATGTTTAAGCTGTAGCGTCATAAGTAATAATTAGTGGATAATTTGGAATTTATTGTATTGTGTATTTATCAAATATGTTACGATTTATGATTTGTCACTTTTTTACGCCTTTTACCAAACACTCGCTGTCATTCTCAGAACAAAGCATTCGGCTGTTTCACACATGAATAATGTTATATCGTGACACATATTTCCGTTATAGATAAAAGTATTTCACCTGTGTGAACGCGTTATTGTTGCAGTTCCCGGCTGCCAAAAAGCCTTGGGGTTATAAATCATTTCCGCTTTCTCGTGTCGCCTTCTCTCTTTCATGCAAACTTTCAACTGATATATGCGAAACTTATATCAATATATATCCAGTCTTGTCCAGTTAATAAACAGAATGGTTGCTGCTGCAAGGTCGAGTGATTGTTTTCTGAGCTAAGGTTTAATACGAAGCATATTAGAAGTATGAAGCAGAAGATGAACAATTCAATTTGAATGCAGTATCTACATTGTAGTTGTGAGTTTGGTACATCAAAGCACAAAAGACAATTAAATGATTCTCATTACAACCCACCTCTACAAAATGGTGCCCCGAGTGAGGAACGAAGCTCAAGAAAAGATGTGCCTTAATCTGTACGGACCAACCACAAACGACCGCCTAAAAACTGTTATGTTTGACACCTGCAAGAAGCCTTTTGGAAGAATTGATTTCGTCGAAAGACGCTCCATCTCGTCAGCAAAGCATTTGCTTGGAATACGGAACACAAAATATAAACAAGCGTTGCCGATAAAGACATCACCACCGTTTGGAATCATGGAAAACGCAATTGCACATGGATTTTACTATAACTGCGATTCTGCCTAGTTTATCAGGTGAAAAATCTATTATACTTTTAAAATAAAAACAAAATTATATATATAATAAGTAAAAATATCGACTGAAAGGTCTGTAAATTGTTTTAATGCGACTTTTTATTAAACCATTATGTATCGCATTTCGCAAATTATGTATAGTCTATATCTATGAAGTCTAAGCTTAAACGTCGATCGCACGATCTTTTGATAAATGTTAAAAGAGCTTAATTTTTGTGCTTGGAGCTCAATAGTTTGAAATCAACGCGTTAAACTTGTGAATCACGACTTAATTTTGTTGTGCACGAAATAATTTCGTGTTAAATTTCCGAATTATTTTAAACATTTGGTACGTTTTGGGTTTTTGTCTGTTTTTCTCTCATCACGCAGTCGCGTTTACACACGAGTTTAAATAGCTCGTATCAAAAAGCATAATGATTTATCCACACGCGAAACATTAGCTTTCAAATCACACTTTAGGAACACCCCATTTCCTGCCTTTTGTTGAGAGCAATAGTGAAAGAGCAGCAACTTCAAAGCGTATTTTCTTGTGATGCGTCGTTATTTTAAAACTCACATTGAACGAATTGTGCAAACTAAAAAAAATGCAAATTTTTAAGGAAATGTTACTCAATGTTAAAAATCAATAGAATTTAATTCCGAACAAATAACTGCCCCTCCTTTCTTTTGTCTTCACAGTTTCACGTTTTTTTTCATCATTTATGACGAAAGGACTGAACGAGACAAGGAGACAACAACAAAACGCCTGTCGTTCGTTGACTTATCGACAGAAGAAAACAACTTGTTGTTGAACGTGTTGCTAAAAGCTACAACTCGTGACTCATTGCCTTGTTCATGTTCATTTCGCTCAAATCGTATGAAGCACTTTCTAACAAAACTCAATTGTGTTAAAAAAATAGAAACCTTTCGGATATATTGCGAAAAGCAGTCGCCGTGTTACATTCACGACGGCAATTCCTTTTGTGCTGGAGTGTCTGTAGCGTCATAAGTAATAATTAGTGGATAATTTGGAATTTATTGTATCGTGTATTTATCAAATATGTTACGATTTATGATTTGTCACTTTTTTACGCCTTTTACCAAACACTCGCTGTCATTCTGAGAACAAAGCATTCGGCTGTTTCACACATGAATAATGTTATATCGTGATACATATTTCCGTTATAGATAAAAGTATTTCACCTGTGCGAACGCGTTATTGTTGCAGTTCCCGGCTGCCAAAAAGGCTTCGGGTTATAAATCATTTCCACTTTCTTGTGTCGCCTTCTCTCTTTCATGCAAACTTTCAACTGATATATGCGAAACTTATATCAATATATATCCAGTCTTGTCCAGTTAATAAACAGAATGGTTGCTGCTGCAAGGTCGAGTGATTGTTTTCTGAGCTAAGGTTTAATACGAAGCATATTAGAAGTATGAAGCAGAAGATGAACAATTCAATTTGAATGCAGTATCTACATTGTAGTTGTGAGTTTGGTACATCGAGGCACAAAAGACAATTAAATGATTCTCATTACAACCCACCTGTTGCGGTCTTGCAACATCTTTAGCCGTTAGTAATTACTTAAGGAATACTAAATTAACACATTCAGTACCCCAATGGGTTTTAAACATTCGTGCATTTCATAGGCGCCGGTTACCACGATATTACCTCGCGAATCTGTGTATCACTATAGCATGTGAGGTCACGCGAGGATTGTGAAATTTAAGCAAAATCGTTTGATTATTTTTCGTTATTATTTGAGTAGACATAAGTTATTGTTCGAGAATGTTATAGATTGCTAGCGTATTGTCGCTATGTATTGCTGCCGTTTTAAAGATATGTTCTATGATATGGGAAAATGTTATGTAAAAGTATTTAAATATAGTTGTTGATTGTTTAGTCGATGATGTATGTAAGTTACTGTAATGCTTAAGCTCGTTTTTGTTGTCAATAATTAATAATGGTATTTACGTTTCTTGGTATTTTTGAGAATCAGGCAGATAGTCTTACTGCGGCAGAACATTAGCGCTAAGATATAAATAATCAGAACTCACGCTAAATTTTTATTTACGATATATAAGGTCGTAAAATTGGTGTACCCGAGATCGTAAAATTGGTCCCCGAGTATCGTAAAACCACCTCTACAAAGCAAATACGTAATCCCAGTGCTAAACTGCGTCAAACGTGTGAAAAATCCTCATTGAAAAAACAAATGCTTACTGTTAACTACTGCAATAAACGCAATATTTCGCGAACTCTGCTAAGTATTGCGTGGGAAACACATTGTAAGAAGTCATTAGGCTTTGGCCTCAATCACTATCGCTAACAAACGGCTTAAAAATAAAAATTGAATTCTTCGTAAATTTGCGAACTCTACCTAAATTTTACGCGTAAACAGGCATCAATAAGTTCCTAAACATAATAGTCTTAGTTGGAAACATTAAAATTTTACTTTATGAAGGAAATGTACTTAGTTTTATTTTTTTATTTCCCGGCAGGTAAATTAAACTTGAACTATATTTTACTTACTGCGACAACAAACGCGATATTCTGCGAACTCTTCCTAAATTTGGCATTGTTAAACTGAAGTCTTTACTTGGAACGTTGCACACGTTTGTTAGCATAGTTTATAACAGTGGTTCTCAACCGGGGGTCGACAAAAACTTCTAAATATACCTATATTAAATTAACTAACGCTGGGGCTTGGGATACATGCTTAAACACAATCTTGGTAACATTCAGGGGTGCCACTCTAAATTTTCATTTTTCCCTACCACACATGCAAGTTTTACCCTACGTTTTCCCTACGCTATGGCGGGTTGATCTAGGGGCTCTATAACGACTCTATTGACGTAAGTAGGCTAAAAAACAAAATAGGAAGAGGCAATTTGCCTGGCAACCTGTTGCCGTACTTCAAATTTGAAGTAATTTTTTTTAATTTTCTATTTTTAGAAAAATGAGCCGATCCCCAAAGTTCGAAATTAAAGTTCGGTAAACGGCTAGTGCCTTATTCTGCACAATATTATCTCGTTGTGGTAAGATTCAGACCAGTGTCGAAGTTTTCCCATCCGTTTATCGAACTTCAAAATTCGCACTACCGGACTGTAACTGGATCTGCAAAATTACATAAGTTTCATTGCTAAAGCCGTTTACAGTACGTCGTAAACGAACTTTAAAATTTGCACTACTGTAAACGACTTTAGCAATAAATCGTGAGGCAATTTTGCAGATCCGGTTACAGTAGTGCGAAGTTTGGTAAACATGCGAGCCGGGCAAATAGCCTGTTTCAACAAATAGGAAATAGACAAAAACAGTAAAAATGATGCGGAATGACGGATATTTGCTACAACATTTAGATAGGAGTAAATTTATACAAAAAAACATGAAGCCCAAAAACAATCTCGGCACGCCAAGTTCGCCCAAGTTGAAACGGGGTTCCAGTTGGGCTGGATTATATTCTCAAATTGCTGTTATGGTGCTTATAGTTTGGGTGAGGATGTGTTAAATTTTAACATTTAATAATATTGCTTAACCTAACCGAACCCAAACGCTAACCCGCACCCTAACCCAAATAATATTCCTTGTGGTAGGATTTCAGACGGGCGTCACCGTTGCTATTTAAAAAGGGTAAAAACGCATAATATCATTAACCTGTATGATGCAATTTTTAATAAGTCGTCCTAAAAAATGGGAAAATCTTCAATTTAAAACAAATAACAAGTTGTATAATTTAATAGTAGGCCTACTTGGTAAATAACTCCATTGCAAGTGTCTGATCCCCATAACTTTCTTTTTTACCAAAATACCCGGCGCTGGTCTAGAATCCTACCACAATGCAAATTATTTGGGTTAGGGTGCGGGGTTAGCGTTTGGGTTAGGGTAGGTCAAGTATTATTATTAAATAATGAATATATTAATACTTGACCCACCCTTACCCAAACACTAACCGACACCCTAACTCAAATATTGTGTGTTGTTTTAATAATCACCCTTACCCAAACACTAACCGACACCCTAACTCAAATATTGTGTGTTGTTTTAATAATGTGGTAGGATTCTAGACCAGCGCCAAATACCCTACTTTTCCCTACAAAGTACCATTTATCCCGTAGGTATTCCCTACTCCCTACTTTACGCGAAAATACCCTACCGTAGGGTAATATCCCTACGAGTGGCAGCCTTGGTAACATTGTACCATGTTGAAAATTGCGTTGAGTGTGACGTAACATTTCCATTGTGATGCAACAACAAATATATTGTAAATTGAAAGTGACCATTACAACAGTTTTCCTAAAGTGAGGTTTGAACAAACGACCCTTGGTTCACAAGACCAGTTTTTTACCACTGAGCTAAAGCGGCTCAACGCCAAACTGCTCGAATTTTATTTTATAATCATCACCGACTGAGCTAATCATCTTGCCACACATTTACATCTCACAAACTTTCTCTTTTATTATGTAGATAAAACTTTACTTTCGTTTATATTTTTTGGGCCTGCAATTCCCCAATCCTTAAGTTACAACCTAATTACTTCTTTATAAGTCAAAACCGACGTTTTTTGGTTTGACTAGAGCTGTCAGTAACCTATATATTTTAAACTCAGAGCCATATCATATTCATTTTATATATTATATTTTATACCTGGAAAAAGGATCCAACGCAACGAGCTGATGTGCTGGGTAATACTAATTTACGGAATGATGAATGGTCGGAATGGAATGAATAGGGCCGAAACTAATTTGATGAATGGTCGGAACGGAATGAACTGTCGGAATGAAATGAACGAAGCTGTAGGAACAGAATGAACTGTCGGAATGAAATGAACGAAGCTATAGGAACAGAATGAACTGTCGGAATAGAATGAACTGTCGGAATGAAATGAACGAAGCTGTAGGAGCAGAATGAACTGTCGGAATGAAATGAACGAAGCTGTAGGAACAGAATAAACTTTCGGAATGAAATTAACGAAGCTGTTAGGGTTAGGGTTAGGGTTAGGGTTAGGAATGAACTTTCGGAATGAAATGAACGAAGCTGTATGAACAGAATGAACTGTCGAAATAAGATGAACGAAGCTAACCCTAACCCTAACCCCAACCCTAACCCTAACAGCTTCGTTCATCTCATTCCGACAGTTCATTCTGTTCCCACAGCTTTCATTCATTTCATTCCGACAGTTCATTCTGTTCCTATAGCTTCGTTCATTTCATTCCGACAGTTCATTCTGCTCCTACAGCGTCATTCATTCCATCCCGACAGTTCATTCTATTCCGACAGTTCATTCTGTTCCTACAGCTTCGTTCATTTCATTCCGACAGTTCATTCTGCTCCTACAGCGTCATTCATTCCATTCCGACAGTTCATTCTATTCCGACAGTTCATTCTGTTCCTACAGCTTCGTTCATTTCATTCCGAGAGTTCATTCTGCTTCTACAGCGTCATTCATTCCATTCCGACAGTTCATTCCGTTCCGACCATTCATCAAATTAGTTTTGGCCCTATTCATTCCATTCCGACAATTCCGACCATTCCGTAAATTAGTGAGCGTTCCGACTATTCCGACCATTCATCATTCCGTAAATTAGTGTTACCCGATGTGCTTTAGTTTCCTTGTATGATTCTAGTCTGATGAGAAAACAATAACTGCATGTATGAAATAAATCCAGCAATGTCGTTCGATAATGAAATGAGAGAGAGAGAGAGAGAGAGAGAGAGAGAGAGAGAGAGAGAGAGAGAGAGAGAGAGAGAGAGAGAGAGAGAGAGAGAAAGAGGGAAAGAGAAAGAGAGACTATCCACTTTATATATAATTTTATATCTATGATAAGGTACATGTGCTACAATTGACCCAGTCTTAAAGTATTTTGCACCAAAACATCCCCTTAAGACTTACCATTCCTGTTACAGGGGCATATAAAGTTTCTTTCACCCAGTTTCATTAATGTACTCGAAAGGATATTTAAACGTGACATGGTGACCCCATAAAGGGTGGTCTTAAATGGGTTTTGCACCATTTCCCGCACTTAAGACGAGCCATTTATTGACCACTGATATGTGGCGCAACATTTAAGATAGGTTTGATCGATGTACTCGACATGATATTTAAACCGAAATTTTGGGTTTTTTTCCACAGCCTCCCATTCTAAACGCACCAAATTCATAACTTACACTGGCCTTTTGGGGGTCCATGTGGGACCCTTAAATGCTCCAAACAGTCAAACCTTTTGTACTCGACATGCTATTTAAATCTCTGCTAGCTCCCGGACTATTACTGCACCTAAGTGTCCGTCGGTGAACTGACTTTTGCTTCTTCACACCAATAGCTATTTAAAATTTTAAATATGTGAATGGTAGCCTTCACTACAGTAGGCTATAATACTATAATATCAGAAGTAATTGTTAGTTGTAGTAATTTTTGGTTTGTTGTTTTTGTGTCAGTTTTTGTAACTTTTGATTTAAACTACCAAGGTAATGTGAAATATCATCAGACTCAAACTGTTCTACTTTCGTTTTACTTGCTGGCAAAAAAAGTCACATTTTGGGTGCTGAAAATATGGTAGCCCTAATTTTAACTGTTTACAGAACATTTTTCTAAAATACCAGTGTTTTGTCTTTCGTGGGCCTGGTGCATAGTATAACCAACTAGACGGGTTTGCGTGCGTTGTATATTTGCCAGAGGTTATATTTTAAGTGTTTTGTTTTTCTTTTGCATTTTTAAAGTTGTTTGTTATTTTAAAATTACAAAAGTATTAACTGATTATTTTATGAGTCTTGCATAATACCGTAAAAAACTGATTTGTGTCCCACCGTGTGGTTAACGACTTTAAACAACAATATATTGTTTAAATTTAAATCAATGTATTTCTAATTGGTCAATATTTGTCAAAAAAATATTTTATATACCGGTATGCTTTTTTTTAAATATTTTTTTAGGTCAAAATTTGTAAAAATTTTAATTTGTTATGTAAAAATTTTTCATTTTTAAGGTAAAAAAATAATCGCCCTAGTAATGAGACATCTAACCAAAAAAAGATTAAGCCACGAGGACAAACTTAAGGAAAGACAAAGCCGCAACATACCACTTTATGTATTTAAATGAGAAGTATTTGTTAGGCAAAAACGCATTTTTTTTATTCATTTTTTTTTATAACTTTAGAAAAAAGAAATATTAGAAGAAGAAATCTGCAGTAATAACCTGAACAGTTTGAAGACCCTGCAGACCAGGGGTGGACAACTTACGGCCAGCGGGCCAGATCTAGCCCACCAACGCAAATTATCCAGACCGTGGATTTAAGTAAGGCTTCTCAGCTTGCCGAAAGCTTGTAAAAAGCGCAGCACCCTTCTGCTTTTATGGGCAAAACGTTTACCTCTGTCGCATCTGTTCCTAAAGGTAAAGACCTGAAAGGAGGCGGGAAAGAAAGTTTCTCCACTTCTGCCGAATCTATTTCTTTAGCAGCTGTCGACAGAAGCTTGAAAGCTAGAGGTAACCTGTGCTATTTCTGCGGAGGTGGACAGCACAGCAGCCGCGCGACGTGTCCTGCACGTAACGATACTTGTTACAAATGTGGAAAATAGGGACATTTTTCGCGAATCTGCCAAAGGCGCTCTCCTATAATTTCTCTAGCCGAGTAAATCCAAAATCCACGTCTCCGACCGCCGTTGGTTCTTCCATGATTTCCGGTCAACTTCCGCCCTCATTTCTGGCGGGTGGTCCTTCCTGTCTGGGTCGTGCGTTAGTCGATGCGACTCTAAAATCGGCTCCGGTCCAAGTTTTGTTCACTGCGGGGCTTCCACTTTGTCAACAAAAAGTTAGCCACAAAGCTTCGTCTGAAGACTTTCGGACCCCAACATGCACAACAGGTGGTAACAGAGAGGCGCACACTGCCTCCAGATTTCGCATTTAAATTTGCGGCGGTAAATATGTTGTGTTGTAAGAACAATAAATGTTTATACTAAGAGAAGCCTCTTTCTAAAAGGCAAGTCGCGCGCGTGGCTTATTTCCCCAGTCACAATAAAACACGCAGCATGGTGCCAAGTCGTTTCGCGAGCTGAACAAAGCAATCGAATGTGGACGAATTCTGTATTGAAATTTTTCAACCGCTAGATGGGAGTCGATAGCTACAGCGAAAAACGATGACGTCACAGTATTTTAGGTTTTTTGTCCCCTAATCGAAGGTTCATAGGGGTATAGACTCATAAACCTCTTATGTACACTTACATACCACTCTATGTCTTGTCTGAAATTTTGATAATTCTATACGATGTATACTTTTTCTATAAAGCTTCGGACAAAAATCGGTCTGAAACATTTTTGGGCAAAAACAAGATATGTCCCGAAAACAAATTTTTGGCTCATATAATACGAGGAAAAACAAGATATGTCCCGAAAATAAATTTTCGGCCCATATAACAAGATAGGTCCCAAAAATAAATTTTCGACAGAAATAGTTTGAAGGCAAATGGCAGCATGTTAAAAGTAAACAAACAAACAAATATAAATCAAAAAAACAATATCAGTAGCTAGTTTTAAACAGGGAGTCGAACCGTTTGACTTTTCCAGTTAGGAATACGGTTCAGTTCCGGTTTCGGTTCGGAGCAATTCAAAAGTTCCTGCTGCGGTTCGAACATTGTTTTTTCGAAACCGGTTTATAAAGGGGGTTGAAATACAATTAAGGTTGCGTTAAATCCAAAAATGTGGGTCCATAAATGTAAAAAATATATAAATTATTGAATTGTACCTTGTATGGAATCAAGTTTTGTAAAATATTAAAAAGCAAAAGTTCGAAGATGGCATAAGCCTATATGACCTGACTCTGTAAAATATAAGTTGTTACGTAATGCTGGAGTGAACCGATTTAGAGGTTTGGTTAAGGTTCAGGCTCTTTCAAAATATTCGGTTCAGTTCCGGTTCAGTTCTTCAAAATTTTAGAAAAAACGGTCCAGGTTCGGTAACAGCTCGGGAAAATATAGCCCAAAACCAGTTTATAAAGTTCCGGTTCGGGTTTGGTTCGACTCCCTGGTTTTAACGCATTATTTATTTTGAGGTACAATACGAACTTGTTTAAAAGGCGCTACATAATCGTTAACCGTAATAACAATTCCACTTGGCGCCAGCCTCCTATGGGATTAGGATTATCGACATATCTGTCTTCTGTAATCCTTTGGCAATACCAACATTCTCTTCTCTTCGTGGTGTTTGTTCTTTTGATAGAATGTTATACCAAATTTATGTTTAAATTGAGAAATGGCCTAACGCTGGAATAAATTCGAATATGGTTAGAGATTTACGTGATGTGGTTATAGTTGCGTTTCCAAGGTACATGAATTGAACAATAGAACAACACATAAAAGGCGGAGTGTACACTGAATAGGCGGAGAAATTGTTAATTGAGAACCTTTCAGGCGTGAAAGAGTATCGTCTAACGCGGACAGTAGTTATTTAAGAAACAAAGGGGGCGAAATAACAATGAAATGCCGTGTCTGGGTCAGCAGCTTCGCAATAGCGCCACAAAACAGGTTTCGTAACGTTTTATAGACAAGCATAGTATTTCGTCAATAAAATACCAGGTTTGTTTACTTTCAAGGGTGACGAGGTCGCTCGCATAGTGTATCAACAGTTTTTTTTATAATTATAAACTTTATTGTCAACCAGCTGTGTACAGTTTTTTAATTTGGAACCCAATGTCATAGCTTGTCCTTTGGAATACTTAGCCCTCCATGCGTATAGCCCTTATTTTTGGTTCCTAGTGATCACTGCATAACCTGTCGAAGATGCCGGCTTTACTACCAGAAAACTCTCAACCGGATATAAGAAACAGCAATCTGTCACCAAAGGAGCCGTACCACATTCCAGGGTGAGTTTATTACCAACCTCTATTACATTTACCACAGGATGAAGCTTGTGCAACATTGTAACGAACAAGCAAAGCTACGGTTACTGGATTGTCAGTATATGTTGGCACAAAGCGTATCAACTGGACTTTTTTGTTTTTCTTTTTTTATCAAAATTACAGGTTACTGAAGATAAATACCATAGATTCGCCAAACACCAACGAGGAATCCGTTTTTAACCTATAATAAAAACAGATTCGGACCCTATTGTAGGAACAAAAAATAGCATAGAATAGTTTAGATCTTTAAATAAAATACAAAGGCCGTATAAGATTTGAGCGGACCACATATAGGTCCACCCTTAGATTACGTCCACGCTTAAATTAACAAAACAGCCTAATTTTGAAGCATGAAACTATGGCGAGGACCGTGGTTGTTTTTTGTGCAAAGCGTGTAAATTGTTTATAAGAAATGAACTGTTCGCAGTAGCCTAATATGGATCTGGGGAAGTATGACCACCTAACAGGGCTGTAACTTGGTCAGCAGGGCCTGGGCAAACTTCACTATCCGGTTTTATTTTTTCAGCATAATATCAATTAAGTACAATCTTCCCATCACGAAAACAAAGTTTTTGTTACTAAATATGTTTCAGAAAATACAGTTAATTGGTATTACAAGTTAACCGCAAAAAGTAATAATTACGAAGACTAAAAATTATACATTTTTGTTAAAGCCATGTGTTTTTAAAGAAGTGTAAACATTTGATTTTGCCAATTTAACTTTCATGTTAACGAAAATTAGCTAATATTATGTATAGCATAATCACTTCATTATAGTGTGATAAATAATGCGAAGATGTAAAATGATATTGTACTTTTATTTTTCCTAAACATTGCATTAACCTATACGTGGCGCTACACGAGCGGTAAAAATGCATTTTATATTTGACTCCTTTCTTTTCGTAAGTGATATTATCGTTTTTTGTTTGCTTTTTTTCAGGGTTTAACTTACCGTCCGAAGCGGCAATGTTTCTAATGTAATTGGGTCACGCGCAGTACGTTGCCTTCAAGGTGCGCAATTGCGCGGCCACACCACACAATTTGCGCAGTAAAATTTGCTTTAGCGCATTTACATGATTTTCAAATTAACGCGCATTACGTTGCCTTCACGGTGCGCAATTGCGCAGGCACACCAGACAAATTGCGCAGTAAAATTTGCTTTAGCGCAATTACATGATTCTCAAATTAAAATTAAAATATATTCACTTTTTTGCTACAACAGTTTGAGCTTTCCGCATGGCCTTTTTTCGTTGATGTTTGTAGCTAAAAGCAAGTAAACAAATCAAATCCGAATTGACGATTGTGACCTAATAAATTACTTTGTCTAATCCAGGGGTTCCCCAACTTTTTTTGGCTGTGGCCCAAGAGTCTATTTAATAACGATTCGTGGTTCACCACGTGCTATAAATTAGGACACAAACATTTTCTATGAAAATTTAACTCAAAAACAGGCGAAATAGTTTCTATCCATTTATTTTTTAATGAGATACATGCTTCTGGAATCTCCCACACAGCAGCTAAAACCCTTTGTTAGGAGACAATGACCTTTCTTGCTAAATAATTATTGCTTTTTAAAACAAAGCGCATAATATCTACACTCTACAGCAGAGGTTCCCAACGTGGGCGGTACCGCCCCCTTGTGGGCGTTGGCGAGTTGCAAGGGGGCGTTTTCAGTCTTTTCATGATTTGGGGGGCGCTGAACGCACATAATGGGGGCGTTAAATGAAAGTACTTATATCAAAATTTTATAAAAAGTTCACATAAAAATAGTAACAAACAGCATTGTAGGACGTAGGTAACTTTTAACCTTAAATGGCAACTTCCGTACTGCGAACTTGTAGTAGTTTCCCGACCATTGTTACCTAATAATTGGCTTTCGTATGTAAAGCTGTTAGTTGCTGTTGCGTTTCACCGTTTTATACGCGGCAAAATGTTTGTAGATTTAAAGCAGGGGTCGCCAACCTACGGCCCTCGACCCGACGCCTCTTTGACAGCTAGACATAAGTCCATTTTAAATACTTTTTGACTATTTTAACTCAGTACGGGCAAACAATTTTCGCGCTTGGCGCGAATGATCTTTCTACGTCCAGTTTGTTTACGTTTTGATGCTGTCTTTGAACTAGATCAGCGCTTCTCTACCGTTGGGACGTGGAAGGCTACCAAGTGTGTCGCGGACAAACGGAAAACGTATTCAAAAATATTAGATATATATATTTTTTTGAAATTTTTTATTTTTTTCGCCAATGTAATAAAAACTAGCAGGAAATTTAAAAGAAATGCCGTTATATACCCCCCAAAAAATCGCGCTCGTTTCGCTCGCCAGGTGGGCCCGGACTTAACAAGATTAACAAACACGGCCTAGTTTATCGCATTAGATTAGGCCCCGCTCGAACTTCGTTTTTGCTTTTTATAGTTGTGTATCTCTGATTTGGACAAATGTTTGAACAGTATTTACTTTTTATTTCTCGTGCGATTTGCCATTAACCGATTTCCTATTTCGATAACTAAAAATCTTCTGCAAATATTTTTACATCGTATTTTACCACCAATCGTCAGTAGAAAATCTAAAACGTGTGGTCGACACGGCTAGACATTAATACGGTACTTCAAACAACATCATGTTGTTTAAAACTTCTGCCAAAGTATCTAGTTATCGCAATGTTTGCTGTTTGCGCAAATCCGTGTTTGCCATGTGGCCATTATATCACGAGTAGCACCTTTCCAAAATTCTGAAACAAGATTAACACAATGGATGCCTTTTTCGATTCGTGCATACTTTTACGTGATTTCGGTGCAGCCATTTAGTTGTTCAGCCAACATATTATTAATCATTATCTGTTCTTAATGCGCCAAGTCTCCCATAAAACCTCTTGCCTTGCCATCGAAAAAAAACTGCGCGATTTACTTTACTTCAGTTGCAATTACAAACTAACTTTTCAAAAACAGCCTAAGAGCTTAAGATTAATCTATTGCTTTAAGAAGATTTACCATTTTACCATAACTTAAGTTTAAATTGCCTAATTGCAAAACGCTAAAATTTATGACACAAATTCATATTATCTCATCATCTAGTACAGGCTAGTATAGCCTATTATTATTAGGGCGCCAGACTACGGAAGTCTCTAAAAAGGGGCTCAAGGGAAAAAAAGGTTAAAACCACTGGTGTAATCCAACCAAGTTTTCTGTTGGGAAAATGGGAAGAAAAAGGCAGCTTGTAACAACTTTGGTGCAGTGGGTTTAAATGAACAATAGCGTTATTTTAAACTCATAAGGTTGATAAGTCTATATAATAGTGATCTTAGCGTTTTTATTTGTTTCTCGAAACTAAAAAAATAGGCTGCTCTAAAATACAAAAAATAATTGAAAGGCATACGATTTTGTATGTTAGATTACACATTTTCGCACTAAATCTGCAGTAAAAAAATGATTCTTCTATTCACAAACGCTTAAAAAAATTACACAAGTTTTCGGTTGTTTCTAGAGTCTAGACCTATCCAATCAGGACACTTATAAGCTGGGAACAAACTATGAAACAAACTCCAGCCATCAGTCCGAAATAAGAACAACATCAATTCGGAATATAACACAGTTCAGAATAAGATTAAAATAGGACTAATAATACCTAACAGTCGCAATGACGTCTAAATAGAAATAAGTCCAACATACGTCGAAATAAGGCCTAAGCAAAAATAATAAGGCCCATAAAACATTTTACATAACCCCCAAAACCACCCCTACTTTCATCACTTACTGCCATAAAATTTTTACCCTTACCCAATTTCTTAACCCACCCATTACCCGAGCCTAACCCCCAAAAGGGGCAAATTATCCGGTACCAAAACAGCGGCGCTTCAATAGCGTCGTTCAACCTAGGGCGCCTAAACGTCCGCTCCAAAACGACCGACAGGTGTCCCCCACTAGCCACAACCCTCTCCCCACAGTTTTAGAATTTACTTTGTCCATTTAGGCCTTATTCCAACAGGTGTAGGTCTCATTCACACGATTTTAATTTAACTTTATTATTAAGTTGGTCTTAATACTATGATATTATAGATTATAGTACTTAGATCTTTTCAGAGCGATTGAAGACCCACTACGTAAAACCACCACAAAACTGTGGCGGATTCAGGATATTTGATTTTAATTTGAATATTAGACGGCGCCTTGATGCCCAAAACACTCTCATGGCATCAAACGAAGAATATACTCGGTTACATAAAGTTAAAGTTGGCAAAAAATATAGCTCGACAGGCACTCTCAGGGTCACATTGACACGTGGGCCTTTACAAGCTGAGCAAATTTAACATTTTTTTGCCACATCAACTGTTAAAAGTACATCGAATATACCGCCAACACGCGGCCCCAACTACCGAGCATGATAACACTAAGCTATTCAAAAGTAACTCGCGGCCAACTAAAAATGGCTCTGCGGCCCACATTTGGGCCGCGGCCCACAGTTTGCCGACCACTTCTTTATAGATGTTAAGCTTCGTAGGTTTTACTGTGTGTTCCCCCTTTAACGAACTTATGTACAAATATGCAGAAAAACACATGACGTATGAGCACATGAAAAAGATTGCACATTGCTAGGTTAAAGACATTTATCAAAAGGATTTGTCAAATATTTTATGTGGGCTATAAGTTTGGGCGAAGCCTAAAAAGTATATTTTCGGGATAGCAGGACATCTCGCCCTCCCTTGATCCTAATTTGGTATTGTATTTTATTAGTTTTGCAATTGCTTATCATTGGTCAAAATAAATGTTTATAGGTGTAGGCTGCTGAGTGAAATTGATTGTGCAGGGCGTACAAATTTGTTTGAGAGGACATAGCCCCGACTAAGTTTTTTCACATATCCCTAACTATCTTTTTTTACCTCGGTTTATGTGGTGGATTAACTAATTTCATTTGTTGTCTAGTCAGAAAATTCTACCTAAACCATATTGCCTATTACTATTCCAGTGGGTCCATATTTTGGCTATCACGCACAGATGTAATCATAGTACAAGTGCCAATTTAAATTATTTGTATATTGTATGCCATTTTTGTACGAGAAAGATTTTTACGGAGCACGTCTAATATATGACATTATTGTTGAACAAAAACTAAAATACGCAGGTATGACATGATTAACAAGCTTCGTCCCACGGGAGTTTATATATACTTTACTTTTTAGCTATGCAGGCAACAAGCCGCAATTCAAGTATCAGTGTAGCGAAACTTTTGGACAGTGCACCCATCGCCTGCTGAGCTCATCGGAAATCAATCAGTCAGGGAACACAGTTTTGCGGCCCATCGTAATCCCACGTTCCCAAACTGTCCCTTTGGGATATCACGACATTCCGAAGGTTTGTACAATGCTCAGTGTTTAACATATTGCATTTTGTATTAGTTCATTTCAATGTGTTAAATATACAAAAATATCGCTAACAAAGAATGTGCTAGAGGTAGAAAAACGTAAAGTTTATTGCAACGAAAGGCTTTTTAGCACTACATGCACAGATTAGTAAATGTGCTGGAAAATAATTACCAAAGCCAAATAGGTCAAGTAAGTCGACATCATCTTAAAATACAAGAATTGCGTTCCATCTTTTACAAGTGACCTTTGAATTGATCTCAGTTATTCCAACTGAAAATGATGCAAGTAGGCCTACATACGAAAACGAAGTCGATTAACGCGACATATTTAGTTTTGTTGAGTATATTTAAAAGGTCTTTTTTATTCCAGGTAAATGCACGGAACTTCCAAAGTTTTGGGAAATGTTTTGTGTCTAACACGTTATAATAGGATATCCGATACTTGTAATTTATTACCATACTTGATATTTTTTTACTCAAAAGTAAAGCCGTACTTTCTAATGCCAAAATATCGTTATTGTAACAAATTTACTCATCTCAGCCTTTTTGTCTCGAACTATAAAATGTAAGGTTTGATGGTGTGAAGATCGGTCGCCCGCCGACTTCTTTAACTGCGGATATCGTGTTGTTAGGATTTTCTAACCTCGGTTTTTGGGAGCTGCGTTATATATTTGTGCGCGGTTCAGCTGCTTTTACATTTTGTTGTTGGCCTTAGTCTGGTTGATATCTATCCAATCGGACGCATTCGAGCATAGCTTGCAATCTTGTGGTTACAGACAAGCTGTGGCCTAGCCCTAATGCAATTAGTTGATGTGTATTTGTCTTTACTGTTAACTGACTGTTCTCTTGTCCAATAAACGTCTTACTCAAAAAGTAACGTCAAACCTTACCCTTAGCAGCATTTGGGGACAGTTTACCGAGTAGCCTGCGATATTTGGGGCTCGTCCTAGAAAAAGTATTGTTTCCGAGAGCTCAAGACACAGACGTTTAGATAGTCGAGGCAGGAAAGAGTATTGACATTTCGTGCAGCTGCAGCAGACCAAACGCTATCGTTTGGCTGGCGAGGTGGTAGACGAAAAAACAAAGTAAAGACATCGTTGCAGCGGTAGCCCACAAGAAAAGGTGAACCGAAGATGCACAGAAATAGGGGTAATATCAGCATGAATTGAAGAGTTGAAGTTAATTGGCTATACTTCACTATCGGAGATCAATCGAAACAAACTGACCCGAGTTGTTAAATATACTAAATTGTTGAACTACTTTCGACGACAGTCAAGAGGGACGAAAGTGGCAAGATTGACCAAGATTGACAAACGATGTGGTGGCAAGATTTAACAACCGATGTGAATTAACGCACCAAGCATGGAAATCTCCGATAGCTTAAGTGAAATATTAGTTTAAGTGACTGTACATGCTACTTTAAATTGTGTCTTGTAGAACCAAACGCACTTTTTTGTTTATTTGTGCTCTATCTCAGATCGGCCGCCTTCCGTTCCCTGGTGCTGTTTGGCTTTTTAAACCTTTGTAAGTGTTAGGGTCAGGAAATTTATCAGAGTTCACAAAATATTGTAGCGGGTTTACCAGTAAGCAATTCTCACGGCAAACAAGTAACGATTTTTTTTCGGACGCCTTTTGGTACCGGTATTCCGTGTTGATTCAAAATCATGCAACTACAATTACTGCTACCAGACGGACCGTATCCTTATCAGCAGGATTGCTATCTGCTAGGACTTAAAAATAAGCAAACTGCTCTGTGATGACGAGGTAGTTTACTAACAGTAATTATATTTAACGCAAGCTTTTAAGATTGACTTATATGGGCGTATTTATGCTACACATCAAGCCGAGGCGCAACCATGATTTTTTTTAACTAGAAGTAAATGCCAAACTTTTTGGCGTTTCTAGCGAATCGAGGTTCGGTTTATAGTATGGTTTAGTCCATTTTAATAAAATCGTTTTTGCCGAACGGCGTCGTGCGTCTCGCAGAACCTCTAAAATGCAAGCTTGGCCGACCTAAACAATAACAGAAATTTTGCGCTTTGAGCGAATCGATATCATTAATCGTAATGTAACTTTTGTTTCAAAAGTAACACCTCACCGACCTTAAACATTACCAAAATAAACCACTTGTGTATAGTGTCTTATAAGGTTAGTTTTTAAAAACGTCACGATTATATGTTACGTAGTGACGTCAAATTTTGACAAAACTTTGTGACGTCACGATAACGTAACTTTGTTACGTCTAACAAATTTCATGGCGTCATAAGTGGTTTTCCCGGAGTTTTTGTTGGCAGCGCAGCTATAATACTAACCTGGGCTTAATTAACCAAATAGTTGCTAAACTAAGACAAGATTTGTTGAGTAGGCAAGTATAAAGCTGAAGAGTTCAGTAAATAGGTTAGTAGAGTATCACAGCTGCTAATAAAGCTTGATAGTAGCATGAGAGTCCAGCTACGTAGAAATAAATTGTTGAAACATAATGTGAAGTAAACTTTAAAATTGATCAAGAAGTGTTTTAGTTTATTGCACAATAGCAAATTACAAGGAATGCAGTACTTTTTTAAACTGACGCTGAAGGCTCTGAACCAGCCAATCTGCGCGTAAATTAGCATGGAATTACTCAGTAACGTTGTTCTTCTCCCACACTAACTAATGTAGCTATTGGAATGCTGTGGGTGCGGAATATCCACTTAATTCAGTTTATATTAACCACTCAATACCAAGAGATTTTTTGATGTAATTTCCATAGTGCAACATCTCTTCTAAAAAACAACATTAACGACTCAGATGCTCAGCGAAATAAATATGTCCGACTTCAACTAGAGGCCGACTCAATTGTTTATCTTTATCACAATACTGGATGCGCTAGACCAGTGGTTCTCAACATTTTATGCTTCGTGGCCCCTTTGAAATGTTCTCAACCCTCGTGGCCCCCTGCTTAAAAATGCCTAGCATTGTGTTTAACGTCTTTTCACGTGTTTTACTTCTTCACGTTATTAGCCAATACAGCCATTTATCAACAAACGCATGCACTTACTTGCTAAAAATTTAACAAATGAGTCATTTTAATTTTAATTAACTTAGTTAGTAATTACAAAGCTTGGTCTTACAATGACATTTTTTTAATTCGGCTCTATTTTGTACTGAGCCAAGCTTTACTATTCTTGGCAAATAAGCTGTGCATAACCTAGCTGAATATTGGCCTAAAATTGACCTTGAGTACCCTGTAGCTTATACTTCATGCGTTTTACGGTGAATTGTTTCAGCTTTTGCCGGACATTTAATGCTTAGGCGAAGGGTATCGGGCTATCGGCAAGTAACATGCCACTAGAAAACACGATGACGCCGCACTACATGACTACGTATAAAGCAGCCCAGTAATTGTTTCACCACAGCGACAGACCTTTAACCAAACTTGCCACTCGCCTACGTGCGGCGTAACTTTAAGCGATAAAACGAATAAAATGATCCAATATTCTACTTTGAACATCCCTACTGACGAGTTAAAGCAGGTATCAGAAAAATGTGTTACATAACGTTACAAGAAAGTTTTACAGTCATAATAAAAGTTATATGACATATTAAAAAAATTACACTTTGTTTTCGCAATATCTATAGCTAGAGAGTTATGCCCGTGGCCCCCCAATGACCGCTCCGTGGCCCCCAGAGGGTGGCGAAGGCCACGGTTGAGAAACCCTGCGCTAGACTAAACATATCAGTTGTGCAATGGACCAATGGTGTATCTTAAGGGAGTGAAATAATTGGCCTTAAGGTCGTTGAAGTTCAATTAAATTTGTCACAGATTAACATTTTAAGGCTGCCGATAGGTCATATAACAACAATGAATGTAACACTCGCTAGTCGGGCGGAGTGGGTGTCAATCAGCACACACCCGAAGCGAATTGCGAATTGCACTTGCATAGTAAATTTTTTTGACATATTTTGGGAGCAAAGTCTGTCCTCATGTCCACATGGATTCGCCTCTGGTAGGTAAAGGGTACCTTACCCTTGCAGTTGAAATCTTATTCTGATGAGTTTAGTCTTGCCAGTACTCGAACTAAGTTGTTATTGTAATTTTTGTTTTTTATGTCTAATTGCCTTTGTTGTGACCTTGATATTATTCCGCTTTCTATTTTTAAACCTTGGTAGAATGTAATACAATTTATCGCGTTCGAAAGTTTTTTAGTACACATTTCTATTTGAATATCGAGTTATACTTCCTTAAAATTAAAAATTAAAATAAGTAGTTATTGCATTTTGTTCACGCTTTGCATGAATCGAATATAGCCATTTTATAATCATCAACATTTGCCCAACTTATAAAAGAATTTAGCAAGATAAAACATTGTAAGTTTTTTTGGCGCTTTTGGAGGAAACTTCGCCTTGTACTAAACGCTTTGCCTTTTTGGTCGTAATTGCGCACGGCCGACCGAGGATAATTTTCACATTTCGAATTATAACGAACGGTTATCTTATAGATTAACATCGATGCGTGCAATGTTGAAAAGTTGTTGGAAGAACGGTGTCTACAGAGTGGAGATCAACTCTACAAACGAAATATGAGATCTGGATATATGGGTGATATATTCAATAGATTTTGCAAACGTTATTTTTTTACAGTTGTCTAGTTTTAGTGAGTCAATTACTACCAAGTACTACTATATTATTGTTTTTAACATCAATAAACAATAAGGTGAAATCATAAACTACAGTCTAAGGTTAAAAATTTTTCTATTACTTTTGTAATATACTCTCAAAACAAGCAGTTTTTAAAGTGAGATCCGGAGTTTTCGATCGAAAGTGGTTGGATTCCATTTAGTTATCAGTCGGATAATTCCTTTACCAAGTTTTAAGGTAAACTTTGCACGGGTTTAAAGATTATATGATTTAGGTAACATTCGATGCATGTAGATTGGCCCATTTGCGTACAAGCCGTACAACAAACTACACCTCGTAAGACTACATAAAGTGACCATGTTAGCATAATTCGGTGACTCTGAAAAAGTTGACCCAGAAACCACATCGGCAAACTTTTTCTCTTTTAGGAATGGTTTGTGCGAAGCGGTGCGATTAAGTCCCACTACTGCCCTAAGGGGGTTCCAACCTGTGTAACGAAGGGGAACTTCCCAGTCATTCTTTATAGATACGCTTGAAACCATTGAATACCTCTTACGTCGCCCGATACTTAATGGCGTGGCTTAATGGCACCGCCAACCTTACAATTTTTATGATTGTTGACTCAAAGCTATGAGCTAGAACTGTTAGCCCTACCAGCTACTACAGCAATTGTTCCAAGGTTGCTTAAAAACAAAAGAACAACGAAAAGCTATCGTTTAAGGCTAATTTAATGGTGGAAGAATTTTTTTACGTTCAAAATGACCGTTGGCGGTAATTTAAAGTAAGTCGCTTCCTACCTCATACTGTGGTTATTTTATTCAACTAATGAATTACATGCTAAATTTTGACCTAGACTTGAGAAAAAATTAATAAGTTTCAATATTCTAATAATTACCTAAGCGGAGATATAAACCATTAAAACTCAAAAAACGTCAAAATGGCCGCACCGGTAATTTTAGTGTTTAAAAGTGCATATATGTGAAGAAATGGATTACGTCATTCACAAAATGGTTGTTTAGCAAAACCTGGCCTCAGTGGCCTGGTTAGGGGCCAATTGTCAACATCATACGAGATTGAATGGCCTAACAAACGTCAAACGTTAAGCAAACCACAGCGTAAGCGTTTACAGGCCATCGCCCTAATACGCGCCTCTTGGCCATTACAACCTCATGCGTTTAGGCTTGGGACTTCTAACATACGGTGCATATTAAGCATCAGATTTCAACAGCTTCTCGTCAACTCCAATCCCGTCTTGGCATTTGGCGTGACCGCCAGTGGCTTGCCATTCCCAGATCGATGTTCTGGTGAAATTTTTCTCTGCATATTATCGAACGTCATTGATCACTATAAGCAACATCGTGACTTTGGTCACCAGTAAGCTTGTAAAGCAGTAAAAGCGAATTTGCCTGATCACAAACGACATTCAGAATCATTTAGGCACAAACTTGGCAACAGCACCGACTCGAATCAGGCTTAACAGGACATCGGTGACCTTATTATAGGGTCGACTAAAAGCATCATTTTACGTAACTGAGATCTATACGCCATTTAGAATAAAAAGTGTACCAGCCTCTACAGCGCCTATTTGGCGCCACCCCTTGTGTTCCGAACAAACCCCTACCCCCCACCCATCCCCTTGTGGTCAGAACAAGAATTCAGCACCCAGACTACTACTCGTTCATCTTGAAGCAGGCGTTGTTGATTACAAGTCTCAGTAAACTAATTTGCCTCGACCAATTAACCACACTATTGCTTCAATAAGTATTGTTGTAGTCTGATTACAAATCCACACAGTTTTTGTTGGCTGGTGTTGAGCTGGCCAGCCAGAAGCCGGCAATCAACACAACCGCTTACTGTATTAACTAGGCAAGACTGGTTATATATTGATATAAGTTTCGCATATAAAAATTGAAAGTTTGCATGAAAGAGAGAAGGCGACACGAAAAAGCGGAAATGATTTACAACCCGAAGCCTTTTTGGCAGCCGGGAACTGCAACAATAACGCGTTCACACAGGTGAAATACTTTTATCTATAACGGAAATATGTGTCACGATATAACATTATTCATGTGGAAACAGCCGAATGCTCTGTTCTCAGAATGACAGCGAGTGTTTGGTAAAAGGAGTGAAAAAGTAACAAATCATAAATCGTAAAATATTTGATAAATACACAATACAATAAATTCCAAATTATCCACTAATTATTACTTATGACGCTACAATCTCAACCAACAACTCTATACCCGATAGAAAAAGGCATCGACTCCGCCATCTCAAATCGTGGCCAAGGATGTGTTGGCAAGACCTTAAACATCTTAAGATAGATAAAGCTTCATATCCGACCTTTTTTTGGTTCATGCAGGCACAGCACGACAGTGATCACGATAGGTACTTAAATAAATCCATTATTTACACTATCTTCTAGGCCAGTGTTTCCCAAACTTTTTTTCTCGCGTACCATTTTGAGCTTTTGTACAGTGTTCATGTACCACCTAAGTTACATCTGACTAGAATATCTCAAACTATACCTATTTTAGCATATAGATAAGAAAATGAGCATGTAGCTGTATTAGAGTTTAACAACTATCATTCCAGGAAGACTTAAAAGCCATAAATTAAGCAAAACACAGCAAATAGTTTTAATGCGATGGATGTAGTTGTTTTTTTCGCGACCAGCTGGTTGAGATGTCTTTGGGAGTATGCTTGGTTTCATAGCTGAATTAGCAAGCGCCTTCATACAAACAACATATTGCGGAACAGCTTCTCTATTGTGTTCAATAGCTATAAACCCGTAGTTTATGTAGCCTAAGTCTGGCTGTACTTTCGTTTAGACATGTTCCTAGTATAGTTAAATTAAACAAAATTAAATTCTCACACTATTCCTCTATTTTAAAAGAAATTACAGTAGTTCAATATGATTGAAATATCATTATACATATGGCAATACTACACTGCTGCTCTTCAGTTTATTACTACATACATATTAAACCAGCTAACAATTAACGTTTTATTATCTTCAACAAGCTAAGTGTTACGTCATAAACGTGCGAAACCTCAAATTAAAGGTAATTAAAACGCAACATTGCAAATACCCAATCTGAAAGTTTTAAAAGTTGAAAGTTTTCGCAAGTTTATACATATGCTTCAAATTTTTTTTTTTTTTAAGTTTTCGCAGATTTATACGTAGTCGCGTACCACCTGAAAGACTCTCGCGTACCACCGGTGGTACGCGTACCACAGTTTGGGAACCACTGTTCTAGGCGGACCACATAATCTTTTTTAAATTCTGTATGAACACACCCCAAGATTAGATACTGTTTTATTACTAATTTTAACAAAAAAATAAGAGTCTGTCCATTCGTTCTGGAACAACATATAGGCCTACCTTCATCAAAAAACTATCTTTTTTTAAAGACATTTTCTAAGATTGCATTTAAATAACAATATAAGGATCTAACAAATTTGAAATTTCAAGGAAATATTTGTAGATAAACATTTTTTGATGCCTTGTTCTTAACTTAAACCAAATTGTGACGGTAAACACATTAAGTTGGCAAGAGGGACCCCATCGCTGCTTTAGTACGCCGGCGTCTATCCAGTATTTGACAAATGCTACCGTTGATCAAGGCACTCTTTTCACTGAAGATCCCAAAAATCGCTTTGAGGCACTGTCTACGTTTCCCTCAGGTGAAAGAACTACTCATTATTGCAACCATCAAGCCACTGAGCTTCGTTACATGGGAGCCTCATTATCTATAGGTCGTCTATAGCAGTGGTTCTCAACCTTTTTTAGCTTACGGACCGGTGAAATTTCAAAACAAATTTTGCGGACCGAATCAAAATCAACCCAAAATGCAATTAGGACAAATGTATGCAACTTAAAAGCAAAGACTGGAAACACCAATTAAATTAGCAATTTTCTGCTGTCTTTCTTATATCATACGTGGTATACCAAAGTTTTTCACGTACAACTATCTTAAAGAAGAAGACTTCAACGACGTGTAGCCTACTTATAAACAGCTGGGCACAACACTGCTCATTGTAACGTACGGTAAGTCCTAAGTAGACAATTAACTTTATGTTACGTCACAATGCTGCAAATTACGGAACTGGCGAAGTTCTTAATTTGGTGAACAAGCTTTTAACATCTTGCATTTCGCAATTGAGATATAACATTGTAAATATTTGGCGGACCGGCACCGGCGGTTGAGAACCACTAATCTATAGGTCGAGCAACAATCGAGGAAATAATTATAGCCTAAGCTTTTGCCAGATTTGTCAACATTTCATAAACTTAAATGCAACATAAGCTACTGTATAGCAAGCAAATTGTTTTACGTGCAAATTTTTTTTTAATTTAAAAAGATTATAAAAGAAAATTGCTTGAGGAACAACTTTATTTTAACCCGAGTCATTTGTCGAAAGATTTAAGACAAGTCAAGTCATTTGAACATTTGACTGAAGTTCACTTAAGTCAAGTCATTGAAGTCGTAACAGCTTTGTTGCGATTTAAGTAAGAGTCATACGTTTGTGTTTTATTCTCTAATATTTAAAATATCATGTACAAAATTTGTTAAAGTTGCCCTTGCTTTACATTGACACTCAACTGTATTGAGTTGAGTTTTTAATTTGACATTTCACCCTATTGAGCACTCGTCCTACAAGAGAATGTCGATTCAGCTTATGGTGTTGACCCATAAGTTTAGATTTGTTAGCTTAACAGTTGTCGCTAACTTAAAAAAACAAAAAAAATGGAAGCATTTTGTTCAGAATGTTTACACATTTCAAACTGCCTTAAAAAATGAGGTCTCATTAAAGTCTTTGCCTCGGTGAATTACCTAACTTCTTCTAGATGGGGGCAGATTGTAGAAAATTGTTCATTCGGCTGTTTTTCTTATTCTGACATAGATTCAGTCGAGTTTTGTTGGCTATATGTGAGCAAGCAAGCAAGCAAGCAACCCTATAAGCGATATGTTAGCCTCTGAACGATCCGAGCTATCTGTTTTATTCATATAAAGTTCTTGCTTACATAGAAGTTGAGAATTTGCATGAAAAAAGCAACACGGAAATATATTTCTATCCTAATGTGGTAACAGTATACAGCGGCCTACTTTTCAAGGTGCGGATATTTGACATAGCGATTACTCATATCGCTTGTTTACAGTAAATCTTGGATGACAGCAAAATCTCAAAGCAAAATGAACTAAGTCAGCTTTTTAGCTCAGTGGATGTGAATTATCATCAAACGGCGCATTCAAAGTGGCATACAGCGCCAAAGGGAAAACAGCAACACATCAGAAATTACGCAATACAATAAATATTCCATTACATGTGAAATTATTAATCAATTATTGCCTATGATGCTACAGATTCGCAGAAAGAGTTGGTTGGAGAGTCGGAGTCGGAGGAAGGGTTGGTGGAATAGGCTGAGAAAGAGGTGAAGGAAAAGTTAGAAGAAGAGTTAGAAGGAGAGTTTAGAGGAAGAAGTTAGAAGAAACGAGAAAAAGATTTAAATGGATAATTCCGGGAAGAGATAGAGAAGAAGATTTAACGACGAAGAATTGAGAAAAAGAGTTATAAAGGACTAAACTTAGAAGAGAATAGTTAGAGTACCGGTGGAAGAATAAAAGAAGAATATTTAGAAAGAAGAATTAGTGGAGAATAGTTAAGAGAAAAGAGCTAGTTAGAGTGTTCTTACCATCTCTTAATGTGTTTTTCGTACTCCAGCCGTAAGACCGGAATAAGAAATAAAACACAGTTTAATAAGACTAAAATAGGACTAATATAGGCTAATAGTTGTAATAGTTTGGGGAGGGCCATGCAATTTTTGAGATATGACGTCACAATTTTTTTAGATATGACGTCACAAAGTATGTCATTGACGTCATAATTCAGGTAAAAATAACATCGGCTGTCCGAACAAATGAACTCGTGCAAAATAACATTATTCAGGTTGTTAAACAAATCGTCCGCGTAGCGCGAAAAACAGACCTTTTGAAAGAACGAAAAAGTAATTAGGTTAACCTGCACAGTTGGCCGGTTTCCTAGTGTGACCCGGTATGAGGAATATCGCTGAAAGACGCTACCATGTCTATTGTCTACACATCCTGCTTTTTCTCGAAAGGAGAGCAACCTCACATGCCTTATGGCGAATTTGACAGGAAAAAGGGGCCATCTTCCCGTCGCCAACAGAGCTAAGCCTGGTTGCGAGGAAGACATTCGGTCATTTATTGATAACAAAAACAGGATAAACAAAAACAGGAGACAAGAAGAAATTTCTAAAAACAGAGCAGCATTAAAACCTATTATTGTTACGATACTTACATGCGTCAGGCAAAATATCGCAATCAAAATATCGGTCATCAGGACGTTGGCCCTATAGATTGTAAAGGAACAGAACCATCACAAAATGATGGAAACTTTAAAGCATTATTTTGCTTCAGGCTGAGAGGAGGGGATAACGAATTGCAAAATCACGTAAATAATTGCACAAGTAACTCTACCTTAGTAAGCAAAACCACACAAAATGATTTAATTACGTGTGCAGGAGAAATTGTCCAAACAAAAAGAGTGATGTAAAACAAGCGAAATTCTGAACAATTATGGCGGACGAAACACAGGATGGTGCCAAAAAAGAACAGCTTGGTATTGTCATCCGCTATGTTGAAACAAGTTCTGCTACAACAATTAATAAAGAAGACCCAGTTGCCATTTTAGATTTGGTGAGTGATATCGCAATTAAAGATGATATGTGTTAATCACAACGAAATAAAACTCAATGGAAAGGCAATAGGAGAGGCTATAGTTTGTAATGTACACAAGCTTGGGCTAGAACTACGATATCTTATCGGACAATGTCCAGTTAGCGAGTTGGCGTCTGTTCTGTAGTAAAAAATATCGCTCCTCTTGCCGATTACTTTTATTGCTGTATGCATGCCCTTAATCTGAGTCTTTGCAAATGCCACCAAGATAACTGCGATCCAAAACTGCATGGATGATATAAAAGACCTTTAATTATTTTTTTGCTAAGAGAAACATCAGTCACCTAAAACGAATAATTGAAAAAGAATCCCCTAACAAAGGGCTGGGCAACCTTTTTAACACAAGGGCCAGTTAGGAATTGTAGGCCTAATGCTTACAAGAGGGCGCATATCAAATAAACACCAATTCATATTTATAGCTTTTACTAGAAAAACTAATGAGCTACTAGGTTGCAACTAAGGCAGTTTTGTCAGTGCTGTCTACTTTCGGAAAATAAAATTTTGAATTCGGAAATAAATTTAATTCCAATGACGCCTTTCTCGTACGGATCGGCTCAGTACAATTTAATTAACAGCCTTAATTCAAAACCAGCTGTTAAACATAACATCTCCGTCAATATGCGTGCCAAAAGTCTGTTACACCTTGACCGTACTAGACAAGTGTAAATGTTGCAAAAAAACTCTTTATCATGACACAAATACCGGTAAAACTTCAAGAATGAAGATTGTTTTGTAATAGATGGTTCCAATTATAGTTCAATGCATTAGTGTAGCTGTGCAGCCTATGGGTTACATCGCACTTCAAACAGGAAACTGATAGAGCAAAAGTTCCAACATGTTGCACGCTCATAGCCTTATTTAGGTAAAAATAGCTGGAAGAAGGTGAAAGGCCGCACAAAAAATTAAAAAGGGCCGCATGCGGCCCGCACGTTGCCCACCCCCTGCCCTAACAGTATGCAACACAAGCAATTGGCAGGCTTTGTGAAACTCGGTTCGTAGAAAGGCACAAATCTCTACTTGTTACAAGAGAGCTGCTACCACATATCGTTCCTTGTCTTTCTGAAATGCTCACCTGGTACTCAACTGAAACAAGAACATGTGCTAGAAAATTGTTAAAAAATTTGCAGGACCCACAATTTATAATTTCTCTCACTACAGCCGAAAGGGTGTCTGCTATCCTACAGCCAGTCTCTCGTTCTTTGCAGCATGTCGGGAACGATCTTGCCAATGCGATGTCAACTATTGGAACAACACAGTCAACCATTGAAATGTAACGCAATGACGATGGCCACGCATTTACATCAATTGAAGCGGAAGTTCTTGCAGAAAAACTTGGCGTATGTGAGAATGAGGTGAATATACGACATACGTCCACGCGCTGCTGGCAGTTCAACGTTCCGACCAAATGCTGGCGAATCACGTCAGAGTGCTGCAGATTATTATCGCGCGTAAACGTATACTTTTTATTTTTGGATAAAATACTGCAGGATATGCGAGCAAGGTTTGGCTCACACCAAAAAAGATGAGCACTCTTCCACGGTTAATGTCGTGTTTTGTATTAGGGTCCACTTGGCCTGATGTTTTACCTGCGGCAACTAAATACGCAAGTTTTCTACATCCAGTAATTATTGTCGAGGGAGAGTATATAGTGCGGAAACGGAAGTGGACAGAAAGCAAGCATTTCGAGAAATAAAATCGGCCATCGATCTATCAATGTTTTAAAGAAACTGCCCGCAAACCCTTTTTCCAAATGTTTATCAACTCCTTAACGTTCTCTGTACTTTACCTGTTTCCACTGCTGAGCCTGAAAGGGTATTTTCAAAGTTAAATACCGTACCACTTTGACAGCAAATAATTCGTTCCACAATGTTAGAGGAAAGGCTGGAATCCTTGTTGTTGCTACAAACACACCGCATTAGAGTTCCAAAGCCGGAAGAAATTATTAATGCATTTACGAATAAGTCAAGAAGAAAGAATCTTTTCTTGTGAAAGGCGACTTAATTCTCTTTTTGGGCATTGCTTCTCATTGTATAACACCTAAATATGTTTATTTCCTAATATTTGCATACGTTTCGTTCATCAATTTAATTAAAAGCATTTATTATTCAATGTTTTGGTGTCTTTTAATTGACATTGGATTTAAGTTCGTTTATTATATAGTCGAGGTCAGCGTATACCACTTAAGCCGTCGCTGCAAAATCTGAAAAACGCCGCTTTGCGCGAAACGAATATTACCATTTTAAAAAAAATATATACTATATGGCGCCTTAACCACTAAAATGGCCATATCGCGCCCCTCTAGATCCGCCCCTGAAAAGGCTGATGCTAAAACAGTGCCACCCTAACGGCGCTACTTAAAGTAGTTCTTTCCGACTGGTTTATGACTTATTCCGATTAATGCAATAAAACATAAAAAGAAAGGAAAAAAATGACAAAATCAGCAGAAAAAATGCGATGTATGGGTCACCTACCTTTTTCTAGATAGGCTATTAAAAATATATGAAGGTGCCGAGGATGTAACGATGTTTAGGTTTGTTCTGGTTTGTGATGTTGTATCATCAGAGACTCCAGCAAATTCACACGCGTCTTTAGGTTGCGTTGCGTTTGGCCGATGTATGTCTGATTGCAGCTGCATCACCGTCGGTACACCACGTTGTTTTTGTGAAGTAGCGATGACTGGAAACTGTCTGAGGGCCAAATCCCGTTGGGGCCGGGTCCGTATGTTGCCCGCCCCTGGTGTACGCTCTGAAGGCACCTATAACAATGTTAACCAATAAGAACGCCGCATTGTGCCAAACATTTAACTAATCGGAATTGTACAATAAGCTGTTAAGTGGAATCATTTTTTTTTTCTATATAGGACAATATCGAGATCCTGGCAAAAGATATGACAAACTTTTATATTTACAAGCGCAGCTGGTTTGTGTCATTTATTTGGCGATTGTGATCCTTTTCTTTTTATGTCACTAGTAGTCTGGGATGTGCTTAAACCATACCTTAATGCAAACAATTATTTCAACCTGAAAAATTAAAATAAAAAGGCAACCCAAGTTTTAACATGGTACAAAAACAAACTTACTATTGTTATGACATTAGAATCAGAAATAATAACCACGTTTCACAGTAAACTATATTCTTACACCACCACTGTTCCCTCGAAACACCCAAATGTTAGTGTAGCATTATCAAACTTAAGAGCAGCATTTTCCACTAGAGATTGTTAAATGCCGTTTCAAAGCAAAATACATCTTGGTGCTAGTTTTTATTTGCAACCCTAAAGCTCAAAGTTCAAATAATTTGCCAGTAAATAACATGGTTAAACAATAAAAGTCAATTATAAGTTTATAACTTTAGCCACATGAACCATAAAGCTTAAATTGGCTTAGAAAACATATGGAGTTTAATTTAATGGGCTTTTTGTTCAATATTTTAATGTTTTGAAACAGATTTCTTGTTTTTTTACACAACGTTTTTTAGTTAATGATCCTGGTTTGCTTCTCTTATAGAAGCCCCAGGAGGCCTTTCCTGTAATGTAGTTGGTTGGCATAATATTTCGGTATGCCCTCACTTCGTTTTGCAAGCACAGGAGTTATTTTTACCTCGTGCATAAAAGTGATAATTTGTGATAAAGTTTTTATTTTAGGTAGAGTCTCAGTAAAACTCTCCAGTGCTTTTTGAAGTTGCTCGGTTTTAAATAATAGATTTTCTTTTACTATATCAAATGCAATCGTAAATAATTTAATATCGACTTCCTTTTGTATACTGGAACATTTATTCACATAGGATGTTTTAAATATTTTTGTTTTGTTCTTCACAAAATATCTTCAATCAAAGAATAAATATGAGCATGCAGTTAAGGTGATTTGGGTTGAAGGCTTAAAAAACATCTACTACTCTACCATTTAACTATCGTATACCATATATAGTTTCATTATCACATTTATTATTTTTAGACAAAGGCAAAAAAGTTTTTAAATGAATAATGTAGGGTTAATTGACAATGTATGACAGCATATACCACATACTTACCAACCCTAGTTTCATTATGGATATCTTTATCATCTGGAAAAGTGGTCATATTTTCAAAAAAATTAACATTCGGAGCATGTTCTGGCCCAAGTGCCAAACGCACATAAAAAATATTTTGTTGTGTTGACTGATCAAGGTAACTTTATGTCAGTTGTTTGTTTAAAATAACTGATTTTAGATGTTTTCACATTTTACCCATCCTTCAACACATGGGCACAATCCTGTTTGTAATGTATATTCCTCATTTTCTGATTTTTCACTTTTTTCAATAAATTGAGGTTTATTAATTTATGTAATTAATGCAGATGGAATAGGGGACTGGAGCAGCATTACTGTTTTTAATTGACTATACTACTCAAAATTATATTGGAAAGTATGGACTGTAAATTTCTGTAATGAAGTGTATTAGTTGACAAGAATTGTTAACCTTGCACCTGGAAAGTGTAAATGAAATATACTACATTATTGTTAGAATATGCTAGCACCAGCTGGTTTATTTACCACATTATACCAACTTAGAAAATGTTAGAAGTTTAGCAATAGGTTTACAATTGTTATTTATAAATTCATTTACCTTACTAGTACATAAATATGACATGGGCTATAAAAGCATATATACAATACAATGTCACCTTAAATTGAATTGAAACAAACAGTTAAAAAGGATATGTAATTAAAATTGATATATCCACACCTGTTACAGTAAAAATACAGATGCACAAAAACAAACAGTGGCTGTTCGTTTGGTTTGCTGTTTGGGGCAATACCGCATTCCTATATTAGTTAAACTGTTATAGGTGCCATCAGAGCCTACATTATGTAAATATGCATGCAGTGAAATGCTTGATAAGGCTACAAAAGTAAAAACAAAAAAGAACAGTTTATGAACTAAAACAGAAACAAATGTTATTCATGATCATCATACAAGTTTACTATAGTTCCATAAAGGCTTTTCTGCCCTGTTTTTCTTTATACCAACCAAAAACACTTTCCAATCCTAAGATTTTATTGTCACAATATATACCCAAATCTATTTGTGTTACTCTCCATTCATATTAGATTTAATTATATACAAACATTTTTATATTTTGCATTACTTAACTAAACTTTACCACCCTAGGTTTACCATCCTATGTTACACATGTGAACAAAAATTTAGTATATTTTAATATCCCAATTGAAGGCTAACTTAGTAAATGTCATATTTTATACATGGTGCTTTCCGTAACAGTTTACTGTAAATCTGTACATCCATCACAAATAGATTTATGTTATCTTAGGATTTGTCCCAAAAGCTCACTTTTCCTCATACCATTCAAAAACGTTTTCTGAAAACTGCAATGAAGCTCTAAGCCATTTTCAAGCGGAACAAATTCAACTTCAGAAAAAACGTCAGCAGCTGAGGAAAATACTGAGGTCACAGCAATCAGATAATTTGACAAACGATGAGCGGAAGGTAAATAAATATGTGTGGAATTGTTTCTGTCATTTGTATGACTTCTAAAACGTTTGTCAATTTGGGTATTACATTCATATTTGTAAAGAAAGTTGAAATAGACTGAAGCAGCGATTCTAAAACTGTCAGCTGTGGCACACTGGTATCCACATGGTAGGTGTTTAAAGTACACCCACAGTCCCGCACCCTCATATTTTGCAAGATTTTATTTCACTTTAATTAAAACTTCATACAAGCAAGGTTTAGATGCATGATTCAACTTATTTATGTTATGATATTTTGTGTCGTTCAGCATTTCAGGGGTATGTCACATTCCAAAATTATAAATATCCCTTTTAAAATAAATTTTATCTGGAAAAAAAAAATTGTTTCAAAATGATAGATACTTGCTTTTGGGGGTTGCAGTTGTCATTTATATTAAAAAAAGTTGTATGTAATTCAAAACTAAATTTAAGAAAACTTTAACCTAATCGACAGTTTTAAAAACCTCACCACAGTTTTTGTTGTTAACAATTTTTATACATTTTATAAACAATTTTACCTTGAAATTATTTTGACCTAATATGCAAATTTTAACTTCTTTGACAAGTCAAACAACAATCAGTCTAGTTATTACATATCATATATAGCATGAATTTACTAAATGTTATTCTTGATTTGCAAATTGCAAAAATTCCATTTATTTAGTTTAAATAAGCTAAACAAAAATTTGGAGGACATGGGCCATGAGGTTCTCAAAAAATAGTGCATTTTATCCAGCTGATTTTGATAACATGTTTTTAGAGTCATTGACTGAGCTGTAAGACTGCATTAAAATCACAAAGAAATCCAAGCGCAGCTCAAAACTAATGAATTGTGTTCATGTTAAAAATACTAAGGGTTTGCAAAAAACATTAAGGATGGCACAATGGCAAAAATATCTTTAAGTCCCCCAGTTTTACTTTTTCAGGGAAGCAAAATTTAAGATTGTAAAATTGTATTATAACTAGAACTAAATTAATTTTGCTATACAAAATGCCCAATAATACATGTAGTTTTAATAATCAAAACAAAAGAGAAAAAACAAACAAATTAGAAACAAAAGATACATTTGAAGCAGTGGCGTATCCAGGGGGGGGGGGGGGGGGGGTTTGGGGGGTTCGGACCCCCCCCCCTTTTCGGAAGTGACATTAACGTTTATTGTTCGTTTTTGTCAGGGTTTACCTCACCGTCCGAAGCTGCGTGTTCTTTTCAGTGTAATTGGGTCACACGTCTTGCTAATGCGAAACCAAAATCAAAGGCAAAACGCCTTTTTCGTTTCTTGTTTGGTCGACCGTAAACGCAGGATATTTTTTTGTCTTTCGCCTTTCGTTATTCGTTCGGGTTGGTTGATGAACAAGTGGGTGTTCGACAATTAATAACAGTCAATCAAGCGGTCGCTGTAATTAATCGGGCCCGCTGCTTTTTTAAATACTTTTTGAGTATTTTAACTACGTAAGTGCGAAAAATTTTCGCGCTTCGCGCGAATGTTCTTTTTACGTCCGGTTTTTACGTTTTGATGCTGTCTATTGAACTAGATTAACGCTTCTCTACCGTTGCGCCGTGGAAGGCTGCCAAGTGCCTCGCGGCCAAACGGAAAACGTATTCAAAAATATTGCACATATATTTTTCAACATTTCTTTTATTTTTATTTTCGGCAATGTAATAAAAACTTGCAAGAAATTTTAAACAATGCCATTTTCCCCCCAAAAAAAATCGCGCTCGCTTCGCACGCCAGGTGTGTACTCAGTTAAAAAGGTTAAAAACACTGAACTAGATTAACTATTGAAGTGGCGTTTTTGCAGATGTTGCGCTAATGAAATAACACCGGGGAAAAGCGATCTTCGTTTAGTATTGCAGGTGGCGAAAGACGTGCTTTTAATTTAGCGTAGTCCCGTAAATGGATTTACCAAAATCGATCACATATATTTCACGGAATTGTTTTCGTTTTTCTTCTGAAGTTAACGATTGTACACTAAGCGGTTTCGCAGCTGGCGCCTGGCAGGAGTGTCAACGATGTACGTGTGACGTTGTGTTTTGCGTCTAAAAGTTTGCTTTTGCCGGACGTTAATTGGCTGTTTCTGATGATTTTTTTATTATTTATGTCGTCATTACAATCGCTGTTTTATGACGTCATATCTGTCAATATTTTATGACGTCATTTACGTCAGACGGAAAAACGGGGAATTCCCGAAAAAAAAAATTCGGGACCCCCCCCTTTTTGGATTTCTGGATACGCCCCTGATTTGAAGTGCAAAATGATGCAGTTACACAATCTTGGCTTTCATTTTTTTTTATGACCTAGTGTGTGTAATTTGGAGGTAAAGAAAAGTTTAAGACAGCCTAAAAGCAGAACTACCAGCAAGCATAGTATGGAATCATTGGTTTAGGTTAAATATTGCATGTTTACCTTGCCTTGACTTGATCCTGAAAAAAAGAAATATTGCTGAAAATTTCACATCAAACCTATGACATTGTAAATGCATAGTGGTTTTGCCGGGTGATGAATTTCCAGTGAGGGTCTTTTGGTAAAACATATGCATAATTAATCAATTAAAAATTACGTCAAAATTTTAAAACAATACATTTTACCAAAATGAATTTTAGCATATATAATTCATTATAGAACTGCGTGCATCATTAAATGCCCTAGTAAAAATACAAAATTTCAATGCATTTTTTTCTTTAACTGTAACTTTAAGAATTATATCAGTAGTGGGGTAACCATTAAGCAGGTATAAACTTTTTATTGCAGATAATAGGAACAGCAAATTCTCTTCCTTTGCGTTCCATGAGGACCAGCATCCCTTACTTTGTTTCTTCTAAAACCTACCAACAACCGGAGTCTCCTTATTTCTTATCCAATGAACATTCAATGAAAAACTTCAAATCAGGTTTAATTTTTAACTTAGTGTCTTACAATAGCTGAAATTAGGCCACAACTGTAAAAGACATTAGATTTAAATACATTATGTTGGCAGTTTGATACAGTTTTGTAAAACAAACTTAAGGCTGGTTCACACTAGACGCGTCTAGCGTTAACGTAAAGCGTTTTTAAAAAACGCTTTCGGTTGCGCAAAAGTTGAAATATTTTAACTTTGACACTTTGGGTTAGAAGCGAGGAAATTTGCCGTTAACGCTGGCGCCAGCCTTTACACTGCAGCATTGATAAATCACCCTGAAAATCTCACGCAAACGTTAATAACTATGGTTTCGTCATCACACTTGCTTAACCAAAGAAATATTTTTTACACTCTGCCTGTGTACAAAAATAAAAACATATATTGACAATCACTATGCTGTGCTGAGATAGATGAAAAATATGCAGGCGCGTAGCGTGACCGTTTCAAACGGGGGTGTCCCGAAATTTAAACTTGGGGAATTCCCCTATTTTCCGACTGCCGGTCATGAATATTGACGTCATAAAAAACTAACCAGAAACAATTAACGTCCAGCAAAAGCGAACATGTGCGTCGTTGACACTCGAAGTCACTCATGCCAAGCGCCAGCTGTGAAATCGCTTAGTGTGCAATCGTTAGTTTAGACAAAAACTAAACGAAGACCGTGAAATATGTGTGTATAATTTTGGAAGAATCATAATTCGACTATCAGCAGCGCAGTGTTCTAAGTTTCATATACGGGACTACGTTAAATTACAAGCACGCCTTTCACCACCTGCAAAATTAACGGGTGTAATTATGCCATGATTAGCGCAATATCTGCGTGATCTGTGTGCAAAGTCAGCAAAAAAAAACATTTGCGCCTAACTCGATGATTTTAGCAAGAAAAAAGAAAGAAGGCTTGTCTTAGCGTTGTCAATTGCCGAATACACACTTGCTAATCCAACCTGAACGAATAACAAAAGAGAAAAAATATTCTGCGTTTACGGTTGACCAAACAAAAGACGAAAAACAGTGTTTTGCGTTTTATTTTGGTTTCGCATAAGCTTAATACGCGTGAACGTAATTACATTACAAACATTGCCGCTAATGACAGTTTGTAAACCCTGACAAAAACGAACAAAAAACGATAATATCACTTACAAAAAGGTAGGCCCGACCTGCCCTTAAAATGCCAGTGATAATCAGCAACCCAAATAACTTAGGGGTCTCAGGGTATGGTATGAACACCCCTAGCTGGTACAGGTGGAGCCCAAATAAATTTTACGTTTTGTGTATTTTAGACGCTGAAAACGGCGATTTGTAGGAGCTTACGCCTGTTTAAAATTGACTGTTCGACGCTAGAAAAACACGACACCTCGTTGACTCATTCACATCCGAATGTCACGTGATTTCAATTTTGGGCGAAAAACTATTGAAGCGTGGTGTCAGAACAGCCTCTGTGACGTATTAATCACAAACTGTTGCACTTCGTTGTCAGCAAAATTAAAGATGGTTATCAACGAATTTGGTGATTTGTAGTTTAATTTTGCCGATTGTATGAAGCGTGCAATGACTCTGCCTGCAGCCTGCTACAACTACTACGCCTGAGCGCTCCTTTTCGAGATTGAGGCTAATAAAAACGTTCAATAGAGCGATCTGCGACGAAGAGCGCTTAACCGGCCTAACGCTAATGAATGTACATCAGGATATTAACTACTCCGTGGATGATATTATACAGGAGATCATATAAAAAATCGAAAAGAAAAAAATAATTTTGTTTAAAATGCACATTGTTGTAGCTTGCAAGCCTGTTTTCTCTAGGTCGTTGAGAAGTCTTACCAAAAATATATATATTCGGTACCAGGCCTGCTTGAGATTACTGGAGTCGGTGACAGGCGAACTGCTAAATGAAACAACGATAACGAGCGGTGATTAGGTGGTGGCCGCCATAAGCACGGACGACTAATGTGGTTTAGATGCCAGGTTCAATGTTGCCGACGTAACATTGCAGCAATCACGGTTTTAGTTTTGTGATCATTGTTTACTGAGATTTCAAAGGGGGGCAACCATAAACCTAAAAAACAAGAAGCCAGATTTTTACTCTTATTAATTGGTGAAAATAAAGCTATCTTACTGTTTGATACAAATAACTCATTTCAATGTATTCAAAAACACTTAAATTTGAGTAAAGTCATTTGCGTAATTTACTTAAGTTCAAGTAAAATAACTTTTCCATTTGACTATAGCCAAATTATTCCCGAAAATAGTGACTTAAGTCGAAGCTTTTTTCCCAGCATACAAATTTGGTAAACCTATATATTTCTTTTTTTAACCGTGGCATCTAGTAGACACGTTTTCTGAAAGTACCTAAATAAACTTAATTCCTTGAAACTGTTTCTACACCCTTTTTTCCATTAGTTATGTGTTTTTTTTTGGTTTGTTAAATCTAAAAACATACGATTCGTATTGTTAAAAAAACATACGATTCGTATTGTTTAAATGTACATATGTATTCACAGGTTTTGCCGGACACGTTCCCTTTTATAAAGATTTTGGAGGCCATAGTTTTCCAAAAATCTCAAACCAGGCATTGAACCAATTTACTCAAGAGCGTGAGCGGCATTTAACTTTAAGTGACAAACCAATTCTGCCAACTTCCCTGATTGAAGCAAAGTATGCAAACTCAGCAGCAAGACTACAACAAAATAAAATATTTTTGGTAGATTCTGGAATCATTCCACGGTATGGTGGTTATGTGCCAGGTATGCATATTTTATTGATTTGGCATTTTTTTTAACAAATTTAAGTTTTTTTTAACACATTCACCTAGTGGTTCTCATTTTCCTTCAATGCTTTTGGAAAAGTTTGTTAAATACACCCTGCGATATAAATTTTAATAATGTTTAATAAAAATTTTAAACCAATGCCAATGTTTTTTTGTTTTTTTTTTGTGTGTTTTAGAAAAGCATAATTAATTTCTGCATTGTTTAATGTTAGGGGATTATAATATCTGTGGATATTTAATTATATAAAGATATGAAACTAAATTATTGTGTCACGCCCTTAAAAAGGTAGTGATGCACCAGAGCGTCGCAATGCACAGTTTGAACCACTGCATTTACCCGTATAATCTTAGGGGCTAGCCTTGATTAATTTTTACCACACAACTAAGGTGACCCTTTTAAAAGAGAGAATGTATTATACAAATATATATATGTATATATATATATATATTGACAACAGGCCTTTTTTAGGGTTTTTTTTTTTTTTGTTTGGGCGTATTTCGTTTTAGATGTTTTTTTTTCTTTGATTCGGCATCTTCTAGCACAGGGTGGTCCAAACCCTGGCACGCGGGCCGCATGCGGCCCGCAGACTAATTTTAGTTTACATAGAAAAATTTCAGTTTCGTTCATTAATTGCCGAACGATCGCCATGTTTTCTAGAGATACGATTCGTTACATCATGATAATGCAGTACTGTAAACAGCTGTTTTTGGCATGTATGACGTAACAGTGCTATAAAATGAGTTTTCATTAGAAGTTGGGTAAGGTAGTGTACTTGAACACAGTTAGCTACAATCACATGTGACAGCAATCGCAACTTACGCAGGATTTGTTGTTGTTTGACGACAGTAATAGGCCTACTTACGCTGAAAGTTATAAAATTAGCGTACAACAATAGAAGTACAACAAATTCCTAATAAAATGAGTCTTAAAAGAAAGGTGACAGAGGAAAACAGAGTGTTTAATTCTAACTGGGAGGAAACGTATTTATTTGGCGACAACAATGGTAAACCACAGTGTTTGGTGTGCTTTCAAGTATTATCTGTTCCGAAAGAGTTAAATTTGAAACGACATTACAACACCAAACATGAGGAAAAATTCGGAAAATACCACGGGACTTCTCGGGAAGCAATTTTTTTTTAAAGGGTAACTTCTTCAAACAAAAAATAAGATTTCCAATTTTGCCAAAAATGATTCAACCGCAAACATGAAAGCATCATATGAAGTTACATTAACGCTCGCTAAGCATGGTAAGGCTTTTCGTGACGGTGAGATCATAAAAGAATGTGCAATTAAGATGGCTCTTGCATTTGGAGATAAAAAATTGCCAAAATAATTGAAAATGTGTCTTTATCCCATCAAACCATTGCGAGAAAAGTGGTTGAGTTAAGCGACAATGTAACTTCACAATTAAAAGAATTTGTTCAGCAGTGCAAGTTCTTCTCTCTGGCCTTAGATGAAAGTACTGATATCAGTGACATTAGTCAACTCCTAATTTTCATCCGCACTATTGATAAAAACTTTGTTGTTTGCGAAGAACTGCTCAAGACAGTTCCACTTCATGGGACTACAAAAGGCTTGGACATTTATAACAGCCTCGCCTCTGTCGTTGATGCATATGGAGGTTTTGAGAAATGTTCATGTGTTGCAACAGATGGTGCCAGGGCAATGACAGGAAGGAGAAATGGCCTGGTTGGCATTCTTAAAAGTCATGGTGTGGACTGCCTAACATTTCATTGCATCCTTCACCAAGAAGCACTATTCTCCCACATCCGATGGTTAAGTGCAGGCAAAACACTGAAATGCTTTTTTTCTTTGAGAAAAGAAATTTTGACTTTTATCCAGAATGAAATAGGAGGGTTTCCTGAATACGCGATTCAATTGAATGATGATCAGTTTATAGGTTCACTGGCATTCTTGACTGATATTACTAATCACTTGAACATCTTAAACATGAAGTTGCAAGGTAAGAAACAAAACATATCTCAAATGGTGGGATGCGTTGAAGGTTTTCGCAAGAAACTTCTATTATTCAAGACTTCTTTGCAAAGAAATGATGCTACTCATTTTCCTTCATGCTGTGAATTACTTGGTGAAGAAAAAATATTGATTTCGTCATATTTTCCGAGAAAATACGTGACATTATTGACGAGTTTAGCAGCAGATTCGCTGACTTTGATTCACTGAAAGCAGAATTGGAGCTTTTCAATAATCCACTGGAAGTAGATACTAAGTCTCAACCGTCTTATGTCCAACAAGAATTATGTGAACTGCAATCTGATCCTTTTCTTTTGTCAAGAAAAAAGTAGCGTTACGACACCTTTTGGAAACTTGTAAGCTACGAGCAGTTTCCACGCTTAAGAGAACTTGCACTGAAGATGTGTTCCATATTTGATAGTACCTACATTTGCGAAAGTACTGTCTCAGTTATGAAGCGGATAAAAAGTGATGTACGAAACAGAATAGCTGATAAAACGCTGGATGCCTGCTTACGATTGTCGACAACTGAAATCAATGCTGACATTGAAGCAGTAATCAAAAAATAGAAATAATATTGTTTGGTTATTTTGTTTGTGCCTTATCTATATTTCCCTAATGTAAAAAAACACCGCTCTTGGCTAATTAGTTCGGTAAACTCGCTTATTTAATATAGAGTAAAACTTGCAGTTTATTGATTACTTTGGAGTTTCCCCGACTGCGGCCCGCAAGGCTTTCTCAATTTTTTTTGCGGCCCTTCATTCTGTCAACTTTGGACCACCCTGTTCTAGCACATCACATTTTTAAAATATCATCAAACTTGAGTTTCAGACTAATTTAAAACAATCCACGTCTTTGTACATGGCCCATACAAATATATAGCATAAGACTTTTTTACAAATTACTCAAATCATCACAATTTAACATCTATCAGGTGTCTTTAAATTTTTTATTCATCCATTTTTACCTTGGTGACATGACTATATCGTTCACACTGTTTGTTTCTAACAGCATTTTCAGTTACATGCAGTAACTCATCTATTTGGTCTGTCTATTGTAGGATTTTTACTTCATTTTCTTACACTGTGGTTCTTAACCGCGGCTCCGAAAGCCGCATGCGGCTCCCAATCATCTTTTTAGCGGCTCCCTTTAGAGTTCAAAAAGAATATTAGACATTTTTTTATTGTTTAACCTCGTGGCATTTGCCTATGTCACGAACACAATAATGTACCCTCTATTTTATGTTACTACGACGCTTTTTAGCCTATACCCACTAATGTTAACTATCAGTTCCCTTGATTTTTGCCAGTCGCTAAAACACACAAAAAAACAAAAACACGTGTTTTCCTTGCCGCTTTTAATGTAAATTGTGCCCTGTTTGAACGCAGTAAACAACTCGACACTTTAAGAGCATTGTGAGGTAATACGAGCGGTTAGTCGTAAACAACATGTCAAACGCCCGCAGAAAATAATGTTAAATACAACAGTTAGATATTAATTTTCCGAGCTGATTTATATTTTCTTGGTGTCATAAATAAATTATAAAGTGCCTTGGAAATTTCCATTTTGTTTAAGATATTTATTCAAAGAATTACCCGCCCTTAATAGTACTAAACCAATTTATTTTTATCGTATATTACGGTACTTAGAAAGTTCTATTTGTCCATAATTCATAAAATTGCTGTCTGGTATATGTTGTTATTTGTATCGTCAAAATCCATAAATTGTATTCGAGGAACATAATTAGTCATTAATACGTCATTTTTCCATGTTTCAGGACAAAAGTTTCGATTTGGACACACGTTTGGAACTGCTACACAAAATCCACTCAATTTCAAGAATAGCGTAGCAGTTTTCTAAATTATTCGATTGTTAGTTTTTTTGTAGCTTTGTGTATTACTTAATGCTGTTGCGTATTCCTTTACATGTTAGTCTGTTGGCATGGGTTTTTAAACATAGGCATAGTGTTCCGTATTTTATATTATCTGCAAATAGAAGCTATTTGTATTTTAACTCGTCAAGTATCAACATAAACCTTGACATTTCGTGATGATAATTTAGTAAAATACCATTATTTTTTTAATTTTACTTTTTGCTTTCAAAATGTGTTGTAATCTTAAAATGATATTGATTATAGCAATTTTTAGTTTCAAATTTGGTAAACAAAAAATCATTGTTTCGATTTTGTTGTATCACGTGACCATATATGACCTAAGAAAACCACATTGGGTTATGTCTAGTCTAACATAGAACTAGGGAGATGATGACTGTAACTGGCGACGGGTATAATACAAAACACCCGAAGTTGACAAAGACAGATAAAAACAGGAACACACAATAAAACCTAGAAAGCAAAAATACCTAAAGCAGAAAAATCTATAAAACCATAGTATTAAGACTAGGGATGTTCAAAGTAGAATCCCAAGGTATTCTAGAATAATAGGTTTCGAATCTAGAATAACGAATCCAGAATATTTGTATTAAATTATCTAACCTTGGCTTTGTTTGGGGAAGGGATTAATCTTAATCTACCCTACAGGGCCCATAATCACAGCAATAAATCGCCCAAACAATTTTCTAACATGTGTATATTATAATAAAAAAACTCTCTCATATGTTTAACATTCTTAACAACTGTCATCTGAAGCCGTTTTGTAAACCGGATTATGTCAACTGTCCAGGTTGTGTCCAAAACTTATATTTTTGCCAATAGTGAGAAAATGCAACACTGCACACAGAAGTCATAAGCAATTCGGTCCTGATTTTGAAAGCGTTGTTAAGTCTTATTGCTTCTTTTTTGACTAACATGATCTGTTATGCAGCAAAATGATGTACTGCAAAGAATACAAAGTTATTATTGACATAACGAATTCTTGACAATTACGTTGTGCATAACTGCATCGCTGAATATTGGCCTAAAGTTGACCTTAAGTAACCCCATAGCGCATTTTGTGCACGGCCAGCACGTTTTGCAACGCTATGTTACTTTTGCAACTTAACGCATTTAGGGAAATTGCGAACTCCACACCAAACATTACCCGTTAGCCGCTCGCCCAATAACGCTTGATTGACACTTAATTATTAGACGAACGTTATCGCGAGACGCGGTAATTGGTCGCCCGAAAAAACGCTGACACTGCACTACCAGGTTACATTTAAAGCAAGCACTATAAATTGGTCGCCGCGGCGACAGGCCAACTTACCACACGCGTTTGTGCAATTAGGCGCAACAATCCGCGGTAAAACATTAAATTATATCGGTTCCAATTACCCGAAATAAACGGCAGAATTGGATTCGATATTCTACTTTGAGCATCCCTAATTAAGACCAACGACATAATACAGCTAAATACGCAGTAATATCCCGTACAGCATAAGATCGAATCGTCTGAATAAGACCTAAATCTGTCGGAATAAAGTCTTAATTCATCGGAGCATGGCCTAAATTCATCGGAATAAAGCCTAAATTCGTCGGAATTAGTCCTAAATTCATCGGAATAAGGCCTAAATTCATTGGAATATATCCTAAATTCATTGGAATATATCGTAAATTCATCGGAAGAAGACCTAAATAGCCAGAATAACGCCCGAAACTGTGGGTGGAGGATATGGAACGATCGGGGGCCATCGGTCTGGCACCGGCCGTTTCGGTGCCAAGGTTTGGACGCCATAGTCTGACCGGCGCCTTCAGGGCGCCGCTGTTTTGGCAACGGATTTTTGGTCCTGTGTGGGGTTATTGGTGGGAAATGGGTGGGGTTAGAAAATGGTTTAGTGTTGAAATTATTAGGGGAGTTAGTGATGTACTTAGGGGTGGGGTTTGGGGTTAGTTAAAGTGTTGTTTAGGCCTGATTCTGACCTTTTAGGTCTTATTCCGACGGATTTATGACTTATTCCGATTTAGACGGTAGTAATACCATAAGGTATTAGTCCTATTTTGGCCTTATTCCGAATTGTGTTTTATTCTGACGTTGATGTTGTTCTTATCTCGGTCTTATGGCTGGAGTCAAATTAAAGCAGAACAAAACTACACGGTTGCGGTTGTTATATAATTTGTCGGACTCCAGCCATAAGACCAAAATAAGAACAACATCAACGTCAGAATAAAAAACACTTCGGAATAAGACCAACATAGCACTAACAAAAAAATCGCATTAAGACCTAAACCCGTCGGAATAACACCTAAATGTCCAGAATCAGGCCTATAAAACATTTTAGCTAGCCCCAAACTCCACCCCTAAGTACATCACTAACTTCCCTAATAATTTCAACCCCAACCCATTTTCTAAACCAACCGATAACCCCAAACAGCAAAAAAAACCTGGTGCCAAAACAGCGGCGCCAATCGAACTAGGGCGCCCAAACGTCGACACCATAACGGCCAATGCTAGGGTGTAGCGTCTACTTCCGCGTCCAGGCCTACGCAGACGCCCAATCGGGTACTTCAGGTTTGACAATTCGAAAAAGCGCTCTCCTACACAGCTCTCTCCTCGAAAAACTCCACAAAAGGTAGCCAACCAAAACTCTTAGGCGACTGAGCGTTTTTCTAAAATCAACGAAATAGGCACATTATATATACATTTCACAACAGCAAACAACAAATAGTACAAATCTCACCGAAACGTCTGTGTCTGGGTCTTCAATTAAGTATGTGTCGGTTCGAAGCCACACTGTAACTATAACATTATATTTAGGCCAGTTATTTTTGGCACAATAAAAACAATTGCCGTAACAATGAACAATAATGGCGATTCTTAAAATTACTACACACTGAGTTATGCTTACATGTACATTTACAACAGTCAACACAACACTTACCAAAATATTAGCTTGGGTTCAAATAACTTTCAACAAACACAGGAAACGTAACTTTACACAGTCAAAAAGCAGCTTCAGTAGGGCTAGATTTCAGTTGTAAACACACATGTGTGTTCATGTTTCTTTACACAGTTAAGCTTTTAAATTACTTCTGTAAAGACATTAGCAGCTTAAAAATTAAAAAAAATGCAAACAAAACGGCTACGTTTCCAACAAAAAACGAGGCGACATCGTGACTGCATGAGGCGGTGTATTTAACCAATTAAATTACACAAAAAGGGGAACAGTTTACAATAAAGTAGATTTGCGATGTAACATCCTCCCTTCTAAATGTACGACACAGGACAGTACATTTCAATTGACATCAAAAAAACGGCACAAATCAACGCAAAGTCGAAAGGCCGAAGCTTTCTGTATGAACATTCGCAATCGCGATAGTCACGCCAGTAAATGAGCAAGCGTGAACCAGCGTAGCGTTCGTTTCCATATCTTCCTTCTTTTGTGCACCACACTCCGATCTAGTAATCGACGATTTTGCTTCGATTGCGTTTTAAGATCCACATGTCGGACAATTCCATGTTTGTCCGGATAGGTTTAGATCACACGACCCATGTCCCAGCCACGGCGGGGCAAGGATTCGTTTACGGTGAGAACGATATATGCTTCTTCGAGGTTTCTTCTTTTGTCGGGCCACTTCTGTCGCAAAGCGATGGTGGGCAGGTACTCTTTCGTCCACCTCCTCCAAAACTCGTCAGCTAGAAACTGGAATTGGCGCCAGCGGCGTCGATTGTAATTATCCTTTTTACCGAACTGCCCAGGTGACATAACAGGACCGGGCCTTTGCAGTAGAAGGAGATTTGGTGTCAGCGGTTCTACGTTACTGGGGGTAAACGCAGGGCCGGATTAAGGTTTTCATGGACCTGGGGCTGTATGGTAGTCAGAGGCCTATTGGTCTATTTTCAATTTGTTTATTGTTCCAACCACAATTCATAGGCGTAGTCACAGGGGGCACAGGGGCCATGTCCCCCCAAAAATGTATAAATATTTTACTCCTAATAGGCTAATTTGTTTTGTAGGATTTATGAGCAGTACCACAATAGTCGATCACAGACATGCCACACCTTTAATTGTCATGCATTGTTACGTCACAAACTATGTAGTTATTATTACGTTTGCTATACATTAATGTAGTTTTACTACTTTTAGTCAGTTTTTGCTCTTTGAATGGTTTTTGAGTATTGCGTTAACACTCAGTCAGTTGCCGCTCGAAACGGTTTCCAAGCATTGTTATTTGGGTTCGTAATGGCAGTTGATACGCTGGTAAAATTAAGCTAAACAAAAAAGTTCAAAAAAAAAAAAAAAAACGTTCTTTTTGGCGCCCCGAAAAAACAATTCGGCTGGCTATGCCACTACCACAATTACAATAAAATAACATTGCTTTATTCACTTATCAAACTGATCCAATTAACGTATATTTCGAGCTGTTTATAACGTCATCGCTGTATATTTTTTCTCCAAATTTCGTTTTTTATACAAAAGTAGAGCTAAGAAATGCAACCTATTTTGGTCCATAGACTAACGCATTATATTCAAACATCAGACACAGATACATTCCTAATACAAAAAATACCTCATTTTCATTATTAAATATAACTTTCTTTAATGGTTTAGACGTGGTATCTGAAATCAGTCCAACTTTTATACTACATCACATTCTTACATGTTGTTTTGTATTCTTCTTCGAATGTATAGGCCAGGGGCCGATGGAATTCATCCGGCCCGCCGCCTCTTTGACAAACTTAGACAAGTCCATTTCGCATACTTGACTATTTTACTACGTAATTGCAAAAAATTTTAGCGCTTCGCGTGAATGTTCCTTCTACGTCCGGTTTGTTTACGGTTTGATCCTGCGTTTTCAACTAGATCAGCGCTTCTTTACCTTTGCGCCGTGGAAGGCTGCAAAGTGCGTTGCGAAAAAAACGGAAAACGTATTTAAAAATATTAGACATCACATTTTTTATTTTTATTTTCGGCAATAATAAAAACTCTAAAAAAAAAAAAAACGCTTTTTTTCGCGCTTTGCGCAACACTTTACTGCGTCTGTAAATGTAATTAAACACGTCTTTAAGTGCAAAAAATATCCAAGGCCCGCCTGATTTACAGTTGTTCTGACATTTCAAAAACACAATTCTTAGTTAACATTTTGTGCGGCCCGCAGAGACCTTTCTGAGTTTGGTTTTGTCCCGCGACTAGAAAAAGGTTGCCGACCCCTGGTATAGGCTATCAATGCTTGCTATACCTTTTGCTGACACAGCACCGCAATTATTAATCGAAACATTCACGAATTTTAGATACAATCTGGCTGAGCTAATGCAGTGTCTTAAACGTAAGTCAATGTAGCTTGTTGTGATTTGTTTTAGCGTAGTATTCTTATAGTAGCTTCATTTTGTAAAGTAACAAACACGCATAGACGTCAAAAGCTAATCGTCTTATAAAAGCCTCAAAATAAACATAATGGATATTTTACTTTAAAACAGGGGTCGGCAACCTACGGCCCGGATCTTGCCCGACCATGAAAATCGTTCGGGATGACTTGTTTACAACACTGCAACATTCCACTCAAAATATTTTTAATCGAACGGATCGTCCTTTCCCATAATCCGCCCATATGGCTGGCTGCAGGCGGATTGAACGACCACTTGATTCCTTGTTGCTGAAGGTGCGTTTCCAGCCTTTTTTGATCTATTTGTTCCAGTAGTTCGCGCAAAACACGTTCAGCGCTAATAAAATTGGTTCCATTGTCGCTGTATATCTCAATTGGCTTTCCACGTCTTGCAATGAATCTTCGTAAGGCATTAATAAATGCGTCGGTTGATAAATCCTCAGCGATTTCAATGTGCACTGCGCGCATAGTCCTACACGTGAAAATACAGCCGTATCTTTTCACGTCGCTGCGGCCACGTTTTACAATAAACGGGCCAAAATAATCAATTCCAGTGTGTGCGAACGGTGGTTCCCTATACTTCAAACGAGCCACGGGTAGTTCTGCCATCAGTTGCTGGCTGCGCGGCGCATTGCGCTTGCGAAATAGTATGCAATGGGCCAGAGTGCGCCGAACTGCGGCACCGCCTTTGATAAACCAATACCTTTGGCGAATTAACGTCCAAGCGTGCGCAGTTCCGGAATGACAAGCTTCTTTATGATAATGAGTAGGGCCCGCAAAAGTTAATAAAGTTAAAAAATTTGAAGGACCTCGTCTGTCCACGAATCAAAGAATAAAGTTGTTTTCAGCACCAAATCGACAAAATATTATGTTTGGGTAACTGGCATCAGTTCTAAGAAGAAATGTGGCCTCTACAAACAATCAATTTCGTTAGGTTAAAATAAATTTAAAATTTGATAAAAATAAAGTTAAAATTTTTTTTTTTTAGGTTAAAATAAAAATTGCCCTAATAATGAGTTATTATCAGCTTCGTAAGGTGATGGTAGCTAGACAGAATTATCGGATGCTTGGACTCAAATGGTATAGGTACATTGTCCAATCTTAAGTCTTATGACACCATTCATTAGTAGGGAATTCAGTTTATTTAAACACTTCGTTTGGTCGCACTTCGTAAGACAGCGACGGGTCTGCCGATCAGTGTTTGAATTTGACTTCGATAGTGCTTTGAATGCAGCTAGAAAGGCGGAGCGTTGAACAAACTTCACAATTTTCAACTCTGCTTCATTAATCTCTTGAACTGTAAGTCTTCCTTGTGGAACTCCTTCTTTCATGAAACGTAGGAAACGTTTGTAGCGCAACAGCCACGCTACAGCCTTTTTAAGGCGATTCAGAGACGAATATCGTTGAACAAAGGTTTCCAATAGGCTTATAGAGCCGCAACAATCGCCATTGACGTTTTTGCTGCTATGGGCTTGAATTCGTCCGGTATCTTTTCTTCTGAGCTAGGAGTGCATGGCCAAAACTCCTTAATTTTCCATAAATATGCTGGACCTTTTAGCCATGTACTGGATCCTAGCAACCTCTTTGTTTTCTTAACCACTTGTCAGCTTTTTTTGCAAGAACAGCTGCAACAAGTTCCAACCTTGGAATGCTTTCACTCTTTGGTGGCGTGACCTTGGCTTTTCCATACAGAAAAGAACAATAAAGATCATGAGCATAATTTTCTTGACGAAGGTAAGCAACAAAACCATATCCGTTCACAGATGCGTCGCAGAAGTAATGTATTTGACGGTTTATCACTTTGCCAAAATTAGGTTGAGTAAAGCACCTTGGCAATGTCAGGTGTTTTAGCTCTGGAATTTGGCAACACCATTCCGTCCACTTCACTAAGAGCGGCGTTGGGATTGCATCATCCCAGTCTAGTTTCAACTGAATGACCTCTTGCTGTATTTTCTTGGCGACAAGAATAACAGGTGCTGCAAATCCAAGTGGGTCATACAGCGAATTGATGACTGATAGCATTATCCTTCGGGTAAGCGTAGTTTCCTCTTTAGCACGTTTACTGAATTTCCAAACTTTGGTTGTTTTCTTGTGTTGCGATTACCTTCAACTTTCTGTACCGCTAGCTGCCGCCAGAGGTTTGACGCCAAATTTTGTCGACATGTTTTCTTCATTTAAGGAGTTCTTTCAGACTTAAATCGTTTGGACACCGGTGGGTCAAATCGCATTAAACACAAACTATATTGTAGCCAGTGCGATTTGACCCACCGGTTGGTCGCATAATTTTAAGCAACGTATAGAGCAGGAGTGGGCAATTATTTTGAACCGAGGGCCACATGAGAAATTTAAAATGTTGTCGCGGGCCAGGTCAAAAAAGAGGATCTCAAATGCACGTAATATGACGTCATACTACGACGCTAAAAAAATAAATAAGCTAACGAACTTGTTATTACGTTAGGAGTTGTGCGCAAATGTGCAATTTACGTCGAATTTAAAACAAAGGAAAAAATGTGACTATAGGCTAATTCAGTGTTTCTTAACCTTTTTTACTTGGCGCGCACCTAGAGACATATGCAAATAGGGCGGCCCACCTTGCGAGCGAAGCGAGCGCGAATTTTTTTTAGGTGTACCGGTATTTCTCTTAAATTGCCTGCATATATAGGTTTTATATAGTTGCATATCTTTAAAGGGACTCCAGCCTTTAAGACTAAAAACCTTATTTTGTCCATTTAAGTCTTGTTCCGATTAATTTTGAACAAGAAATGTGCTTGACTGCAAAACAAACATCTTGTTACTGGCCTAGCAAAAACGGGATGGGCTGGCGCTCTGTTCACCTTTGTTACAACGGTGTGAACACAGCACTTTTTCGTTTGTCTTTCTGTCTGCTTCTTTTCTGCTCTTTTGCGAGGGACCAACAGCTTTCCAAAAACAGTATTGGCAACCTCGGATTCTTCTTCAACAAATTCTACCAGATGCTGGAAGTTTGCTTCTTTACCGGACTCCCTGAGGATGGTAGCCACACGTCGCTTCCACAGATTCTGTGAACTGCAGGGTAGTTTGAGTACTAACTCTACTAGGCGATCAGTAGTATAGGTCACTAAAATTCCCCAAACTTTTCAAAATTAAAAGGCATTTTCGCAATGAGGTAGCAAAATACTGCAAGCCATCTGAATCATCAGGTTTAAGGTTTGGCCCACTGGTAAGTTGGCGAACAAACGCCCTCGATACAATATATGGTTTACAAAAGTTATCATATAATATGGATCGAGCTTCATTGTATCCAGCAGTTGGGGGTAAAACTGTACAATGTTCTATAAGAGAGTATGCCTTTCCTTTACAATGGCCCAACAGATAATTCAATTTCACCTGGTCAGATGGTGCCTTCTTCTCTATCATTGTTTTAAAGCATATTCCATTGGTTCTCCATGAAACTTTACGGCATCAGTTTTTGGGGTGTACATTGCCTCTCCAACTGCAGTCATAATTCCACGAACTACAGCATTACTCACCGTTTGTGTCACTTCCTCCTTAGCTGGAGTATCATAATCCTTTATGTGCTCCTGTGTAAGGGTAGACTGAGGCAGCACCAGTTTAAACGGAGAACGGACATCATCTTCAGAAACGATTTTATTAGGTGATTTTGGAACAAGAGGATCACAGGTATTGTTACGTACAAAATAACAATGTTTATATAAGTTTTCTATGTTTCTCTGTCAATTGCAACCATGCGTTACGATATGATTCCTTTGTGTATTTCTGCTTTGTTTTCGCACCCCTTTTGAGTAAAGTCTTTGTGTACTTTCTGTTGCAGTCTTTGTATGGCAGTTATCTATTGGAATCGGCTAGGTTTAGTTGTTTATATGCTCGTTAATGTAAGCTAATTGCAATTTAGTAAATGTCTAGTGTGGGTTTTGAGCACAATGAAAAAATGTTCATTACCAATAAACAAACGACAAACAGTACTTACAGGTACTTACGATATACGTACAATAATTACCTCCGTAACGTACGCGATCTGACTCCAGCTAAGTGAACAGTGGGGACTGCTAGTTTTAGTATAAAACAAAACCCCTTTAATACTTAATACCAGATAGCGTTAATTACAATTCATAACAGTTCGATTCAGCGACGCATCGAAAAAAGAGGAAACTCGGACAATCGAAGAAAACACGATCGGGCAATATGTTGTCCATTTGATGAATTCACAGAGGCTGGTGTGACGACGTCAAGCCGGTAATAATATGGAGCAGCGCAAGCTGCTACATGCACTCCCCTTGTCCTTGAAACAATAGGCCCGGAGAGACTCCCGTTGGACTTCTTCCTCCAGGAAGCAAAACATTGTTCATGGGATGATCATGTCCTCCTTGTCGAGCGGCTCTTTGTTGCACAAGTCAGGAGCGGTGGCCACATCCAAGACATATAGATGTCTGTGTCTGGCGATGAAAAGATCACTTCGTACCAACGCGTTGGCAAACGAGAAGCTGAAGGTGAATACCTCAATCGAGAAAAGGCTGAACAGCTTCCTTATGTGTTCGAGAATCCCTCCGTTCTCGAGCTGGTTCGTTGTTGCTCAACGATCTGTGTAAAAATACTTACACCGGCGATTAACAACATGCGAATGTACTAAAATGTAGCCTACAATGCAGAAATAGAGCCGTAAAAATCGTAATTTTAATGTAGAAAGACAAAAACCATCAGTCAAATGCCTAGAATCTATCGTCCTAGAATACCGAAATTAAGAAAGTAAAAGGTGCTAAACTCTGAAACTCGAAAACAAACTTAACGCCTTGTCCATTTTTAAAGTAATCCCTAAATGACAGACATTTTAACCTTGGCGTAAAGATAAAACTAAAAAGTTACACTATGCAAGCTTATAACCCAAATGGACATGTGACGGTACCTCAGCCGTCGGTAAGGTAAAAGAGGCATCACGGCATCACGTGGCCTTGAGAACATCGGAAACTTTGCCGGGAATACAAACAAATTGGTCAGGTTATTTTAGGTGTGATATCTCTGATCAAACACCGTAAACCATCTAGGACCAGACTGCAGGTTAGCTGCAAACGGAAATGCACTTCAGAAGGGCGCAACTTCTATAAGTGTGAGAGATAAATGTATCTGTTTATAGGCTTAGAGAATAGTTTACGAGAGAAGAATATTCTCTTACGTAAAGTTTCACCTTTTACTAAACCTAAGGGACGTAATTTTGCAAATTGACTGAACAGCTATGCCGTAAATTTAGTTAGCTTAAACGCGGTTTTAAATCTGCATTGTTCGACCGACATGACAACATTAAAACGTGCTCAAAATTCAGCGATCACATACTTACAACGGCGGCGGATTAGAAAGAAAGAGGCGTGGTGCGTAAAAATTATAAACAAAGCATGTATCAATATCTGGCAATGCATAGCGCGCAAAAATCACGAATAAACTATAGCTGCGAACCTACGTAATGAACCTATTAGTAAAATTCAATTTGATGTATGCAAGGCCCATCCCTTCGTTAACGGTAACTTTAAGCCATAGGCGCTAAAAATTACCCAAAAACGTTAACAAAACGTCTATCATAAAAACTAGCAAGAGGCTGAGAATAAGGGGAAACGAAGTTTAGGAAAGTCGAAGGTTAGAATAGTAAGAGGCCGTAGATGGATAAGGTAAAGTAAAGTTATGAAAGCTTACTATGCTATCATCAGGTGTGAACGTCGTAGGAAAGTGTGACTTCTGTCGCAACAGATTCGAAAAGTTTCCTTGAAAGCTGTTAGGTCCGGCGGACGATACCAGTCATCGAGATACTTAAAATCATCAATCGATCGACAAGAATTCCTGTCTGATAAGATTAGGTAAAGAGAAAGTTGATAAAGATAGGTTAAAAGTACCTTTTGAATAAGGTCTGGCTTTAAATAGCATGTCGTCATAGATGTTTTGAACGTCGTAGATGCAGTAAACTCACGTTGTTGACGAGGCGTCGCTTCTACAGACGAAAGTTCGCTGCTGGGCGTTGCTGCAACAGGCTGCAAAGATTGAAACGAACCAATAATAGGTTTTGCCGTGCTGCAAAACGACGAAGAAGCGGCTTCGAAAGTTGAATTTGGTTGGTCGTTGTCAAACTGCGGCTCAGCTGAAAGAGAAGCTGCAGGTTGAGAAACAGAATTGTTAGACGAGATTGGCACTGCAATCGGTGGAACGAATGGAGCCGATGGCAAAATAACATCAATTTCTGTTAACTTGTCTTTAGAGAAAGAAAAATTAGGTTTAGGAAAGGAGCCTATTTGCGGTCGCCGTAGCTTAGAAATGGGAAAGTTCGAATTATTTAGAAATGGTAAAGTTCGAATTGAAGTTGCAATATACATAGCTGAGCAATTTGCTGCTAAAAAAACAAACTATTTTTGCAATGCATCATTCAGAGCTAAAACGAAAGCTACTACTGTTATAATGAGCGAAACGCCAAGTGTTGTATACCAACCAAAGGCCACTTAGATGAATCTTGAAAATTTGTTTTTGATTAAATATTTAAAGTTGAGTAGACTGTATTTCAAGTGCACAGAATGGCATATATGGACACTTCAGCAACATATATTAGTCAAAATACAGCACTGTTTTTCAACGACTCATTCAAAGCTGAAAGAAAATATAATACAGTTATTGCAGGAAATAGACGCACATATTGAGTAACGGTCACTTACATCAATAATTCAACTTTAATTTTGATTAAATGTTACAGTTGAGTAGACTGTATTTCAAGTGCACAGAATGGCATATATGGACACTTCAGCAACATGAATTAGTCAAAATACAGCACTCTTTTTCAACGACTCATTCAAAGCTGAAAGCAAATAAATTATAGTTATTGCAGGAAATAAACGCACATACCAATTAATGGTCACTTACATGAAAATTAAACTTTGATTTTGATTAAATGTTACAGTTGAGTAGACCGTATTTCAACATTAAAAGATTTCCAAACAAATTGTAAGCCCTCATCAGAACCAAAAAACAAGTGATAAGAGAATGTTTTAAAGAAGAATAAGTGTTTCTAAAAGATTTTAATAAAAAACAATTAGAGAATATTTTAAAGAAAAATAAATGATTAGAAAAAAATTGTTTGAAAAACAAGTGATTAGACAATGTTTTAAAGAAGAATAAGTGATTGAAAAAGATTTGTTTCAAAAACAAGTGATTAGAGAATATTTTAAAGAATAAGTGATTGAAAAAGAAAGAAGAGGTGGACGTGACGCATTGAGCACAGATAAACAATGTGCATTGCTTGATATATTTTCGATAATTAAATTGTTGGGTGCGTTGACCTAAAAGTTAAGGTGAAAATACTTAAAAATTTCGCATAAATAAGTTACAATGGTTTTATGCTTTTTGGGGCTTTAGGTTACGTATGTTGCAAAAAAATATAATTCGGGAGAAACTCACAGCATGGCATTAAGCCAAGTAGGTTGACAAAATTGATTCGGTATTCAGAAAACGGTCAGTATTTCTTTCATATTTAAAAAAGCTCAATACATTAAACCGAAGCGCAAAAAATATATAAATATTTGGCTAAGTTTGTTAAATTCTCTATTAAGAGGTTGCCACAGTGCAGAGGACTTTTTTTGTTTGTAAATGCCAAAATATCGCGAGAAACATGCGAGAAACACAGAAGAAATTCGTGTAAAGCCCCAAGACAATTTTCATTTTACTATTAAAAACAAGCTAACCGCGGGTCGGATTAAATTGGTTGGCGGGCCGCGGGTCGAATGTTGTCCAGGTCTGGTATAGCTGATGCTATTTCAAAATTAATTGTGGAGCATAAACAGAAAAGCATGCAGAAAGTAAGCCATGACACCAACGGAACGAACAATGTATGATAACACTACATCGGACCCTTACCCGGTAACAAATATTAGTATTGGCATGCCTCCGATACGAATGTGGTCGCGAAGCCGAACCAATATAAACAGATCTGGGCCTGAAAATCTCGTGAAAAGAACTTGACCTCTTTCAATTTCATAAACTTTGCTTATTCGACCATAGTTATGACGTGTTTTGATAACAGCTAGGGTCCACATAGGCGTTTTAACCAACGCCTATCTATATAACACGCTTGGACACGGCGATTGTCTCCCGCAGCTTCAGGCTTGGTCGCATTACCTAGAACAGTCGGTGAATGGCGGGAAAAGGGATAAGCAAGTACGTTTTAGAGGGCAAATTTAGGTGTTTGTTAAATTTTAGTCGCTAAGACCAAGACTTAAGTGACAAAATGTAAATGAGTTGTTTTCACATCTCTCAGAACTGTTTATTACTAATGATAAAACTAATCATTTATATTATAACAGGGTATGTTTTTTAGTCGCTGACAGTCTGATACGAGGCTGAATTTTAAAACGTTTTGGTGATAAACTCTGATGTTGACAATTTTAGGCGCTGGTCTAGAATCGTACCACAACGCACATTATTTGGGTTAGGGTGCGGGTTAGCGTTTGGGGTTAGGGTGGGTCAAGTATTATTATTAAATAATAAGTATAATAATACTTGACCCAGCCAATCCGAAACGCTAACTCGCACCCTAATCCAAATATTGTAGGTTGATTTAATAATTGTGGTGGGATTCTAGACTAGCGCCCAATTTTATAACTGACGGCCATACCATATATTTCCATATTATGTCATGTCATTATATTGCATAACGTTGTAAATTTGTCAGTTTGTTGACGAATAGTTTCCTAAAAAATGTAGAAAATTTGCTGCATCCCTGGTTGCCCAAGCAAACGCCCAACCCCACTATACAAGGTTCCTGCGAAGAAATTTTGTTTCGGGGAAACATTGCAGTGGGCTGATAACCTGGAATGTATTATTTTGGGCTTGCGTGCTGATCCCTCTATTTATGACTTATTTAAACGTGATTTAGTGAAAATTTGTGGTATACACTTTAAAGAGAGTGATTTTACTACTTCATGTAAGTATGTATGTATTACCATCTTGTTAAACAATAACAGTACTCAAATAATGTTTACCATATGTTTGAACAGCTGCTAATCAGCTTTGTTTGAGAGTTGGTGCACTGCCCAGTCTCAACATGCCAAAGTTAACTACACCAAAAGTTCCGCGAAAGGCTCCAACTCCTCGCATTTTCACTCAACAAGCGAAACATGCCACTCTCTCACAGTTTACTAGTTCAATCAAAGGTCGACTTTGTCAGCCATAGTACATAAAACATCAATCTGATGATTATGTACATTTGGCTTATCAGTCAGACCTGTTCGATCAGGAAAGAATGCAATATTTGTGAATAAAGAATTGGAGTTGGATGTGCAATATTTTGGTCGGTCCTTATCATCTGTTGATTTCTGAGTTTAGTGTTGCAAACAACACCTTTTTTCAACTGCTAAACTTTGTAAGGTTATTGGAAACTTGTATTGGTACTACCACAGAAGATGGGACAAATGTGAAGCCGCATATTGTGACCACCCTATCTGTTCCATTTCAAAAAGGTTCAATACCAAAAGTCAACCGATTGGCTTAAGTTTTAATAACATTACAATAAATTAATAGTTAACTATATTTTTGCAAAGGTCTGAAGTGCAGCATTTTTGTTTCGGGAGAGCTAAAATGTGATGCATGTACAGCCTTAGATAAACAGGTTAACAGAAGGCAGGTTGAACGAGAAAGGTATCGTTCCAAAGTTAAGGATCAGCCCCTGCAGCGCTTTGGCCAATCTGTTTTGCCTGCAAGAATAAAGCAGTCAATTGTTAAAAAAAATGAACGGTTGTGCTAGGTTTAAATTAGTTTTTGTACAGTTCAATATGTGAAATGGAAAAATAGATTAACTTATTAAATGTATTGCAGGATAAATGAACTGCAAAGCTCAGTTGAAACTCTGCTTGCAGAAAAAACTAAGCTTGTTTGTATAGAACCAAGCGAGGCAAACAACCTGGATAACTGCTTAAAAGAAGGTTATTTTAGATGCATGGCAAGCGAAATGTTAGAGTAAAGTAATTTAAACATTGTTTATACTACAGTTGAAAAGGCAGGTCAGATGGATGACTTCCACAAAACCTTTTGGAGTGAGCAGTTGTAATTAAACAAGAAATATCAGATACATAATCGATATCATCCAGATTTGATCAAGTAAATACACTACTGACATGCAATAAATCCTCTAGTTACTAGAATCTAGTACAATCAAAACAATATTTTTTGTAGAGATAAACCGATATATCGGTTTACGGATAATATCGGCCAATATTTGGCTTCTACCGATATATCGGTTTTGGTAAATGTAGGCCGATACTTTGGTACAAAAATGTGATCTAATTTTTCCTGTACAACAAACAACTTACCCATTTTGTGTTTTAGCATCATGCCAAGTTAATATGTAAAATAGCAGTTTAATAATTAATAGAAGTATATAAACCAAAACGTTATTTACATTTTATTTTCAATTAGTTCAAGTTTTCAACATTTCCCAGGTATATATAAAAAATCGGGAATCTGTGACGGTCCAAAAAAATGATATCGGTCGATCTCTAATTTTTAGGTACTGTTTGCTGTTGTACTCCAGGGGTCCACAAGCATATCGAATGCTACAACAATCGAATGTGATTGTTTTGCCTTCACTCCGCACTTTACGACGTTACAGGTTTGAATATATATAAATATATATATCTTATTTATTACTATATTGTACATATTTATTTGTAACTTTCCCTTTGTATGTATTTGACTTTTGGGAAACTAACATTGCATTGTGGCACAAATCAAATTTGTTTACACATGACTAAATGTGGAAAATCCTGAAGAGTCCAGGGTATATTTTTGTTGTCATTTGTGCTTGCACTTTGAAAAAATGCAAACAAGCCAGATGCTGGTTTTGATGTGAATCTGTTGAAGAAAATGCGGCAGGATGGCGACATTACTCATCATCAAAATCAATTTATGATTATTGTTGATGAAATGAAAATTCGAGTTGATTTTTGTATACTAGATTTTGTTTATTAATCTCGTTAATTTTATATCATAAACACTTTGTTTATTAATCTCGTTAATTTTATATCAAAACATTTAGAGTTGGTGTTTCAATCGTCAACCAATAAATTTATGGAATATGTGGATCATGGAGACACCAGTAGCAAAAAAGTCCTTGCTACAAATGCTCTTGGAATTTATGTTAAAGGTACAATAGTTTGACACCAAATGAAAAGTGTTATTGTTTTTTTTTTATATCAGGGGTGGCTAAATTGGTCAGTGAGACGAGATATATTTTTTACCGCACAATAGTTTTACTGTATGTTTTTGATTAAGGTTTTGATTGACCCTGTTATTGAAAATACAAATAGCCCATTATCAGCGGTTGGGCTATCGTTCATGTTTATCATCTTGCATCCATTTTCATTTAAGAAATATTTATTAATTACTTATGCTTTACAGGTATTACCAATTCAAAGATTTCCGCCATGATTGGCCACTTTGCAACCACAGGAGCAAATGGACCAGAACTAGTTGCACTAGTTGTTAAAGCGATTAGTATGTTGTACCATCTTGCAAACTTGTGGCGCCTTGTATTAATTGGTAATTTAAGTAATGATGTTTATTCAAAACCTTTAATCAACTAATACTAACACACAGAAACGAATCCAGGCGATGGATGTGTAATGCACAGACAGCTGTTTCAACTGCTGTCTGCTACTCCAGAAAAAAGTGCCATTCCACGCTTCGCTCCGAATCCTTTAGATTCAACAAAGTATGTGCAAAATCTCACTATTAAAATTTGTTACAGTAATATTCCAACATTTTTTTTACTAATTACTTTTATAAAGCTGTTTTTTATCAGTGACCCCAGTCACCTGATAAAAACCACTAGAAACAATCTGTGGAGCAGCCGTCCTGGGGGGAGCAAGTATTTATGGAATGGTGAAGACATGACGTGGTCAACGATTGCCAATATCTTTCATGAATCACGTTGTGATACACCCCAATGTCTTGTCAAATTGCCAAAGCTCTCAATTCGACACATCTATCCAAATTCATATGACAAAATGAAGGTGAATTTTGCAGCTCAAGTTTTGTCCAATTATGTTGCTAACGAAGTGAAGCAAAGTGGTAACAAAGTTTTAGGAGAGTTCTTGGCCATGATGAATACATTTTTTGATATTTGCAATTCTTCACTTGGTCAGAGTAATCCTACTAAGGCTCCCTTCCACACCACCGATGATCCAAGGTCAAGTTGGCTTAAAGAAGATTTTGTTGGTCATCTTAATAGCTGGAGTGCAACGGTCAACAACAGGCACAAGAAAAATGGTGAAATCTTTACATCCATTGAGAAGGGGAAAATAAAGTTGTCTCATGCCACTCACAATAAATTGATTTTCACAGTTCTTTCTTTGTTAGTGTAACTAAAATTATGTTGAATTCTGGTGCAGAATATATACTAAAGCGACTTTCACAAGACGTCTTGGAGGCCTTTTTCGGACATATTCGTGAACAAGGAGGTTGCAGTAGAAACCCCAATATGCCAGAATTTAGCCAGCGCATGCACACTGTAAATGTCATGCGATCCTTGAAGCGCAATGCTACACCAACAGAAAATATCTCCCATCTTACAGAATAGTTTTTCTGTATTTTGCCTCAATTGGACAGCATTTTGTTCACCTAGTTTGGGTATGTTCTGTGTCCAAACCAAGGGCAAAGGTTTATCTGCTTACTAAAAAAAAACACCATTGCTATGCCTGGAACCGTGGCGTGGTGCAATGGCTTTAAACCAATGCCAGTCAAAAGTAAAACATTTCTAACTCAAATGATATACGATCTCGTGACTAAAAATCAGTAAACAAAGAATCATACATTGTGCATTACGACCAAAGACTTTTGTTGCCGTTATTTCTAACATATATATATAATTTATATAGTGCATATAATATTTGTTGTGTTTTCTCAAGTTAGTTGATAAATCCCAAAGTAAGCAATATAAAATTATAAACTTTTTCAATACAACATATTATTGTTATTATAAAGTGTTCTGAGCGCTTTTCTAGCAGGTCTTAAAGGTCAAGTTTTAAATGTTTTTAACTAAAAAAAAAATCCGGCTGATGTTTGTTTTAAAGCCAATGCACCAACGACAAGGTCTCAGCCTTTGCAGAGGAATTTCTTTTAAACAGTAGAAACTCTTGTACAGGTAGGAATTGATATTTATGTTATTATTATTAATCCCAGCATTTTAAGCAATGTATACTTTAAAACAACACTTGCATAGAAGTGGGTTAAATTAAGTAGCCTAATTACTTACATGAAAATTTGTAGTTTTGTTTATTAGATTAAGAGTATTTTTAGAGACTGTATCTGCTCACTTAATAAGCTAGAACAGCTAAAGAAGCAAATGATTTTTTCAGCTGAGTTGCCGAACATGCAAGATCTATTTAGGCCATACAATACAGACAAGACTTCTGTAAAAAAGTCCATATATGTTCAACATTAATGTAGAACATTGGCACAATTGTTAATATTCTAGAGACAGTAGCAAAGTAAGCACTGCAATACAGGTCTGGCCCATAACTTATTTTTGTTGTTTGTTCTTTTCTGTTCCAATGGACAATACATTTGCAATGTTTTTGTAGCAGGTTATTTTTAAGTAAAATGTTTTATGTAAAAATTAGTTAGGTTTCTTCATTTCTCTAGCACAGGCCCGCACAAAGTGCGTCCCACGTATCACTGCTTAAATTTTTTTAATTAAAAAAATGCCGGATAGCAAATCTTGGCGAAATGAATCCCGTTTACCTAAAGTTGCCCTGTTGTGTCTTTTTTTTGCATCAATCTTTTTTTTGTCTGATGCAGGTTGGTCAGTCGTTTGGCATAAGAATGACCACGTGTGCGAACATATTTTTCTAAAAGCATCGATACAAGTTTTGACGCATCTTCAGATGTTTCACCAACAGCAATGGACCATAAATTAAGCAATAAATGGCAATTTTGTAAAACCTTTTCAGCAATGTAACTTGGGTCCAGTTCCTCAAAAGCATGTAAATCTGCCTTAACCTCTTGTTCACAAGCAAGGCAACTAGATTTAGCTGTTTCATTTATACCCCAGCAATTCTTATACTCAACTGGACTAACATCTCCTTTTAATGTTAGAAGCACTGAATCTCCAGTTTTGTAATAAATACTGCGAAGAACTCTTCCGCCAATATAAAAACAAATATCTCTTTCATCGCGTGTCAGAGCAATTGCAGGAGAAGTGGATAACTTGGAAGATAAAGAAACCTTAATCTGTTGTAAATGTGGCAACAATTCGACCTGTGCAGTTTTCATTTCAATACCTGCGTTAACTGTATGCATGATTTTTAAATATTCACGCGTAAAATTAACGTTACACACATTATGGTTGAAAGCGTGCAACAAAATGTCAGCCAAAGAAGCAGGTAGTTCAAGTTCTTTTATGGAAGTGTATGTAGCACATTGAGCAATAGCCTTGTCCCATTGAAACTTAAGGTCTATAATACTCAACTGGGATGCGACAGGCAAAGTGTGCACCTTGGTAAAATGTAACTGCAATCCCCTGTAAGTGGCGTAGCTTTTCAAGCAAATGTTACACACATGCTGAAAGGCCAGAGAGGACGTACCAGTTTCAATTTCAACCAAAATCTGTTCCATGGCTTCGTCCAGATCATCATCAGTCCATAATTCGACATCAGACATCGTTGAAGTGCTTTCGGTTTTCAAAAAGACACCTATCAATAAAAAAATTGGTCGTTTGCTTCGATCTTCCAACCTTATTTCATTACGCGCGCAACAAATCAGCTGGTTTTAGGTAATGCAGCCATGCATGACCTTGCAAGGACTACTGATCGTTTAAAAGGCTGTGTCCAAGCGTGTTGTAGATAGGCGTTGTTTTAACTATTTCCTTACTTTTTTAAGATGAAAAACTATTAAGTGCAGAGTAACATATTTAAATTTTAGTTCAATTAAATATACCAGTCTTAAAATCATCACCGACTGGGCGAACATCTTGCCACACACATACACACATCTCACAAACTTTCTCTTTTATTATGTAGATACCAGATGGCGTTAATTACAATTCATAACAGTTCGATTCGGCGACGCATCGAAAAAAGAGGAAACTCGGAGAATCGACGAAAACACGATCGGGCAATATGCTGTCAATTTGATGAATTCACAGAGGCTGGTGTGACGACGTCAATTGACGAGTTGGGCGACGCCAAAACGGAAACATCGTTAGTTAGTAAGGCGGGTAAATGGGCCACTTTGAGACGGTCAATTGATACATTATCGGCCGTACCATTCATTGCAAGCGTGAAAAATTTGTCATATCTAGCCAGGACTAAATATGGCCCTTTGTAATTCACATCTAATGAAGTTTTCTTTGCTTTATTTCGCACAAAGACATAAGCGCATTTTGAGTTCTTGTCAACGTACGCTTTTCGAGGCGGCTGTGCTCTCCGTGGTTTGTACGGACGGGAACTTTTTACGAGATTCTGGACAAATTGATTTTCGTAAGTGTGTTCAGAATCATTCGCTTGAATTAACTGTCCAGGCAAACATAAAGGCTCTCCATAAATTAACGAGGTTTGCAAATATTTTTCACCGCGGTGTGAATGCCAAGCATAGTTAATCCCAACTGTAAAGCCCAATTTTCTGATTCGCCGTTTGCGCGGAGCGAATCCTTAATTACGCGGTTTATGCGCTCAACTACTCCATTAGACATTGGATGATACGCGGTGGTAAACTGTTGGCTTATTCTCAAGAATTTACAAAGGTCTCTGAAAATAGTTCATCTGAACTGCATGCCTCTGTCTGAGGTCAAACGTTGCGGGCACCCAAAACAAGAAATCCACATATTTACAAAGTGTATTGCACAATTTTCGGCAGTGCAGTTAGTTAGCTGGACCGATTCGGACCAACGCGTAAATCTGTCAACGATTACCAAAATATATTTGAAACCATACGACTCAGGATTGGTCCCGTCAAGTCTAAATCTACATCTGTAAATCTGTGTTTGGCTTGCTCGAATTCACCAAATTACGCTGAATTATGGCGAGTTATCTTAGAAGATTGGCAAGGAATGCAAGTTTTGCACCAGCTATTTACATCCTTTGACATAAACGGCCAAACATAACGGCTTCCAATTAACGAACGCATAGCTTTACTTCCAGCGTGGCTTAACTTGTGTAAAGTGTCCAATACTTGCTTCCGGAATTCGGCAGGTACAATTATTCGAAATTGTTCTAGTGAAATGTTGCCTGATATTTTTAACTGTGAATCAGGGAGAGGTCTTTCTACAATTTGAAGTGAGTGACATTGCGGCAGGGTCTCTTGAAATGAGGGATTCTGTTGGCAGACTGCAATTGCCTGTAAATTTATTCCCTCATCAAACTTTAAAGAATTCACTTTGCTAAAACTTGTCGGATTTGTAGCGCGACTAACGTCATTCAGGTCGTTATACACCGCAGGGCAATTGTTTAGGTGGTGCCGTCTCTGCCACGGTTATGCGTTCACTGTTTGTTGCGGGCACACCTTTCAGAGGAGTTCTCGTAAGTAACTTGGGCAAGGTAATCCGATTGCCGGATTCTGGCTGTGCCGTGGAAGGTTCAAAATTGTTTATCGGCTGTAGGTTAGATGAATTAATCTTATTAGCCGCGATCGACTGAGACATGCCGGCGTCTGATTTAATCTCTTGCACGAGATTAGTGGGCGATTCGACTTCCCGTTTTGGCAATCTAGATAAACAATCGCTAACCACATTCTCATTGCCTGGGATATACAATATGTCCGACACTGTTTGTGTAATCAAATCAAACCAACAACTAATAGAGCAGAATAACTTAAATTTAGCTCCTCCTGATGGAAATATACTTCGTTTTTACTGACACCAGAAAATATTTTTTTTTATTGCAACAAGGCAACGTCAAGTTAGGTAAAATCAACTTATATGATATACAAATCTTTGGAATGGCCTCTTTGATCGGTCTAGTTCAGCGGTTCCCAAACTTTTCTAAAAATTTTGGCTGGCGGACCCGTTGCAATTATTTTGATATTTCGCGGCCCTATAAAATTTCAAGGGTCAGTTGACCCATAGTTCTTGTAATACACCAGTGCAGTCACGATTCTTTCTAATTTAACAACCTTCGAACTCAGGGTGGTACACGGTTGACTGCATCGCGGGCCACAATATTTCTTGCATATTCTTTGCGGGCCACATAAAGTAGGCTAAATGCGTACCAGGAGCGGGTCAACGCTTTTCGTTTGGTCGAGGCATGAAATGTTTAAAGATAACGTCACAAAGTAATATCGATAGACAGATACGCTCCAGAAACTTGCTTCTGTCGTCGAACGTGTGCGCAAATAAAATCGAATGTTATGAAACTGGGAAAACTGGTGCGCGCGAAGCGCGAATAATTTGCGTATTTGACAAAAATTTTAATTAGAAGACTGCATTTTATAAGCGTAGAATGTTCGCGTGAAAGAGATTGCATACTCCCCAATCGCTAAAGTACAAAGACGTTATCATTTCGCGCAAAAAGGTTTAATTAACCAGATCAATTTGGCTGAAATTGCAACTGGGTTTGGACCACTTTGTTCTAACTCAGTGGTCGGCAAACTGTGGGCCGCGGCCCAAATGTGGGCCGCACAGCCATTTTTAGTGGGTCGCAAGCTACTTTTTAAAGTTTAGTTTTATTATGTAGTTGTGGGCCGCGTGAATGCTGTACATATATTATTGTATTTAAGCTGGTAAGAAATTTTATATTGTCTCAGCGTGTGGCCCGCGTGCTAAATGTGGCCCTGTGAGTGCCTATCAAAGCCAACTTTAACTATGTAAAGTTAACGCACATTTTTTTCGCGCTACGCGCGTATACTTGGTTTTGTAGTATGTTTTACATTCGAAATAGTGTTGTGTTTCGGCATCGAGGCGCCGTTTAATATTTCACCATTTCTTCGTGTCCACAGCCTAACGCTGTGTAGACTAAGACTTCCCAAAAAATACAACTTCTACAAACATATATATAGTTAATGTTTTATAGTTGGGGAACAAATGGTTCACTTGAGTAGCATTCTTTGCATGCAAAATAAACACTTTTTCTGTACTGTCATTTCAAGTTAAAAGCTGTGGTATGTTGACGGATAGATTAAAGTTTGTGTTAAGACTTTTAAATCCCATTTTACGAGGAAACTAAATCCTGCAGATGTAAAAACGTCAAAAGTGAACCACTGGTCCCACATCTCCCCTACGTCAAAGTTCAACGTTTCGCCAACCGGATTTTAGATTCACATTTGCGCACGAGTTCGTTCGAGGATAACTAAGAACAATTGTTTTGTGGCGTACCTTTGTGACGCCAATCTAATGCCTCAAACTCAAAACAAATATCCTGGATCCGGCCTTTTCTTCCTAGTGATTTTACGTATTGGGCCTCCGAAAGCTCTGAAAAGAGTTATTTGGGCCGCGACAAAAAAGTTTGCCGAACACTGTTCTAACTAATGCGAACGATTCGATGATAGCAGGTCACAACAGACATCATAAAACACGCTATGATCGAATAATAAAGCATAATTAAAGACAATAAAGATGACAGATAATGTTTAAAACATAGACTAATGTTAAAAAACTTAAAAGACTAATTCTCCTTGCGGACCATCTGAAACTGCTGTACAGACCCTATTTGGTCCGCGGACCCCAGTTTGGAAACCGTTGGTCTAGTTAATGTATTTTTTATGTACATTTAACTATGCTGGTTGGTAACGCTGTTCTGACAACAACATTTCTTAGCATTTATTTTCGTATAATAGTAACAGCAGCAGGTAGTAGTAAGGTTTAATTGAAGCTATATGCATAAGTAGAATCAGGTATTTTATTTAATTGCTTTTAATATCTCATGGATGTACTGAATTAGTTGCTGTGTTTTATATGGTGTTTGTCTGTGTCATCCACTAACAAACATTGGCCACCAGATGCCCAATCCATCACTAACTGGTGTTCAAATGGCAAAATGTAGGATATTATCACATTCCAGTGCATTTTTTGCTTATTGTCGTTACTCTGTTAGGAAAACATATTCGTGCATAAATAACTTATCCATAATACAAAATCTCTGCAAATAATTACTATTTTCCACACAGCAGCAACTCTGTTGTATTACAAATAGAAAAACAACCATAACTAAGGAAAACAAAGTCAAATGACACTTGTAATTAAACATGAAAATAAAAGGTAAATTGGTAAAAAGTTTTATGTTGCATTTTCTATAAAGTACCCTTATTGGATGTTGAAAATAAATAAAGATTTATTAATAATGTTAACAAAACACTATCTATGTTTAATGAGTAATTCTTTATATGTCAAACTACAACCTTCAGTGCTTTCAAGTTTATATTAGTTTTTTCCAGTTGTTGGGTGACAATATCATAGAGATCAGTGGTTTAATCACGCAATACTTGACAGAGTTCGCAAAATATTGCGTTAATTGCAGCAGTATAACAGTAAGTATTTGTTGAGGATTTTTCTCACGTTTCACGCTGAGGATTTTTCTCACGTTTCACGCAGTTTAGCACCGGGATTACGTATATTGCGCTATCAAGCAGGTCTAAACAATTGCTGCTATAACCTAAAGTTTTACGTCTGAGAGTTATTCTCAATTGACAAATGTTACGGGGTTTCGTTACTTGATGTATGACAAGCTTACCCAAGTAATGTGTGATATAGTAGATTATTTAATCGTACAATTTCAAAAACATCACGCAGCATTGCACTTTGTTTGCCTGTTAATTACAAAGGGCGCGTGTGCGACTTCTCGCAAAACCTCTTGACGTGTCCAGGGGTAAATCGTTTCCAAACATTTATAGGGCAGTAACCTGCGTGACTGTAAAAATCAAGGTACATTGCCTTGGTAAAAATAAAATTTCATGTGTATTCGACTCTGTGGCAAAAATTTCTACTTTTAGGTTTAATAGCTTTTTACAGTTTGTTTAACCACGTGAATGGAGCCTATAAGTTCGCAAAATATTGCGTTTATTGCAGCGTTTTCCTTAACATTTTTTCATTAGGACACTTACACAGACAACTTACAGCAACCCTAACCGAGTATAAACTATGCAACATTTGGACTGAGTTTGCAAAATATCGCGTATCGTACAACAAACCTTCCAGCAATATTGTGACAGCGATTGAGGCCGAAGCCCAATGGCTTCTTACAATGTGTTCATCCACGCAATACTAGACAGAGATCGCAAGATATTGCATTTTTGCAGCAGTTTAACAGTACAACCTAAAGTTTTACGTTTGAGAGTTATTCTCAATTGACATATGTTACGGAGTTTCGTTACTTAAAAGATGTGTCACATGCTTACCCAAGTGACACGTGATATAGTCGATTATTTAGTCGCATCATTTCAAAACATCAAGCAGTATTGTAGTTTGGTTGTATGTTGAATCCAAAGGGCGCGCGTGCGACTTCTCGGGGTAACACGTTTCCAAACATTTATAGGAAAATAACCTGCGTGACCGTAAAAATCAAGTCAAGTACATTGCCTTGGTAAAAGTAAAATTTTATGTGGCAAAATTTTTACTTTTATGTTTAATAGCTTTTGCAGTTTGTTTAACCACGTAAATGGAATTTAAGTTCGCAAAATATTGCGTTTATTGCAGCGTTTTCCTTAACATTTTTTCATGAGGTATTAAGAAACTAACACAGATAACGTACAGCAACCCTAACCGTGTATAAACTACGCAACATTTGGACTGAGTTAGCAAAATATCGCGTTTATTGCAGCGGTTTGAACATTAAGCAAATTTACTTTTCAAACAGGATTTTCTTTCGTTGGATGCAGTATGGTACCTACCGGCATTACTAGGATTAAATTGGCGCAATTTGAACAATTGCCGCTACAACTTTTTTACGTTTGTTAGTGATTTTCGATCGACATATGTCACGGGTTTTCGTTACGTAAAATGGTAAAATGTCTGTCATTTAGGGATTACTTTGAAAATGGACAAGGCGTTAAGTTTGTTTTCGAGTTTTAGAGATTATAGCACCTTTTGACTTCTTTGATTTCGGTATTCTAGAACGATAGATTCTATAGGCATTTGACTAATGGCTTTGCATTTTTACATCAAAATTACGATTTTGACGGCTCTATTTCTGCATTGTAGGCTACATTTCTTGTAGTCGCATGTTGTTCATCGCCGGTGTAAGTATTTTTACACAGATTGTTTAGCGATGACGAACCAGCTCGATAACAGAAGAATTCTTAAACACTAAGGAGCAGTTCATCATCAGCTCCTCGTTTACCAACGCACATTGTTCGAAGCAAGTTTTTTATCGCCGGACAATAGTCATCTACGTCTTGGAGGCCGCCACCGCTCTTGACTTCCACTACAAAAAGCCGATCAAGAAGGACTACATGATCATCCCATGAACAATGTTTGACATCATGGAGGAAGAAGACCAACATTGAGTTTCTCCGGACCTATTCTTCAAAGACAAGGGGAGTGTATGTAGCGGCTTGCGCTTCATATTGTTACCGGGTTGAAACTACGGCTATTCAAATAAAACAGTCTGACGGATTGTGACATCAACCAGCGCCTGCCTGTGCGTGTTATATAAAACTGTCAGCGAATTGCTGGAAGCGTTTCGTCAATTGTCCAAAATTTCCTGTTCTGTATGTTGTGCTTAAAACGTAATGCCACGAAAACTAATTAACGCCAGCTGGAATATGCTATATAAGTAATTTTCATTTATGCCAAAACCAGCAGTCACTGTTCACTTCTGGAGTCAGATTCGCTACGTTACGGAGGTAAATTATTGTAGGCCTACGTATATCGTAAGTAGCCTACCGTTTATCGTTTGTTGATTTGCAATAAATATTCCTTTATTGTGGTTCACACCAACAACTTCGTACATTATCGTGGTTATTTTAGATGTAATTAATTTTTAGCCAGTTAGAATAATTGGTAAACATTCTATTTAACCTGGGCAACGACGGGTATTTCGTCTTTACTAAAATATCCGAAAAATAAAAAATCAACGTTTTATTGAATCAATATTTATATTTTATTCATATAATTTCTAACATGGCATACCTTGACTCGGTAAAATACAAGTTGTAACGTCAAGCTGGACTGAACCGCTTTTTTGACAGGTTCGGGATCGGTTAAGGTTCAGGTTCTATTAAAATATTCGGTTCAATTCCGGTTCGGCTACTTAAAATATTACAAAAAAACGGTTCAGGTTCGGTTACGGTTCGGAAAAAATTGACCGAAAACAGGTTCATAAAGTTCCGGTTCGATTCCCTGGTTCATAATGCTGCCCCTTAATAATTATTTTATGGTAACACGTGACTAGTTTAGATTAATCCGCTTAATATGTGCTTGAATCATGAATATCACGCAATGTGTTGTGAACTTTAGGGCTGCCACTCCTAGTGGTTTTCAACTAGATCTAGTGTTTTTTGAAATAATCTAGTGGTCTAACAAGTCGTTATACTGATTACTGTCAGTGTCAGGCAGCGACTTTGTCTAGAAATCCTACAGAGCGAAATCTGCCCCCCCCAACCAAAACGCTCAGCACTTGTGAACTAGACCAGACCCTTTTTAGGCTATGTCGGATTTATAAAACTGTGAGGATGTTGTAAATGGTGACAGAACTCCACCTCGAAAAAAAAAGTTCTTATCGCCAACCTTTAAATCTGAATTGGTTAAATGATGACAGTTTCAAAGCCTGGCTGAAACCTGGACGGATCGATATAAGTAATATGTAAAGTTTGTGATACAAAGTTGAAGCAACCTAACAAAAGTGGTATTTTAATGCATAAAGATAATGCTAAGCATAAAGAGAATAATTCAGCCAAACTTAAAACCACAGATGTTTCTGCATTTTTTAAAAGTACCCAAGAAACATCTCTACAAGAGAAGGTAGTAAAAGCAGAGCCTCTGTTGGCTGAATTTATAGATGAGCATCACACACCGTTTCGGCAAAGTGACCATCTTGTAAAAACAATAAAAGATGCTTTTCCTGATAACGCAATTGCACAAAAGATAAGTTTAGGAAAGAGTAAAGCATCATATGTCATGCAGCATGGCAAAGCTTGGAATGAAAGACGGGACATTGACAGCATTTGCAAAGAAAAGTTTTTCTCTATTTTGATAGATAAACTACAGACATAGCAGTTGAACAAGTTTTGGGTATAATTGTACGCTATTTGGATGAGGTATTCCTCTTTCCAACATAATTGGATTTGCAAGTGACAATTGTGGGCGCTGGTCTAGAATCCTACCACAACGAAACACCATTTGGGTTAGGGTACAGGTTAGCGTTTGGGTTAAGGTGGGTCAAGTATTATTATTGAATTAGGAATATAATATTACTTGACCCACCCACACCCAAACACTAACCCGCATCCTAACTCAAATTTTTTGCGTTGATTTTAGAACTGTGGTAGGATTCTAGACCAGCGCCCAATTGTGCTACCATGACCAGATCTCGTAGTGGTTTTCAGGCCAAGTTAAAAGAAGACGTTCCTTCAGTTTTTGTAATTGGGTGTGTTTGCCATTCTTTTGCGTTGTGTGCCAACCATGCATGCAGTCGTCTGCCTTCTTGACTAGAAAGTTTTCTGAAAAATGTGAGAAAAACGCAGCTAGGGATGTTCAAAGTAGAATCCCAAGGTATTCTAGAATAATAGGTTTCGAATCTAGAATAACGAATCCAGAATAGCGAATCCTAGTATATTTTTATTAAATTTTCTAACCTTGGTTTTGTTTGGGGAAGAGATTAATCTTAACCTACCCCACAGGGCCTACAATCACAGCAATAAAACGCCAAACAATTTTCTAACATGTGTACATTATAATAGAAAATTCTCCCATATGTTTAACATTCTTAACAACTGTCAGTTGAAGCAGTTCTGTAAACTGTAAACTGTATTATGTCAACTGTCCAGGTTGTTGCCAAAACTTATATTTTTGCTAATAGTGAGTACAATGCAACACTGCACACAGAACTCTTTAGCAATTCAGTCCTGTTTTTTAAAGCATTGTTGGGTTTTATTTAGTGCTTCTTTTTTGAGTAACATGATCTGTTATGCAGTCAAATAATGTACTGCAAAGAATACAAAGTTACTATTGACATAACGAATTCTTGACAATTACACTATGCATAACTGAATAACCTCGCTGAATATTGGCCTAAAGTTGACCTTAAGTGACCCTATAGCGCATTTTGTAGACGGCCAGCACATTTTACAACGTAATATTACTTTTGCAACGCATTTAGGGCAATTGCGAACTCCACACCAGACACACGTTAGTCGCACGCCCAATAATGCTTGATTGACACTTACTTATTAGACGAACGTTATCGCGAGATGCGGTAATTGGTCGCTCGAAAAAACGCTGAAACTGCACTACCAGGTTACATTTAAAGCAAGCACTATAAATTGGTCGCCGCAGCGACAGGCCAACTTACCACACGCGTTTGTACAATTAGGCGCAACAATCGGCGGTAAAACATTAAATTATATTGGTTCCAATTACCCGAAATAAACGGCAGAATTGGATTCGAATCCCATCTGGATTTGAATCCAAGGATTATTCTACTTTGAACATCCCTAGACGCAGCGTAAATGTAAGTTGTGACAAATAGTAATGAACGATCTACCGCTTTACGGGCTGCCGTTTGGGGGACTTATTTGACACTGCGAGTTAGTGGCATATTAGCAAAAATATTGGCGACATTAAATGTACCACCACACTTGTTATTCACTGTGTAGTAATAAAAAACTCATGGGTCACTTGTTGTGGCACTGGTCTGCAATCCTTTCCTTGTTTTTGGCAGTAACGAAATGTCTTGTCAAAGTTGAAATTGCAAGGAAGAAATACATAGGAGAATAAAAATTGTAATAATACTAGCCCCCCCTAATCCAGTGGTTCTGTAGGAGTTGTCTTATTATTTGTTCTTATTATCCGAAACTAAGTTTTATAATCAACTTTATGATGTGACCCAAACGCAGTCCTGTCACCATAAAACAGTGATCACGTTGTAACACGAAGATGTTATTTCCATTCCGTTAACACGCCTCTGCTAATCGATTCTTTGGCCAGGCGATGTGTACAAAAGCCGTTTGCATTAAGCCAAATGAGACTTGACTTACCTTAACTGAACAGAACACAACTGGACAATGACTCAACTCACTCAAAACGTTATTATGCTGGACTGTTAGTACTGTGCATGGACATTAAGCTATTCCTGTAATTGATTGCCATTTTGATGTTATTCAATAAACTCAGATACGTTTAATACCTTGCTGTGGCTAAGCTGTTGGAACACGCAACCTTCAAACAACCTTTAACAAAGGAGTCGGACTGAAATCGTAGCAGAAACCTGAATCAGTTCTAAACAAACTCAGCTTAACCCTGCAGTTCTCCTTAAGTTTTTTTAATATTCCTACGTTCTAAACACGAAATCTAAACACTATCATTTCTTCCTCAGCAAAAAACAAATGTACAAAAAATATGTAAAACTGCAGTAGTGCTTCTGTGCCAAAAGTGAAGACAGCAGAGATCATAAAAATTGGTTCTTTTTAAAGTTTTCTATTCCTTGTCTTACAATGATGCAACCTTTACTGTCTTCCCGAAAACTCCAGCCTCCTGAAGCAAACCTTTTTTCACTTTCGGCAAACTAACTGGGTTTAAGTTGACTTTTTATATTCACAATACTCTATTTTGGTATTTTCCAAATTCTGTGGGATTTCACTTCGGTTGCCCCTCACTATGGAAGTTTAAATGATATTAAGGATTTAACAAAATTGCATTTAAAAAATATGGCACGGATCTAGAATCCTACCACAATTATTAAATCAATGCACAATATTTGGGTTAGGGTGCAGGTTAGCGTTAGGATGTGGGTGTTTTTTTAGAGGGAACAAATAAATTTTTGTTAGGACGGAATATTTTAATTTGGATGTTCAAGCGGTAGCAGTATCTCGCAAACAACACTCGTTTCTCAATTTTGTTGTAGTGTAGTGGGTCGGTATTCCAATAAGCGCTGAAAATAATATTGTTTTGTTACGTATTTATATTGTTACTATTACATATTTAGGCTTAATTTCACATCTGTAAAGTCTTGGTAAAAATGCTGGAAATTTTTCTGGTGATAACTGTTTTGGCTGGCAAAAAAAGTTGAGGAAAAAGGTTTTACGGTATGTATTTGCCTGTTAAAAGAGCTTTTTAGGGGACAGGGTTGGCAAAACTGAAACAAGTGATTTTTGCTTAGTCTTTTCAAAAAAAACATACCAGAAAATGTATTCCTTGTCTTACTACCTCTTTGCATCTGTTAAGTTATAGCTGAAGGCAGAAAGTTTTCGGCTCATATCTGTTTTTGCAAGGCCCTAAAAATACCCGAAGGTTATGGTAAGTTATTGGTCGTCCGAAAACAGGCTTTGACAAACATTGCACTTCTTTAAAGCACTATAAAATAATTGCCACAGCGACAGGCCTTAATCCAATGTTCACTGTGCAAAACTTTGCACTGTGGGCTAAACTCGTTGAATATTGACCTAAAGTTGACCTTGAGCAGTGTTCCTCTAATTTTCTACCAGGTGCGCAGGTGCCCCCCAAAAAATTTTTTTTATGGCCTGGTGTCTAACCTTTATGCAAAATTTAGATCCCTGTCAACTGCACTACCTTGTTCAGACAAACTAAGCCCAAATCCACCGCGAAAGATTAAAATGTGAGTTAAATTAGCCTATAGAAACCAAGAACTAATAAAAATTAGTAGATCAAAAACTTGCCAATCACAAAATCACAAACCAAATTTTGCAGATACTAAACTCTTACCCGATCCGTCAGAAATTAGTGCAGTTCTAAGCATAAGGGCCTCTGACAATTAGGGCATCCAAAGTATGGAAAAGTCTGACTTTTAGACTTGAAAGTCTTGGACAATGCACTAATTTGACTTAACAAATCTGCTTAAGAAGATTAAATTTAATAATACTTGCCACCCGAACCCAAACGCTAACCAGCACCCTAACCCAAATAATGTGCGTTGATTTAATAATTATATAAACGCTTTCGGTCCTAATACATCAATGTGTGACATAACAATCCTATATAACCTGGACGAGAAATTATCTTATGCCCACCCGAATTTGGGCTTTTTCCCAGCGTTTAAGTAATTATTAAATTTCCGCACATTATTTCAGTCAGGGTGCTGGTTATTGTTTGGGTCAAGTATTATTAAATCTATCTCATAGTTTTTGTGAGTTTTCAGCCAATATTTCCTATTTATCTCTGCCGGGAGTTTACCTAAGATCCAATCAGTGCGTTGCCGCGACCTTAAAGTCCAAAAGTCGGACTCTCCTGTCCTTGTATGCATATATAATTGTCATAGAACTTTTTGCTTAGAACTGCACTAATTTTTGACGGATCGGGTGAAACTACACATGCGTGTAATTTTAAAGTAAAGCATACGATACTGAATATAGGCAGAAATCCAGGCGTAACCTAACCATAAAAATTACTGCACAAAATATTAAATATTTAGGGCAGTACTTACGGCAACCCAGAATTTGCCGGCACTCGAGTTAAGAACCACTTTTTTCGGACGTCTCAAAGCAAACTAATTACGACACTCTTTTGGTTGTACGTAGCTCGAATAAAACTAATTTGAGCACTTTTTATTTCGTACGTACTTCGGATAAAACTAAGTTGGGAACTTTTTGTTCTGTACGTAGCTCGAATAAAACTAATTTAGGCACTTTTTGTCCATACGTAACTCGAATAAAACTAGTTTGGGAACTTTTTTTATCATACGTAGCTCAAATGAAAGAAATTTGGGCACTTTTTGTCCGTGCGTAGCTCGGATAAAACTAATTTGGGCACTTTTTGGTCGTACATTGGTCAGATAAAACTAATTTGGGCACTTTTTCGAAACTTTTGTGAAGTAGAAATGGAGTACATAAAATATTACATGTAATAATCTTTGCAAAATAGTGATAATGTGGACTTCAGGAGAAGACGGAAGGTCAAATTTAAGTAAAAAAAAACTTTAAAAAAAAAAAAAACTTTTTTTTTTACTTCCTTGAAAAAAGTGAGCAAGTGCCCAAAATTTTGCGCAAAAAATGCGCTTATTGGGAATACTGACCTTGAGTAAACCCGTAGCTAATTTTGTATGTTTTTCGATGGGAGTTTGTACATTTTTCGATGGGAGATACTTTTGCAATTTAAAGCTTTTAAGACAATTGTGAAATTTCTGCACCTGGCATAACATGTTATACACTCCCCCAATAAATTTGTGAATTAAACTATGGTTATCGGCAAGTAATTAATTGGCTGCCCCCCCAAAACTACAATGATGCATTTAAAGCAAGCACAGTAGTTCTTCCGCCAGTGCTAATCCAAACTTGCCATTCTCAAATGTAAAATTAGCCACAACTTCTGCAGGTGAACCAGCAATTTTTATCTGTTCCGATTACCCAATATAAATGGCAAATGTGGAATTGAATCCAAACTGGATCCTAAGTATCCGATATTCTACTTTCAACATCCCTAGCATTGACCACAGGACCACTATGGTCATAGCCACTAATCATACTACGGCATGTTGCACTCGAGACTGTGTGACTCTAACCTAGGTAACAAATTTTATTAAATATGATTATAAATATCATTATTTCAAGCAATTTATATAACATTTTTTTGTGTGTTTTTTCTAATTTTGCACTATGTTTGCACCTGATTTCCCCCCACAACAGCTCATCTGTGTAACAGTTTTAGAGTAAAAAACAGACATGTGCACCTGCAGGCCCCAGATAGCAGTTTTGCATGTACCTATGACCTTATGTATTTGTTTATGTCACCAAAAAATTGGCGCTTTCGGTGCAGGTTTTTTTAACTAATTTACTTGTTAACCTTGTTTATCACCTAAACATGACAGTGTTGATTCATTCCTTAGGCAAACAAATTATTAAACTTTAGGGACGTGACCAAAAACCAAATAATTCAGGCCAAAATGCTTGTCACCAGAAGGCTGGCAAGATTCTTCCAGCCTGTTTGAGTCTTAAATTACCCGGTCTAATACAGCACATTGTTTTTATCTTTATATTTTGTAAAACATGGTTATGAAACAAATGACTATGTTGTAAACGTGCTATTTGTAACCCAAAAGTTTGATGTGTATCTTCACATATAAAAACGTCCTTTGTTTAGTAAACAACATTCTTCAATTAATAAAGCCAATCATAGAATCAATTATTTTTTCATTCATGTATAACAAGTACCACCTATACACTGTATATTATTCCAAGTGTCTACAATATATAGTCTGATCTAACTAACTTCTCCAGCCCTTATTTGTCGTACCCTGAAGTAAATTACAATGGATAAATGTGATTGTTAGATCATTATCAACTGGTACAGTTTAATAATATTGAGTTCTAATGCACTTGCAAACAATAATAATACACAAAAGCATTTCTTATACAGTGAAGTTTTGATACGGAAATCATTTTGTGATGACCTAGGAAGATTGTAACGATGCACTGGGGTACGCACAGTTTTCAGAAATTCTGTAATAGATGGCCTGCGTTTAGTCTTGCATGTATGCCTATGTGTAATAAAAGTTATTTCCAAAATTACAAAGATATTGGGTTTTAATCTGGTGCTTATAATGCCATTTTTACAATATATAAATATAGTTCATTTCTGTTTTTGTCCACCTAAGTTTCAGGGGAGAGTAGACTGTTTTTAAGGGACATTAAAAGTTTGAAAAACAGTGTCAATTGGTAAATATTTACATTTACAACATAAAACTAGACGGGGGTGCGGTTGTTGTATATTTTGTCAGGGGGTATATTTTCAGGGCTTAGTGTTTATTTTCAATTTTTACTTTATTTTAATTTTTTTCAATTTTTTTTTTATATTTGTATTGTGTACTTTATATTATATATTTTGTGTTTCATTTTCCTTAACTTGTTTCTGCAAGCAAAAACAGATATGGGCCGAAAACTTCCCCACTTAACTTAAATGCCTTTGATGCGAAAGGGGTTCAAATATGGCGTAGTTTTTGGGGAATGATCGAAACATATATTTGATAAATAGAATTTACGTAGATAATGCGTATGGCCATTTTATTACATTTTGACCAGCTTACGTGTTTGAAAATCAAATGTTGTCATTCTCTTAAGACTTCAAATGGTTTAACGCCTATGGTTTGCTATACTTTTGCAAACTTTGACTCGGTAAATTTTTACCATGGCTAGGTCCGAGCAATCACTGTTAAAACAGGCTTTAAATCTGTAGTTTCAAACAATATGAAAAACCCTATTATGCGCTAATACGCAAACTATTAAATCGAAAGTTTTGCTAGATGTTTAGGCCTGATGTTGGTATGCTGGTTGGAGCAACTTTCACAACAGGTGCTAACAGAAAGGCGTAGACTGCCTCAAGATTTCGCATTTAAATTTGTGGCGGGAAATACACCCTATTGACACTTGATTATTAGGCGAAGCTTATCGCGAAGTTATTGGTCGCCCGAAAAAAAGCTAACGCCGCATTGAAAGCAAACATTATAAATGAGTCGCCGATATTCTGCTTTGAACATCTCTACTCGCAATGCTTCCCTCCGTTAATTGTACGGTGGGTGAAACTTTATTCACGGCCTTACCTCTTTGTGTATTACCGCGACAATACGATGAAATATGATTTGGAGAATATTGGAAAGAATCGTATTTGGAGAATATTTGCTATTTGCACCTGTGTAGTATGTTACTCCAATCCAACATATCAACACACAATTTTAAGTTGTGTAGGCCTGGTGTTGATATGTTGGATTAGAGTTGCCACCAGATTTTGCATTTAAATTTGCGGCGGTAAAATAAGTTGTTTCTTAAGAGCATTAAGTAATTTTACTAAAGAGAAGCCTCGTTTTAAAATGCAAGCCGCACGAGCCCAGTTTTGGACGTGCCACTTCGCACAATGAAAGTCTCACGCGCGGGACAATAAAGCGCAGCAGGCGGTCAGTCGCTTCGTCACTTCATAAGCTGGACAAAGCAAGCGAATATGAACGAATTCTGTATGAAAGTTTTTCTGCTGCTAGATGGCAGTCGTTAGCTACAAAGAGCTGAAACGCAATATTTCAGGTTTTTACCCCCCAAGCAAAAGCCCCTGGGGGTGCAGCCTCATAAACTTCTACAAAGCACCTACATACCACTCTACGCCATGTCTGAAAATTGGAAGGTTCTACGATGTCTACTTTTTCTATAAAGCTTCGGACAAAAATCGGTCTGAAACATACCATAGGAAACCATAGGAAACCAAAAAAGAAAGAATAACGGCAAAAACAAGATATGTCCCGAAAATAAATTTTCGGCCCATATGATTTAGCTTTGCCACAGGGTCTCTGAATCTTGCCTTTTAATTGATTTGCATTTTATTAAGTTTTTGAAGTAGCCTTTGTATTTTCGTTATTTAAAAACCTTTAGGTTGACTTTTAAGCAGTTTTTAAATTACTTTGAAATTGTTTCATAAAGTTGTATCGCAACCCTGCAAACTATAGTTTGCATATACAGCCCAAAATGCATAAAATATTTGGAATTTTAATTGTCTACACTTATTTCGTTTTTAATTCATTGATCGACATATATATGTGTGGAGCGTTTTTAGATGCCCTGGAATTTGACAAGTTTTACTTGCAGTTAGTGGGCAAATTTCAATTCTGAGAATACTATAGGTCTATAATGAAGAAACGCCGTTAGTTTCACAGTTTAGGTGCACATAATAATGTGCAGAATTACATTGTGGGAAGTGTCCGTTCGTATCACAGATGTGTAAACTGAAGTGCTGAACTCACAAAATATGACCAACGAATATGGAAATCTTTTGGCCTACAACCTTTTACAGACTGGATGGGAGGCCATTTACCGGTAAACCGATATATCGGTTCTATCTCTACTGATAAGAATTTTGTGTTTGGGGTTAGACCTCTTATGGTAAAATCTGCATCAACATATCAACTGAGCCTGAAATAGGAAGAACTGTCAACCCGTTTTTTTAAGTTTGAAATGCTGTATAACACACTGACGCTCGGTTGCTCAATGTGTAAGAAAACAATTCCAAAGCAATCACTGTAAAACAAATTTGTCGTTCAGCAGTTAGCACTTTGAAGATAAGGCCTAGATGTAATAAATACTTGCAAACCATTAAAAAAAATATGGGTGTTCTACAAAAAATTTTGAGCCCGTTTGCTTGCCAGGTTTAGAGGTATGATACGATTATATCAGCAAGTATAGCTTATCATTGAGTATAGTGAATAATAATCATGTATCGCGAAAGTATTATATTGTCCGCTGACAAACATCGCTACTTACATTTTTGATATACATAAGATATACATCGCAAAGATTTTAGTAATAGTGTTTTGTGTTATGATTAGGTATATTTTAGCCTGTTAATTTTGGCATGTATGGTTTCGCAATGGTTTGATTATAACCTTACAAATTTTATATGCCGGCATGAACTGTTAAAAAAACAAAATAATAGTTTAAAATGTGCAATTTTAACTTTCTCTAAACTATATCCGTGTCACAGTGATTAGATTTGTTTTGCTAATATTGTTGTGGTTTAGTGTGCATAGCACACTGTATATTCTTGGCAAAAATTTAATCAACAGAAAACTGCCAAGCTTTGTTATGGAGAGCAAGTCATGTATCAAGCAAAGGTAATGTGTTAACATATAAACACATCTAACAAAATAATAAAATGATGACTCTTGTTAATAGGTGACTCTTGTTTACTCTTTGAAATTTTTTAGCCAGCATTCAGAATAGTTTTTATATCTTGCATGAAAGCTTATTATGTTCAATGTTCAAAAAGTTTACAATTTTTTTGTGTTATTTATAACTTTTAACAACCAGACCGGTAGCCATTGAGGTCTAACCCTAATCCTTCTTCAATAAAGAATTACTGCGTTTCTATCGCTTAATAAGTGTGATATTAAACTATAAATATAAAGGTGATTCCAGTGTGCTTTTCATATTTTTTTTAATTAGGTCAAGGATATCATAAAATCCAACTGTTGGCTGCATGTTCCTGATAACTCACAATTTAATTATGTTGTTTTAACTGTGGATACTGAATAACCACATTTTCAAGCAAGCACCAAGAAGGAGCGCAGATCCACATTGACATTTTCCAAACCTAAATTATTGTATACCAGTGTCCCCTTAAATTTTTGACCATGTGCACAGGTGCCCCCCAAAAATGTGATAATAAGTGCTTCAAAGTGCCTAAAATTTTAAACAAAAAAAGTGCTTAAATTGTATATGCGGAATTCCTTTTTTTGGTCTTGTCACTTTTTTTAGTCTGTTAATATCCTCTCTTTTTCACCCAATTCACCTAACTTACAAGTTCTTTCATGAAAAGTTGTTGCAAAACGCAAACAAATAATAATTAGTTTGGAACTTCCGTTTTTATTAGCTCTTAAATATAATCTGTAATTATTTTTGGCTTGCTTTGCCTATTGGACGGATGGTTTCGTTGCAATTGAGGGACCGGACAATATGCACCGGAGAGCACAAGAGGTTTTGCAATAATCTTAATTAATTTCTCCCAGACATAAAAATGAGTCTCTTTATTTGGAGTATTGCGTTCGCTTGAGACGCCATTTCGCTTGGTAGTTTGTGAGGCGGACTTATTCAAACATTGCGCGCTGTAACCGCCCAATGGCGCGTAGTGCAGCGGTTTTAGCAGTAAGCATTTTTACTTTTTAAACTTTAATTAAATTAAGATTTAGCCCTCGCGTCTTTCCTGTTTATATTGACATAAATTCAAGCTAACTCCTTTAGTTGACACAACTAGCAACATTACTTTTTTTGAGGAATATTATGATTTTGCATTGTACAGTGTTTTAGCAAAACAATGAACCTAAAAAACTTTTTATCTTCGGAAATTCCTAACCTTTTAGGCGTTAAAAAATAGCATGAAAAGGACTTTTTTGCAAATGAAAGCATTTCACAGATAATTGCAATAATTTTGTTTGAAAAAGGTTAAAGGTATTACAACGCGTGGTTTTTAATATAAAGCAAGTACTTTCCTGTAACACAAAGCATACAGTGCTAAACACAGATACCTTGAGCTAAAATATATCTCCAAATCAGGACAAAATAAAGTTATAAAGCGAAAGATTCGCGCGTAATGCAAAAAATTCCGGTTACTGAAAACCACAACCAATTTCGCAGTTTAACTTAACAAATCTGATTAAGAAGATTAAACTTAATACTTGCCCACCCGAACCCAAACGCAAATCAGGACCCTAACCCAAATAATGTGCGTTGATTTAATAATTATATAAACGGCCCTACTACATTAATGTGTGATATAACAATCCTATAAAACCTGAACGAGAAATTATCTTATGCTCACCTGTATTTGGGCTTTTTCCCAACGTTTAAATAATAGCGTTTGGGTTGGGGTGGGCCAAGTATTATTAATTCTATCTCATAATTAATTTCTGACGAATCGGGTGAAACTACACATGCGTAAAGCATATGACACCGAATATAGGCAGAAATCACACCAGGCATTACATGTAACCATACAAATTACTGCGCAAAATATTTATAGAAGTAAACTAAATAAACACACTGCTTTAAGGTATATTGTTGTATAATGCCATGGTATGATTAAACTTTGTAACATCATCCCTAAAAGTGCATTCAACTTCAGTATGAGGCCTGGTGCTGATACGTTTGGTAGGAACAAAATGTGAAACAGTTGCTAACAGAGAGGTTTACACTGCCACCAAATTGGAATTCAAATTTGCGGCGGTAAAATATGTTGTTTTGTAAGACTCAATAAGTAATTATACAAAGAGAAGCCTCTTTCTGAAAGGTAAGACGCACACATGGCTTAAAGCACGGAGCATGGTGCTAGTTGATTTGTCGCTTCGTCAGCAGAACAAGCGAAACGAATCTTGCGTTGGAAATATTGCTATTGCTAGATGGGAAAAGATACTGTAAAACTAAAACAATGTCGTGACACTATTTTTTTTTGTCCCCCAATAAAGCCCCTAGGGGGGCAGATTCCTAATCCTGTGATACGCACCTGTATACCATTGTACGCCATGTCTGAAAGTTTTTTTACATTCTACAATGTCTACTTTTTCTATAAAGTTTCGGACAAAAATCGGTCTGATGCATACCAAGCAAACCAAAAAATAATAGCAACAAAACAAGATTTGTCCCGAAAATAAATTTTTGGCCCATATAATTTAATCAAAGCATAACTCCAGCAGATAAAGGCTTTATGGTTGTTCAACTTTTAACATTTTTCAACGCATCATTTTATTAAGTAAGGTTGCTACAGATTTATATCAAAGGTGAAATGGCTAGACTTGACTTGTGCCGTTTGGCAAGTCACTTGACTTGGACTATAATATGGGCCGAAAATTTATTTCTGGGACACATCTTGTTTTTGTCGTTATTCTTTTTTGGTTGTTATGGTTTTCTATGGTAGGTTTCAGACCGATTTTTGTCCGAAGCTTTATAGAAAAAGTTGACTTTGTAGAACTTTCAAATTTTCAGACATGGCGTAGAATGCTATGTAGGTGCATATTTAAGGTTTTGGAGTCCACACCCCTAGTCATCTCTAATTGGGGGACAAAAAACAATCATGTGACTTCATCGTTTTAGTCCTTTACATCTATCTACTCCTAGTTTGTTTTTTTAATTTAAAATTCATTGTGGACTTGCTCTAATATTGACTTTTGTTGGATTTGATTTGGACAACTGATGGCGTGGACTTGACTTAGACTTAATGATTTCTCAAATGACTGGAACTCAAATGATTTCAAAATTGTTTGTTTAAAACACTGTTCATTTTAACGTTGTATGATTGTATCATAAATTAGTGGGAATAATAAATTGAAACGATTCTACATGGATAAAACAAAGCAAATACCCAATGCTGTAGTTTTGACATCTTAAGACAGCAGTTCCCAAAGTATTGGTCAGAGTAAAAAATGGGTATGGTAAAGGTAAAAAAAATGGGCCTCCCAGAGACAATTCCTTCTGCCCCAAAATGCACTGTTTGATTCCTTCTTTTAAGTTTGATTTATCTCAACATAGACTGAGATTAGGGATGTTCAAAGTAGAATATTGAATCCTTGGATTCGAATCCAAATGAGATTCGAATCCAATTCTGCCGTTTATTTCGGTTAATTGGAACCGATATAATTTAATGTTTTACCGCCTATTGTTGCGCCTAATTGCACAAACGCGTGCGGTAAGTTGGCATGTCACTGCGGCGACCAATTTATAGTGCTTGCTTTAAATGTAACCTGGTAGTGCAATGTCAGCGTTTTTTCGGGCCACCAATTACCGCGTCTTGTGATAACGTTCGTCTAATAATTAAGTGTCAATCAAGCGTTATTGGGCGAGCGATCAACGTGTAATGTTTGGTGTGGAGTTCGCAATTTTTCTAAATGCGTTAAGTTGCAAAAGTAACATTACGTTGTAAAACGTGCAAAAATGCGCTATAGGGTTACTTAAGGTCAACTTTAGGCCAATATTCAGCGAGGTTTTGCAGTTATGCGCAGTGTAATTGTCAAGAATTCGTTAAGTCAATAGTAACTTTGTATTCTTTGCAGTACATTATTTGACTGCATAACAGATTATGTTAGTAAAAAAATAAGCCCCAAGACCCAACAATGCTTGAAAAAACAGGACCGAATTGCTTAAGACTTTTGTGTGCAGTCGCACGATTGGCAAAAATATAAGTTTAGGCAAACCTGGACAGTTGACGTATTACAGTTTACACAACTGCTTCAAATGACAGTTGTTAAGAATGTTAAACATTTGGGAGATTTTTTTTATTATAATGTACACATGTTAGAAAATTGTTTGGGCGATTTATTGCTGTGATTGTGGGCCCTGTAGGGTAGATTAAGATTAATCTCTTCCCCAAACAAAATCGAGGTTAAATAATTGAAATAATTTAATAAACATACTAGGATTCGCTATTCTGGATTCGTTATTCTAGATTCGAAACCTAGTATTCTAGAATACCTTGGGATTCTACTTTGAACATCCCTAACTGAGATATTGCATTACCTGCAGTTTTGGCAATATTAAAGTCACTTCATTCAATGAATCTTGTATAAGTTTATGGGTTAAGTTGTTAAAGGAACCATATTGAAGCTGAATAGGTTAAAAATAAGTAAGTGGACAGGAGCTGATGTAGATGGGAACTAGGCACTGCCCCCCAATAGTATATTTTTGATAGCATTTACTATGCAAACATAAAACAGTTTTGCGCGTTGCCTGCCCATTGCTACATGTTCACCTTGTTTTTTGTCCGTTTTAAGGTAATTCATTTTACTAAAGTTTATAAATAAAAAGGACAAATTCTGGTAAATTAGAAAAAAAGTTGTTATTTTAAGCAATATGCAAAACTATTTTATGTGCCTAATGCTCCATGTATCCTTTTAAATTTAAAATTAGGTCAATTTTAACCAAATAAATGTATTTTTGTTTCGAGCTTTGCACGATCAGACTGCACTTGATATACGCATTTTTGCACACATTGACCAAATTCACAAAAATATCTTATTATATATTACTTGTTTGTGCGTTTGGTCAAGAGATATTCACAATACTTAAATTTGGGTAGCACTGAAAAACAGTTGGGGAACCACTGCCGTACAACAGGGATGTGCATGATAGTGTGTCTTTAAGGTGGTAAATCCAAGAAAATTGTATTTAATGCTTTGCCTCTTTGCATGTCATACCATTCGTTTTAACACCTTGCTTTTAGTTGGCGTGGGATTCTCTAATAAGCCTTAAGACAAATATTGATTCCTTGTTTATAATTTTCTGACTTTTGTAAAGTTAAAAAAATGCCACAAGTTTTCATTGGATATGCCTTGTCGAATCTCAATTCCGCCCATAACAGAATTAAAATAGTTTTAACGATCTATTTTTTATATGCATTTTTTGCGTTCTCAGAAGTCAGATATGACTTTACAGTTAAAATATGATTCTGTAGTCCCGTTTTAGAGATATTTGAAACATACTTTTAATTTTAGAACTTCAAAGCCATCTGCTGACAGATCTGTGAAAGGTTCATTTTGTGATAAAGGAAATCTTACTCAATGTATTTGCATTTTAGATGAGGTATGTGTGCACCCTTGTGAAATACAAGCACCTAACCTTGTAATGCCCAAAAGCATTTCTATAAACTGATTTAAAATGCATATAATTTATTGTTTAATTTGGATATTGTCCCTATTTGCACAAGTAACTTTCATGTAAACTAACAGTCAGTCCCTGTAGTTTGTTGACTTTTTTCATATGACAGGTTGACAGCCCTTTTCTACTTTACAAAATTGACTCAATTTAGTTGAAAAAACCTCACATTGTAACATGTAGACCAGCGTTTTCCAACGTGGGCTTCACCGCCCCATGTGGGTGTTATAGATATGGCTAAAACTGAGACAGATTGATAGTAAAGAAGGGCATTAAAGTTGCTTGAAGCGCAAATTTTTTTTGCGTTAAACTAATTAAAACTGCCAAAAATATAGTTTAAGCCTTAGATGGAACAGCATGGCCTGGTACATCCTGGTTATGCCCATGGGAATGTCATTCTTATACCTGTCTATTAAACAAGAATTCGCGACTATCGTGATTGCTTTTTTAACTCAATATAGTAGTAGGGTACTGGCCAAATTAAAGTAAAACTGCAAATACCCCAAAATGCTATTATCAAAATTGAGTACTTTTTAAAATAAAAACAATCTATATGCCTAACACTGGCTTTTCCTCAGTACACAACATGCTATACGCATTCGGTTACATTTTTAAGATTGGCACAGCAAAATTAATTTCAGCCAAAAATATAGTTTAAGCCTTAGATGGAACAGCATGGCCTGGTGCATCCTGGGAATGTCATTCGCATACCTGTCTATTAAACAAGAATTCGCGACTATCATGATTGCTTTTTTAACTCAATATAGTAGTAGGGTACTGGCCAAATTAAAGTAAAACTGCAAATACCCAAAAATGCTATAATCAAAATTGAGTACTTTTTAAAATAAAAAACAATCTATATGCCTAACCCTGGCTTTTCCTCAGTACACAACATGCTATACGCACTTCGGTTACATTTTTAAGATTGGAACAGCAAAATTAATTTCTGCCAACTGTAGTGCGTAATGGTTTCAAAGGATGTGTAGAAACAAAGTTCTTTAGAGTGAAATAAATCTTTCGAAAAAAAAGTTAAAAAAAATAAACAATTTTATTTATTTTTTTTAATTAGATTTTTTCACGCCAGTTTCTTCGTTTTTCTGGCTTATTCTTCTGCCGACATAGTCGCCAAGTCGCCAGCATTCTGCCAAACAGGATTGAGGGCCTTGTAGGGGAGATAAAGATTAATTATTTCCCCAAACAAAATTGAGGTTAAATAATTTAATAAAAATATACTAGGATTTGCTATTCTGGATTCGTTATTCTAGATTCAAAACCTGTTATTCAAGAATACCATGGGATTCTACTTTGAACATCCCTAGCGCTAATACAATACGGTTGGGAAACACTGATACAGACAGATATTTATTGTTTTGAAGGGGGCTTCCAGGGAGAGCAGCAAAAGACTGTTAGGTACATCAAAGTCATCTGCTCTCCGGTTACAATGTCAGCTGTAGGCACATGGTCAACAGTGCAAAACTAATATAAAAAAAATAAATTGAAATACGATAAACCATTAGTGTTTGGTCTGAATGGAGACCCTTGCGGGAGCCAGTAATGCATGTGAAAAATTTAAAATATTAGAAAATATTAGAATCAACAAAAATAAAAAACAACAAGAAAATATGCAAACAAATTAAGAACCAACAAGGGTAGCAACTCACCAGAAGAACGGTTAGTGCATGGTACAATTGTCATACAAATGAGGTTTGTTGAAGAGAAATACAACTACACCAGTTTAATTAAATATACTCACTAAATTTTTGGTTATATTGAAGTGTGTCCGATGCTAGGCTGGACATACCTGGATGCTAGATAAATTCATAATCACTTTTTACTTGTCCCAAATTATTTTGTATCAGTATCAGAGTAAAATATATCGTACATTCCCAATCAAAAACAGTCAATTATGTCCAGTGTGTAACTTTTTAGAAGTCTGAAGAACTTATGTGTCGTTGACATCCTGACGGTCACCAGCTGCACGGGTATTAAAACTTTATGCATGAGAGTGGGACTACATTAATTTACAAGTACGCCTTTAGCCACTTGAATTTCCAAACTAAAATCTTATTTGTTAGCTGTTATCATACCATGTTTATCTAGCCATCTGCACTGCACCTAAACGCCAAGGCAGCTAAAATCCAAGATTGGTTTGGATAATATTTGTGTCAAGCGCACTCTACTCATGTGGTCTTAGAATAGGCCTATATATATAGAGAATAATTTGTGCGATAACTATGATTTCATAAAAAGAAGACTCCCAAACATGTGCAACGGTCAAAGTGAGACCACTTTTTATGAGACTCTGCCTCAGTAGAAGAGGCCAGTGTTACACCAATGACGGATATTAGCGCAAACTGCAAAAAGCCAGGAATATTACCTGCGCCTAACTCAATGTGTTTAGCGAGATAAAAAGACAAAGCTTTGAGAGTCAAGAATTATGTACTGTCTTTTTTTATTCTATATTAATGAACTTGTGTTTCATTGCAAATATTCTATTTGCTGATGTGTTAAAGCCCTCATGACAAATCTCTTAGCCTGGTGGGTTGGGCCGGTTGGTTGTAATTTGTGACAATATGTAAGTTTCGTTTAACATCCACAAATTTAACAAAAAAATTTTCTTCATCTTCCTTGAAACATAGGCACTAAATTTCCATTTCAAAATCTCTACATGACCACATTAAAAAACGAGCCAGTGTGGATTGATACACATCATGATCTACTTGATGCGCGTCAAATGGGTAAAACTTAGTAGAGTTTATTAGATGCTAATGTTAATTTTTTGCAATTCATTTGAAGCTGTACTGGTACTTTGGATATCTCTATAAAAATGGGCAATTATGGAGTTATCCCGTACAATCAGTGATTTGTTTAAACATTCTTTATTAGCTTGGCACCTAAGTGTAACAGTTTAACAAACAGGTTCAATGACAACCTTTAAATGAAATTTAAACACCAAGCAATTGAAATCATGTGACAATTGGGCGTGAGTTAATCAACGAGTTTAAATGTTGCATTTTTCTTGACTCAAGTAGAAAATTTTGCACAGTCTCACGCATCTAATCATCGATGTTTGGAGAATCTACAATACATGAAACGTATATATTTTCTGTAAGATTTTTTTGTTTAAACGCACCCACAGCCCCCTTTGATGATTGTGTGACACCCCCTTTAAGAATGTCACGCTACACGCCTGCCTGTAGTTATAGCGCAGGGGTCAGTTTGTTTGTGCACCGCGGCTAACTGAAATTTTATTGTGGGCCTGCCTTTAAACACCATCAAATGTTCAGTAATCTAAAATTAGCATCCCATTGATTCAATGAAAAAGTGTTTTGCCCCCAGCAAGTTACAAAAGTATCTTTTGCAACCCAACGTTGGTTCGGCGACCATGCAGTCGCCAGCCGTCGCCAGCCGCCTGTCGATCAGACGCAACGGGGGGTCGCAAGTTGCTAGTTGCTTTTACCGTAGTTTTTGGCTCCGCGAAAGACCGGGGTCGCGGGACCATCCAGTTTGGGTCGCGAAAGCCTTAATATATTTGAATAGCGGTCTATAATTGGTAAGTTTTTTAATTGTGTCCATTAGTACACTGAATTATATACATTATACAAGAGGGCCGTCTTACTGAGCGCGAATAAAATTGTCACATGAAATATATACACTGAGACCCTTTAAAATGTTGGGATACCTTACTTCATACTAGGTGATGGGATAGAGCTTGGCAATCCAACACTATTTTGGCCATTTCCACATCAAACTGATCTGCTGAGCCGGAATCTGGGTTTACTTCCGAGTATATGTTTTAAAAAAACTCTCTTTCACGACTTTTTAGCCCGTTTTCTTTGACCAAAGCATCCTGAGCATGTAGTTCTCTTAAAGTTAAAATATGCAAACTTATCAGATAACGAATTTTTTTTCTTAACACGATATGCAATGAGCATTTTTCTCACAATTAGTATTAAAATTCTTGCTAACATAAACTGCTTATCCAGGTTGTGCAGTTTTTCACGAACTTTAACGATATAAACGAGCTATTATAAGACGCTTTACGCGAATATTTATGTTTGCTGATACATTATTTTTTGTGCGTTCAAGCATCGTCCATATTTTTAACTGAAAAGTTCTTTTAACTAAAACCAGATGCAGGAAATCTGGTTGCAATTGGCGCATTGAGTTAGGCTAGACAAAGCAGAGTGTGTAAGGTACTTGTGTTAAGATGTCAAGTTTTGGTTTACTTTTGTTACATTACATCGTGTCTTAAAGGCCCTCCAGTGAAAATAATCCGGCCAGCAAAGGCCATGCCCTATATTTTTAACTGTTTTAACTATACGAAAATGCACAAAATTTTCTCGCCCCGCGCGTATCAAATTTGACTTTGAATTATATTTGCGTTTTGAGGGAATCTTCTCAGACCAAAGTTGACGTGCGCATGACAACTACAAGTAGGAAATTTTTCGTAGCATGAAACCCTCTAAAATCCAATTTTATCCAAATTAAATAGTTGGCTGATGTATTCTTTTATGATAAACATTAAATAAAATAGTATGAGAAATATGTTTATATTTTATTTTGTGTGTGCCAAATGCGTCATGTCTCCTTGTAAATTAAAGGTATTTGCCAATTTGAACCAAAACAAAAATATTGCCAATTTAAACCAAACAAACACATTTTTTTTTTGAGTTGCGCGCGCTGCTTCATTTTGTAGTAGACTGACTCATTTTACTGGATCAAACATTTAGGTCCCTCCCTGATTAGGAGTTATTATATTACAGTGCGTAAAGGCCACACATTTTCTAAACAAAATTGTTAGTGGAAACTTGGTATAGCCCGCCAAGAAGGTTTGCTTTAGCCCGCGACTTGGTAAAGGTTGCCGACCTGTGTCTTAAAATGTATAGTGACCCCTGAAAATTCCTTAGATCCGCACCTTATAATGTTAAGCTAATAATGTTGAGTTTCCTAAAGCAATTGCGAGACGTCGGGCAATTCTAGTGAGTCGCGCCAAAAAAGTCATTACACATCTTGACAGTAATTATTGCACTAAGAAAGCTCAGTAGCGGACGGGGAGTTGGTGGAGCTCCAACTCCAAGAACACATATTGGTTGCTAAATCATATTTATCATCTGAATGAGAAATCACAAGTACTAAAACTTAAGGCTTCTTTTCTGTTGTTACAGAACCCGTTTTCTTTTAAAATGAACAAAACACAATACTAATAAATAGAAACACAATAAGTTACTGTGTTTTTTTTAGCAAAGCTATTTTATTAAAAACAACTCGTATTGGGGTCGCGATACCTCGGTAGAAGTAATTTTGGGTCGCGCCAAAAAGTATTTGCGGACCCCTGCCCTAGAGTCTACTACCATACAGCATACATACCTTATATGCCGAGCTGCCGTGAGGCACACACATTTTTGTTTGCGTTGGAATAGTGATTGCAATCTGTCCTTAATAAAATCATGCCTGTCAACTAGTTTTTTTGTCACTTTATTTGATGATCACGAGTAACAAACCTTTGAAGAATTAAACAGGCAACATTTTTTGTAACTGCAGAATTGTTATCTGCCTAACATCTTTGGTAAACAAAAAATTTTGTTACTGACTATGCAACTAGTTTCTAATGGTTTATGTCATGACAGGAGTTTTCTTTATTTGGATACCCATCTATTAGCTCACATGATGGTTTAAATCAGATAGTGCTTGTCAACATTGTATACGATTTACTTTCCAAATATAAGGAAGCTTTGGAGTTGCATGTTAAGGATTGTGATAAACTTCGTAATGCAGAGAGGGAAGCAACACGTTTTCATCACCTCTTGTCACTAGCCAAGGTAAGTTTTTTATTTAATAAAAATAATGAAATGTTTTATTATTGTTTTTTCGATTATGACACAATACTTAATTGATCATATGATATATGTATCTTTTTTTCTAAAAAGTGAGGTTTTCAATTTTTTACTAGGGAGTATTTTCTGTCTAACGTTAATGAATAATGACGTCATAAAATAGTGATTTCAGTGATGTCTTCATTAGGAAAAAAAATGGAAAAAAAAAAATTTAACATCCAGCAAAAGTAAATGTTAAGATGCGAAGCAAACATGTGTGTTGTTAACACTTCTGCCAGGTGCAAAGCCGCTTAGTGTGCAATTATTAACTTTAGGCGACCCACTATACCAAGACAGTAAAATATGTGTTAATAATTTAAGTAGATAGAAGGGCGTATCTTTATGGAATCCAAAACCATTGGCAGCAGGTTTCTGCTTGTCGATCACTGTTCTGCTGAAGCGTATATAAATAATAAAACTCAAAGTTTAAAAACCAGAGTAAAACAGGATCAGACAGTTTTTTTAAAAAGGAATATATATTGCGCCTATACTGGCATTGTCAGTTCCTTAATTCGAATGATTCATTCGACTCTGGTTTTTAAACGTTGAGTTTTATTATTTAATTTAAGTAGAATATGGGACTACGCTAAATTGCAAGCACATATTTTTTATTCTTAGCGATACATCTGCATAGACTGTTTGTCAAGTCAGCAAAATACAAGCTGCGGTAAAGGGAAAATAATTTGCGTCAATGGTACACTAAGCATGTAGTCTTATAATTTGCTAATCGAGAACAATAATGCGGTAAATATTATTCCATAAAAATGGTATCTTTAATATGCTTCATGACACAGTTAGACCTTCTTTAAGAGCATCTTCTTCAGTTGCCACATTATCCGATGGCTGCACAAGCAGCAAACAGCGAGGAACATTAGTCTATTAACTCATCATTTTTAGTGAGAGCAAAACCAAGAAGGTTTGACTTAACATTGTTAATTGTCCTTGAATACGCACTTGCTAATCAGCCTGAGAGGTCGTTACGTCAAAATGTTAGTTAAACTCTGACAAAAACAATCATAAAACAATAGTATCACTTACAAAAAGGGTGGGGGAGGGGAGTATGAACCCCCAAACCCCCTGGATATGCCACTGAATGTGTTGGCTAACATTGGGTAAATTGCATTAGCCACATCAGTTGTTTCCAACTGTTTTTTGCTTGCAGCACCCTTATAAATAAATTGCATACCCTTAGTAGTATTTCGCCAAGTGTTTTTATGTAATGTCACAATACACTTAGATTGAAAGAGCACATATCAACTGTGCACCAGGTTGAAAATCCCTTGATTTGTTTCACTCTAGTTGACAAGAAACCTACTAAAAGGGTCATTCCATGTCAATTCACCAGAAAAATCGAAAAATGTAACCCACCATTTTAGATTTCGATGAAACTTTCAGGTAATGTAGAATGACTCTTCATTAACTCAAAACTGAAAAAAAAAATCCGAAATTCGCCAAGTACTTTTTGAGATATGATCATTTAACTAATGGTATGTTTTGTTATTTTTTTGTTGCAAAAATTATAGCAAAAACAGTGATTCTTTTTAGTATCACTAATATTGTGTTTTTAAGGGAGTTTTAAATTACTTACAACGATTTTCAACAATAGGAATCCTTTCTTTTCAACTTACGAATAACAAACAATGTCAAAGTTTATGTTTTCGCATTGTTTGACCCAATCACCCCCAATTTAATCACCCAATTGAAGAAGTCATTAATGCGGAACGCAAATTTCAAACGCTTTTTTTCTCTAAAACCTTAGTTTCGATTTTGCCTTAAAGTATCTCATTTGAAAGATACAGTTTTACTAAACATTATATGCAAAAATAAAAATGTACTTTTTTGTATATTCTTTTTAATTGAGGAATTAAAAATCATACCCATTTTTCGTTTATGTTGCTAAGTTTTGGTTCATTTATTTACAAAATCAAGCCATACATATTTTACTACATAGTTACTATTGATCTGTACACTTTTATTGTAATAAGTAAAGAACGCCACAGCAAAAGAAAAGAAGTAAAAATAAAATACTCATAGCAAAATATTTTTACACCCATAGTTTGATATAAATTTAGTGGTACAACATTGATTATTTAACAGATGACCATTTTTTATAATTAAAATTTGCATTTGTATATTTAGTTTGTATTTTTTAGGGTCAGTGAGATGTGGTCCAAGTGCTGAAATCACACATAGAATGTGGTCAATCTTTACTCTGGCCAATAAAAATACTCTTTTGGCCTTTTGGGTGCATGAAATCCACTAACAAATCTTCTTGATCAAAGCTAAACTCTAGTATGGTAACCAAATATCATAAATTGTCATAAATAATGGCTACCTAGAAACCAGGGTGTATGTTTTTTTGTATAATCCGGCCAGCAAAGGCCATGCCCTATATTTTTAACTGTTTTAACTATACGAAAATGCACAAAATTTTCTCGCCCCGCGCGTATCAAATTTGACTTTGAATTATATTTGCGTTTTGAGGGAATCTTCTCAGACCAAAAAAAACCAGGGTGTATGTTTGTAAGATCTCTTTTTGCCAAAACACTGACCGTCATCCAGCTAGTCAGCTTGGTCGTAAGGCATGTTTGTGAAAAAGGAATGAATTTATGCAAGCTTTTAGTTCCTTAAACTGCAGAAACTTCCGAAAACCATTGTTTTAAATTTTCCCTTGCTTCGATATTTATTAGATTTTATAAATATAAACTTGATTCCAGCAATGTTAGTTTGACAGTAATGAAACATTTTATCTGGAGTTGTAATTTGGTTGTTTACAGGTCTTTGCAAACTGGCTTTGGATGTCAACCTTTTTACTATACCCCCAATTCCATCACATGCTCCTTTTCACTGACTTGTTGCAAAAAAGACCATTGAGCATAGATGCCAAAATCATCTTTATGTTTGCACAGATTGTAAAAGATTTTACAGTTTTTGTATTGTGCAGCACAGCACAACCATTAGTAATATATTCTACAGTGGTAATATTTGGCAGTATTTCTTCTTTAGGGCCATGCAATTTTTTTGAATTACATATACCATGGAAACATCATTTTCCATATCATAGCTACTGGATGAATTGTACAAGAGTGGTATGTCCAATGGAATCCTTGTGCTTCATCTTGGATATAAAAAGAACAGTTTTAACTGAAAACCGCCATTATCAGTGATTTGTTTTTTAGATTTTCCTTTTCAGATTGAGATATTTTGATTGTGATTTTGAAATGTATGACTGAGGAATCAATACGATTAGTTTGCTGATCAATAACTCAAAAAATTCTGCAACTAAAAGTGACTGTGGCATTAATACTGTTCTATATACTAAAAGTTACTATTTGCCCTCATTTGCAAGGTTTTCCATGTATAAACAAGTTTAAACAAATATTTTTTTACTAGATCATATATTTATCCCTGTCTTACAGCACACTAGAAAATCTTATTGGTAAAAAAACATCCTAAAATGTCAATACTTGCACTTTAGATACAAAAGTTTTTACAAAATTCAAACACCCCTAAAAACGTTTAAACAAAAAAGTACACTCGAAATTAAGGGTTTCCAATAAAAGCTAACTAAAGTATAGTTCCGCTTGAATGATTTCGTAAACTACGCTGTAAACAATAGACAATAAACAATGAGAACAATTGGATCAACAAGAAATTTTGCAGTAACTTCAAAGTGGCATGCCTGATGGTTCTTTAAAACTTATTTGAACCTTCTACAAAGTTGCATCACTGAAAAAATGCAAGAAACCACCATGCCTTCACATTTTAGGTTTTCAGTTACGCTTCAATGAACACAAAAGTGACCATACAAAAAAGGCCATATCTCCCGATATAGAAATAATCTGAGTGAAATAGGTATATCATTTTTCTTAGCAAGGAATGCTCTACCAAGTTCAATCAAAAATTCAAGAATATGAATCCATGGGTTACATGACCTGGTGAATTGACATGGAATGACCCAAAAGTTGGAATACAAAATAACTTAAAATATTTCTCTGCACCCTTGATCATTAAAACTGACCATTAGAAATAGCACTTGGTCTGAAACAACTTGGCTACATTATATTTGACAATATAATGCAGTGCTAAATAACGTGCATTTGACGGAAATCAGTGCGCAAATCGGCTCCGCGAAAGACCTTTATCTTGGGTCGTTCTTTTGTTTCAGTCCCCTAACATTATTTTGAAGTGGGGAGCAGATCATCTTGTGGCAAAACACCTAATAAACACTTTTTACCCATTAATTTAAACCTCTGTCAAGACATAACATCTGTCTTTCCTTTAACGTCATGTAAATTATGGGAATTCACCTAAAAGTTGTTGCCAGGCACAAAAAATATCAATACTTCTGTTTTCATAATGTGATCTCTTAAAATATTTGGCTTGGTTTGTTGTCGGTCCGACACTTGGCGGTATTTCCATTGCAAGAGAGAGACAGTAATGTGCACAAGAGAGGGCGCAAAAAGGATTCTCCAACACAGAAAGAAGGAGTACTGCGGCTGCATGAAGGGATTGCGCTTGGTAGTTTGTGTTGTGAACTTCGGAAAGTTTAGCGAGCTATAATTTGCTGGTCAAAAGCGATTTTCACTTTTAAGCGATCTTTGCTTGGAGCTAATGGCTTTCGTACTGTATGGAACCACGCAAAATTTACAGTTTGCAAATTATTGCATTTATTGTGGTAGTGTTAACAAGAAACAATTTTACTGTCAATGGGGTTACAGATTTTTCTTATATTGGATCCCGTTAGGTACAAGGAATATGTGTTTGCTTGAATATCATGTAACGGCTACCATTGTAGTATCCAAACTTTTATAAGACATCAGGAAACTTACGAAGACATTGTACAACAAACCTACAACATAGAGGCAGTGCCCAAAAAATATAATTTCAGGGTGGGCCATGCCTGTTTTTTGAGATTTTTTTTAAGCTTAGCATAGAGTACTAAACTGTCTTTGATCAAGTAACTAAACAATAATATCATAAAGAAAACAGATTTAGCAACATTCATTAGGATTTAAAATGTTGTTCAATTACTGTAGCGTTTATCTTATTGTTAGCACTAGTTGTATTTTAAACAATCTGGTTTTAGAAGTTAAATATTTAACTTGCAGAAACTGTTCATACCTCTATATTTCAGGAAATGTATTATGCATATGTTTTTTAAACATGTTTGATGCCCTAAATGTGTTGAAACCACCATTCAATAATAACACTTTGTCTTCTCAAGGTTTTCTCTGCGAAAAAGGTTGGATTGAAAAACCCTAGAGATCATTAGGGTCAACTTTTTTTGTTTAATTTTATTATGTTTTTTTTATTATGCAGAAATTAGGAAATATATACTTGAGGGTGAAATAATCACTACCACTTTAACTATAAATGTTAGTCACCTGTTTTTTTTTTATGATGACAACAAATTACAAATTTAGTGCGAAATCAAATTGTTTTTTTGGTAAATAATGATTATACAAAGTATTCACTGAGAAGCCACAATTACCTTAACAACAAACACACTGCCTGGAATATACAGTTGTATTGGATGCATAAACATCTTGACATACACTTGTTACACAAGTTTGATTGAAACCCTTATTGTGATTATTAGAGTAGACATTTGAACATCAATATAAGATGGATAAAGTTGCTTAATTTATTTAAACTTGAAGAAATAAACAAAATAGAACCCTTGATAAAGGACTATGCCTAACATGCCCAAAAAAATGTAAAATGTTTTTAAATTCTGTCTAAAGAACTGAAATCATCAACGTTTGCCAAATACACCCATTGCATTGCAGACTTATTATAGTACACAACATTATAGCTATCTTGTTAACATTTCGCCTCAATTACTTTTTTTTTTCACTTAAACATAGTTTGTTTCTATCAGCTGTTGCCCGAAAAATATTAGTTTGCTGACTTAACAGAACTATGTTCGGCTGTTTCTCAACCTTTAGAAATATGATTTTAGCGTTGGCTACTTTTTAATTATACTTACTATTGCATTGCCTAATACAAGTTTAGTATAATCAAAATAATAACAATTTTTCGATGCCACCAACACTGCAAAGCAGTACCGCACACTCAATGACGAAACTGATGGCGCCGCAAACAGATTGAATACCACTCATTTGAACGGATTAAGGATTCGTATCTGGCTAAACGTGCATGTAAACGGGCTCAGTTTCTCTTTTTCAAATAATTCATCAATTGGGTTATGTGCCCTCAGCCATTGTCCAGGTGTTCAATATAGTTACTGTTTGATTTATTTGTATGGGCCCTGGGAAGATTGCCCCAAAAATGTAACGATCACCTTGCTTCATATACTGTTTTGTCAAAAAGTAATTATTTTGCCTAGTTTAGGACAGTATTTTGTTATAAAGATATATACTAGGCTAGGTCAAAATTTGCAAATTATTAACACTTTTTAGAGCAAAACTGTTAAATATCTTAAAAATTGGAGCTAATTCATCAAAAACCAAGGTTTATATTGGATTCAGCGGCATCAAAATACCTGTAAACTTTCCTAGCCACAAAATGTCTGTAGACCAGTGTAATTCTTGTTTAAAATTATGATCACCCCTGCCTGTGTTTAATAAGAATTGGTAAACTTATTTATATGTCATTTTCTGGTATTTTGAATTTAGTACTTTACTTATTGCAATACTGAATGTGTATTTAAAACAGTACAATTGTTTCTATTTATTCCTGTAACCACTGTTTGGTTTTAAATATTTTTTTTATTTACAAGGAAGATCTTTCAAATAAAGATAAAGATTTAAAGTCAAAGAGCATTGAATATGGTCATCTTAGTCAAACAATTGACACAGTTTCAAAAAAATATAAATCGGAACAAGAACGAAACCGTCGCCTATCAACTGAAATGGTTTGTCGCGATACACAATATAAACATGAAAAGAAAAAGAAATCTCAAGAAATTGACAAATTGCAAACTAAACTGCATCAAGTTTTACAGGTATGCAATATATGCATTATATCTGTTCAAAACTAGCATACTAAATTATCAGATATGCTTAATAATAATTTGTTAACAACTCAAGGCCAATTATTATGTGAATTGCTTACGATACATGTTTGTATCACTACAAAACTAATTAAATAAGGGAGTCGGCGCAACAGCTGCTTATCTTGTCCTTCATTTGACGACATGGTAATTCACCTAAATTGGAAACCCTATAAAAGTTGTTCCCAAACCCAAACAAATATACTTATTTTGGAAAATCTGAATTATTTTGGCTTAGTTGGGTCTTTCAGGAGGATGCAGTGTAACCACTCAATGGTCAAGCAATTATATCGCGTAACTTTGATAACTTGGATTAAAATCAGATTTCACCCTTGCGTCTTTAAAATGAGATCATTTCAGGCTACTCTTTTATTTACCACATCACACAACATTGCTTTTTTGGGGTTATTATAACTTTGCATTGTACCCTGTTTTACCAAAACAATAAGCATAAAGTTTAATTTTTGTTTTTAAGCTTTAAAAAACAGTGTAAAGAGATATTTTTGCAAATAAAAGCTTATTGCAGATAATTGCAATAGTTTTGTTTAAAAACAATTAATTTTTTATATATAAATCAAGTACTTTTCCTATTACACAAAACATACAGTGATAAACACCGAGACTTTAACCTAAAATATATCTCCAAATTAAATCACAAGAAAGTTGTAAAATATGAAATGCTTATAAAGAAGATTCGCATGTAGCGCAAAAAATTCCGGTTACTGAGAAACATGGCCTGGTGTCTAACTGTCTAAGTACAACCTAGATCTCCGTCAACTGTGCCACCTTGTTCCGACAAACTAAGCGCAAATCCATTGTAAAGATAATATGAGTTACATAAAAGACTCTGAGAACTATTCAAAATTAGTAGTTTAAAAACTTGCCAACCACAAAAATTCGCAGTTACTAATTGCACATGCTTGTAAATGTAAAGTATAACACACCGAAATCACACCAAGCTTAACATGTAACCATGAAAATCAGTACTTGCCTTATGATTTAGCTGGCGCTCTATTTAGGGGGGAGCGCCTCCCCCAGTTAAGAACCACTGGTGTAACATGTTACTTATATTGTCGGCAGCAAACAACATCGGGACAACCAGAAAAAAATATATATATGTTTTTAAAAATTATTACATACACGAAAAGAACAATGCTTGTATCACAATAACCTAATAAGTACTTTTTTTCACATATACCTCAAAGCAAACTAATTAAGGCGCTTTTTTGGTCGTAGATAAGACTAATTTAGGCACAAACTTGGTTGTACGTAGTTTAAATAAAAACACTCTAATAAAACTAATTTAGGCAGTTTTTTGGTCCTACGTAGCTCGGCTGAAACCAAAATGGGGCACTTTTTTGACATATGTAGTTCCAATAAACCAATTTTAGGCACTTTTTTGGTCGTACATAGCTCAAATAACACTAATTTCGGCACTTTTTTTCTGTATCATGCTCAAATAAAACTAATTTGGGGACTTTTTTGTCTGACGTAATTCCAATAAAACTAATTTGGGCACATTTTGTTCTGTACCTTGTTCGGATAAATATGATTTGGGCACTTTTTTTTCCGTACCCTGCTCAGATAAAACTAATTTAGGTACTTTTATGTTGTGCATAGCTTGAATAAAACTCATTGTGGTACTTTTTTATTCGCACATAGCTCAAATAAAACTAATTTGGGCACTTTTTTTTCCTTACATAGCTCTAATTAAACTAAAATTTAGGCAGTTTATGTGTCCTCTGTAGCTCGCATAAAACTAATTTGGACACCTTTATGTCCGTGCGTAGTTCCATCAAAACAAATTTTGGCGTTTTTTTGGTTGTACCTAGTTCAAATAAAACTAAATTGGGCACTTTTTTGTTCCTAGGTAGCTTTAATAAGAGCAATTTGGGCACTTTTTTGGTTGTACGAATGTACATAGCTTGAATAAAGCTAAATTTGGCACGTTTTTGTTTGTAAGTAGCTCAAATAAACTAATTTAGGTACTTTTTTGTCTGTTTTTCGAGACTTTGGTGAAATAAAAATAGGATACCTAAGGTATTATATGTAATAATCTTTGCAAAATAGTGATGGTGTGGGCTTCAGGAGATGGGTAAATTTAGTAAATAAACAATTTTTAATTTTTTTTGGGCTTGCGCAGTTTCGGTCAAACAATGTGAGCTTAGCGGAAACACTGATGTAATCACACTGAAACAACTGTGCAGTGTGCTACGTACGGACAAAAAAGTGCCCAAATTTGTTTTATTCGAACTACGTACGATGAAAAAAGTGCCCAAATTTCTTTTATTTTAGCTACGTACGATCAAAAAAGTGCCCAAATTAGTTTTATTCAAGCTACCCTGGGACAAAAAAGTGCCTAAGTTAGTTTTATTGTAGCTACGTACTGACAAAAAAACTGCCCAAATTAGTTTTATGTGAGCTACGTACGACCAAAAAAGTGGCCAAATTAGTTTTATTTTAGCTACGTACTGACAAAAAGGTGTCCAAATTAGTATTATCCGAGCTACGTACGGCTAAAAAGTGCCCAGATTTACTTTATTAGTTACGTACGACCAAAAAAATGCCCAAATTAGTTTTATGTGACATTTGTATGACCAAAAAAGTGCCCAAGTTAGTTTTATTTGAGCTACGAACGGACAAAAAAGTGCCCAAATTCGTTTTATGTGAATTACGTGCGAAACAAAATGTGCCCAAATTTATTTTGTTTAAACTACGTATGATCAAAAATGTGCCCAAACTAGTTTTATCCAGCTACGTACAGACAAAAAAGTGCCCAAATTGTTTTATCCCAGTTATGTACGACCGAAAAAGTGCCCAAATTAGTTTTAGCTGGGCTACATATGACAAAAAAACTATCCAAATTAGTTTTATTTTAGCTATTTATGGACAAAAATGTGTCCAAATTAGTTTTATCCGAGCTACGTACAACCAAAAAAGTGCCCAAATTAGTTTTTTCCAAGCTACGTACGACTAAAAAAGTGCCCAGATTAGTTTTGTAGGAGCTATGTTACAAGCAAAAAGTGTCCAAATTAGTTTTATCCAAGCTACACATGGAACAAAAAGTGCAGGAAACTCACAAAAAAACTATGAGATAGAATTAATAATACTTGATCCCATAAGCGCCGAACTTGTAAAATTTTAGGGCGTTTTTTTGTCAGTAATCACCAACAAAACATAACAGTACTAGTGAACAGATTTGGTACCTTTGTAAGTTATTATTGAAACAACGCGGTGTGTACCGTATCTCGGAAAATCGTCATACCAAATTGCAAATGCGCGCTTAATGTTGAAGGACAATATAGTATCAATCTACTCTGCTCATAACAAAGAAATGGTCTGTCAGTGAACGAAATAATACTTGGCAAATCACGGTTATTTATTCACAATACTTATTAGAACGGCGTTTAAATTGTACTTGCTGACAAGTCGCAGCATATCTGGAGACCTGGCGAGCAAAGCGAGCGCAAAATAATTTGTGACAATTGGCATATCCCAGATTTTTTTGAATTGCTTGTAATTTTGTATAATATAGGCCTTATCGTTGCGTTAGTACTGGACAACAAATTTGTTTTTTGTTGTTGTTTTTCGCTTTGGATTACCGTTTTTTTATCGTACTAAGCGGCCTATTGTCACACATGTTTTAAGATTTATGAATTGTTATGTTACACCAAGTAGTGTGCTCAGGCACGTGGCGTGGTCATTTTAAAGGGGTTGTCACATCAGCAACCCAAATCAATAGGGGGTCTTGGGATGTGATAACAACGCCCCTAGCGAGAACGGGCGAAGGCCGAAAATTTTACGTTTAGTGAATTATGGGCGCTGAATATGGCAATTATAAGGAACTTACAGCTGTTTAAGAGTGTGTGTTTGACGCTAGAAAAAATTATGCAACATTTCGTTAATGCTTTAAGTAGTATAATTTTAATTGCACGCCAAACGCTATATGGAATTGCGGTGCAGAGCAGCCTATGTGATGTATCAACCACAAAACTATTTTACTGCGGGAATTTCAGAAGTATTTTTTTTCAAAAAAGTGGGATTTTCAAAGTAGAATTCCTGTGGATTCTAGAACTCTAGTTTTTTTTAATTTAGCAGAATAACGAATCCAAAATATTGAATCCTAGTATATTTTCATTAATCTATTTAACCTCGATTTTGTTTGGGGAGGGATTAATCTTAAAATACTCTACAGGGTATTACTGCCTCCTTAAATGTAATTAAACACGTTTTTAAGTGCAAAAACGATCCGAGGCCCGCCTGATTCACATTTCTAACACAATTATTAGTTAACATTGAGACCTAAAAAAGGTTGCCGACCCTTGATTTAAGTGAAAGCTGGGAAAAAGCCCAAACTTCTGTGGGCAGGCATAAGATAATTTGTTGTCCAGGTTATATGAGACTGTTACGTCACACATTGATGTATTAGGGCAGAAAGCGTGTATATAATTGATTATTAAATCAATGCACATTATTTGGGTTAGGGTGCTGGTTAGCGTTTGGGTTAGGGTAGGCAAGTATTATTAAATTTAATCATCTTAAGCATATTTCTTCAGACAAATTAGTGCATTGTCCTAGACTTTGAAGTCTAAAAGTCAGACTTTTTCATCGTTTGGATGTCCTAATTGTCGTAGACCTTTTCTTCAAACTGCACTAATTTCTGACGGATCGGGTGGTAGTTTACTAATTGCGAAATTTGGTTCATGATTTTGTGATTGGCAAGTTTTTGAGCTACTAATTTTTATTAGTTCACGGTGCTTATAGGCTCATTTAACTCATGTTTTACAACGAATTTTGGCTTAGTTTGTCTGAACAAGGTAGTACATTGGACAGGGATCTAAGTTGTGCATAGGGGTTAGACACCAGGCCGATACGCGCGAATCTTTTGTTTTACAACTTTCTTTTGTCCTAATTTGGAGATTAATTTTAGCTCAAGTTGTCTGTGTTTAGCACTGTATGTTTTGTGGTATAGGAAAGTACATGCTTTATATAAAAAACCTCGCATCGTAATAGCTTTAAACTTTTTCAAACAAAATTGTTGCAATTATCCGCGTTATGCTTTTATTTGCAAAAAAGAACTTTTCATGCTGTTTTTTAACGCTAAAAGGTTGGGACTTTTCGAAGATAAAACTTTTAGGCACATTGTTTTGGTAAAACAGTGTACTATGCAAAATTATAATATACCCAAAATAGCAATGTTGCGTGTTGTGTCACCTAACGGAGTAGCTTGAATTTATGTAAATATAAACAGGAAAGACGCGAGCGCGAAATCCTATTTTCATTAGAGTTATCAACTGAAGAAAAATGCGTAACCGTTTAAAAGTCAAAATGCTTACAACCGCTGCACTAAGCGCGATTTTTGCTTTGACCATTGGGCAGTTACACCACCGTGCTACGCTTGACCAAGTTCGCCACACAAACTGCCAAGCGAAATCGCGTCTTTAACGAGCACAATACTGCTAATAAAGAGATTAATTTTTATGTCTGGGAGAAATTAATTAAGATTATTGCGACACCCCATCTCTCCATAGGACTTTCAATATATTGAAAAGCGGATATTAGCAGACTAAAAAAAGTGATAACCAAAAAAAAGGTGTCCCGCATATCCAATTTAGGCACTTTTTTTGTTGGAAAATTTAGACACTTATTTTCGGCTTGTACGCAAAATTTTGGACGTCGGATGAGTAAGTTGCATCAGACTTTATTGTGGTCACAACCACTGGTGTTTCCGGAGAAGGGGGTTTGGACCCCCCTGTTTTTGAAGTGATATTATCTTTATTTTCAGGGTTTAACAAACTCTTTGAATCGGCAGTATTTTTCATTTTATTGAGTCACATGTCTTAAGTTAATGCCGAACCAAAATCGAGCGCAATAAGCTGTTTTTCTTTTGTTTGGTCGACCATAAACGCAGGACAGTTTTTCTCTTATGTATTCAGGTTGGCTGTTTAGCAAATGTGTTTTACGACAATCGACAACGCTAAGTCAAATCTTCTTGATTTTTTTCTCCCTAAAATAAGTCCAGTAAGGATCAGTTAATGTTCCTTTCTGTTCGCTTTTTGCGGTAATATCAGATGTTAGTGTAAGAATTTTTTTCACTGTAAAGCACATTCCTAAATGGTGAGATAATGGTGACTGTTAGAGCCTCTTGCAAAGTCGCCATTTTTAATTTGTGGTAGTTACCACAATATTTTTATATTCTAAGACCACAGGTTTAGTGTGCAATTGACACAACATATTTTTCCTCAACAGCAGCTTGTATTTTAGCTTGGCACACAGCTCGGCGCAGATGTTGTGCTGATCGTTGCATAATAACACCCGGGAAAAAATATCTTTGTTTAGTGTACTTGTCGGAGGTGGCAAAATACGTGTTTGTAATCGAGTGCTAGTCCCGTACATGTAACTTAGCTTTTTATGTGCTTGGAAAACACATAGTCTACATTGTAAAACAGAAATACGCTGGTCTTTCCTGTTGTTTACCGCCGGCAATTTTAGTAACATTTACCTTATAATATCTATGGTTCTTAACTGGAGGAGGCGCTCCCCATAAATAGAGCGCTGGCCAATTCTCAGGGGGCACGAGTACTGCCACAATATTTAATATTTTGTGCAGTAATTTTATGGTTACATGTTATGCTTGGTGTTATTTCTACCAATATTTAGTGTCTTATGCTTTACATTTAAATTACGCGCATGTGTAGTTTATAACTGTGAAATTTGGTCCCTGATTAAGTCACAAGTTTTTAAACTACTTATTTTTAATAGCTCTCAGTGTCTAGGCCCTATTAAATCATATTTGCACGTTTTATGACGGTTTTGGGCTTCTTTTGTCGGAACAAGCTGCTACGGTCGACCGGCAAGTGAATAGAGGTTACACACCATGCCAAAGCTCTCAGGAACTGGATTTTTTTTCGCTTTTGCACGATTCTTTCTTTTGTCCTAACTTGTAGATATATTTTAGCTTAAAGTCTTTGTCTTTAGCATTGTATTTTTGTGTTATAGGAAGGTAATTGCTTTAGGAAAACTCTCGCGTTATAACTCATAGCTTAGAACTTTTGCAAACAAATTTATTACAATTATCTGCATTAAGCTTTTATTTAAAAGCTTTGACCCTTAGGCAGTTACACTGCGCTACACTTAACTAAGTTTGTCACACAAACTACCAAGCGAAACGCGTCTCGAGCGCAAGGTTCTCAACCTTTAATGCTTTGTGGCCCCCTTCAAAAAGCTCTTGACCCTCGTGGACCCCCTGCTTGTAAAAATACCTGGCAACTCTTCACGTTAATAACAAATACAGCAATTAATCAACGAATAAATGCACTTTTCTAAAAATTGAACAAATCAGTCATTTTGATTTAAATTAACTTTGTTAGTCATTACAAAACTTGATCTTACCAAGGTATTTTTTTATATTCGGCTCTGTTTTGTACTGAGCCAAGCTAATGTTACTACATTCGTCAAGATGATTTCTTGATCTTGGTTTTTTTAAGCGTTACTATTACTTTACAAATACGATATGCATAACCTCGCTGAATATTGGCCTAAAATTGACTTTTGAGTAACCCTGCAGCGTACTTTATGCGTTTAACGATGGAGTGTTTCTTTTGTAACTTTACGCCTTTTAGGGAAATTGCGAAATTTCTGCACTTGTCATTACATGGTATATATAGTTGCTCACCCAATAGCATTTGACGGACACTGATTAAGCGAAGGTTATCGCTGACGCTGCACTACATGGCTACATACATAAAGCAGCACAGTAATTGTTTTGCCATAGTGACAGGCCTTCGACTTTAAACATCCCTACTGTCGAGTCAAAGAACGTGTCAGAAAAATGTGTTACAAAACGTTACAAGAAAGTGTACATTCATAATAAAAAACTTTTATGTTAACTGGCTAATTTTGAAAATAGCGACACTTTGGTTTTGTAACCTAGCTAGAAAATTATGCCCGTGGCCCCCAAATAACTGCTCTGTGGCCCCCCAAGGGCCGATGGCCACGGTTGAGAATCCCTGCTCTACATAAAGAGACTGATTTTTCTATTTGGGAGAAAATGATAAAGATTATTGTGACGCCCACACTACTTCGTCTCTCACTTGCAACGAAAGCATCCTCCTGATAGACAAACCAAGCCAAAAATAATTACCGATTTTATTTGGGAGTAAATAAAAACAGATGTTCCTTAATAAATATATTGTTTGCCTTTGGTAACAACTTTTATAAATTACAAGTTAGGTGGATTACCATGACATCAAAGGAAGGATAAGATTGTTGAATGGCAAGTAAGCAGTGATGTAGGTTCTGATCTGTTGCATTGCTTCAGGTCAAAGGTTAGTGCCATAATAAAAGTTTCTAAAAGGCCATCTTTTTTGTTTTTAGGATAAACGACAAGAACGGTTGCTTGGTATTGAAATATTGAATTTCTTGCAAAGGCCTGATGGAAAACGGGCCAAATGGAGTACAGATAAAACTAAAAAGAAGTGTGTTGCCTGGAATATTTTATTCAAAGTTTGTTTGTTATCTAAACTTTAAAAGGGTAATAAATGGGGGTGTTCAAAGTAGAATTCAAAGGTATTTTGAAATAGTATATTTGGAATTTAGAATAGCACATCCAGAAAAGTGTGTTTTTATTTTTAGGGAGGTTAAATATATTATTACCTTTTTGACAAATATAATTATTTCTAAAATTTTACTTTCAAACAAGTACTTGTTTTAAAACTTTAGGTCATTGATTGGAGCATTACTTCCAATGCTAGCTTTAAGCCAAAATGGAACATAGAATAATGCTAAAAATGTGTTGGACCTTTGAAGTTTTTTTAGAAAAATAGCATTATAACCCATCTGTTTAAACCACATAAACATTTTGTGGCAATACAAAACTTGCCCCACCCACTTTGCCCCAGCACTTTGTGTTGTACCTGGTTAATGATGGGAGATTTATATTGTGGTGTTGCGCCTATCATAAGAAAGGATTTTCTGCACATTCTTTGTAGTCTCCTCTTGAAAAGAGTTGAATGTTTTTTTTTTCTTATCAATGATAACATTATTTATATCCTTGACTGGGTCAGTCAATGGAAAAATTGTGTAGTAGATAAAATTGCTTTGTTTTGTCTATTTGATCTTGAAATTTGTAAAAAAAAATATTTTTCCGAGCCAGACGTTTTTTTCCAAAGAAACTGCATTTAACAACCAGTTCATAAATGTGTTGCAGGCATAAAAAGAAGTTTTCTTCCTATGGTATTTTCTAATAGTTTTGCATCACCATTTATCCATTCACTATTGCTTGCTGTAGTGTCAAACACCAATGATCGCACGATTTTAGTGTGATTCCATAACATTGTCGTTTCAAATATGGCTTTTGCTTGATATTGACCTGTTGCACTTTGCAATTGTTGAACACAAAATACCTTTCTATTGGGGTAACCACGGTTGTCCAGAATCAATTATTGCAAGAGCTTAGAACTTGTCTCCAAGGTGATCGTGAGTCAACTTCCAATCGCAATGAATTGCGACATGCTTTGGTGGATTTGCAGAAACTTTGTCTAAAATTATATGTGATATTTTGAATCTGTTCGCAAGCTTGAGCCTTTGTGTAGTTGTAGATAGAACAAAACCATTTAAGTCACCCTCACATGATTTAATGAAATATGTTGCGAAATTGTATGTAATTTTCAGCCTGTCTTATACTTTTGTTATTTCAGGATTATGAAGTGTATTCCTCGCTTGTAATGTCATATGTTCACTTAGAGGTTACGTATGTTGCATTCCAGATGCCACAGCATCACCAGGAAAACTTTCAACACTTTCTGTTTCAGTTTCTGTAGAAAATGAAAGCGTTTCAACAGAATTGCTGTCTTCCTCTTTTGTCAGTCTTTTCAAAAACCTGTTCTCGTTGCACCCGGATTGCCTTATGTTGTACTTGAGCACGGAAAACTTTGTTGTTTCCACTCATGGTTCTGAATGTGTGCATTTGTTGGTTGCAATAAAAGGCAATGCCGTCCTCTTTTTTCTCAGCTGACAAAAAACAACCAGATTGTATCAAAGTAATTGCATTTGCACCAATATTCCACAATTCATCCAAGATGATCATGAATTCACTTCTGTTTTCACCTAGATCATTTTCTCTTTTTTAGCTAGCTTTCAGCGAAAACCAAGTATCCAAAGATTTTTTGAGCTTTATAATTGCATTGATCTTTGTTAATGTTTTGATACCTGCTATCTTCCAAAAAACACAATTACTTGATCTACAGCTTGCAATATGAATTCTTCGTTTGACGTTGAAGGGGAGCTTCTTTTATATACAGAATGTACTGCATAACTTGTCGAAGAGTTGGCAACTGACTTCCACTTATAGATGGATTGGAACAACCAACTAGAAAATAGCTAGCACCAGGTTGAAGGTTAGGTTTTTTTAGAAGAACTCATTGTTTATTAATTGGATAATTTCTAGAAAAATACACATACTTGTATGTTACTAAAAGTCTTAGACCAGGGTTGGGTAAACTGCGGCTCGCAAGCCACATGCGGCTCGCTTTTTGTGACTCTTTTAGTCGAATCGTAAAATTCCCAAAAATTTGTAAAGGCTACCAACAGTATTTATAAACTTTTCTCTCTTTTTCTTTTCTTTATTTAGGCAGGCATTTTGTTTATAACATAGCACTATACATAGAATTCAAAGAGTTAGTCAACAGAAAGTCTTTTATTATATTACAATTTTGTTATTATTGCTGAACTTATATTATTTACCGTTTTTGTATTGAAATAATTTTGAGGCTCTCTGGTACTTATATTTTTTGCAAATGGCTCTTCCATTGAATACATTTGCCCACCGCTATCTTAGACCAAACTTTGATTGCATAAATTGTTAACTGTTCTAGAAACTAAGAACAGTCAAAACTGTAAAATAAACTGAATTTAAATATTTTAAGATAACTCCACAGTACAATTCAATACTGACTTCACAATTATTTATTTGTTATGACACTGAACAGTCGCTACAACAGCCATCAGCAGTTTTGTCATCTAACAACCTTTGTTGTTGTAATGACAGAAGTGTGACCAAGTAGTTTATTATCTTTAAATCAGTTATAATTTATATGCCGAACAACTGTTAAAGTAAGATTTTGTAGTAAAAAAACCTTAAACTAAGCAGTGAAAGCGTGACAATAACAAAATGACAAACCTGAAGGAAACTCTTTTCTTAACAGATTATACCGGCTACCGAAAACTTGATCATAATGCATCTCTAGTTGACAATTAAAGAAAGCTCATGACACCATCTAGATTCTACATACAACATCGTATATAACAGTGGTTCCCAAACTTTGCTCCGCGTACCACCGGTGGTATGCGAGAGTCTTTCAGGTGGTACGCGACTATGTATAAATTTTGCTAAAACTTTTTAAAGGATCTGTATAAATATCCGAAAACTTTCAACTTTTAAAACTTTCAGATTGGGTAATTTGCAATGTTGCGTTTTAGTTACCTTTAATTTGAGGTTTCGCATGTTTATGACGTAACACTTATCTTGTTGAAGATAGTAAAACATTAATTGTTAGCAGCTGGTGGAGAAAAACAACTACATGAATCGCATTAAAACTATTTGCTGTGTTTTGTTTAATTTATGGCTTTTTGGCATGACATATGTCAAACTTTAATACAGCTACATGCTCATTTTCTTATCTATATGCTAAAATAATTATAGTTTGAGATTTTTTAGTCAGATGTAACTTAGGTGGTACATGATCGCTGTACAAAAGCTCGAAATGGTACACGAGGAAAAAGTTTGGGAATCACTGATATATAACATGTTTGTACTGTTTCTATTTTTCTATAAATGTTTCTGATGATTTCTCTAGAAAATTCTAAAAATAAAACATAAAAAAATAAAAATTAATTAAAAATTCAGGCTGGATATATTTATATATAGGACGTCAAATGTACGAGAATGTTGTCCAACTTAAAAACTTTCCAATACACATTTGTTTTCACCCTTTTTCCTGTTATCTTAACTCTTTATCTTTGGAAACAGTGGTGTACCAAGTGTTGGTAAACTTGATATAATAAATAAAATAATATTTTCAGAAATCAGCCTCTCGCATATCATATATATTACAGCAGCCATGACCAAGTTGCAACCATTTTTAAAGGCTCTGCAACCCTTGTGTAGGTCGCGAACCGACAGTTAAGACTGTAATATACCGTTAGACTGTAACCACTGTAATATATAAGATTGAGCACTTGTTATATTAACTTTGTTTATCATTTCACCATGATAACCAATAATAAACATCAGGACTGGCAGTTTTCAGGTTTGATAAGTTGAATATTCAGTTAACCATTTCCGCATTTGTCATACCTGTTGCCCATATCAAAATAACCTGCAATACATACCTTTATATAATTCTACCATTTATGAAAAATATTTTTCAATTTACACACAGTTTTTCTGTAACACTTCATTAACACATTTAACACTTATACTTCGCTTTAACTGTGCATTTCTTACTACACATTGACACCAAAACTTATTAGTCTTTGGCACTTGGACTAGCTGCTTCAAAGATTTGGTACTCCTTAGCAATATTTTTGTACTCCCTTTGTTATTACATGTTGTACAAAAATAAAGGGAATGTGAATCAATAATATTGTACTACTAATATGGTTTCATTGATGGAATGTTGCTTTGGCATTAGAAAGGTCTACAAAAATTTGGAGGAACAGATAAGTAAGTAGAAGCTTAAGTGTTTTGCCCATAAAACGCTTGCACAAAAAAACAAACAGCTTGAAGATTTCTTTAAGCTTTACTGATATTCTAATGCAGAGCAAACTTCTGCAGTACCATGTGCTTTAAAAGAATTTTAAAGCAATTTTAGTAACAACATTTATACAACAGGTTTGAAGATTTGATATTCTACTTTGAACATCCTTAATTTAGTCATAGATCCATCATAGATGTTTAATGTAAGTATTTTTTTTCACTGAAAGAAAAAAAAAAGTATTTTATGTCTTTTATTGCGTTTTGGTAAATAATAAAATAATAATCCTTTGTAGCAAACAGAGCCAACAATGCTTTATAACTTCATAACACTTAGTTTAACAATAAAACTATGAAATATTACTAGAATTTACTACTATTTTGTTTACTATTTTTATTTTACAGAAACGAGCATGATATGTACAGGTTAATAATTATGAACTATGAGAACTCTCAAAAAGAACTTATCAAGGAAAATAAAGATATGCGAATGTACTTGAAGCAAATCCAAGATGAACTTATTGCTGCACTTAATGTAAACTTGCTGCCTGATGGTGAATATTTCTACTATGATTCTATTTTGTTTATTGATAAATAACTTATTTTTTATATTCCTATAAAAACTAGAATATTTATCAATAGACAATAAATATGCTTTGTAACAAAACCATAAATACAAAAGAAGCTATCTTAAAACAAATTATCTCAACTCAAACAACAAAACTTTTTGTGGGCACTTTAGTGCACTTTAATTCAGTTGAGTTCTGATTCACCCCAACTTGCCCAACTTACTATTAAACCAGTGGTCGGCAAACTGTGGGCAGCAAACTATTCAATATACTGGTTAACACACAACACACATTTTGGTGCCTAGAAAGTTTTATTTTGGGATATTTTGATGATTCTGAATCCGAAAATTAGTTGGTTTTATAAATTGTCTTTATTTTTTTTTAAATATTCCATAGTTTAGCTCAAAAAATGTTTGTAATATTATGATTTTTCTGGCCAGCCCAAGGTATTACAGGATATTAATGCTGTGGTCAGTTTTCAGATTGGGTTGTGTTTTGTCTGTAGGCTAATAAATGTTTTTAAAGCATGTCAAACTACATTGCATTTGTTTCATGCATTAATTGTTATGCGACATGTAAAAATTAGGTCTATAGCAGGGTTTGTCAACCGTGGCCCTCGCCCCCCTAGGGGGGCCACGAGCATAACTTTCTAATAGCACTAATAGTAGTGATTATTTTGTATTCTTTGCAGCATATTATTTAAATGCCCTATTAACATATCACATTTGCTATAAAGTATAACTAAGACACACACGTTAAAAATTATAATCAAATTATAAAATTATAAGAAAAATATTACATAGACATGTTAAAATTATAACCAATTTATATTATTTCAGGTAAAATATTTCTTCTGTTGTGTAGCGTACAAAGATGTTGTGAAATATGCTACAAGTACCTTATTCTTACATTTTTTTAACGATTTTGTGAAATATGTTAATTTGTATCGCAGAGATTATTATTAACAGTAAACAACACATTTTCATTTGTAAAAACAGTTGCCGAACACAAACAAATTTTTTTGTAATAATCGAAGTGCATTTTTTGTGAATCCAAAGCACACTGTTAGCCTCCAGATTAAGGATTGGCCTTTTAAACAGAATGCATTAAACAATGTCCTCCATATGTAGTTGTAACTTGACTTGTTATCCTTTGACCAGTTGGTTCAACGACCGTCCTTGTATAGCCGGGGTTGTGAGTTCGAGAACCTAGCCGCAGACTTTTTTTTTCTAGCCTGGTCTTGCTTAGAGGCCCTGGATTTTTGACAGAGCTGGGTGAAATCAGTGACAAAATGAACAGCGCAAAGCTGTTGTCTAAGCGCTCACATTTTTTAGGTAATTAATAAAGTATTTTGCACTGGTTAGAAAATGACGCCATGGAATTTTAAAAGAGGGCACCTATGTTCTTCATTGATTAACTAATCTCTTAGTTTGAATTCTGAAAGTTTTTGAAATAGGGATTAAAAGATACACAAAATGTATTTAATGAAAAACAGAAAAAACAGCACACACTTGTGTATGAATGTTTTGGTGACTTGTCAAAGCATATTTATCAATTATATACTGCAAAGAGATTATTATTTTCACTGGCTATCCTGATCCCGTAGGTTGCCGACTCCTGACCTGTAACCCGGTAGCATACTTTGCGCGTTATATGATAGTTCTTACTTCTGCAACTTGACGCCTTTAAGGAAATTACGAATTTTTTGCACCAGGCATTGCACGTTAGTTGTTGCTCCATAAATGTTAGTGGTTTGCCCAAATAAATTTGCTTGTTTCAACAAGTAATGAGCTGCCCAAAAAAATGCTGATGCCGCACTACATGCACAGTAATTATTAGGCTGGTTTAATTCAAACTTGTCACTTGCGTATGTGCAATTAAAATCAACTTTCCGGGATAAAATAATAAATTATAACTGTTTCAATTACCTGATATAAACCGCAAACTTCGATTGGAATCCAAATTGGATTCGAATCTAAAAATACAAATTCTACTCTGAACATCCTTAATCACAAGGCTAGCAAATTTAAACGGAAATGTTTCAACGTAATATACAATAGTGATGAATAGCATGGTGAATTCTTAGATTTTGTTTAACCACCATAATCCAGGTAGATTTCGCATTTTACCACACTTATGGCAGGGGTGATTAATAGGGATGTTCAAAGTAGAATCCCAAGGTATTCTAGAATAATAGGTTTCGAATCTAGAATAACGAATCCAGAATAGCGAATCCTAGTATATTTTTATTAAATTATTTAACCTCGATTTTGTTTGGGAAAGGGATAAATCTTAATCTACCCTGCAGGGCCCACATCACAGCAATAAATCGCCCAAACAATTTTCTAACATGTGTACATTATAATTAAAAAACTCTCCCATATGTTTAACATTCTTAACAACTGTTATTTGAAGCAGTTGTGTAAACTGTAATATGTCAACAGTCAAGGTTGTTGCCAAAACTTATATTTTTGCCAACAATGAGAATGCAACACTGCACACAAGTCTTAAGCAATTCAGTCCTGTTTTTTCAAGCATTGTTGGGTCTTAGGGCTTATTTTTTTACTAACTTGATCTGACTGCAAAGAATGCAAAGTTACTATTGACTTAACGAACTGTTGACACTTACACTGAGCATAACTGCATCGCTGAATATTGGCCTAAAGTTGACCTTAAGTAACCCTATAGCGCATTTTGTGGACGGCCAGCATGTTTTACAACGTAATGTTACTTTTGCAACTTAACGCATTTAGGGAAATTGCGAACTCCACACTAGATATTACACGTTGATCGCTCGCCCAATAACGCTTGATTGACACTTAATTATTAGACGAACGTTATCGTGTGACGCGGTAATTGGCCGCCCGAAAAAACGCTGACATTGCACTACCAGGTTACATTTAAAGCAAGCACTGTAAATTGGTCACCGCAGCGACAGGCCAACTTACCACACGCGTTTGTGCAATTAGGCACAACAATCCGCGGTAAAACATTAAATTATATGGTTTCAATTACCCGAAATAAACGGCAGAATTGGATTTGATATTCTACTCTGAACATCCCTAGTAATTAACTTACATTCCAAGGATAATGCCAGTAGTCCTTCACCATTTAGTATTAAAGTAGTGAATACACTTGTTTAACCTAGAATATGCCAGGTATTTTGTCTATTTTAAAATTAATATAGCTAAGAAAAGGTAACTATGTTAGTAAAAATGTTAGTAAAACAGAAACAAAGTGTGATTCATTTCTGTCCAATCGGCAACGACTCATAAGCTGTTAAAATATACTTTATCCACTGATTGAGTAAATTTGTTTTTGTGTTTCGAGGGACTGAAGTTGTTTTCTTTAGTTTCTCCAATGGTTTTAAAACTACAGTATACTTTTATCACCTTAACTATTGGTAATTTTACATATTTGAATAAAATATTTATGGTCTATTGAAATTTTGTAGACATCACCAATGCAAAGCATAAAAAATGCATATAATAGTAGATTTTAGGAATATATGCAATATTACTATAGAAAACTTATCCATATTTTGAGATTGTCAAAATTCACCATTATATATTTCACTGTTCTTTTGTAGAAAACCTTCGAATATCTGTCAATGAATCATTGTTAGATGCAGAACAGCAAATACTTCAGAAGGTTTGATACTTAGCTTTTCCAATTTACTCTTTATGTATATAAACAGTTAATAATTACAGTTTACAGATTCTATTGTAATTTATCGACATTGCTATTACTTAAAATTCATCAGTTAAAAGATGTTTTATAAAACTAAATATGTGATACTTTTGTATTATTTTAAAACTGCTCTAATATATACTGTTATTTTGTAAATGCAAAACATTTTGGGTCACTTGCACACTTTATTTTTAAGATTTCTTAAGTTGAGCTGCGGACAAACCAAAGATTGACCAAACTAGTTTTGTTTGAGCTACTAGAAAATAAAAGATTCCCAAATAGGTTTTTATTCTAGCAACATGTTAACAAAAATTAAGAAATGGCCTTGTCAAAAATACATCATAAAAGCTCATTGTCGACCTTCCACATCCTTCAATTTCCATATTCTCGAACTGTAAAAAAAAAGACAGATTATGTCTAAACCAGTGGTTCTTAAACTGGGGGGGTGCGCCCCCCTTGGGGGCGTGTGAGGTTCATGAGGGGGCGCGAGAAATTGACAAACTCTGTATGAATTATGACTAAACATTAAAGCAAACTGATATTTTCCTGCTACTACTACTCAAATTAAACATTTGGTATCCAAAAAACAGTTACATCATTCGCTTTTTATGCAACTTACCGGGAAATAAATTGCTGTTTTGCTTGATGTATTTGATTTTATAGCAAGGTGGGGCACGAGTTTTGTTAAAACTGTAAAAGGGGTGCGCGTCTCAAAAAGTTTAAGAACCACTGTTCTAAACGGCCATTCGAATGGATGGTTAGAACAGTGATGCTGCTAGGCCGCCTCTGACCTTGATAATAATGTTAATAGACTAAACAAAAGTGAAGACAAAATTAACGTCTTCCACATCAATGGGTCAATTTTACATTTATGCACTGATTTTGACCCCAAATGAAATTTCGGCACCTGGGCATGTTGTTAAATCGGGAAAACGCTGCTAGAACCAATCAGTTGTAAGTACCTTTCATTTAGCTGTGCTTCAAATGAACCTATTACATTGCTGTCTTTAGAAGTCTTTGAATTTAATTTATGTTCTGCCTCAGTTTTGTGTATAGAGTGTAAACAATTTTTAACTATTTAAAAAAAAGCTATAAATTTCCTTTAAATGTCTATATTTATTTTTGATTTTTAATAACATTGAATGGCAATCCTGTGTTATATTTTAACTAGATGAAATACCCGGCAATGGTCGAAAAAAATTTTGGCAAAGGGAGCCATAAAAAAACAAATATTCTCAGTTATATTACCTTGAGAGCCATGTAATATTTTTATTACAACTATAGGTACAGTTGGTATTTAAATAGGAAATGTGATATAAGCGAAAAAACACAACAAATACTGTTCAATATTTTTGTCCAAATCAGAGAGGACTGCGTGTTTAATTCTTCCGGCTCGCACATTAGAGATAAACCGATAAATTGGTTTATCGCTAATATCGGCCAATATTTGGCTTCTACCGATATATCGGTATCAGTAAATGTAGGCCGATACTTTTTCCTGTATTTTAGTATGAAAATATGATATATTTTTTCCTGTACAACAAACAACGCACACATTTTTTGATCGAAAAATATTAAATTTTAGCATCACTCCAAGTTTATATGCAAAAAATAGTTAAATAATTAATAAAGGTATGTAAACTAAAACGTCATTTGGATTTTAGTTTCATTTGATTAAAGTTTTGTACATTTTCCATGTACATAAAAAAATCGGTATCGGTATCGGGTATTGGTTGACAAAATTATAAAAAATCGGGTATCGGTATCGGTCATAAAAAGTGATATCAGTCGATCTCTATTGCATACCGTATATTGCTCTAATGAAGTTATAATACAGTTAAAATGTTGATGAATATAAATAAAAATTAATGTTTTTTGATTAAATTGAACCCTAAATAAAAACATAACTTTAAAAAATCTGATTACAGTTTTTTTTTTAATTTTGTAAACAATTTTTGATCATTTTTATTCGATTTAGACTTTAAATAAATTTGACAAATTTTGACCTAACATGTAAATTTTGACAAAATTTTCACTTTTTATGACAAGTCGAAAAATAATCACCCTAGTAATAACAATGTGACGTATCCATTTTTTGGGGACACCGTGTATATTTCTCTTTTAAAACACTAGAAGTTATTAATGACTGACTTTAACTAAGACAGGAAAGTCTAAAGTTTATTTGCTCCCATTTGAAGCCATTGTCATCATTTAAGTGTAAGGGCCACTGAGGTGTGACCACGCTCCTTAGCTGTTCGCCGTTCTGTTCGATTTTACGCGGGTCAATTCAGTTAAGTCAAGTCAAGTGATTTAAAATTGGTAACTTATGTGCAGTAATTGAAGTAAGTCATTGCAGCTGTTTTATGCAAGTATTAGGAAATGACCAATTTCAGGACAAGGGCAAAGTCTGTGGGCAGATTAAAGCGTTTCATAAGAAGAGAGATATCTTCCTATTTTACACATTCAGTTTGTCATTAAATTAAACCATTTCGATTTTATTAGAAGACCAAATTTTAATTCAATTTTTTATGATTGTAAACATCCAAGTTTTGTTATACCTTTGCAGTGCCCCCCCTCTAAAACAATATTATATTTTGTGTTGAACAAATTTTAATAAATGCCAAAACACAGTGTAAAATAGTTTTACATGGACTATAGCTTTCAGATTTACACTTAGATTAATCAACTTTAACTGTAAAGCATCATGCAGACATCACAAGTAATATTGCTTCAGATGAGTGACTACTACCAAAAGTATCATTGTCGTTTTACAAACATTGGAGATACTTAAACCCCAACCTTTATATATGTGACGTATCCATTTTTTGGGGACACCGTGTATATTTCTCTTTTAAAACACTAGAAGTTATTAATGACTGACTTTAACTAAGACAGGAAAGTCTAAAGTTTATTTGCTCCCATTTGAAGCCATTGTCATCATTTAAGTGTAAGGGCCACTGAGGTGTGACCACGCTCCTTAGCTGTTCGCCGTTCTGTTCGATTTTACGCGGGTCAATTCAGTTAAGTCAAGTCAAGTGATTTAAAATTGGTAACTTATGTGCAGTAATTGAAGTAAGTCATTGCAGCTGTTTTATGCAAGTATTAGGAAATGACCAATTTCAGGACAAGGGCAAAGTCTGTGGGCAGATTAAAGCGTTTCATAAGAAGAGAGATATCTTCCTATTTTACACATTCAGTTTGTCATTAAATTAAACCATTTCGATTTTATTAGAAGACCAAATTTTAATTCAATTTTTTATGATTGTAAACATCCAAGTTTTGTTATACCTTTGCAGTGCCCCCCCTCTAAAACAATATTATATTTTGTGTTGAACAAATTTTAATAAATGCCAAAACACAGTGTAAAATAGTTTTACATGGACTATAGCTTTCAGATTTACACTTAGATTAATCAACTTTAACTGTAAAGCATCATGCAGACATCACAAGTAATATTGCTTCAGATGAGTGACTACTACCAAAAGTATCATTGTCGTTTTACAAACATTGGAGATACTTAAACCCCAACCTTTATATATGATGTATGATACTTTCTACCCTATCTCAATTCTCAAATAGTTTTGTGCTTACAATCTTAAAAAGCATGTTTTATTGCCAATCTAGAAAAAAGTGCTTTATCTTTTGAAGTCTGTGCAGTCTGTGCAGTGTATCATTATTTACATAGGGATTGTCCTAATTTGCAATAATCCAATAAGTCATGTGCAAAAACTTGTTTTAAAATTGTTCTGCAATAAACAAAGTAAAAATATTTCAAAATGTTTTCAGAAAGACACAGATATATCAGAAGACATGTTTGAAATGCCCTATGATTTGGTTAAGGAAGACATTGAACGAAGCATATCAGCAAATTGGGATGCTGTAAGAAAAGAAATGAACAAAAAGTACACTATTTCCTGCAAGAGTGCTATACAGACTGGTTGGTGAATGTTAAGATATCTTTAAACAAATAATTACATAAAAAAATCGGTTGTAGCAGTGTTCTTTACATGGTATTGATTCAAATCTATTCGAGCGAAGCACATAAATTATGTTTATTGGCAAACTTAGTAAAACTTACAAAAAAGGAGTTGTCACACAGCTAGACAAAAAATTTTAGTTTTCCAAATAAAATGGTATTACTAAGTCACTTTTGGCAAACAACTTGTCAGGGCCTTTAACTCCACATGTGTTTGGCTACACAGAAACCAAGAAAACATATAAGCGAAACCATAAAAAAGCAAACAGTATTTGGTAAACTTAAAGTTGCAGCTGTATTACATGCAATGTTGCAAAAGGTTATAGATTCGTGCAACCCAAAAAAAATTTTCGACAAAAATTACATTTTGCAGACAGGATATGAGTATACATAATTAGGGAAATTTTTTGTATGCGATGTATGGCCGTGTAAGAATTTGTAATACATTTGACCAAATAAAAAAAAAACGGAATAAAACATTTTTTTACATGTAATTAATCTCTTTTTTGTTGACATATTTTTGATGTAGATAAAATGGTTGGATTTCAACAAGTTATCAAAGAGCAACAACAACTTATAGAATACTTTACCACCAGCCAGGGTAAGGTTTGGGATAAAATTTGTTTTTGAATAATGTATATTTTTCTGCAGGTCATTTTTTTCACTTCTACATTTTTTTTTATTTTATACCAAACTTTTTGTGTCAATTCAAGTACTTTTCAAATTCAAGGTTAGAGGTTGTAGTAAGTTGTAATAAGAATTAAACTAAATTCTAAATTACATTTAGATCTTGGTATATGATATGGAGGTTCCAGTGCACATAGTTTTTATTTTGTATTAGTGGAACTTCAAAAAATTGCTTCAAATATAATATAATTTGTTATTACTTGCATTATCAGGTCTAAAAAAAGAGTGCACAGTACCCCAAAACTCCTATTTTCTTGAAGAAAAGTCTGAACTGGAACAACAAAAAAGTATTTTCCGGAAACAATGTTTGGTATTAGAGCAGGTAATTTAATCTTAAACATCATTGCTTTTATTGTTGTCATTGTACACATTCGGTAATCACTAATTGTATTCATTCTACATCTTACTTCAACCATTGTGTTGAAAGCCTGGAGAGTGGCTAACCCAGTGGTTCTCAATTTTTTTCATATTCCAAGTCTCAAACACTGTTAATTCCTCCCCCAAAAGAAAGGAATATTGCCAAAATGGAAAAAATCATGTCAGTTTTGCCTGAAGATCTCCACGTTTGCAAATATCAAGTGTTCCTCTTTTTTTGGTCAAAATATCTGTAATGGAACTCTAACCATATTCAACTAAACATGTAGTCGGAAATGGAAGAAGCGTTTGCTTTGCAACTGTTAATAACCCCATTAGCTGTTTTTTAAAATGAGTGAATTGGTAAAAGTCGCACTTGAGCATTTGGTTTGGCATTTTGCAGAATTTAAACTGTATACTGGACCTACACTGAACTGTTCCTTTATCATTACTATGACTAAGTCTACCAAATATTCTACTCAAACTTATCTGCAATAAGAATTAGGTGATTAGAAGGATTAGAAACATAAAACATGGTCCAGGTAACCAGGATTATGAGTATTGGCAAAAATGTGAATTGGTACTGTTCAGTTTTGCTAAATTTTCTGTTTAACTTTAAAATATTAGGTAGCAGTATTTTTTCTCAAAATATACAAGTAACTGCAGCTACAAGAAGTGGAAGCTAGGCAACCTTATGTTTTACTCTTTCTTTACTTTACTTTTACGTACTTAACCATGCTAAAACAAACAAACAGTATACAACAGACACTGGTGCTAGTGAACTTTACTTACTGTGACAAAACAATATATATTGTAAACCAAACAGAGTCGCTTATGACGTTGGTTAACACAGTTAAAGTAACAAATTGTCTTCACATATAAGCTACTTAAGTCTTATTGTGAGTAGACGTTCCCATTTAAACTTTATGCAGTTAATGGTAAATATCAAATAATAAAAATGAGCCATTTTCACCCAATTTCCCTCCCCAATTCCTCCTTGCAACAAACTTCCTCCCCAAAATGTAAAATTCCCCCCAAAGCGAGCCAAGTGGCGCCCTTTGAGAAAAACTGGGCTAACTGTAAATAGTTAATAATCAATAAGGAATTTGTAAGCAAGGCAGGTTTAAAAAACATCTAGTCTGCGTTGAGGTTCCAACTTACAACCTTCTGGCCATACCGTAAGCAGGGGTGTTCAACACGCGGCATGCATGCCAAATGTAGCATGCAACCTAATAAAAAATGGATGCAAGCAGTTTTTGTATTCCCCAAAAATACTTCAGCCAATTGTCAACAAAAAACAAAATTTGTTATACAGCCAATTGCCATTGTTTAATCACAATATAAATCAAATCGCGACAAATCAAAAGCAAAAATGAGAATACTATTTTAAAAAAAGCACTTGAATTAGTTACGAAACTTAGGCATGAGAAGTAGTTATAAGAGAAAAACTGGCACCCCGGAATGTTTGAGTTGGACACCTCTGCCGTAAGGTAAGTGTGTTATGGTTGTTTCTTGACTTACTCCCTTCTGAGCCTGTGTAGCTCAGTTGGTAAAGAACAGTCCTGGTATGACTGGAGATTGTGAACAGTCCTGGTATGACTGGAGATTGTGAGTTTGATGCTTCACCACAGGCTTAATTATGAGAATTAGGTGAAATCAACGCACTGTATTGACTGTAGTTGTTGTAGGAAGCAAATGTGAATGTATTACAATAATATTCATTTAAAAATGCTGTTGACTTTAGTAGAACTTATTAGTTTTTTTATATTATTTTTTTCTGTAGGAAAGAAGGTCATACACAGAGGCTTTGTTGCAACTCGGTGAGGAGCGCCAGGCGTTTGAGGAGGAAAAACAGAATTGGCTTCATCATAACTTTCTGCAAATAACACCATTCCGAGGTGTTGTTTGTTGCTGACATAATTTATTTTGTATTAACCTAGAACCTATTGCTAAAAGGGCTATATCTGCCTTATTTAAATTACCTCTGGTAAGAACTTACTGACAAAGGGTTAGTTTTCAGCACTGTTTTGGCATAATTCATATTGATCAATGACATCTGTCATACGCAGCATTTTTAGTATAATTTATTTAGTCATAGGTGCAGAACTTTCAAAATCCCAGTGCATTTTTTTAACCAGTAGTGCCTACTCATTACCATCAAAACATAGCAAGTCTCGCAAACCGATTTTGCAATTTCATATATCATTTTTTGAACAATATGCTCTTTTGAATATAGAAAATGACATTTTGAGGTCACTGAACTCATCTGAAATAATTGCCAAATTTGCAGAGATCAAAATGGTTGAAAAGACCTTTGAATGATATTGTTGAACTATTATATTTCTCCTTGCAAATTAGACTTTTGTTGTTGTAGAATGTGGATCAAATCAATAAAATATTCAAATACTCATGTGGATTATCTGTACATCAAATCAATCTACTGCAGACCCCGCACTTAAGTTTGCCTTGAAGACACTGTTTTCTCTATGCTGACCACAATATTTGTTTTGCAGGAAACTGTGATGACATTGAGAAGCAGAATTTGTTACATATTTCTGACAAAAAATGCTTTTCTTCCAGTTGGGCCAGCACTATCAGGGTAACAATATTTTGCCTTCATGTTGTTTTTTCTATTGGTACATATAAGTGTTAATCAAATGTAATGGTTAGTGGGGCCCCTATTATATGATACATTGTTAGTAATTGTTTAAGTAGTTTCTATATAATAGGTTATAGTTTGACTAGATTTATTTAATGTACAATTAAAATATGCTTATAAGTTTTACCTGCGATGGCTTTCGGTGTACTAATTATATGTAAGCCGTAGTCGTTGGTCAAAAAGCAGCTTCGAAGGGCTAGAACTCAGCTATTAACACACATGTGTGAATGTTTCATTGAATAATTCAGACTATTTAAGATTAACCAACATATATTTTATTAGAGAAAACTGCTTTAACAAATTAAAAAATATAATTTTACTATTACATGTTTTACATGTTAAGCTTGAACCTCCTTTATCCTAAACAAATCAAAGTGATCCTAAATCAGGGGTGTCCAACACAGGGCGACCTTATAAAAAATGGCATGCAAGCCTCGCAAAAATGCTTTGTTATTCAGGCGATGGCCATTGTTTACTCACAACATAAAACAATCGCGACTATTACGACAACTAACAGTTAATTATAATAGCACAACTTTATACTGTAGTGGAGGCTAGCATTTCCAATTATATGGCTTGGTGTGAAGAAACAAAAAGCAAATGTAAGCTTACTGACGGCCACACAGCTTAAAGCTAATATTCCGAGTTTGGCTGAAAACAGACCATTGCAAAGCGGCAGTATTGGTCAATTGTGCATGGTCGCTTGATTAAAAAACAAATGTTTTTCTTGTAAGCAAAGTTTTGTACAAAAGCGCTTTTGATGTTAGAAAGAATTAGTTGCAAAACTTCGGCACGGGAAGAACTTATATGATTAAAATTGGCATGCCGACATGTTTGACTTGGCACCCCTGTCCTAAATGAAACAAGGTGTAGGTTATAATATAACAGGGGTTCCAAAAATACTTGCTTTTATGTAATGTTAAACATAAAAAGTTTTGTTTCATTGACACCCACACTTACCCTTCACTTATTTTTGTTGCGCTGAATTCAAATATGAAGTTTTTTTTCTAAAAGCTTCACATTTTTGGCAAAAATATTTTTTTTGGCAAAATGTTGCATTATTAACACAAAAAATAAAGTTTTTTTAATAATAGCCATACAGTCTACAACAGATGTCAATACAATATCATAATAAGCTCTGTTTAGGCAAGAATTTGTGCTTGTAAACTTCCTATGGGCAATATCATGTGATGCGCCAGCAGTAATCTGCTAACATGTTTTTGTCCTATATCCCCGAGTAGCGATGCTCCATGGTGTCATCAGTTCCTGATAAAATTGCTCACCTTGTTAACAGGGAATTCCTGCAGCAGTATCGTATAAACTACAACTTGGTAGTATCTGCTTTTTTTATTACCAAGAAAGTTTTTTGCAACTTTGCACAAAAGGGCCATGTGGATTTCTCCTTAGTATATTCATCTTTTTGACAAAGTCCTCATCACGCACAATTTAACCACCAAGAAGTTATTAACCACCGAGATCCATTAAACACACCCACCTTTATTTTGTCAAACAACATCTTAGAAAGTGCAAGAAAGGTTTATTTTAAGTGGAGGAAACACCTCCTTTTCTCGGTTTAAGATTGGGTTGTGCGCAACGTTTTGTCCACTTTGGCATTGTTCGGTTCAACGTAGATGTGTGAGCAATTTTTTTTATCGTAGTCACTAACACAGTGTTAGACCAACTGTGGACTGCGAGTTATTTTTGAATTGCTTGGTGTTATCATGTACCGTAGTTGTTGGCCGCATGATAACCGTACATTCATTGCACTTTATTTTAACAATTGCTGTGGCATGTAATGTTTTAAATTGGCTCAGCTCGGAAAGACCCACGTGCCAAATGTGTCTTGTGAGCCTATAAAACTATATTTTTTGCCAACTTTAACTCTATGTAATCGCAGAATTTTCGCGTATATTAATATTCATATTTTTTTATTTATGAATATTAATATTCAGTAATATTCGGCCCTAAAATTAAAATGTGCCTTAAGTGACTTGCTTAGGGTGAAAGCTACGAGTCTACTCAAAAAATGAGATATGACTCGACCTCCAATTATTCGGGGATAAGTTATTACGGTTATGAATTTTTGAAAAAATATTATATTCATAAATATGAATATTAATATTTTAAAGTTTTTTTAAAAAAAAAAGTCTGATTGCTGGCTAGCTTAGGTTGCTTTAAGTAATGTGTAAAAAATTCAGATCTGATGTGCGTTTTGCCTTGTGTTAAATGTGAATGTAATTGTAACGTCACTGTAGCGTGTATTAGGTGCAGTGGTTAGGCAGTGTTAATTTAATCAAAATAACCGAGATATAAGATGTCTGTTCAAAACAATGTGCCGAAAATAAAATTAATAAAGCCAAAATTTATTGCGCGAATTCTTTTTTGACTTCCTAACTCGTCGTAATCAACCAGAATATATTTAGTCCTATTTGCACATGCGCGCGAGAGGCAACAAAAGGCTTTTTCAAGTTAAATGTTGATTTTGAAAATAAATTGCAGGAAACTTTTAGGCTTTATTTCGTCGTTTACTCCAAGGCTGCATACAATGTATCAAACATTTAACCAATTAAATGCAAAATAACGTTTTTATAGGTCACTTCAGAACTAAATAAATGGATGTTATGGCAACACAGGCGAATCGAGTCAAAAATAAGTAACTCATTTACTTGGGTTAACAGTTTTTTGGGCTTGTTGTGTTTTTTGTCGCTTTTTATTTTGCCAAACAGTTCAAACTGTGCAGTAATTTCGAATTTATCACTTCCATTAAAACTCCTTTATTTTTGGAACACAAATAATACTTTTGTGCCAACGAATTATGAATTCAAGCATTAATTATGGTTAATTGTAAAAAATGTAGTACTTAATGAAATCTTTGCATACCTTTATCATACATTGCGGATTTTTAAAAAGGATTTTTCCTTCACTGCTGGGGCTTTGTCACCTGGTTCGTCACCCGTGTTCACTTCGAGAGGACAAATGGCTGGTTCATTTCAAAATCAGTGTTCCACATTATGTTCATTTCAGTAAGTTTAATTTTAAATTGTATATAAGGTACCGTAATCAAATATAGTAAAGTATGAGCGTCATGTGACGTTATCAACAGGGAGAAAAGTCGTGTTAATAGTTCCCAATCTTCACCTGTATGCGCAGTAAGATCATGCGCATGTTGTCCAATTCCTTCCACACCTTCCACCTCCGACCTTTACCGCGTTCTCGGTCTTCGTTACAATGGAAAAGAAAATGTTTTGTGCGGGTAAACTTTTTAGTTTCATATGTGTTTTTCGTACCATGGTGTAATTTTGACTCCTTCAGAATTCAACTTAAAATAGTTAATCATTAAATAAAACAGTCCGAAACTCAAATTTAAAGGATGTACTACAGCGTAGAAAACAATTGTCTGCCGGAAAAACTGAAGCGATGAAAAGGACGAAATTATTATCTCCTGGTTTTCGGTTTGCTATATATATATAACTAATATAATATAGTTTGGACGCGCTAATCGCCTTCTATAATTTTTTGTAAGACAATTATTTTCAACTATTTATTTGCAATAAAACGTAACATAGATTTATAAAAATAAAGTGTTTAGGAATGTTTCAGATGGATTGTAAAAAAGTTCAAAATGCCTTGGTGTACGTTTTACCAAAAAAAAGAAAAATCTAGTTACACCGTGGCACACTGTTGAGCACAGCTACAACGAAGTATTCTTTTTTTAGGGGGTATTTCTTTTTTAAGTTAAACGCACAACAATGTTTTATAGTACGGGCTAAATTTGGAGTTTGTTGCACTTACTCAAAGTAATTCTAAAGTCCAAGTCCTATTTTCCAAGTCGTTGGTTTCCCAAGTCAAATCCCAGTCAAGCCATAATTAGATCAAGTTAGTTTCAAATCAAGTCCATGTCATAAAAATAGAACATTTACCTATTGAAACTGATAAAATTAGGATAAATATTCCAATTTCAAACAAATGCTTAATAAAACACTTTATTTTATTCCAATAAAGGTAAATTATTATTAGGATTCAATATTCTAGAATCTTTCTTACTGCAATGGTTAGCTATATATTTTTGGTTTTGAATCGTATGTTATTCACAATTACCATCGTTAATTAAATTCAGTGTTAATACCGCGGCTATAAATACATGGGAAAATAATTATTTTATTTGTCAAATAACCGTTTCCTCGCTTAAAATACAGTAGGCCTAATGGTGTGTTTGCAAAGTACCAAAAATAGTTTTTGGAAACTGCTAGGTTCTACCGGCTCGCCAACGAAAATCATCCAGCCCGCGACCTATTTAACAAACTCTACACGAGACTATTCTTCATATATTTTGGCTATTTCATCTACAAAAAAGCAAATGTTTTTTTTCAAATGCGGGTGACATTTGGACATTTCGTCGTCCAAGGCACTAACCCGTCTTAGCACGTAACAAGCCCCTGTACGTACTGAACCAGTGGTTGTGGAGACACTTTCATTAGGATGTGTGTATGATTACAGAAAATTTCAGGAGTTGACACCAAAGATGTGCAAACAACCAGACTACCAAGTTGAAGTTCCATCAAACGAATCAAAGCGTAGCGTGCGGAATGTACCATTAGATGATCTTAAGATGAAACTTTTTCCCAATTGCAATTAACCAGTTATTCTGTTGTGGATATTATTGATAGTTATTTATTTACAGTAAAACGTTTTAAGCTTGTCTACCAATTCTTTATTTTTTCCTGGTTACCATAAATCAAGAAAGTTTTGAAATTTGTTTGTTGTGTTTCCTTAACTTACCAAATTTATACCAGACTCGGGACTCTTGTAAGACTACGTAAAACAATCAAAAGTCCATCAAAACTAGGGCTACCATATTTTCAGCACCCAAAAAGAGAACATTTTCTTGCCTGCAAGTAAAACAAAAGTAGAATTGTTACGTTTGAGAAAAACGTGCCATATCCACAAGTATTGCATTCAGCTTCGAAATTAACACGTCCTTTTCTGAAACAAGCATACTTCTGGCGTAGCTCATCAGTAAACAGATCAGTAAACGTTTGAACTGTGAGCAATTTATATTTTGCAACGGGTTACTGGTGTGTCTGACGTTAGACGTAGCTTGGCGTTTAGTGCAAAGGTTTAGCAATTTTCATTTTTTTTAAACTTACCTTGAATAAACATCAGGAAACCTATACACGGATATCGTACAACAATCCTTTCCAATAATATTGTGACAGTGATTGATGCTAAAGCCTAAATTTAGGCAGAGTTCGCAAAATATCGCGAACAGTAAGCAATTTATATTTTGACGTTGGACGTACTTAGTTTGGCGTTTAGTGCAAAAGGTTTAGAATTTTTTTTAAACTTACTTTGAATAAACATCAGGAAACCTACACGGACATCGTAGGCGACAACAAACCGTGTTTACATTGTGACAGTGATTGAGGCCAAAGCCCAATGGCTTCTTACAATGTGTTCATCCACGCAATACAAGGAAGAGATCGCACAACATGCGTTTTTGCAGCAGTTTAACAGTAAGCATTTTTTTATTTTTAATGGGGATTTTTCTCACGTTTGACGCAGTTTAGCACCGGTATTACGTATTTGCTTAATATCACGCTATCAAGTAGGTCTAAACAATTGCTGCTACAACCTAAAGTTTTACGTCTCGGAGTTCTTCTCAATTGACAAATGTTACGGAGTTCCGTTACTTAAAAGATGTGTGACATGCTTACCCAAGTGACGTCTGATATCGTCGATTATTTAGTCGTACTATTTCAAAAACATCAAGCAGGATTGTACTTTGTTTGCATGTTAAATCTAAAGGGTGCGCGTGCGACTTCTCGCAAAACCTTTTGACGAATAAGGGTAAAACGTTTCCAAATATTTATAGGGCAATAACCTGCGTGACTGCAAAAATCAAGTCAAGTACATTGCCTTGGTAAAAATAAAATTTTATGTGGCAAAATTTCTACTTTTATGTTAGCTTTATACAGTTTTTATACCCACGGAAATGGAGCCCAAGTTCGCAAAATATTGCGTTTGTTTGCAGCGTTTTCTTCTCTTTTTTTCTAAGATTCTTTCATGAGGCATTAAGATACTTACACAGACAACGTACAGCAACCCTAACCGAGTATAAACTATACGCAACATTTGGACTGAGTTTGCAAAATATCGTGTGCAGCGGTTTGAACAATAAGCAAATTGTTTTTTCAAACGGGATTTTCTTTCGTTGGATGCATGGTAGTCTACCTACGGGAATTACGTATTTGCTTGAATTTCGCGTATTTTAAATAATTGCTGCTACGACTTTTTTACGTTTGTTAGTGATTTTTGATCGACATACGTCACGGGTGTTCGTTACGTAAAATATGCAAAAAAAAATTGCCTTTATTGTAGCGTTTTCCTTAACATTATTTTATGAGTCATTAGGACACTTACACAGACAACGTACAGCAACCCTAACCGAGTATAAACTACGCAACATTTGGACTGAGTTTAAGATAGAAAATATCGCGTTTATTGCAGCGGTTTAAACACTAAGCAAATTTACTTTTCAAACGGGATTTTGTTTTCGTTGGATGCAGTATGCTACCTACCGGGATTACGTATTTGCTTGAATTTCGCGCAATTTGAACCATTGCTGCTACGACTTTTTTACGTTTGTTAGTAATTTTTGATCGATATGAGTCACGGGTTTTCGTTACGTAAAATATGCGAGACGTGTTCAGCCAAGGTTGTGTGTTTAGTAGCTCCATTTTTAAAAAAAACTTACGTTGCTATTTGGTTTGATGTTAAATGTATTTTTTTAATTATCGGCTATAACATGTGGCTTCAGGAAAAAAGATTATACAATGCTGGTAACACGTGATTAGTGATTAAATGGTCAGAGCGCGTTCGCGCCTTACCTTTAGTGACTTATTTCAGACACAAAACTGCTTTTTATACGTTAATTTTACACTGTTTTAACCAAATGCAAATATAAATGGCAAATTTACGGAGACCAAAAATTAGATCTTTAGAGCCACATATAGATAAGTCACATAATTAAACAAGTCATTTCATTAATGCCGCTTTCACACAGGCTGTGGGGTGTTACTCTGATTGTGGGGAAGCATTAGGTTAACCTTTTTTTCGACACACGATATGACATGATTTGAAACACATCACATGATTTGAAATTTTTATTTAGTGACACGCAGTGCAAACGTTTAGGCATAAGCAAATTTGTTATGACATTAGAAAAATATGTTTGCATTATTTATGTCTCTTACGAAGTTCTTACGCCATCCGTAACATTACTTTTTGGGTATATTCTGATTACCACATTTATCTTCCATATTCATGGTATAAAACTTGAGGCCAGCAGTTTAACATGAAAGCTCGAGGCAAAGGGCAACTAGGTCGGCTTTTAGCTTAGCGGATGTGAAATATTACTAAACGGCGCATTCAAAAGTGGCATACAGCTCCAAAGCGAAAACAGCAACAGATCAGAAATTACGCAATAGAATAAATACTCCATTACATGTGAAGTTATACATTAATTATTGCTTGTGATACTACAATACTAATTGTTATTTTCATCATACCGATCAACCATGGACAGTGTTTTTTTAAGGTGTTTTGAAAAAAAATTCTCTAGCGGTTACCCAAATTTTAGACTTGCAACTTTTTGGTATCTAAATGAAACACTTGCAGTCTCTTAAAACTACTTAGCGGTCACCCAAACCAAACCTTAAAAAAAAAACTGACCATGGATATATTTCAACGAAAGCTAATATGTTTTAAATATAAAATTACATTTAATTGTTTTTGTACTTTTTTCCTAGGTAGGCCTACAGTTTGGGTTTAAATCAAAATTTAATCTGGCAACCCTGCTGCGGACCGGTAACGAACTCCTCGCGGACCGGGGGCTGCCGACTACTGGTCTACAGTAACTACTGGAGTTCTATATTCTTGTTCCATAACACAATTTACTACCAGTTCACACAATAAGTTAGTCTTGAACTCATGCACAAATGTGTACGTGAAATCTGACAAGCAACGAGACGACCCGAAATACTCAAACACAGCGCATATAACAATTGTGTTTACATTGGGTGAATAATTTAAGAGACGTTACTCACCGGGCTAAAATATTCCCACATTTCATACAAATGATTTTGCGGGGCCTGTAGCAGATTGATTTGATGTACAGATAATAACAGGGAAGTAATTAAATATTATATAGATATGATCTATATTGTACAAAACAAAAGTCTAATGTAATTTTTGTTTGCAAGGAGAATCATATTACTTCAACAATATCATTCAAATGTATTTTTGACGCATTTTGATCTCTGAAAATTTGGCAATTATTTTAGATGAGTTTTCTTATCAACTTTAATTTTGAAAACTATCTCTCTCCAGTGCAATTAGTTACCATTTTTAATAAATTTGTAACAATTTGTCAATGTTAGGAAACGTGGTGCCAAAATGGTTTTCTTTAATTAAAGTGAAACAGTTAAGTTCTGAAGATGAGCATTCAATAGCAATGTGCTTTACGAATTCTAAAAACTGAGGTAGTTCAATCCGTCTTCCAAATCGTGGGGATATACTTCTAAAAGTCTGTCGGCACTTTCTTAGATGTTAGGTCATACAGATTTTGCAAAGACTAAACCGTGTGTTCAATTTGCTGTATGCCTTGCGACGGCTGTCGAAAATGAGCAGTATGGCCCTCCTTTGCAGATATGCCAGAAACCTATGCCCTGTTGGCTTAACATATCCTACTGTGAAACAAAGCTGGTCCATGTAAGCAATGTCCGGGTTTGAATCTAGTGATATGGAAAAGCTTCTTTCAGTTTAATGACGATTATATGTTCAGCTGCTTTTTCAATAGCTTGACTACATCTTCGCAAATGTTTTTTGGTAAGTAGGAAGTGTGCCTTTTTTCACGATTCGCATGCATCTTGATGTGTTGGGACAATAATGGATCTACAGTTCCAATAAGATCCAACAGTCCCCAATAGTTTCCGTTGTTAGGTTCCTCCGAAGGTCAACCTTCTTTCACATAAAAACTTTACGGCATTTATGATCCTCTCCTGTAGGGAACCCCAATATTTCTTCTCGTCCTTAAGTTGTTTCGTCAGGGCGGCATCATATTTTTCTCCATATTTTCGGAGATTGCTCAGGTATAGGACCCCAGCTTTGTGCATCAAACTTAACTCGTGTCTTTAAATCAGCAGCTGTGCACTCTTTCAGGCATTGAAACCTGAATAAAATACGCACAATCCAGTGTTTGATGAGGCTGCTAGTTTGCAGGTAAAAGAGTACATGTAGGATAACCACTCGCCTTTTTTCATTTGTGGTTTTATGCACACGAGTAGATTATTGCTTTTCCCAAAATCTATTGTAACCTTCAGCCTCATAGAATCTTCTTGATTTGGTAAAGTCACTGTTCATGTGTTGACATTCTGAGCTGCCCATTTCTTTTTTTGTTCTTATGTAAGAATTAGAGGCTACTCCCCAAGTCATTGGTTTGAGCTGCCAGATCTAGAACGATAGTCGTTGGTGAGCAAGAAGGCTGTTGATTTTCCATTGTCTCGGTTGGTTGCTGTTCTTGCTCGGTAGTACTTAAGCTTGAACAAGGCTACTAAAGTTCAGCGTAATAGCATTATCTTTTTACTATGGCTTGATCCGAGCAATCACAGTTATAAAAGACTTTAAATCTGTAGTTTCGAGCAATATGCAAAACACGTTTATGTGCCTAATAATACGCCACCTTTTCCTGCGGCCTTTGTCCAGTTTTAAGTTGTGTAGGCCTGGTGTTGATATGTTGGTTGAAGCAACATGCACAACAGGTGCTAACAAAAAGACGCACACTGCCTCCAGATTTTGCATTTAAATTAGCGACGCTAAATATATTGTTTCGTTGGAGCGATAAGTTATTTTACTAAGCGAAGCCTCTTTTCAAAAGGCTAGTCGCATGCGTCCACTTTTACTAGACAAGCCACTTCGCGCAATAAGTCTCACGCCTGGTGTTGATAGAGGGGTGTACACTGCCTCCAGGATTCGCATTCAAATTTGTGGCCGTAAAATATGTTGTGTTGTAAGAGCAATAATTTTTTTTTACTAAGAGAAGCTTCTTTCTAAAAGGCAAGTCGCATGCGCCTAGTTTATGACAAGCCACTTCATTTGATGAACGTTGCACGCGTCGGACAATAAAGCGCAGCAGGATACACGCAGCCGCCTTGTCGCGACGCGAGCTGAATAAAGCAAGTGATATGAAAGCATTCTGTATTGCAGTTTTTCTGCCGCTAGATAGGATTAGATAGCTGTTATAAACCAAAACGATGACGTCACAATATTTTAGGTTTTTTGCCCCCCAGTCGAAGGCACCTAGGGGTGCAGCCTCATAAACCTTTACATAGCACCTACATACCACTCTACGTCATGTCTGAAAATTTGAAAGTTCTACGATGTCTACTTTTTCTATAATGCTTCGGACAAAAATCGGTCTGAAACATGCCATAGGAAACCATAGCAAACCATAGAAAACCAAAAAAGACTAGACGGGGGTGCGGTTGTTATATTTTGTCAGGGGGTATATTTTCAGGGCTTAGTGTTTATTTTTTTATTTTATACTTTATATTTTTTAATATTTTATTACATGGGCCGAAAATTTATTTTCGGGACATACCTTGTTTTTGCCGCTATTTATATGGGCCGAAAATTTATTTTCGGGACATATCTTGTTTTTGCCGTTATTATATGGGCCGAAAATTTATTTTCGGGACATATCTTGTTTTTGCCGCTATTTATATGGGCCGAAAATTTATTTTCGGGACATATCTTGTTTTTGCCGTTATTATATGGGCCGAAAATTTATTTTCGGGACATATCTTGTTTTTGCCGTTATTATATGGGCCGAAAATTTATTTTCGGGACATATCTTGTTTTTGCCGTTATTATATGGGCCGAAAATTTATTTTCGGGACATATCTTGTTTTTGCCGTTATTATATGGGCCGAAAATTTATTTTCGGGACATATCTTGTTTTTGCCGTTATTCTTTTTTGGTTTCCTATGGTTTCCTATGGTTTCCTATGGTTTCCTATGGTTTGTTTCAGACCGACTTTTGTCCGAAGCTTTATAGAAAAAGTAGACATCGTAGAACCTTCAAATTTTCAGACATGGCGTAGAGTGGTATGTAGGTGCTTTGTAAAAGTTTATGAGGCTGCACTCCCAGGGGCCTTTGCTTGGGGGGTAAAAACCTGAAATATTGCGTTTTAGCACTTTGTAGCTAACGACGGCCATCTAGCAGCAGAAAAACTTTCATACAGAATTCGTTCATATTCGCTTGCTTTGTCCAGCTCGCGTCGCGACGAGGCGGCTGCTGGCATCCCTGCTGCGCCCTATTGTCCCGCGCGTGCAACATTTGTGTTGGAAGTGGCTTGCCTAGTAAAACTATGCACATGCGACTTGCCTTTCATAAAGAGGCCTCTCTAAGTAAAAAAACCTATTGCTCTTACAACACAAAATATTTTACCACCGCAAATTTAAATGCGAATCCTACAGGCAGTGTACACATCTCTGTTAGCACATGTTGTAATTGTTGCACCATTCAAACATATCAACACCAGGTCTAAGCAAATATAATTATACAAGGGCCGCAACAACAAAAAGCTTAAGTTTAACGCATTCTTAACGACGACGTTACAAAGCTACGTCATAACATGGCGTCATAAATAAATAAATCTTGCGTTTATTGGATTTAAATTGGCAAAACTTTCAATATAAAACGTGGCTTATTAGGCACATAAACGTGTTTGCATATTGCTCAAAACTACAGATTTAAACTCTGTTTCAACAGTGATTGCTCAGACCAAGGCATGGTAAAAATTTACACAGTAAAAGTTGGAAAAAGTATAGCAAACCATAGACGTTAAATCATTTAGAGAGAATGAAAATATTGACTTTTTAAACATGCTAGCTGACCAAAATGTAATAACATGGCCGTAAGCATTATCTACGTAAATTTTTATTGATCAAATGTATGTTTCGATCATTTGCCAAAATCTACGCCATATTTGAACCCCCTTCGCTTCAAAGCCATAATTTATTATATTATTATACACAACTTATAATTGTGTGTAGATATGTTGGATTGGAGTAACATACAGAACAGGTGCAAATAGCAAATATTCTCCAAATACGATGTTTCCAATATTCTCCAAATCGTATTTCATCGTATTGTCGCGGTAATACACAAAGAGGTAAGGCCGTGAATAAAGTTTCACCCAGCGTACAATTAACGGAGGGAAGCATTGCGAGTAGAGATGTTCAAAGCAGAATATCGGCGACTCATTTATAATGCTTGCTTTAAATGCAGCGTCAGCATTTTTTCGGGCGACCAATTACTTTGCGATAAGCTTCGCCTAATAATCAAGTGTCCGCTGCAAATTTAAATGCGAAATCTTAAGGCAGTGTACGCCTCTCTGTTAGCACCTGTTGTGCATGTTGCTCCAACCAACCTACCAACATCAGGCCTAAACAACTAGCAAAACTTTCGATTTAATAGTTTGCGTATTGAGAACATAATAGTGTGTTTCATATTGTTTAAAACTACAGATTTAAAGTCTGTTTTAACAGTGATTGCTCGGACCAAGCCATGGTAAAAATTTACCGAGTAAAAGTTTGCAAAAGTATAGCAAACCATAGGCGTTAAACCATTTTAAGTCTTTGGGAGAATGATAATATTTGTTTTTCAAACACGTAAGCTGGCCAAAATGTAATAAAATGGCCATACACACTATCTACGTAAATTCTATTTATCAAATATATGTTTCGATCATTTCCCAAAATCTACGCCATATTTGAATCCCTTTCGCATCAAAGGCTTAAGTGGGGAATTTTTCGGCCCATATCTGTTTTTGCTTGCAGAAACAAGTTAAGGAAAATGAAAAACAAAATATATAATATAAAATACACAATACAAAATATTAAAAAATAAAAAGTATTAAATAAAAAAAAAAATGAAAATAAAAATAAAACATAAAAAATGAAAAATTAAAACAAAAATAAAAAAAAACTAAATAAAAAAAAATAAATAATAAAAATAAAAACATTAAAAAATAAAAATATTGAAAAATAAAAATAAATAATTAAGTCAATCAAAAATATTAAAAAAAAATTGAAAAAAAAAAAAATTAAAAATTAAAAAAAAATAACACTAAACCTTGAAAGTATACCCCCTGACAAAATAAACAACAACCGCACCCCCGTCTAGTTCTTTTTTGGTTTCCTATGGTTTCCTATGGTTTGTTTCAGACCGAGTTTTGTCCGAAGCTTTATAGAAAAAGTAGACATCGTAGAACCTTCAAATTTTCAGACATGGCGTAGAGTGGTATGTAGGTGCTTTGTAAAAGTTTATGAGGCTGCACTCCCAGGGGCCTTTGCTTGGGGGGTAAAAACCTGAAATATTGCGTTTTAGCACTTTGTAGCTAACGACAGCCATCTAGCAGCAGAAAAACTTTCATACAGAATTCGTTCATATTCGCTTGCTTTGTCCAGCTCGCGTCGCGACGAGGCGGCTGCTGGCATCCCTGCTGCGCCCTATTGTCCCGCGCGTGCAACATTTGTGTTGGAAGTGGCTTGCCAAGTAAAACTATGCACATGCGACTTGCCTTTCATAAAGAGGCCTCTCTAAGTAAAAAAACCTATTGCTCTTACAACACAAAATATTTTACCACCGCAAATTTAAATGCGAATCCTACAGGCAGTGTACATATCTCTGTTAGCACATGTTGTAATTGTTGCACCATTCAAACATATCAACACCAGGTCTAAGCAAATATAATTATACAAGGGCCGCAACAACAAAAAGCTTAAGTTTAACGCATTCTTAACGACGACGTTACAAAGCTACGTCATAACATGGCGTCATAAATAAATAAATCTTGCGTTTATTGGATTTAAATTGGCAAAACTTTCAATATAAAACGTGGCTTATTAGGCACATAAACGTGTTTGCATATTGCTCAAAACTACAGATTTAAACTCTGTTTCAACAGTGATTGCTCAGACCAAGGCATGGTAAAAATTTACACAGTAAAAGTTGGAAAAAGTATAGCAAACCATAGACGTTAAATCATTTAGAGAGAATGAAAATATTGACTTTTTAAACGTGCTAGCTGACCAAAATGTAATAACATGGCCGTAAGCATTATCTACGTAAATTTTTATTGATCAAATGTATGTTTCGATCATTTGCCAAAATCTACGCCATATTTGAACCCCCTTCGCTTCAAAGCCATAAGTTATTATATTATTATACACAACTTATAATTGTGTATAGATATGTTGGATTGGAGTAACATACAGAACAGGTGCAAATAGCAAATATTCTCCAAATACGATGTTTCCAATATTCTCCAAATCGTATTTCATCGTATTGTCGCGGTAATACACAAAGAGGTAAGGCCGTGAATAAAGTTTCACCCACCCTACAATTAACGGAGGGAAGCATTTCGAGTAGGGATGTTCAAGGCAGAATATCGGCGACACATTTATAATGCTTGTTTTAAATGCGGCGTCAGCATTTTTTGGGGCGACCAATTACTTCGCGATAAGCTTCGCCTAATAATTAAGTGTCAATAGGGTGTATTTACCGCCGCAAGTTTAAATGCGAAATCTTGAGGCAGTCTACGCCTCTCTGTTAGCACCTGTTGTGCATGTTGCTCCAACCAGCATACCAACATCAGGCCTAAACTTATCTAGCAAAACTTTCGATTTAATAGTTTGCGTATTAGGCACGTAATAGTGTTTTTCATATTGTTTGAAACGACAGATTTAAAGCCTGTTTTAACAGTGATTGCTCGGACCAAGCTATGGTAAAAAATTACCTAGTGAAAGTTTGCAAAAGTATAGCAAACCATAGGCGTTAAACCATTTTTAGTCTTTAAGAGAATGATAATATTTGATTTTCAAACACGTAAGCTGGTCAAAATTGAATAAAATAGCCATATGCATTATCTAAGTAAATTCTATTTATCAAATATATGTTTCGATCATTCCCCAAATTCTACGCCATATTTGAACCCCTTTCGCATCAAAGGCATATTTTAAGTGGGGAAGTTTTCGGCCCATATCTGTTTTTGCTTGCAGAAACAAGTTAAGGAAAATGAAAAACAAAATATATAATATAAAGTACACAATACAAAATATTAAAAAAAAAATTAAAAAAAAAAAAAATTAAAATAAAGTAAAAATTGAAAATAAACACTAAGCCCTGAAAATATATCCCCTGACAAAATATACAACAACCGCACCCCCGTCTAGTTCTTTTTTGGTTTCCTATGGTTTCCTATGGTTTGTTTCAGACCGACTTTTGTCCGAAGCTTTATAGAAAAAGTAGACATCGTAGGACCTTCAAATTTTCAGACATGGCGTAGAGTGGTATGTAGGTGCTTTGTAAAAGTTTATGAGTCTGCACTCCCAGGGGCCTTTGCTTGGGGGGTAAAAACCTGAAATATTGCGTTTTAGCACTTTGTAGCTAACGACAGCCATCTAGCAGCAGAAATACTTTCATACAGAATTCGTTCATATTCGCTTGCTTTGTCCAGCTCGCGTCGCGACGAGGCGGCTGCTGGCATCCCTGCTGCGCCCTATTGTCCCGCGCGTGCAACATTTGTGTTGGAAGTGGCTTGCCTAGTAAAACTATGCACATGCGACTTGCCTTTCATAAAGAGGCCTCTACACAAAATATTTTACCACCGCAAATTTAAATGCGAATCCTACAGGCAGTGTACACATCTCTGTTAGCACATGTTGTAATTGTTGCACCATTCAAACATATCAACACCAGGTCTAAGCAAATATAATTATACAAGGGCCGCAACAACAAAAAGCTTAAGTTTAACGCATTCTTAACGAAGACGTTACAAAGCTACGTCATAACATGGCGTCATAAATAAATAAATCTTGCGTTTATTGGATTTAAATTGGCAAAACTTTCAATATAAAACGTGGCTTATTAGGCACATAAACGTGTTTGCATATTGCTCAAAACTACAGATTTAAACTCTGTTTCAACAGTGATTGCTCAGACCAAGGCATGGTAAAAATTTACACAGTAAAAGTTGGAAAAAGTATAGCAAACCATAGACGTTAAATCATTTAGAGAGAATGAAAATATTGACTTTTTAAACATGCTAGCTGACCAAAATGTGATAACATGGCCATGTACATTATCTACGCAAATTCCATTTATCAAATATATGTTTCGATCATTCCCCAAATACTACGCCATATTTGAACCCCTTTCGCATCAAAGTGGGGAAGTTTTCGGCCCATATCTGTTTTTGCTTGCAGAAACAAGTTAAGGAAAATGAAAAACAAAATATGAAATATATAATATAAAATACACAATACAAAATACAAAATATTAAAAAATAAAAAGTGTAAAATAAAAAAAATATTAAATAAAAAAAAAAATAAAAAAAAAAAAATAAAAAACACAAAAAAAATAAAAAATAAAAATTAAAAAATGAATATGAAAAAAAAAATTGAAAAAAAAAAAATAAATAAATAAAATCAATTTCAAAAAAAAATTAAAACTAAATAAAAATAAACACTAAGCCCTGACAATATACCCCCTGACAAAATATACAACAACCGCACCCCCGTCTAGTTCTTTTTTGGTTTCCTATGGTTTCCTATGGTTTCCTATGGTTTCCTATGGTATGTTTCAGACCGAGTTTTGTCCGAAGCTTTATAGAAAAAGTAGACATCGTAGAACCTTCAAATTTTCAGACATGGCGTAGAGTGGTATGTAGGTGCTTTGTAAAAGTTTATGAGGCTGCACTCCCAGGGGCCTTTGCTTGGGGGGCAAAAACCTGAAATATTGCGTTTTAGCACTTTGTAGCTAACGACAGCCATCTAGCAGCAGAAAAACTTTCATACAGAATTCGTTCATATTCGCTGGCTTTGTCCAGCTTGTGAAGTGACGAAGCGACTTACCGCCTGCTGGGCTTTATTGTCCCGCCGCGTGAGACTTTCATTGTGCGAAGTGGCCCGTCCTTAACTGGGCTCGTGCGACTTGCATTTTAAAACGAGGCTTCTCTTTAGTAAAATTACTTAATGCTGTTAAGAAACAACTTATTTTACCGCCGCAAATTTAAATGCAAAATCTGGTGGCAACTCTAATCCAACATATCAACACCAGGCCTACACAACTTAAAATTGTGTGTTGATATCTTGGATTGGAGTAACATACTATACAGTAGAGATGTTCAAAGCAGAATATCGGCGAATCGTTTATAATGCTTGCTTTCAATGCGGCGTTAGTTTTTTTTCGGGCGACCAATTACTTCGCGATAATCTTCGCCTAATAATTAAGTGTCAATAGGGTGTATTTACCGCCGCAAGTTTAAATGCGAAATCTTAAGGCAGTCTACGCCTCTCTGTTAGCACCTGTCGTGCATCTTGCTCCAACCAGCATACTACCAACATCAGGCCTCAACATCTAGCAAAACTTTTGATTTAATAGTTTGCGTATTGAGAACATAATAGTGTTTTTCATATTGTTTGAAACTACAGATTTAAAGCCTGTTTTAACAGTGATTGCTCGGACCAAGCTATGGTAAAAAATTATCGAGTAAAAGTTTACAAAAGTATAGCAAACCATAGACGTTAAATCATTTAGAAAGAATGAAAATATTTGCTTTTAAAACATGCTAGCTGACTAAAATGTAATAACATGGCCGTAAGCATTATCTACGTAAATTTTTATTGATCAAATATATGTTTCGAACATTTCCCAAAAAGTGTTTTTCATATTGTTTGAAACTACAGATTTAAAGCCTGTTTTAACAGTGATTGCTCGGACCAAGCTATGGTAAAAAATTATCGAGTAAAAGTTTACAAAAGTATAGCAAACCATAGACGTTAAATCATTTAGAAAGAATGAAAATATTTGCTTTTAAAACATGCTAGCTGACTAAAATGTAATAACATGGCCGTAAGCATTATCTACGTAAATTTTTATTGATCAAATATATGTTTCGAACATTTTCCCAAAAAGTGTTTTTCATATTGTTTGAAACTACAGATTTAAAGCCTGTTTTAACAGTGATTGCTCGGACCAAGCTATGGTAAAAAATTATCGAGTAAAAGTTTACAAAAGTATAGCAAACCATAGACGTTAAATCATTTAGAAAGAATGAAAATATTTGCTTTTAAAACATGCTAGCTGACTAAAATGTAATAACATGGCCGTAAGCATTATCTACGTAAATTTTTATTGATCAAATATATGTTTCGAACATTTCCCAAAATTTACGCCATATTTGAACCCCTTTCGCTTCAAAGCCATAAGTTATTATATTAATATACACAACTTATAATTGTGTGTTGATATGTTGGATTGGAGTAACATACAGAACAGGTGCAAATAGCAAATATTCTCCAAATATGATTTTTCCAATATTCTCCAAATCGTATTTCATCGTATTGTCGCGGTAAAACACAAAGAGGTAAGGCCGTGAATAAAGTTTCACCCACCGTACAATTAACGGAGGGAAGCATTGCGAGTAGAGATGTTCAAAGCAGAATATCGGCGACTCATTTATAATGCTTGCTTTCAATGCAGCGTCAGCTTTTTTTGGGGTGACCAATTACTTCGCGATAAGCTTCGCCTAATAATCATGTGTTAATAGGGTGTATTTACCGCCGCAAATTTAAATGCGAAATCTTGAGGCAGTCTACGCCTCTCTGTTAACACCTGTTGTGCATCTTGCTCCAACCAGCATACCAACATCAGGCCTCAACATCTAGCAAAACTTTCGATTTAATAGTTTGCGTATTGAGAACATAATAGTGTTTTTCATATTGTTTGAAACTACAGATTTAAAGCCTGTTTTAACAGTGATTGCTCGGACCAAGCTATGGTAAAAAATTACCAAGTAAAAGTTTACAAAAGTATAGCAAACCATAGACGTTAAATCATTTAGAAAGAATGAAAATATTTGCTTTTTAAACATGCTAGCTGACTAAAATATAATAACATGGCCGTAAGCATTATCTACGTAAATTTTTATTGATCAAATATATGTTTCGATCATTTCCCAAAATTTACGCCATATTTGAACCCCTTTCGCTTCAAAGCCATAAGTTATTATATTAATATGCACAACTTATAATTGTGTGTTGATATGTTGGATTGGAGTAACATACAGAACAGGTGCAAATAGCAAATATTCTCCAAATATGATTTTTCCAATATTCTCCAAATCGTATTTCATCGTATTGTCGCGGTAATACACAAAGAGGTAAGGCCGTGAATAAAGTTTCACCCACCGTACAATTAACGGAGGGAAGCATTGCGAGTAGAGATGTTCAAAGCAGAATATCGGCGACTCATTTATAATGCTTGCTTTCAATGCGGCGTTAGCTTTTTTTCGGGCGACCAATTACTTCGCGATAAGCTTCGCCTAATAATTAGGTGTCAATAGGGTGTATTTACCGCCGCAAGTTTAAATGCGAAATCTTGAGGCAGTCTTCGCCTCTCTGTTAGCACCTGTCGTGCATCTTGCTCCAACCAACATACCAACATCAGGCCTAAACATTTAGCAAAACTTTCGATTTAATAGTTTGCGTATTGAGAACATAATAGTGTTTTTCATATTGTTTGAAACTACAGATTTAAAGCCTGTTTTAACAGTGATTGCTCGGACCAAGCCATGGTAAAAAATTACCGAGTAAAAGTTTGCGAAAGTATAGCAAACCATAGGCGTTAAACCATTTTTAGTCTTTAAGAGAATGCTAATATTTGATTTTCAAACACGTAAGCTGGTCAAAATGTAATAAAATGGCCAAACGCATTATCTACGTAATTTCTATTTATCAAATATATGTTTCGATCATTCCCCAAAATCTACGCCATATTTGAATCCCTTTCGCATCAAAGGCATATTTTAAGTGGGGAAGTTTTCGGCCCATATCTGTTTTTGCTTGCAGAAACAAGTTAAGGAAATGAAAAAAAAATATATAATATAAAGTACACAATACAAAATATTAAAAAAAAAAAAAATATAAATTAAAATAAAAATAAAGTAAAAATTGAAAATAAACACTAAGCCCTGAAAATATACCCCGTGACAAAATATAAAACAACCGCACCCCCGTCTAGTCTTTTTTGGTTTCCTATGGTTTCCTATGGCATGTTTCAGACCGATTTTTGTCCGAAGCTTTATAGAAAAAGTATACATCGTAGAACCTTCAAATTTTCAGACATGGCGTAGAGTGGTATGTAGGTGCTTTGCAGAAGTTTATGAGGCTGCACCCCCAGGGGCCTTTGCTTGGGGGGCAAGAACTTGAAATATTGCGTTTTAGCTCTCTGTAGCTAACGACTGCCATCTAGCAGCAGAAAAACTTTCACCACCAGGCCTACACAACTTAAAATTGTGTGTTGATATGTTGAATTGGAGTAACATACGAAACAGGTGCAAATAGCAAATATTCTCCAAATACGATTTTTTCAAATATTCTTCAAATCGTATTTCATCGTATTGTTGCGGTAATACAAAAAGAGGTAAGGCCGTGAATAAAGTTTCACCCACCGTACAATTAACGCAAGGAAGCATTGCGAGTAGGGATGTTCAAGGCAGAATATCGCCGACACATTTATAATGCTTGCTTTAAATGCGGCGTCAGCCTTTTTTCGAGCGACCAATTACTTTGCGATAAGCTTCGCCTAATAATCAAGTGTCAATAGGATGTATTTACCGCCGCAAATTTAAATGCGAAATCTTAAGGCAGTGTACGCCTCTCTGTTAGCACCTGTTGTGCATGTTGCTCCAACCAACATCAGGCCTAAACAACTAGCAAAACTTTCGATTTAATAGTTTGCGTATTAGGCACATAATAGTATTTTTCATATTGTTTAAAACTACAGATTTAAAGTCTGTTTCAACAGTGATTGCTCCGACCAAGCCATGGTAAAAATTTACCAAATAAAAGTTTGCAAAAGTATTGCAAACCATAGGCGTTAAACTATTTTAAGTCTTTAGGAGAATGATAGTATTTGCTTTTCAAACACGTAAGCTAGCCAAAATGTAATAAAATGGCCATACACATTATCTACGTAAATTCCATTTATCAAATATATGTTTCGATCATTCCCCAAAATCTACGCCATATTTTAACTCCTTTCGCATCAAAGGCATAAGTTAAGTGGGGAATTTTTCGGCCCATATCTGTTTTTGCTTACAGAAACAAGTTAAGGAAAATGAAAATATATAATATAAAATACACAATACAAAATACAAAATATTAAAAAATAAAAAGTACAAAAAAAATAAAAAAAATAATTAAGTCAATTAAGAATATTAAAAAAATAAAATTGAAAAAAAAATATAATTAAAAATTAAAAAAAATAACACTAAACCTTGAAAGTATACCCCCTGACAAAATAAACAACAACCGCACCCCCGTCTAGTATTTATTTTTTTCCTTTCGCTTTTCGCTTTTCGCTTTTCGCATTAAAAGACATTAAATCTGCCGCGGCTAGATGCAATGCAGAAAGAATCGACTGAGCGCCCAATCACGCGTGAGGAAATTCTAGCGGCAATTAACACTATGCCGAGGAATAATTCCCCGGGCCTTGATGGATTGCCGGTAGAATTTTATCAGACTTTTTGGCATGAGATAAAAACCTTGTTTTACGACTCTTGGATGTATACCGTAAAACGAGGTGATTCGGGACCCCTGACAAAATAAACAACAACCGCACCCCCGTCTAGTATTTATTTTTTTCCTTTCGCTTTTCGCTTTTCGCTTTAGAGAAAGAACATGTTTTATCTTGCCTTTTTGAAATTTACAGTGGTAATTTTGTTCGTGAAAAAATGATGTGGTCAAAACTTTGTCTCTTTAACCTTACTTTTGACCGAAGCTTTTCAGATATATGTGGTTTTTAAGTGGTTTATTGTACACGTTTAACCCCACATTAAAGAATGGATTGACTTGTTTACGTTTTGCAATTTAGGCTTTTTTATTTTAGAGCAAATCGTAAAAATTTTTGGGGTGAATAGAGACATACAAAAATCATGCCAAGAACTTATAAGCCCAAGCCAGGAGCAAAAATATATCGAAGATACACTCCAGATGTTATGGAAAAAGCTTTGAAGGATATAGAAAAAGGACTCTCATACAGAAAAGCGGAGATAAAGTACAGTATTCCAAGAACAGTGATGCAAAGGCATTTTACAAAGATAGACCTTCATCCACAAGGAAGCCAACTCGCTTTGGGAGATGAACTAGAAAATCGCAATGGGGCTACCCTATGGATAAATTTGATTTACGCTGTATTGTAAAAGCTTACCTAGACAGAAGAAGAATTCAACACAAAAAGTTCCAAAATAATTTCCCAGGAAAGGAATGGGCGGACTCTTTTCTGAAACGAAACAAAGTTTTCTTTCAGATAGATTGTGTCAAAACATCAAGAGAGCTCGAGCTGCCGTTTGTCCAAGCGTAATTAACGATTTTTTTGATAATCTTCAGGCTCTGTCAAAGATTTCCCAGCAAGTCATATATTAAACTATGACGAAACTAACCTCAGCAATGAGCCCGGAAGAAGGAAAGTTATCGCCAAACGAGGATCAAAATACCCAGAGAAGGTGATTAACTTCACCAAATCATCCGTTTCCGTAATGTATACTGGATTTGCGGATGGTTTGTTACTGACACCCTATGTTGTCTACAAGGCTACGCACCTTTATGACACTTGGACTAATGGGGGGCCAGAAGGAGCAAGATATAATCGGAGCAAATCAGGGTGGTTTGACATGCTTTGTTTTGAGGATTGGTTTGAACGTATTGCTCTACCTCAATTGAAACGACTGCAGGGGAAGAAAGTGCTAATCGGAGACAATTTGAGTTTCCACCTATCTGCAAACGTCGTCCAACAATGCGAGGAAAATGAGATAACTTTTTGCTTTTTACCTGCCAATGCCACACACTTAGTGCAGCCCCTAGATGTGGCATTTTTCGTCCTCTTAAAATTGCATGGCGGAACATTCTGGAAAAATGGAAAAAAGTTCCAGGTAGGAAGCAAGCCAGCATTCCAAAAGATACATTCCCCAGCTACTCAAAGAATTGACGTACTGAAGAAACCGGTAAATTTAGTCAAACTCAAGCGCAAGGTGTAGTAACACTGATCCCGAAGGCACATAAAGATCCTTCGCTGATAACTAGTTACCGCCCCATCTCTTTGCTTATTGTGGGCTATAAAAATATGTCAAAAGTTATAAACAACAGGTTAAAAGGCAATATCGAGTTCCTAACCAGTCGAGACCAAAATGGCTTTATGAAGGGTAGATATATTGGGAATAATCTTCGCCTGCTCTTTGATATTATCGATTCCTCCGATTTTTAGAAAAATTCCAGGTTCCATACTATCTTTGGACATTTACAAAGCGTTTGACACTGTTGGTTGGGATTTTATTTACGCATCATTAGGAAATTTTGGCTTCGGACATAACCTAATAAACTGGATAAAATGTTGTTATGCGGAACCTACCTTTAAAATAACCAACAATAATTTTTGTCGCGCGAATTTAAAATCGAAAGAGGTGTCCGGCAAGGCGTTCCATTATCTCCGACGCTTTTTTTGCTATGTATCGAATGTCTAGCAACGGCGTTGCGAAAAGACGAATTTGTAGGACTACAACCTAATGGAGACTAATCTAAAGTATATTTACTTGCTGATGATACGTTAGTCTTTTAAGAGGCAAACAGAAAGATTTCGAACGAATATTTGGTGTGCTAGATAAATTTGGAGACATCTCCGGATGTAAAATCAATATGCAAAAATCGCTTGCATTTCATGTAGGAGCCAATCGCTCTTCGACAGAAAAACCTACGCGAAAAAAGGCCTCGAGTGGCCAGAACACTCATTTAAGTACTTAGGTGTAAACATTCCACTAAAAAATCCAAAGGAACTGTTTCCGCTTAACTTTGGTGAAGTTATAAATAAAATTAGTGCAGTCTTAAACATTTGGTCCGCTCGGGGGCTAACTCTTCTGGGACGAATTTGTATCCTAAAAAGCTTAGTGATTCCCACCCTAATTTACAAAATTAGTGTTCTTCCGGTCAACTTGCCCGAAGCATGGGTGCGTAAACTTGAAATTATTTCAGTTTATATAAGGATCTAAATGGGAGAGAGTTAAGCGATCAAAAATATGCGCAAATACTGAACACGGAGGAGCAAATATGTTGGACGTTGACGCATATATTATGTGGCTGAATATTAAATGGGTGTCAAAACTTTTTGACGACGAGTATAATGCACCGTGGAAAACGCTTGAAAAAGGCGTTCTAACAGACAAAGAACTCGAATGCTGGCTGCGAGGAGACTTATCTGTCGCATCGAGGCAATGTTCTAAACTAATACCTTTACGCACTACTAGAAAGGCAATATCCGACTGTAGGAAGTATATGACAATAACACAATTGCAAACACTCAAAGCCCGTCCTTTATGGGTAAACAAAAAACTCAAGACAGAAACGTTCTATTTAAAGTCACTTATCAATGCGGGAGTTTTTGACCACAATGATCTACTAAAACTAAACGACTCGGGACATTATATGACCTATGACCAACTGGCAGTTAAGTACAAATTCCACCCAAACAATATAGATTTTAAAACCTTGATTAAAATGATCGCGGCTCTCCCACCTGAGTGGGACCACTCCACGGCAGGCTCTCCACCCGATACTAAACTAGTCACCACTTTAAGGCAGATACTTCAGGTACATAACTCATCAAAAACTTTTATACAATGAGATAAAAACATACACTACTGATCGTCCGCATAAACAACAACGCAAGTGGGAACGGGATTTAAATCTTGTACCGAACACAACTCCTTGGGACAGGCTATATTAACACTTGTAAAGCCACAATTGAAACTAAACTGCGATCCTTTCAAATTAAACTTAATCTTCGTGCGATTGTGACCAATGATGCGCTATTCTTTTTTGATATAAGTGAAACCAACCGGTGTGTATTTTGCAATTTAAATGTTGAAACAAGTTCTCATGTGTTTTTCTATTGCGAACATGTTGTAAAGTTTTGAGAAGAAGTCACTGCTTGGATTTCATCAAAACTTTTTATATCCCTACAAACCATTCCAGCAGTTAACTGTTCTGTTTGGTTCTGTAAATGAGAATGATTTGCAAAACTGTTTACTGACTTGTGCTCGCTTTGTGATTTATCGATGTAAATACGCCAAAACTTTTCCTTCTTTATTAATGTTCAAGAACATGGTAAAAACAGTAAAAAAATCCGAATACTATATTGCGCTAGGAAATAAGAATCTTGCTGCTCTTCGATTTAAATGGTCCAGTCTGTAAACGTATACCTGTCGCTTCTTATTAAGTGCTATCCACCTTTTATCTATCGTGCGTCTTTTTCTTCCGCCGCGTAACTTATTATCGCCTAATAATAATAAAAAAAACTCAACAAAGCAAGTAAATATGAACGAATTCTGTACTGACGTTTTTCAACCGCTATTTGGGTGTCGATAACTACAGTGAGCTAAAACGATGACAACACAATATTTTAGTTTTTTTGCCCCCCAATTTAAGGGCCCAGCCTTCTTATGTCTAAGATGCGACAGGGGTAGTTGCCAGGGTTCCTTTTTATTATACGTTAGTTTGGTAAAGACTATGCAAAATTAATTTTAGATTCATTTGCAATCAAAATATTTTATTCATTGATTTATTTTTATTTATGGCGCTTTAAAACAAAAATCCCAGAGACAGTGACAAACTGGCACTTGACGCCTGAAAGCTTTACCTTCTAACTTTCGAGCTTTTTTGACTTATGGTCCAATCTGGCGACATAGTTCACAAACGTCATATAAATGAAGCTTCTCGCAATGCTTCACTGTGTTTTCTAAGACAGTTAAAACTTCATTACAATGCCTCTTCATGTATTACCGCGACATTAAATTCAAATACGGCGAGGTATCTAGGGAATGATCGAAATACATATTTCATGAATAGAATTTACGTAGATAATGCGTACGGCCATGTTATTAAATTTTGGCCAGGTAACATGTTTAAAAAGCAGATATAATAATTCTCTTAAAATTATTTAACGCCTATTGTTTGCTATGCTTTTGCCAATTTTACTTGGTAATTTTTTACCATGGCTTGGTCTGCACAATTACTGTTAAAATAGACTTTAAATCTGTTGTTAGAGTAATATGCAAAACTCGTTGATGAGCCTAATACGCCACCTTTTAAATCGAAAAAAAAATTGCCAATTTAAACCAAATAAACGCAGTGTTCTAAAGATTTATTTTTGTATGACGCCATGTTATGACGTAGCTTTGTAACGTCGTCCCCAATAATGCATTCAACTTTATGTTTTGCTTGCTGCGGTCATTATACAATTTTAATTTGTTTAGGCCCGGTGTTGATATGTTTGATTGGAGTAAAATGCGTAATTTGCAGCAGTAAAATATGTTGTTTTGTAAGAGTGGTAAGTTATTTTACTAAGAGAAGCCCATTTCTAAAAGTCACACGCGCCCAGTTTTACTAACGCATTTACTTCGCACAATGAACGTTGCACGCGCGGGACAATGAAGCGCAGTAGGATGCCAGCAGCCACTTTGTCGCTTCGAAAAGCAAGCGATAATGAACGAATTCTGTATTGAGTTTTTCTGCCGCTAGATAGGAGTAGATAGCTACAAAAAGCTAAAACGGTGACGTCACAATATTTTAGGTTTTTTGCCCCCAGTCGTAGGCCCATAGCGGTGAAGACTCATAAAAGTCTACATCGCACTCATACCACTCTACGCCATGTCTGAAAATTTAAAAGTTCTACGATGTACACTTTTTTTGCCAATTGAAATCTAATAAACGCAGTGTTCTTAATATTTATTTTTGTTGTCGCCATTTTATTACGTAGCTTTCTAACGTCGTCGCTAAAAATGCATTAAACTTTAGCATTTTGTTGTTGCCGCCCTTTTACAATTTTATTTGTTTAGGCCTGGTGTTGAAATGTTCAGATGGAGGAACATGCACAACAGGTGCTAACAGTGAGGTGTACACTGCCTCCAGAATTCGCATTTAAATTTCCGGCGGCAAAATATGTTGTGTTGTAAGAGCAATACGAAGAGAAGACACTTTCTAAAAGGCAAGTCGTACGCGCGGCTTATTTCCTAAGTGACATGAAACACGCAGCATGGTGCCAAGTGGCTGATGCGGTTGTTGTCTATTTTATCGGGGGGGGTATATTTTCAGGGTTTACCCCAGGTTGATCATTGATCGTGCGTGCATCGGCGTCCCAAGGCATGTTGTAAAGTTTACTGTCAAGTGTATATTTTTAAATTTGACTTTATTTTTGGAGGGGGGGGGGGGGGTCGTGTACCGTTATTAAATAGTAGGCCAGTAAACAAGGTGAAAAAAGTGGAACAAATTGCAACAGAAGGTATTTTGGTTGATTCATGACAAGAAAGGTACCAGCAACTCCCCCAAAAAGTCCCCGAAAATTAAACGTGTCTAACACGTCATAATGACGTCATCCATATTCCTTATAGATTCAAAAATTTAAAGTGCTTTTAGATACTCGCAATTGGTCTCAAATTAAAGAATATTTTATTGTTAACAAAAAACTCAATTGGGTCAATTGGATTAAATCAACGTATGACGTCATTACGAAGCCTAGAAAAAAAATTGTAATTTACGTAAAATTTGCACTTAGCGCAGCCTAGTAAGAAGGACCTCGTACAGAAATTAAACAAGTACAAAACAGTAAATTGTTATACTAAATATAACACATGATATGATATCATTATGACGTCACTGTTTACAGTTATTTATTTAAAACTAAAGAAAATTACGCAATCTCTTTTGTTAATTTTCAAAAAATTAAGAACAATTTTAAGCACCACATGGAGTAATTAACAGTTGTCACATATACAGTAGATTATCGTCCAAGGTTTCTTCTGGGACAACAACATTTCTACAAGACATTCCTTGCATTGGTCGCATGCAAACATACATAGCAAAGTATGCTTTCTACATGTCGTACATTTTACGGTTGTGCATGTCGTTGTATAATTACATCGTATCAGTTTAAGAAGATTCTGTGAAACTGCTTTTAAGTTCCATTGATGTTTTTTCATCCCCAGTCCCCTAGATTCAAAGCAAAACCTTCTTTTGAACCTGAAAGTACATGCGCACGCGATGATATTTTACAGCGGCGAATGTAGAGGGCAAATTTTGAGGTTGCCACACTTTGTCGAAATTTGCTAACACACTTTGTCGAATTGCTAGCTATCTTCAAGTAGAATTTTCTATGTCTTAACTGGTCTAACGTTTCACCTACATCACCACAAAGAAGAGCTACTACCTTGAACCCGCTTTCAATGACATCGACAGAAGACGATGCAGAAGAATACAATGTTGAGGCACAATCACGAACTCTTTGATTTTTGTAAATAAAGTCAACGCTTCCGGTGTTTTCCTATACCAAATAAACGTGACGTTGTGCCGCATCCAAATATTGAGTGTAGGAGTAATATCCTCTGTAATATTTCTTTGCCTAGTTGACACTTTACTAATGTAATGTCCCAAGTTTTTGTGCTGGATGAGGTACTTTTTGTAGCAGGTAGAAATGAAACTTGTAGAGACTATCCTCATCTACGTCAGGGAGATGAATTAAGAGAACTAGGAAATCTTTATCATCTCCAACTTAAATGGTGTTGGTTTCTTTAATTGACTGGACAGCCGTTTGAACAATGAGGACATCAGCATCTTCCGGAGCATGAAGGACTATATATTTGCTTTTAGTGAGATGTGACCCAAGCAATTTAATAACCAAGCAAAATTTAATTTTTGCTCTATTTTAAATTTCTAAGAAACGGCTCCTTTGGCATGTTACTTATCATGTCACCACGGAAGTCAACAGTTACTCCAGTATTTCCATGTGTTCTTGTGTTCTGTGAAGTGGGGCTTCTCCAACAACCACAAACTGGAATGGATCAAAGGTATAAGGACTATCAACATTTCAAGTTTTCGATCTTGTCCATAACACATTTGCCAAAGTTGGTTTAATGCTTGCCGCATTACGCAAAAGGGCTGGTTTTAAACACTATTTGAAAACATCTTCATTTAAGTTCTTCCCATCAATTACCAAACGTTGAAGCAATAGTTGTGGATTGATGTGTATTTCATCACCATAACACCATTAAGTTTAAACATAGACTTATGCCCCATAACCTTTGGCTGAGTTATGTCTTTGGTCTTAATACTGAGCTTTTATAGATTTTTCTGCTTTAGGTATAGTTGCTTTTTAGATCTTATTGTGTGTTCCCCTGCTACTATACTCCTTGGTCTGCACTAGTCCATATTACATACTTTTTTAGCCTTCTAAAGGCAACTATTTACTACTACATAAACTTTATGAAGTCGTTAATCAAGCCGTTTACGATTAAGTGTACAACAGCATGTTGATCTTGCATATATCTTTATTTGCGTTAGTTAATGTGACGTCATAATAGCATTTTAAGGTAGGCTACACACAACATTCTATATATTTCGAAAAAGAAACAATCTGGCTAATTTAACTGAATTAAATGTTTTGGGCTTACAATTGGAGACTAATTACCAAAGCATTTTTTGTAATACTGTTTCCAAATGTATTGCTAAATTTCGAATTTTTCCGTGATAATGGAACTGTTGCCTTAAAGTTTACAGTTATGACGTCATATGCTCGTCTAATCGTTTTTATTTCATTGACTTTTTTGTTTCTTTAAAATTCACCTTTCATATGGGACTAATCTCAAGGTATTAAGACTATTATGACATTTTTGCCCATATTGACATGATTTTGGCTTTGACGTCATTATGACGTGTTTGACACTATATTTTTCCGGGGACATTTTTGGGAGTTCCGGGGGCCTTTCCCGATATGATTCAGCAAAAAAACCTTCTGTTGCTTATTTTTTATTTTTATTTTTTTTCAGTCCTAGGTTTGAGCTTTTTTTCACCTAGATTTACTGGCCTATAGCGTTACTTATCAGGGTTGCTTTCAAATATTATTAATTTGACTTTGGTTTATGGTTAGTATAAACCAGTGGTTCTCAACCTCTCATGCCTCGTGGCCCCCTTCTAAAGGCTTTCAATCCTCGTGCTCTTCCCTCGATTTAAATATAGCTAGAATTGTGTTAAACGTGTTTTCACCTATTTTATTTCACCACGTCAATAAAAAACACTTCGATTGAACCAAAGCCAATGAATAAATACACGTAAAATCCAAAATTAGGTAACGTCGCTTCCAGGTCGAATCGTATTCTTTTAGCAGAAATAACATCGGCGGCATCATGTTTTGTTTGGGTACCGTATTTTGCTTTGGCATTTAAATGATTTTTAGGTTTTAAGGGTCGTAATGACGCATTTGACATCACCATCGAGCAATGCACTGCAGACACTGCACACAATCATGACCGTCTCGTCTAACTTTTGTTAAGCCAAAAGAGACGAATTTTCGATATTTAATAACGCAAAACCTTGTTTAAGCTTCGTGTAAAAACGTATTTTCATTACTAAACTTCTCTGGAAGTATGTGTAATTCAACTATCCTTCGTTCGACCACTTAACACAATTAATTTTGCCACAAATTTAATGAATGGAACAACAACAATCGTTTTGTGAAAAAATGTTCACCTTGCTTGTATTAATTTTGCTATCATTCCAACTTGTGGTTTACAAACTCATAAAATGCTGGTTAAACGTTCCAAAGAAAAAACCTGAAAAAACAAGAAAACACAAATGTTGCTTTTATGTGACGTAACAATGATTGGCAATTAGGCGAGCAGATAAAGAATAGCAGGCTTAACGTAGACTTGCAAAACTTCTCACGAATAGCAAGTGGTAACGTGTAAGAAAAATGTGTTACAATTACTCAAAGAAGGTTTTGAGGGGGTGGGTCTGATTAAATGAGTCTTCATTTATATAATTGCCAAGATGAATCGACCACACTCCTACAAGATTTGAGATGGCCTGTCTTCGTGAGGCCAGATAGGTCCAATTCTTTCCTTTAGTTCAGATACATGAACAGTCAATTTTGCTGTCTCAGTATTCTCTCTCTGCACTAGGCAGTACTGGGTGATACTGGTTTTTATTCGATTGTGCGACCATACTTATTGGCGAAAATATTTCTAAAATGCACAGGAAATATTGACGTAGATATTCTTACGATTTTCAATAATAAATCACGTGACCACAAGGCGTGGTCTAAACCTTTTTCTCTCGACTCTTATAGACGGAAATAATATTTTTGTCCCAATATGGCTTGAACAAAAGCGCTTCGATCTACATTGCGACGTAACTGGCGTTCGATTCTAAAAAATACCGCATTGTTGACAATAAGGCGAATTTCAAAACAAAGCGCTCACATTAAACGGATATAAATGCCTTGACGCATAAAAATTGGTGTCAGCAATTTGAATTTTTGCAAATTCGCTGCAAAGATATCGCAAACATTACAATGTGGTTGCAAGAAATCTACGTAACGGAATTTTACCGAAAACTTTCCGCTTATCGTTTGCACATTGGCTGCAAGGAGTAACGCAAACATTACAATGTGGTTGCAAAGAATTTAGGCCATAGATTTTTACTGAAAATTTTCCGTTACGACACATCGATTAATACAAAAATTCTCTGTGTAAACACAATATGACGAAGTGGCTACTACAGTTTAACACTACAAGCTAAAAAATGTAAAAACAATTACACGGGTTTTGCAACACCACGACATTGCTACAGACTTATGCTCGTGGCCCCCAATGACAGCTCCGTGGCCCCCCAGGGGGGCCGAGGGCCACGGTTGAGAAACCCTGGTATAAACGTTGCATGTTCTATAGCAGGGGCGACAAACTGCGGCTCGCGAGCATGTTTTTTGTGGCTCTTCTAGTTGAATCGTAAAATTTCACAAAAATTGTAAAGGTTACCAAGAGTACCATTTAAACATTTATCTCTTTTTCTTTTCTTTATTTAGGCCAGCAATTCGTTTAAGACGTAACACTATACATAGAGTCCGAAGAGTTAGTTAACAAACGACTGATATTAATAAATATTGTGCGTGTAATTTTGCTATTATCGTAATTATTGTGTTGATTATTACCGTTTTGTTATATTCCAATTCTGTTATTATTGTGGCTGGCCTTGCATTATTTACCGTTTTTGTGTAGAAATAATTTTCAGGCTCTTTGGTGCTTGTATTTTCTGCAAATGGCTCTTCCATTGAACACATTTGCCCACCCCTGTTGTATAGTTTCCTTAACTTGTTTCTGCAAGCAAAAACAGATATGGGCCAAAACTTTCAAGCCTTAGGGGAAATGGGGAAATGATCGAAAAATATATTTGATCAATTTAATTTACATAATGCGTACGGCCATGTTGTTAAGTTTTGGACAGAGACATGTTTAAAAAGCAAATATTCTTTCTTTTAAATAGTTTAACGCCTATGGTTTGCTATACTTGCCAAATTTCCCTCGGTAAATTATTACCATGCCTTGGCTTGTGTAATCAGTAAGCCCGTTTATATGCACGTTTAAGCCGGATTCGAATCTGATTCGTTAATTCATTCTCTCTCGTTTTGGCGCTGGAATGAATTAAGTTCTCTCGTTTCCTAATCTGACAAAAGGAGTGGTTTTCAATCCGTTCTCCGCTTAATCTGTTCGTTTCGCTGACGGCCGGAATTGTTTGATGTTGAATGACCTGCTTTAACGCAGTAAACATCACGCCACTTTTGGGGCATTATGACGTAACACGAACGGCTAGTCGTAAACAAAACAAGTTTAGCGCATAAGGAAAGAACATTACATACACTCGTTAGAATCAGATACTAATTTGTGACATAGGCGCTGGTCTAGAATCCACAACATATAACATTATTTGTGTTAGGATGCGGGTTTGGGTAGGTTTAAATAGTAATAGTTGGCCCACCCTCACCCAAATATTGTATTGTACTTTGCTTTAATAATTGTCTCAACGCTGTGGTAGGATTCTAGGCCAGCGCCAAATACAGTTTTCATTAATGTTTGGTACATTTTATCACCTTCTTTTGTCCATTTTGCCTTGTATATAGCGTTGGACAGCACAAACAAGCTTAACTTTCCTGCACTTACGTTCTGTGTGCCAGGTAAACTACTGAAGCACTATACAGACAGTCAAAAACGTACTTAATCGGCAAACCTAACTCAAGTAATCCTTGGGTTTTTTTCAATGTTAGGTTAATAAAAACGAACAAGCAGCAATAAAATGCTACCGCAAGGAGTAGCCTAAGCCGAAAAATTGGTTGTGCGTTAGAGGTTTACTGGAATATTACGTAATAATGCATATCAGTGCAGTTTGTACACTCAAGCTGGCTTGAATTTCGCGCCATGTATTTACGACGCTGGAACGGATTACTTTTCAAGCCGGCTTGAACCTTAATCTAATCTGCCTGAGAAAGGTGCATATAAACAGGCTTACTGTTAAAACATACTTTGAATCTGTTGTTTTGAGCGATGTGCAAAACACTTTTATGTGCCTAATACGCCACCTATTAAATCAAGTTTTGCTAATTTAAACCAAATAATATTCTAAAGATTATTTTTGCATGACGCCATTATATGAAGTAACTTTGTAACGTCATCCCTAAAAATGCATTCAACTTTAGTATTTTTTTTTTGCTACAATTATTTGGCACTTTTACGTTTAATAACTTGGACACATTGCTCACTGATTTTCGGCTCTTGTGTAAAATTTTGGGCACCTGTGCCCATGGTAAAAAACAAAGAAACACTGTTTCCAAGTTATATATAAACTGGTGAATACTCTATTTAACCTGGGCAACGCCGGGTAATTCATCTATGTTATATTGTAAGCCGACCCACTTCGCACTAAGAACGTCACACGTGCTATTTCTCCAGGACAATAACACGCAGCGTGATGCCAGTCGCTTACTTGCTTTAACTCGGGAGCTAGCAGAGATTTAAATAGCATGTCGAGTACAAAAGGTTTGACTATTTAGAGCATATAAGGGCCCCACATGGATCCCCAGAAGGCCGGTCTTGAGTTATGAATTTGGTGCGTTTAGAAGGGGGGCTGTTGAAAAAACGCAAAAAATTCGGTTTAAATATCATGTCGAGTACATCGATCAAACCTACCTTAAATGTTGCGACCACATATCAGTGGTCAATAAATGGCCGATCTTAAGTGCGGGGAAATGGTACAAAACCCATTTAAGACCACCCTTTATGGGGTCACCATGTCACGTTTAAATATCATTTCGAGTACATTAATGAAACTGGGTGAAAAGAAACTTTATATCCTACTGTAACAGGAATGGTAAGTCTTAAGTTGAGATGTTGGTGCAAAATACATTTTAGACCGAGTCAAATGTTGCCTTCTTATAAATGCCGATAGAGGGCGCTATGTTTTTTTTTTGTTTTAATTCAGATTTCCCCACAAACTGGAATGTTGTTGTTTTTGCCGTCCTTTTGATGAAAAATGTAACGATTGCACATACATAACTTTATTGTCATGGTAAAGAAAGAGGAATGAAATGCCAATGAAGGAGGTTGTCGAATCTTAACAAATACAAAAAGAAGAAATCTGTCTGATCAAAATGCCATAATATAACATAATTTTATTTGAAAATATATTATATATTCGACTTTTTATTGGCAACCTGTTTAAAATGTTAATTCTGAAATTTAATGTCAATATTATTTATGTTATCTCTTTATAAATTAATTTGTTCGTCAATATAGCATTCAACGTCGCTTAGTCCTTTCAATAAAGAGCGCATAGCGCGAACGAAAGTCGCTCCCGAATTAACCACCCCGATGGCATTTTGAGAAATTCATACGTACCGCAGTGCGTAACGAAAGTCGTTTTGTGAATGTCCTCCTTAGCAACGGATACCTGCCAGTTTCGTAAGATCCAGTTTAATAAAGTATTTGTTGATAGACAGTCTTTGGAAAACCTTTTCGTCTGTTGGCATCGGTTCCGGATCGAACAGGGATATATTGTTCAACTTTCTATAGTCGATACATATCCGATTAGAACCATCTTTATTCTTCACGACAACCACAGGCGATGCGTATGCTGAGCGGGATCGTCGTATTATTCCCAGTTGTAACATCTCGTCGATCTCGCGCTTTAATTCGTCCCACATGTGGTAAGGAACGGTATAAGATTTTGACCGCACCGGACGATCATCCTTAAGCTGAATACGATGTTCGAGAAAACAAACATTTCCCGGTTAATCGCTAAAAAAGTCCACATAAGCATTTGAAGCCGCTAACGCCTCCCCCTTCTGTTTCGCCGCCAACTCTTCGACAAACTGAATAGACTATAGTGACGTCATCATGGTTGTGTTATCTTTATTTACAGCCGTACAAGCCTCGTGGACCAGTGATATATCTTGTTTGCCGGGGGTAGGCATTCTAGAGACATACCTTTTAAGAATGTTCGCATGGAAAACACGATTTATTCCATTCACATTCAGAACATAATCACACTATCCTCGTTTCTCCACAACTGTTAATGGGCCATTCCACTGGAGAAGCAACTTATTCAGCAGCAGTAGAGTTTTGTCGCCTACTTCCATCCGTCGTGGTTTGACCTTTTTGTTATAATACCTCTTGTATCCCTGTCTTGAGCTCTTCTTTAGCCAGAAATAGAGAATAAATTTTTTTTCTTAGATCAATAACATACTGGTAGCTTGACCTCCCTTTCGTATCCGTGTTTGGGTTCACATTTCCATTAGTACGGTCATTGAACCGCGAACCGTCCTCCCGTAAAGTAGTTCGTTGATTCTTTAGGAACTTCGCGATATGCAAAGAACAAAGCACCTATAAATCTGTTCCATTGTTTTGGCTGGTCACAACACAGCCTTTTGAGCATTTTCTTTATTGTCTCGTTAACTTTTTCTACAACTTAATATCCATATGCCCGGTCATATTGGAATCATGGGCAACCTTAATAACGCATTCTTTTAGATTATACTTGGCACAACAAGTTAATGTTTCATCCATTCTCCTCTGCTGTGTTTCGGGTATCGAAATATTCGTATAGCAGTCCGTCTTCTTCTACAAATTTGTTTGCTTGTTCCCTCTTAACCACTACGTCCGCTGCCTCCTTTAGTTTACCAATTGACGTGTCTTCTCTCCGTACCCTTTCGAATTCAGCCTTGTCACAGGCCATTCATCACATTTTGGCACCACTAACGGTTTCTCTTTATCTTTCTTACGTTTCTATTAAAAACGCGTTTGGACAGCATTCGCTTCTTCCCACAATGGATCGGGGTATTGACAGAGCTGTTGGCCAGCTTGATGAGGCATGGCCTGTCAATAATTTGGTCATCTCGAACAAATTTTCCATCAATCAGAACGCCTGTTCAACCGGTGTCTCTCAATACAGTCACCGTTTTATCGCCAACTAAACCTTTCGACAGAGGCAAGTTGTATCCGTGATCCGCCTGTGTAACATTCCTCGGTGCGCATGCGGTCGAGTTTAAGATTCTCGTCGGCCTCAGCGGCATTGCGCTCGAATAGCAATCCTTGGCTAGATGCCCTATCTTATCGCATATAAAGCACCTTCTCGTGGGTCTGTTGTCAGTATTATACCTTTGACAATTTTCACATTGACACACGTCCTGGGCCAACTCACGGTTGTGTGCCACCTGGAACTGGCAAAACATCGACAAGGGATCGCGTTTTCAACTCTCTTAAAAAAGGGGAATGGCATTGCAACATCTTTAGCCGTTAGTAATTATACTTAAGGAATACTAAAATACCACACTCAGTGCCCCAATGGGTTTTAAACATTTGTGCATTTCATAGACGCCGGTTACCACGCTATTCACCTCGCGTCTCTGTGTATGACTATAGCATGTGATATCACGCGTTTATTGTGTAAATACTGCAAAATTATTGGATCATTAGATATAGTAATTGTGATAGTAAATGTGATAGGATTAAGGATATAGTAATTGTTATAGTGATTGCTTAGTTAAGTATATAGTGAATATTAGCGTATTTGTCGCTATATATTGCTGCCGTTTTAAAGATATGTTCTATGATAAAGTGTTATGTAAAAGTATTTGATTAGTTGTTGATTGTTTAGTCGATAATGTATGTAATTTATTGTAATGTGCAAGCTCGTTTTTGTTTGTTGTCAATAATTAATATTGGTAGTTACGTTTCTTGGTATTTTTGAGAATCAGGCAGATAGACTTACTGAGGCAGAACATTATAGCGCTAAGATGGAATATACCAGAACTCACGCTAAATTGTTATTTACGATTAATATAAGGTCGTAAAAGTGCCAATATTATTTGCTTGATTATTACGCAAGTCTAAACAAATGCGGTTACAACTTAGTTTAACGTTTGTTAGTGATTCTGGATCGATAAATGTCGCGGGTTTTCAGCATTACAAATCAAATTGAAGTCATAACATACTGATTGCCTTGATAGAAATAAGTTTTAATGTTTCCAACTTGAGACTTATGTTATATGTTTAAAAACTTCTTGATGTCTGTTACCGCGCAAAATTTAGGTAGAGTTCGCAAAATTTCTCATTCAATGCGGTGGTTTTAATAGTAACCAATTTTCAGTTTCAAACGATATTTTATTACATTCGACGCAATGTGGTACAGGGATTATGTATCTGCTTAAAGGTTTTACGTTTGTGAGTGCTTCCAAAATTGCTTTTTGGTTACATACTTTGTTGCATTGTATAACAATTTTAAAAGCAGTTACCTGCGTGGAAATAAAAATCAAATTACGTATATTGCCTTAATTAAAATTAATTACTTTTAGGTTTAACAACTATATGTTACAGCGCAAAATTTAGGTGAGAGTTCGCAAAACATCGCATTTAATGCGGCGGTTTTAATCGTAACCAATTTTTCACAAACGAGATTTTACTTACGTTGGACGCAGTATGATGGTACCAGGATTACGTATTTGCTCAACATCACGCAATGCGAACAATGACTGCTATACAACTTAAGGTTTTACGTTAGTGAGTGGTTCTCCATTGATATATGTCACTGGTTTTCGTTACGTAAAAGACAAAAAGCAATTACAATATAGTCAAGGGACGACCAACATATATGCTGTATAACAATTACCGATTGGAGAAATTAAAATGTTTTATTTAGAAAAAAATAAAATGTTTACGACTTTACACACTATTTATCATTCAAGAAAGGATATTACGCTATGCGTAACATTACTTTTTAGTAACATGGTAAGTTATATTTTTAAATCATCGGCAATAACACGCGGCTCAAGCAAATGACGCAAAGTACAATATGTAATAGCCTTAAGAGGCTAGCTTGATGGAATCTTACATTTTGTTTAACCTATGCTTGAGAATGATTTGGTGCGGGGAATACGAATTTGTTATGGACACATCGCCTTTGCCAACAGGTACGGCCTAATATTGTTGCTGCTTTCACGATGGCCGCATCCTACTTTAATTGTAGAAAGTAATTACCCGACTCATTTTTTTCACAATACAGAACATTACTTTCGGTTACAATTTAAATTACTTAGGCAAACCACCCTGAAAAATACCCCCTGGCAAAATATAAAACAACCGCAACCCTGTTAAGTTAAATATTTGCTTTAAATCATTTTGTATTAGGTCTACATTAGGTTTATTTGTAGTTTTCAATATGCGTCCCGAATTTACGTTTCTAAAAAATGGCAAGCCTTCGTCAAAACAACAGGTTACTACAGATCAGCTGGTCGCACCATAAGATATCACAATAGGAATAACACGTCACAATGGTCAATGTATAACGCAATTTGTGACAATTACTATGCGTTTATTGATAACTTCAGATAAACTTACGTATTATATGTATTACTAGACGAAATACCCGGCGTTGCCCAGGCTAAATAGAATATTTAGCGATTATTCGTAAGTTCGTAAATGACATAAATAATGCAAACATATTTTTTTTAAATGTCATAACAAATTTGCTTATGCCTAAAGTTTGAACTAAGTGTCACTAAATAGAAATTTCAAATCATGTGATGTGAAGTCGGTTAACTATAGCGCACAACACTTGACTAAACATGCAATACATCTTTTAAGTAACAAAAGTGACGTGTTTCAATTGAGAATAACTCCCAAACGTAAAACTTTAGGTTGCAGCAGCATATTTTAAACTTGCTTGATAGCGTCATGTTAAAGCAAATACGTAATCCCGGTGCTAAACTGCGTTAAACGTGAGAAAAATCCTCATAAAAAAAACACAATGCTTACTGTTAACTACTGCAATAAACGCAATATTTCGCGAACAAAAGTATTGCATGGGTAAACACATTGTAAGAAGTCATTAGGCTTTGGCCTCAATCACTATCGCTAACAAACGGCTTACAAATAAAAATTCAATTCTTCGTAAATTTGTGAACTCTACCTAAATTTTAAGCGTAAACAGGCATCAAAAAGTTCGTAAACATATTAGTCTTAGTTGGAAACATTAAAATTTTACTTTATGAAGGAAATGTATTTAGTTTTATTTTTTTATTTCCCGGCAGGTAAATTAAACTTGGACTATCTTTTACTTACTGCGACAACAAACGCGATATTTTGCGAACTCTGCCTAAATTTGGCATTGTTAAACTTAAGTCTTTACTTGGAACGTTGCACACGTTTGTTAGCATAGTTTATAACAGTGGTTCTCAACCGGGGGTCAACAAAAACTTCTAAATATACCTATATCAAATTAACTAATGCTGGAGCTTGGGATACATGCTTAAACTCAATCTTAACCTTGTACCATATTGTAAATCACATTAAGTGTGACGTAACATTTCCATTGTGATGTAACACAAAAGTATTGTAAAATGACTGGGCGAACATGTTGCCACACACGTCACACACACACACACACACATACACACACACACACACACACACACACACATCTCACAAACTTTCTCTTTTATTAAGTAAGACCCACTGATCTCTATGAAACCTGGATAGCGCAACTAGTGGTTGAAAATTGAAGCCAATTAGAAGGCTCTGACGCCATCTTGAAAGGTTCCAAAGTGCGTAAATTTTGCATTACGGCTTATGGGAGAGGTATCTTAAAATTGTTTTTATGGCAATATTTGGTGATTATTTTACCGAATTTTAAGGGATTAGTGATGTATTGGTATGCTTGGTACTATACACAATACCAATAAAGCAGAATAACTTAATTTTAGCTCCTGCTGATAGAAATATACTTCGTTTTTACTGGCACCAGAAAATATTTTTTTTTTATTGCAACAAGGCAACGTCAAGTTAGGTAAAATCAACTTACATAATACAAATCTTTGGAAATGGCCTTTTTGATCAGTCTAGTTAATGTATTTATTATGTACATTTAACTATGTTGGTTGGTAACGCTGTTCTGACAACAACATTTCTTAGCATTTATTTTCTTATAATAGTAACAGCAGCAGGTAGTAGTAAGGTTTAATTGAAGCTATATGCATAAGTAAAATCAGGTATCTTATTTAATTGCTTTTAATATCTCATGGATGTCCTGAATTAGTTGTTGTGTTTTATATGGTGTTTGTCTGTGTCATCCACTAACAAACATTGGCCACCAGATGCCCAATCCATCACTAACTGGTGTTCAAATGGCAAAATGTAGGACCACAAGTTTATTTAAACAGGAGTTGCGGTTGTTGTTGTTGTTTCGTTTGAGCCATAATTTTGCATTATTCCGGGCTAGATTTTTTGATTTTGTGGCAGATGTTGGCCAGTCAGTATGTTGTTTGGTCGTCCAAATTCTTCAGATCATGCACTCCATGCGGTGCTCGTAGAATTCTGCAATCCTCAATGACGTGATCTACGGTTTGTTCTTCCGCACCGCACTTGCAGTCTCCTGAATTGGTTCTTTTCTGTCATGTTTTCTTTTTGGGAGGTGCCTGGCTGCAGATTTTGGTGGCTTTTTATGGTTTAGTAGTTTATTACCGATGAAAGACAAAGCCAAATCCGGTTTAGGGCGCTGGTCTAGAATCCTACTACAGTTATAAAATCAACGCACAAAATTTAAGATGCGAGTTTGGGTGTGGGTGGGTCAAGTATTATTATATTCTTTATTTAATAATAATACTTGACCCACCCTAGCCCAAACGCTAACCCTAACCCAAATAATGTTTCGTTGTGGTAGGATTCTAGACCAGCGCTGGTTTAGTCCGCACTGTGACTGTTAATAGGTTTAGTCAAATAATTTTGATTGCAGGAACACACCTAGATTTTTTAACTGGAACTCATCACTAAACCATTTACAACAAAACTATCTAAGTAAAGCCTGCAAGTAATTCCACTTAAACTGCATGAATATAGTTATTTTTAAATAAATATTAGAATTTCAACAATGCATGAATTTATGACAAATAATAACATGATGAATAACAGTGCAAGTTTCTTTTTTGTATGTAACTAGTTTGATATTAAACTAACAATATAATTGTTGTTGCTGATTTGAGTATCTCAGATTACTTAGATTTAATAATATAGATGTGTGTTAACCTGTAAATATTTCGTGAAGACTTTTGTACTGTGAAAAATAAAAACAAACATGGAACAACAGCGAAGTGGTATATTCTTATCGGAATGATTTAAAGAGCAAGAATCAATGCAAGCAACAAAATAATACATACACTCTGGACCACTTTTGTCTCATGGAATATGTGATGTGTAATGAGAACTAACAAGAAAAAACATAAATTTTACCAAAAACATGGGAATTTGTTAAGATTTTTACATTTTTTGAATCAATATTGTTACCCAACAACTGGCTAAAACTAATATAAACTTGAAAGCACCGAAGGTTGCAGTTTGACATATAATGAATTACTCACTAAACATAGATAGCGTTTTGTTAACATTATTAATAAATCTTTATTTATTTTCAACATCCAATAAGGGTACTTTATAGAAAATGCAACGTGTAAACTTTTTACCAATTTACCTTTTATTTTCTTGTTTTTAATTAATTACAAGTGTCATTTGACTTTGTTTTCCTTAGTTATGGTTGTTTTTCTATTTGTAATACAACAGAGTTGCTGCTGTGTGGAAAATAGTAATTATTTGCAGAGATTTTGTATTATGGATAAGATATTTATGCACGAATATGTTTTCCTAACAGAGTAACCACAATAAACAAAAAAATGCGCTGTTCTGACAACAACATTTCTTAGCATTTTGCCATTTGAACACCAGTTAGTGATGGATTGGGCATCTGGTGACCAATGTTTGTTAGTGGATGACACAGACAAACACCATATAAAACACAGGAACTAATTCAGGACATCCATGAGATATTAAAAGCAATTAAATAAAATACCTGATTCTACTTATGCATATAGCTTCAATTAAACCTTACTACTACCTGCTGCTGTTACTATATGAAAATAAATGCTAAGAAATGTTGTTGTCAGAACAGCGTTACCAACCAGCATAGTTAAATGTACATAAAAAATACATAACTAGACTGATCAAAAAGGCCATTCCAAAGATTTGTATATCATATCAGTTGATTTTAACTAACTTGACGTTGCCTTGTTGCAATAAAAAAAATATTTTCTGGTGCCAGTAAAAACGAATATATTTCTATCAGCAGGAGCTAAAATCAAGTTATTCTGCTTTATTAGTATTGTGTATAGTACCAAGCATACCAATACATCACTAATCCCTTAAAATTCGGTAAAATAATCACCAAATATTGCCATAAAGACAATTTTAAGATACCTCTCCCATAAGCCGTAATGCAAAATTTACGCACTTTAGGAACCTTTCAAGACGGCGTCGGAGCTTTCTAATTGGCTTCAAACACCGTTCACGCGTGCCGCTAGTTTTTTTTTTTTTTTTTTTTTTATTAATAAAATAGATAGCGAAAAAAACGAACATGGAAAACAAATCAAAATAGTGAAGCTCTCAAGCAGCTAACGACCATTTACTTTTGTGTTTTGTCATACTTCCTCTTTTTAAAGCCGAATATCGCTCGGAAATTTGCACAGAAGATAGCAACAGTAAAAAGCGTAACATAGTCGGGACAGTGTCGGCATATTTACATTGATAAATAACATATCGCGCGCATAAAAGGACACAATTCACAAATGTTTTGCACGGTTCGTTTTTGTGCACTCCAAAGAGTAATTGCTCGCGGGAAAAAACACACGATATTCGTAGTTTAGTACTTAACCACGCACTCACGTTTTCCCAGTATAGACACGTAACAGGACACAAATAAAACAAGTGGTGCAGGGTTTCCGTGGCCTTTTTGCAAAAAGTACATTGGTTAGATTCGGTTTTACCAAACGAATAAAGGGAGTCATTTGTGACAATTGCGCCCAAGTTAAATTTTATCTGAAAGCTTCTCAGTTTGTTTTCGATTGTTGAATTGTTGAGGTTGCGGTAAATTTTCTCCCATGGCAGACGTGCCCTCCCGCAATTCAAGGTCCAGTACCATTTTAATTGAGCTTTTGGAGGAAAGAGAATTGTTGTTTGTATTTCTTCGTAAACCGATTTGGTGGAGTTATACTGATGGATAAATAATTTTAATGTTGGGGTTCTATACGAATGGGACGTTGTTGCGCTACCCGAATCCCATTCTTCTGGGAGACTCGATATTAATTTTATGAATTGGACAAAATCTGTGTTGTTAGGTGTAAAGTTAAATTTATTTACTAATGTGTCATTTGTAGATACTCGCCGTTTCTATTCAATAAATCCTGGTGAAAAATTATATTGGAATCTATAAGTGATGGCATAAAAAAAACATTTGAGCGGAATTTTACTTTTTTGTTTAGCCAAAGCGGACGGCTGTTTGACTTTGGATCTATAATTTCCAAGAGTTCTTTGCACGCCGTTATTGCGCAACGTAACGTTCGCATAGGAAGTATACGCCTTGTGATTGCATTGTTTGTTCCTATGTTCCCATTAAGAAGCGCTTCTAATCTGTTACCTTGGATAAAGGGGCCTTCGATTTGTTTCCAATCAGCTTCCGCGTTTTCGTCGAGTAGTTTAGAGATCCATTTCGTATGTAAGGCTAACAAGTAATTATCTATATTGATCATTCCTGCCCCCCATTTGCAATACTCGCACTCAAAGTCTCTCTTTTCACCCTCTCCCATTTGGACCCCCATAATAATGTAAAGAGGATTCGTTTAACTTTTGAGATAAAGCATTTGGGTATATTAACCGGGACAACACTCATTTTAAAGGTTAAGATTGGAATCATGAGGGTCTTGATAACTGTTATTTTTCCGAGAAGAGAGAGACCCCTCGCGGACCAAATATTTGATACTATTTTAATTTTTTTCAGAAGTGGTGTGAAATTTTTTTCAATTAGCTCGGTGTCGTTACTCGAGCTAGTGGGAATTTCAACGCCTAAGTATTTGATAGTACCTGATGGCCATAGAAGTCCACTTTGTTCCATGGGTTTGTGACAGTTTTCACGATATGTTCCGATAAAAAAGGCGTTTGATTTGGACATGTTGACCTTGCAGCCTGACATTTCGCCGAAGTCGTCGATAATCCGAAAGACTTCTGTAAAATCCTGATCACTACCCGATAGAAATGTTGTAGTGTCGTCAGCAAATAGGGACACTTTAAATTCTTTGCCATTTATTGTGATGCCGTGCAGCGGCAAGGCATTCAATGCACAGGACAAATAAAGTTGGAGAGAGAGGGTCTCCCTGGCGTACGCCACGTTCAACGTTAAACGATTTTGATAAAAAGTTGTTGTTAACAATTACGCACGAAGGATTTTGGTAAAAACATTCGATCAATTTAATAATCTTGTCCCCGAACCCGAAAGCAGCTAAGGCTGTATATATGAAGTCCCAGTTTACCGTGTCGAAGGCCTTGAACATGTCTAAAGACAGTATCGCGCCAGGTATATCGTAATAGTCGGCGCAGTCAATGATATCGAACAAAATACGAATATTAGTGCCTATGTATCGTTTTGGAATAAAACCATTTTGCGCAGGCGAGATAATGTCGTTTAGTACCCCTCGGATCCTGGTGTTAACTACTTTTGAAGCAATTTTATAGTCTACATTCAAAAGCGTTATCGGTCTAAAATTTTCCGGTTGAAGATGATCTTTATAAGCTTTTGGAAGTAGAGTCACTGCTTCGGACTGAGAAGCTGATAGCCTACCTGTATTTACTGTATGTCGCCAAGCTGCCATATAGACGCATTTGATATTGTCCCAAAAGGTGATATAAAACTCTGCTGGAAAACCGTCTAGCCCAGGGGATTTATTTTTACCCATGTTGCAGAGAGCAGTGAAAAATTCCGCTTCTGTTGTTTCCGCTTCTAATAGTTTTGATTGTTCTACCTTAATTTTTAGGAGATTTAGTGTTTTTAATTTTGAGGCGATTAAGGTTTTGTTCAATAGATCTCCGTTTTGTTTGTAGAGTTGCTTGTATAAGTCAACTAGACCGTCCAAAATGTTGTTTTGGTCAGTTATTATTTTATCATCTACAAAAAGTCTGTTAATACCCTTTTTTTCGCAATGCCTTTTTTCCAAATTTAAAAAGTATTTTGTATTTTTCTCGCCCTCCTCTGCCCAGCGAGCCCTACTTCGCGTTATGGCGCTTTTAGTTTGGCGCAGCATTAGTTGGTCGAGTTCCGATTTAAGTTTGGACAATTTTTCGTGCAAGGGGCCTAATTCTGTTTCAGAGTTCTTTAAAATAGCGCCTTGCGTCTCGCCAATCAGTTTTTCCAAATCGATTTGCTTAATATTTAGCCTTCGTTTTAGTTCGGCCGCATATCTAATAGTTTCTCCCCGAACAATTGCTTTCAAGGCGTCCCATCTTACATGTGGGTCGGTTTCGCCTATATGGTTTTCTGCTTTATAATAAGTGATTACCTTTCTTATTTAATCCTTATATAAGCTATTGCTGCCAGGCATAATATCAGGTTTGCAGAGCTCCTCTGGCAAATGTAATTTTTATTCCGACGTTTCGACGTCCTATACAGGTCGTCTTCATCAGGGTAAATAACACTGAACGCGACTAGTACAGTGCACGATAAACAAAGGAAAAAAAAGGAAAAAAGAATGGAACGCAAGCACGTCACAACGCAACGAAAACAACACGCGATAACGAATGATTGGGCCTCTAATCTTTAAGCAGGTGCCTGTAGCACGCTGAAAGCATCACGTCCGTTTTGATGTTCATTGTGTTGCCCCGTTGGTGAATAATCCATGACTCAAGAAATAGTCTTTTCCTGTAGTCAGATTCCCGGGCCACAACAGACGCCGCATTAAAATCAATACGGTGGCCCTGTGACACCGCGTGATTGGAGAGGGCCGACTTCTTCGCGTCACTGTTGGCAACATCCCGTTCATGTTCTTTTCGTCGGGTGTTAAGTGACCTTCCAGTCTCCCCGATATATATTAACGGACACTCGGCGCAGGGAATAGAATATACAACACCTCGTTGTTCAAAGGTGTTGATTGGATCTTTCGGGTGACTCAGTAGCTTGCGGAGAGTATTGGCAGGTTGGACGCCCACCGCTACACCAAAGTCACGCAACATACGCCGCAGAATATCCGTCAGTTTTGGTATGTACGGAAGTGTCACAAAACCCTCTGTTTTTGGATGAGTCACCTGTTTGGGACAAGTTGCCCGTCGATCACGGAGAATCCAATTGGGGTAGCCATTATATTTCAAGGCTTTGCGAACGTTCGCCAGTTCCGCCTCGCAGTCGTCGTTAAGTGTGCACAAGAGTCGTGCCCGATCTTTCAGGGAACGAACCACCCCTCTTTTCTGGTATGTGGGGTGATGAGATCGAAAATTGAGATACCTGTCGGTACTCGTTGGCTTGTGGTACACTTTCGAGTACAGGACACCATCATCGGTTCTTGTGACCTGAACATCTAAAAATGGAAGACAGTTTACCGATTGAAGTTCCATGGTAAACAGAATGCCTGGTTGCGCCTCGTTGAGATTCCGTCGAAATGCCTCAACCTTGTTATTATCAATGACACAAAAAATGTCGTCAACATATCGCCGCCAGAATCTTGGTGGGTAGGCAAATGTTGATAAGGCTTTTTCCTCAAGCGCTTCCATTGTCATGTTCGCGACAACCACAGAGACCGGGGAACCCATCGCTGTGCCTTGAACCTGCTGGTAAAAGCTTCCCCTGAATGTTAAAAAGGATTGCTCCAAGCAAATCCGCAAACCGTCCACAATATCCAACGGGAGCCATGGTGTTCTGTCTTTAAGGCTATAGTCGTTTATAATCCTGGATGACGCGATGTTCATTGCCAACTCCACAGGAACACATGTAAAAAGTGACACGACGTCATACGATACCATTACCTCTTCGTAGGACAGGGGCGGCAACTGTGCTATCTCTTGAACAAACTTGGACGAGTTCGAAACAGTCCATTCTGTATTGCCCACGAGCGGAGAAATAGCTTTCGCTAGGTACTTCGCAAGGTTGTAGGTTGGAGAACCAACAAACGAAACAATTGGTCGCAGAGGGATGCCTTCTTTGTGGATTTTTGGTAAGCCGTAGATGCGCGGGGCGGAGCCGTCCGTGCTATGCAGTTCATGGAATGCGGCTTCAGAAATGCATTGACTCTCTGTGTGCAATTTCCCCACAAACTTATTAAGGACGCGTTCCGACTTATGTGTTGGAAGTCGAAAGTATCCAGTAATGCGGGTAAGATCGAGATGTCTTCATTGGCCCTCAAACTTCGGATCGCTTGGTGCTCGGTGTTACTGAGGTTGCTTTGACCCATTCGGTAAGTGCGAAGGCAGTTTGCAAGTTTGCCTTGAATGATTGTTTTAATGTGCGCGGGTTGCTGCCAAATTCCTTTCTCGACTGCAGCTATAATTTGTTCTTTCGGTACCTCCCGTGGTGCGGTGGCAAAATTGAGACCAAGTTGCAAAACTTTGGTTTCATCAACCGTCGGTTGGTAATCAGACAGGTTCATGACCCAGTTATGCATCTTCTGTCTTCCCACTGCAGGTCTTCGTCTGTCGCACATGGAACTCAGCGAAGTCAAACGCCTTTTACAATCAATCATAGCACGATTGTAACGTGTATTAACTCCTACGTTGGTGTGGTCTAAAAGACGCTCCAACTGGTCTTGCGTCAGAGCAGCACGTAGCGACGCTAACACTTCATCAGAACGAACCTTGCATTGCGTTTATTCACTGTTGAATGCGTAACTTTACAAACGAAAACCCACACTTTCTCATGATTTTTCTTCCACCTGGAGAATTATCAGGCGATTTTAAAGTGCTCGGCAAAAATCTTCCAATTGGGGTAGCCATTATATTTCAAGGCTTTGCGAACGTTCGCCAGTTCCGCCTCGCAGTCGTCGTTAAGTGTGCACAAGAGTCGTGCCCGATCTTTCAGGGAACGAACCACCCCTCTTTTCTGGTATGTGGGGTGATGAGATCGAAAATTGAGATACCTGTCGGTACTCGTTGGCTTGTGGTACACTTTCGAGTACAGGACACCATCATCGGTTCTTGTGACCTGAACATCTAAAAATGGAAGACAGTTTACCGATTGAAGTTCCATGGTAAACAGAATGCCTGGTTGCGCCTCGTTGAGATTCCGTCGAAATGCCTCAACCTTGTTATTATCAATGACACAAAAAATGTCGTCAACATATCGCCGCCAGAATCTTGGTGGGTAGGCAAATGTTGATAAGGCTTTTTCCTCAAGCGCTTCCATTGTCATGTTCGCGACAACCACAGAGACCGGGGAACCCATCGCTGTGCCTTGAACCTGCTGGTAAAAGCTTCCCCTGAATGTTAAAAAGGATTGCTCCAAGCAAATCCGCAAACCGTCCACAATATCCAACGGGAGCCATGGTGTTCTGTCTTTAAGGCTATAGTCGTTTATAATCCTGGATGACGCGATGTTCATTGCCAACTCCACAGGAACACATGTAAAAAGTGACACGACGTCATACGATACCATTACCTCTTCGTAGGACAGGGGCGGCAACTGTGCTATCTCTTGAACAAACTTGGACGAGTTCGAAACAGTCCATTCTGTATTGCCCACGAGCGGAGAAATAGCTTTCGCTAGGTACTTCGCAAGGTTGTAGGTTGGAGAACCAACAAACGAAACAATTGGTCGCAGAGGGATGCCTTCTTTGTGGATTTTTGGTAAGCCGTAGATGCGCGGGGCGGAGCCGTCCGTGCTATGCAGTTCATGGAATGCGGCTTCAGAAATGCATTGACTCTCTGTGTGCAATTTCCCCACAAACTTATTAAGGACGCGTTCCGACTTATGTGTTGGAAGTCGAAAGTATCCAGTAATGCGGGTAAGATCGAGATGTCTTCATTGGCCCTCAAACTTCGGATCGCTTGGTGCTCGGTGTTACTGAGGTTGCTTTGACCCATTCGGTAAGTGCGAAGGCAGTTTGCAAGTTTGCCTTGAATGATTGTTTTAATGTGCGCGGGTTGCTGCCAAATTCCTTTCTCGACTGCAGCTATAATTTGTTCTTTCGGTACCTCCCGTGGTGCGGTGGCAAAATTGAGACCAAGTTGCAAAACTTTGGTTTCATCAACCGTCGGTTGGTAATCAGACAGGTTCATGACCCAGTTATGCATCTTCTGTCTTCCCACTGCAGGTCTTCGTCTGTCGCACATGGAACTCAGCGAAGTCAAACGCCTTTTACAATCAATCATAGCACGATTGTAACGTGTATTAACTCCTACGTTGGTGTGGTCTAAAAGACGCTCCAACTGGTCTTGCGTCAGAGCAGCACGTAGCGACGCTAACACTTCATCAGAACGAACCTTGCATTGCGTTTATTCACTGTTGAATGCGTAACTTTACAAACGAAAACCCACACTTTCTCATGATTTTTCTTCCACCTGGAGAATTATCAGGCGATTTTAAAGTGCTCGGCAAAAATCTTTTCCTTGATACACCCGTGGTTGAAATGCAGGTGTACCATGTGCCTCGCAATCGAGTGTCTCATGTCAACGTACTTTCTGATGGTGGAAAGCACGTCGGGTCCATACAGACCTTTCAATTCAATATATAAGCTATTGTGTTATTTACCCTGATGAAGACGACCTGTATAGGACGTCGAAACGTCGGAATAAAAATTACATTTGCCAGAGGAGCTCTGCAAACCTGTTATTTTATCCTTGTAACGCTGGTCATTTAATAGTGATGTATTAAATTTCCAGTAGCCTCTACCTCGTGGTGCTGGGTTAATGTCAGCCCCTAGAGTTGCCATATTATGGTCGGACATAATACCGGGAACTATGTCTACATTTTTAACGTTTTCGACGAGAGATCCGTCAATTAAAAAGAAATCTAAACGCGATGATGCCGCTGGTAGTTTCTGAAGCCTTGAGAACTTTTTAACGGTTGAAAATTTGTGGCGAAAAATATCTGTTAGTTTGTAATGTGTCATATATTGCAAAAGACTTTCTCTTGCTTTTCGGTTACGATGTTTTTTACTTCCATTTTGATCTAGGACATTGTCCAGAACTAGATTAAAGTCCCCTCCCATGATTATTGAGGCATCGGAAAAGCTGTCAAGTACGGCGAATAAATTGATGAAAAATTCTGGATCGTCCTTATTCGGCACGTAAACATTAACAATTACTATTGGGGTTGCATTTATTGTCATTTCAACCATTAAGTATCGACCTTCTTGGTCTACCCGTGTGCCTGAGACGGAATAGGATAAGTTTTTGTCGATTAGTATTGCCACCCCTCTACTGCTTGAGGTGCCGTGCGCCCAAAACGCTTCCCCTCCCCATTCCATACCCCATAACTTTTCGTGCTTAGCACTACCATGGGTTTCCTGCAAAAGGGCAACGTGACACTTTTTACGACGTAAAAAATTAAAAATCGATTTTCTTTTCATAGCAATGTTTAAACTTCGAACGTTGTGTGAAATAATATTTAAAGACATAAAAATAGTATTTAAACGCGTTCGACACCAATATCAATGTCCCACTCGTACTCCATGCCACAATCACATCTAAACGCTTTATTGGGACCCATAAGACAGGAATGCTTTTTCCCGCAACTACAGTTGACTATGTTATACTTGCAATGGGTATTACTACACGCTTTACACATGGTAACCTTAGGTAGCGAGTTAACAGTAAAACAATTACAAACAACAGAGTACCTTTCGTACTGTATGCACTCAAGCACATCTTCCTTCGTCTTGTATTCTGGCTGGAGCTCATCGCAGCACGGCATACGTCTCAATGTCCCTTCGCATGAAGGACATTGACATGTTTCTTTACCCTCTTCGACCAGAAATAACTCGTCCGTGCAGCACTTCATTGCTACGGAATACTTGTTGGAACAACTCCAGCAAACGAAAGTTTTCGACTGAGCCGAAACCACAGCTTCAGCTTGGCAGCCAGGGCATGTCAGCGAAATTCTGGTCGCACATAGGCTAATAGATTTGCTGTTAGGAAGCTCGTCTGGGCTTCGTTGCAGCCTTTTCCTTGGCCAGTTGTTGGTAAGCTTCGGTGTGCTTGACTTGATGTTGGCGTTGTTTTCAGAGTTGAAGTCCGGGGAGTTCTTATCAGCATCGTTTAGAATGCTGCTTACGGCTGTTGTAGAGTGTGGATTGTTATCAGCATTGCTGACGCCAGCGCTAGAGTTGGGGTCATCTGCGTTATCGTTTGTCTCTCCGTGTGCTTTGGCTTGCTTGTGCTCTTCTTGTCTTTTTACTAGCCGAGGAAAATCTTTTTGACGTTTGGGACAGTTTGCTTGTTTGTGGCCTTTCTCGTCACAATACTTGCAAGTGAACACTTGCCCATGATATGTTACGTAAAATTCACAGTCCGCCATCCTAATATAACTTGGTAAAGGGTTTTCTTCCACGTCCGTTGAATTCATTGTCAAGATTCTCATTCCGGTTAGCAACCCAATCTTGTCCTTCCTGTGTGTCACCTTTTCAACTTTTCCATATTTTGCCGATATTTCCTCTGCTATGCGTTCACTGGGGAAAGGGATAGGCACCCAGCCAACTGCGATGTTAATCTTGTCATTTTCGTATAGTTTAACAAATTTCACTGATTCTGCTGCGCATAGCTTTGTGTAAAGTTCCAAAACCTTTTGTCTATTGGTGCAAGTTATGTCGACGTTTTGGCCTCGCATTTCTGCAATCCCAACTAATTTCTTCAGCGGATAGTCCATACTTTTTATAAGATTCAAAATTTCGTCTCTTTTCAATAAATTAACTGTCCTCATACTTAAGCAATTCGGCCTCTTAAAGCTGGCCGCATTTTTATTCACTGCCTTAGCGTAACTTGCTCTGCTTGCCATTTTTCGCTCCACACTCCACGAGCGCCAGACTTGGAATGCGTGCCGCTAGTTGCGCTCACTGATCTCTATCAAACCCGGATAGCGCAACTAGTGATTAAAAATTGAAGCCAATTAGAAGGCTTCCACGCCATCTTGAAAGGTTCCAAAAGTGCGTAAATTTTGCATTACGGCTTATGGGAGAGGTATCTTAAAATTGTCTTTATGGCAATATTTGGTGATTATTTTACCGAATTTTAAGGGATTAGTGATGTATTGGTATGCTTGGTACTATACACAATACTAATAAAGCAGAATAACTTGATTTTAGCTCCTGCTGATAGAAATATACTTCGTTTTTACTGGCACCAGAAAATAATTTTTTTTATTGCAACAAGGCAACGTCAAGTTAGTTAAAATCAACTTATATGATATACAAATCTTTGGAATGGCCTTTTTGATCAGTCTAGTTAATGTATTTATTATGTACATTTAACTATGCTGGTTGGTAACGCTGTTCTGACAACAACATTTCTTCGCATTTATTTTTGTATAATAGTAACAGCAGCAGGTGTAGTAGTAAGGTTTAACAAGTTTATTTAAACAGGAGTTGCGGTATGAATTGGCCCTTTTCTGTCATTTTTTCTTTTTGGGAGGTGCCTGGCTGCAGATTTTGGTGGCTTTTTATGGTTCAGTTTATTACCAATGAAAGACAAAGTCAAATCCGGTTTAGGGCGCTGGTCTAGAATCCTACTACAGTTATAAAATCAACGCACAAAATTTGAGTTTGGGTGTGGGTGGGTCAAGTATTGATATATTCTTTATTTAATAATAAAACTCACCCACCCTAACCCAAATAATGTTTCGTTGTGGTAGGATTCTAGACCAGCACCGGTTTAGTCCGCACTGTGACTAGGTTTAGTCAAATAATTTTGATTGCGGGAACACACCTAGATTTTTTAACTGGAATTCATCACTAAACCATTTAAGTAAAGCCTGCAAGTAATTCCACTTAAACTGCATGAGTATAGTTATTTTTTAATAAATATCAGAATTTCAACAATGCATGAATTTATGACAAATAATAATATTGATGAATAACAGTGCAAGTTTCTTTTTTGCATGTAACTAGTTTGATATTAAACTAACAATATAATTGTTGTTGCTGATTTGAGTATTTCAGATTACTTACATTACATAATATAGATGTGTGTTAACCTGTAAATATTTCGTGAAGACTTTTGTACTGTGAAAAATAAAAACAAACATGGAACAACAGCGAAGTGGTATATTCTTATCGGAATGATTTAAAGAGCAAGAATCAATGCAAGCAACAAAATAATACATACACTCTGGACCACTTTTGTCTCATGGAATATGTGATGTGTAATGAGAACTAACAAGAAAAAACATAAATTTTACCAAAAACATGGGAATTTGTTAAGATTTTTACATTTTTTGAATCAATATTGTTACCCAACAACTGGCTAAAACTAATATAAACTTGAAAGCACCGAAGGTTGCAGTTTGACATATAATGAATTACTCACTAAACATAGATAGCGTTTTGTTAACATTATTAATAAATCTTTATTTATTTTCAACATCCAATAAGGGTACTTTATAGAAAATGCAACGTGTAAACTTTTTACCAATTTACCTTTTATTTTCTTGTTTTTAATTAATTACAAGTGTCATTTGACTTTGTTTTCCTTAGTTATGGTTGTTTTTCTATTTGTAATACAACAGAGTTGCTGCTGTGTGGAAAATAGTAATTATTTGCAGAGATTTTGTATTATGGATAAGATATTTATGCACGAATATGTTTTCCTAACAGAGTAACCACAATAAACAAAAAAATGCGCTGTTCTGACAACAACATTTCTTAGCATTTTGCCATTTGAACACCAGTTAGTGATGGATTGGGCATCTGGTGACCAATGTTTGTTAGTGGATGACACAGACAAACACCATATAAAACACAGGAACTAATTCAGGACATCCATGAGATATTAAAAGCAATTAAATAAAATACCTGATTCTACTTATGCATATAGCTTCAATTAAACCTTACTACTACCTGCTGCTGTTACTATATGAAAATAAATGCTAAGAAATGTTGTTGTCAGAACAGCGTTACCAACCAGCATAGTTAAATGTACATAAAAAATACATAACTAGACTGATCAAAAAGGCCATTCCAAAGATTTGTATATCATATCAGTTGATTTTAACTAACTTGACGTTGCCTTGTTGCAATAAAAAAAATATTTTCTGGTGCCAGTAAAAACGAATATATTTCTATCAGCAGGAGCTAAAATCAAGTTATTCTGCTTTATTAGTATTGTGTATAGTACCAAGCATACCAATACATCACTAATCCCTTAAAATTCGGTAAAATAATCACCAAATATTGCCATAAAGACAATTTTAAGATACCTCTCCCATAAGCCGTAATGCAAAATTTACGCACTTTAGGAACCTTTCAAGACGGCGTCGGAGCTTTCTAATTGGCTTCAAACACCGTTCACGCGTGCCGCTAGTTTTTTTTTTTTTTTTTTTTTATTAATAAAATAGATAGCGAAAAAAACGAACATGGAAAACAAATCAAAATAGTGAAGCTCTCAAGCAGCTAACGACCATTTACTTTTGTGTTTTGTCATACTTCCTCTTTTTAAAGCCGAATATCGCTCGGAAATTTGCACAGAAGATAGCAACAGTAAAAAGCGTAACATAGTCGGGACAGTGTCGGCATATTTACATTGATAAATAACATATCGCGCGCATAAAAGGACACAATTCACAAATGTTTTGCACGGTTCGTTTTTGTGCACTCCAAAGAGTAATTGCTCGCGGGAAAAAACACACGATATTCGTAGTTTAGTACTTAACCACGCACTCACGTTTTCCCAGTATAGACACGTAACAGGACACAAATAAAACAAGTGGTGCAGGGTTTCCGTGGCCTTTTTGCAAAAAGTACATTGGTTAGATTCGGTTTTACCAAACGAATAAAGGGAGTCATTTGTGACAATTGCGCCCAAGTTAAATTTTATCTGAAAGCTTCTCAGTTTGTTTTCGATTGTTGAATTGTTGAGGTTGCGGTAAATTTTCTCCCATGGCAGACGTGCCCTCCCGCAATTCAAGGTCCAGTACCATTTTAATTGAGCTTTTGGAGGAAAGAGAATTGTTGTTTGTATTTCTTCGTAAACCGATTTGGTGGAGTTATACTGATGGATAAATAATTTTAATGTTGGGGTTCTATACGAATGGGACGTTGTTGCGCTACCCGAATCCCATTCTTCTGGGAGACTCGATATTAATTTTATGAATTGGACAAAATCTGTGTTGTTAGGTGTAAAGTTAAATTTATTTACTAATGTGTCATTTGTAGATACTCGCCGTTTCTATTCAATAAATCCTGGTGAAAAATTATATTGGAATCTATAAGTGATGGCATAAAAAAAACATTTGAGCGGAATTTTACTTTTTTGTTTAGCCAAAGCGGACGGCTGTTTGACTTTGGATCTATAATTTCCAAGAGTTCTTTGCACGCCGTTATTGCGCAACGTAACGTTCGCATAGGAAGTATACGCCTTGTGATTGCATTGTTTGTTCCTATGTTCCCATTAAGAAGCGCTTCTAATCTGTTACCTTGGATAAAGGGGCCTTCGATTTGTTTCCAATCAGCTTCCGCGTTTTCGTCGAGTAGTTTAGAGATCCATTTCGTATGTAAGGCTAACAAGTAATTATCTATATTGATCATTCCTGCCCCCCATTTGCAATACTCGCACTCAAAGTCTCTCTTTTCACCCTCTCCCATTTGGACCCCCATAATAATGTAAAGAGGATTCGTTTAACTTTTGAGATAAAGCATTTGGGTATATTAACCGGGACAACACTCATTTTAAAGGTTAAGATTGGAATCATGAGGGTCTTGATAACTGTTATTTTTCCGAGAAGAGAGAGACCCCTCGCGGACCAAATATTTGATACTATTTTAATTTTTTTCAGAAGTGGTGTGAAATTTTTTTCAATTAGCTCGGTGTCGTTACTCGAGCTAGTGGGAATTTCAACGCCTAAGTATTTGATAGTACCTGATGGCCATAGAAGTCCACTTTGTTCCATGGGTTTGTGACAGTTTTCACGATATGTTCCGATAAAAAAGGCGTTTGATTTGGACATGTTGACCTTGCAGCCTGACATTTCGCCGAAGTCGTCGATAATCCGAAAGACTTCTGTAAAATCCTGATCACTACCCGATAGAAATGTTGTAGTGTCGTCAGCAAATAGGGACACTTTAAATTCTTTGCCATTTATTGTGATGCCGTGCAGCGGCAAGGCATTCAATGCACAGGACAAATAAAGTTGGAGAGAGAGGGTCTCCCTGGCGTACGCCACGTTCAACGTTAAACGATTTTGATAAAAAGTTGTTGTTAACAATTACGCACGAAGGATTTTGGTAAAAACATTCGATCAATTTAATAATCTTGTCCCCGAACCCGAAAGCAGCTAAGGCTGTATATATGAAGTCCCAGTTTACCGTGTCGAAGGCCTTGAACATGTCTAAAGACAGTATCGCGCCAGGTATATCGTAATAGTCGGCGCAGTCAATGATATCGAACAAAATACGAATATTAGTGCCTATGTATCGTTTTGGAATAAAACCATTTTGCGCAGGCGAGATAATGTCGTTTAGTACCCCTCGGATCCTGGTGTTAACTACTTTTGAAGCAATTTTATAGTCTACATTCAAAAGCGTTATCGGTCTAAAATTTTCCGGTTGAAGATGATCTTTATAAGCTTTTGGAAGTAGAGTCACTGCTTCGGACTGAGAAGCTGATAGCCTACCTGTATTTACTGTATGTCGCCAAGCTGCCATATAGACGCATTTGATATTGTCCCAAAAGGTGATATAAAACTCTGCTGGAAAACCGTCTAGCCCAGGGGATTTATTTTTACCCATGTTGCAGAGAGCAGTGAAAAATTCCGCTTCTGTTGTTTCCGCTTCTAATAGTTTTGATTGTTCTACCTTAATTTTTAGGAGATTTAGTGTTTTTAATTTTGAGGCGATTAAGGTTTTGTTCAATAGATCTCCGTTTTGTTTGTAGAGTTGCTTGTATAAGTCAACTAGACCGTCCAAAATGTTGTTTTGGTCAGTTATTATTTTATCATCTACAAAAAGTCTGTTAATACCCTTTTTTTCGCAATGCCTTTTTTCCAAATTTAAAAAGTATTTTGTATTTTTCTCGCCCTCCTCTGCCCAGCGAGCCCTACTTCGCGTTATGGCGCTTTTAGTTTGGCGCAGCATTAGTTGGTCGAGTTCCGATTTAAGTTTGGACAATTTTTCGTGCAAGGGGCCTAATTCTGTTTCAGAGTTCTTTAAAATAGCGCCTTGCGTCTCGCCAATCAGTTTTTCCAAATCGATTTGCTTAATATTTAGCCTTCGTTTTAGTTCGGCCGCATATCTAATAGTTTCTCCCCGAACAATTGCTTTCAAGGCGTCCCATCTTACATGTGGGTCGGTTTCGCCTATATGGTTTTCTGCTTTATAATAAGTGATTACCTTTCTTATTTAATCCTTATATAAGCTATTGCTGCCAGGCATAATATCAGGTTTGCAGAGCTCCTCTGGCAAATGTAATTTTTATTCCGACGTTTCGACGTCCTATACAGGTCGTCTTCATCAGGGTAAATAACACTGAACGCGACTAGTACAGTGCACGATAAACAAAGGAAAAAAAAGGAAAAAAGAATGGAACGCAAGCACGTCACAACGCAACGAAAACAACACGCGATAACGAATGATTGGGCCTCTAATCTTTAAGCAGGTGCCTGTAGCACGCTGAAAGCATCACGTCCGTTTTGATGTTCATTGTGTTGCCCCGTTGGTGAATAATCCATGACTCAAGAAATAGTCTTTTCCTGTAGTCAGATTCCCGGGCCACAACAGACGCCGCATTAAAATCAATACGGTGGCCCTGTGACACCGCGTGATTGGAGAGGGCCGACTTCTTCGCGTCACTGTTGGCAACATCCCGTTCATGTTCTTTTCGTCGGGTGTTAAGTGACCTTCCAGTCTCCCCGATATATATTAACGGACACTCGGCGCAGGGAATAGAATATACAACACCTCGTTGTTCAAAGGTGTTGATTGGATCTTTCGGGTGACTCAGTAGCTTGCGGAGAGTATTGGCAGGTTGGACGCCCACCGCTACACCAAAGTCACGCAACATACGCCGCAGAATATCCGTCAGTTTTGGTATGTACGGAAGTGTCACAAAACCCTCTGTTTTTGGATGAGTCACCTGTTTGGGACAAGTTGCTCTTCTTGTCTTTTTACTAGCCGAGGAAAATCTTTTTGACGTTTGGGACAGTTTGCTTGTTTGTGGCCTTTCTCGTCACAATACTTGCAAGTGAACACTTGCCCATGATATGTTACGTAAAATTCACAGTCCGCCATCCTAATATAACTTGGTAAAGGGTTTTCTTCCACGTCCGTTGAATTCATTGTCAAGATTCTCATTCCGGTTAGCAACCCAATCTTGTCCTTCCTGTGTGTCACCTTTTCAACTTTTCCATATTTTGCCGATATTTCCTCTGCTATGCGTTCACTGGGGAAAGGGATAGGCACCCAGCCAACTGCGATGTTAATCTTGTCATTTTCGTATAGTTTAACAAATTTCACTGATTCTGCTGCGCATAGCTTTGTGTAAAGTTCCAAAACCTTTTGTCTATTGGTGCAAGTTATGTCGACGTTTTGGCCTCGCATTTCTGCAATCCCAACTAATTTCTTCAGCGGATAGTCCATACTTTTTATAAGATTCAAAATTTCGTCTCTTTTCAATAAATTAACTGTCCTCATACTTAAGCAATTCGGCCTCTTAAAGCTGGCCGCATTTTTATTCACTGCCTTAGCGTAACTTGCTCTGCTTGCCATTTTTCGCTCCACACTCCACGAGCGCCAGACTTGGAATGCGTGCCGCTAGTTGCGCTCACTGATCTCTATCAAACCCGGATAGCGCAACTAGTGATTAAAAATTGAAGCCAATTAGAAGGCTTCCACGCCATCTTGAAAGGTTCCAAAAGTGCGTAAATTTTGCATTACGGCTTATGGGAGAGGTATCTTAAAATTGTCTTTATGGCAATATTTGGTGATTATTTTACCGAATTTTAAGGGATTAGTGATGTATTGGTATGCTTGGTACTATACACAATACTAATAAAGCAGAATAACTTGATTTTAGCTCCTGCTGATAGAAATATACTTCGTTTTTACTGGCACCAGAAAATAATTTTTTTTATTGCAACAAGGCAACGTCAAGTTAGTTAAAATCAACTTATATGATATACAAATCTTTGGAATGGCCTTTTTGATCAGTCTAGTTAATGTATTTATTATGTACATTTAACTATGCTGGTTGGTAACGCTGTTCTGACAACAACATTTCTTCGCATTTATTTTTGTATAATAGTAACAGCAGCAGGTGTAGTAGTAAGGTTTAACAAGTTTATTTAAACAGGAGTTGCGGTATGAATTGGCCCTTTTCTGTCATTTTTTCTTTTTGGGAGGTGCCTGGCTGCAGATTTTGGTGGCTTTTTATGGTTCAGTTTATTACCAATGAAAGACAAAGTCAAATCCGGTTTAGGGCGCTGGTCTAGAATCCTACTACAGTTATAAAATCAACGCACAAAATTTGAGTTTGGGTGTGGGTGGGTCAAGTATTGATATATTCTTTATTTAATAATAAAACTCACCCACCCTAACCCAAATAATGTTTCGTTGTGGTAGGATTCTAGACCAGCACCGGTTTAGTCCGCACTGTGACTAGGTTTAGTCAAATAATTTTGATTGCGGGAACACACCTAGATTTTTTAACTGGAATTCATCACTAAACCATTTAAGTAAAGCCTGCAAGTAATTCCACTTAAACTGCATGAGTATAGTTATTTTTTAATAAATATCAGAATTTCAACAATGCATGAATTTATGACAAATAATAATATTGATGAATAACAGTGCAAGTTTCTTTTTTGCATGTAACTAGTTTGATATTAAACTAACAATATAATTGTTGTTGCTGATTTGAGTATTTCAGATTACTTACATTACATAATATAGATGTGTGTTAACCTGTAAATATTTCGTGAAGACTTTTGTACTGTGAAAAATAGAAAAAAATGCAATAAACAACAATATGGAACAACAGCGAAGTGGTATATTCTTATCGGAATGATTTAAAGAATAAGAATCAATGCAAGCCACAAAATAATACATACATTTTGGACCACTTTTGTCTCATGGAATATGTGATGTGTAATGAGAACTAACAAGAAAAAACATAAATTTTACCAAAAACATGAGAATTTGTTAAGATTTCTACATTTTTTGAATCAATATTGTCACCCAACAACTGGCTAAAACTATTATAAACTTGAAAGCACCGAAGGTTGTAGTTTGACATATAATGAATTACTCATTAAACATAGATAGCATTTTGTTAACATTATTATTAAATCTTTATTTATTTTCAATATTCAATAAGGGTACTTTATAGAAAATGCAACATGTAAACTTTTTACCAATTTACCTTTTATTTTCTTGTTTTTAATTAATTACAAGTGTCATTTGACTTTGTTTTCCTTAGTTATGGTTGTTTTTCTATTTGTAATACAACAGAGTTGCTGCTGTGTGGAGAGATTTTGTATTATGGATAAGTTATTTATGCACGAATATGTTTTCCTAACAGAGTAACGACAATAAACAAAAAGTGCACTGGAATGTGATAATATCCTACATTTTGCCATTTGAACACCAGTTAGTGATGGATTGGGCATCTGGTGGCCAATGTTTGTTAGTGGATGACACAGAGAAACACCATATAAAACACAGCAGCTAATTCAGGACATCCATGAGATATTAAAAGCAATTAAATAAAATACCTGATTCTACTTATGCATATAGCTTCAATTAAACCTTACTACTACCTGCTGCTGTTACTATTATACGAAAATAAATGCTAAGAAATGATGTTGTCAGAACAGCGTTACCAACCAGCATAGTTAAATGTACATAATAAATACATTAACTAGACTGATCAAAAAGGCCATTCCAAAGATTTGTATATCATATAAGTTGATTTTAACTAACTTGACGTTCCTTGCTGCAATAAAAAAAAATATTTTCTGGTGCCAGTAAAAACGAAGTATATTTCTATCAGCAGGAGCTAAAATCAAGTTATTCTGCTTTATTAGTATTGTGTATAGTACCAAGCATACCAATACATCACTAATCCCTTAAAATTCGGTAAAATAATCACCAAATATTGCCATAACGACAATTTTAAGATACCTCTCCCATAAGCAGTAATGCAAAATTTACGCACTTTTGGAACCTTTCAAGATGGCGTAGAAGCCTTCTGATTGGCTTCAAAACCCACTAACGCGTGCCAATGTTGCACTATCCAGGTTTCATAGAGATCAGTGGTTGCGCTATCCAGGTTTCATAGAGATCAGTGGTAAGACCAAAGTCTGTATAGAAATCACAAGTTGCGCAGCAAACTCGCTCTTAGTTGTATTATTTCTATGGACTTTGGGTAAGACTAGAGAGATAGTGATCGGAATGTACATGATATTTATCTGACTGTTTCTTGTGTTTGATTCGTATATTTAACGCTATTAAAAAATAAACATAGCGCCCTCTATCGTCATTTATGAGAAGGTACATGTGCTACATTTGACCCGGTCTTAAATGTATTTTGCACCAAATTCTCAACTTAAGACTTACCATTCCTGTTACAGTAGGATATAAAGTTTCTTTTCACCCAGTTTCATTAATGTACTCTAAATGATATTTAAACGTGACATGGTTACCCCATAGGCCTAAAGGGTGGTCTTAAATGGGTTTTGCACCATTTCCCGCACTTGAGATCGGCCATTTATTGACCACTGATATGTGTCGCAACATTTAAGATTGGTTTGATCGTTGTACTCGACATGATATTTAAACCGAAATTTTGAGTTTTTTTCAACAGCTCCCCTTTCTAAACGCACCAAATTCATAACTTAAGACAGCCTTTTGGGGGTCCGTCCATGTGGGGCCCTTATATGCTTTAAATAGTCAAAACTTTTGTACTCGACATGCTATTTAAATCCTTGCTAGCTCCCGGACTACCTCGCCAGCAGAACGTTGCTTTCGCCAGCAAATAAATTTTCGGCCCATATAATTTACACTAAATCCACTATTACAATCAGTTGACGGTTGTAATATTACAGTCAGTGGTTAGCCTGACAACTTTAACTTAAAGTACAAGAGACTCTCATGCGGATTAAAGTGGCCTTTAGGCTGAAACCCAACCAGCTGGCTAAGTTCAGTACAAAAGGTGCCAGTTCTCCCAATGACTAAATAGCTTGTTCGAATTTAGTTACAATTTCCTTTCAGAAGCAATAGCTTTAATACAGTTTAAATCAAATGCCTTCGCCACTTCCAATACAAGATAAACTATTTACACAAATAAATAACCTTAAAATCACACACAAGAAACGATTAAATTCTGCCCTGTGACAACGCAATGCGCGAAACTACCATTCTATCGAATGTTCTCTAAAACAACTAGGACTAGCATCGTGGCACTTGTCACAAATTAGTATCTAACGGGTGTATTTAACATTCTTTCCTACATGCGTTAAATTTGTTCTTGATGTTACAATAGGCGTAGGAGGGCCACTCCACTCCTATTTCGTAGTCGTTTTATTATTCGCTTATAATGACGGCAGGTTATAACCACCAAGCAAAATATAGCTACCGCCCTTCTGTTAATTTTGAAATCGGGTGCGTTCGTATCGTTATTGTTGAACAATTTCAGTGAAGTGACTTGCTTTTGTTGATAATAAATATTTGCTTCGTTTTAAACATTCCATACACTTTGTTCCTTAATTATTGTTCACTTTATTTGCTTAAAATACCTGCGTGGTTCAAAACATCTACTGCTAAATCCATGATTGATTATTTTTCTCACAAAATATCGGAAAACTATACATTCGGCAATTGCTTGTTATTTATTGGCAACAAATCTATACAGAGCTACAATTCATACAAATGTAGCACGTGACTTACGATATAGCAGAATGGCTTTGTTAGTTTGCAAGGCTTGCGAAGGCACATGATGGCTAAGGTCTACACAGGTGTCATATTAAAGCAGAACAAATATTACAATAGAGAAGTCACAAAAATATAACACATACTTAATAATACCAATGATAATAATTACCTTCTAGGTCCAAACAATTTCGATATTGGAACAAGCTATGATTAACAAAAGCAATAACTATGCATTTATTTTATTTTAATATTTTGTAGTTGATGTTAAATATGTACAATGTTTAAAGAAAAGGTGGAAAATTGAAAAAAAAAACGATACGAGTGGCAGTAATAATAGAAGCAACACAAGCATTTTGTTTAGCATATCTGCGTGCAAAACACTTAATTGCCACTAATAGTTGGATTTGGCTGACATTGCTAGATTAGAAGATTTTCCTGAACTCTTGACAGCTCTTATTAGATTTTTCGGAAAATCACAGTGATTAAACAGTTTTATATATCGTCTGTGTGTCTTAGGAAGTCTCTAATAAAATGTCAATTTTATACCACAGGATGCATAATAACAGTAGAATATTTACATTGTCTTCTGTTTTGGTTATATATATATAAACTCCTTTAAATGACAATTTTTAAAATAGTAAATAAAAACTATTTGCAATATTCAAGCCAGGTTTATTTTAAAATGTGATTTCTATTTTACTATTTTACGAACCAGACAATACCACTGTAAATAATACTTGTGATCAATAAACATGATAATCATTTTTGTGGCTGCACAAACCAAATAGAGATAAAGGAGGATGGAACAAATTAAAAAATATAACAATGGCGAAAGGTAACACAAAAGGTTCTACAAGTATGTCCAATACCGAAAATACAAAAACTGGAACTTGTGTTTATTGTTCACGAATGCTGGTTAAATCGAGGTGGCAGTGGATCTTGTTGCAGTTGAATTGACTGATCCAGGAACACTAAGCTCGCTTCCTACTGGGGACCGATGTGAAAGTGAGTTGAAACTCTGCGCGCGTCGAGCTTTCATCTAAACATCAAATTAGTTGTCTATTGTTAAAAATTAGGCTAAATGGTCAAAAGGGTAACAGAGTTATGATTAAAAATAGATAAGTGCGTTAAATATCTTCGAAACCTGTTGAAATATTTGATTTGATTGATTTGCATTAAACGATTCAAAGTGGCATGCTACAACAAGAGCAGTGGTTTCAAACCGAGGGTTCGTATAGGTTGCACAGGGATTTTTTTATTGTAAGACCAGAATTTCTGTCTGTAACACGTTTTTTTTTTTTTACGTAAATGTAGGCATTTTTTAAACTATTGACAAAAAAATAATCCGCAAACTTGATGTTGTTTAAAACAGCCTCCGTGACTAAATACAAAACGATGCTCGTTTAAATATCCAAAACGGATTTTTAGTAAAAAAAATACAACTAGAGGTCAGGTAACTTTACAGCTAAAGTTTTAATTCTTTGTAATCTGAAACGTGTAAATATATTTTGTTATTTCTTTTGTCTCGAACATCTTGTTTCAACAATAATGCGATATCACTACTTATGTATATCAGGCGCGAATTCGGATTTTTGTTTGCTAAAAATTCCATTAAAAATGGGCCAAGACATAGGCTACTAGAAACTAATTCCAAATCGCTGGACACGTGAAATTTAACCAATACATATGTAGACCTATAAAGAGCGTCCCGTAAATGCACACGTATTTTATTGGATTGACATTAAAACCTCTGTGTTGTGCATCCCAATAAGAAGTGAAATATTGGTGTTTAGGAGACAAAAACTATTAGTAACTTCTTTTGAATATTAGGGCTCAGTAGAATAATTAACAAGGCAAGTATATTTCGAATAACAAAGTATATTTCGTTTTACAGTTTACTTATTGTTAGGAAGTCATTGGTACCAAATTAAGTGGCCGTATTTTTCGTTTGAACATTTATAAAATTCCACACTTAATGATTATTTATTTTAATTTATGAAGCTGTGACTTAATTGTGACGTTGGGAAAATTGAAACATTTTAACACGTGATTTAGAATTAAATACCGTATTATTCCATCTTTCACGCTGCTCTCGCACGCGGTACTTGCCAGTACGACTACGGTAGAGAATGAAGATAATGAGTACTGTGAGAAAAAGCAGGATGATGATTGATCCAAGCACCGCACCAGCAATGACATATGAAGGAACGCCACCTGTTAAAAGTTTGCTCATTTCATACAGATAGTGTATACATCAGGGGTGCTTACTTGGAGTCCTAAACCCGTCGGAACAAGACCTTAGTGGTGAGAATCAGGTCTATCCAAACTTTTACCTAACCCAACCTAAAACCAACCCTAAACCAATATCTAACCCTACCAATTACCCACCACTAACAGGGGCAAACAATCCGATGACATAACAACGGCGCCCAAATGTCGACACCAAAATGGCCGAAAATCTGGAAGTATAAAACCCAAATCAACACCCACCAAAAGTAATACACAAAATTTGATATTTTAACTTGTGCGTCATCAGTGCTATAACTCAACAAGTAAAATTTTGTCGCGGACCGGCCTCTAAGAAAAGCAATGTTCAGTAAAGGAATTCTATTACAATTTTGTTCAATGCGAAAGCTTGTTTTGCCGCAAAGAGATGCTCCTATCTTGGAATTATCGAACTTAATAAAACCCGCGGGCGGCATCCGGCCCGCCAAGCGATTTAACCAGCCTGCAGTTCATTTCAATAAAACTTTTAGGCCTTAACGTTTTCTTTTAAATTACACTTGTATAGCGTTATATATTACTTATTCATACTCTTACCAGCTTATATCAAAATAAGGATATTTAAAGCCTTCTTTTAAAATAAGTCACACTTTGTAATATTTCACATCCTTTTTTGACCAGGCCCTACCACACGACACTTTCTATAGTTACGTAATACAAAATAATGGCAAATATGAAAAAGAAAACACAGAGCGACACCTGAAAAGTATAGAATAGACATACGTACAAGGCTTGTCACTTAGGTCTTTTGACAACCAATTTTCTAAAATCTGGCTTTTTTCAACGTGGTTGATGTTAGCAAAATAATTATTATTTTTGGCTTTTTCTGTTATAGAGGCTAAAACTAGTTAAAACGTATACGTTCTTTCAAACCCTTTCCTGCATAAAAATATCAAAATAATAAATCATTTCTTTATATGGGACATTGTGTATAAACATTGTTTACATGAATTTACTCTATTGTACTTTAGGGTGAGCACCCTTGAACGTCAAAAAGCATGATATTTTGGCCTATTTTTCGGTATTTTGTAAGTACTAGGAGTTAGATTTTGCAATAAAAATATACATAGCCTATTTGGATGATTTGAACGTGTTATGCAGCTTATATGGTTACAGCACATTAGTTGTTTTGAATCTCACGAGAGTTTGGTGCGGTTTTTTTGTACCAAATCCATGGAGTAGCTAGGTTATACGAAAGTTAATGTGTTTTGAATATAAAAATACACCTAATTGTTTTTGGCGTTGTTCCAGATTTTTACATACAGTTCGGGTTTAAATCAAAATTTTAATCTGGCGACCCTGCTACGGACCGGTAACGAACTCCTCGCGGACCGGCGTTTGCCGACCACTGCCATAAATGGTAATACCTTAAAAATATAGGTCATCAAATAAAAAAATATATTTTTAGAATAAAATTGTAGTTTTTAGTTGTTTGTTTGAGTCCAATCAAATCTTGTTTCAGTAAGGTTGGTATGTCAGAGTTTAGGGGGGTTATATGGGTGCGAAGTACACCAAAATCAGGTTGGTTCCGTGTAAAAATCAAAATAGAACGCCTTAATGAACATCTGTGCCAAACATCTCACGTCTACCTATCGTGTGCACGTCAGAATGTTTTTTGTTTGTTTAAAAGTAGGCTCCCCCAATATTAGCATACAATACTCTATTGGGGTAAAATACAGTATGCTATCGAATACCTGTTTTTAATTCCTTCTTTTCGCAACGATTTCCACTGAATCCTTTGACACACGTACATTTTGCACTTTCGTACTTAGTATTTCCTTCAGTATTAATGATTTTCCATTCGCACTTACCTCCATTTTGACAGTTTTTAGAACAAGTCTCTACACAAAACAAGATTGGTTATTAATTTCTTATAGTGTTTGCAATTGCCTTCATCAGCGTTTAGATGCCTTCATTCTGCCTGTGTCGAATGTTTATATATGGTAGAGTTGCCATATTTGATAACACACAATCCCTGACAAACAGGAATATTGTTTAGGAGATCATAAAACGACCGGAGATGACGTCTTATGTGAATGAATTCTCAAAAAAACCTGTTGGTCTCTTGCACAAATAAGCAGCAGTGGGCATACTGTAATAATCTCCCACAAGTCGCTCGAACTAAAGAGTAACTAGACGGGGGTGCGGTTGTTGTATATTTTGTCAGGGGGTATATTTTCAGGGCTTAGTGTTTATTTTCAATTTTTATATTATTTTAATTTTTTTTGTTTTTTTCAATTGATAACATTTTATTTTAAGTTTTTTTTTTCAATTTTTATTTTTAATATTCTTTTTTTTTTCTTTTTTTTTCTATTTTTTTTTAATATTTTTTTTTTTAAATTTTGTATTGTGTATTTTATATTATATATTTTATATTTTGTTTTTCATTTTCCTTAACTTGTTTCTGCAAGCAAAAACAGATATGGGCCGAAAACTTCCCCACTTAACTTATGCCTTTGATGCGAAAGGGGTTCAAATATGGCGTAGATTTTGGGGAATGATCGAAACATATATTTGATAAATAGAATTTACGTAGATAATGCGTATGGCCATTTTACTACATTTTGACCAGCTTACGTGTTTGAAAAGCAAATATTATCATTCTCTTAAAGACTAAAAATGGTTTAACGCCTATGGTTTGCTATACTTTTGCAAACTTTTACTCGGTAATGTTTTACCATGGCTTGGTCCGAGCAATTACTGTTAAAACAGGCTTTAAATCTGTAGTTTCAAACAATATGAAAAACACTATTATGTGCTCAATACGCAAACTATTAAATCGAAAGTTTTGCTAGATGTTTAGGCCAGTGATATCACTGATGATGGCATTAGAAATTGCCGAAACGTTTGAAAATAAAGCATGTGGCTTTTAACGTCTATTTGGGCCGTTATTTTCACCATTAAACTTATGAACAGATCCGTATATAGTGTTCCAACGTTTGTAATTGATTTCAAGACCGAAAACACAATGACTAAAAAACGATTAAAATATCACATATTATGTGTTAACAACTGAGATCTAGCCCTTCTGAACTGTTTTTTGACCAACGATTCGATCTACAATGGCTTTCGGTGTACAAAATATGACTGTGTGCCAGTGTTGTAAACAAGTCATTTTAAAATGACTTAAGTCCCAGTCAAGTTATTTGTAAAATAACATAAGTCAAAGTCAAGTCTTTTCGAATAAATAACAAGTCAAGTCCCAGTCCAAGTCATCAGTTGCGCAAGTCAAGTCCCAGTCAAGTCATAATTTAAGTCAATTTCAAGTCATGTCCTTGTCATAAAAATAAAACGTTAAACTATTATAATTTTTAAACTCGTATGATTATGAACAATAACTGAACTAAAAAATAAGGAAAACGGAACATATAGCAAGCAATTTGTTTTTTGTGCAAAAATTTGGACAAATAGCTCAATTTTATAAAAAAAAATACTTGGAAAATGCTTTATTTCAACCCAAGTCATTTGTTCAATGACTTAAGTCAAGTCAAGTTATTTAGAAACAATGACTTAAGTACACTTAAGTCAAGTCATTACAACACTGCCGTGTGCCAAATAACAGTGAATAGATTATGAACGAACAAGATAATGATGCGACAAGTCCAAGACCGAATGTTGTGTTGCTAATCGTAAATACAAATCTAATTATATAATTTTGAAAAATTTTCGGAAATATATGAGACTATTGTAAAATCGTTGTAGATTAGGTTAAAATTATGGACTTGTAAAAACATTTTAGCATTTCTTTCTGATGCAGATTACAACACTAAATTCACTGAGATGTAAATTCTGCGTATGGCAAACCTAATATTAAAGTTGTATTAGAGCAGCGTTTCTCAACCGTGGCCCTCGGCCTCCCTGGCGGGGCACGAAGCGGTGATTGCATGGTGGGCCACGGGCATAACTCTTAACCTAGGTCATGGCATCACAAAAGTTCTTCCGTTTATATCGGGTAATTAATAACGATATAATTTATTCGTTTAATCGCAGAAAATTTTGATTAACGCAGCCTATCTCGGTGACCAAACAATTACTGTGCTGCAGCTTCAAATACAGCCATATATGCGGGTGGGCACGAGAGTTAAGAGTCTATCAAAGGGGGCCACGAAGCATAAAAGGTTGAGAACCACTGTATTAGAGTGACCATAAACAAAAGGTTTTCACATCCCGAAAATAATTAATAATTGTTACACTGAATCTGTTTATAATTAAGTCGCTTCGCATCGCTTCATTAGAAACATAATTTATTTTAACACTAGCTTATTATAAGTAAATAAAACAAAACTGTAAATCACCAGTTAATTACCTGCTATTACATCAGAGTAGTAATACCGGCCCTACCTTGAACTTTTGTTGTTGCCTGCCTCTTTTCTGTGATTCCAAGTTGGTTGTTGTCATGTGTAGTCACTTCCCCCAATATTGTAGTGGTTGTGGTACCGGAAGTGGTCGCATCTGGCAATATTGCAATCGACTCAGTCGTGCTTACAAAAGAGTTGGTGTTATGGATGAAAACGTTGGGCAAAGATTTAACGTTAGTGGCACCAGTACCAGGTGACGTTCTTGCATACCCTGTGCTACTAGCCATGCTAACTGAAAAACTATGTGGCTCAGTAGTAGCAGAATCAGATGTACTCTCTGTTGCTTCATGAGAGACTGGACTATGGGAAGCATCTGGAGTGTCCATGCTGCCCTGTGGTGTTGCGATAGTGCTTGTTGATCTTCTATCGGCACTGTTTTTTGGCGTTGCTTTTGTCTGTGGCCTGGAAAAACTTTCGGGTGACGATAAGTTTGATCCTGGGGTTGGGATGTTCGTGGTTGCAGTAGTGTATTGAAATTCGCTAGAATCCGCATCACTACGGCTTTCATTTGAAGTTATAATCCCGGCCGTTGTAGGTGTTACATCTGTGACCCATAACACATTGGTTTGTGAAGGAGGGGTGGGTTCACGTCACGTCACGTGGTACTGGTTAAACTAAATGCTTTTGTCGTAAACTGATCCCATTGTAGTGGCATTTGGCGTCAAGTCAGGCGGTTATTTGTGTTGGTAAATAGTTAACATCAAGACCACCCATCCATACGGCAGGACGAAGCAAAATTTTGTCATGAAAATGTTTGAAGATAACATCATAAATAATGTCTACACCATACGTTAAACATACGTTGAAAAATAAGTCACCTATACAAACTGCTGGTCTGTCAAATGGGTACCGATGTGCCACTTAAAGGGTATCGAGACGTTTACTAGATTATTTTTAGCAAATTAGATACCAACAGGTGCGTTTAGCTGAAATGATTCTCAAATGGGTTGAATGCTTAAAAATACAGAAATATGGAAACCGAAACCCGAACATGTTTGTTGTTCTGGCAAACAGGTCAACTTAGAGAGCGTAGCCTACTAAACGTAAACATTGTTTTTAAAATCTCAATTTTAGAACTTAACGTAATGCTAAAAAAGCGATTTGCTATTGAGCGTTAAGTTATAATAGCAGTGTTTATATAACGCTTTAGGCCAGTGGTTCTCACCGGGGTGCCGCGGCACTCCAGGGTGTTGAGAGATAAAGATTCCAATTTTTGCTCTATTGGTAAGCTTCTTGATACAATTTTTTTTTATGATTAAAGTGCCAATATAATTACAAAAGGTTTATCAACCTTGTTGCATCGTTATGTGCTATTTTAATCTCCTATATTGTAACGTTACAGTTAACCACTCAGCAAAAATGCCGTAAGCCGAATAACCGCCATTTTTGATTTGAAAAAAAGCCACCAAGGTCATTTAATATCAATTTACCAGGTCATGTAATCTATGGTTTCAAATTTTTTTATATATTAAATTGCGTAGAACAAGTCTTTCTGAAAAAAATTATATATTTATTTTACTTTAAATTCTTCCTATATTGGAATATATGACCTTTTTTGTAGGTCACTTGTGTGATCATTAAAGCGTAACTGAAAAATTAAAATTTGATTATCATATCATTTTTTTTTCTATTAATGATTATTAAGTTTTTTTGACTTTATTTTTATCAAATTTTAACTTCATTTTAACTTAACGAAGTTGCTTATTTGGAGAGGCTTCAGTTCTTTCTTGAATTCATGCCAGTTACCCAAACATAATAGTTTGTCGATTTCAGACACAAACGTAATATTTTGTCGAAAAGTCAAGATGTTTTATGGAATTAAAAAGTGCGACGTGCTTTCTGGCATTAGATTTAGCATTTTTGTATCACAGAATGTCAGTAGGCTATTCCTAAGATGTAAACTGTTGATCTTCGAAAAGACCACGTTTATGAAGAGGAAGTGTTTTATAAGAATTATTTAAATGCGTAACTATGAATAAAAAAATGGACAATTTGCGAAAAAAGTTACTGCTGATCCAAGTGGACATTGTGACATATTTCCTGCTGTAAATTTTAACTTTATTTTAACCTAACTTCTTAGAAACAGTCCCCTAGGTGCTGAAAACAATTTTATTCTTTGATTCGTGGACAGACAAACTCCTTAAAAAATTTTGACTTTATTGACTTTTGCGGGCCCTAATGATTATCTCTGTGGCACGATACAAAATAAGGTTCAAATCTCCTGTAGACGAACAACAAGGCACGTGCGTTGAAGTTGCACATAAATTTGTTGTGTGTTTTTTATCAATGTTTCCGGGTCAGTTTACAAAATCGATCTTGTGAAACAAAATTTAATTAGCTTTTTTTTAGAAATTCGATTTTGCAAATTGTCTTGCTTAAAACATATATCGACCATTAATTTAAGTGTTTTTAGGGTTGTTTTTGGAGTTCTCATTAATTTGTAGTTGTTGTATCTATAGCAGTGGTTTTCAACCCTTTTTGTTGTTGCAACTCCGATTCTAGTTTTCGAGTTTAAGTTTGGTGTATTACATATATGCGGATTGCAATCAAATACAATTTGGCAAAATGCCACATTTGTAAGCAGATTATTCTAAAATTTGACGATGTCAGATTTACACCGAAAGCATACGCAAGCAACTGACTTTTGGTTTAAGGTTTATAGTTGCGTTATTACTATTTCAATTCCCATGAAGAAAAATGTTTTGTACGCCTATGGCGTAACAATGAAAAATTCAGTTACACTAAACTCGAAAAGTAACTTAAACAAAACAATAGGGATTGGTTTGGGAACACACAATAAGACTTACAAGGCAACAATACCTAAAGACAAATAATATAAAATTCCTAAGCATTAAGATCAACGAAAGATTAAAACCAAATATATAGTAATACTTACGCCAAACAAGATATAAATCGTCATGTGCCACATGCTAAAGTCTAAACAAAGTGCGCACAGTTTTAAAGGCATTTTAAATATAAAAAATCAATAGTCCTAATATCGTATTCATCGGAATAAGGCCAAAATGACTTTTACCTAAGCGTCGTTCAAACTATAGGACGCCAACACGTCGACACCAAAACGTCGATGTCACCCCGGTGTCACCCAATCGTCCCATACAGGCCCCGGGCAGTTTTAGGTTATTTTTTCATTTAGGCAGTGTTCCAATGTATTTAGGGTTAATTCTGACAGTTCAGGTCATTTAGACCAGTGCTCTTCAATCTTTTTTGTTTGGTAAACCCTTAAAGTTGTTGTGACAAAGTCATGCACCTTGATTACTTAAAAGGTAAACTGAGGTGAAAAGCGATATAAAAAATCATTATGCATATGAATATTATCATGTCAATTAAACCGAGCGGAGCAAAGTTTTACACACTGTCGGTGAGAGATTATGGATGCAGACTGCAACTTGCGGGTACTATTGCATGTCATAAAAGAGCATTCAAACAATTTTGAGGAAAAAAAACAGCATTCAAACAAACTTAAGAAGTCAAATTATTAATGACTCACTGAAAGTTTGTGATGCCCCTTGAGTACCTTTTCGTACAGGTGCACCCCATGCATAATTTGATTTACACGATTTTGTTATTTGTTATTCTGTCGTGGTTATTACTGCGTAATTTGCTTTATAATGTCGTTGATCTTAGTATTATAGTATCATAGATAATTCTCCTTTAGATATTGTTACTTTGTAGGTCTTTTTGTGTGTTTCCATAAATGATTTTTCATTCTCGAATGTATGATTTCACACAGCGCAACAAATGCCAGTTTTTACACGGCCCTTATGTAAGAATTTGAATTAATATACGACCCACATGAAGGAGCCTCACGGCCTGTTTATTTAATTCAACCTTGAAATTTTTTAATTTGTAAATATTTATATTACGACCTTAACTAAAAGGATTTATGTTCAGACAGAAATCCATACGCACGCGTAATAGTTAACATGTACCTTCAGGAAAAACACGGTGATAATGAACCATAGATGTTGTTCCTTTAAGTTCAAATGATTCGTCGTCATACTTAGTGACGTTCATGATCATGCACATACTCATTAAAGGCATATAGGAAAAAGATTTGCAAGAAAAACTGAAATAACAAAAGTGTGTGTTATCGATAGAAACTTACTCTATTTGTACATTTTCATATAGGTAAATTTGTTTAATGTCGCAACTTTACACAATGTGTTACTTTATACGTCGTTTATATACCTGTCGTCACTGCAGCACATTTCCTTGCATTTTTGCAATGAGGTCTTGTTGTGCAAAAGGAAGTTCTCTTTGACACCCATCAAGTAATGATTATCATATACGACAAATGTGTTCATACATTCTGCAGAAGGTATGAAATGTTCACACAAGTATATCCACATGTCAAATCATATATTTTTTAAATATGAATTGTTAAGAATATTTTGTTCAGATATTCTGCGTTTTAATTTTTTTAAATCAAACTTTAGCTTAAATATATATATGTAGAAGCCATTTTGTCATATTGTGTTTACACAGAGAATTTTTGTTTTAATCGATGTGTCGTAACGGAAAATTTTCAGTAAAAATCTATGGCCTAAATTCTTTGTAACCATATGTAATGTTTACGTCACTCCTTGCAGCCAATGTGCAAACGATAAGCGGAAAGTTTTCGGTAAAATTCCGTTACGTAGATTTCTTGCAACGAATGCCTTGTTACACCAATTTTTATGCGTCAGAGCTGAATGTGATGTTACGTATATCCGTTTAATGTGAGCGCTTTGTTTTGAAATTCGCCTTATTGTCAACAATCCATTATTTTAGAATCGAACGCCAGTTACGTCACAATGTAGATCGAAGCGCTTTTGTTCAAGCCATATTTGGACAAAAATATTATTTCCGTCTATAAGAGTCGAGAGAAAAAGGTTTAGACCACGCCTTGTTGTCACGTGATTTATTATTGAAAATTGTAAGAATATCTACGTCAATATTTCCTGTGCATTTTAGAAATATTTTCGCCAATAAGTATAGTGACACAATCGAATAAAAAATAGTATCACCCAGTACTGCCTAGTGCAGAAGAGGCTTTTACAGCTTTGACTGAAGACAGCAAAATTGACTGTTCATGTATCTGAACTAAAGGAAGAATTGGACCTGAATGGCCTCACGAAGACAGGCCATCTCAAATCTTGTAGGAGTGTGGTCGATTCATCTTGGCAATTATATAAATGAAGACTCATTAATCCGGACCCACATACATCCACAAATTGGTGCCCCGAGTGAGGATCGAAGAACTCAAATTTCACGCATATGTACAAGAAAAGATGTGCCTTCCAGCTACAAGCGACCGCCTAAAAACTGTCATGTTTGGAACTTGCAAGAAGCCAGCTTTAGAAGAAAATAATCTCATCGAAAGATACGTGAAGAGACGCTCCATAGCGTCAGCAAAGCATTTGCTTGGAATTCGAAACACGAAATACAAACAAGCGTTGTCGATAAAGACATCACCACCGTTTGGAATCATGGAAAACGCAATTGCACATGGATTTCACTATAACTGATTCTGCCTAGTTTATCAGGTGAAAAATCTATTATACGTTTGAAAACAAAAAAAAAAAAAAAATTATATATATAATAAGTAAAAATATCGACTGAAAGGTCTGTAAATTGCTTTAATGCGACTTTTTATTAAACCATTATGTATCGCATTTCGCAAATTATATATAGTCTATATCTATGAAGTCTAAGCTTAAACGTCGATCGCACGATATTTTGATAAATGTTAAAAGAGCTTAATTTTTGTGCTTGGAGCTCAATAGTTTGAAATCAACGCGTTAAACTTGTGAATCACGACTTAATTTTGTTGTGCACGAAATAATTTCGTGTTAAATTTCCGAATTCTTTTAAACATTTGGTACGTTTTGGGTTTTTGTCTGTTTTTCTCTCATCACGCAGCCGCGTCTACACACGAGTTTAAACATCTCGTATCAAGCATAATGATTTATCCACACGCGAAACATTAGCTTTCAAATCACAACTTTAGGAACACCCCATTTCCTGCCTTTTGTTGAAAGCAATAGTGAATAAGCAGCAACTTCAAAGCGTATTTTCTTGTGATGCGTCGTTATTTTAAAACTTACATTGAACGAATTGTGCAAACTAAAAAAAAAAAATGCAAATTTTTAAGGAAATGTTGCTCAATGTTAAAAATCAATAAAATTTAAAATTGTATTGAATTGCAAAAGATGTGTAACGTGAGTAAATATATATTGCAGTAATTAATTGTCTCAAACTTTAAGTGTAACCTGTCGCGCCTATATATATATATAAGTATAGAAAATATGTGTGTCTATAACCAAAATGTTAATAACCTAAGTTTGAAGTGTTGCAATAAAAATGTTCCAGACATACGAACACACATCTGCCGAAAAATATTTCGCATTTTTCAGAATACAAAAGCACGTTGGACAGCGAAAGGTCACAGCACAGCGCAGCGCACAATGAATGGCTTTCCGGTGACGTCAAAATTACAACGCACCAAACAGGGAGTTTCCCCTGCTGCCGCACAGATCGCCTGAAAAGCTCAATCCACAGCAATGCAATGGTGTGTCAAGCACACAACAATTTCGAGCAACTCAGCGAACGCTGACATCAAAGTCCTCGGTTGCTAATTCAGGCACCAAAGAGAAAACTTTCTCGAGGAATCAGGAATCTGACTAAAACAATTGCGCAAATGCGTTATGTGATCGAACAATTTTCGCGTCCACGTGTCCACACACATTTCACAAACAAATAACCAGCTTTTAATATGCAAGCTGTTCCAAAATCTAGCGTGGGAATATTTGTAGAAGCCATTTTGTCATATTGTGTTTACACAGAGAATTTTTGTTTTAATCGATGTGTCGTAACGGAAAATTTTCAGTAAAAATCTATGGCCTAAATTCTTTGTAACCATATGTAATGTTTACGTCACTCCTTGCAGCCAATGTGCAAACGATAAGCGGAAAGTTTTCGGTAAAATTCCGTTACGTAGATTTCTTGCAACGAATGCCTTGTTACACCAATTTTTATGCGTCAGAGCTGAATGTGATGTTACGTATATCCGTTTAATGTGAGCGCTTTGTTTTGAAATTCGCCTTATTGTCAACAATCCATTATTTTAGAATCGAACGCCAGTTACGTCACAATGTAGATCGAAGCGCTTTTGTTCAAGCCATATTTGGACAAAAATATTATTTCCGTCTATAAGAGTCGAGAGAAAAAGGTTTAGACCACGCCTTGTTGTCACGTGATTTATTATTGAAAATTGTAAGAATATCTACGTCAATATTTCCTGTGCATTTTAGAAATATTTTCGCCAATAAGTATAGTGACACAATCGAATAAAAAATAGTATCACCCAGTACTGCCTAGTGCAGAAGAGGCTTTTACAGCTTTGACTGAAGACAGCAAAATTGACTGTTCATGTATCTGAACTAAAGGAAGAATTGGACCTGAATGGCCTCACGAAGACAGGCCATCTCAAATCTTGTAGGAGTGTGGTCGATTCATCTTGGCAATTATATAAATGAAGACTCATTAATCCGGACCCACATACATCCACATATATGTATACAGTTGGCTAAAAAACTATGATCGTGTAACGTTGACATTAGATTGTCAACAGAAATTTAAAACGATATAATCAGGCGGAGGAATTTATTCTAAGAGATAGGAGCTTAATCTAATCCGTTTCTTATTCTTGTTCAACTGAATAACTTGACTGCACGAGTGCAGTGCACGTTTGGCCAAATCTTCTTTCATAGGAGAGTCCCCAAGTCACAAACAGATTATAAGGACAGGTGATTTAATTTCAATAATCGGATTCACTAGGCACGACATCCGTACAGCTTTTTCAGTTAATACCGTGCAACTATGTCATGGGTTTAATAATTTAAATAGGTATTTGTTTCAATAAAAATAATAAAATTAGCTCAGTCTTTCTGAAATTTGCAATCTTATATTTTCTAATTTTAAACCTTAAATATCCCTCAGTGTTTGCGCCTTAAAATTTAACAAAAGAAAAAAGTGGCATATAAGTTTGGCCAAGCATTTGACTATTTATATTTTTAAGTTACAAATTTTGGTTCTTCTGAAAATGACCATTTTTATATGCAACGACAAAGACAATAATATAAACAACAATAATATCTACTTTAAAAGAACGCTTTTGTCGAAAGTTGCCGTCTTATAAATTAAAATATCAATTTTCTAACACCAAACTTAAAAATAAAAATAGTGGTCGGACCATGTTTAAAATCTCTACATTGGTCCTTTTAATCATGACGAAAATGGGATATTATTATTGAATATAGATCATAATATGCAAACAGACTTCTAATATTTTGTACAATTTTTTACTGATAAGATACCTTAAAACCGAATTTCTTCGATAACAACATTTATACTATTATTAATTTAAGCAGATGCAAGTTTATCTGCTTTTAATACCACCTTCTACTGAACTGCTGGCTCCTACAGGCTCTGTTGTTACATCTGCGCTGGCTTCTCCGTCTACTAAATTTATTTGGTTTCGACTCAACACGTTGACAGCTGATACAGTCTTTTTTGTAGTCAGCACAACAGCAACCAAGAACACATAAATCCCGAAAACTCTAAGAAGAAACATAGATTAGAATATCAAGCAGGCTTTAGTTTCATATCGACGGGCTTCATTTCATAAATAACGAATGCTAAACTTGCTCCCCCAGCAATCTAAACAACGCATTCTACATCTGTACCAACATTGCACGTCTGTCTATCGCAAGCTATTCAGAACAACACATGTTACACAACATACTTTTTTGTAAAAGATTTAAAGGAAATTACCAGACGATGAATTATGATATTGAGACAATCATCTTCTATATATTAACGCATAAGTAGACATACGTTTACTACTACTTGACACTTTTTAGTAGGTACATTTTAATACATGCCGCTAATGTATTTAAAAATATATATATATGGAAGCCAAATTTTAAGCCATAAGCATGCACCTAACAAGTAGCGGGTTAAACCCAGGTCCCAGAAGTATTTTTGTCCAAAATTATACAATTTTGAAACTCTTTGGCCGAACATAATATTTCAACTAATATAACTTGTCCGGCATTACGGATAGCCTAACGTATATTACGGATAACCTAACATACACCTGTATATTTTTTAATTTAATTACCTTAATAAGACGTCCATGATTGGTTGTACTTCAGATCGGTTTCTCGCAAAAAACGTATCTTTCCCAAGAAACTTACTTCTGATGTTCAGTTCACGTACAGTTTTTTTAAATAACAGCGGACTTTGTTTCTTTTTGAACTACGTTGGTTCCTAAACTTTTGAAAGACGAAAGTAGTGTTTCTGCCAGTAATTCGTAAAATTTAAAATAGTAGTATAGGTACAGGTTTGTAACTTGTGTGCACTGTATCTACGTATCGTCACGTCCAAAGAAACGTTACGAGTATCAACAGACAACTCAATGTCTTAGTAATCTGTAAAGCACGTCATTCGCGTTGTTCGCCTGAGGACAAGATAGGTAAAAAGACAACGCCAATTAAAAGCGGCCTATGGCAGCAATTAAACTTGACGAGATATAATTGCGAAAACACTCATAATTAAGCTGGAGTGCTGAACCCACACAGGAGGATATGGCATTCTTGAAGCCCGAACATATTTAATTGATCGTTAGGTAGTTTCTTGTTTCCTTATACAGTACAGCGCAATTCCTTATTTGGTTACAAGAAACTCGTCACCCAATTTCGACAAAATTTTCACCGCTTGCTTAAAAATTGACTTCAGCTATATTTCATCCTGTTTTACAAAGGCTTTGTTAACAATTTCTCCCATATATATTAAACACGTGCATCTAAGATCAAATACGTTTAGCGCTGACCAGATTTAAGGAAAAACCGCACCTTAACAAACCCCCACAGCAAACAAACAACGACAAGATGTATTTATTAAATTAAAACACTTTCTTCGAGAATTGGCATGTAAATTCGCGTTCTAGTGATTTGGCACGTAAACGATACTTATGTTGAACAAAACATAAGGGCATACTTATGTTGCTTATGCAAATGCAGCAAGATGTGGCCCCTTAGAACAACACATTGAGGACTACAGAATCTACTTTGGTTATTAACTTTATTTTTATCAATTTTTAACTTTATTTTAACCTAACGAAATTGCTTGTTTGTGGAGGCCACAGTTCTTCCTTGAATTGATGCCAGTTACCCAAACATAATAGTTTGTCGATTTCAGACTCAAACGTAATATTTTGTCGCAAAATCAAGGTGTTTTATGGATTATAAAAAGTGCGTCGGGTTTTTTGGCGATAGAATTAGCTTGCTTAGGCATTTTTGTATTACAGAATGTCAGTAAGCTATTCCTAAAATCCAAACTGTTGATCTTTGAAAACACCACGTTTATGAAGAAGAAGTGTTTTATAAAAATTATTCAAATACGTAACAATAAATAAAAAAATGGACAATTTGCGATACAAGTTACTGCTGATCCAAGGGCATTGTGACACTTTTCCTGCCTTTGTGGGTTAATATGGTTTAATTGTGTCGCAGTTCCTGATTTACAATGCTTCCACGACGATTTTTACAAAAATTACTCTCAAGAAACACAAAAACTTTGTCAAAAGCCATAATTTAACAAATTTTGACTTTATTAAAAAAATTTAACTTTATTTTAAATTTTAACTTTATTTTAACCTATAAACTTCTTAGAAACAGTCCCCTAGGTGCTGAAAACAACTTTATTCTTTGATTCGTGGACAGACGAGGTCCTTAAGAAATTTTAACTTTATTGACTTTTGCGGGCCCTAGTTATGACCAATTACCTTAACATATTTTAGAGATATTTTTGTTTTTTGTAAATGGTAAAACAAAATCGACAATAATGAAACTAATACATTTACAATATTCATTTTCTGGTAAACACACCTGCTGCAGTACACTCTATTGCTTAGTGCAAGATATTGGCATGAATTATTTAAGGATACGCCTATGGAACGAATTCCTACAGTAATGCTGCTGTAAGAGCATTATAGTAACAGGAAATAAACCGTGGTTGTCCAATCAAATATTTAAACACTTTCAAGAAAACTATACAAATCTAGAAAGAGAAAATGCCAGTCTTGCTTATAGTAATCGTACTCTGACTTATGGTTTTAAAGTAATGTAAAACGTGGAGTACATTTTGGACAAACACTGCGCAGCAGTTTGTGTAATATAATGGTTCCCAACTTTTTGTTCTCGTGACCTAGTTTAGAGTTTTCTAAATCTTAGGCCAACGATGTTCAATCTGCGGCCGTCGATGAATTAGTTATGCGGCCGTTAACACATATGTTAATAAGCATGTGTTTGAGCCCGTGCTCGTGCATGCGTTCATGGTTGATATGCTAAATGCAGATTAACATTTTTTACGACTGATGCAAAAAAGAAATCAGTGTAGAAAATGTGTAACAATTTGAAAGATGATGCCACATAAAGATAAAATAAGAATTGATCATACAAAATTAACGGCACAGGCATGACGGCATGTGTTATGTGAGTTGTGAGTCGAATTATGGCAAAACTGTGCGACAGGTTGAGGTAAAGAAAGCCTTGTTTAAACAAATAAGATTGTGTGAGTGTTTCTTAAACTGTTATTGAGCAAATGGAGAGAAAATACATTAAGGGTTTAATGTCCAGACACCAAAAAAGCTATATTACTATTTCGTTAATAGGCCAAATACCAAAAAATATAAAACTATAAACCACAGACAGTAGGCCCGGGGTCCCAGGTCATTAAACTTGGTACCACCCTGGAACTGCATGTGCCGTTTTGTCGATCAGCCGCTCAGCTGCGTCACGTGTCACATTTAAAAAGACAATAAATAAACCCAATATTTAAACATAATAAACGCATTTTTTGCGCTTCGCGTGATTAGACTATATTTCAGTTCTATATTTTTGCACGCGGCCGTGAGATCAATAAAAGTCAATGCGGCCGTCAACAACTAAAAGGTTGAAAATCTGTGTTAGACTGACGGGTGCATTTGCTCCATTTGTTTGTTTTATTGTTTCTGGCTACTAATATTTTACACTGTACTATACGATAAACTAGTAGTCTATTATGTATTACAGATGGCACCATGTCATCTAAACAAAAATATTTGCCAACCTTACTTTTAATTCACCCATTTTTAAGATTAAAAACGAATATTTAGGCAATTTTAGCACAATCATGACGTAGGTTTGATTGACATCAGTCTATCATGAACAACCGCAACTACACACTGCAAGCGATTTTCTTGCGACTGGCAGAAAAGTTTTCCCGATATGATTTATAAACTATTACACGTCTGGTTTTTCTTTGTCATTTTATGATGTATTTCGTTTTGATAATCAAAAAATACCAACTATACATCATTTTTAAGTGTTTTGGATAAACCCACGTTATGACGTAACATTAAGACTCCATCTCTAAAAAACAATTTCATGCCTCAAAACAAAAAATCTAGATCCGAGTCTGGTGTTTGCTTAGTTTTTATTTCTGTTAAGTGATTTTATGTAAAAAAAATGTTGTCGAATAAAACGGTGTGCAATTCTGGAATTATAGGGCCTACACGGATCTGTAATATAGCATGGAAATAAATGTCGAAGCCGAATAAGTCGAGCAAATAAAAATCCTTTTAAAAAAGGACGGTTCGATTCGCAATGGATATGTAAAACGCAAGACACTTAGAGTATGTATAGTCCTTCATGCGACAATTAAGTTGTTTAATTGAATGTATATTCCTAATATTTCAATTTTCGATTCATTATGTATTGTTATGTCAAAATTTGTCAATGTTTTTAGTAAAAATCACAGCCCCAGTTATTTGGCTTTACTAGCATGCTACGGTGCTCTCTACAGGAGTGCTCCGCAAGCTTTTTCCACTTGCGGCACACCAACAGAGCTAAAACAATTTGGCGGCACAACTACGAAATATGTGACGATCGACAATAGACCCAATCAGCAAACATCGTATTGGCAGCCAATAGAAAAGGGAACGATTTAGGCTATGATGAAACGCGCCAAAGGCACCGAAATTTTATCTATTACATTCCTATGTCTTGTGATTTTTTTTACTTAATTTCTTTTTGGAAATAGCTGCCAAGACTAGTTATGCAGTCACACAATGTCAATAATATATTTACAAAGATGTCCGAGCGTATGGTTAAACTCCCTTTCAACTTTGGCGTAAAGTTTGAAAATATTCGTCGTATGATTGTACACCTGGTATAGTTCTTTGTAGTTAAGTCAGCAAAAAAAACTATTTTGATATTTAATTTCCGATAATAGAGGGTAACATAGGATTCAAAAAAGTTGAAATACTATGTCCCTATACATTCTTACACCGGGATTTTTGCATAAGATCAAAATAATTGCCTTAAAGATATATACAGTTTTTGTGTTAATTTGACTGATTTATTAGAAACTACCTTTAAAAATGAAATGCAAGTACGCACCTTCGGGAACGTCGCGGCACACCTGGCATGGTCTCGTGGCACACCGGTTGCGGAGCACTGCTCTAGACTAGAGTCTAGCTGTAGACCTTTTGTGATTCTAAATTAGCCCTGGGCGCTATGACTTAGATTTGATGATATTTCTAAATGTTTACTCCCTATGATGGCGTAAATCTAACTGTAATTGGGCTTTATGTACAATATTGCAAAAACGAAATATCTTCAAACAACATTTGACCCTTTGTTCATAATTAACAAACCTGTAGGGCATACTTCAATGGCAGTGGTCTCTAACCTATGGGACGCGACTCCAAGTGGGGTCGCCTAAAATTTTACTGGGGTTGCGCCATCACTGACCATATTTTGCTGGTTTGGTACGATTTATGTATCTCGTTTTCTTTACAGTGACGTCACACTATTAAATGTGACTGAGTACATAGCAAATATTTTGTTTCTTCTACATAAAATAGGTGTCAGCAAATATTCATTTTTGGACTTCGATACAATTAACTTACCCACTCTGTCCCATTTTGTGAGTTAATACTCTTTCCGTCTTCAACCACATGGCTTTGCTTAACGACATTCAGCGCAATAAGCATAATTAAAAAACGAAACACCGTAAATCGCTTGGAAGTAGAGTAGAGTATGCCTTGTGGCCATTAAAACTGGTGGACACTATGCAGGCGCAACCATCAAACCATCACACCAAATGCAATTCAGTGTGGAAACAAATTAAAATTTCGGTGTTCGTTCGTGTGCTAAATTTAAATTCATAATAATTTGAAATAAAACTTCCTAAAAGAAATCATTGTGGTACACATATGTAGCCACAGTTCTCTGGAAATGTGTATAATTTACGCATATTTGCTCCTGTTACTTAATTATTATATATATTTTAATTCATATCTGAAAACAAAATATGGTCGCAATGTAAATTCTGATTTTGTTTTATTTAAATTGGGGTCACTTACTAAAAAGGTTGGAGACCACTGTTCTATGGTACTGGTAACAGAAGTTTTACTAGTGTTACCAAATTTTGAAACGCGAAATCCCGGACAAATTAAATAGGGTTTCATTGATTAAACCCATATTAGGGGTCACAAGTTACGTGAAAAATGGATTTGTATAGTTTAAGACCAAATTTTATTTTTTGGGGCGCGAGGAGACACACGACACTATCGGGCTAATCCGATTTTAGCAAGACGAACTAAAACATAGTAAACAACATAAATAAAATTCGCAATTACATTGAAAATTTGGCAAAAATTCAGTTCGTGGGGAGCCATGGCTAAATTCAGAATCGGAAAACGTTTCTTTTAACAAAGATGACGTACAATCCATTGACAAAAAGTTACTGTGGTGCTTAACTATGTGCATACGTTTAGATATTTAGCAAACTCGACTCGGACCTTCAAAAAGGTAATGTGTATTATAGCCAATGGCAATTAGTCTAATAAAAAGCACTTCGGTAGGGTAAATTTTGTGTGTTTGTGAAATAATTAGTTTCCGACATCTTCAGTTCCATATTGGTAAAAAAATATATAATCTTGTTTGTTTAGACTTTACCATTGTTAACTTACAGTTTAATAATGAATATACATACTACTGGTTAAACGTTTCTGACTAAAACTGACTAAAATAGAAAGCAATACACAAAAACTCATTTTTAAAGCGAAAGCAAAATGATTGAAAGGTGATCGTGTGTGACGTAACAATGAAAAGCACGCCCAAGTTACTTCTGTGAAAATAAAGCTTTTTACTGAACACAAAAAAAATTCGAACTAATTTTAGTAGTTACAATTATCGTTTTCGATACTGTGAATGTGTTGTCGATACATTCATGCAGTACGGTTAAATCCCTGACATAGAAGCAGATTTTTTCATTTCTCTCTGACCCAGATTTCAACACTAAATTTTCTGACATGTCAGGGAAAGCTCTGACGTATGGCAGCCCTAGTTTAAACCCTACTGTCCTCAGCAAAGACCTTACTCTTACAGAATGAATTTTTTATGGTCACTTTTGACGGCCTTCGTTGTCAGATTCGAAACTAATTGTTTAATTTAAATGGTAATAATCGCAACCCGTATTCTCTCTGTTCTATGTTTATCAATCAAAAAATAAACTTTATTACAGACAGGTTAAACAATTGTAATATGGCTGACATATACCACACGGTACAAAGCAATACCTATTTTCTGTGCAATGTGTTTCGTATTTTCCACCTAATTTATTTAACAGGCAAAGGTTTAAATACAGGCAAAGTTTTACCAAGGAGTAACTGCTTATATTTTTCATACTACGAACACTATACTTGACTCTCTGAGTAAAAAGCTGTAGACTTGAACAACCTCATATCTCAATTACGCACTCTCTCGTTGGCTTGCGCATCAATTTTCTTTTTGTTTACAGGCGCCCGGGGGCAAACTTCTTTTACCTAATCAGTTCTGCTACGGAGAACAATTACCCTCCTACAAGTGTTAAAAAAAAAACTCCTCCGTTTGTCGTTTCTTGCTTTACAAACAAGCCTAGTTGGTCAACTCATTCGTTGTTTGCATGCAATATCACTTAATATGGGGATTTTTCTGTAATAAAATTTAAACAATTTATATTTTCTGTTAGGTTTGATAACAATCTTTTGGCCCAAAAATGTTTTTTGTCCAAATTATTCGTTGAATTTTTTTTTTTGTTTTTTCTTCTGTCAATTTTTTGAGGCACATTTTTTTCATGGAAGAAAACCAAGTTACAACATAGTATTTTAAATGCTGTTAGCCTATTATTTAAAAGTTCTTTCTCATGTAAAAATTGTGATCTGAAACTAACGGGTGGCAAAATAAATTGTTGAAAAAATCTCATATATTTATAAATGTTGAATACCTGTCATACACAAGGTTGAATAAAGAAATTTTGATTCTCAACGCTGAGGTGTTTTCTCAGGAGGTAAAAATATACAAAAACTGTAAGTAATTTCAGCAATATAATAAACTTACAAAATTAATCAAGAATTCTGAAAAGTTTACAAATGTTAAATAAAAATAATGATTTTTACCTTACGGGACAACGGGGTATCAGTATGTTAATTTTGACAATTTTTAAATTTGAAGTATCTGAAAAATATAAGAAGAAAACCATTATATATTTGGAATATAAAGAAGAGATTATGGGTTTGTTTAACAGCAAAATTTTGACCTTTCTCAACGTTGGGAGTACAGTGTATCGACACTAAAATATAAGTCTGATGGAAAAATACAGTAAAATCACATAATTATTCCAATAGTTGTATATTGTTGCATCGCACTAAATACCCTTGGACTTTGGTACATAATACTAGCACAGGGTTATATCCACCTGTCAAACTAATCAGTAACTGCACACCCGTCTAGTTTACCTTACTTTTTGTGCAATGTTTTATGATAACAATATGGTACTTTTTTAATATTATAATTTTAGGCCAGTATGTTTATTTGGAAAGTTAATTGTACAACAATACAAGGCATGTAGTCATAAATTCATATTGTTTCATTAGCGGGAAATAGCCTACATATTTTTTTAGTTTACTGACATATTACAAAAAGCACAATTAAGACACAAAGGGGCGTTTGAGATTTATAACATAGCCTACCGGTACACATTATAGTAATTTAATTTTAAGATACAACATAATTGCGAGATAAACAACGTCATATTTAATTAGGGAACAGACGTAGTTGCGTGGTTGTCCTAATAGGGTTTTCGTCATCTTATTAAAGTGTTTGTGATTCCGCATACACATCAACATTTAATTAGCTTAACAAGACTAATACCAAAAAATAAGTTTTTATGCGCTATGGGCTATTTAAAAGCATCAGATTCTTTAAAGAATTACTGGATAATCACGACCGAATTAAAAAACTATTCCATCTGGGAAAGTTTACTAAAATCGCTACGTAGCTACTATAGAATACACTAAATAAAATAACATTGGTCTCTTACTCACCTGATTAAGAAATTTATTTACAGCGAAATGACTTTTTTGGGGCCTAATATTCGTTAAAAAATGTTGACATTTTACGCGTAGCCGAGAAATCAAGAGCGATTTTAAAAAGTATTCGAAATGAGAAAGTTTATAAAAATCGCTATGTAGCTACACACTAAATAAAATATCATTGGTCTCCCACTCACCTGATTAAGAAATTTACAGCGAAATGACTTTTTCAATATTCGTCAAAAAATGTTGACATTTTACGCGTAGCCAGCAAATCAAGCAAGATTGTGAAAACTATCCGAACTGAGAAAGTTTATAGAACACACTAAATAAAATAAAATTTGTCTCTCACTCAGCTGATTAAGAAATTTACAGCGAAATTACTTTTTCGAAGCCTAATATTCGTCAAGAAAATGTTGACAATTTACGCGTAGCCAGGAAATCAAGCAGGATTTGGAAAACTATCCGAACTGAGAAAGTTTATAGAACACACTAAATAAAATAAAATTGGTCTCTCACTCAGCTGATTAAGAAATTTACAGCGAAATTACTTTTTGGAAGCCTAATATTCGTCAAGAAAATGTTGACAATTTACGCGTAGCCAGGAAATCAAGCAGGATTTTGAAAACTATTCCAACTGAGAAAGTTTATAGAACACACTAAATAAAATAAAATTGGTCTCTCACTCACCTGATTAAGAAATTTACAGCGAAATGACTTTTTCGAAGCCTAATATTCGTCAAGAAAATGTTGACAATTTACGCGTATAGAGAAGAAATCAAGCGCGATTTTGAAAACTATACGACCTGAGAAAGTTTATAACAATCGCTATGTATCTACTATAGAACACACTAAATGAAATAAAATTGTTCTCTCACTCACCTGATTAAGAAATTTACAGCGAACTGACTTTTTTAAAGCCTAATATTCATCAAAACATTTCAATATTTAACGCGTATAGACAAGAAATCAAGTGCTATTTTGAAAACTATCCGAACTGAGAAAGTTTATACAAATCGCCATGTAGCTACTATAGAACACACTAAATAAAATAACATTGGTATTTCACTCACTTGATTAAGAAACTTTCAGCGAAATGACATTTTCGAGGCCTAATATTCGTCAAAAAATGTTGACATTTTACGCGTAGCCAGGAATCAAAGCGAGATTTTGAAAAGGTCAAAAGAAAACACCAATTAAACTCAATGAAGGCTATGGCTTATCATAGCCAACGACCAATTAAGTAATTTTTTCAAACATATTCTTCCCAGCGAGTGGCTTCATATGATGCCACTCAAAAAGCTCTACTCAAAACAACAGCTTGTGATCATTTACCATTACGTATTGTAGATATTCAAGAAATGGAAGAAGCTATGAGACATGATGTTGCTCGTTTGACAAATGTTTACTTGACAATTGATCTTTAGGAAAACCGCAACATGACAAGTTTATTCGGAATTACTATCCATTGTATTGATGCAGAATGAAAACTACGAATCTTTGTCCTGGCAGTGGACTCATTTTTAGGGAGACATACAGATGAAAACATTGCTGAGGCATATGACAATGTTGTAGAAAAGTTTAGACTTACAGCAAAAGTGAAGAAGGCTGTGTCAGACAATGCCTCCTCTATAATAAACGCACTTCAGGCTTCCCTTCCTGAGTTCACATTGCTTAAAACCATTACAGAAAGCAATAAAAATTACTAACAAACGTAAAAAAGTCGTAGCAGCAATTGTTCAAATTCCGCGAAATTCAAACAAATAAGTCATCACGGTAAATACCATTCTGCATCCAACGAAAAAAAATCACAGTTGAAACGTAAATTTGCTTAGTGTGTAAACCGCTGCAACAAACGCGATATTTTGCTAACTCAGTCCAAATGTTGCGTAGTTTAAACTCGGTTATAGGGTTGTTGTAAGTTTTCTGTGAAGTGTCTTAATGCCTCATTAAAGAATGTTAAGGAAAACTCTGCAATTAACGCAATATTTTGCGAACTTATACTATCCACCGAATCTCCGCGCCCTATTGTACCGAAGTCATGGCAACGAAAAGTTTTCGACATTGTTCACGGACTTTCGCATCCTTCGGTTCGGGCTACGCGCAAACTAATCGCATCAAAGTTTGTATGGCACGGCCTGCATCGTCAAGTTGGTTTATGGGCTAAACAATGCGTGGACTGTCAAAAGGCCAAGGTTCACCAACACGTCCGCGCGCCTTTGGTTAATTACCCGCTTTGCAAAGCTCGGTTTGCTCGTGTCAATATCGACATCGTCGGTCCCTTACCACCTTCACAAGGGAACAAGTATCTGTTAACGATGGTCGATCGTTTTACTAGATGGCCGGAAGCCGTTCCCATGCCGGATGCGACAACCATCACGTGTGCACGAGTTTTCGCCTTCCACTGGGTTGCTCGATTCGGAGTTCCCTCCGACATCTCGTCAGATCGAGGTTCGCAGTTCACGTCGGACTTGTGGACTATTTTCAACGAACTACTGGGCATCCGGCTACACCGTACGTGTTCATTTCATCCGCAAGCCAATGGATTGGTGGAACGCTTTCATTGCCACATGAAAAGCGCTCTCATGTCACGACTAACAGGTCCTAATTGGATAGACGAGCTTCCATGGGTTTTGCTTGGTATCCGGACTACCCCAAAGGAAGATCTCCAAGCATCTTCAGCAGAGCTGGTGTATGGCTCGCCTATCGCCGTTCCGGGTGATTTGGTAAGAACCAGGCAAACAACACCATCGCCTGCTGATGTTTTACCATTGGTAAGATCCACAGTTCGTCAACTGACTCCAACACCGATGTCTTGCCACGGTTTTGTCCGAGTAACATCCCGGAATCGTTGAACTCCAGCGCCTACGTTTTTATTCGCAGAGACGGTCATCGTCCCCCGTTAACCCCTTCCATACGATGGTATACAAAGGTTATCAAAAAAGGCGCCAAAGGGTTTACCCTCGACATGGGTGGCCGGCACAAACTGGTGAGCATCGACCGGTTAAAGCCAGCATATCTGGATCTTTCAGAGCCAGTGCTGGTGGCTCAACCTCCACGCAGAGGGCGGCCAACAAAACCATCACCTCTACCTGATCCGCCACCGCCTTCAGATGCCCAGCAGCCAATGTCCGTTCGTCAGCCACCGGAGTCGTTACCGCCACCCTCGGACGAACAGTTCATACGAACGCGCGCTTGCAGTTATTTTCGCTTTCCGTTGTCGTGATTTTGTATTCGCCTATTTTACGCAGTGTTATTGAGTTATTTGTCCGTTTCTGGAGGGGGGTTATGTAGCGGCGCTCTATGTTTACCGACGCACACAGTAATATTGCACCGAACCGGACATATTGCCTTTTTCCTTTCGTTCTTTTTTCTCTGCATTGCATTGTGTAATCGTCTGCCCTTTTTCGCGGAACACGAACTCGAAGCAACACAGAAAGCGTCTCGCTTCAATCGTACTAATAAAAATAAAAAAAAGTTTGAATTTTTTTTGTTTAGCTTTTTCCATATGAACTGCGCATCGAACACAAATAAATATGCTAGCAAACCGTTTCGAGCAGCAACTGACTGAGTTTTAGCGCAATAAAAATGACTAAAAAGCAGTAAAACTACATTAATATAGCAAACGTAATAATGACTACATCGTTTATAACGTAACAGGGTATGACCATTAAAGGTGTGACATGTCTGTGATCGACTGTTGTGGTATTAAGAGTATAATATTTATAAAATTTTCGGTGGCCATGGCCCCCTGGTTACGCCTTTGACAGCCACACATCCACTCCTTTTTTACCAATCTCTTTGAAAGTTGCGTGTTATTTGTTTTGTCCAATTGTCTGAGAATTAGCGAAAGAAAAAGGCAATCATAATGCAGTGTATGACACTTTTGTGATCTGAAGAAAGGCACGGCTTGGCACTGCTTCACTTCGCACATTCAATGATTTTTACCGCGTGAACGCTTGATATTAATTACGCAGTAGAAGTAGGAGAAAAAAATAAAGCACGCTTTAGGTATAGAAACGCAAAATTTGCCGTAGAGATTAACTGATAAAGCTTTTGCTTGATATATCTTCTGCTTTGCCAGATGTTGGTAAGTGATGCAGTGCCTCACCTGCCTCCCCTGGCTGCAACGTCCCTGATTAGTATACTGAAAGCTATTGCAGACTCACCGAATCTGTCGATCAATGATGCAAGCAGAGCAGGCTAGTAAAACAACTAGCCTGCAGTGAGGTTCGAATAATTTTTTAAATATTTTTGTTACTGGTACCGGTATTCAAAGCAGGGAGTCGAACCGTTTGACTTTTCCGGTTCAGGTTCGGTTCGGGTTAAAGGATTTTTTTCGGAATCCGGTTCAGTTCCGATTTCGGTTTCGAGTATTTTAAAGTTCCGGTTCAGCTCTGGTTCGATTAATTTTTTTTAAACCGGTTTTAATGTTCCGGTTCGGATGCAATTTGAGATGAAAATGTTGGTCAATATATGTAGAGTTCGTGACGTAAACAAGCAGCTCGTTATTGAAATATCTGGACAACAAAAAAATAACGTTTTATTTAATCAGCATTCATTGTTTTTTCAAAAAAAAAAAAAAAAAAAAAAAAAAAAAAAATTCGAACATGGCTAAACTTGACTCTGTAAAATCGAAGTTGTGGCGTCATGCTGGAGTGAGCTTGTTGACAAGTTCGGGTTCGGTTAAGGTTTATTCAAAAGATTGGGTTCAGCTCCTCAGAATTTTACATAAAACGGTTCAGATTCGGGAAAATTTAGACCAAAACCGGTTCATAAAGTTCCGGTTCGGTTCGACTCCCTGATTCAAAGTGACCTCGTATAGTTATATTCAAACTAAAAGTTCTAATCATACACTATAAAACATAGCCATTTTTCAAGAAATTTGCAAACAAAACCACCTATTGAAACATAAACACCTAACGTGTAGCCAGTAAACGTGTTAAGGAGTTCACCTAACATCATAACCATTTATAAAAAATGCGAGGGCCTCTAGATCAGGGGTTCTTAACCTTTTGTTGTATGTTTTACCCCTTTAACAAAGATAAATATCAGATTTACCCCCCATTATATAAAATAGTTCTTATCTATTAGAAAAAGGAAAGTAACAAATTACATCAGGTATAATCAATGCGACGGTTTCCCTTGCGTTTAACGAGCTGCTGTCAAAACATTCCAGTTTGGTCTATTTTTTTCATTTCAGACTGGACAGTTTTGACTAAAAAACGCCAGTTTTTGCTCATCATAATTGGATGAGAATTTGCTAGGAGCCTTTTTAAAGGAGCCGGTTTCATGGTACTGTTTAAAAATGTTTCCACGCACGAGGCACACTGAGGAACTTAAAGACCATTCTCAATAAAATATGTAAATCTAAAATTAAAATAATTTTTCTTGTACTTTCTCTTCTTTTGGGACACGCCATTTTTAAGATTACATTTTTTGTTACTTTTACAGACTACAATAATCAGTCAATGAGTTGTTTAAAGCCTTAATCATTGGACTAAAAAGATCAACAATAAACTAACTTGGCCAGTTAGGCCGTACCCAGTGACAAAATTAGGCAATCACAGGTATAACCAGCACTGGAATTTCAAAAAGTGTATCTGAACTTTCAAAACTGCTCGCAGACACGTTCTCCAGTGGTCTCCAATCTTTGAAATAAGCGACCCCAATTTAAATAAGATGTAATCATAATTTACATTGCGACCCCATTTTGGAGACAATTATAGGCAATGTTAAAACAAGTGCTAGAATGCAGCAGAACGGGCACCTACTTCGCCAGGGAATGTTATCATAATGACAAGTAAAAAATGTTTTTAGCGATAAGCCTCTTCGCCTGTTTGTGTTTCTAAGTGGATATGATTTCTAATTTGGCCTGTGGAATGCAACCTCAGAAAACGCGGATGTTTTACTAGAAATCAACAGCATTTGTTATGATGTAACAAATGAGGGACGATTTTAAACATCTCCTGCGCTAAATCAAAAACACAAATTTTGTCAAATGTACGTTAACTGATATAGCAGCTCTTTAAGAACTAAAAACAGCAATTTTTATGTAGAAGATGCACTCAGTCACGTTTATTAGTGGAACCTCATTGTAAAGAAAACTAAATACATAAATCGTACTAAAACATTACGAATATGGTGAGTTATGGCGACCCCACAAAAAGTTTAGGCGACCTCACTTGAGGTCGCGACCCAGAGGTTGGAAACCACTGCCTTATTCTATGCCGTGACTGCCGAAGAACCTGATTTATTCAAACAGTAAATGACGTATTAATGAAGTAACTGAAAGATAAAGATATTGTCACGAAACTAAAAAAATGATCAATTAGCGAAGCATAACGTTATCGATACAAGGCGATAAAAAATCAATAGGGTACTATAGGCTAGCTTCAAAAAAGCAGTTCTCGGAAACTGTGCTACCAATACCTACAGCTGGCAATATTTTTCTGTCTCGTCAGCTGATGTGGATATTTTGATTGATAGTTAGTTTACCCCCTAAAGTGAGGAAATTTCCCCCAGGTTAAGAAAGGCTGCTCTAGATCGAATATCAGCAGCCTATGTGTTTTTAACAGCCTAAACAATCAGATTGCTGACATTTTTGCGTTATAAAGCTAATATTTAATTAAACAAGGAGCGCACGCCTAAACACAAACCAGTTCCTTTCAACTGAAAGCAGAAACTAAATTTGAATTTTGATACGCCCTGTAAAGTGTAAACCACTGGGGTTAAACTGTTAATGTAGGCCTAATTCTTTCAAGTGGTAATACGTCAAAACACAAGAGAGTAAATGTTATATCTTGTTTTTTCCCGAACGTTGTTCTGTTTACCAAGCTAAAACTGATGTTTAAACGTTATTATAACGTAAACATAAAGTTTTTAAATAACCGAAAACTACAAACGTTTATGTAACGTTAATACAAGCGTTAAAAATCGTGTCCTGAAACATTTTTAGAACGTTAACGATGCGTTTTTTATGAAGTTAGTGTTACTTTCACAGGCAACATTAAAATGCAAATTTTTTAAGATTTTTTTGCATAACGTTTAAAAGTCGTACATTTTAAAGGTATTTAATCATGCGTTAACGATGAGAATTTAATTAAGTTAAGTCAACGCTATAAAGCAACACATAAACAGTAGTTTTTATTTTTATTTTATATAACGTTAAAAAAACGTAAAACACACTATAGGTTTTAATAAATACCCCATTTAACGTATGTGATTAGACATTAATGTTATAAAAAAACGTTATGTAAACCTTAATAAGTAACTTCAAATGAATATAGCTTTGTTTTAATCGTAAATAACGTTTAAAATCCGTACCCTTTTAACAGACTTATTTAAACAACTGTGTTGTGAATAAAATACCGTTACTTAAACGTCTATATGTAACTTACAAATTTATAAAATAAAGTTACGCTTATAACAACGTTTTACTTTTTATGAACTTATTTTACGTATATCGTTAAACGTTAAAGTTTCGTAAAAAAGTACGTTATGTAAACCTTGCTGAGTATTTTTTTTTAAATCTAATATTATTTTAATTTTAAATGACGTTTAAAATCCGTACTCTTTCAACGGAGTTATTTAAACCTTTTGAGTTTTGAATAAAATACAGTTGGCTAAACGTTTAGGCTACATGTAATTTATAAATGTATAAAATAAAGTCACTTTTTTATAACATTTTACTTCGGATATGATTAAACGTTGGAGTTTTGCCAAAAAAACAAACGTTATTTAAACCTTCGTAGGAAACATTTAAATAGATTAGTTTTATTTTAACGCATGATAAACTCTTAAAAACGTTTTGCTTATGATCCTATTTAACGTATAGGCCTATGATTAAACGTGTAGCATCATTAATGTATAATCACATGTAATGGAATATTTATTGTACATGCACAACTTTTAGCGTTCTATTGTCTTTGTCACGAAGAATCTCAACCTTTGGGTTTGTACAGTTCCCGGCTGCCAGAAAGGCTCCAGGTTCTGAATCATTTCCGCTTTTCCGTGTCGTCCTTTTGTTGTTCATGCAAATTCTCACTTGTATAGCCAATAAACAGAACGGTTGCTGCTGCCGGCTCGCCCAGTACGTCCGGTAACCCAGAAGCAAAAGGTCGAGGGTTTGTTTTCTGAGCTAAGGCTTAATATGAAGCAGAAGATGAACAATTCTATTTGAATAAGTTTCTACCTTGAAGTAATAGTGAAGTCGATTGGTCGAGACAAGAGACATTAATGAGGTTCATAATTTAACCAATATGCTTCAAACGTCTAGGTTTTGAAAAAAATGCGTTATTTAAAGCGCCTCAACAGAGAGATTTAAATCACTTTGTTCCGAAGTAACATTTAGATATGTAGCTTACTTTAATTTTAGGGTAATTACGTTTAGAGAATCCTAACGGTTGGAATCAAGGGGAAACAGCGCTATTGGAATGAATGGCCCCCCTGCTGGCTCGCAACGACCTCTCACCCGCTTTCAGCAGTTTATCTCATTCGCCTAAAACTTAACTTTATTATCAAATATGTGTTTAGGTTAATAGGCTAAGTTGCATTACAGGTTTCTATAGGTAAAAATGGTGCAGTGTTTATTGAATATGATGAATTTTGTGATATTTATGAAAATGTTGCAACTATATCTAACGTTTGAAACAAGCTTTATTATATCTGTGGAAAGTTTGCATATCTGGGATTTTGACAATGGATATATCGGCAAATCGTATCATTAAATAGATAGACCTACTATTCTATGGAATAGTGTTATCCTCGATGACCATTTAACAATCACGAAGCACAAGCAGGCTATTAGAGGTAAAAATTAAGCCTCATGTTCATATAAAATGACCTATTATTTTTGCAAAGTCAGGAGACGAAGTTGCAGCCGCTGAAGCCACCATGGCATTTCATACATTGAAGCACCATTATAGCTATAAATCTAACGGCTGTACCTCTTTTACTTGCCAGCAAAAAAATGTCCTCTTTTTGGGTGCTGAAAATATGGTAGCCCTAAGTTACATGTTCCTAATTAAGTCGGCAGCTAATCAAGGAATTAAGTCGGCAGCTAATCATCTATTATAGATTTTAACTAAAATTTAGGCAAATTTACAGGACTGCTTAACAGCTTAGGTTTATAACCAAGCAACCTAAAAGGCTTAAACATAAAAAAATGTGTTAGTTGTGTGGTACTTTCTTTATAGGACAAAATATATTCGTTTGACAACACCTGGATATTTTTTCTGTATTTATCAGATGAAATGGCTTAAAACTGCATTTTTGTATTTATAATTTTGTTTATGATTTACCCCCCATTGACCCTATAATGGAACGTTTTTTTTTTCAAACTATCAAGATTTGATTTATTAAATTTATAAAAAGTAAAATGTTTTAAAATATGGATTGTAATAAAAAGAAAGTTTTGGTTAATTGTAATCGACATTACGTTCAATTTGCAGTTTAGTTTAGGTCTATATAAAACCATCATTACTTGTATGAACAAATTTTAGTTTAAAGTGTTTTAAAAGTCATTTTTTATCTTTCTGCGAAACCAGTAACCATTTGCGGTTGAAAAAAGAGAACATTCCACCAAAATATATTCCTTAAGTTAAACTATACACAGTAGTCAATGTTTTTGAGCCAAATGTTGTACGCAATTCCAATGTAATCAAATATTAGCAAGCTTTTACTATTGCGTTAATTATTTAAACAATTTATTACTTAAGCCAGGGGTGCACAACCTGCGGCCTGTTGACTATTACATGTTTAGGAAAATAAAAGTGCTGGCGGCGTACGTTGATACGAACTCCTGTTCACTTAATACCAAAATAGGAATTTTGAAGGTGGTATAACTATTTTCTTGCCTTGCGCGAATTTCCGTTTGTCTTTATTGTGTTTTAGTCCATTTGCACTATTTGTTACAGCATGTAGGCTAATATTGTGCGCCGCGCTACTAAACAAATATAATTCAATCTTCTGTTAAATTAAGACAGAAATGCTGGTATTTTTTAACAATATGGGATTATTTTTATGTGCCAAGTCCATTTCATTTGAATTGAAAGTTTTGCCAATTTAAACCCAATTAACACATTTTTTGCGCTTTACGCGATTAGACTTTTTCAGTTGTATGGTTTCGCACGAGTTCGTTAGAGAACTACACGTATAATTTGGTTTATGACGCCATAACGTAAAAAAAAATATTCTACTGGCGGCCGTGAGAAAAATAAAAACTATCAATATGGTCGTCTCAGTTAAAGGTTATGCATCCCTGACTTAAGCAAATATATCGTAATCATATAGAAATGTAAAATCTAACAGATATATATTTCTGAAATTCGTTTTTTTATTTCCATTATAACACAATGTTCTTTTTAGGAACATCGAGATGCCAGTATCCAGCAGCGACTTGTCCTCATGCTGCATAGCAGTACCCCCTACGTTGGATGAATCCGATTGAATATGCTATTGATGAAGATTCGTAGGGCGAGACTAATATATTTTTTAGTTTGCGTCGGATGTCACCTAATATGCCATCCAAACACGAATAATACCTCGGGTTCTACTGTTTCTTTTCTAAACTTTGATTTTTAATAAAATTTTAAAGAAAGTACAACGTTGTGAGTACGTTCTGGTAGTCTACACATTTACGTCCGTATAACATTTTCGTACAACGTTATAGGAAAGTCAGTAATAAATGATTGTGTTTTACGTTTTTGGAAAGTTACAATTGACGTAATATTCATCGTTTTACAAACTGTAATTAAAGTCTACACAATTACGTCCATACGACATTTCCGTGCAACCTTATAGGAAAGTCAAAATTGACGTAATATATGTCGTTTTAAAAACGTTGCTGTGAGTCCACACTTTACGACAAAAAACGGTCCGGCAAAACGTTATTGGTAGTTTAAATAGTCCCATAAAAAACGTTTTCGCAACGGTAAATTGTTTGCTGGGATTTAACTCCGATTTAGATTTTGTCTGATTTAGGTTAAATCGGACAGTGAAATTGTTGAACTTGTGCCATTCACTGGAACTTAGGCCATCCATTAAAAACAGTATAGTAATTGTAGTGTCATAAAAACGAGTAGTTCACTAACACAAAGTTATGAACACAATTGTTAGATTGGCGGAGGTTCTTGCTCCTTTTACTGCTAAAATTTATTTGGATTTTTTTGTCATTTTCCGTTGGACAAATAGTACCCGGCGATCTCCTCTTACAATTTACGCGATGTATTTTAAGTCATCATAGCTAATTGTAGAATATTCAGCTTACCATCCTACAGGTCAAATATAGGAGTCTAATATAGTATAACAAGTAAAAGTTTCTTTCGAGTAATGTTTTACATTTAGTACGACAGGTTAAAAGTTTTTTCGTTTTGTCAACGTTCAATGTTTTTCAACAATTAATGTATTACAAAAAACAGTTACACAGAAGTTATTTGTGAGACGTTGTGTAAAGTTGTTATGGTCTGGCGATTTTATCACGAACGACCTAGTCCATTCAAGGCATTTGTAGCACACAGGGGTGAAAATACGATAATTTTCTTACCAGAATGAAAAAAGTTACGTCATAACGGGATGACTAAAACAAGTAATCTTTTGTAAATCTGAGGTTATCGTTCGATGTCATGCACAAACATACAAATAAAAATACATTCAAAGAGTTGACCGGGGAAGGGTATGGTTATAGAAAAAAATTGGTTAGATAATTTGAACATTTTAACCCGTATTTAAACGCCGTTCTTGGCGGCAATTATTTTACCGGGACAACACAGTGTTGTAATGACTTAAGTCACTGTTTTTAAAAGACTTGACTTGACTTAAGTCATTTGGGCAAAATGACTTGACTTAAGTCTTTCGGACAAATGACTTGACTTGACTTAAGTTTTTTTAACAAATGACTTGGGTTGAAATAAAGCATTTCTTTAAGTATGTTTTTTATAAAATTGAGCTATTCGTCCAATTTTTGCAAGAAAAACAAATTGCTAGCTATATGTTCCGTTTTCCTTATTTTTTAGTTCAGTTATTGTTAATAATCATGCGAGTTTAAAAATTCTAATATGACAAGGACATGACTTGAAGTTGACTTGCTCTAATTATGACTTGACTTGCACAACTGATGACTTGGACTGGGACTTGACTTGTTATTTATTCGAAAAGACTTGGACTGGAGTCATTTTGAAATGACTTGTTTACAACACTGGGACAACACTCGGGATCGTTCTGGCTTACATTCACCACTGGTAGTACACAATACGGTAAAACATAATTTAAATCAAGGAAGCTATTCATATATTTATCACTGATAAAGCAAACCGGAGTCCATAAATCTTGCTATAAACTGGCTCAGTTGACAAGTCATAAATAATATTCGCTTGCCTACTTTTGCTTGTCTAAGTCATCGTCTTGTGGTGGAAAACTTATTTTTTCTAAAAATCACCGATTAATCATAAAAGTTTTAAAGTCAAATGAAAGCCCAGACGCTAGGGAACAAGGATAATGATATAGGCTATGTTGATTACCTAAACGTGATATAGTGGCTCCTTTTTGATGACAAAAAGAACACATTTTAGTTTGTGCCTTTTGGACAGTACTCCATATACCAAATAATCGGTCTTTTACCGCAAAAACATCTGGTGATCCAACAGCACAAGCAGAATGAACCCATATTGGTGTCATCTCAAACTTGTGGCATAACTGAACTGAACTACTCGATCTTGATATTGTAAGGGGTTTTCTACCCAAATCGTGTTTTATGCACGACCCCTGTTGGATATGTTCTCTTTTGGGGAAATCACTTGTTTCATGATCCAAGATTATTGTTGGTTCTACTACAATAACTGCGTTGATATTAGGGACTTGCTTTGATTGAGAAGATTCATTTTTTGAGGTAAACTTTAACAGTCCAGTAAAACCTTGGATTCTAAACTTGCGGTTACTAGATGTTGAATATTGTTTCTTGTCAGACTGCAACAGAATGTTATCCATTGTTTGCTCCATTTGCATTGCTGGAGCAATATGCTGTATGGAAATTTTGAATTCCTTGACATTAGTGGCATCAGTGGAAACTAAAAAAAAGCAATATTATAAACAGTTACTGCTAAAACTAAATTTAACCAACTACATATCAGTGTTTGCAGACTTTGCACTATCGTGGCATGATTTTTTTTTGTTTGTAAAAGATAATATAAAAGGTAAGATATACCTTAAGTTTATAACCTGTGAACAATTTTAATATCTCATCATTCCACCAAGAAAGTATTGAGCTGATATTTCTTAAAAACATTGGAGAATTTATAAATATAAGTTTAAAGATAAAATAACCAGATTTTCCAGGCTAAAAATAGGCAATCTACTGAATTTGATAACAAGATTTAGATCAGGGATGTACAACTTGCAGCTCGCCGGCCAAATCAGGGGCGCAGAGCAAAAACATGTGGCCTGTGGCACTTATGGTTTTCTTTGGCACGTTTAAGAGTGATTTTTGTCCAGAGCTTTATAGAAAAAGTGTACATCATAGAACTTTCAAATTTTCAGACATGACGTATAGAGGTATGTATGGGCGCATAAAAGGTTTATGGGTCTGTACGCCTAGGGTCCTTTGATTGACAGAAAAAACCTAAAATATTGTGTCGCTACCGATTGAGCTCTCTGTAGCTATCGACTCCTATCTAGTGGTAGAAAAACTTTAATACCGAATTTGTTCATATTGGCTTACTTTCTTCAGCTCTCGAAAAGATTAAGTGCCAGACATCATGCTGTATGTCGCCTTTCCCTGGGGAAATAAGCCATCTGTGCAACTTGCTTTTTAGAAAGAGGCTTCTCTTAGTAAAATAACTTATTGCTCTTACCGAAAAAATTATGTCACAGTATGGCGTAATACATCTTAAGAACACTGCGTTTATATGGTTTAAATTGGCAAGCTATGGCATGTTTCAGACCGATTTTTGTCCAGAGCATTATAGAAAAAGTGAACATCGTAGAACAGACATGGCGTAGAGTAGTATGAAGGTGCTATGTAGAGGTTTATGAGGCTGCACCCCTAGGCACCTCCAATTGGGGGACAAAAACAAAAGTGTTATGTCATCGTTTTAGTTCATACCAGCTATCTACTACTATCTAGCGGCAGAAAAACTTCAATACAAAATGCTTTCATTCACTTGCTTTATTCAGCTCGCGACGAGGCGGCTGCTGGCATCCCTGCTGTGCCTCATTGTCCTGCGCGTGCAATGTTTTTGTTCGAAGTGGCTTGCCTAGTAAAACTAGGCGCATGCGACTTGCCTTTTATAAAGAGGCCTCTCTAGTAAAAAAACCTATTGCTCTTACAACACAAAATATTTTACCACCGCAAATTTAAATGCGAATCCTTGAGACAGTGGACACATCTCTGTTAGCACCTGTTGTAATTGTTGCACCATTCAAACATATCAACACCAGGCCTAAACAAATATAATTATACAAGGGCCGCAACAACAAAAAGCTTAAGTTTAACGCATTCTTAACGACGACGTTACAAAGCTACTTCATAACATGGCAATAAATCTTGCGTTTATTGGATTTAAATTGGCAAAACTTTCAACATAAAACGTGACTTATTAGGCACATAAACGTGTTTGCATATTGCTCAAAACTACAGATTTAAACTCTGTTTCAACAGTGATTGCTCGGACCAAGCCATGGTAAAAAATTACCGAGTAAAAGTTTGCAAAAGTATAGCAAACCATAGGCGTTAAACCATTAGTCTTTAAGAGAATGATAATATTTGCTTTTCTAACACGTAAGCTGGTCAAAATGTAAATAACAAGTTAAGGAAAATGAAAAACAAAATATAAAATATATAATATAAAATACACAACACAAAATATGAAAAAAAAAATAGAAATAAAAAGAAATATAAAAAAAAAAGAATATTAAAAATAAAAATTGAAAAAAAAACTTAAAAAAAAATGTTATCAATTGAAAAAAACCAAAAAAATTAAAATAATATAAAAATTTAAAATAAACACTAAGCCCTGAAAATATACCCCCTGACAAAATATACAACAACCGCACCCCCGTCTAGTTACTCTTTAGTTCGAGCGACTTGTGGGAGATTATTACAGTATGCCCACTGCTGCTTATTTGTGCAGGAGACCAACAGGTTTTTTTGAGAATAATAAAGTGGCCATACGCATTATCTACGTAAATTCTATTTATCAAATATATGTTTCGATCATTCCCCAAACTCTACGCCATATTTGAACCCCTTTCGCATCAAAGGCATATTTTAAGTGGGAAAGTTTTCGGCCCATATCTGTTTTTGCTTGCAGAAACAAGTTAAGGAAATTGAAAAACAAAATATATAATATAAAGTACACAATACAAAATATTAAAAAAACAAATTAAAAAAAAAAAAAATTAAAATAAAGTAAAAATTGAAAATAAACACTAAGCCCTGAAAATATACCCCCTGACAAAATATACAACAACCGCACCTCCGTCTAGTTTTATCTATTTTTAGCTTACAACTAGCATTATCCAACGCTATTTGTAGCTTAAGCTGTAAAACAGTAGATGATATCTATCAAGAGCAGACCTGGGCAACATACGGCCCGCCAAGCAGTTTAATCCGGCCCGCGGCTTATTTTCAATAAAATACATAGGCTAATCGAAAACCAGGGCAAGTTGGCAGATCTTGTCAAGACCCCGCCAAATTCGATTTTTAGCCTGTTCGAAATCCTAAAACGGAAATTCTTTTCGCGCTTCGCGCGAATCTCTTTTGTGTTGCTCGTATGTTCCCCGCGATATTTTGGCAACTTCACAGACAAATAGCGTCCTCTGCTCAGTGGCACTCTCTCCGAAGAAAGTTTAACAAACTTAGCCTAATATTTAAAATATATATAAATATTAGGCTAAGTTTGTTAAACTTTGTAACACATCGGTAACTTAAAGTTTTAAAAAAGAAGAAAAAACATATAGGTAAGTTTTTCGTACGAAATTTTCACGTATTTTAATCTTAAGTTTTGGGTCAACGCGCCACACAACTTAATAAACGCTAATATATCAAGCAATATACATTTTTAGTTTTTTTTTTTTTTTTTTTTTTCTTCGGGCAAATTTTTTTATGCAAACAAAACCAGATCAACAAAATATAAAGTTGTAAATCCAGGGTTTTGTCAAAAAAACGGAAGCTACCTGGGTACCACCAGAAAAACCTCCGCGTACCACTAGTGGTACGCGTACCACAGGTTGGGAGCCCCTGGTCTAAACAAATAATTTGCGCACTTTTTTGTTCTTATGTTGGTCACTTACTTTTTGTAAGTGATATTATCATTTTATGTTCGTTTTTGTCAGGGTTTAAGAAACAAACCAAAGCGGCAATGTTTTTAATGTAATCGGGTCACGTGTCTTAAGCTAATGCGAAACCAAAATCAAACGCAAAACAACGTTTTTCGTCTCTTGTTTGATGAACCGTAAACGCAGGATTTTTTTTCTCTGCGCCTTTCGTTATTCGTTCAGGTTTGCTGATTAGCAAGGGTGTAGTCAACATTTGACATCGCTAAGTCAAGCCTACGTCATTTTTATTCGCTAAAAACAAGTTAAGCGCAGCTAATGTTTTTGCTGTCCACTGTCTGCGAAAACATGCGATGTTGGTTTAACAACGAAATTTTTGCCATTGAGGCAGATTTTCTTAAAAAGTGGTTTAACTGTAACTGTTCAAAGTCACCATTTTACGTAATGATAGTTACTGCAAAATTATTCTCTATAAGCATATCCTAAAACCATAATTTAACACCAGGAAAAACGTTCTTTGTTTCTAAAATCAATCACACATATTTCACGGTTTAGGTTTAGTTTTTCGTGTGAAGTTAACGATTGCACACTAAGCGGTTTCAACGCAAGTGTTCGCTTTGCATCTCAAAGGTTCCCTTTTGCTGAAAAATTGGCTGTGTCTGATTACTTTTATGACGTCATAACAATCACTATTATATGACATCATACATTTTAATAAGTTTCAGTTTTACTCTCTAAAATCTATAACAGCATATATTAATTTAAAACCTGTGTAAGTAAACACCATACTCCATTTCCAAAAAAGAGCTGATTTTTCTTACTTTACAAAAATTCTTATATTCCAGTCATCTACCATTTGGTGCCAAAACAAAGTAGTAAGGATTAATGAGGTGTCTCTATATATGACTCACCAGAAAATCTTTTTTGTTTTTTTGGTGGCAATATGTAGCAGGAAGAATGGTGAAAGTGTATCTAAATATAAAAACAAGCTTTTCTGAAACAGTTATTCACTAAATGCAAAATACATCTTGTAAGTGTTGACTTTGACAAACATTATTTTGCACTTATTCCTAATAATTTGTTGGGGATTCGAAACTCACCCCCCTTTTAGTAAGTGATATTATTGTTTTTTTCCCGTTTTTATCAGGGTTTAAAAAACTGCCAGAAGCGGTAAAGTTTTTTATGTAATTGGGTCACAAGTCAAAACCAAACACATAACGCCATTTTTCATGTCTTGTTTGGTCGACCGTAACTGCAGGACATATTTTCCCTTTCGTTATTTGTTTAGGTTGGCTGATTAGCAAGTGTGTGTTCGATAATTGACAATGCTAAGTTTGTAGCGTATCCTTTTATTGTGTACCTTACACGACATGCTACATGCGACACACATATTTTAGTGCTGGTGCCGAGAGTCATTCGTAAATACAAGCGGACATGTGTACTTCTCCCCAACAACTAACAAAGTAAGTTGAATGTTTGCTAACACATTGCTAGTTTGTAAGCTAGCTTATGTTGAACACACCAACGCCCTGCACTTATTTTCATATATGATGGCTGTTAAAATTCCGCCATTCTGACCACAAGACGCCAAACTATGGTTTTTTACAAATGGAAGCACAATTCAGTGTGAAAGGCGTGACACTGTTAAAAACAAAGTACCATCATGTGGTTGCAGCAGTGTCACCCGAAGTCATCGCCATTGTGCGCAACATTATTAAAAAAGTTGAAAATACATGCTCATCACTAGGGTTTGATGACCAAGCATCAACGCTTAAATAAACTCTTGACATGAATATCTGGCTGATCGCAAGCATTCAGAAATGTTGCGAGAAATTGCGGGCGGAGTGGATTCAAAAAAATTGCTTGGCGAACTACGATTACCAGGCAATTTGCGAGTGGTTTTGGCCAAATTTGATCTGCAATTGCCAGCTTGGGCGCAGAAAGCCGACAACATGGTTTACCTGATAAACATGTCACCTATTTTGGCTCAAGTCAATCAATTGCAATAAGCTGCAAGAAACCACAACGCTCAACGACTGCGCTGCTACCACAGGCGATTCGGTCCTCAAGCACAAAAGTGCATTGCTCCTGCGAGTACAAGGGAAACGCCCTCAACCAGCCACTAGCGGTTGTTCTCGCCGCCTTCTTCACATTTCTAGTTTTCTTGCAACTTGAACATTTAGATTTTTACAAAAGCGGATTTGTGAATACCTATACATGTAAAAACAATAAACCTAATCTTGGTTAAGAAATCACAAATAGCGCAGCTCGCCATCTTACAGTCACAAATGCTTACTTAAGAATAGTGACTATTGTGTTTTTAACTCAATATGGGAGTACTTGCCAAATCACAGTAACTATGATCGAAACTGAGTAACACTGGCTTTTCCTCACTAAATAATGTGCTTTGCGCTTCCGTAGCTTTTTCAGCATGGCAATTAATTCCTGTCAATTGTAGTGCGTAATGTTACTACATATTCTGGATTTCAAAAATATATGTGATTAAATATGTGCAGAAACAACAAGTTTTTTGTGTGTGGAATTACTGAAATAAATCTTTCAAAAATTATTTTTTTATTCGCACCACTTTTTTCGGTTTTCTGGATCATTCTTTCGGCCAACATAGTGCTTGCACTAATAAATCAATGTAATAAAAATATTTTTAGGGTTAATCTGATTTGCCATAGGAATGAAAGATAATAATTGTTGTAATGAATTGAGAAAATAAATTTCCAGAGTATGTGGAGTAGCTTGTGGGGTTTACAACACATAGGGTTTTTAAAACATCGTCGAAAACAGTATGGCAGAATGCTGGTGACTACGTCAGACGAAGAATCAGCCAGAAGACCAAAGAAATTGGCGCAAAAAACATTTAAAAAACAAGATAATTGAGAATTGATTTTGTTGTGTCGTTTTGAAAAAAGTTGCGTTAGTGTAAAGCGCATTGTCAGTATGGCAAAATGGTGGCAATTGGCGAAATTGGTGCAAAAAATATTTTATTAACACGTTCATGGCGATACGACCCACCGGTGGGTCATGCGTAAAATTTAGCTACTGCAATGTGACCCACCGGTGGGTTGGCGAAAAAAATTACTGTGTTTTTTCACGCTCACAGCGATGCGATGGTAATTGCGCCTTAAGTAGTTTTGCAGGTTTATAATCTGGTACCCATAAAGTTAAACTTTAAAACTTAACATATTCGGTCCTATTTTTTTGCTATAAAATAGTGTGACGTTAAGTTATTTGAAGCTCTCTACGCCTACCTATATCTAGTAATATATCTTCCTTTTGAAATGAGGAAAATATGCTATTCATGTAAACCAAATCGCTAGCAAACCATAAAAATATTATTACGAATCCCTTGTTTGTTTTTTAGGGGTGAACAACCCAACAATCGGGTGGTTTTATGGCAAATTATTACAAAAAGTTGATTTATTAGAAAACTGTTAGTTGTACGTATTAGAATTTAGATAAAAATGATCAAGAAGGACGAAGGTTGTATGTTTTTGTAGTTTGGGCCCAAGGGTTGGGGAAGCATTTTTTTGGAGGGGGTTTGAAAATATTGAAAACAGTAAAACAAATAAACCAATGTGTAATATATAATATTGAAAAAAATAGGCTGGTAAATAACCCTATTTATAATAACCCAAAAATAAGGCCCCGAAAAATACCCCCTGACAAAATATGCAACCGCATAAAGCGATGCAGGATTCATTTTGCAATACTTAAAACAGAAATTACTCACAATATATTACCTACAATCTATCACACAAGCAAATAGTTACGCTTTACTCTATAAGTTGCAAAATTATGTGACCACCGGTGGGTCAAATCGCACTCACTACAATATAGTTTGTGTCTAATGCCTTTTGACCCACCAGTGGACAAACGACTTAACTGTCTGAAAGAAGACCTTAAAGAAACATGTCGACGAAATTTGGCGGAAAGCTCTGGCGAAGGCAACTAGTGGTTGAAAATTGAAGCCAATTAGAAAGCGCTTACGCCATCTTGGAAAGGGCCAAAATGCGCAAATTTTGCATTATGGCTTATGGAGGAAGGTGCTAGTAACAGTGTTTTCCGACTATTTACAATCATTTACTAAAATGGTTGGATTTGACAGTTGCCAATCATACTCTAATCCAGCGTTTCTCAACCGGTGCGCCGCGGAAGGTTGCCAGGTGCGCCGCGAGAAAAAGGGATAAAATGTTACAAAAATTCTGTATTATTTTAGAATTTGCGACTAAAAGTGGATTCCAGCAATAAGACCGAAAAACATCAACATCGGAATAAAACACAGTTCGGAATAAGATCGAAAAAGGACCAATAGATAACATACCCAAACCCCTATCGGACCAACAGTTCAGTGTCAAAACAGCGTCTACAAACGCCGCCGTTTAAAAAACATGGTCCTTATAAGGTGGTGGCGGCGCCTAATCGTTTTATATCAATTTCCTGTGGATGAGGAAGTTATTTAGGCCACTTGGATTTTATGCCGAAAATGTATTGGGTTTTATTATGGCGTTGGTCAAATTTGGGATTCAAAGTTAAAAATTTAAATGACATATTCCAAAATTTGAATAGTTTAAAATTGTAAATGCAGAATCAAAATAAAAACACTCATCCACAGATAAAATTAAAGCTTTTCTTAAAAAAGCTAGAGAGGGAAAGTTAAATTAGGCTATTTGGAAATGATACTTTAATCGAAGATGACCATTCAGATTTATCTTTTTTAATAAAGGACTATGTTTGTAAATAAACTCTAGTCACTAATTAGGCCTGTCTTATTAAGCACATCGTATTTTAAAGCAGGGCTGTGGAGTCGGGAGTCATATTTGAGACTCGACGTACCGTAGTCGCTTTGTTTTTCAAAAGTGTGACTGCCTGAGTCCCGAGTCCGACGTGCGCAATAACAATTTTAAAACTGATAATGCGGCCAACTGCAAATTGAAAAGGCGGAATAGCATATATGGTGGATATTTATATGAGGGCATAGTTGAAAATCCACTTTAATTTAGTTGCGTACATGGGTGAAATAAAGGCTGTAGAGTGGCAGCCGGACTCAGAATTTGACGAAATAGCACATTTGGCCGGAGTCGAACTCGAGCGTTGAAGTCGGGTTATTTTTAACAGACTCCGCAGGCTTCTTTATAGATAATAAAATTAGGAGCCTGATGTAATAACAACTGCCAGCATAAAACAAAATATCCAAACAAAGTTAGCAGTCGACTCGCTCGTCAGGTGCGCCGCCGCGTTTTGAAAGGTTTACGAGTGCGCCCTGGGATGAAAAAGGTTGAGAAACACTGCTCTAATCACTTAGAAGAGAAATAAACTTAAAACTGTATAATTGGCGCAACAATCTACATTTTAAGGACAGGACTAAGCCAGTATAAAATTTTCCCACTGTAATGCCAACCAAACTTTATCATAATAAAGATCAAGCGTTCATTTTGTTTGAAAAATGTCTGTTAAAACTCTAAATATTATAGTTACCGACCACAAGTTTATGTAAAGATGAGTTATGGCGCAAGGTGACTAGACTGTCCTTTTTCTGTTTTTTTTGTGTCATTTTAAAAGGTGCCTGGCCGCAGATTCTTGGTGACTTTTTATGGTTTAGTTCATACTGATGATAGATAAAGCTTAAGGTGGACTGTTGATTGATTGCAGTGACTCACCTAGGTTTTTGGAACTTACAGTTTACAAAAAAATTGATGCTGCTCTACAATCCTACCACACCAAACATTATGGGTTAGGGTGCGGGTTAGCGTTTGTGTTTGGGCAGGTTAAGCAATATTATTAAATAATAATACTTGACCCACCCTCACCCAAACAGTACCCGCACCCTAACCCAAATATATAATAATTGTTTGAACCTAGGTACAGTTCTACGCCAGCGGCAAAAAATCTCCAAGTGAAGCCTGTAAGTAACTTCACTTGAAAGCTACATCAGTAGGGCGATTATTTTTTGACCTAGAAAATAGGAAATTTTGACAAATCATGACCTAAAAATAAATTATTTTGACAAATTTTGACCTGTTATAAATACATTGATTTAAATAACCTATTGTTGTTTGAAGTACTGCAGTAGTGTCTTGGTAGTGTCTATCAAACGTATTTGATGATTTTCGTGACTAACGGTCGAACACAAATCAGGTATTTTGTCGGGTTTATGCAAAACTCATGAAAATGGTTAGTTGATATTTTTTAAATAGGATAAAACAAATCACAAGCGAAAAAAGACAGCAAATACTGTCCAATACATTTGTCCAAATGAGAAAGGCCTGGGTGGTTCTAAGAAAGGCCTGGGTGGTTCTAAGGTTGGCTCTAATCAAGAATATAAGCACTAAAAATGTTATTGAATATCAAAACTAAATTTTTTTTTTTTTTTTTTTAATTTTGTAGATGATTTATGTGCATTTTTATTCGATTTTTACTAGCATTAATTTTGAAAATGTTTAACCTTTTGTGTAAATTTTGACAAAATTTTGACGCCCTATACATCAGTATATAGTTATTTTTAGATGAATATCACCATTGCATCAACTTAAGCAAAATTTATGACAAATAATATTATTTATGAATAACAGTGCAAGTTTGTTTTTTGTATGTAACTGGTTTATTATTAAACTTATAATAAAATTGTTGTTGCTTATTGGATCTCAGATTACTCAGATTTAAAAATATTGCTGTGTGTTACCATGTAAATATTTTTTGAATAATTTCTGTACTGTAGAAAATAAAACAAGAACCTGCAAGAAAAATATGGAACAACAGCGATGTGGTACATTCTTATCTGAATGATTTCAAGAGCATCAATGCAAGAAACATATTAATGCATAAATTATAAACACTAAGCCACGCTGGCAGAATCTTGCCAACCTTCTGGTGACAAGAATTTTTGGCGTAAATTCTTCAGTTTTTTGGTCGTGCCCCAAAACTTAAATGAAGTGTTTGTCAAAGGAATGTATCAACCTTGCCATGTTTAGGCGATAAACAAGATTATTAAGAAGTAAATGAATTAGCAAAATTTTTGTGACATAAAGAAATACATATGGGGTATGCTGAAGTTCAGCCTGGGGAACTTGGGGTGCACATGTCTGTTTTTCTTACTCTGTTACATAGATAAGCTGTTTTGGGGCGAAGTCATGTGCACACATGCAGCTTAAAATCAGATTAAAAAGAGTAAAAAAATTCTTAAAATGGGGAGAAAAAGTTTTTTTAACTGGAAGAAATTTTTAATAAAAAAATAACGGTGTGTTATAATCCAAGTTAATAGAACTTGTTTGCTGAAATTAGAATCGCACAGTGAAGTGCAACATGCCATAGTATGCATAATATCTCTTGGCTGAATAGATATGCTTCAGAAACCCAACCATAGCTAAACGCGGCCGGAGTTCGCGCAAAATGTTTTTGCGTTTACATAATTAAAACAGCCAAAAATATAGTTTAAGGCTAAGCCTTAAATGGAACAGCAGGGCTTTGTACATCCTCTTTGTGCCCATGCGAATGTCATACCTGTCTATTTAACAGAAATGGCGACTATCATGATTTCTTTTTTCAATATAGAAGTATTTGCCAAATCAACTCAATAAAGAAGTATTTGCCAAATCAAGTAAAACTGCAAATACACAACAGTTCTATCAGAATTTAGTACTTTTTAAACTAATAAACAATCTATATGCCAAACACTGGCTTTTCCCTGCTAAACAACGTGCTTTGTGCTTGTTTGTTTGAAAAATCGATCTTTTCCGAAAAAAAAAAAAAAATTAAAATTTTGTTACAATTTGTTTTGGGGACCAATTTCTTCGGCTTTCTGCCTGATTCTTTGGCCGACATGGTCGCCAAGTCGCCAGCTTTCTGCCATACTGCACTAAGCCGTGAATTTATACCCCCGACAAAATATGCAACAACCGCACCCTGTCTAGTCTTTTTTGGTTTGGAATGTTTCAGACCGATTTTTACCCGAAGCTTTATAGAAAGAGTATGCATCGCAGAACTTTCAAAATTTCTCTGTATCTATTAACTCCTATCTAGCGGTGGAGAAACCAATACATCGTTCTTCCATATTCGCTTGCTTTGTTCATGCACATTATTGTCCTGCTCGTCCAACAATGATTTAGTGCCACTGGATGCGTGCGACTTGCCTTTTAGAAAGGCTTCTCATAGTGAAATAACTTACTGCTCTTACAAAACAACACATTTTACTGCCGCAAATTTAAATGCGAAATCTTGTGGCGGTGTAGACCTCTTTGCTAGAACCTGTTTCGCATGTTGCTTTAACCCAGTGTTTCCCAACCTTTTTTACACTAGTGCCCACTTGGGAATGTAATAAAATGGCCATACGCATTATCTACGTAAATTCTATTTATCAAATATATGTTTCGATCATTCCCAAAATCTACGCCATATTTGAAACCCTTTCGCATCAAAGGCATAAGTTAAGTGGGGAAAATTTCGGCCCATACAGGGTTGGCCTTAAGCACTCGCTCGCTCGCCAATGCGAGTGGCTCCGGCGAGAAATTTAATTAGTTGGTGTAGGACAACTTGTGTTAAGCACCACTGATAAGCGAAATATTACTTAGCGCCAATTATTTCCTTAAACGCTAAGGCGCAAATATATTCAACACTACACAAATAAAGTTAATCGAAGTAACGTTCGAAGCTCATAATAAAGACTCTTTGTCCCGCTGTATGATCGTAATAAAGGTTCTTTGTCCCGAAGACGTCATTGCTGCAGTGGCAAATAGTTATAAGGTTTATCGCTTAACTTAAACATGGTTAATTTTTTAAATGTTTAACCCAGTCGTAGTTTATTGGACTTGAGATGTACCCAGGATAATAATTCTACATTTTTTGTATTTATTTAATTGTTTTCATTAGCAAATTAAGAGCAATTGCTGCAGGTTTTGCTAACAATAAGTTTGAATGCAAATGTCTTATAATAATATTTGTGAGCAGTGTTTTTTTTTGATGTTTTGAGGGACTGAAAATATCGCCTACTTGTGTAACTACAGCTGAGAATTAGCAATTAGTCTACGTAAGTATGTTTTTACGATCTCTTACAGTTCAGAGCGGTCAACCAGGACAAAGCTTAATAAACAACTGTTTGTGAATATTTTAGATTGCAATTATGTTAAGGTAGAAGTGGAAACCATTGTGGACCCCCTTGGAAAATTGAAACAACCCACTATACGGCGTCGCGCAGCACATAACCTCTGGTGCATGTTTTTCGAATGAATGGTTTAGTTGTAAATTTACAAATATTTTGGCATTATTTGCTGTTTACAAATATTTTGACATTATTAAACCAGTAACTATAGTGCTAGGCGAAATGTGGCGTTTCGTTTGTGGCGTTAAACAACCTGCGCTAAAACGTCCTTAAAGCACAGCAAAACCAGAATACGAAAAAAAGAGAGCGCAAGGATTTTTAGAAAAATGGAAAACAGGCAGGCCGTGGCTACTAAATTGTCAGTGTTCGCTTAAAAAATATTTTTTTAGGCATCAACTGCTGTATGGGTCATTAATTTGTTCATCTGTGCATGGAAATAAACGACCAGACTGTTATAAAAACTAATGTTTTTGTATAAAAACCACAAGACAGAATAACGATAGGACGGAAATTTGCAGACGGCGTGCCAACATATTTGGTGAGTGTTATTTCGTCTGGGCGAGTGGTGATGGATAGCTGCTCGCCCGACTGGCGAGTGTAAATTTTTGCTTAGGAACAACCCTGCCATATCTGTTTTTGCTTGCAGAAACAAGTTAAGGAAAATAAAAAACAAAATATATAATACAAAAAAGACTAAAATAAAAAAAAAAAATTAAAAATGAAAAATAAAAATCAATAAAAAAAATTAAAATAAAATTTGAAAATAAACACTAAGCCCTGAAAATATACCCCCTGACAAAATATACAACAACCGCACCCCCGTCTAGTTAAATATGGTAACCCTAATATTTATACATATAACTTGCCAAAGTTGTTGTGTACCTCAGATTCCTCAGAGGATTGTTGAAAGTTGGTAATTTCAGGAGAGGATATTTCAAAGGTTTTAGATGCACACTCGTATCTTTGAAGTAGATCCATATATGATGGTTTACAAGGACCAAATAAATCCCCCAGTCCCGGAAATGCATTACCAGGTAAATTACAAAGACTGCACAAAACCATATCACTAGGAAAGTTGTTCATCATTTTTGTAAATGTAGGAGTGTGTCTCTTTTTGCCAACATGAACATTGTGATTGTGTTGAATAACGTCAATAATTAAGTTGTTACTTCCTTTCGATTTCAACTTTTTGTTTTTGCAACATTTCTTTGAAGAAGATCGGGGTGATTTTTTTATTTTTCCCATTTCTATGTAAATTCACCGACCTCAAAACCTTTATGCATCTAAAAAGAAATGGTAATTGCACAATTTTTGTCTGATTTTAATGTAAATAAATTAGAGACACAAACTTAAATCGGATGTGTCGTTCACACAGACTGATACATTATAAGTGAACAAGTGCTATTTAAAGCAAGATGCGGACAATTCATTATTTTTCATTATTGTAGAAATTTCTTCCAGTTGTAGTAAATCAAATTGAACATGCTACGAGCATGTAAAGTTTATCACCATTGGTTACAAATATTAATATCGGTTATCTTTGATTTCAACCCTTATGCACCATATAAGTGGCATAAAGTGTAGCATCATTGGAAAGGTGTGTCTGTGCCAGTGGTTCTCAACCTTTTATGCTTCTTGGCCCCCTTTGTAAGGCTATCGACTCATCTGGCCCCCTAATTATAACAAGCATTGTGTTTAATTGTTTTTAATTGTTTTAACTATTAACAAATATAGCTATTAATCATTGAATAAACGCACTTAGCTTCTAAATATTACTAAAAATTTAACAAAAACAGTAATTTTCTGAAAAATTTAATTTAAATTGACATAGTTAGTCATTACAAAGCTCGATTTTACCAACGTATTTTATATTCGGCTCTATTTTGTACTGAACAAAACATTCCTAAATTCAGTGAGATGATTGCTGGATTTCGTTTATTAATGAGTTACTATTACTTGAGAAATACGCTGCGCATAACCTTGCTGAATATTGGCCTAAAATTGACCTTGAGTAACCCTGCACCATACTTGTGTTTTACAAGTTTTCTTTTGCAAGTTAAAACTAAGTTTATCGAAAAAATTCACATAGTTAAAGTTGTCAAAAAATATTGTTTGATAAGCACTTTAAGAGACACACTTGGCGGCACGCTGAGACAATATAAAATTTCTTAGTCACACCAACTTATAAAGTACATGCCTACTGACTCGTCAAAGAACGTGTTAAAAAGTGTGTTGCAAACGTTACAAGAAAGTTTTACAGTCATAATAGAAATCACAAATTTAAGTTAACTTGCAAATTTTGACATAATAACGCCAAATTCGCAGTAATAACCACGACAGAATAAGATATTAAATAGTCTAGATAAGATCTAAACATGTCGAAATAAGTCCAAAATTAATCGGAAAAAGACTTAAATGGACAACATAACGTCCAAGACTGTAGGGAAAGTGTGTGGGATGATTGTGGGGACCTGCCTGGCATTGGCCGTTTGCTGTCGACTCTTGGTCGCCGCTGTTTTGGCCCCTGTTTGGGCTTGTGGGCGGGTAGTTGGTGGTGTTAGCAATTGGGTTAGGGTTGAAAATATTAGGGGAGTTAGTGATAGCTATAGGGGGGGCTATTAGTATTAGTCCTATCTTCGCCATATTCCTAACTGACTTTCATTCCGAAGTTGCTGTTGCTCTTATTTTGGTCTCAAGGCTAGGATATGCAACTATAAAGCCTATATAACAAAAAATTGCAAGCAATTTATGAGAAATACAGGTACACCTCAAAATTTTCGCGCTCGCTTCGATCGCAAGGTGCTCAGCCTCGTTTTCAAATGCCTCTAGGTGCCACACCAAGTAAAAAAGGTTAAGAAACACTGGATTAAAGGGGCGACCTGTGGGCCCTATAATGACTTTATTGACAGTAACAGGCAATTGGGGAAAACAATACAAATAAAACAGCCGTCTTAAATTGACCGCCATTTCGGGGTAAAACGCAGGAGTATTCGCCAAACTAAGACAATTTACGAAAGTAAACTTTATACCAAAAAGCAAGGCAATAAAAGTGGTTCTAATTATCCTGGATCCCACCAGTTAGGTCAAAACTTGTGTGGTTGCTTCTAGATGAATTCCCTTTTTTACTGTATGGGATAAAAAATCTTACAAAAGTCAGTAGTGAGTTTTAAATGTTATTTTTGATACATGACTTACTTTTTTTTTTCTTTACAAAAATCTGCGGCGCTGATCTAGAATCCTACCACTTTTTTAGAATTAACAGGTACAGTAGCAAAATTTAATTGTCAAAATTTAAATTCCACAGGTCACAGTAAAGCTAGTTGGGCACATTTTTTCGAAAGGGAGCTGATCACAATTTTTCGAAAGGTCATTTTCTTTTTAAATTTGCACTGGGGGTTGTAGGATTATATGATGTCCGCTGCGGTCAATGCTTTCGCACTTACGTGATGACGTCTGTGACTCTGTGTTATTTGCAAATACTGCGTTGTTGCAGATTTATTTGTTATACGCATTCTGCGTCGAAGCAATGCTTATTGCACCCGAGTGTTACATGTTAATTGGCATTTCGTTTTGACTTCATAAGTCATCGGGATTGGACTTAGAAGTAGGGTTCCTCTTTTTCCCGGATTTTTTCACTCCCCGGAAACGGGACTGAAAAATGAAAAATCCCGGGATTCCCGACGAAAAAATTATACCTAAAATTACGTCATTATGACGTTTTAAATTATTTTATATTAGCTCCAAACATTTAATTAAGTTCATTTACGTTTTGTAGCATAGCTTCTGCAATCTTACAAGACCTTTTCGTATTGAAGTCAGGACCCTTATTTGTTTTAATTTAAAAAAAAGCGCATGCAAAGCGCATTTTATTGCTAGAATAAATTGAATGAAGTTTTTTCCGCTGGTAAGAGCAAATAAAGCAACAGGCAATGACGATAACATGGTTTGTACTATTTTTCGCCCTTCTGCACGATTTGGAACCAGTTCCTTTTGGGACTCACAATAGTTTCTTTCGGGTGTAGCAGTTTGGACTTTAAACAGTCTGGTGAATTGTATCGTCGCCTCGCCTGCCTGCTGTGTGTATTCTTTAAACTGTCAACATATTGCTATACTCATGTTTCGTAAATTGTTTAAAATTTCGATTTGCATTTTTGCCAAAACCAGCAGTCTCACTGTTCAATTCTGGAGTCAGGTGGCGTACGTTACGGAGGTAATTATTGAACCGTACGTATATCGTAAGCAGGGGCGTATCCAGAAATTCAAAAATGGGGGTTCCGAATTTTCAACTTAGGGAATTCCCCGTTGTTTTTTTGACGTCATAAAATAGCGATGGTAATGACGTCATAAACAAGAAAAAAAATCATCCGAAACAGCCAATTAACGTCCAGCAAAAGCGAACACGTGCGTTATCGACAATCCTGCCAAGGCGCCAGCTGCGAAACCGCAAGGCTGGTTCACACTAGCCGCGTTAACGTCTAGCGTAACGTCGTCCAGTTCACACATAACGCGTTGCCAGCGTTAACGGCACATTTACTCGCTTCTAACCGAAAGCGTCAAAGTTGAAATACTTTAACTTTTCCGCAACCGAAAGCGTTTTTTATAAACGGTATTTCTTTTAAATTTCTTGCAAGTTTTTATTACATTGCCGAAAATAAAATATGTTAAAAAATATATGTCAAATATTTTTGAATACGTTTTGGGTTTGTCCGCGACGCAGTTGGCAGCTTTCCACGGCGCAACGGTAAAGAAGCGCTGATCTATAGTTCAAAATACAGCATCAAAACGTTAACAAAAACCGGACGTAGTAAGATCATTCGCGCGAAGCGCGAACATTTTTCGCACTTACGTAGTTAAAATAGTCAAAAAGTATTTGAAATGAACTCGTGTATAGTTTGTCAAAGAGGCGACGGGCCCGATGAATTACAGTAGGTTGCCGACCCCAGTCTTACACCAACATCTGGGGCGGCATAAGTTACCGAGCTCGTTTTAGCGAGGGATGTACGAGCGAGAAACTCGCAAACGCATTTGGTATTACGAACGGTCCTCGCCAACACCTCGCTATAACGAGACGCAGGCGCGAGAGAATGCGTCAAAATCACAAGAAAAAGGACAACTGACTCAGCAAAATTGTCGCAGAAACGACGTTTGGCGCTTTGTTTAGTTTTGGAAATATTTAGCTGCTTTTGAATGTTAAATTTGAAGCGCATGAATTTAATTCCAAAATAGTCCTGTAGATTATAGAAAAAGGTTTTGGGAAACAACGTTTGTCGCTGGTCTTTTATCCTACCACAACGCACAATATTTGGGTATGAGTGCAAGTTAGCGTTTGGGATAGGAAGGGTCAAGTATTGTTATTAAACAATAAATATAAAAATACTTGACACACCCAAACGCTAACGCACACTAACCAAAATATTGTGCGTTTATTTAATAATTGTTGTGGGATTCTAGACCAGCGCCCAACGTTTATTATATACGTCTAAAAATGTAAAATAATTATTTTAAAACTTTTTATTCATTTGTATCTATATTTTAGTTAGCTAGCTTCTGTAAACATTTTGACAACAAATCTCCAGGGTGCAACAACTACAGCACTAAGACTGGCATTTAAACTGTAGTTGCAACATGCTGCTGGTGTTACACCCTTATGACTTTTACCAGGAAATTGTGCATGGAACTGAATTTACAGGCTCTGTTTTGTTAAAGACAGTCATATTCACTTAAAATTTTTGAAAAACCATATATTACTACTTTACCGAGAAAATAATAAAACTTAAAGCAGTCTAATTTGGGCATCTCTGAACCACTGATAAGTTTTGTAGCAGGAGAGCAGCATGAGAACCACCGACAACATTGTATAGATCAATTCAAGGTGGAAAAACACAAATTAGTCTTGAATCATCTTACTTTCAAAGAGCAAGACAATGCGGAGTTGGTGTGCAATTTGAGCACAAATGTTGTTTTCTTCAAGTTCCAACGATAGCTATCATACAATGTCAGCTGTGAACTTTGGTAGAAGCAATTTTCTTTGTATAAAAAGAAATGAATTGGGCTGCATTTCAACCAGTTATATTTGAAAACATAATTTACAATTTGTCTTGCCTCAATATTTTGCTGTGTGAAATGTTTTGGCTTGCTAATGCTTTAGCATAACTTATTTCTTTTCAACTAAAAGTTTTATATTCACTTATACACCATGTTTTTGTGACTCAAAAATACTCTATAAGCTTACCAAATATATAACTGCATATTTGTAATAGGCAATAGTGAAGTATGTTTATATTTTTGATTGCACTTTTGGCCCTAAGGGTTTCTTTGGAGGATTTAATACAAAACTATCGTTTCTAAAATAACATAATTTGAAAATCTTGTTTGTTGTATAATCAATGAATCATGACTGATGCTGAACCACTATACCATGGTATTATAATACCTCAAGTGGAACAGTTATTCATAGAAAAATACTATTTTGATGCAAAATATACATGCATGAATCTCAATTGATGAAAATTACCTCTGTTATAAAAATGTTCATGTTTTTGCATTAGTTGATTAGTACTGAATATATTTGTTTAATAAACTGACTCAAAAGCACCAATAAAATGAGTCATGGCATGAATTTGCTGCTTTTGTAACTTTTTTGACAGGGGACAGGGGTGCTTAAGCTTTTGTCCTAAATATGACATCACAAAATGTCCACTAAAATATGAGTTTACATGCAGAGTGGTGAAAGAGTTAAAATGTATTTTAAGGTAAATAAAATTGACTAACTGCCGGAATATGTGTAAAATAGTACCCCAAGTTGTAGGCATTAACAAAAATATAAAGAAATTGGCATAACGATTTATCATTGTTTTTTTTGGGGGGGGGGAGGATCACCCAAAGTTTTCTCTAGGAATGCTCTTGGCATCGTAAGCACCCTAAACTCCATGCTGTGTAGATAGGAGATTGCCTAAATCCATATTTCACGCCATTTTGGTGAGAAATTTACGAATAAATTATGAATCTTTTTATGACATCTATTACGTGTCGGCATTATTATAAACGTTTATTGATGATTTTTTTTTTATTTTATTAACAGCAGGTTTTCAGAACACAAATTAGGTGTTACCGAGTGGTCAGAGACGCTCGTTAGTTAGCGAGGAGTTTAGCGAGATTTGGTTAACGAGAAGTGGGTTCGTAATACCAAAGTCGACTTAACGAGCTCGTGCGTCGTTAGCGAGCTCGCTTAACTTAGCGAGGTGTGTTCATAATGCCGCCCCTGATATTAACGCAGACAACTAACAGCGAGAAACATCAGCACCGTCTAACTCGACGTTTTCAGAGAGAAAAAAGGCGGAAACCGTTGATTTATATTATTAATTGTCGAAAACACACTTGCTGATTAGCCAACCCGAACGAATAACGAAAGAGAAAAACTATCTAGCGTTTACGGTCGACCAAACAAAAAACGAAAAACGGCGTTTTACGTTTGATTTTGGTTTAGCATATAATTAGCTTAAGACGCGTGACCCAATGGGATGGTTTCCACCACTAAAGGCGTTGCGTGAGTCAGATGAACAGTCACGAGCGCCTATCTTATACAATGGTGGAGAAGTCACATGGGCACATGGAACTGAACGTAGTAGAGGTGTGGCTATTTTGTTTTCCAAGCGCCTAACGTATTCAGTAACAGATTTAATCGCTGACCCACTTGGAAGGTTTTTGATTGCCTCGTTGATAGTTGAGGATAGAAAGATTACAACTAATATTTATGGCCCAAACTCTGACAGTCCAACATTCTTTGATAGCGTATTCTCAAACCTAATGATGTCAAGCAGCCCTGACCTTATAATAGGTGGTGACTTTAACGTTATACTAAATGAAAAATTAGATAAGAGTACAGGCCCACAGCACGCAAACCGCAACTCACGCTCTATAAAGAGCGCATATGAACGCGCTAGGCTTGCATGACGCGTTTCGTGTCTTTCTGGTTTCCCAAACATTTATGTGTGATGTTTAGACCACCGACATTGTCCAGGGAATCATGTCAGACCACAAAATAGTGACAATTTCTATTAAATTAGCTCCAAGCCTACACGGAACTGGTTATTGGAAGCTTAACAATAACTTATTAGGGGATAAAAAGTACCTCACTGTAATTCGTAGTACAATTAAAGATTGTAACATAACCAATCCAAAAGGTCATGTCAACCCGCATGTTAGGTGGGACGCTTTAAAAGCAGTTGTACGTGGGGTGTCAATTAAATATAGCTCTGAGTTTAAAAAACAAATTAAGGCCAAACAGTATAACCTAGAAAAAGCCATCGGAGATCTCGAACATGAAATAACGACATCCACTCAACCCCTATTCAACAAAAATGATGAACTAACAAAACTTAAAAACGAACTTGACATGTTAGTTGAAACTAGAACAAAGGGGGCTATTATAAGGAGTAGAGCACAGTGGGCAGAGATGGGAGAAAAAAAATACAAAATATTTCCTCAATCTCGAAAAAAGACACACCGCTAAAAAGGCAATAAATCGCTTAAATGTGGGAGACACAACATGCACAGATCAAACGCAGATAATGGAAGAGCTAACAATTTATTTTGAACAGCTTTACAAGACCAACAACAATAAATACTCACTGCCTGCAATTAAATCACGGTTATCTAAATTAAATCTTCCGCAACTAAACACGGAACAGTTAGCCGCAAGCGAACTGCCTATAACTGCACATGAACTGCATACAGCGGTCCTTTGTATGCCAAAAAACAAATCCCCGGGGCTGGATGGGTTTCCGGCAGAGTTTTATCAAGCATTTTGGTCTGAGATTAAGGATATATTCCTCGACTCCTGGTCGCATACCGAAAAAACGGGTAGTTTCAGCCCAACGCAATCTCAGGGCGTAGTAACGTTGATTCCAAAACCTAAAAACCATTTGTTTACAAACAACTACAGACCAATCACGCTGCTTAATACCGACTATAAAATCGTATCAAAGGTAATTAACAATCGCATTAAGGCAAACTTACAACATCTTGTAAGTCACGACCAAAACGGCTTTATCACGGGTAGGTTTATCGGAGATAATCTCAGACTTTTATTTGATATTATGGATCTAACTGACTCTTGCGAGATCCCGGGAGCCGTGCTTTCCCTAAACATATATAAGGCGTTTGATGCTGTAGAGTGGGACTTTATATATAAAGCTATGCAAAGCTTAACAACATGTTTTGGAAACAATTTTTACTCTGGCTGCGGTGCTGCTACAACAACCCATCATGTGAAATCACAAACAATAACTTTCTATCCCGGGCATTCGTAATCGAACGTGGTGTGAGGCAAGGCGACCCACTCTAACCTACCCTTTTTGTACTGTGCATAGAGTGCCTGGCCTTAGCACTACGCGCTGATGAATTTGTTGGTATTAAGTTTTTTAATAATGAGTTTAAAGTATCTCTACTTGCAGATGATACCTTGGTTTTCCTTAAGGGTGATCAGGTAGATTTCGACAGAGTTTTTAATGTTCTCGACGAATTCGGCCTAATGTCAGGTTGTAAAATTAACATGAATAAATCACTTGCGTTTTACGTCGGGCCCGGGCGACAGATTAGGACGGAGCGACCATTTTTAGATAAAGGGTTAGCTTGGCCTGCAGAATCATTTAGGTATTTAGGCATAGAAGTTCCAATCATGTCACGAGATGATCTTTTTAAACTAAATTTCGGTAACTTCTTAAGCAATATAGGTACAATACTTAATGTATGGTCGTCACGAGGGCTCACCCTTCTAGGACGAATATGTATTCTCAAAAGCCCGGTTATCCCATCACTAATTTATAAAGTTAGTGTCATCCCGATCAACCTTCCAGAAAACTTCCTGCGCAAACTTAAAACAAAACTTTTTCAATTTATTTGGGGCTCTACATGGGAGACTATAAAACGAACAAAATTATGCGCTAGCGTTGCTCAAGGTGGCGCTAACATGATTGATGTGGATGCCCACATCCTCGCGCTGAGTATGAAATGGGTAACAAAACTATTCGATGACAGTTGTCAGTTATAAGGCGCCTTGAAAAAAAAACGGTAAGAAGTAGTATAAGCAACAATGAAATAGAATGTTGGCTTCGCGGAAGCCAGTCTGCCCTCTCTCAAAAAGCCCGAAAACTGATTCCCTTGCAAACTATCAGAAAAACAATTGCGGACTGCAAACAGTTGATTAACATAATGTTTACAAATCTAAGGGACGGTAGACCGTTGTGGATTAACGACCAGGTTCGATACCGTAAACAAACCTTTCTTATAAAGACTATGATTAATGCTGGCATATTGGATTACGCGCATCTTATCGACAATACAGATCATTACATGTCTTACGATAACCTCGCCCAATATTACAGGTTTTCCACCAACAATAAGGATTATTTAGAACATCTAAAACTAATTTCGGCTATCCCTGGACAATGGGGCTTGAATAAACCAAGTAACATATCAATGATTGACAACAAGTTGCAGACTTGTACCAAATTTCTCTTAAAACTTGATACAGTTAAAGAAATTTATTCACATATTAAAGATGCTGGCTTGTCCCCCCAGTCAAACAGCAAATCAAGTGGGAACAGATCTTACAAGTTTTACCAAACCGAATCCCTTGGGACAAACTTTACCAAATTAACTACGACTGTACCGTGGGAAACAAACTTAGAAGAAAAATTAAACCTTAGGGCCATCGTTACCAATGACGCCCTGTGCTCATTTGGAATTAAAGACTCAGATAAATGTGTTTTCTGCTGCGATGCATTAGATACTGTAGCGCACGTGTTTTATTTTTGTACCAAAGTAGTAACTTTCTGGGAAGAAGTAACTGCCTGGATCTCGGCGAAACTTCTGATTGATTTACGCCCTAACCCTGTTCATATGTTGTTTGGTATTGTGGCAGATCGATCTGAAATCCTTTTGAATTGTTTGTTGTTGTGTGCGCGTTTTGTAAATTACCGCTGTAAGTACGCCGAATCCGTGCCGAATTTTAATATGTTCCTAAATATGGTTAAATCTGTTCAGAAATCGGAACATCTCATCGCCATTCGGAATTATAAAATTAGCGACTTTCTTTGCAAGTGGCAAGGGCTATTATAACGCTCACTACATGTTACCCGAATCCCCAACTGTATTTTAATGCCTTCCTGCTAATTCGTCGCTTTCTGACATGTGTTTTATCTCGCCTCTTTTTTTTCTTTCGCACTCGCTTTGTTGTGTTGCTATATAATAAAAAAAAATATCTTATACAATGGTTATCAGTGGTTTTCAATTATGTTTTTTCACGCGTTGTTTACGTAGAATCTTTCGTACAGCTAATTACTCGTTTTGAGTTAACTTTAATATATGTAAATAATTTGAAATTTATTTAAATATTCCTAACGAGAAGTGCTTAAACATTGGACTGTTGCAACTTAAAATTTTGTACTTAAAATGCGGTATAGGTTAAAAGCATTTGCTACAACTTTAACTTGTTAATAAAATATAATTACAATATTTAAGGCCAGCTAGTTACGAACAAAGATGAAACACGCATTTTCTCAAGAAAACATTGTAGTTTTCTGTGCTTTTTTAAACTTTGCATAGTGATATCTAAACGGCATTCTATGGTCTGCGCATTAACATAAACTTTTTCCAAAAATTATTCTTGTACTTTAAATTAACAACCTAACATTAATTTAACTTTTACTAACACCTTTCAAGATATCTAACATATTAGTATATATGAATGACCAACATCTTTATAAACAACCAACTATTTGTTGCATTATTTAGAAAAAGGTGTACTTTTATAAATATTATCTTAATATGAAGCAGGCGTGTTGATTACAAGTCTCATTAAACTAATTTGCCTCGGCAATCAACCTCACTATTGCCTCAATAAGTATTGTTGTAGTCTGATTACAAATCCACACAGATTTTGTTGGCTGGTGTTGAGCTGGCAGCCAGAAGCCGACAAGCAACACAACCGCTTACTGTATTAACTAGACAAGACTGGATATATTGATATTGATATAAGGTTTCGCATATATAAGTTGAAAGTTTGCCTAAAAGAGGAAAGGCGACACCAAAAAGCGGAAATGATTTATAATCCAGCGCCTTTTTGGCAGCCGGGAACTTTAACAATAACGCGTTCACACAGGTGAAATACTTTTATCTATAACGGAAATATATGTGTCACGATATAACATTATTCATGTGTGAAACAGCCGAATGCTTTGTTCTCAGTGTAACAGCGAGTGTTTGGTAAAAGGCGTGAAAAAGTGACAAATCATAAATCGTAACATATTTGATAAATACACAATACTATAAATTCCAAATTATCCACTAATTATTACTTATGACGCTACAGACACTCCAGCACAAAAGGAATGGGAATTGCCGTCGTGAATGTGACACGGCGGCTGCTTTTCGCAATATACCCGAAAGGTTTCTATTTTTGTTTTTAACACAATTGACTTTTGTTAGAAAGTGCTTCATACGATTCGAGCGAAATGAACATGAACAAGGCAATGAGTCACGAGTTGTAGTTTTTAGCAACACGTTCAACAACAAGATGTTTTCTTCTGTCGATAAGTCAACGAACGACAAGCGTTTTGTTGTTGTCTCTCTTTCTCGTTTACGTCCTTCCGTTATAAATGGTAAAAAACGTGAAACTGTGAAAACAAAGGAAAGGAGGGGCAGTTATTTGTTCGGAATTAAATTCTATTGATTTTTAACATTGAGCAACATTTCCTTAAAAATTTGCATATTTTAGTTTGCACAATTCGTTCAATGTACGTTTTAAAATAACGACGCATCACAAGAAAATACGCTTTGAAGTTGCTGCTTATTCACTATTGCTTTCAACAAAAGGCAGGAAATGGCGTGTTCCTAAAGTTGTGATTTGAAAGCTAATGTTTCGCGTGTGGATAAATCATTATGCTTGATACGAGATGTTTAAACTCGTGTGTAAACGCGGCTGCGTGATGAGAGAAAAACAGACAAAAACCCAAAACGTACCAAATGTTTAAAAGAATTCGGAAATTTAACACGAAATTATTTCGTGCACAACAAAATTAAGTCGTGATTCACAAGTTTAACGCGTTGATTTCAAACTATTGAGCTCCAAGCACAAAAATTAAGCTCTTCTAACATTTATCAAAAGATCGTGCGATCGACGTTTAAGCTTAGACTTCATAGATATAGACTATACATAACTTGCGAAATGCGATACATAATGGTTTAATAGAAAGTCGCATTAAAACAATTTACAGACCTTTCAGTCGATATTTTTACTTATTATATATATAATTTTGTTTTTATTTTAAAAGTATAATACATTTTTCACCTGATAAACTAGGCAGAATCGCAGTTGTAGTGAAATCCATGTGCAATTGCGTTTTCCATGATTCCAAACGGTGGTGATGTCTTATCGGCAACGCTTGTTTGTATTTAGTATTTCGAATTCCAAGCAAATGCTTTGCTGACGATATGGAGCGTCTTTCGACGTATACTTCGACGAGATCAATTCTTCTAACAGCTAGCTTCTTGTAGGTTCCAAACATGGCAGTTTTTAGGCGGTCGTTTGTATGTAGTCCGTACAGATTAAGGTACATCTTCTTTTTGAGCTTCGTTCGACGACTTTTCTTGGCCATAAGAAATAGAGTTCTTTTTTTTTTCTCACTCGCGTGGCAACGATTTGAAGCAGGCGTGTTGATTACAAGTCTCATTAAACTAATTTGCCTCGGCAATCAACCTCACTATTGCTTCAATAAGTATTGTTGTAGTCTGATTACAAATCCACACAGATTTTGTTGGCTGGTGTTGAGCTGGCCAGCCAGAAGCCGACAAGCAACACAACCGCTTACTGTATTAACTAGACAAGACTGGATATATTGATATAAGGTTTCGCATATATCAGTTGAAAGTTAGCATAAAAGAGGAAAGGCGACACCAAAAAGCGGAAATGATTTATAATCCAGCGCCTTTTTGGCAGCCGGGAACTTTAACAATAACGCGTTCACACAGGTGAAATACTTTTATCTATAACGGAAATATATGTGTCACGATATAACATTATTCATGTGTGAAACAGCCGAATGCTTTGTTCTCAGTGTAACAGCGAGTGTTTGGTAAAAGGCGTGAAAAAGTGACAAATCATAAATCGTAACATATTTGATAAATACACAATACTATAAATTCCAAATTATCCACTAATAATTACTTATGACGCTACAAATATTACTCTGGATTTATTTTCTTACATGTGACCCAATGTGGTTTTAAAAAGGAAACAAGCATAGCCTAGAGCTCTCAAGTAGACATTATCATGCAAGCATGTGCCTTTGACTGAAAAATCAGGCATTTCAAAGAATATTTTAGCTACCAGACTGAAATCTTCCATCTTGACAAAGAAACCTATGTCTTGTGGAACAACACCAGGAAAAATGAAAGATGTTTGTCAGTTCCCAATGTTACAAACAACTACAATGAATCTTCATATCTTCGGCAAATAATAGCCGAATCTCTAAAATATTATTTTACTGATTGTGTTTGCTTATTTCAAAGCAACAATTTAATTCGAAGCATTTAATCAACTGTATAATTTTATTTCATTTCCTGTCATACGAACAAATAAGTGCATATTATGTTTAATAAAACAAGCACAACTGTTGACTTTCTATTAGGTGTGATCTGTATCATATGACATCAAATACATGATTAGAAGTGTTTTTTTTAATGCAGACATGTTTAAATCTTTTATCGTAGAAATTTCTTTTTCAGATTTGTTCGATTCCAAACCTATAAAAAAGGTATAAATGTTCTTTATAAGAAAATTATTATGTTACAAATACAACAGTATAGCAACTGAACAGTACTTCCACCATTTTTGCATTATAGATTATTGTATATTTAAACTAAATCAAACACAGATAAAAATTCCAACAACTTATAAAAAAGTGAATAATTATAACCAGGTAATTAATTTTATTTCATCAGTGAGCAAAACAATATAATAAACTTTTACCTGACATTGATCACTTGGAAAGCAGCGTTTGCTTGACTTTTATTGCAATATCAGTTTATTCAGTATCATATATAGATTGTTAATCCAGAGAGAAAAGCATGGCTGGTGTAAAATCAACAAACAAGTATTTTTCTAGCAGATTACACTAAATTTTCACAGTAACTTTACAAAATTAAACACAACTTTATTGAGGAAAATTCTTTCACTTGGCCCATTACATTTAAAAGGTGTTTAAAAACACGCAGCTTCGGACGGTGAGTAAAACTGACAAAAACGAACAAAAAACGATAATGTCACTTACGAAAAGGGGGGGGGGGTCTTTGTCACTCGGAAGATTATTCTTGGTGAGTTGCGTTGCAAATAATATGGGTTTGCAGCCCTGGTAATATGTCTATATTATGTAAACGTAACCTTTGCTAAAGTTTCTACGATGACACAAGTAGTCAGTTCGCCCAGCATTATTTGCCTTGTGTATATAATAACATCCTTTATGTAGTATTTACGCTGCTCTTGTTTTGCAGTGCCTTTTCTTGTGAACTTTAAAAGAGTGTAAATTTGCTCTTTGTTGACTGCATTTGCCTTAGCTCTTGGTAAGTTTATGTTTATGCGTGTGACGTCTTAATGAAGCATTGTTTGTTAAATTGCCTGTTTATTTAGGCGTTTGAAATGTTCTCCCGGTTCCCCAAATAGTTGGTGAGCAAAATATTTTAAAGTGTACCACGAGTTAATTGTTTTTGACATATTGCCATTTGTATAGAAACCGTCTCCTTCCCGTATTGTGCCAGCTTCGTTGATTCTTTCTTTAGTTCAACAACAAGTTTCAAATTCAAACTGTGTGTGGTTGTTTAAGAGGCCGAAATAGGAGACGCGTTTCGCTACAAGAATTTAGCCTCATATAGCGTTCTGCGCATATACCGGGGCGCATATAACGAACGTTATATGTTGAATAAATGTACGGCGTCAAACACTTTTTTCTGCCATGATGCAGGGACAATTGGGCGAGGATTACCTGTAGATACATCGCACAGGAGTGTAGTTGCGGAAGAACCAATTGAAATATCCTTCAAAGTCAACCCTGTAACAGCAGTGCGGTAAGATTGTACTTCGTCCGTCTGTTGTGCACGCGTTAGTGCCTCGAAGTCCAAGTCTGCAGCTGAACCTTCTAAGGAATGGACGAATGACCTCGATAGCGCATCAGCAACTGTATTTGACTTGCCGCTGATGTGTTGGACATCGGTGGTAAACTGGGAAATATAGGAGAGTTGACATTGCTGACGAGCAGACCACGGGTCTGAAACTTTCTTGAATGAGAAAGTGAGAGGTTTGTGATCAGTATGCGCTGTGAAGTTGCGGCCTTCAAGAAAGTAGCGAAAGTGCCTGATTGCTAGGTGCAGTGCTAACAACTCGCGATCGAAGGCACTGTACCTGGTTTCGGGTTTTCTCAGTTGACGACTGAAAAACGCCAGGGGGACCCAGCAGCCTTCTTTAAGTTGTTCGATGACTGCGCCGACGGCAGACTGCGAAGCATCAACTGTGAGCGCGATGCTGGCTTGCCACTCCGGGTGATGCAAAAGTGTTGCGTTAGCGAGTGCCTTCTTTGCTTTGTCGAAAGCTTCCTGAAGAACGCGAGTCCAAATGAGTGACCTCGGATCGTCGGGTAAGGAACCAGACAGGTGCATCATAATGTCTGCGACATTTGGAATAAACCTGTGAAAGAAGTTTATTATACCGCAAAACTCCTATAAACCCTTGACGGTTTGAGGCACAGGAAAGTTGATTGCGTCCACTTTCGAAGGCAGAGGTTTGACTCCGTGCTGGTCAACGAAATGACAGTCTTTGCGATGTCTGCTTCATCAACTGGAACCTGATGATAGCCTCGTATTAAGTCTATTTTAGAAAATACGGTACAACCAGCCAGACGTGCAGTAAAGTCGTGGATATGGGGTTGAGTGGCATCATTGAGGCGACGATAATCGCCACAGGGGCGCCAACCACCCGAGGGCTTCTCTACCATGTGGAGAGGTGACGACCATGGGCTGGATGACCGGCGCACTATACCTAACTCGAGCATCTTTTGAAATTCAGCCCTAGCTAACGATAACTTTTCAGGCGAAAGGCGTCTGACGCGGGAATGTACAGGTTGGCCAGTGGTCACAATATAGTGTTGGACGCCATGTTTAGGCAAGTCATCGGAAAAACTAGGGATTTTCAGACTAGGAAACCTATCTAATAATCTTTCAAATGGAGAAAGCAACGAATTAAGTGAGTTAAGTTGAGGCGGTGGACAGCGGTATACTCTTAAAGGGTAAGTAGAAAATCATCTGAGTGTACAAGACGTTTCCTTTCAATATCGACTAACAAGCGGTTAGTGCAAAGAAAGTCTGCACCGAGCAGTGGGCGTGAAACGTCTGACAACACAAACCTCCATTTAAAAACTCCAGCCGGGATGTGGAGTGTAACCATTTTGTAACCGCAAGTGGCGATTAAACTACCATTTGCAGCCTTAAGAACGGAACCCTTCGGGTTTGTGCGTCGTTCGAGACCGGTAGGTGGAAGGGCACTTACTTGAGCTCCAGTGTCCACTAAAAAGTTACGACCAGAAACCCGGTCCCAAAGAAAAAATAGACTAAAAATATTGCCGGCTGTCTTCGCTATCACAGGCAGCCGGCCGGTCTTGTCGTTTCCCTGAAAAGAACACGGTGGGCTGCATTGACGTGCGTCTGCTCCAAAGCGTCTATGGTAGAAACATATACCAGTAGTTTTATCGCTGTTATTGCAAAATTGCTTACCGCGTTGCATCTTGCTTACAGCAAACTCGTTGTTGCTACTTCGAGAAAGCCATAAAATGTCTGCTTTCAGAGCCAATCGACGAAGATCTGTGGTATCCTCGCGAGCCAATACTAACCGGTTCAGGCTTGTGCTGCAAAAACAAATGTTTAAAAAGAAAACAAGAACGGTGGTCTCCGAGTAGGGCAAGCATCTCGTCCATTAAAACAAAGAGGGTTTCTTGTCGCCCAAAGGAGGCATGTTTGAAAGCTGCGCTGCTCGTTCCTGCTTGGAAAGCGTAAATGACTGCAGCAAGCGTTGCTTAATTGCGTCGTACTTGCCTTCGGCCGGCGGGCGCTCCAGCAGGTCAATTAAACGTGCTGCAGTTCCTTGGCCGAGCGCAGAAACTATGTAATAGAACTTAGTTTTATCTTCAACAATTTTCTTAATAGCAAACTGCGCCTCTACCTGCTGCAGCCAAACACGTGGCTGTGTTGGCCAGAACGTAGGAAGCTTGATCGAAACGGCGTGTTCAGCTTCCATCTTCGACTTCAAAAGAACGTTATAAAGTTGCGGGGTCACCAGTGAAGCGGTTGATGCTTTATTGCGAGATGCGTAGATCGAATAAGGGGGTCAGCGCAACACAACACTCGATTATAAATCACAACACAAAAAAGGCAAATTGCACGCTTCGCTAAACGCGCACCGCGGAACCATGTACGCCACAGTATCGACTTACCCGGTCAAACACCGCATGGGAATGGGGACGTAACGAGCAAGCTGCATTTGGCAAATTAAAAGAGTTGCTGTCAACTGATACAGTTCTTACACATTTTGACCCAACGTTACCTATTGGGTTCCTGCGATGCATCAAACGTTGGAATTGGAGCAGTTTTGTTTCACCGCTATCAAGATGGAAGCGAGATACCAATTGCCAACGTATCCAAATCACTAATAAAAACAGCGCAACTATAGCCAAATTCAGAAAGAGGTCTCGCTATAATCTTTGCGCTGAAGAAATTCTTCCAATATATATATATGGTAGGCAATTTCATCTACTGACAGACCACAAGCCACTACTGGCATCATTCTATCCTAATAAAGATACGCCTGCTCTATCTGCAAATCGCTTAGCAAGTTGAGCACTTTTTCTTGGCCAATTTTAATACGTTATTGAATATCGAAAGACATCGCGGCATCAAATGCCGATGCACTCCGTCGTTTATTAGTTGGTGAGGACGCTGACTTCGACAGGGAGGAAAGTGCACATAACACCGACACTGTTTCTGCAATTACCAGTCTTATTTTATAAGTGCAACCCACCGATTCGGTAAGGGAAGTGGAAAAGATCTAACCTTATCCAAAGTCATGCGTTTGTAAAGGACCCAGCGTCTGTATTTGTTTTTTACTGTTTTTGTTGTGCGTGCGTGCTAAGGGTCTGTAAACGTTCTGGCGTATTTCCTTTTCCCAGCATCCTGTTCGCTAACTGGCGAGTTAATCCCAACGCATTCGCTTTTACTGCATTGTTAGTCGTATCCGAATTATTCTAAAAAACAGTCAACGATGCACACTGGCAACGTGTTTTTACTGCGCTGTAAGCGATTTTATTGAAAGCGAGCTATACTGAATTATGTGAATGTACAATAAATCCATAAGTGACATGACAGTATGCACTTTGAAATGCTACGGCAGTTTGTTTAGTTTCGATTTTGTGGAGTTCAGATAGTACGGTGGTAATGTCTCCCCTGTTGAAATATACACGTTTTACGAGAGAAGGTTGGCCTGGCCATCTACTATTGCATACCACGATCCAGTTGCAAAAGTTTCTCAAGGTTGTGGATTCGTTGAGTACCAGTTAGGGGTGTTTACTGTATGGTTCACGGTTGGTTATACCAGAATCACTTCGTTTTGCTGTTCTACAGATCCTTCATCAAGGACATTTTGGGATTCAACCAATGAGCAACTGGCAAGAACTGCAGTCTATTGGCCAAATATCGATGACGACATTACTGTTCTTTGCCACAAGTTACAAACTTGTGCTGAACATCAAAATGCTTCGCCAAAGGCACCTGTACATCCTTGGATTATGCCAGAAAAGCCATGATGTCGACTACACATTGATCACGCATTTAACATTCTGGCAAGTGACTGGCTTGTGATGATAGATGATCATTCAAAATACTCGTGTAGACATCAAACGCAATCTATGTCATCGAGAACAACTAATGAGTTGTTGGAACAGGATTTTGCCAATTTCGGTTACCCTCATACAATTGTTTCCGACAATGCGCAAGCTTTCATGTCTGCCGAATTTCAAGACTTCTGTAAACGAAGGGACATCGTTCATCTGAGCGAAGTTCCATACTTTCCTGCTACAAATGGTAGCCTACGGCAGAACGATTGGTGCAAACTTTAACAAGGCGCTTAGGAAGTCTTCTAAACCTCCCAAATAGGCATTGTAGGAGTTTTCTACTGCAATACAGGCATATTCCAAACGCCAGTTGATTTCACCAAGTGAACTGCTTAACGGCAGACAGATTCGGACAAAAATAAATAAGTCTCTGTTGCCTTGGACACCTGATGCAACGTAAGCAAATACAGGAAGCAAGAAAACCCGTGAACATCACTTCTTTCAACATTGGAGACCCACGTCACTCTTTGTATCTTGGTCCAAGACGTACCAAGGATGCTCGCCGGGTTCCTGTCATTATTAAACGTTGTGGCAGCCGTACTTTTCATGTTAAGGTTCTTCCACGTGGTCCAATTTGGAGACGCCATATCGTCTAACTACGCGCTTGATACGCGTCCGATGAGGATTTGGAACCTGGAGCAAAAGAAAGTATTCCGCAGGTCCTGACTGCAAGTGCAGATTCAGACATGTCACTGAATCATATGTAGTCCAGACAATCCAAGACGAACGAAGAGATCGTTTAAACCTCCCGAGCGATTTCACTTCTAATCTAAGAGAAATTCTGATCTTCGAAAGGGAGATGTTGTGGTCCCGCTTCGTGTACTCCCTTAAGGCAGTAATTGCGTACGCGCATTTCACAGTCACGTGATTCGTTAATTGTACCGCATTTGGTTACTGTTCTGCCGGTGGTGATTACTACTCGTCTGTGCTATGTAAACTGGTAATTATCCAAGCTATAAATGCTTGTTTCATTTATTCGGTCCTCCTTTTCTATTTTACTATTCAAGCAAACAACACAAAGAATGCAACGTTGGATTTGAAGAAGCAACATGTTTTTGAGGTAGCCTACCTGAGCTTAACCAAGGAAAAAACTCGAATTAAGGTTAAGAGTAAGAAAAATTATTATAAAGCGAAAACCTGAATCAAAGTTGTTACTGACAAAATTGGACTATTTATTCAAATACTTTTGGATTATTTCGACCAGTGCCCTTTCGGAGTACCGCTTGTACGAACTACTCACCGTCAAGGTAACTGTTTCATTGTTTATTGTCAACTCTGCCTCACAGAGAGGCGCCACCATTTCAAAAAAATGGCGACCCCCAGTCCAAGTTAGAAGGCTGCACCTAAAGAGGTCGATTTTAACCTCAATAAGTTTAAAGTATCGCGGAAGGGCGAACTTGAAGTCCATTTTGCCCCACCTCCCGTATTCTACCAAGAACAACCAGAGTGCTGCAGGTATTGCAGGACAACTGGGCACACATTAGAAGAGTGCCCTAAATTACAAAAGAAAAAATAGGACATCGCAGAAAGGGAGAAACTACAGAAAGAAGAAGAAATAAAAAAAGAAGAAATGGAAAGAAAGAAGAGAGAGAGTATGCTTCTCGACATAAAAGACATCCTCAATAAAAGCAAGAAGTCGTCAGACTCAGCCAACCGTTTGCGAGATCCGGCAACTTTGTCGAAAATTTCACCGGCCGAGAAGTCATCGTCAGCAGGCCGAAAGCCCCCTAGAGGAAAGGATGTCGTCCTTTCCCCTTCTACAGCGGCCTCTGCCGAGACCGACCAAGAAGATGAAGAAGACAGCACAGAGAAAGAAGAGGAAGATCAGGATCTCATGCTGATAGGGTGCCATAATAACGCATCCCTATTAGCTAACAGTACCCTTGATCCAGGGGGAAAAACGCACTTGCGATTTTTCTCCGTTGGAGCAGGAGCAAGCCTGCAAGCACTCGCTCAAAAGTGCTTACAATGTAACGGCATGGGAGATCATATTCCTGATTGCACACACTAGCAGGAGGGCAACTTCTTCCCCAGCAACTACACCACAGTGATTTCATGTTTCACACCCAACTTTTGAAGTAAACCAAAATGGATACCCACTTAAAAATCGCAACTTTTCGTGTCAACGGACTAACCGATAGGACCAAACGCCACGACATTTTTTCCTACCTTAAAAATTAATCTATACATATTTATCTTTTGCAGGAGACCCACCTACACCTCAGGTTGAGTCAGCCTGGGCCGCTGAGTGGGCTCCTGGTGTTTTTATTTTATTTCAGCTCCCTCTGGAGGATCTTCCTCCGGGGGCGTCGCCATTTTATTTCAATCGTTCCCACTTACTCCTTTAGATACTTATTCGGATCTCGCCGGAAAAATGATCTCTTGTAAAATTAACACTATTAGGTCTACCCACAGCATTTATATAACCAATGTTTATGTCCCATCCGGGATACGCAACCACATAGCAAACAATCATTTTTTCGAGAACCTTTACCCCTATGTAACCATCCCCCACCCGAGACTTTAACTGCGTTCTCCAACCTCACCTTGACAAACATCCCCCAAAACCAACCCGCTCCATTAACAAACCCCTAGTTACCCTGTTAGTAACCATTACCCTCACTGACACCTTCCGCACCCTTAACCCGTACGGTACGCTAAAACTTTCACCCGACGCAACCATAATTCCCAATCCCGCCTTGACCGTTTTTATGTTACCCCCATACCTTTACCCCTACCCCCTTCTCAGATCATGACGTTTAACCACCACCCCATAATGTTCCCATACGCCCCCCAGAGGCTTTGGCCTCTGGAAAAACGACACTAGAAACCTCACCCACCCGGAATTCCAAACCCCATTTGCCACAAAATTAATCCGCCTTAATCTCGGGAAATAAACCCAAAACATTTGGAACTTGACAAATTACGGGAACGGATGAATCCCATTAGGCTAACTACCCCCAAACTTTTGCTACATTCCAAAAATTAAAACGCGAATTTAACCATTATTATCTCAAAAAAATCCAAACAAGACCTTTTAAAGGCAAAAGTGGACGACATTGAAAATAAAATCATCGCAAACAAATTATTATATACCCGAGTTCTTCCGCAAAAACAAAAACACATAAACGAACTTTTGGATGAATTTCACCTACCCCACACTACCCCTTTTGAATTATGCCATTTAGCACAACACTTTCACCAGGACCTCGATAAATCTTCCCCTACCCCACCAATTCGAACTGACCCCTTTATTCACAACCACACCCCTATTCCCAACCAACTTCACCATTCCCTCACATAGCCCTTCACTCGCCATGAAATACATAAGATCATTAAAACCTTCGCTAATGGTAAAACCCCCGGGCACGATGGCCTTAGCATTGAGTTTTATAACCAGTGCTGGTAGCTCAATGGGCCCTACCTCACCCTCGCCCTCAGCCACACATACCTTGCCCCAACCCTCCCCATAGACTTTACCTCTGCTAACAGCCTTACTAACTTCCGCCCCATTTCTCTTCTAAATACAGATCTTAAAATCCTAAACGAAATTCTAAATCAACGTATAAATCTCATTTCAACTATTTTATTTCTCCCCACCAGCACTCACAACAGGGCACGAACACCTCCACCGCCTCCATTCTCCTCCGCGACCTCTACCACCATGCCACCCAGAGTGACCACTTATCCTACTTTATATCACTCGACTTTAAAAAAACATCCTCCATTTTATTAAAATGGCTTAATCCATGAAGATCAGAAGAGGTGTGAGACAAGGTGGCCCGCTGAGTCTCACCCTCTTCCTGATCGCTCTCGATCCCTCCTGAAAAACATCCAGGACAACCCCTCTATCTCCCCCGCCCCTGCCCCAACCCGCACTCCACCCAAACTTGTCGCTTATGCCGATGATGTAACCCTCACCCTATCCCATCCCAATTCCCTACGCGTCATCTTTGACACCCTGTCCACATTCGAACAAGTATCTGGCCTAGCTTTAACCCCCCGTAAAACAAAGGTCATCTACACAAAGTTCCTACCTCCCGCTTCCTATAACCTCCCACAAATTTCCTGAAACCCCCTCGCAATCTCACCCCTGAACATCCCGATTGGAGACCCCACCCGGATCCACCAGGCATGGCAGACTGCATACACAAATTTTAAAAACATGGCCTCACAAATCACACACCCATTCTTGACTTTTGACTGTAAATCCATACTCACTAAAACCCTACTCCTTCCTAACTTCACCCAATTGGCCTTCGTATACCCAGTCCCAAACCTCCTGAAAAACAAAATAAATCAAAAACTTTCCCACACCCCCCCCCACACGCCGTTTCCATCACCGTATTATCTCCAAATCTTGGCCCTTATCAATAAATACAACTCGAAAATTACCCAATTGATAGCCACAAAAATCAAACCACTTTACCTTCGCCTCACCATCCCGGAACGATACTTAACCCCTCACCCCAGCTACACCCCCTAACTGGACCCAAATTCATCACCCTATGCTCCCCACCTACCTCCGAACCTTTAATTACAAACTCTCCCAGAACGCCATGCCTGTCAAATCCCATACCACCCCCAACATCCTTTCCCTTGACGCTAATTGCCTACTTTGCCACTCCCGCTACGAATCAGATGCACACCTCTTCCATTACTGTCCCCAAATTCAACCCCTCTTAACTCACGTTAAAAAACCCTCATTTTATGTTCACCTCCGACCCTACAACGTTCTTTGATTCCCACTCCCACATTTAGTTTACCGCCCCCCCTCAACCCCGCTCCCCAACAATAAGCCCGTTTATATGCACGTTTAAGCCGGATTCGAATCTATTTCGTTAATTCATTCTCTCTCGTTTTGGCGCTGGAATGAATTAAGTTCTCTCGTTTCTTAATCGGTCAAAGGAGTGGTTTTCAATCCGTTCGTTTCGCTGACGGCCGAAATTGTTTAATGTAGAATGACCTGCTCTAACGCAGTAAACATAACGCCACTTTTGGGGCATTATGACGTAACACGAACGGCTAGTCGTAAACAAAACAACAAGTTTAGCGCATAAGGAAAGAATATTACATATACTCGTAAAATACTAATTTGTGACAGAGACGCTGGTCTAGAATCCACAAAATCAAACATTATTTGGGTTAGGATGCGGGTTTGGTAGGTTTAAATAGTAATAGGTCTACTTGGCCCACCCATCACCCAAATATTGTACATTGCTTTAATAATTGTCTCAACGCTGTGGTAGGATTCTAGGCCAGCGCCAAATACAGTTTTCATTAGTCATGTTTGGTACATCTCATCACCTTCTTTTGTCTACTCTGCCTTGTATATAGCGTTTACCAGCACACATAAGCTTAACTTTCCTGCACTTACATTCTGCGTGCCAGGTAAACTGAAGCACTATCCAGACAGCCAAAAACGTACCGAATCGGCAAACCTAACTCAAGTTATTATTTTTTTTTTTCAAATTTAGGTTATTAAAAACGAACAAGCAGCAATACATTGCTACCGCAAGGAGTAGCCTAAGCCGAAAAATCGGTTGTGAGTCATAAGTTTACTGGAATATTACGTAACAATGCATATCGTGCAGTTTGTACACTCAAGCTATACCATTTGTAAAACCCGCATCAAGAAAGCAGCCATGCTTACCCTTATTCCGATTAGGATTACTACAGATTCGGTGTATTGCGTGGACTGGGGTGTAGAAGTTTTGAGTAAACGTAAAAAGGGTGTACTATTCCGAAAAAAGTTCACAAGCACTGTTCTGTGGTTTAACTGTTTGCAACGCCCAATGTCATGTAGGAGAAAACTCTGTTAAAAATCATTTTCAATGTCTTTTTGTACCACATGCATCCTTCTGCTGTAGTTAGCATCTTAACTAGCTAATCTCCAATGGAGTCGCTTTTTCATATTTTAACGCCGCTGCTGGAGACAGACTCTTTATCACATAGTTTATACTAGAGCTACGGAGTAGGAAGTCGAGTAAGACTATCGGCATAAGCATCCGAATCCAATTTTCCAAGCACGTATTGTTGTTGGATGAGTTTTTTGACACTTCTTTGAGTTATTTTTTATTCACCCTATTTTACTGTTACGTAAATAGAAGACTGGTTTGAAGAATCTAAGGATTGTTTTTAACTGTTCCTGCAGCTTTGTTTTGGTTTGTACCCGACGCGTTGTACTGCGTTGTACTGCGTTTGTAAGCTGTACTCAAATAAATACAGAAATATGAACGCTGAAATGCCTTGATAGTTCCTTCAGTTTAACACGAATAGGTTGGTCCCGGACAGCATGAAGCCAAAATATAATATATTACTTTTTTGGCATTACAAGTTTTGTCTATTATAACGTTTATTTTTATAATGCGATAAGTAAAATAAAAAAAAACGCAAACAAATAACTCAAAAACAAACAGTAGTAATTTTTAGGTTGGTTCATTTACAATCTCTTGACATTTTTGCAGGTTTGCTTCGTGTCGTAATCTAAGACATATAACAAGTTTTTATGCATCAGTGGATTTGGGTTAAACAAAATAATGTTGAGGTTGAGTAGCTATCAAAAAAGTCCTTGTTATGCATAGCGTTAAATGGCGTTTCAGTGCTAACCAATTCCACAGTTTCCTGGCATAACGGCAAAGGCAAATTTGGCTATTGGTTAGGGTTCAATATTTGATAAAGGCTGGCCATATTTGATACATTTTCTGACAAAATTGTTTTTAGGGGCACAAAAATCCTTAATATGATGCTATAACATGTCTAAATTTAAAGAGGTGCGCAAACAACCAATTTAAGAAGTGTAAACGTGGGGACAGAAAAAAATCTTTTAGACAAAACTTACAATTTAGATTTTTTAAATATATTTTACACGTTAAGCAAATACGAAAGTATCGCACATTGCTCTATGTTTTTCTAAACTGGTATATAGTTCACCCCAGGGTGAATGAAAAGTTTTCAAGGGTGACCCTGCAGATAGGGGTGAACAAAGTGGTAATGGTTTGTTTAAACTTGCGGTTTCTACATAGTTACACAACCAACAACCGAAAAATTTAAGAAAAAATGTAAAAAATATTGGGCAATTATAAAGACAAATTGTAGGTTTGCTTAACAGCAAAATTTTGACCTTCATCGTAAATGAATTACCGTAGGGTAGCAAACAGATAGAAATCGGTGAGGTTATTAATAGAATAAGTATCTTTAAGAAAGGAATTTTTATAAGAAATGTCAGACATTATATATACATTTGAATAAATTTCTATGACAAAGACCACTGGCAACCTATTAATTACATTGCATAAACTTCTCTAGACCAACGTATCTTGGGAGACTGCACACAACTAATGACACACAACTTTGGGCCACAACCGCTTTTCGCTGCTATAAGCACCAAAACGGAAAACATTATTGGGGGTGTATATGGACACTGAAAAATAAGACTTATTGGAAGAATATTGTATAAATCCCTAATACCACTCTGGAAAAATATAGTAGCACCGTGCTATACCGCCCTGGCAAAATATACAACCGCACACCCAGTCTAATTTTTTTTCTTCAGCAATTATTTATTTGCACATTAAGTTACATCATGAAATTTTTACAGATGTTAGAGACCCTTACAAAGTTGTTTCTCCTGTACAAAAAAATTAACCTGCACCTGGACCAAGGGGTGCATTTTAGGGGGGTGAAAGTGTCATTTTTTGGTAATTTGGGTTTTAAGTGCTTCAGCGATAAAAAATGAAAAAAAATCGGGCATTCAAATCGATGATGGATACATGTCATACTACAGGTTTAAGTTACATAATTTTCAACCTACCATAATTTTTCGGGTTGACTAAACAGGATTTGTTTGATGTTTGATATTTTTGGGTTAGAAAAAAGGATTTGTTGTGTGTTTTTGTGGTGCATATAAGAAATTTTGGCAGTAATTCAGGAGGGCAAAATGTTAATTTTTTGTGAAAGAATGATTAAATTAACTTCCGTTTTGTCATCTTTAAATAAGCAGGTCGGTTGAAATGACAATTCCAGCCGGTCAACTGAAGATCGTAAGGTTAAGGCACAAAATCACTGCAGAAATCGAACAAAGCAACTTTGTTGGTTGTGTGAAAGATTTTGGACAGATTTTTTCGGAAGCATTTATTTAAAAAAAAAAAAATCATATTTGAATTTTGAAAGAAAGCAGTGGTTTTTGAGATTGTTGGTTTAAAAAATAATTTGGATGCAGTTGAGATATTTGAGTTTCAGATTAGGACATGACATTTATAAAAACAGCAACCGTTCAGATTTTTTTTTCAAACTGGGTCCAATGGTTGACGGACCATTTAAAATTACAAGGGTATTATGATCTTGAAAAATTATGATTAAGGCAAAAGGTTTTGCGAAAAGCGTTGTGACTTTGCTATACCATTGTTTTTACAACATCTTTTGTTCTTGAAGATGAAACAAAATATTTTGATCATGTTTCTGCTTTAAAAAATAATGTTACATCCAACAAAATTTTGCGTAAATCTTTGTTCTGAATATTGTTCCTCAAAATAAAATTTGCAATTTTAAAATAAACTTTGGTCCTGCTGAACAAAATCGGGAACCAATAATGTTTTTTTTCCATAAGAGACCATCTCCATAAGTATTTGCACTGTCTTTTTGGGCAATGAACATCAAGTTGAATCACTGATCTCGAGATCTGTAAAATTTTTGTTGTTTTCTATCGGTCGAATTGTTCATTTTCTCTTGTGGAATTTGTTTTTGTGTTCCTCAATGGTATGGGGCCGTTGCCTCCCATATGTAAGAAGAAGGGTTGAAACTTATTTCCCCTTAAAATAAAAATAGATAAACAGTCGTACATGAGAGAAGTAATATGCCTCCCTTACAAACAGGGAATAGATTAATTCCTCCCAAAACATTTTGTGTTTTTAAATAAGCATGCGGTAGGGTTGGCGTCTCGCATATGAAAAAATATAGGAAATATTCCCCTTAGTAATAAATTGCCCAAGAAGGTGACGGGAAGTTCCACCTGACGACCAGGGTGAGTGTTCTGCTTAAAAAAAAATGTCTGATACTCGCCAGGCGAGTTTTAAAAACGTGGCAATTTTAAATATTTAAATGTTGCAAAGAAGAGAGAAAATGCACAAACAGGTTCTTTTGTAAGTTTGAATCCTGTTTCAAGCCTGATCAGTAGAGCCATTTTTATTTTAACCTACAAAAATTTTTTTTTTACTGTCATAAAAAGTGTGTCAGGTTTTTTGGCGATAGATTTAGATTGCTTAGGCATTTTTGTATTTCACAATGTCAGAAGGATATTCCTAAAATCCAAACTGTTGATCTTCGAAAAGACCACGTTTATCAAGATGCAGTGTTTTATAAGAATTTTTTAAATACGTAACAATAAATAAGAAAATGGACAATTTGCGATAAAAGTTACTGTTGATTCAAGTGGGCATTGTGACATATTTCCTGCTTTTATAGGTTAATATGGTTTAATTGTGTCGCAGTTCCTGATTTACAATGCTGCCACCACGATTTTTACAAAAATTACTCTCAAGAAACACAAAAACTTTGTCAAAGTCATAATTTGACAAATTTTAACTTTATTGTAAATTTTAACTTTACTTTGACCTATAAACTTCTTAGAAACAGTCCCCTAGGTCAGTGGTCTCCAACAGCTGCCGCTCCATTGGTACATATTCCAGCAAATTTTCCCCAGGATATACAGTTTTCGGTAAAGAACTTCCTACAATAAGTTATTATGAATCTTCACCTCCAGTATGCAACTGCAGTGATTGCAAAACAGAAGCACTTCGGATAATACTTCTTCTTTGTAATATTTTTATTATCGAATAAATACAGAAAATTAAAATTGCATACGATTGAGAAGCATTTACTTGTATGGGCTTTCTTTTGCTTTGCAATATAATAAGAGGCGACATACAAAGAATAAACAGCAACTTTATTGACTGCAGTAAATGCTTTCATGGCGCCTTTTTGTGATTCAAGAGATTGCAATTTACGTTCAAAACACTTCAAAACACAGCTGGTTTATTAACACTGCCTGGATGTTTTATTACTAAATAACGTTCCAGTTTAAGCAACCAAACAGCAAACAGCCAGTGGCTATAAAAAGCTTCTTACATATGCAAACCACGTTACCCAAGTTTCGTAAAAAACAGCCCTTTACTAACTCATTAAGGAATGTGACTTTCTCTGCGCTAAAGTATAATTTTGAGAAATGTCACATAACTTGATTGAGCAGCTTTTAAAAGGTAAAAGCAGCAATCCTATGTAGAAGAAAGCTTGTCTCCGCTATTAACTCAGTCACGTTTATCAGTGTGACCTCATTTTAAATAAAGCGAAATACATAAATCGTACTAAAACAGCAGAAAAATGCAAAAAAAAAAATTTTAGGCGACCCCACTCGGGACCCACAGGTTGGAGACCACTGCCCTAGGTGCTAAAAACAACTTTATTCTTTGATTCGTGGACAGACGAGGCCCTTATTTAACTTTATTGACTTTTGCGGGCCTTACTGATCAGTAATAACCTTTGGTGAAGGCGTAGAGAGAGCAAAATAAATCTGGGCGCTATAGAAAAATATAAAATCATATTGAAAATAAAAGTAGAGTATTATAAAATATCTATAGTTTGTCTGTGTGTTTCGGGCATATAGGAGTCGTTGGCCCCGTTTGCCAATGATATAATTACTTGTTTTGATTTTGTAGTTCTCGTCTATGAAGAAGTTTTAGTTTTCAAATATAGGTGTGGTTTCAGATTTCAGCACAACCTTTCAAATCATGTGGCGATCCCCGATGCGTCAAGTTTGTGCACATTTAAGATGAAAGCAGAAGAAATTTGTATTGTAATGCTCAAACCTCGATTCCACTTTACTTGCAACAGTCTAATTCAGCTCGCACAGACTTTCTTTTCAGAAATTTTTGTCAGCTTTAAGTCAACTGCCAGGACATGTACTTAAGTTCATCACCAAAAGGAAAGTACTACGCCATAATAGACAGATGCCAATTGATCAAATTCCAGTTGGGTGCAAACAATACACGGTGTCATTATTACATAGCAAATATCGCACGTGAACAAATAAAAATAAATATGAAGTTGCCAAGCACGTTATAATTTTTTTCTCTAATATATTTGAAAATATCCTATAAAATTTTAGAAAATTGACCATTAAGAAATTGGTAATGTTGACAACTATTGGTATACTTGCAGTTGACTCTGGCCAGATATGGCGTTAAGGCTATGTTTTTCGACTCGATTGTACATAACTTTGTTTAATTCGCAATTATTGTCCAACTAATACTTAATAAAATGTAGAATGGGTTAAATGTTATGTTTGTCAGACTATTTTTCTTCCGAATTAAGATTGTACGGCGTTCATGAAGCACTAACAATACCTAACCCAGTGGTTCTCAAAAGTTTTTTTCGAATTACTCCCTTAAAGACTTAAACAATATTAATTCCTCCCCAAAAAATCTCAAAAGGAATATTGCCAAAATTTCACAGTATATGGATACGATGTACAAGCATGGCGCCCGCAGAATATTTTCCAGGGGGGGGCAATCAGGAGCGTAACCAGAAAATCAAAAAGGGGGGGCCTGAATTTTCAACTTAGGGAATTCCCCTATTTTTCGTTAATGAATGATGACATCATAAAACAGTGACAGTATGACGTCATAGAATGGTGATTGCAAGACTTGATAAAAAACTAATTAGAAGCAGCCAAATACGTCCAGCAAAAGCGACCGCGTGCGTCGTCGACAATCCTGTCAGGCGCTAGCTGCGAAATCATAGTGTGCAAAGTTAACTTGGGGCGAAAAATAAACGAAGACCGTGAAATATGTGTGACTAATTGTGGTAGAATCACACATAATTCGACTATCAGTAGCGCAGTTTTCAAGGTCCATGAACGGAACGAGCGCTAAATTACAAGCACGTCTTTCTCCACCTGCAATACTACACGAAGATCGTTCTTTTCCGGGTGTTATTATGCCACGATTAGCGCAACATCTGCGCCGAGCTGTGTGCCAAGTCAGCTAAATTACAAGCTGCGGTTGAGGGGAAATAAGTTGTGTCTATTGCACACTTAGCACGTGGTTTTAGAGTATGCTTAAAGAGCATAATTTTGTGTTAACCATTATTACCTAAAAAAGGAGACTTTGAAACGCGTACGACAGTCACCATTATACCTCTTTTTAAGAATCTGCTTCAGTTAAACAAATGTCGATGTTACACCATCATCGGACATTATCGCAGAGACCGAACAGCGAGGAACATACTGTGTATAACTCGTTTTTTAGCGAGAAAAAAATAAAGAAGGTTTGACTTAGCGTTGTCAATTAACGAATACACACTTGCTAATCAATTAACCTAAACAAATAACGAAAGAGAAAAACTTCCATCGTTTACGGTCGAACAAACAAAAGACGAAAAACGGCGTTTTGCGCTCGATTTTGGTTTCGCATTAGATTAAGACGCGTGACCCAATAACTTAAAAAGCACGCCGCTTCGAACAGTTTGTAAAACCATGACAAAAACAAACAAAAAACGATAATATAACTTACAAAAGGGGGTCAAAACTCCCGCGCCCCTGGACACGCCACTGGGGGCAATGGATAATGTATAATATTTTTAACCTTCATAAGTAATACATATTAGAGTAGAGGGGTGGCAATACTAATCGACAAAAACTTATCCTATTCCGTCTCAGGCACAAGGGTAGGCCAAGAAGGTCGATACTTAATGGTTGAAATTACAATAAATGCAACCCCAATAATAATTGTTAATGTTTACGCGCCGAATAAGGACGATCCAGAATTTTTTATCAATTTATTCGCCGTACTTGACAACTTTTCCGATGCCCCAATAATCATGGGAGGGGACTTTAATCTAGTTCTGGACAATGTCCTAGATCAAAATGGAAGTAAAAAACATCGTAACCGAAAAGAGAAAGTCTTTTGCAATATATGACATATTACAAACTAACAGATATTTTTCGCCACAAATTTCCAACCGTTAAAAAGTTCTCAAGGCTTCAGAAACTACCAGCGGCATCATCGCGTTTAGATTTCTTTTTAATTGACGGATCTCTCGTCGAAAACGTTAAAAATGTAGACATAGTCCCCGGTATAATGTCCGACCATAATACAGCAACTCTAGGGGCTGACATTAACCCAGCACCACGCGGTAGAGGCTACTGGAAATTTAATTCATCACTATTAAATGACCAGCGTTACAAGGATAAAATAAGAAAAGGTAATCACTTATTATAAAGCAGAAAACCATACAGGCGAAACCGACCCACATATAAGATGGGACGCCTTGAAAGCAGTTGTTCGGGGAGAAACTATTAGATATGCGGCCGAACTAAAACGAAGGCTAAATATTAAGCAAATCGATTTGGAAAAACTGATTGGCGAGACGCAAGACGCTATTTTAAAGAACTCTGAAACAGAATTAGGCCACTTGCACGAAAAATTGTCCAAACTTAAATCGCAACTCGACCAACTAATGCTGCGCCAAACTAAAAGCGCCATAACGCGAAGTAGGGCTCGCTGGGCAGAGGAGGGCGAGAAACATACAAAATACTTTTTAAATTTGGAAAAAAGAAATTGCGAAAAAAAAGGTATTAACAGACTTTTTGTAGATGATAAAATAATAACTGACCAAAACAACATTTTGGACGGTCTAGTTGACTTTTACAAGCAACTCTACAAACAAAACGGAGATCTATTGAACAAAACCTTAATCGCCTCAAAATTAAAAACACTAAATCTCCCAAAAATTAAGGCAGAACAATCAAAACTATTAGAAGCGGAAACAACAGAAGCGGAATTCTTCACTGCTCTCTGCAACATGGTTAAAAATAAATCCCCTGGGCTAGACGGTTTTCCAGCAGAGTTTTATATCACCTTTTGGGACAATATCAAATGCGTCTATATGGTAGCTTGGCGACATACAGTAAATACAGGTAGGCTATCAGCTTCTCAGTCAGAAGCAGTGGTAACTCTACTTCCAAAAGCTTATAAAGATCATCTTCAACCGGGAAATTTTAGACCGATAACGCTTTTGAATGTAGACTACAAAATTGCTTCAAAAGTAGTTAACACCAGGATCCGAGGGGTACTAAACGACATTATCTCGCCTGCGCAAAATGGCTTTATTCCAAAACGATACATAGGCACTAATATTCGTCATTTGTTCGATATCATTGACTGCGCCGACTATTACAATATACCTGGCGCGATACTGTCTTTAGACATGTTCAAGGCCTTTGACACGGTAAACTGGGACTTCATATATACAGCCTTAGCTGCTTTCGGGTTCGGGGACAAGATTATTAAATTGATCGAATGTTTTTACCAAAATCCTTCGTGCGTAATTGTTAACAACAACTTTTTATCAAAATCGTTTAACGTTGAACGTGGCGTATGCCAGGGAGACCCTCTCTCTCCAACTTTATTTGTCCTGTGCATTGAATGCCTTGCCGCTGCGTTAAAACAGGGCCGCCAAAACGGCATCACAATAAATGGCAAAGAATTTAAAGTGTCCCTATTTGCTGACGACACTACAATATTTCTATCGGGTAGTGATCAGGATTTTACAGAAGTCTTTCGGATTATTGACGACTTCGGCGAAACGTCAGGCTGCAAGGTCAACATGTCCAAATCAAACGCCTTTTTTATCGGAACAAATCTTGAAAAGGGGGGCAGGAATGATCAATATAGACAATTACTTGTTAGCCTTACATACGAAATGGATCTCTAAACTACTTGATGAAAACGCGGAAGCTGATTGGAAACAAATCGAAGGCCCCTTTATCCAAGGTAACAGATTAGAAGCGCTTCTTAATGGGAACATAGGAACAAACAATGCAATCACAAGCCGCATACTTCCCATGCGAACATTACGTTGCGCAATAACGGCGTGCAAGCAACTCCTGGAAATCATAGATCCAAAGTCAAACAGCCGTCCGCTTTGGCTAAACAAAAAAGTAAAATTCCGCTCAAATGTTTTTTTTATGCCATCACTTATAGATTCCAATATAATTTTTCACCAGGATTAATTGAATAGAAACGGCGAGTATCTACAATATGACACATTAGTAAATAAATTTAACTTTACACCTAACAACACAGATTTTGTCCAATTCATAAAATTAATATCGAGTCTCCCAGAAGAATGGGATTCGGGTAGCGCAACAACGTTCCGATCGTATAGAACCCAAACATTAAAATTATTTATCCAGCAGTATAACTCCACCAAATCGGTTTACGAAAAAATACAAACAACAATTCTCTTTCCTCCAAAAGCTCAATTAAAATGGCACTGGACCTTAAATTGCGGGAGTGCACGTCTGCCATGGGAGAAAATTTACCGCAACCTCTACAATTCAACAATCGAAAACAAACTAAGAAGCTTTCAGATAAAGCTTAACTTGGGCGCAGTTGTTACAAATGACTCCCTTTATTCGTTTGGTAAAACCGAATCTAACCAATGTACTTTTTGCAAAAAGGCCACGGAAACCCTGTACCACTTGTTTCATTTGTGTCCTGTTACGTGTCTATACTGGGAAAACGTGAGTGCGTGGTTAAGTACTAAACTACGAATATCGTGTGTTTTTTCCCGCGAGCAATTACTCTTTGGAGTGCACAAAAACGAACCGTGCAAAACATTTGTGAATTGTGTCCTTTTATGCGCGCGATATGTTATTTATCAATGTAAATATGCCGACACTGTCCCGCCTGTGTCACGCTTTTTACTGTTGCTATCTTCTGTGCGAACTTCCGAGCGATATTCGGCTTTAAAAAGAGGAAGTATGACAAAACACAAAAGTAAATGGTCGTTAGCTGCTTGAGAGCTTCACTATTTTGATTTGTTTTTCTTGTTCGTTTATTTCGCTATCTATTTTATTAATAAAAAAAAAAAAAAGTAATACATATTACACTTATAAATGATACTGATAATCGCATTTTCAAATTCCAGGGGGGCGCGCCCATGTGTGCAAGGTGCGTTTTTCTGATTCATCTCAGAGATAAAAGTGAACATTACAAAACTAGCGTACAAAGCGTTATTCATTGTTAATGTGAACCATGAGCTTCATGTTTAAAACAAAAAAAACAATGAAAATTGAGCAGAAAAACATGTCAGTTTTTCCCGAAGATCACCACGTTTGCAAATGTAAAGTGTTCCTTTTTTTGGCTGTAATAGCACTAAAACAAACCATGAAAAACTCTTAATATATTTATATATGTATGCTGAAAACCTCAGGCAATTACATTGCAAAAGTACATGGCATTTTGCTCTTTTTATTGTTGCCTCAGTTTCGCAAAGAATTATAATAAAAGTGGATCTAAATCATTTGGGCTTTGAAGTATTTTTGAAATGCTTTTTTTAGCTATCTAGGCCTTTGAGAGGTTAACCCGAGGCAACACCAAAATATTAGCTGCTTCTGACTATTTCAGGATAACGCAAATCTGCAAAATTTGGAAAGCAGTTAGTCATTTTAACACTGATAAATTTCTTTGGTTGTAGCTGCCTTGTATCTATTTTCATTTCTGAACGTTTTTTGTGGGTGTGCCTTAAATATGTTTAGGCAGGGCTGTAAAACGAAATCAAAACCATAAAATTGGAATGCGAACATAAAGATTGGCACATTTTGAAAATAACATAGCTTTCGTATTTATTGAATTCGTCATATGTGTAAACACTTTCCAGTTCTATGCTTACGAACACTGTAATGCATAAAAAGCAACGCCATTTGAACTTTTGGGTAAGAACTTAGTTGGCAGTTTAAAACATATGCTCTCTAAACAGCTTTCCGCTAGGTAAAGTCATTTTTATAAAAGGATTAAGGGTTATCTTAGTTGCTTTACCTGAAATTCTTCAGTCGAAACTTGGCTGCTGATTGATGTTTTTTGATGGTCAATGTCTTTGTTTTGAGGTCGTTTTCTAATATTTATTTTGGCGTACTTCTGCTTGATCTGAAAATGTGCATTGGTTTAATGTTTCTCATGATTACCCTAAAATATCTACCATAATATATATTGATTTCATCATTAATGCACTAATGTGGTCCATCATTGACACTTATTATTTAAAATATTTTTGCGATGACATACAAACCAAAAGCAGGTTTTCCATTAAATGGAACACACACCAGGCTGTATGAAACCTGTTTAGTCCCCTAACAAACTAGAATGTAAAGCTGCTCCACTCTTATGCAACAAATAATTAAAACAAATGAAGAACCACTGTACATTATGAACAGCATGTATGCATTAGAATTTTCTGCCTTTTTTTAGTTTACAAATTGGTAGTTTTATTGATTACTACAATATATATCTGTTAGCAAAAGATTTTGCCAAAAAATGCTGTTTATTTTGGTCCTGTTTAGGTTTTCCATTAAATGGAACGCACACCAGGCTGTATGAAACCTGTTTAGTCCCCTAACAAACTAGAATGTAAAGCTGCTCCACTCTTATGCAACAAATAATTAAAACAAATGAAGAACCACTGTACATTATGAACAGCATGTATGCATTAGAATTTTCTGCCTTTTTTTAGTTTACAAATTGGTAGTTTTATTGATTACTACAATATATATCTGTTAGCAAAAGATTTTGCCAAAAAATGCTGTTTATCGCTAAAAGTTTTATCCACTTTAATTTTTTATTGAGAAACCCACTTTTTTGTCCATGGCCGTGTGACATTTCACTTTTCTCATAGAGAGTCCACCATCACCTATAATTAAGTAAAGATATAAAAATTATGTTTGCTTTTACTGATTAACTTATTCATCAGAAAACGATTTAAAAAAAAAATTATGCTGTAGATTAGCATTTTTGCATTTTCATTAAGTGCGTTTTTTGAAATCATTCAACAGGAATCAAACCCTTTTCTGTAAAGGGCCAAACATATAACATTTTTTTGTGAGCTGCAATAAATTTTTTAAGCATGACGCCACAAAGTAATGTTAAGTTGTAAAACAATCTTAAAAACACATACTATTCTCAGCAAAAAGAAAAAATGTAGTCTAGTTTGAAGCCCCACAAAATAACTTTTTTTGTTTTACTGGGCAAAACGTTCAATTTGAAAGATACATGATGCAATGCACAAATAAAAGATATGGCTTAATATATTAGGAATCAAGTTTATCAAAAGAAACTTCCCTTTGTAGTGTTTATGAGTTTACACTTCACAATATGTGCTATAATATGCATGAAACATTAGGGCTAAAGAGATTTTCCTAAACAGGAAAATAAACTTTAAAAACAAAAAAAAGTACGGAAAAGAATGGTATCTACATAAAAAAAAGTTTCCAAAAAATATAGTTTCATATAGCCTGTTTCCAATCACTGCTTTTGGTGAACCATAAGCAGCTTGACTCGATGAACCAAAGGCTGTCCTTGTGTCATTCTTTATGTAATTTTTTTTTCAACGTTTGCAAAGATGCACAAAAATAAACTGAATCTGAATCTGACCATGACAGCTAGTTCTTTAACAATACCAAAATACACACATAAAAGGGAAACTATATATGCAGGACATTTATTGTCCAAGCTTTTGATGCAAGGATTTAATTGAAATTATGAACCCTTAGACATGATGCACAACACCTTTCTGAAAACGAGTTCTATTTTAAAATATTGCTTCTGGAACCTAGAAAAGTAGCTTGTAGCGTTGCTACCAAACCAAACAAACAGAGTTACTAGTCTTCCTTTAATCATCGCCTAATTTTTAATCATGATTTGTTTTTCCTGATGAATATCGAAAGTCCACCAGTGGTGGGCAAAAAATAAAAGATAAGCAATTACAATAACTACATATAAAATTGACTAATGTCCGATTCAAAATGTATCTTAAATTCTCTGTTTATATTGTTTGTGCAAAGCGCACTGATTCAACGAAGTTGTTTTCTCAAATAGTTGTTGTAACAAATTAGCCAAAATACTGGTTTTGGAATTCACACTGTTTTTTTTATAATTCACGACGCTTTTTTAAATTTTACAACTGCAATTTTGGACTTCGAAAACAATTTCATAATTTATACGAAACAATTTCATAATACATAGAGATAAAATCATCGCGTTGAATAGTTTTGACTGCCGCTACAGTAAAAATAAAATATTGCATACCAGAAGATCCTCGACTGACAATGGTTTCTTTATGCTGCTGCATGTTCTTTGATACATGCTTGATCTCTTGATTAAATATTTTATGTAGAATGTCAAGGTCTATTACTTCCCTCTTTCTGCATGAACTATATTAAACATTTGTGATCAGTTGGCAGGCCCTGTGGGGATGCTTAACATGCTCAAAGATTTAGCTTGAAGGTATGTCTTTTTAGGAATAATAAACCTTGTAAAAAGTGGTAAATAACAAACACAACATTGTCAAGGACCACTTATAAGTGAATTTAAACTATGGGTGAGTTTAATACCTAAATACAGGAACACACATCAAGACCTAAAAAGAAACCATACCTAAAGCAAAAAAATCTATAAAACCATAGTATAAAAACCAACGACACAATACATCCAAATACGCAGTAATATCCAGTACAGCATAAGATAAAAATCGTCTGAATAAGGCCTAAATTTATCGGAATAAGTCCTAAATTCCTCGGAAGAAGGACTAAATAACGGCTGAACATGAGGGTAGAGGGCTTGGGACGATCAGGGGCTATCGGTCTGGCATCGGCCGGTTTGGTGACTACATTTTTTTTTTCGGTCAGGGAGCCGCCGTTTTTGTACCGGATTTTTGGTCCTGTTTGGGGTTATTGGTGGGGTTAGAAAATGGGTTAGTGTTGAAATTAATAGGGGAGTTATTGATGTACTTGGGGGTGGGGTTTGTTAAAGTGGTGGTTAGGCGATTTAGACGGTACTAACACCATTAGGCATTAGTCCGATTTTGGCCTTATTCCGAATTGTGTTTTATTCTGATGTTGGCATTGTTCTTTTGTCTGTCTTATGGCTGGAGTCCCTAAATACGATTGAATTAAGGCTGAGTAAACCAGAGGTTATTTTGACCAAAAGCTAGTCAGCAAATAATTTCTGGCAGATTATTTCAACGTCAAAATAAACTTAATTACGTATATTTTTTTCAAAAATAAATTTTACCACCGTCTTGAGAATGGACTATGTTTCTTAGATTTTGAAAAAAAAAATTAATATTCGAAAAAATATTAATATTCAATATTAATATTCGCCATAAAAAATAAATTAAAAATTTCATCCCAGGTTGAAACTCATTTTTTTAAGTAGCGCAGGAGTAAACCTTTCCAATGATGCCTCGCTTGCTATAAATTTGTTGGGGAGTAAGGGTTTAATTCGGCAAAAACCGATATTAATATTCATGACATATCGCGATAATTTTTGAAAGTCTCTAGTACCCTTATTAAAAATCACAATCGAACGAAACTTTCACACGTTCATTTTTAGAGGCGTAGTTTGCCAAAGAACAAAAAAATTAAAAAAATTTCAAAGTTTTAAAAATTTCATATTAATCTATTAATAGTCCCGATATCGCGATTTTTCACCCAAAAAACATCCGACCACAATAGGCACAAATAATTTTCATCCCACCATAAAACCAAACACATTGCATAGACATTGATCTCACCTTTCCAATGATGCCTCGCTTGCTATAAATTTGTTGGGGAGTAAGGGTTTAATTCGGCAAAAAACGATATTAATATTCATAACATATCGCGATAATTTTTGAAAGTCTCTAGTACCCTTATTAAAAATCACAATCGAACGAAACTTTCACACGTTCATTTTTAGAGGCGTAGTTTGCCAAAGAACAAAAAAATTTAAAAAATTTCAAAGTTTTAAAAATTTCATATTAATCTATTAATAGTCCCGATATCGCGATTTTTCACCCAAAAAACATCCGACCACAATAGGCACAAATAACTTTCATCCCACCATAAAACCAAACACATTGCATAGACATTGATCTCACCTTTCCAATGATGCCTCGCTTGCTATAAATTTGGAAAGGCAAATTATCACAACGAATTTTATTGTCTAGAATTTATTGAAAAATTTGCTGTCAATTGTTTGCCAAAAATTGCACTTTGGACAGGTTTGATGCTAGGCGACTTGGGCCGGCATGGAACGGACGATTCGTATAAACGCGCATCCGAGTTTTTCAATAAGATGTCTAGGAGTGCAGATCAAAACTTATCTAAAGATAATAGGACACAAGGGGTCATGGAAAAGAGTCAGCAGGAGTTAAAAAGAACGCGGTGCTTTGGTAAGAAATTTTGTAATGTTGCCGAATTTGCACAAGTGTACAACGATCAGAGCGTCGCTTTAGTTCGAGAGTTCAGAGACAATATAAGGCTGGCGCAAAAGTCCAAACGTAAAAGAGCATTCGTCCAGCCACAGGAAGAGGAAAGCTGGGCTAAGAAGCCAAGAACCACAGGGCCAGATAGGACTATTGGGAAGTATCTTCAAGCTCCTTCAAAGGGTTTGAGAAGCTCTAGTCCGAACAAACGCGGAAAATCGACAATCAAAAACACGAATAAGGGCCACGATTGTAATTCCAATTTGCCTGTTAGTTCCTGGGGACGCCGTTGTTGTGGTGTAAAATATCAAACCAGTTTTACCATGAATCAAAGTGATCACCTTGAATTATTGTCAAAAGACACATGGCTAAGCGATAAGCATATTGATTCGGTAATGCATATAATGGCAACACAATTTCCTCAAATTGGAGGGTTACAAAGCATTCATGCTTATGAAACACCGTTTCATTTTCCTTCAGTAAATTGTTCTGTCGGAAAATTTGTTCAAATTATAAATGTTCATTCAAACCATTGGGTAACGGCGTCCAACATTTATTCAACGGAGAGTAATTCCATACAATTATACGACAGTTATTATAGCGAATATAACTCGGACGATCTATTCAAGTTGTCCAAACTTGTCTACTTAAAAAATTTTAAAAACATTAAATTCGAATTTCCCAAGGTATGCCAACAGAAGGGAAGCTCCAATTGTGGTCCTTTTGCAATAGCTTTTGCAGTTGCAATACTATCCGGCATCAAACCAGAGCAGGTAATATTTAAAGAGGCAACATTGCGCAGTGACATTCAGAAAATAGTTTTAAATCGTTCTGTTGCTCCATTTTTTACGCGTAGGAATAGACCAGGTTTATCAAGAAAACCTTTAGCTATACACACTAGCATTTACTGTAATTGTAGATTAGCCGATAACAAAGCGCTTTTCTTAATAGAATGCAGCAGTTGTAAGGAATGGTTCCACAGGGAATGTGTTCAAACACACGTTCCTCAAGGGGCAATTGATAACAACGACGAACCCTGGTTTTGCAAACAATGTTAAAAAACAACAACACATGATGAACAAATATTTGGTAAGAATATTTTTTGTAAACTTTTAAATTGGTAAAAAATGAACAACAAAAAATAACCCAAATTTAAAAGTATGTTTGCTTATTTCTGTTGTTGCGTGGAAATAAGTGTAATATATCTTTTATATTTGTGGAAACTATCTTCAATAAGTAGCATTTGTTCTTTGACAAACTACCCCTTTTGGGGTAAAAAATCGCGATATCGCGACTATCACCGGTAATAGATTAATATGAAATTTTTAAAACTTTGAAATTTTTTAAATTTTTTTGTTCTTTGGCAAACTACGCCTCTAAAAATGAACGTGTGAAAGTTTCGTTCGATTGTGATTTTTAATAAGGGTACTAGAGACTTTCAAAAATTATCGCGATATGTCATGAATATTAATATCGGTTTTTGCCGAATTAAACCCTTACTCCCCAACAAATTTATAGCAAGCGAGGCATCATTGGAAAGGTGAAATCAATGTCTATGCAATGTGTTTGATTTTATGGTGGGATGAAAATTATTTGTGCCTATTGTGGTCGGATGTTTTTTGGGTGAAAAATCGCGATATCGGGACTATTAATAGATTAATATGAAATTTTTAAAACTTTGAAATTTTTGAAATTTTTTTGTTCTTTGACAAACTACGCCTCTAAAAATGAACGTGTGAAAGTTTCGTTTGATTGTGATTTTTAATAAGGGTACTAGAGACTTTCAAAAATTATCGCGATATGTCATGAATATTAATATCGGTTTTTGCCGAATTAAACCCTTACTCCCCAACAAATTTATAGCAAGCGAGGCATCATTGGAAAGGTGAGATCAATGTCTATGCAATGTGTTTGATTTTATGGTGGGATGAAAATTATTTGTGCCTATTGTGGTCGGATGTTTTTTGGGTGAAAAATCGCGATATCGGGACTATTAATAGATTAATATGAAATTTTTAAAACTTTGAAATTTTTTAAATTTTTTTGTTCTTTGGCAAACTACGCCTCTAAAAATGAACGTGTGAAAGTTTCGTTTGATTGTGATTTTTAATAAGGGTACTAGAGACTTTCAAAAATTATCGCGATATGTCATGAATATTAATATCGGTTTTTGCCGAATTAAACCCTTACTCCCCAACAAATTTATAGCAAGCGAGGCATCATTGGAAAGGTGAGATCAATGTCTATGCAATGTGTTTGATTTTATGGTGGGATGAAAATTATTTGTGCCTATTGTGGTCGGATGTTTTTTGGGTGAAAAATCGCGATATCGGGACTATTAATAGATTAATATGAAATTTTTAAAACTTTGAAATTTTTAAAATTTTTTTGTTCTTTGGCAAACTACGCCTCTAAAAATGAACGTGTGAAAGTTTCGTTGGATTGTGATTTTTAATAAGGGTACTAGAGACTTTCAAAAATTATCGCGATATGTCATGAATATTAATATCGGTTTTTGCCGAATTAAACCCTTACTCCCCAACAAATTTATATTTTCGAAAAAAATATACGTAATTAAGTTTATTTTGACGTTGAAATAATCTGCCAGAAATTATTTGCTGACTAGCTTTTGGTGTTATTTTGGGTTAGAACCGGACTGTCAATATGACTTTGGAAGGAATAGATAATAGATTTTACCATAGGCACAACAATAAATGGTTCAGTTACTTATCAAAATACAACAACAGGGCTTCACAACTTTGTTTTATTTTATGAAGAAAATCCAAATAGATATGAGTAAAAAGTTAACTCTCATTCAAAATGCAAAAAACAAAATTGATCATTACTGTTGTTTGAATATGGTTCTTAAATTAACATAATTTTTTTCTTTAAACAATATGAAGGTAGGCAGTGAAAGTGTTGCATTTATAAGTGGGAATCATTCTGCAATGGGCTTTTGCGGTTTATGGACCAAGCCCCCCCCCCCCCAATTTTTTAATTGGTCATATTTTGACCATATCCAGTCATCTACTGATTTACCAAAATATCTAAAGTCATTATATTTGCCCACTCTTGTCCATATTGTCAAATAAAATTGCAACATATAGTATATTGTTACCTTTGGTGTATGTCGGTATTTACTATTCCTTCATATTTTAACCTATGAATGATGTCCTGTGCTAGGGCCAGAGAGCAAAAGTATTTATGACGAAGCTCCTGAAAAATAGTTACAGCATTACAACAATGTAAAATAAATGAGTAATTAAAATCAGTGAATAAACATCAACACAAATATTTTGGAATGTTTTATACCAATACTGTCTTAGTTAGGTGTGTGTAAACATGTTAAAAATATATCTATACATATCAAAACCAGGATAAGGTCAAAAACAATCACATTGCCATGGTTAAACAAGATATACTACGTACAAATATGCAGTAAAAGGAAATAATTGGGTTGTACAAGACCTTAACTGATAACATTACACAGTTTTAATACTTAAAATGTTTTCTTTGTGTTTTACTTCTGAATGCCTATTTGCCAAACTTCTCTTAAATTAATTTGAACCCAATAAACTCAGGTACTTAGCATGACGTTTTAAAAGCAGAGGGGGTGACACAATCACCAAACATATAAAAGTAGGGGGATGTGGGTGGGGTTTAAACACCTCCCAGGAAACTGGGCAGAGCCAAAAAATTTTCTCTTAAAATTGATTTCATATTATTTTATTATTTGCCCTGTTGTGAAAAATTCCAAACAAATTAAAACCCTGGCTTTCAAACCCTAAATTTAAAACCCTACCTGGCCCCCAAAATTCCTAACTTTGTTGATCACTGAACTAAATTCAGTTAAATACATACAATACAAAAAAAGAAATGAACCAAACCAAACAACTTAATAAAAACAAAATGTTGCACCGAAATAATTTTTTCAGCTTTTATTATTAGGTGACACTATATTTTTTTTGAAATAATGTTTTGTAAAGTATACAGTGACATGGCACCGAAGCTACACAATAAAAAAATTATATAAAGGCATTTTAAACAAATATCACAGTTGTACAATAAGTTAAAAATATCCAAGGCAGTTATACCATAAACAATGCCGATTTAAAAAAGTTTTCCATAGCTACCACTTATATGTTTTAAAACATGATATTTCAGCCAGGCATCTCACAGCTATGAGCTGCTTGTCCATTGAAAAATCTTCTAAAGTCATAATCAAATAGATTTTTAATTTTTCTCACCCAAACTACCACTATCTATTAAACATGTTTCTGTCTAAAATGTCTTTAGATCCATTTTCAATAGATATCGAGTGTGTTCTGTTAATTAGCCTCGTTTAAAAATCTTACATTTCTAAAATACTATGTCTATACTTTACCAAACTCTGTCTGGACTTACAGCAACTGTGATAGTATCCACATTAAAGCAGTCTTGTAAGGTTCTTCTCCAAACACAGATCTCTTGTTGTTTTGAAACTTCAAGTCCTGGCAAATGTGGATCAGTGCAAAATTTATTACTCTAAAAAGAAATAAATTTTTGGTTCTATGACACATACATTAGTTTTACTAAAGTTTAATTTTTTGTGGACAGGGGTTACATTTTTTTATTGCTAGTTCAACTTAAAAGCACCTTTTTAAATAAAACTATGCTATAAAATACTTATTTTCACCTTCTATAATGCAATTATAAATAACACATTTTTTTATTTTATTTTTTTATTTTTGGGGGTTACACAGTCTAAACAAACCTAATTTCCTAGCCACTGAGGTTTGTGTTAACTAAAACAATAAAATGTTGGGTCTGCTGATAGAAACAGGCCTCAACACAGCCATAAATAATACACAACATCTTTGATCTGTCAACTATATGTTTGCACTATGGTCACCTTTTTAAAACACACAACAATTAATTTTAGAAATGGTACTTTTTCTGATTAAACAAACAGTTAACAGAGTTGTTGTTTAAAACAAATGAATCATTAATGAGTAATACTAAGTCTAAAAACAAAACATTCTTTGATTAAAAGAACCTTAAAATAGAAGGTGCAATAACTTTACATTGCATGATAAAAAAAAGTTTGTTGTAACAGGTAAATGTTGCAATTATGGAATAAGTTGAACAATGTGCCTTTTGGCCACATCTGGTTTTATTAAATAAGGATATTTTAAAAGCAACAAAATTTAACATAAGTACCAACAAAAGTTCTTAGAAACACAAACAAAAACTTAGTGGTATCAGATAAGGATGAGCCCTAAAATTAAATTTTCATAGAATGAAACACAGTTATATATTTATGAAGAAAACTGTTTTCAAACAAATATTTTCATTTATAAGTTCCAGCAACTCATTATTTGTAATAAATGCTTTGTGCATCTTCTGACAGCTCTGGCTTATGCTTACTTTTACTTGTGGAAGGGATTTGACTGTAATTTAACTAAGCCTGTTCCTAGGTCCTCTGTAACAAGAGAGAACACTCGCTCCACAAATGCATTACCGGCCGAAGAGAGAAGACAATGCTAACCAGCCTGTAAAACAGCGGTTACCAAACTTTTTTTTTCCTGGTAGACCCAGTGCAATTATTTTGATATTTCACGGGCATTTAAAAATTCCCATGTTTCTTGTAGTACCGGGACACTAGTGCAGTCACGATTCTTCCAAATGTAACAACCTTTTAACTAATGCGAACGATTCGCTGATAGCAGGTAGTATAGCTGCTTTATGATGCCACAAGAAACATCATTAAACACGCTATATCAGGGGTCATCAACCTTTTGTATGCAGTGTGCCAGTTTATGAATAAATTCAAAATATCAACAACCCGCATGTCAAACGTTTTTCTATGTTGGGTTTGGCACTGGTAACCTACGGAGTCGGTTAAAAACAACCCAAGTCGGACTCCGGCCAAATGTGCAATTTCATCGAGTCAAACACTATTTCACCGATTTACGTAACTAAAATAGCCCCACTGTGATCTGACATCTAATTTATAAATGATCTGACATCTAATTGATGTATCTTGGAAGACAGCATTTAAATCTAATTTCATAATTAAATTTTGTAAAGATATCCTAACCCTGCTGAAAAAAAAACGCACTTTCACGAACACAATACTGTGCACGCTATTTCGGACGCTTTTTAACCAATATAGTCAGGCGGGTTAAAAAAACAAATTTAGCTAAAAACATTAGGACAATTTAAAATAATTTATAGAAGCAGGTTGACTTTATTTGAAGTAAATACACCAAAGATGCTACTTCAAAGCCACAATAACACACAGATTTCATAAATACCTTTAGTGTAAAGAGAATTTAAGTAGAAAACAACATTTTTTATGATTACATTATGGTACACCCAATTTGCAGCTGTTTAAAATCTTTTTAGCAACTAATTTATCCCTGGTAAATTAAAACTATGCCATTTCACAGTTAGCACTGGTCATCAGTGGTATTTTTAGGCCCCAGAAGAAGTAAATTAACTCAACAGCAGGAGTTTTTAGATTTGTTGGCCAGTTTGAGGACAACCTGGAATTATTAGCTTTTTCTTTTTTTTATGAGGATAATTGCTAAGTTGTCTTTATTTCATCCTCGTCATTACAAAAAACATTCATATTTTCCCCTATGTTATGGAACAAGTCCAAAATAATTGCTTAATTCTGCCTCCCACTTGTTATATTTACTACAAATAAATTTGCTACTTTTTCTACCAAGGTAAATTTATAGAAGTTTAATATCTCAAGGAAATTACTTTCCTACTGTTAAGGCAAATTTTGACAATTAACCTGAAGAGAATAACCCTAGAAGTTCCAATTTAATCTATTTTGCCTGTTTAAGCATAATTATACCTTTATGTGGTATTGGTTTGGATTGTGATACACTTTGTTGAAAACATCGTGTATCGGTATTAGAATAAAATTAAGTCCCTATTCGTGATCAATTAATTTCTTCAAATGTTTCACTTTCTTCTGGCACTAATGTTATCTGGTATTCATTCATTTTGGTGTTTGGCTTAAAATTTTCTGAATAAAACTAACAAGGTTGGTCATTTTACCTAAAGTACATGCCTGTTAGTTGTCTTTGTCTACCTTAATGTTATTAGCTGATGGTCTACAAACAAGCCTGTTTATGTTGGTTTGGTATTGGTACATATTTGCTAGGCATATTTAGTTTACTTTTTAAACCTAAAAATTACAAAATAAAATTATAGGGTAAAAAAAATTACATTGGGGTAATAAAAAAAAGAAAAAAGTTTTTATTACCCCGTACCCATAGAATCTATCAGAGTAAAAAAAAAATATATATCTAAACAACTAAAACCGCTAGGAAAGTAAGTTTTTTTTGTTTAATAGATCAATGTTATGACACAACACAGAATAAAGGCCATTGACACAAACTTCGGTGAATCTGAATTTCACAAACGTTTCTAATGGTCTTACAAACGTTTTTAAGATACGAATTTAACAACTGTTGTTTAACCTAGCATAACTTTACTCAGAGAAAAAAAATAAGATGGTCGAGGGCTTATTGGTTAGGCCAAAAATGTAATTTTAAGCTGAAAAAGAAATTAAAAAAAAATTATATATACTTTAGGTGTGATGGCATTGTTTTTTTACCCCAACTTTAGCAAAATTTTTGTGTTAATTCACCGTCAGTTTCACTTTCAGCTTGGTTTCTCAGTCGCACAAAACACACAGGCTTATAATTTTAATATAGAATGCTCTGCTATAACGTAGTAAAAGTCATGCCAATTTTAGGGCATTGTGACGTAATACAAACGGTTAAAAAAAATAATGTTAAATGAAACAGTTCAGAGTGACACCAATTTGTGACACAAACACCGCAAATAGAACTAAAAATGTGTGCAACCATTTAGTTAGCGCTAGTGTTTGGGATATAATAATAATAATGTTAATTATGTGGTAGTGATGCAAGTTCTTAAGGTGATATAAGATGCGCATTAAAACATTTGGGATGTCCTGAACAATCATCTTGCTTGCTATAGGTGTGCAATGCCAGGGGGTTGACGACCCCTGTGCTATATGATCGAATAATAAAGCACAACAAAAGACAATAAACATAAATAGCAGGGTTAAGGTCTTTTAGGCAAGATTTACAACAACACTGTTGAAAAACTGGTTGCTGAAGTTCTCAGGTACCAAAAAAACAGCACAAGCGAAAGTCTAGCGAAAAAATTTATAAAGGTTGGTGCCATATTACAGTCAAGCATCCAAATTTAATTGACAACCAGTTAAGTCAAATTAAAACCATGATAAACCAACTCACAATCTTAAAAAACCACAAAAGGCATTGTATGAAGTAGCATATTTAATCGCAAAAGAAAAAAAACACACACCATCGGAGAAACATTCATCAAACCTGCCGCTATAGCAGACAAATTATGGAGAAAAGTAACTGCAGAAATAAAAGGAATACAACTATCTGCTGAAAACATTTGCTGATGTATCAGCAAAACGGGTCAAGATATTAAAAGCCAAATAATTGATAGAGTGAAATGAGAAAAATCACTTTTGCAGTTAAAGGTATATAGCCAATGTCTGAAATATGCACAGGAAAATATATATTCTTAGCAATGGATACAATAGGGGAGACTGGGGCTTAAAGTAACACAATTCGTTGTAACACTCTAAGTTGGGCCACCCAAAGACAGACTTGCCCACATTGATTGACGTAGCGCATGCACCTTTTAGTTCATTTTTACCATTGAAAGTTTGAGTAGGCTACATGAAGTAGGGAAAAACCGGGACCTATCAACAGGACATACCGATAAGCAACCATAAAATAACATAATACAAAATGTCTATTAAAAACATATTGCAGAAATACTGTTTGGCACCTTTGCAGCAGGTTTTATGAAGCTTGCTATCAAAGATGCTAATGATGAATTTAAATCAGTAAGATTGTGAGCACAAGCTCACTTTGTTAACCAAAGTACCCTGTCTAAAGACACTAGGTTCTTAACCTTTTTTCAGCCGCGCCCCCCTTTGGTAATTTTCTCATGCCTTGCGCCCCCCTATGATAATATTTCGACATTTTGCAATTAAATATCACAAAGAAAACAGGAAATAGTGAAGGGTGTCGTTGGTCGCGCAAAGCGCGAAAAAATTTGAGTTTTATTTGGTCAAATTGGCTAAACTGCAACCAAAGAGGCGTTTCGCATTGGGCACACAACAAATTGCGCGAGATCGACACATTGATTTTATTGAGCTAATTTTGACAAACGTGTTGCGAGGGCATTTACTCCACAGTTGTAAGAGTTGTATGATGTCGAGCACAAAAAATGTCAAGCGCAAATATTAAACATTGCGTTATCGTGTTTCAAAAGATGTAACCACACACAATACAACGGCAATATTGCAAAAACAATATAGTTTCGCGCAAAAAAAGTTTGACTCCCCCTGTTACTATAGCCTGTTATCATATATAAATATGGTTGAAAAATAGTCCGAAAGGGCGATAACTTTTATCGTTTATCTATAAGTTAATTTAATAGGGCGGTGATACCGTTGATTTTCTAAAAAGGAATTAGAAAATTTGAGCGCAGCACGAATTTTTTTTGCAGTTTTAACGTTAAAGTTGGCAAAAAACAGAGTTTGTATGTAGGAATTATGCCTAACCCAAACGAAACCATTAAAATCACTGCAAAAAGTTAAAATATTGAAGTCGAGCTCTCGCCCCCCTTAGAATTGCTTGGCGCCCCCCTAGGGGGGCGCGCCCCCCCCCGGTTAAGAACCACTGCACTAGCCTAAAAGGATAACATCAAGTTGCTTTTAAAATGTCACAATACAGGTAAGCAAATGTAAAAAATACCACAATAGGGACTTGCTATGTTGGAATAAATTTAGCTGTTTAGTTTGTTTATTGGTCTAATCATTAGGTTTTTACCTATAATTTTCTTTTTGAGCTGTTAATAGTTTTTGTTCTGTCAAATAACTTCGTTTAATACATTATACAGGCATTTACAAACACTGACATGGAATATCTTGTAAATAAAAACTATTTGCTAAATTTTTAAGCATTTTCGGCTATGGTTAAAAACTTTAAACGAAAAACGGACAGAGGTAGAACACCTGTGCAAGAACTTGTTAGAGCTGCCAACGACGTCGAAAAACAGAAAAAAAGTGGAAATAAACTTCTGTTGCATGCGACCCTCATTCTAACTTTAGTCCTGAAGAACTTTGTCCATTGACAAAAGCACCACCAAGCCAAATCGTTAAATATAAACGAAAAAATATGCAAGCAGAAATTTTAACAGATACACCAGTCAAGAAAGCAATGGAAAAAGCGGAGAGACAAAAGCCTAAAAAAATAACTTCTGTGCAAAATGTCAACAAAAAGAAAACAAAATAAATTTAAACACTGCAAGAAAATGCAAGCCACACTAACTGATTCTTCAGACAACATATGGAACATTTTCAAAATTCTAAAACAAATGAGGTTTGATTTCAATGTGTCATAGGTTATTTGTGGGCCCACTAACGTGCACACCAGACATGAATTATTCAAATTTATGCCATAACTGCGACTCGAATGATGAAACCGAATTTGCTGGATAACTAACACACGTTGCGATGTTGTCTCATGTTTAAAAAACACATTGTTTTTGTAGCTTTTTTCAATTACCTGCGGAGGTGCTTAAGTTGTTGTCAGCACCAAAAACCACCAATTTTGTTTAAGCTAGTTTAGTAATTCATGCCCAAGGCTGCAGCTTCAACTGTAGACTTATAGAAATTAACAGTAATTAAAATTTGTTAAATAGAAGTAATCCTGTCCTTTTGCTTGTGGTTACATCCGGCCTGAGACCTATAACCTTATAATAATCCTTTTAGTATATCGTAGGCTAATACTTTCTGTTACATTACCTATGAGTTTGACATTTCGTTGAAGTATATAAAAATGCATTTCCAATGTGTTTATGCGGTTGTTTTCATTTGTTACAATTCGCCCCATCAGGTGTTACAACCTAACCGTGAACAGGGCAAGTTGTAACACTTTGGTCATCTTTTTCGAAAGGTCACAACTTTTGCTGTGGACAAGATATTTTCATAAAACCTGCAACAACTTATTGCTAAAAGATTGTTTTTGTATACGGTGAAGGTTTTATTTTATTGATTGGAATGATAAACCAGCTATTTAATACTATGTCAAAATTGTATCAACACTGTCTCCACTAATACAAAATTATGCTGTTTCATGGGAGCGGTGTATTAGTATTTGAACTGATAGGGCTGGGGCTAAACATAAAGGCTCTTTAGCAAACATGTTACAAATTGCACCCCATATCAATTTCACGCATTGCATTTATCACAAAGACAATCTTGCTAGCAAAACACTTGAACAAAACTTAATGTGTTCTCCATTCAGCAGTAAATATAGTTGATTTTCTTAAATCAAGACCTCTCCAGACAAGGTATTTACCATTCTTTGCGACGAAATTGGCTTGGAGCATAAAAGTCTTCTTTTTCATTCAAAAGTGAGATGGTGTTATTGCAAGGTAAAGTTCTCAACCGTTCGTATGAGCTGTGAAATAATGCATCCTTTTTTCTTCCACAAACTCGCTGCAAATCTTACTGATCCTAACTGGCTGAAGAAACCGCTGTACTTATTCTCTATGCCAGAGAAGATAAACTAAAGCTTATAACAAGATCAAAGCCTTTAAAAAGAAAATTCAAAATTGGGCTAGCAGAGTTGAAAGTGGAGAAATGGATACAATTCCTGTGCTGAGCAACTTTCTAGAAGAAAATGAGCTTAGTGAAAATATTGTGAAGCACTCGATAATTGTTATTAAACTTTATAATCTTTCTCCAAGGGTTGGGAAATAATTTCAGAAGAGACACCACACCACATACAACTGGATATTATCTCTATTTAAAGAATCAAATTATTTTAACATCAGATACAGTTAAAGCATTGGATGACCTGTCAAGTGACCGCAGTATAAAAATTGCCTTTGATACCAAAAGAACTTTGGCTGACATAGGCCCAGCTTCACATCATATACGTTGTGTAATACACAATTTTGTACTTGGCTCTACTGCTGGCCAAGTTGGGTTTTTTGATTGACGACACAACTAAAATGACAAAATCCTTTGCAATTAAGGATCACCAAGAACATTTACAGCACTCGAATGTCGTTTATAAATGAACTTGTTGATGCGGTGCTTCTTACATTGGCCAAACCCAGGGTTAAAGAACATAGAGTAGATGAAAAATCAGAGGTTTGCAGACATCTTCTGCAACATTCCGATCAAAAGGTTGATTTTTGCAATCCCTCGGATGGGCTTCAGACGTTTGCAGCCACTTGAGTCTTATCTATCCAAGACTGCAGCCCTGAATTGAACGTTGACACCTTATCAACTACGCTGTACCTGTTCAACACCTGAAGGTGCTAAAAAATGCTACAACTATAGAAACTCAGACTGATAACATTTGCGTCCTACCTTTTATAAGTGATGCTTGAATTGCATGTCAGTCACATTAACTGAAGATGATACAAGCTTGTATCGAAATGTCTTAATAATCAAGATGATGTCAATCTACTCGACCTTTTTGGCAATTCATTATCAAGTTTGGCTGAATTTCGGATTTCAGTTGCAAATAAATATCCGCATTTATCAGCGGCTGCAATGAATGTTCTTTTGTCATTTGAACTATATACTTATGTGAAAGGACGTTTTCTGCAGTATCTTAAGTTAAAAGCAAATACAGAACTAGAAGTGGAGGACGATCTTCAGCTTGTCGTCTCTCAAATTGATTTGTTGTGTTCTCAACACAGAGCCCATAGTTCTCATTAGTTAGAACAAATACGTTTGTTTACATACTGTTTTATGTGCTGAGTTTTGCACTATTTTGTGCAAGAAAACAGCAACTGACAATAGTAGTCTTAAAATTAATATTTAGTTGCTTAGCATTTTCCACAAACTTGCATGCTAACAAAATGCTTGGATCGCGCAAACAATACATTTGCGGACCTATTTCCTACTTAATGATTCAATTGATTTTCATTTATCACTCTTGAACACAAATGAGTATGTGAGGAAGGAACACCAGACATATGCAATCTTTGCATTTTCATGTTTTTTTAATTATGTTTGTTACAATTGCAAATATATAAAAAAATAATTGCACGTTTTACCATTAATTTTATGTGGTATCATTAAAATGTTTAAATGTATACAGATTGTGAATGCTACTGGACAATACCAAAATTTAAGGTTATAAATAAGACAATTATTTATTTTCTTGACCTTAAAAAAATTATATTCAACTCAAAACTGAAAAGTGCACAACAAACAAAATTAACAAAAACTGTAGAGCTTTTCAAAATTGTTGTTAAGTTAAAACTAATCAAAATTTAGTTTTAAATTTTAGACGACAAAATTTCAACTGTATCTTCTTGATAAATATGACATACTCAATTTCAGCAGAATTAATCATGCAGGTCTAATTTGACCCATTAAGTTAAGTTTGAAGTTCTTTTTTGTTTGTTTGGTTGTGCATCTCTGATTTGGACAATTGTATTGAACAGTAGTTTATTTGCTGTGTGATCACAGGTTAACAAAAGTCAACTTTATAGTGGCTATATGAACAGGCCAATAAAAACTTGTTAAGATATATCTACCTGATCACTACATTGGTTGCATAAGTGAATTTCAGGAGCACTGTGAACATCAGGAATGCAGAAACAAATAGCATGCTGATAGTAGTGACAATGACTACACATGATCATGAAATCATCATCATCTTTGCAGCCACATGGACATCGAACTTTAACAACATAATGTATATAATTATTCTTAATTCCAACAGTAAGTTATTGAATGTATTTATACATTATTAGCAACACAGTTGCAGGGCAAAGTAGGACTTTGACTGGAATATCATGTGTAGTTCAGCATGATTTACTGAATGAGTTATATCTAGGGTATACATTATGTGTGGATCTGGAGAGCTGTGAGCTCATAGTAGGGGTACAAGTCGATGTATCTTAAACTGTTTTCTTATGTGAAACTAAACTATATCCATAACAAAATAGTTACAATTTGTTTGTCTGGCAATCATGTTTTTATATAAGAATTGATTTGTACCAAGTATGCAAGATTAATATGATTTTCACTAGAAACTGTACAACACTACAAATCTATTTTTGTCTTGTTATAATATTATGAAATAATTCAAAATTAACAATGGAGAATGTTCTATTTAAAATTAATAAACAGTGCTGTAGGAAATTAGATTTTTCCCCAAATCGAATGATTGCCAACCTAGTCTTGATAAGTCATTTTGTTTATGCTTTTTGCATATATTTATGATGCTGTTCCAATAAGGACAGTTGTTTTATTGTACCATCCCTACCAACTTTATAAACAAAAACAACTTTTTAGTATAATGTGATAAAAGAATGGCAGCCTTGCCGACTTGAAACAAAAAAAGGCTTATAAATCCACAAGAATGTAAAACTGTTAACAACATTTGTTTGTTGTATTTTAATAACATCACCATGTTCGGAAATGTTAATATTTAATTTAACTATCAGTATTTAAATGAAAAGTATGTCTATACCTAAACATTTTAGAATATTAACATTTCCGAACATGGTGATGTTATTAAAATACAACAAACAAATGTTGAGCTGTATAACATAGATTTCAAAACTTCGCAATATACACACAAGAATAGGTTTTCTAATTTAAAATATCCATCACAAATTTCGGTCAAACTATGTATAGTTGATTCAAACTACCTAAGTCTAATTACAACAACTACATAAAATTATATAAAACAATAAAAAAATGATGTCAATATTCAAATTTTGTCAGAAATTTACATTCTGTCACAGTTAGAGGCAATTAAACAGGTCAGTGATAATAGAAAAAAAATGTTTGCATATATATTTAAGCAAATTTAAATAGATTTAAAGATGATCTTACTGAAACCCAAAACAATCATTCAAAATTATCTAAAGTATTTTAAACCGTGTTTTATTGACTAACGCTTTTAATCAACCATTTATTTTAGCTTTAGGCTTGCATTACCACTCATTTAGTAAAATGGCAACAAAATTGAAATTATTTTGTTGCAATTATCCAAGGTTAAATTTTATGACTACCCAACATATAAGATGTGATGACACACTGTAACTAAAGATGTTGGATACTGAAAATTGTATTCCGATACTGTTTAGGACCAAAGTATTGAAATCCAATCTGATATATAATGACATTGCCTTGTATTACTTTGCTCAAACAAGCGAACTCGATGTAATTTAAGGTATGTTTTTCAGGTTTTTCCACTACTATTTTCTTTGTAAATTTACCATTCAATGTAAAATAGTTGTGGTCAACTGAAAATCAAGGCTCAAATTGCTATTTTAACTAGGACTGACAAGAAACCACCCTAGTATCAATCTAGTTTTGATACTGACAATTGAAAATGGTATCAAGTCCGATCCAATTTTATCGGACATCCCTAACTGTACAATATTTCACAAAAATCAATGTAATTTTTATAGTCATACCTTTTAAAGCAAATATGACCAAATAAATATGGCTATTTCATAACATTTTATTGTTGTCTAAGGTAGCGTCGTGAATATCAATCTAAATCAATATTTATGTTTTACCAATTTCTTTTTTGTGGTTAAAGGATTGCTCTTTGGTCTTGTTTTTCAGTCCTGAGATGTAGGCATGAGGCTCCTGGCAACTGATAGTGGCGAGCTTAAAAATTAGAATTACCGAATTATAGTATATAAAAACGTGTTTATTTGGCATGTTTTGCAGCACTATTTTTGCTGTTTCACACCAAATAAATTGTTGCTTTGTAAAAAAACAATTACAAAGATCTGTCTGACCAATTTACACTGGATTCAGAATACACCTTAGGTTGGGTAGACGGACACAATTGTTGTTGTTTTATTGACTTTTTAATATCTGCTAGTTCTCCATGCCTCTCACACTCCTAAATAAAAAAACATGTTATATTGAAGAGTGCAAATTCAATTTAATTTATGTCCTCTTATCGATATTGTATCACACCTTCATTGTGCCAAATTGATGCTTTCCAATCCTGACTCGCAGCTTTAAATTCGTAAATGGAGTAATGACCCTGCCTAGTTTAACACGAATGTTTTCTACAAAAAAATTAAGACAATCTCTCTCCAGTGACTCATCAAAAGACGGAGGCTGGTAGTCGCATGGAGTAACTAAGCACAAATGGTTACAATGGATTTGTTACATATATCTATCATCCAATTATAATTCACAACATTTATAATACTTACCATCATCATAATAGAGTAGTCGCGATGTGATGTAAACATTATCAGGTAGATCATCAAGGCTGTTCACAAGAACAATTACATTTCTCAACAACCTAAATATTTTTTAATAAATAAAGAGAAACAGTCTTTCAAAGACCCAATAAATTACCATGCATGGAAATATTATTCATATGTACCAACAGGAAGATCCCTTAGATAAGAACATCTGAACAGAATGTAACTCAATACTTTACCAGTATGCTCAAGACTTACTGTTTAGCTGAATCAAAAGTCGCCTTTTTACTTGGGAGATTTTCATGACAGTATTCACACCCCAACTTCACATCGGCCTGCACTGTTCCTTCAAGGTAAGTAAACCCAAAGGAATATGATTCAATAATGCTCTACAAATCAAAATACAAAAGTGCTTTTCAAAGTTATTCTTTGTAGGAATATATTATAAAATAAAAATTGTTCTGTTAGATGAGCATTACTTTGTGCATTAGTAAAATGTGCTAATTTAAGCTGTAGCAATGGTTGAATGTTGTTGTGTCGTTAGCCAATGCCCCTACAAAGCAAACTGTAATGTGGATTCTCATGAAGTAAAATGTATCAAATGCAAAAGCTTTGTTTCCTTTGGCTTATATGACTAACTGTTTCTGATTACATGGTGAAATTCTATTTTAATTAGAGTTTTAACTTTGTCGTTAAGAGGCACAAATATTTCTGCAATATGTTTGCTGAGCAAAACTGAGATCTGATTAACCTACACATGTTGTGCTTTTTTGGATGAACTGCCCATCCAGTGCCAAGACAACAGCTAACAAAAGTAAACATTCTTGCCAGAAAAACAAGTTAAAACATGTGTCATGTAACATTTAGCAGAGTGATTTCATATCAAATCACGCAATTTGAATTACATTTTTGTGCTGATATTTTTTTAAATCAATGAAATTTAAACTGCAGCTTAATGATAATCAAAACAATTCAAATTTAGAAGAACTAACCAAATTTTTTTTCGAGATATCACATTTTAAAGTTTGCGTTACTATGTGCTGATATATATATTGTTTTTTTACTAATTTCCCAGTTATTTCTTGTTGTATTTCTAAAGTGTGGGCTCATTTTGAGGTAAAGGCAAAAACATAACAAAATATATATGTCATTTACAGAATTAGATAAGAAAATACATTGGAAATCAATTAACAACATTTTATTGTTTACCTTTAAGGATTCAAAACATTGATTCGCAACTGCGGCTGCTGGAGGAGCATGTAGCTCTCAGGGATCTTTTTAGAGTAAATCATTGCCTTTGGTAAAATACTTAATATTCTATTTGATTTAAATAAATTTAAGTGTAAGTAAAGTAGTTTTGAATAAATAACAAGTCAAGTGCCAGTCCAAGTCATCAGTTGCCCACTTCGAGTCCCAAGCAAGTCATATTTAAACAGGGTACCTCCAAGTCAAAAAATTTTTGTTAGAAAAATAAGCCAATTTGCCGAAAATTTGCTATTATGTGTAATGAAACAGGAAATAGAAAGTTAGGAAAGCGGACATGGCCGCTTACAGTTTTATTCAGATCATGCTAAGAAATCATAGCTTAGATATATCCGAAAGTAAGATTCTTTCATCAAAAGAGCCATATGGCGTCACCAAAAGAGCCATATGGCGTCACAAAAAGAGCCATATGGCGTCACAAAAAGAGCCATATATATATGGCCAGAGGTTCCCGACCCCTGCAATAAAGCAATGTAACTGAATTGGATGCATATGACTATGCTTTTATGTGTGGTCAAACTATAGTGTTGTTTAGTACAACAAAAACACTGCAGTATATAATGTCAAAAGAACTTTCTAAGAGACCTTGCACTATCCAGCAAAAAAATATGATGTTTAAGAGTATATAGGAAGGTAATTGTTTCCAGGTGGATTACTTTTTAGTGCGATATTTTGCTGTTATCTAAACCTAAATTCTTGGTATATTTGCGGCTCCCTTTAAAATCCACTGTTTACATTTTTCTCAGATGCTAATAAATACTGAGTACTGGTTTACAATGTATCATCTTAACAAAATATTTTTGGACAAAATGTTGCCTATATCATACTAATGCATGCAACCAAAAAGTGGAGTGGCTAAATAAAAGTTTAATAAATAAAAAGCAAATACATAAATGGTAATTTAACTGTGACAATTGGAATTTTAAAAGATTAAAGCTTTCTTGTATGCTTGTTTATAAGGAATTTTATTGTTCTCATTTAGTTCTGTACAGGAAGACTAGAATGTGTTTCAAACCGGAGGTGAGTAGAAGCAAAATACCAGGAATCCCCAGGATTGGTAAGCCAATGCAATGCTACCTGGTTGCATGACTTGCACAACATTACAGATGAGTAAGCAAAAAAATGATTTCAAAGGTCTAATAAAAAATATCATAGTTTAAAAACATAGCACTTCTGTTGTATCCTGTTTGTAGATACAACCTCAATAGAGGGTTATATTGATCACCCTAATTAAGGTTATATGTTGAACAAAATGCAGCAGGCTATGGTAGTTTCTTGAGCCTGTTAGTAGCTGGGCTGGTTAAAGCTCAATAGGTGGTGCTATGGCCGGAAGTAGAAAGTTCAAATCTCAATGCAGGCTAGTTGTTTTGTGTAGTAGCTAAGTTGAAAGATTGATGTGGCCAGACGTTAAAGTGTAAATCTTGGCTATAATTGCTTGCGCTATACACCTGAATAAGTAGACAGCTGTTGCTTATTCTTTTATAAAGCAACCGGTGCACACTAATCAGTACAAATTGTAACTGTAAGTCATGCATTCATATGCATCATATAGTCAATTCCACTTTACTCGCCATAGCAATGGCAGCCATTTTTTTATTCAACATCAAATAGTAACTTTTTAAACTTACAGTTGAATCTTCTGGGTCTTTCACAATCTATGAAAAGGAGTAGTGGTTAACAAATTTACAAACTTTTTTTAAAACAAGTCCAGGTAAAACATGGTGAATGTATGAATAAAAACAACTAATTTTTACAAGTAAAACAAAAAACAATATTGCATTTTGGTTTCAACAAAGCCTAATAACCCCTTTCTTCTTAGTAGAGGCTATTTATTAAAAGTCAAGGGATTCTTGTGTAATTTGAAAGAACTATTATTATATATCAGTTTTATAAAACAGCAAAATTTTGTGGCAATAATTAATCAGTAAAGCTGCTGAATTTGTTGTTCCACAAGAACATTTTACTAAAAAAAATAGTTAAATGTTAAAAGTAAAATAAATTGTTGAACATATATCAATTCTTTACAACTGGTGTGCTGTAAGAACATGTTAAATGGTAGTGGTGTAAGTAAAAGCTGATTCATTTTGTAAAAAAATTAAAAAAACTTTTGCAATAGGCCTACAGTTTTGAACGCAAGCAACAAGGCAGGAATTGGCCTTGTATTCAATCATACATCTCCTAGATTTTAAATTTTGGTTAAAATGTTTTGATAACTACAGCTTTAAAAACAAAAGTGAGGAAATGTCGGGAGATTTGATTTATTTTTAATTTAAATTTAACATCAGTGTCATGCTATGCTTTTTTAAGTTGGAATAAGCCTCCAATGGAAATGTTTCGAATGGATATTCATAAGGGTCCCAATTAATTGAGGGAGTGATCAAAAAGTAGTTTTTTTTATATAGTTGAGTGTGACGTCAGAAGTTCAAAGTAAACCATAACACTTTTTTTCTCTTGGTTGCTTCTAAGACCGTAAACCCTGGACATTTTTGCCATGAAGCTCCCTTCTCTATTCGTTTAGGTTAAATATAATTGAAAAGTGTGTATTCACACATCAGCGAAAAAGTTATTATACATGGATTAAAAAAAAGACTACACTCGTCACAACATTAATTTACGTCTTTTATGTGGCTAAAAACGTTAACCACTTTTTTCTACCACCCGAGTCATCTGCACTAATATCCAGTGTTGTTGACAACAGACTTCAACTAAAGCAGATATGTATGGACTTTGTTGCTAAAACAAAGTGATCTAACATTGACAGCTGTGAGCGTTTTGGGGGACCAATTTTATGAAATGATAGTTACTGCAAAACTCTTCTGTAAAGCATAAAAAATGTTTTCAGATATGAAGTCACAAAGTTTTGTCATAACATGTTGTTACATAGTTATGACAAAACATGACGTCACAAAGTTACATCAAACATGACAACATTGAGAGGCAACCGTAATAACACTAAACAGTTTATTTATTATGTTAAACTTTTAGTTGTGGAGGTGTTACTTTTACTGCAAAAGCTACATCACAAAGATGTTATCCATTTACAAAGCGAAAAAAACGCGTTTAGATTGCTGAAGTTGCCTTTTATTTTCGAGTGTGCAGTGAGACGCAAGTTCTTTTCGGGCTAAAGTGATTTATTTAAATGGACTAAGAAAAACTAGAAATATAGTTTAGTTCAGAAAAACAATACAGTTTGGGGGCAGGGTGATGACAGTGTCCTCCTTGATCCGCTCTTTGTTCTAAATTTTTGTGTGCAATGCCGTAAGTTGAAAGTTCAGGGTCCTCACTTTTTGGATTTCTGAATAATTTTCAGTTTTTCTGCCTTTTTATACTAAAAAGATTTGCAGTCTGATGTATAATGAAGTTACTAGCCCAATTATAATAAAAATGTTCATTTGTCACTAATTTTAGCCCGAATTTAAAACTAATGTAATGAAGGAAATTTAAGCTCGACCTACACACGTTCGAGACCATATGTTACATGCAGTGATTAGATAGCCTCTTAAGCCAAAATTCGGAAATAGGGCTATTGCTACTGCGTCTTCTTTCGGATGAACTAGATTCGCCAGAAGACTGCTTCTGGCAGCGAATCCGCTCTCGGATATTCTCGTGCTGTTTCTAACTGGTTAGATCAGCGGTTTCCAAACTTTTGTAAAAATTTTGCCTGGCGGACCGGTTGCAATTATTTTATTTTGATATTTCGCAGCCCTATAAAATTTCAATGGTCAGTTCACCCATATTTCTTTAGTACACTAGTGCAGTCATGATTCTTTCTAATGTAACAACCTTCTAACTCAGGGTGGTCCACGGTTGACTACATCGCGGGCCACAATATTTCTTGCATATTCTTTGCGGGCCACATAAAGTAGGATAAATGCGTACCAGGAGCGAATCAGAGTTTTTCGTTTGGTCGAGGCATGAAATGTTTAAAGATAACGTCACAAAGTTGAATCGAAAGACAGATACGCTCCAGAAACTTACTTCTGTCGTCGAACTTATGCGCAAATAAAATTGAATGTTGTGAGACTGGGAAAACTGGTGTGCGCTAAGCGTGAAAAATTTGCGTATTTGACAAAAATTTTAATTAGAAGACTGCATTTTAAAAGCGTAGAATGTTCGTGTAAAAGAGATGTTGCATACTCACCAATCGCTAAATTACGTTATCATTTCCCGCAAAAAGGTTTAATTAACCAGATCAATTTGGCTGAAATTGCAACTGGGTTTGGACCACCCTGTTCTAACTAATGCGAACGATTCGCTGACAGCAGGTAGTACAGCATAATAGATGCTTTATGATGTCACAAGCGACATCATAAAACACGCTATATGATCGATCAATAAAGCATAACTAAAGACGATAAAAAATTACAATATACAGTTACAGTGAAGTTCTCATCCTTCTAAGTTTGCATCCCAATTAAGTTTGTAAGTCTAGAAAAAATTAGGAAAGTCTAGAAAAAAATCTAGGTTTAACTTTTTTAGCAATTTATTGATATTTATGATTTATCAAAAACAACAGTTAATTTTGTAATTAAATGGAACAGTATAACTTTCATTAATGCAGCTACAGTATCTGTCTTGAATTGTTCTATTAGCCCTGAATATCAGTCTATTAGTCCTGAATATCAATGTCAGTTTGGCTGATTTAAGGCATGCATTAGGTAACAAAATGCAAATAATGCTGTAGTTATAATGCAGAATTACTAAGTCGCTTCTATCACATAAGTTCACACAAACTACCCAGATTAAGTTGCTCACTTAACTTGGATATTATTGTACCTGCTTCCCAACCAGTGCTTCCCAACCTTTTTTACAGTTCGCGACCCACAAAGAATATGACCAAATTAAAATGCAACAAATTGGAAATAAGATTAACAGATACATAAAACCTGCATCTTTACTACTGGTGTACGTACTGAAATCGTTATGGCGACAAACCACACCCAACTGTGTTGCAGAAATGTTACATTACAATAATGCAAAACTTCCCAATAGTATAAACAACTGTAACATTTAGAAGTGCTCAACCCACTGGTTGGAAAGCACTAATATATGCCAATCAAATGTGTCCTAGTAGAAGTTTTGAGAAACGGTTCATATGAGATAGATAACGAAACAAAAAATGTGGAGTATAGTAGCGATTTGCAAATAAACAATCAAAACAAAAAAGTTTAATATATGTTTTGTGTTCCATTTTCAACATTGTTAATCTTTAAATGTCCTTTGCTATCCCAATATTAGGATTACTTGGATTACACAGTTTACAAGTAATTATAGCACAAAATTGGCAATACTTGCAGTATATTTTTAGAAAAAATTATTAATTTTTAGAAATTAATGGTTGCTTAACAGATTATGTTTTAACCACATAAACGTATATTCAAGCATATTTAAAAACTCAAAAACAAAAAAATTTGTGCTGCATGGTACTCTTGGCCAAAAACAAAGCAATAATCAAATCAAAAATGATAGCCAATATGACAAGCATTCTGCTTCTGCCAATTTCTGTAACATACCGCAAACATCAGAATGCGTAAATATTCTCTGTCAAGCGCATCATAAACTCCCCTCATCCTGAAAACAGAAATAATTCAACATCAGAAAATATGTGTAATAATATTGTATTTTAAAGCAGTAGGATTGGCAAAATAAATTATATATATTTATATTTGCATCATAGGGGCTGCCTTTTTTCACATGAGTGCTAATTTTTTCTCTCTAAGTATAACTTCACTAAATGCCGACTGTAAATAGGAGTTAATATGTGGAGAAATATTAATCTAACTTTTGGTATGAAGTACAGTGCTTGAATAAAACTAATTAGGGCACTTTTCAGTCCGCGCATAGCTCGAATAAAACTACTTTGGGTACTTTTCTGTCAGTACGTAGCTGAAATAAAACATACTTGGGCACTTGTTTTCCATACATAGCTCTAATAAAACTAACTTAGGCACATTTTTGTCAGCACATGACTCAAATAAAACTAAGTTAGGATTTTTCTTCTGTAAGTAGCTTGAATAAAACTAATTTGGGCACTTTTTTGTCGACACCTAGCTCAGATAAAACTAATTTGGACACGTTTAAAAAATTAAATGAAGCATGGGTTACATCATGTGGGCTCCAGGAGACAGCTTGAGATCAATTTTTGTTAAAAAACAGCACTTAGTGGAAGCACTGGCCGTAGGACACAAAGATAAAATAGTCTGGTATAAAACAAACGTTTTATTTGTGCTCAAAGGTGCACTGAGCGTGGCCACAAGTCAGGTGATTGACACAAAACTAAAAAAAAATCTTAACATGAAGCAGATTGAACAAAGCTTTTTCTAGTCGATTGTACCATCAATAAATAGGCTGGCTTTCTACGTGATAAAACTGGAGTTTTTTTTTTCTTGCATGTCCAATTTTTTTAATAAATTTATTTTAATTCTTGGCAACATGAATGTCTTTGCTGGCTGTATGCTTGCACTCAAGCATTTTCTCTAGCAAAAAAAAGGACTGATAGAAGTAGCGACAGCTGACTGACAAATTTATGTAATTATTGTATTAAATTAAGAACAAAAACAATGACCTTTTGAAACAATTTGCAAGAATTACTAACAAATGAGATAGCATAATACAGAAATTGACAAATTTTATATATTAATTAATATCATGTCGCACAAAAAAAATGAATAAGTAGTTAACACAAGTCAGCTTGCCTTTAACAAATAAGCAGTTTAGAAAAAATTTGATTTGAGTAACATAAATGGGAGATTATGACGGTTTAATCCTTTATTAAATGTTTTCTTCAACAACCCTGCTAAACAATGATAAGGTATAGTATATTTTCAGCCATTTAGTAATAGCTTACAAAAGTTTGTTAATACTTATATCCTATGATTCTGTGTTGTTTATGTGCAAGGCTTGTTCTGGAAATTAAAAATATATATAGTTTAAGGTTTTGAAATATAGCACACAGGTCAATACAATTTTTTTTTCATACAGTAAAACTAAACTTGTGACAGTAGTAAGTTTCAAAACACAGGCAAGGGGTTAGAGCGATTGGTTAGGTATAAAAGAGGAGAATCACTAGGAAAAAGTGTATCAGTTCCTTACAAGAAGAAAGAGCTTCAAGGCCATACTGGTGTGTAAGCAGCTTTGTGATGAAAATATGGTAAAATTTTTACTTGTAATACTGCACTTTCATACTCAGCTTGTGCAACTTTTCACAGTTATTGTTATTCCATTTTGTTTCAGTGATGATTAGTGAACATGATATGTCTGTTGCATTTGCAAGTTTCAATCTAGCTATGTTAACTCTCCTTTGTGTGAGGTTTAGCTCAATTAAAGCCTCGTCTTATCTGCTTAGTAACTATGGAATTCTTGATCAAGAGTGTAACAACATCCCCCAATGATTGTGTAACAACATCCCCCAATGACCAACCTTTTGAGTGGCGTTTGTCCAGCCCCAAATAAAGTTTGAAGTGTCTCTCAATGTAATGTCTAAATGACCATGGAGTTATATGTGTGATTGTGCACAGAGAGTTACCAAAAATGCATTAAAATAATAGGTGGGTCATAATTTTTTAGGGAATTGCTCTATGATTAATGGCATGATAAAATAGTGATGGTAATGAGGTGCCACAAACTAGGTCAGGAACCAAGTCCCAAAGTAGCATAAGAATTGACTTTACGTTTTCCAGCAAGCTGTTTATTGGACAGAGTACGACAATCAGTAAAACGTTTTTCGTTTCTTGTTTGGTCCATCGTAAAAGCAGGATATTTTTTTCTCTTGCGCCTTTTATTATTCGTTGGGGAGCTAATCAGCAAGTGTACGTTCGACAACTAATAACAATAAATCAAGCTGTCTCCGCTTTTTTGCTTGCTAAAAATGTCGAGTTAGGTGGTGCTGATGTTTCTCACTGTTTGCAGTCCGGCTGTTTCTGTTAATTTTTTAAGTTATTAACCTAAAAAAAATCCGTAAAGGCTAAGTCTGCCACACAAACTGCAAAGCCCATTCTCCCCCTCGCATATTGCTCTGTCTCTCCCTTGCAACGAAAACATCCGTCTGACAAACCAAGCCAAAAAAAATTACAGTTTATATCTAAGAGTTAATAAAAACATAAGTAGTAAACGCGGAATAACTATCCTTTTTGTGTTTGGAATAAGTTTTATAGAATTTACGTTGCGCAAAATTTCGGGCACATGTGCATGTGGGTTAAAAATTAGAGGGAACTCTCGTTCATTGACAGACAGATCATTTCTTTGTTGTGAGATGGAAAGTTTGCCACTAAATGTTGACTTACATAGTTTTCGAGCACACATTTGCAATTTGTTACGAAGAAATTATGAGAGACGCAACCCATTGTTTTAATATATAAGCTATTGCTACCAGGCATAATATCAGGTTTGTAGAGCTCTTCTGGCAAATGTAATTTTTATTCCGACGTTTCGACGTCCTATACAGGTCGTCTTCATCAGGGTAAAAAAAATTTTTACCCTGATGAAGACGACCTGTATAGGACGTCGAAACGTCGGAATAAAAATTACATTTGCCAGAAGAGCTCCATTGTTTTAATGATAAAATTCGAAAGCGCTAAATCGATTTGCGAAGTACTGTTACGTTTTGTTGGTGAATACTGATAAGTTAGCATTTTGTAATGATTTAAAAAAGTTTGGCGCCTATGGTGTATTATGATTATTATCTCCCCCCTCCCAAACAAAATTTCCCAAACAGAAGTTAAATGAAATATTCGTTATTCAATATTCTAGATTCAAAACCTAATATTCTAGAATCCCCTGGGATTATACTTTAAACATCCCTAGACACCTGCAATGCAAAACAAAGATTATTTTTCCCAGGTATTATTATGCCAAGATTATTTTAACATCTGCACCACACTTTTGTGCTAATTCGGCTAAAATCCAAGCTGTGGGTGAAGAAAAATAGTCAATTGCACGATACTTAAAATATGAGTGAAGTAATACTGTTTGTTAATATTATTACATAACAATATACACAACAGTCACAGTTAGACCGCTCTATAAGAGAATGTGCTTAAAAAAAGGCATTGTTAAATATCCTTTTTTATTTAACTCTGAGAAATGTAATTGTGGTTACTTCACACTATGCTAAATACACCCGATCCATTAGAAATTAGTGCATTTCTAAGCAAAAAGGTCTATGACAATTAGGGCATCCAATGGCAGAAAAGTCTAGACTTTTAGACCTTGAGGTTGTGGCAATGCACTAATTTGGACCTTTAGGTAAACTCCCGGTGTAGATAAATTGAAAATATTTGCCGAAATTCAGAAAAGATTACAAAAAGTGTGAGATGGCATTAATAACACTTGACCCACCCTAACCCAAACGCTTACGCTAACCCGAACCCTAACCCAAACAAAGTGCGCTAATGTAATAATTATTTGAATGCTGGGGAAAAAAACAAAATTTCGGTGGGCATAAAATAGTTTCTCGTCCATTGTATAGGATTGTTACGTCACAAAATGAGATATTGGGGCCTAAAGCGTTTATGTAATTAATAATTCAACGCACCTTATTTGGGTTTGGGTTTAGGTGGGTCAAGTGTTATTAAACTTAATCATTTTTAGCACATTGTTAATAAGTCAAATCAGTGCATTGTCTAAAAGTCTGACTTTTTGATCCTTTGGATGCACAAATTGTCGTAGACCTTTTTGCTTAGAAATGCACTTATTTCTTACGGATCGGTGCTAAATGATTCTCATAAAAAAGTGAATAAACAAAAAAACAACTTACCAGTTTACAATTTGAGTAGCACCTTCATGGCTATGTTCCTTCAGTATCTTTAAAGACAGTCCTAAAAAAGAAATGCAGCACTTAACTCACTGAACATGATTTTAACCAACACCTCACCTTCAAATTGTCTGTCAGAGTAGGCATGTTCGGGAAAAAGATTTCGTAAATACATTATGTTTGATATGCCAATCGCCAACATCCGTTTGATAAAGATCTTACTTGCATCTTTGGTCATAACATCTTCAGTCAAGGCAATTTTGTGCAGATTCTGTTTTTAATTAATATATGATTGCAGAACAATTTCCATATTGGCAATGTCCATTTGGATTCAAATCTAAATATTTGATATTCTACTTCAAACATCCCTAATTAAATTCTAAAAACATCTGCTTCAATCCAATTCTTACGTGAATATGAAGTTGATATGCAGTCTAAAGAAGACTGGGGAAAACAATTCTGTTATTCTTTTTAAATATGCAAAATACTAATTAAAATTATATGTGACATATGAGGTACATATAATAGATTCCAATATTGCTCAAAATAATGGGCTTTATAGTCTAATGCAGTGCTCTTTAACCCATGGTATGGTACGCACCTGTGCGGATGAAAAACATGTAATGCCGATGACAAGCATTGTGCGGATAAATATTCGGATGAAAATGGTGCATTATTATTTTTCATTATGTATAATACAGTAATCAAATAAGTTGGGGCGCCCATTTATGTGTTACAGGAACAGTCATATATTCTCTCAGACACAAACTTTTTCATTGTTGTTTCACAAATAGGGAAAGCTAGGGTTTACAAACTTACTGTGCTTGTTTCGTGCCGATGAAATTTTTCACGATTTAGTTGCGCTGTCATAATCAGAAGTCTACTTCAATAATTGTAAACAACTTTTTAAAAAACAAACCATTTCACAAAGTTCTGAGTGACAATGGAAGAGAGAAGTTAACAACTAGGAATTTAAGGATTGTTGGTCCTAATTTGGATTAGAAGTAAACACTACTCCTGGTTTATTTGACATGGAGTAGTAATGTCTGTGAAAGTCACAATATGATTCTTATAAAGATACTTAATAAGATAAGATTGACAAAGCCTGTGATTGGGACATATGTCTACCTGGGCAATATCAGTTAATAATTCGCTTGGGAACAACAGTGGATTTAATCCTGGTCAAATTGTTATTTAGAAATTACCCTAACTTACAATATATCTTAACAGATGGCCTGTCTACCTTATAAGGTTATGGTACTGTTGGAATACATTTATCTGCAATGCATTTAGCCAGAAAATTATTTATAGCATACCAGACAAAGTTATGATATTGGCAACCACATATAACATATATTATAAACAAGATGATCAGGCAGAATTGAGAGGACCCGGTAAAGTTTTAGGACAAGGCATTTATGGGCAGGTATTCAAATTCAACATTATGGGTATATTTTTAAAGCTAATGTTGAAAAATCGGCAACTAATGTGTAATGCCAGGTGCAGAGACGCAAAAGTAACATTCCATCGTAAAACGCAAAAGTCAGCTAACGGTAACCTAAGGTCAAATTGAGGCCAGTGTTTAGTGAGGTGATGCCACATTGTAATTGTCAAGCAAAAATAACATTTACATGAGTAGAACTTTTTTGCAGCAGGTTTATTTACTGCCTAATTAACAGGTCACATTAGTAGTACAGCAAACCTATAACACAACATTGTCTTATAATGCAGAATGAATTTGCATAGAATTCCTTGTGTTTGCACAGCACTCACCATATAAGAAAGTTTGGGCATATGTTTTGTGTGTAGTTATGCATCATAAAACCAACTGCTTTAAATGGCAGTTGTTTAGGATGTTACTTATATGTAATTTAATTTTTAGTTTATATTACAGATATGTTATATTTAATCCACAAAAAATAAAGGTAATTTTGAAACCCATAATAGGATTTAATTTTCTGGATTTGTTATTTTACATTTGAAAGCTAATATTATAGAATATCTTGGGATTCTACTTGAACATTCCTAATTGTGCAATACACTGCTGTTTTTATGATTAGGGTGATATACATCAACCATTTTAATACTTTTTTTTCGGCAAGGACTCCGGTAATTACACTGAAAAGCTAGTGAAGTTTTTTAATCTACCTAAAATCATATTTTATGCATTTCTTAACACTGATTTAATATGTTTTTGCCAGTTTTGGTCAGTTTTTAATAGCAACTCTCAATTTTAGACTGATTTTTAAAGTGCTAACATTTCCATTATTTAATGAAATATAAAAAAGTGGCAAGAAAACACTGGTCTTTTCAGTTATATAACAGCATATTCAGTGCTTAATATTTATGTCTTCCTTCTTGCCATTAGTCATTTCTGGATGATTATTGAACAACAAAAATGTGACAGTTTTTTTAACAAGAATGGGGACGCTGACGCTCTTTGAAGGCAGCCATCACGACTTTCCGATCAATTGCAGTATATGCGAGAATCAATGTGAAAAGCTTTAAGAAAAAATTGGGCATGGAAAAATGCTGAAACTTCATTAAATCTTTGGTAGTTTTTCAGAAACATAGCATCATATTACATCCGGCCAGAGCACAAACATTTTTTGACAACACATAACTTGCCCAAACTACCTTGCACTGTGTTGCACCTACCTGATGATGGGAGACCTTACTTTGTGTTGTTGGACCTAGTATTATGAATTTTTTTTCAGCTTATTCTTTGTAGTCTCCTTTGTGTAGAAAATAAAAACTTTTTGTAGAAAATTAAAGCTATTTTTTTCCGATTGTTCTGGTTTGAAAATTGACAAAACTTATTTCGAAAGATAGGATACGTGATGCCTTTAGCACACAATCAAAATTTAACTATACTCATTTGCACAAGGCCATTGACCCCACAGCTGTATCTGCACAAATTACGTAAGAATTTTGAAGGTTTTATTCTGATAAATTTCTTGAAATTATGATGTTATTTTACCTAAAAAAAAAAAAACGAAAATTAGTTTACAAGTTTCCTCAAAAATATTTTAGTGCATATATGTGAAAACTCAAATGGCAGCCAAGGGATTTAGGGGTTTTAGTATTACGAGATAAGTTACAAAAAAAATGTATTTTAACATTACAGCTTTGCATTATGTTATGGCTTTATATATGACAGAGGTTCTTAACCTGGGGAATGTGAAAGTTTTATAAGGGGGAATCAAGGACTCTCCGCAAAAAAATTACTTTATTTTATTATTTTGCAGGTTTTGCAATTAGGCGCCTCTTTGCACTTTGTGTGATTATAATGCTAATCATTGTGTCTATGCAACTTGGAATTCGCATAGGGGGCACAAGTTTTTGATAAACTGTGTCAAACAACCACTGATCTATGGCACAACAATACCAGCAATATAATCTTTCAACAAGACTCACAAAGCAGAAAATGTAACATCTGAATTAGCGACGCGTATACTGCTATATTGCGCAGAGTAATTTCATGAGAAGCATCTTCTATGCTAACTTGCTTTGCCCTTATGTAGTTGAATTTGGTTGTTTCGTTATCGACAAATAGAAGTCCAGCAACCCTTGTTCGTTGTGGTTGGTTTGGCTATAAACATGCAACCTAGACAATTAGAGAAAAGAGGTGTCAAGTAGAATGCCCATCAAATAAACAATACCTTACTAGAAAACTTACTTGAGCTCCACAGGGGATTATAATCACAATCTGCAACTACAATTTAGGACTAATTTAATCACTATCTTTGTAAAATATTTGATAACTGAAATAAACGACTTTTAGGCAAGTTTACTTTTGTGCCCTTTGAAGGGAGAATAAAAAAGAAAAATCTTACTGATGCCTGTTTGTTGTATTTTTAATGTAATAAGGGTTAGATTAAGTTGTAAACAAACACGAAGGTGTGTGCGTTGTAAGTTAGTGTAATATTTGTTGGTTATTCAATCATACTTATACATTGTTTTGGTTTCTACAAAATGCACTATATTAGTTTTCTTGTTGTCTTACTACTTTAGTTATCCTGCTGATAGAAAATCAAAATACAGGGCTTTACACTCGCCAGTCCAAAATTTACACAAGCCAGTCGGGCGTAAGGCTAGCAATCAGCACTCACGTGGACGAAACAACACTCTGCAAAAATGTTGGCTCGCCATCTGAAAATTTCTGCCCTAGGGTAATTCTAGGTCAGTGTGGTCCAACTGCAGGCCCAAAGTTGGCCCGCGAGTTCCGCTATTTTGGCCTGCGAACTGGTAGTCAGCTTTGCTTCAATCTAACAATATCACTTCAATTTTTGTTTCTTTGTTATTTTAATTGACAGAAAAACACTGTATTTGCAAAATTTTGGTGTTGAAATTATTTTATAACTACCGTAGCTGAACAAAGGTGTACATTTCATAAAGTTAGTACATATGCCATAGGCTAGTGGTCTCCAACCTTTGGGTCACGACCCCAAATGGGGTCGCCTAAAATTTTTCTGGGGTCACCATAATTCATTATGTTTCTGCTGTTTTGGTACGATTTTTGTAATTTGTTTTCTTTACAATGACGTCACACTAATAAACGTGAATATGAGTGGATAGCAAAGATAAGGTTTTGTTTCTTCTATACCAAACATAGATGTTTTTAGCTTAAGGAGCTGCTACTGTAAATAAACAAAGATTGCAGCCAACAAATATCTACTTTTGGATTCAATGCAATTAAAACCCACTTTGCCAATTTTGTGAGTAAACTACTTGTTTCCGTTTTAACCACATGGTTTTGTTTAACGAAATTCAGCGCAATAAGCATATTAAAAAAGAAACATCGTAAATCACTTAGAAGTAAAGCATGACGGTTATTCTTATGCAAAGTGAAGTCGCGTTTTTAAAAACTAGTGATACCATTGCAGGTGCAATCATCACACTAAATGCAGTGTTGAACTTAAATGATTTTTTTGGGTTTGTTCGTGTGCTTAATTCAAATTCATAATTTACTTCCGAAAATAAATCATTTTGGTGCACAAATGTTGTAGCCACGGTTCTCTAAAAATGTGTTTAATTTATGCATTTTTGCTTGTGTTACTTAGTTCCACCATTGTTTATAATATTTTTGTTTCTATCTAAAAACAAAATGGGGTCGCAATGTAAATTCTGATTTCATTTTATTTAAATTGGGGTCGCCTATTAAAAAGGTTGGAGACCACTGCCATAGGCTGTGTATAATTTGCCAGTAAGCCTAAGGCTGAATCCCCACCGGTTAGACAAAAACGCTTTAAAGCAGTCTGATCGCAACCTAAACGAGTCCGACACCGGCCAAAAAAATAAACCCGAGTCCGACTCGCCAAATGTAAGATTTTGTCGAGTCCCGAGTCCAGCTCTGACTCTACAGTATAGGTCTACCATACGTCCTCTTTTAGGATTTGTCCTCTTTTCTTGAGAAAACTGAATGGTCCTCCGAGGACGCTCAAAGATGTCCAAATGTCCTGTTTTTTTCGCATTTCGAGTTAGTTGCTCATACTTTTTTTTGCGCTAGCTCTAAGTTAATATTTAATTTTTGCAATGATTCCAATGGTTTCGCTGTGTTGTACACCACTCCTACAGCGCTGTACAAACTCTGTTTTTGCCAACTTTAACATTAAAACAGCAATAAATTTTCGCGCGCAGCGCGAAGCTTTTCTACTTACATGTTAACTTTTTTTTAGCACAAAGTCTCTTTAAGTGCCATTGCATGTTTTCATATCATTAAAGTTATAACGGCCCTATTTAAAATTTTGCTAACTTATAGATAAACGATAAAATTCATCCACCGTTCCAACTATTTTTTATCCATGTTTTATTTAATTGGATAACAGGCTAGCAACAGGGGACTCAAACTTTTCCGCGCGAATCAATAATGTTTTGCAATATTTCTGCTGTTGTTGTGTGTTATCGCATCTTTTGAAACACAATAACGCAAAGTTTAAGTTTTGCGCTTTCATTTCTATTTGCGCTGACATCGCAGCCTTACAACTGTGGAGTGAATGCCCTCACAACACGTTTGTCAAAATCAACTCATGCACGAGCAATTTGTTGTGTGCCCATTATGCTAAAACCCTCCTGAATTTACAGTTTAGCACCAATTAAACCTAATTTGTTTCGCGCTTTGCGCGACCGACGACAAACTTCACTATTATCGAGTTGTCTCAGTGATATTTAATTAAAAATGCCGAAGTGCTTTTCGTAGAGAGGGGGGGCGCAAGGCATGGGAAAATTACCAAGGGGGACACGGCTGAAAAAGATTAAGAACCACTTGTCTATGGCATCAGGTGGTTCTTAGCAGACGCTTTCTTTAAATTTAGACAACAATAAAGCAAAATATAAGCTATACATTATAATGCTGAAAAGGAAAACTCTGTTTACTGATGAGTACGCCAGAAGTATCTGTGTTTCAGTAAAGGACGTGTTAATTTTGAAGCTGAATGCAATACTTGGATATGGCACGTTTTTCTCAAACGTAACAATTCTACTTTCGTTTTACTTGCGGGCAAGAAAATGTCCTTTTTTAAGGTGCTGAAAATATGGTAGCCCTACTCTACAGCCTGTATTTTAACCATTTACGCAACTAAATTAAGGTGGATTTTTCGCAATCCACTCATATTAATGTCATAATTGATCCACCCGCGCGCATTACGTGGTTTAAAAATATTTCACCATTTGCTATTACACTTTTACAACTTACATTTTGCCGCCTTAACAGTTTTAAAATTTGATACTGCGCATGCGCATGTCGGACTCGGGACTTGGGTAGTTTTACGTGGTCTTACCCGAGTCTCGAGTCCGACAAAACAAACCGACTCCGTCGAGTCCCGAGTCCGACTCCGCAGTCCTGATCGCAACTAATCAAGTGCAACGCTATTTCTTTTGTTGTCGCATCCCCACCGACCAGACTTGACGCAAATATTACGCACAGCAGACATATACAACTAAACGCGTTTTTAGTGAGATAGCGCATGCGCTACTTTTGACCGTGTCTGAAGATGCTTTTTTTTATTATTAGGAATGTTATTTTAAAAGGTAAGGCAGGTTATTTTTTTTAATTCCAATAAAAATATATTCCTGGAACGGTCAAAAAGCCTTTTAATTCGTATCTTTCTTTTCCCTGTATGATTTTACCAGCTTGACTAGTTCAAAACCAATTTTGAAGACACCCTTGCGTAATTTTGAAACTGATTTTCATGTTTTAATAAAGTGCAAAAAAGTACATGGAAAGAAACCTCTTTAAACCTGTTTTTCACAAATAGGGTATACCTACTACTTGTGTTGTCGTATAAACTGCTGGTTAAGTTTCCAAATACATATTTCTCTCAAAAGTTACATGTTATTTGCCTCCTCCGTGATCACAACTGAATTATATCGCCTAGCTTTGTTGGTGGGGATTGGACAGAGTCACTTACAGGCACGACGCGACAAGTCAACAGTCAGACATGTTTCGTCGCATCGTGTCTGAGGTCCGGTGGCGATGCAGCCTAAGAATCGCTATTTAAAAACATTGACTCGCGAGATAAAAAAAAAATTGTTTATGGCCTGCGATGAAAAGAAGTTGGACCACGCTGTTCTAGGTTATCGTTAACCTGTTTCATGGTTTCTATACAGAAACATTAGTTTTATAAAAGTCTGGTCATTTATTAACATGCATGGATTAACAAAATAATGACCCTTAAAGCAGTATACGCTTGCAACCAGTGTTTTTTTAAGGTGTTTTGGGGGATCGTTTCGGTCCAATTTCTCCAGCGGTTTCCCAAATTTTGGACTTTTTGGTATTTAAATGAAACACTTGCGGTCTCTTGAAACTAATTAGCGGTCACCCAAACCAAACCTTAAAAAAAAAACCTGCTTGCAACAATGTAAACAATTTGTTAAGCTGAAATATACTTTTTTATTAATCTTTAGTGAAAAAAATAACACTGACAATATTTACAACTTGTTTCGAGTGACGCCCTATAGTGGGTTGTTTTAATTCTCCAAGGGCGTCACACAATGATTTTGATTCGTATCTAAATGTAATTGCGATATAAAATATTCACAGACACAAATACAAAAATGTAAAATTCTTATTGCTGGGTACATCGCAAGTCCAATAAATTTTTCCAAAGGCGTTAACAACTGGGCTAAACAATTAAAATTAACAATGTTTAAGTTGAACAATAAACCTCAACTATTTGCAACTGCAGCACTGACGACTATAAAATAATTTTTTTAAACGGAACAAAGAGTCTATATCACCATCATTGCTTCGAACGTCACCTTCGATTAACCTTATGTTCTTAACTAACTAATTAAATTTATCCCCGAAGCCACTTGCCAGTCGACAAATGGGCACGAGCATTGACGAGTGCAAAAAAAAACACTCTTGCAAAAATAGATGATTTCGCTGTAGATATTGTTGCTGTCATATGTACTAAACATGGGTGGGCCGAGCGTTTTTAGATTTCTTCGATTTCTGGCAAGGCGTCAAAACTAAAACCAAGTCGCACTTGTAAATAGTGTGCAATTCGCACTTTGAAAAAATTATAATGAAGATAAGCCATACCAGTTGCATAGTTTAGGTTCACCAAAATAATGTGCGAAACCTAAAGCGTGGGACAGTTTCAGTTCGCACATATACAAAGTGCTTAACTCATAAAATAATATGACCCGCCAATGCCTGCAACCTTTTTACAAACTGGTCAGGCACAAATTTTATTAATGCATCTGCGTACAACCATCAAAGTCTCGACAATTTTGAATATCGTTATGAATTCAACAGCTTTTTCTTATTTTAATTAGACACATTTTAAATTGTAAGAAAAAAATGTGGTTACATAGACTTTTGATCACTGTAACTCAAAGGTCTTGTAATCTATTTGATGGAATATGGTTTTCCTAGGTGTCTCCTTTGTGAAAATTTATAGTTTTATCGGATTTTAGTCAGTTTGGCCTATTTAATGGGTAGGGATGTTCAAAGTAGAAGGAGTAACCCACAATTGGTTGCAAAATGCTTATTTTATATTGTAATAAAAAAAAAATCTTTGTGATGTTAAACACTCAAAACAACGAATAACTATCAGGCTGTTGTCAAAACTTTTCTCATAAAGTGAGTACAATGCAACACAAAGAACTCAAAAGTTAGTCTGTTTAATAAATATTTTTGTGTTTCAGTTCTATTTCTACAAATGTGATATTTTATGCGGTCAAATGTTGTGCTAAATAGAATACAGATATACTACTGCCAGCAATTCATAACCATCACTTGACAATTAGAGAACCTCAGTGAGTATAGGCCTAAAGTTGACGTTTTGTAACCCGTATGGCAGTCGAGAAACAACCAATTGAAGGGCTTGATTACAAAATACACATTGTTTACATGTATTTTTGCAGGCAATGGTGATATGGTGTTTTCTCAACTAGCTCCCTTCTGAGCCTGCAGAGCTTAGTTGGTATAGCGACAGTCCTGATGTCAGTGGAGGTCAGGAGTTCCAACCTAGTTGTTTTTCTAGCCTAGTCTTGCCTGCACTACAATCCTGGTCATGCGAAATGATTTCCGTAGGCCACTCTGATCTTATAAACCATATAGGGTAATAATAGGGTTGTTCAAAAAAACACTTTTTTGTCAAATTTCATTGGGACCCCCTGGAATTGTTAGGTTGCGTCTAAAAACCACACAAACCAAATCTGAGCACGTTTGGTTCAGTATTGACCGTGCTACGTCAATTTGAAAATTAAGATTTGGGCTAAAACTTTTGAAAAAAATAAATTATCCTCCCCCTGAAAAAATTTGTTTTTCTTTTTTTTACATTGCTTTGCAATTGAATACCTATAAATAAATCTGTTTTGCAGTAAAAAGTGAGTAGTCATGGTATAAATGTAACATTTCAACAACATTTGTCAGGCAGTTTTGTACGAAAAATGGCTTTTTAGCAAATTTTTTTTTAACTTTAAATAAGTTGATATAATTGTGTGAAGACTAAATGCACTATTTTATTAATTTGATGTTATGTGTGCTGCATCCACTTTATTTTAACATTTTAAGCCATTTTTCATAGAAATCAGCCTAACAAATGTTGTTGAAATGTGACAATTGTACCATGACTACTCACTTTTTACTGCAAAACAGATTTATTTATAGCTATTCAATTGCAAAGCAATGCAAAAAAAGAAGAAAAAAAAATTTTTAGGGGGAGGACAATTTATTTTTTTTTTAAATTTTAGCCCAAATCTGAATTTTCAAATTGACATAGCACGGTCAATACTGAACCAAACGTGCTCAGATTTTTTGTGGGGTTTTTAGATGCAACCTAACAATTCCAGAGGGTACCCACTAAAATTTGACAAAAAAGTGTTTTTTTGAACCACCCTAATGGGTAATGATACCGTTGACAAATCCAGAATGGCTTGATAACAGAATACACATTGTGTATATGTGTGTTTCAGTTGCTAAACTATACAATAGTTGCCATTTGAAAGTTTAACGACAAGTTCAATGTTATAAGTGTAGGTCCACATGGTCTTTTTCAACCTGGCAGTGTCCAAACTTTTTATTCTTTTATCATTGCGTCTGCTTTCAGATACTGCCTTTTCAGGCGGGAAAACCTTGCAAAAATCAGCCAAACAACGAAAGAATTGTTTAGTTCAACTAGCAATTCCACAACATACACAATCTTCGAGGTTTGGTGTTTAACTACAACAGTCCAACTTGAAAAATGTTATAAAAAAAGTTTGTTGTTTGATGTGAAAACAATATTTCAATATAATAGCCAGTGTTCCCACTAAGCGCATTTTTTTGGTGCATTTTGCACAAAATTTTTGGCACTTGTGCACTTTTTTCAGGAAATTGCGCAGACCAGAAAAATAAAATGTTGTTTTTTTCACTAAAATCAGACCTCCAGTCGTCTTCTGAAGCCCACATCACCCTCTTTTGCAAAGAATATTACATATACAGGGTTGTTTCTAAGAAAAAAATTACACTCGCCAGCCTGGCGAGCAGCTATCAATCAGCACTCGCCAAGACAAAATAACACTCGCCAAATTTGTTGGCACGCCGTCTGCAAATTGCCGTCCTAGCGCTGTCATTCTCGAGTTATCATTAACCTGTCTTATGATTTCTACACGGAAACGTTGGTTTTTTGAGAGTCTGGTCGTTTATTTCCATGAATGGTTAAACAAATTATTGAAGCAGTGAATATTTTTTACAGTCTTTAGTGAAAAAAGAACACTGACAATTTAGTAGCAACGGCCTGTCCGTTTATCATTTTTTTAAAATGCTCGCGCTCTGTTTTTCGTATTCTGATTTTTCTGTGCTTAAAGGGGTTTTACCGCAAGTTGCTTCGCGCTAGAAACAAAACGCAAAACTTCGCCTAACACTACAGTTACTGGTTGAACAGCAAATAATCACAAAATAATTGTAAATTTACAACTAAACCATTCTTTCGCACTGTTAACTATATGCACCAGAGGTTATGTGCTGCGCTATGAACTTAAGAGAGCGCAACAACACACTTACGTAAACTAGTTGGTAATTCTCAGCTGTAGTTTTTACAATAGGGTAGTGTTCAGTGGGCCGTTTCGGTCTCTTAAAAGTCTTAAAAAAACACTGCCTACAAATAATATAATACATTTACATTCAAACTTTTCTCATGCAAACAATTCAATAAATCAGAAAAGTAAAATTCTTATCGCTGGGTACATCGCAAGTTTAGTAATAAACTTTTCCATAAGCGTTAACGACCAGGTTTTTATTAACAACGTTTAAGTTAACAATAAACCTCATAACTATTTACCACTGCAGCAATGACGCCTTTGATTGTTTGCCGGTAAACGTTTGTTTTTTTAAAACGGGACAATAAGTCTTTATTACGATCATACAACGTGACAAACAATCTTCATTACGAGCTTCGAACGTAACTTCGAATAAATTTATTATTTGTGTCGTGATAAATGTATTTGCGCCTTAGTGTTTAAAAAAATAACTAGCGCTGAGTAGTATTTCGCTTAGTAGTGGTGCTTAACACAAGTTAATATTTCCTCGCCGAAGCCACTCGGGGTATTCCATATCAAATCATCACAAAAATTGAAATTTTGTATCCACCCGTCTCAGATTTTCATGATATTTACATTGTGCAAAATATGGACCAAAAAAATAGGTTTGCTAAAAAAAATGCAAAAATTCCAATCCGTTACGAAGTTACGGCATTTTTAAATTTGACCACTAGAGGGGGTTTTCGGACACCCGAAAAACGCAAATGTACATTTCAACTCTATAATTTAAGTAAAAATGGAAGTAAAAGTATGTTTCCTACCATTTTTGGGGTCAAGGAATCCATTTTTTAAGTCAAAAATGCATTTTGGTAAGGTTTAGAGGCCTTAAGGGGCACTTCAAAAGAAAAAAAATGTCAATGTTCCGAGCGAAATGGTGAAAGACTGCAAATATTTAAGAACCAATTTTTTTATTTTTTATTTTTTATATAACAAGAACTTCCAAAAAAGCTTAAAATGGAAAATTAGACTTGTTGAAAAACAGTTTTACAGATAAATTAGACAATGCACTAATTTGTCTATAAAATGAACTTAGTCGTATGATTAAAATATTATGAATAAGCAATGAAAGTAAGAAAACCTTAAAACAATTTCTCAAAACAGTATGAACACTTACAAACAATTTAAGTTACAGTTGAAGAAATTTGCCACTATAATACACTACATTGCTACATTCAATATTGGTCTTGTGGGGGACTTGATTGGTATTTTTTACTTTTTGAAAATAAAGGCATGATACTGCCTGGGTATTTTGTAGTGGGCATTTGGAAAGAAATTAATAATTACATTTGATAAAAGCAATATAAAAATGGTCAAGAGGTTAGTTATCTGCTTTGGCATTTATGTCATCAAACTCCTTTTCTGTAATGTTGTATATCCTTCCATTAATGGTAGATGGGGTTGCAACCGTTTGTATAATATTTTGGTATGGAACCCAACAAACATCAGACTTTTCTGGCCACTTCAAGTTTTTTGATCCACTTGGGTGCAGGAAAGAAACAAATGCTTCTTTGTCTTTGTCACCTTTGTCCTTAACAACTCCAATCCACCACACATTGTCATATTTACATGCTATGTAAGACATAATCTTTAATTTTATAGTGTCTGTTTCTGGCTGCTTGAAATGATGTACAGCTTCAAATGTTGAATCCTTACTTGTCCGTTTGTATCCAATTGACCAACTGGAAACAGGTTGAAAGTGGTGATATGAACGTGTTCCTTTAATAGTAGTTCCAATCAAATATCTTACCTTCAGAAAATTTCTTGTTGCTTTTAACTCTTCTGTTCCGAGTGTGACAAACTGTATACCACCAATGTTGTTTTTACAAAATTTAATTAAAGTTTCAGTTGTCAAAATTTGATCGTCATATGGGTTTTGCAGGCTTTTTCGCGCCACCATTCTTTTCACGACACCACCAATACCATCGCATGGGGACTTGACGTGGCTGGTAGCAAAAAATGACCAACAGGCAGCATAACCAAAGTCCTTCTTATGTTAGCAAAGGTTCAAAAAGTTTTTGTAGTTTTTGTATTGGCCTGCACAACCATCCAAAAAATATTCAATTTGTTTTATGTGTGGCAAATTACACGACAAAAAACTGCAAAGGGATTTTTGCAGCAAATAAACAAAAGCTGTGTCGTGGTCCAAATCTTCAGAAATAAAACAAAAAGACAAATGTTTGACTGAATTTGTGCCTGGATCTTTGTGGTAAATTACTGTTGGATGTAGTGAGCATTGATCCTTGTTCCAGTGATAGCCCTGGATTTCATCTTGGACTAAAAATTTATAATTTTCAGCAAAATCTAGCAAAACAATGCATTCATTTTGGCATAGATTTTCTTTTGCATTGCTGAGATATCGGCTTGACACTTGGCAATGTATGAATGAGCTGTCAGACTGTCTATAGATTCTACCAATTTTGTAATAAAGTCTGACACTGAATCACTGTGGTTCAGTAGTGTAGCACGGTCAGTAGTTTGCCATTGTTTGTATGATATTTCATCTTTAGCCCAATATTCATCAAAGTGCTCTTCTAAATATATTTTTACCGAAATTCTTCCAGGACAGTTATCACAGCGATGTACCATACATTCTTTACAAGAGGTGTCACAAACTATCATGGACATTAAATCTTTATAACTAACCTGTAATCCAGCAGCATGGACAAGTAATATGCTGTTCTGATGGTGACTACAGACGCATACACAGTGAGCTCCAGAACTACCAACATTAACACACCACTTTGGACGAAGCATAGCAAACATTGAAAATTTTTTCAATAGGGTGTATATTTATTGAATCGAAAAACCATCGGCGGCAGGTTTTAGCCGGTCGATCACTGCTCCGCTGACGCGTATATTAACAAGTAAAACTCATAGTTAAAAACATGAGTAAAAACAGGATCAGACGTTTTGTTTAAAGGAAAATATATTTCGCCAAAGTGGCATCATCAGTTCCTGTAAGAGTACAAATAAATAAAATCAGAGCGCAGCCATCAACAAACCAATAAAATATTAAAACATTATAATAGACTAAAAACGCAATGAAAAGCACTACAGCCTCGCAGGCAACATGACTGGGATAAATGAGTAGGCGACGTAAATAAGTGGAGGAAGGGGAAAAAACCACCCCCACCACCCCATTTCCGTTTTTAAATCAATCATAACTGGAGAGGCGACACGCCTTAGACGACTAAACGAGATGGAGGAAGACTACTCACTGAGCCTTCAAAATCTCGGCAAGAAATGTCTGCGGTCGCAGTTTCCTCCAAGGATGGTTAAAGTCACGTTAAAAACTGCAGCACAGTTTGAAGCTAAAGTGCGCCAAAGGCAGACAAAGAAAAAAGAAAGGACCTTGTAGTTTGGCCCACAGCCTTTCCAAAGCTGCTTAAAACTACCTTAGACGAAAGAAGGCTGCAGCCACAAGCGATGCTTGTCTGCAAAAGACCTCCGACACTTGGAAGCGTACTTACCAACTACCGCGCAATTAGTCAACCGGTAAGTACCATCCCTTCTTCCAATGGAAAGTCAATCCCGTGCGGCCACTGCTGTTTATGCGGTCATTATAAACAGGCTGAGAGCATGGTCTTGAAGGTTTTCACAGTTCCCACTCGCAATGGGAACATAGCACTGAAACAAGCACTTTGCTGCACCGACCACGGTATTTACATGGCGTCCTGTCGGCAATGTGACGATACGTCGGGCAAACAAAAAATTCATTTGCAACAAGGTGGAGAGGCCATAGAGCAGTATGGAAAACTTTCAAGTACAAAGAAGCATCTCGCACTGCTCATATGTATTTTTTCCCCTTCCTCCACTTATTTGCGTTGCCTACTCATTTATCCCAGTCGTGTTGCCTGCGAGGCTGTAGTGCTTTTCATTGCGTTTTTAGTCTATTATAATGTTTTAATATTTTATTGGTTTGTTGATGGCTGCGCTCTGATTTTATTTATTTGTACTCTTACAGGAACTGATGATGCCACTTTGGCGAAATATATTTTCCTTTAAACAAAACGTCTGATCCTGTTTTTACTCATGTTTTTAACTATGAGTTTTACTTGAAAATTTTATTGTTTCTTCTAGATGTTGCTCTTTGAATTCTGCATACAGTTCCTTTAAATTGCATAGAAGTAGTCGCTTCTGGACATGTTGGTTTCTTCCAACACTCACACAGTCCTTCTTACCAGCCATGAGTCTGCTGTACCTATCATCTTCATAAAAAAATTTTACTTTCTCCTTAGTTGCAACTGAAATCATATTACGTTGCTTCGTTTTGGGAAGCACAAGTATACCCTCATTTTTCCTTAATTCATCAGCTACACGAATCAAATATTCAGATACCCCAAAAAAATCACCATTATACTATTTGTAGTGTTGAAGTTAGGAAACTCTAAGCGAGATATATAATACTTTGTTGTAACAATATTGTTTAACTACAATATTTGAACTATTGGCCAACAATGAAGTATACTTATTTTACAAATAAAATTAACTATCAATTTGTTTTGTATTTGGCAGCAATGACATCAGGTCAAATTAGTGCTTTGAAAAACCAATTTGATGATGATTCAATACTCGATCTTACAGCGACAGACACTGGAGAACCATTAACTGTTCTTTACGTAGATCAAGGTATAAACTGCTTCACAAATTTTAGTTTGATATATTTTAGCTACAAGTCAAAAATACAAATTTTAGTGAGTTGTTAAGTTTTATTTTATTGCTAATAATAATTAGCTTTGTTTTGGATTAGATATACAGCGAAGCAGTTCAACATCAGTACAAGGCAGTCCACCAGTAAAAAGAGTAAAACAGTCATAAAAATATTATCGCCCAGAATGATATCAATGCACTAAAAAAGGAATTTTTAGAAACAGTTCTAAAACAAAAACAAGAAAGGCATACTATGAAGATGAAACTTTTACAGCTAAAACTTGAAAGGAAACTCAGAAATCAAGCAGATGAGACTAAAGACCATCATTAGGATTTGAACATTTATGCGGAACTTTGGAATTAGTTATTAGTAAACATTTAAATTAACTCACCATTAAAATTTTGGTTATATGCAAAATATTTATGGTACTCTTGTTTGCAAGGTGTAACCACAACTTGATAGTCATTATTCACACAATACAGGGCAATGACTGTAAATTGTCGCCATAGCTAACAGGTAATGTGAATGATTCACTCAACTGATTTAATTTGTTAGCTATGGCCACAATTTACAGTTATGCCCTGCATTGTTGTATCATATTGTGGTCACAGCTTACAAATAAGATTACCATAAATATTTTACATAACAGAAATGTTAATATTGTCTAATTGCATGTTGCATTTTACCATTTGTCATGTTTTCAATATGTTTGCAGTTACTAGTAAAATATTAAAAAAAATTATCAATTATTTGTTGTCGAATAATATTTCCTGATACACTTGAGGCTTCATCAGTAAGGTCATTGTTGGGCAGATCATAGATTTCATCATCAGACAGGCCTACGTCCCCTCTTCTACGACAATAATTATGCAGACAAGCTCTTGCGATAATTATTGGTAAACATCCTTTCAACTATGTTTCTGGTTTTTATGTGTGCTTTATTATGTAGTTTTCTTTATTACTAACAGGATTGCGCAATGGAGTCATCATGTAAGCGCGGCAAGGATAACCACCATCACCAAGCAAAAGTCCTTTAAATATATTATGTTCGAGTTGATAACAGATTGAGCTGTTGTCAAAAATTCTACTGTCATGTGTGGAGCCTGGCCATCTACATACAATGTTGGTAAACAACATATTCGGATCACAAATAGCTTGGAGATTTATAAAAAAATAACCCTTTAGATTTCTGTAAACTTCTGCATTTTCTCCTCCAGGTGAAACTATGGGAATATGTGTGCAATCTATACAACCAACTACTCCTGGAAATCCTGCAACTTCCTTAAAACTACATTTTACTTGGTTTAAGCTCTCTAGTTCAAGTGAAATAAAGTTCCTTTTTCTGGAAGCTAAAGCAATTGACACCCTGTGTATGATACGGCATGTAGTAGACTGGTGAATTCCTACAAGATCACCATCACATCTCTGAAAGTGTCCAGTAGCATAATATCTTAAAAGTGACAGCTGCAACATAGGGGGAATAAAACTGTTTCTTTTTGAATGATGCTCGAGGTCTAACGATATCATAGCCAATAGGTCAACCACTGATTCTTTACTCAGCTGGTACCTATTGTAAAACTGAATACTGTCATATTCTTCAAATGGGTTGGACCTGTCAAGTATAACACGTTGTAGTGGTCTTTCTATTTCCTCTATAACATCAATTGCATTCATATTTAGTACTTTCTACAACAACTATTTCTGTAAATAAATAAACCTGTCACGTTATAGGTCTGGATTTGTGTTTTGTTTAGAGGTTTTGTGATTTTTTGTAAAGATTGGTGTATTTTCAAAGTTACTTACATATTTTACTAGGTCCGCGATTCAAATGATTTAGGTGTCTAATGTCGATGAATAAAAAACGTGAAAATCATTTTATATGTTTCATAGATGACAGGTTAGTGTTAGTTTACTGTTTAAAAGTTTAGTACTTGTGATTAGATTTCTAAAATACATTATCAGTCAATGTTAAGTCATTTGATCCTGCACTTAAACCTGCACCACCGAAGGTTTAACTTTCGGATCAAATATGCGTGTTTGATCGTGGTTTGATCGGCGATCAGGCTTGGTGCATACCAAAATAAAGATGATCCTAGTTTGATCGCTGACTCTGCAATATTTGATCTGATCGGGCTTTGATCCGGGTTGGTGCATTCGGCCCTCAGTGTCTCTTTCTTCAAGATCACAAGCATCTATTCCGAGAACAGAAGCAAACAAACTTTGCAAGCTATGTTTGGCTGTGTGAAGTTTTGTTTTCGCTTTGCTTAGTCGTGCATGTTTTGGCAAGCTATGTGTTTTAAAAGGTGAAACACCAGTTGCAGTTAAACTGTCATCCAATTTGCGTTTTACTGGGGTAACTGTGACACCCGAAAAAGATAAAGATGAATTTTTAGAACTTATACTTTCGCAACTAGAACTACATGTGTCACTTAAAAGCTGCTTGTAGCATGTAGCACATAATTTCCATCCTGGTTTAGTTTTTAAATTCTTCTCTTCCATATTTTTAGCAAGACTCAAATCAATCTTAACAGTGCCCTTGGCTTTTCTTTTCCCCTTATGCAATGAATATGGGTTGCAACACTTTGCTGTTTTTCTTTCAAAACAATTGTAAAACTTTGCATGGTTATGCTTACATACAGTCTTAGCAGAGTGGTTTTTTCCTCTTAACCCAGATCTCCACAAAATCACTTCCTTTTCTTCTTCATCAATATCCAACATGTTCAACAATCCCTTAACCTTAGTGTAAGTCAACTTGTGACAGCAATCCCCAGTAGCTTTTCCAATGCAGCAAATCACCAAAGCATCTTCCATCTTTGATTGTTCACTAATCATGATATAGGCTGCAGCAGGTAATCAAGTAACACTTTTATAAATTGAAGCGATAGACAGATACTCTGAAATGTTGTAATTAAAAATCTAGGACAAAAAGGGTGGTTAGTCTCAAGATTAAACAGCTAACTTTGCTGCCCCTTTTAATGGTGTTGTAAAATTTCCAAATAAAGGTCTTTGGCTTGCCTATAACTTTAGCAATGACAAATTCTGCACAGATAAAAAAAAAATATTGATGCTCAGCATAAGTAATAAGTTGCAAGCATATTTTCTGTTAAAATTTATTTCTAAGCTACTGACAACTGCACTGCAAAGCTGTAAATCAAATCTGAAACTGCAAAACCAATTCTTGTATTACTTTCCTTCCATTCCTTTCATGACAAACAGAATTCAGCATATACCATTGTGGTGTCACAGTAAAAGAAAGCCAGTGAGTTTACACTATGTAGTGCAACTCATAAAGTAGAAAAACAAACTGGGAGACTTAAAAATGATGAAATGCATTTATTCTAAACTAAACAAAATAAATCTTTTACAAAAATTGCTATTACAAACACCTCGCTATTACCACAGCACAAATGTTTTAAACACTACCATTTCATATTTTAATTAAAAAGTTACACTTTAAGATTATTAAAAACTTAAATCATAAAACAACAACATTTGCTTGCGAAATGAGTATTTGACCGGTTAAATAAAGTGTGGTCATTGACCGTATTTGAACAGTCAATTGACAGGCTTGCCAATCCTAGCTATAACAATGTGGGCCAAAATAATAGTTTCAAAAGAAATATTTTGTCCAGCAGAATTATGTTGCTTAAACAAATTGAAGTCATCTTAATGTCTCATAGAGAGCCATATTGTGTTATTTTTTTATATACAAAGAAGGTAAAAGCTTTTATAAGTAAAAGCGCAGACAACACATTTATTAGGGGAATTGTAACCAAAATATTATGTGTTTCATTTTGGGTATAAAACCTTTTTCCAACAAGTCTAAAGATTCATTTTAAGCTTATTTGACAGATCTTGCTATAAAGTATCAACGAATAAAAAATTGTGTTTCTAAATATTTGCAGTCTTTCACCATTTCGCTCGGAACATTGACATTTTTTTTCTTTTGAAGTGCCCCTTAAGGCCTCTAAACCTTACCAAAATGCATTTTTGACTTAAAAAATGGATTCCTTGACCCCAAAAATGGTAGGAAACATACTTTTACTTTCATTTTTACTTAAATTATAGAGTTCAAATGTACATTTGCGTTTTTCGGGTGTCCGAAAACCCCCTCTAGTGGTCAAATTTCAAAATGTCGTAACTTTGTAACCGATTGGAATTTTTGCAATTTTTTTTTTGCAAACCCATTTTTTTGGTCCATATTTTGTACAATGTAAATATCATGAAAATCTGAGACGGGTGATTGCAAGGGCTTGATGATTTGACGTGTCAATCAGCACTCGCCAGGAGGGTGCACTCGCATTGGCGACCGGGCGAGTGCTTAGGTCCAACCCTGCATATAGTACCTCAGCTACCCCATTTTTACTTCATGAAAGTTTCAAAAAAAAAAGTGCACAAACTTATTTCATTTAAGCTACGTACAACCAAAACAGTGATCAAATTAGTTTTATTCGAGCTATCTACGGAACAAAAAGTGCCAAAATTAGTTTTATCCGAGCTAGGTACGGAGCAAAAAGTGCCCAAATTGAAGCAGTGGCTGACCTATTTTAGTCACAGACCTCTTGCAATAAAATCACTAATCGCGTTTAAGCTTTTGGGGTTTATATAAATGGTAAGAAGGGCTTACCTCTGTTGATTTATGTTTTTGTGCCAGTTCCACCATCTTGTATAGGACTTGCAAAGTCATATAAAATCACACACTTGTAAAACCATATATAACTGGAACTTATTATAACATTAAATAGGTTAAATGAATATAACAAAAACTACATGTTTATCAAACAAACTTACTTGTTAATTAAACATTTTACTACAATTGATATTTCCACATTAATTTCAAAGCAAAAAACCCTTGTAGACCGTGCAATGTGTCTTTTTTATAAGTATGCTTAGGATGTTGTTTTTTAGAAATATATGAGTATGAGCACTCACCATCAAGATTTTCCAAAACAAGTTTTATTTGATTTTATAATACCAAGAACATAAAAACATGGGGTCCACAAATTTGAGAATGCGACTCAAATTGAGAAAGGGGAAGATAAATGTATTAGAATTTCGCCAACATTATATCTGTTGATTGCGAATTTTAATTTAATCATCAACCCTGCTTCCATTTTGTGTCGCATCCACTGTAAACAGGAATTGAAAAAAAAATTGCTTTGTTTCTAAGTTTGTTTGTTTCACTTGTGTTTTATATAGAAAATTATATAAACTTTATATCATAGGAATACACAATGATCATTATTTTATGTTTTTAAATGGTGCAGATATAAACAAGGTATTAATTAAAGTAAGTGTTTTAGGTACTAAGTATAATGATCGGTTTTAAACTGGAATTGGTTTAGCGATGCCAACACTTGACACTCAGCCCTTTGAACCGGCGTTCCATTAAATGTTATCACCAGGTGAGCAGCAAAGACAAATTATTTAAAAAAATACAATATTAAAGGCTTTCTTTATTTTATTTATGTTTCAGGTTATCTTATTGAGTAAGCAGTACTTTCAAGATAAAAACCTTGGCAATTTAATAAAAAATGGTAAACACTGAAAAATTTTGAATTGTTTTAATGATAATATGTGGAATCGCAAAATGGATTTTCAAGAGCTGTTATTGTTTTGGTGATTAGTTTATACTGGTTGGAAAAAAAATGCCCTGGAATTTTGAAAGTATGCTCAAAAAAAACACTAACCTATTTTTATTGTCACTGTTTCTTTCTGTTATAAACCAATGACTTCAAAAAGTAATACTAAGGGCATATTTGCAGGCCGAACACAGTAGGTTTAGTACTGGTCAACTGCAGGCAAATCTTAAATTGTATTCATTTGGTTTAAATTGACAAAGCATTCACATTATAAAATAACTGGATTGATTTCACACAAAAACAAAGCATATTGCTTAGTACAATCATGTATACAAAAAAAAAAGTACTGTTGTCATCTAGGGTACAACGACCATATTCAAAAGACTATTCATGCTAACGGCAAAAGTTGTTTGTATTGGTTGACTTTGCAAAAATTGCATTATTGTGTTCCACGGCCTGGTGTTCAACAACTTAAAATATAAATGCATTGATTCAAAAATATTTGTGAACACTTTCTAGGTGTGTCCACATATTTTTTACTACATTAAATTTAACCATATTATTCCTTTTCAAAGGGATTTTACAAATCTATTTCTGTTAATTAAGATGTTTTGAGGGTTTATAAAATGCCACGGTTTTTTCAATGGCAAACATATGAAAAGGATTGGTTAGCTGTAGCTTGGATTGGTTAGGAGGTGTAAGTAATATATCGGATGTAAAAACATGCAACAGAATGTGGCGCTGGTGTAGAATCCTACCATGCATGTTAGGGTGCGTTTTTTGCGACTGGTTTTATTCCGTACTTGTTGTTTTAGAACCCTACCACATTTTCAGGCGCTGGTCTAGAATCCTACCACAATTTCGTCTGTGAGTTTTATATTGCTAACATTATTGGGCTAGGGTGCACGTTTTTTGTCAAGTATTATTAAAATAATAATGCTTGACGCACCCTCTGTGCTGTGGTAGGATTGTAGTCGAACATCCATTTTCGTCCTGGGGTTTATATTGCTAACTTTATTTTGGTTAGGGTGTGAGTTAGCGTTTGTGTGGGTCAGTGTTATTTTTATATTTATTAATTTCTTGCAATTTCAATTGTTGCAACTCAACTCGTTTCCTTACTGTAAAAAAAGTGGTAGGATTGACGACCAGCGACCAGAATACTGACTGGCCACTTCTTTATATCCAAGCGTACCTACTTTCAGGTAATGCAAATGCTCACCCCATCCGTCAGAAATTAGTGCAGTTCTAAGCAAAAATGTCTACGACAATCAGTGCATTCAAAGGATCAAAAAGTCCGACTTTGAGGTCTTGGACAATGCACTAATTTGGGCGCTCGTCTAGAATCCTACCACAACGAACATTATTTGGGTTAGGGTGCCGGTTAGCGTTTGGGTTTGGGTGAGTCCAGTAATAGTGTTAAACGATATTACTTGACCTACCCACACCCAAACACTAACCGACACCCTAACCCACATATTATGCATTGCTTAATATTTATTTCAACGTTGTGGTAGGATTCTAGACCAGCGCCCTAATTTGCATTAACAAATGCATAAGAAGATTAAGTTTAACAATACTTGACCCAACCAAACCCAAACGCTAACCAGCGCCCTAACCCAAATAATGTGCGATAATTTAATAATTATAACGCTTCAGGCCCCAATACCTCAATTTGTGACGTAATAATCTTAAATACAACGGACGAGAAACCATCCGAGTTTGGGCTTTTTTCCCCAGCATTTAAAGAATTATTAAAATAACGCACATTCACAAATGCTAATATTTGCTGTTGTTGTAACAAAAGCTAAATCATATCCGCACGTTAGCCATCCATTGCAAGAAATGAAAATATGTTTAACTGAACCTGAGACCGTCGCCTGTCGCGTTTCGTTTGCAATGTTAAACGCGCCTCGTCAGAGGCACCTGATTGGTTGGCTTGGAGCGTGGTTCCGCACTGCTTGACGCAACGCTATGCGCAGTCCGAGTACAGAACCAAAGAGTTTTTATAAAGTAAAGCCAGGTAGAACCCTTTAGCCTAGCCGTAAGGCATTTCCATTAACAGATTTATTTTTAAACTATGCATTTTTAGGCATTTATTAAGCTCTTTACGTTTTTCTACGATTTTTAGAGTGACATAGACTAGGATAGACCTTATGCTAGTGTTACCTATTACTTTAGGACAAGGGTTCTTGAACTTGGGGCGTGCCCCCCTTGGGGGGACCTCACAAGGTGGGCGCAAAGAACTCACTAAAATGGATTTAGTACATTGGTCGGCAAACGTGAGGATTTTCACAAAAAGTTAGTTTGTGTTAAGCACATAACTACGGTTCATTTACCCATCCAGATCCAAGCGCGTAAATCAGTGTTTCCCAACCTTTTTATAGTAGTGCCTGCCTCCCTCTCTAAATTAATGACGTAGGTGCATAACTTAAAAAACTGAGGCAAGCTACTCTGCGCTAATACAATAAAAAATGTTTGTTTTTTTAATTTTCACTGAATTATTGGCCCTGGTCTAGAACAGTGGTCCGCAACCTTTTTCGACTTGCGGTACACCAACAGAAATGAACAATTTGACCGCACACCATCGAAATGTATGTCGATCGACAATATACAACATCAGCAAATATCATAGGCAGAAAATAGAAAAATAGGCAATTTGTTATGAAACGCGCCGAAGGCGCAGAAAATTTTACGTACTACATTCCTTTATCATCTGATTTTGCGGTTTTGCAGAATTAGGCTACTATATTTCCCGGTCAACGTCCTGAAAAGTGTGCCCCCTTGCAATAGCTAATTACAGAGGGCTTTTATAGCATTCAAAAAATCCAACCCGACCTTGGTGCTTTGTACTTTTTCGTTTAATATATTTTTTGAAATAGCTGCCAAGACTAATTAGTGGATGGGGTTAGAATTATACGATCTAAACTAACTGCCTTGATGACATATAGGCCCATTTTTCGCATTAAACCGATTGATCATTAAAGAGCATCTCCGGGAACTTCCAAGGCACACCTGGCACACCGGTTGTGGAGAACTGGTCTAGAATTCTACCACATCGTTGAAACATTTATTAAAGCATAGCATAACATTTAGGTTAAGGTGTCGGTTAGCGTTTGGGTTGTGGTGGGTCAAGTATTATTATTTAACAATATTGCTTAACATAGCCAAACGCTAACCCACATCTAAACCCAAATAATGTTTGCTGAGGAAGGATTCTAGACCAACGCCAGATTACTTTCTATAATATACATGCATTATTTCTCAACGTTTACGAGGTAAAATTCGACTTTCTGCACCAAGACTTTAACAAACAAGCATTTAGTCGCGTATAAATACCTAAAAAGCAACAATACCTAAAGCAGGAAAATCTATAAAACCATAGTATTAAAACCAAAGACAGAATATGTACATATAATACGCAGTAATATCCAGTACAGAATAAGATGGAAATCGTCTGAACAAACCTAAATCTGCCGTAATACGTCCTAAAATCATCCGAATAAGGCCTAAATAACGCCTGAAACTGTAGGTAGAGAATATGGGACAATCCGTCGGTCTGGCATCGGCCGTTTAAGTGACGATGTTTGGGCGCCATTGTTTTGGCACCGGATTTTTGGTCCTGCTTCGGGTCATTGATGGGTAATGGGTTGGTGTTGGAATTATTAGGGGAGTTGGCGATGTACTTAGGGTAGGGGTTTGGGGTTAGTTTAAGTGTTGTTTAAGACTGATTCTGACCTTTTAGGTCTTAATCCGACGGATTGAGGACTTATTCCGATTTAGACGGTACAAATACCTTTAGGATTAGGTATTATATGGGCCGAAAATTTATTTTCGGGACATATCTTGTTTTTGCCCGAAAATGTTTCAGACCGATTTTTGTCCGAAGCTTTATAGAAAAAGTAGACATCGTAGAACCTTCAAATTTTCAGACATGGCGTATAGAGTGGTATGTAGGTGCTTTGTGGAAGTTTATGAGGCTGCACCCCCAGGGGCCTTTGCTTGGGGAGGGCAAAAACCTGAATTATTGCGTTTTAGCTCTTTGTAGCTAACGACTGCCATCTAGCAGCAGAAAAACTTTCATACAGAATTCGTTCATATTCGCTTGCATTGTCCAGCTTGTGAAGTGACGAAGCGACTCACCGCCTGCTGCGCTTTATTGTCCCGCGCGTGAGACTTTCATTGTGCGAAGTGGCACGTCCAAAACTGGGCTCGTGCGACTTGCATTTTAAAAAGAGGCCTCTCTTTAGTAAAATTACTTAATGGTCTTAAGAAACAACTTATTTTACCGCCGCAAATTTTTTCTAATATTCTTCAAATCGTATTTCATCGTATTGTCGCGGTAATACAAAAATAGGTAAGGCCGTGAATAAAGTTTTCACCCACGTACAATTAACGCAGGGAAGGATTTCGAGTAGGGATGTTCAAGGCAGAATATCGGCGACACATTTATAATGCTTGCTTTAAATGCGGCGTCATCATTTTTTGGGGCGACCAATTACTTTGCATTAAGCTTCGCCTAATAATGAAGTGTCAATAGGGTGTATTTACCGCCGCAAATTTAAATGCGAAATCTTAAGGCAGTGTACGCCTCTCTGTTAGCACCTGTTGTGCATGTTGCTCCAACCAACATACCAATATCAGGCCTAAACAACCAGCAAAACTTTCGATTTAATAGTTTGCGTATTAGGCACATAATAGTGTGTTTCATATTGTTTGAAACTACAGATTTAAAGTCTGTTAAACATTGATTGCTCGGGCCAAGCCATGGTAAAAATTTACCGAGTAAAAGTTTGCAAAAGTATTGCAAACCATGGGCGTTAAACCATTTTAAGTCTTTAGGAGAATGATAATATTTGCTTTTCAAACACGTAAGCTGGCCAAAATGTAATAAAATGGCCATACACATTATCTATGTAAATTCTATTTATCAAATATATGTTTCGATCATTCCCCAAATACTACGCCATATTTGAACCCCTTTCGCGTCAAAGTGGGGAAGTTTTCGGCCAATATCTGTTTTTGCTTGCAGAAACAAGTTAAAGAAAATGAAAAACAAAATATGAAATATATAATATAAAATACACAATACAAAATATTAAAAAATAAAAAGTATAAAATAAAAAATAAAAAATAAAAATTAAAAAATGAATATGAAAAAAAAAAAATTGAAAACAAAAAAAAAAAAATAAATAAAATCAATTTAAAAAAAAAATTAAAACAAAATAAACACTAAGCCCTGAAAATATACCCCCTGACAAAATATACAACAACCGCATCCCCGTCTAGTTCTTTTCTGGTTTGCTATGGTTTCCAATGGGATGTTTCAGACCGATTTTTGTCCGAAGCTTTATAGAAAAAGTATACATCACAAGTTAAAATTGTACAAGGACCGCAACAAGCAAAATACTGAAGTTGAATGCATTATTACGGACGACGTTACAAGGCTACGTTTTAACTTGGCGTCATACAAAAATAAATCTTTTAAGCATTACGTTTATTTGGTTTCAATTGGAGGACGTATTAGGTACATAGCGTTTTGCATATTGATCGAAACAACAGATTTAATGCCTGTTTCAACAGTGATTGCTCGGACCAAGCCATGGTAAAAATTTACCGAGTAAAAGTTTGCAAAATTATAGCAAACCATAGGCGTTAAACCATTTTAAGTCTTTAAGGCAGTGGTTCCCAAACTGTGGTACGCGTACCACCGGTGGTACGCGAGAGTCTTTCAGGTGGTACGCGACTACGTATAAATCTGCGAAAACTTAAAAAAAGAAAAATTTTGAAGCATATGTATAAACTTGCGAAAACTTTCAACTTTTAAAACTTTCAGATTGGGTATTTGCAATGTTGCGTTTTAATTACCTTTAATTTGAGGTTTCGCACGTTTATGACGTAACACTTAGCTTGTTGAAGATAATAAAACGTTAATTGTTAGCTGGTTTAATATGTATGTAGTAATAAACTGAAGAGCAGCAGTGTAGTATTGCCATATGTATAATGATATTTCAATCATATTGAACTACTGTAATTTCTTTTAAAATAGAGGAATAGTGTGAGAATTTAATTTTGTTTAATTTAACTATACTAGGAACATGTCTAAACGAAAGTACAGCCAGACTTAGGCTACATAAACTACGGGTTTATAGCTATTGAACACAATAGAGAAGCTGTTCCGCAATATGTTGTTTGTATGAAGGCGCTTGCTAATTCAGCTATGAAACCAAGCATACTCCCAAAGACATCTCAACCAGCTGGTCGCGAAAAAAACAACTACATCCATCGCATTAAAACTATTTGCTGTGTTTTGCTTAATTTATGGCTTTTAAGTCTTCCTGGAATGATAGTTGTTAAACTCTAATACAGCTACATGCTCATTTTCTTATCTATATGCTAAAATAGGTATAGTTTGAGATATTCTAGTCAGATGTAACTTAGGTGGTACATGAACACTGTACAAAAGCTCAAAATGGTACGCGAGAAAAAAAGTTTGGGAAACACTGCTTTAAGGGAATGATAATATTTCCTTTTCAACATGTTAGTTGGCCCAAATGTTATAACATGGCCGTAAGCATTATCTACGTAAATTCTGTTTATCAAATATACGTTCGATCATTTCTCAAATACTACGCCATTATTTGAAAAAAAAAAATTAAATTAAATCAATTAAAAATAAAAAAATGAATAAATTCAAAATATTAAAAAAAATTAACAAACATCATTAAGCCCTGAAAATAAACCCCCTGACAAAATATACAGCAACCGCACACCCGTCTAGATCTGAAATTGATGTTGTTATCTTGGTCATATGGATGGAGTCCTTGTGGTAATAGCCGCAACGTTCATTAATTGTTGAACTTATAAAAAGCTGTGGTCCATAAGAACTTTTTCGCTTGTGTTTGGTTTCATGATGTGATGAAAATTATTTGTGCCTATTGTGGTCGGATGTTTTTGGGGTGAAAAATCGCGATATCGGGACTATTAATAGATAAATATGAAATTTTTGAAACTTTAAAATTTTTAATATTTTTTTGTTCTTTGACAAACTACGCCTTTGAAAATGAACGTGTGAAAGTTTCGTTCGATTGTGATTTTTAATTAGGCTACTAGAGACTTTCAAAAATTATCGCGATATGTCAAGAATAGTAATATCGGTTTTGCCGAATTAAACCCTTACTCCCCAACAAATTTATAGCAAGCGAGGCATCATTGGAAAGGTGAGATCAATGTCTATGCAATGTGTTTAGTTTTATGGGTGGATGAAAATTATTTGTGCCGATTGCAGTCGGATGTTTTTGGGGTGAAAAATCGCGATATCGGGACTATTAATAGATAAATATGAAATTTTTGAAACTGTAGAGGAACAACGCATGTCTGTTTGTGCTTGTAATTATAGCGTGTTCGCCTGGTAAAGTGTTAAATATTTCACCTCGATACTCATTTCCTTTCCTGGCCGTTCTGGCAAATCCAGCCGGCATTTCGACTCAATTAATCCCCATCGCAGTCGCTTTTGTGCTATATAGTGTCACGCTACTGCTGGATAAAACACTACAGTCAACGATGCGCTCCTTACTGGCAACACGTGTTTTTACTGCGCTGTAAGCCATTTTATTGAAAGCGAGCTATACTAAATTATGTGAATGTACAATAAATCTATAAGCGACCTGACAGTATGCTCCTTAAATTACAATGGCAGTTTGTTTTAGTTTCGATTTAGTGGAGTCAGTTAGCACGGTGGTCATGTCTCACCTGTTGAAATATACATTGGAGACCCCGACTGAGATATGAACACGCAATTAAACCCTTCTGACCTAAATTTTATGCATAATGTCAGGTTGCATAGAACGTATGAATTAATTTGGTTTGCTAGCGCAGTTTTTCGCTTGTAGGCCAAGTATTTTTAAGCTACGCCGATCAGTTAGGATTTGTTGAAACGTTTACTAACAAGTTTATGACAGCGTTATTGCTTGTTAAATTGATATTCGATTAGCCGTAATGCAGAGAAAAATCGTTTGACGCTTTAAATTAGTAGTTACGCAAGACTGTTATAGTTATTGTTGCAAAATTATGGCCTTTTTTGGTAAAGTTTTAAAGGTGAAAGTATTACGATCGAGGTTAAATACCTCTCGTGATATCTAATCTCAAAACCAATAAACGGATAGATTCTATCTCAACCAGCACTTACAGAAGTCGTTACTTCAAAAGTGTCAAAGCCACTGCGGCTATTGTCTCTATGGTCACGTGTTATGGTGATTGATGCTTTATATCTCACCGAAAATAACCTGACCACTTTGTGTGAAATCCCTGCGTCACTTAACCGTTATGATTCATTATAGAAGGAAAACAGAGCAGAAGGCCAAACCTTGTTGCCAATTCCCAACATAACGCGAGATTTTCTCATTTGTGACTGCAAGCGAGCATGCTCTGGGTATTATAAACCCATGTTTACTAAGGCCTTTGATGCCTCATATTACCTTTCAGACGGTGTGAGATAACCGTCATGTAGCCCACATGAAGTTACTAGCATGCAGAGAGTAACTTTCTAGAATAATCTTTTGCGCCAAGGTTATTCTGTCTGCTATTTAGGAAACCCGTTTAATGTGGACTAGGCGATGTAATTTGTTTTCGCGTTTCTGAGATTAGTACCTTACCCCTTTTCAGTTGGTATTTAGAGCAAAATACTCTAAGCAACTAACTTCAGTTTTGCGATTTGAAATTCGAACTGCGTTTTAAGACCATTGTCATTTCGGCGAAATAAATTTTTGGTATTTTTTTTTATTTTTTTTCATCTGTTTACCACAAATCCTTTAATAACGACGGCTTAAGTTTAGCGAAGGACAATATTTTTGCCTTATTGCAGAATGAGCTGAAAATTGCAGAAATGCAACTCTAAACATCTTTCTTTTGAATGAAATTGGTCTCTAAGGGTACCCATTCACCGTTTTCCAACGAAATAGCTTTTTCGAAGAACAGTTAGGGCAAAATACGAGAATTAGCGACGGCTTACCAAGTTTAGCGAAGGACAATATTTTTTCCTTATTGCAGAATGAGCTGAAAATTGCAGAAATGCAAGTCTAAACACCTCTCTTTTGAATGAAATTGGTCTCTAAGGGTACCCATTCACCGTTTTCCAACGAAATAGCTTTTTCGAAGACTAATTAGGGCAAAATACGCAAAACAAAGGGGTAAACCAAGTTTAACAAACGACAAATATTTTTCCTTATTGCAGAATGAGCTGAAAATTGCAGAAATGCAACTCTAAACATCTTTCTTTTGAATGACATTGGTCTCTAAGGGTACCCATTCACCGTTTTCCAACGAAATAGCTTTTTCGAAGACTAATTATTGCGAATTACACGAAGAGAGGAAGGCTAGAGTTATATACGCTGCCATCGTGCCTTTGAACGATTTAGCCATGATTTGAGGCCTGTCGCAATTATGATGTCACAACTATGAACCTTTCTTCGTTAAGCTGAACCGGCCGCATACCCGCATAGCACGTGTGTCGACGTCGTTTACTCGTGTAGGCTATGTGACTTCTTGAAAATATTGTTTTCTTACAAATTTTACTAAAATGGAGAAAGATTTAGTATCTAAGGTGATACATGGTTGAAAACTAAACTTCTAATCTTAATGTGAAGAAATTAGTGAATCACCATCTAGGAACCTCACGCACGTCACTGGATCACTAACTCCCCTAATAATTTCAACCGTAACCCATTTCAACCTTAACGGCGCCGGTCAAACTAGGCTTCCAAACGTCGACACCGAACGGCCGATGACACACCCATGGTCCCCGATTGTCCCACACCCCTTCAGTTACAGGCGTTATTTTGGCCATTCAGGCCTTATTCCGTTGAATTTAGATATTATTGCGTATTTGGCTTTATTATGTCGTTGGTCTTAGTACTATGGTTTTATAGATTTTGCTTTAGGTATTGTTTCCTTTTAGGTCTTACTGTGTGTTCCTAATTGGAACCGATATAATTTAATGTTTTACCACCTATGGTTGCGCCTAATTTTACATAAACGAGTGGCTAGTTTGGATAAAGGCCTGTTTCAGCGGCGACACATTTATAGTGCTTGTAGCCTGGTATTGCGGTTTCGACGTATTTTCGCGCGAACATTTACTTCGCGTTTCGCGATAACCTTCGCCTAGTAATTAAGTGTTAATGAAGCGTTACTGGACGAGCGACTAATGTGTAATGCCAGGTGCGGAATTCGCAATTCCCCTAACTGCGGTAAGTTGCAAGCAAGGCTGCGGAAATGGTTGAAAATAACCCGAGTCCGACTCCCGAGTCCGACTCGGGCCAAAGAAATAAACCCGAGTCCGACTTCCGAGTCCCGAGTCCGACTCCTGTCAAATGTGCGATTTTGCCCTAATTAGTCTTCGAAAAAGCTATTTCGTTGGAAAACGGTGAATGGGTACCCTTAGAAACCAATTTCATTCAAAAGAGAGGTGTTTAGACTTGCATTTCTGCAATTTTCAGCTCATTCTGCAATAAGGAAAAAATATTGTCCTTCGCTAAACTTGGTAAGCCGTCGCTAATTCGCGTATTTTGCCCTAATTGTTCTTCGAAAAAGCTATTTCGTTGGAAAACGGTGAATGGGTACCCTTAGAGACCAATGTCATTCAAAAGAAAGATGTTTAGAGTTGCATTTCTGCAATTTTCAGCTCATTCTGCAATAAGGCAAAAATATTGTCCTTCGTTAAACTTAAGCCGTCGTTATTAAAGGATTTGTGGTAAAGAGATGAAAAAAAAATACCAAAAATTTATTTCGCCGAAATGACAATGGTGTTTTAAGACGATAATTTTCTGCATTATAGGCTATTCAAAAGTGTTTTGCATTGTTGCTTATTGTGCCTTTTAAGTACCATTTCAGACGTTACATCGTGTCGTACAACCATCTACCCCTGGAGTTGTCCGTTGGCCGCCAAGAAAAGGAATTCATGAACGCTCTTCGCTCTATTGAACACCACGATTCCCAATACGTGCTGGATCGATATTGCACAAATGTCCGATGTTCTGCGGTTGCTGGTCGACTCGTGATCGGATCCTGGGAAGATTTTAAAGAAGAAGCACAGCCCAACGAACTGCTCGAGGGCTTTTTCGTTTTCCAGGGAGGAGGGAAATGATGTAGAGGAACGACGCATGTCTGTTTGTGCTTGTAATTATAGCGTGTTCGTCTGGTAAAGTGTTAAATATTTCACCTCGATACTCTCCTTTCGTGCCCGTTCTGGCAAATCCAGCCGGCATTTCGACTCAATTAATTCCCATCGCAGTCGCTTTTGTGCTATATAGTGTCACGCTACTGCTGGATAAAACACTACAGTCAACAATGTGCTCCTTACTGGCAACACGTGTTTTTACTGCGCTGTAAGCCATTTTATTGAAAGCGAGCTATACTAAATTATGTGAATGTACAATAAATCTATAAGCTACCTGGCAGTATGCTCCTTAAATTACAATGGCAGTTTTAGTTTCGATTTAGTGAAGTCAGATAGCACGGTGGTCATGTCTCACCTGTTGAAATATACAGTTGTATACCAATTTAATTTAAATAAACAAATTTGCTGTGCTTGGTAAATGGTAACAGCCATTGCTCATTTAGGAAATGTTCTTTACGCAAATATATCCTTATCCTAATGAATATATACTTTCCATACAGTAATTTTTCTTTAGTATGCCAGTGTTCAGCGTGCAAATTAAATTTATGCCGTACTGCTGCTCTAAATAGTCTTCTATATACTTGTTCCAGTGTTACAAATTAAGACACATTGAAATTTATACCATAAACTGAAAATTAATACCAAATTGTTTGAAAACATCGTTCAAACGAAAATTTTTTGCACCTCAGTTTGCTGTGTGTAATATTTAACTAGCAAATATTATTGGTGGTGTGCTGTTTGTGAGAGTGAAGCAAGCAATTAGCATTTGTAAGGTACATTTGGAATCAGTAGTTACCAGATGTCACTGAATTCAGTTAATAATTTTGCAAATTATATTATATTTGATTGCACAATATTGGAGTATGTTATTATAATGTTAAACTTCTCCACTTGGTTTATTTTTATAGAACTTGCTCATAGTTACTAGTTGAACTATAATAAGAACACATATTCGTCTGTAACTGTGATTCAGCCATTCTGGGATTATGTTGGACATTGCTTAAAGACATATCAACAGTACACTGGGAAAAAAAAAATAGTCAGTCTATTCCTCAAAGATACAACAAACCTCTGGTACGATTATTGTGACAATGAGATCATAGTGTAATGCAAACCATTACAGAATAGAGTATTTATTTTACTTATAAACAAAACTTTAAACGAAACTGGGGCAATAAAAATAACTTTAAACAATATTGTAATATTTTGTTTAGCTGTACCAAAAGGCTTACTAGTAATAATAAAAAAATGTAAATTCCTCTCCGGCACTCCGGTTTGGAACCACTGGTCTACTCTACAGCAACGCGTTGTACGCTTCCGCAGTCATTAACTTGACGACGTTGGCGCGCCAACGAGTGTGTTACCATATTATATAGTACTTTTGCCCTACAGGCTTTTTTAAGTGTGTTTACACGAAACTCGGCAATGAAAGTTTGACACCTAATTCAAACATAACTTTTAACCTGTCAGAAATGTCGAATCTTAATATATATAAGCCGGTTGCTCCAAAATTTTAGCTCACCAACATGCAAGTAAAGCCCAGTTGTTTACGTTTTACTATTATGCATTAGAGCGGAACGCTGTCTAAAGTAGAACAATGGGCTACGTCACAGTTTGTACTCTTCATGGTTATAATCTCTTTGGTCTGGCTTGTTCATTGAAATGAGATTCTGTAGAATTTATCGTGCAATCAATCTATTAATCTGTTTTGCCTAATTTTACGTCACTATGCACGTGACCCTTCATCTCTGATGCGTGACCTAGTGGCAAACTGTGTGTTTTCACTTTTCAGTGTTAGCAATTCATTTATGAAGAGGCCTGGGCCCTGGATTTTCGCTTAACCTTATTGTGTACTTCTGAGGTTTGTGAATATAAATCTACTGAGTTAAGTGACTTTGTCTAGAGTTCAAGAACTTAAGGACAGGTATTTTAGCGGCCTTCTCCTTTGGAGTCAGATACGTGTAAGCGACTTAGGCAGCCGTCGGCTTTCCAGGACCAGCGTCCTCATATCCACCCTATCCGTTAGAAATTAGTGCATTTCTAAGCAAAAAGGTCTACGACAATTAGCGCATCCAAAGAATCAAAAAGTCCGACTTTTAGACTTTGAGGTCTCGGACAATGCACTAATTTGACTTAACAATGTGCTTCAAAAGATTAAGTTTAATAATACTTGACCTACCTATAAACCCAAACGCTAACCCTAACCCAAATAATGTGAATTGAATTAATAATTACATAAACGCTTTAGGCTCCAATACCTTAATTTGTGACCTAACAATCCTATGGTACCAAAGACGAGAAACTATCTTATGCCCACCCGAGTTTGGGCTTTTTCACCAGCATTCAAATAATTATTACATTAACGCACATTATTTGGGTTAAGGTTCGGGTTAGCGTTTGGGTTAGGGTGGGTCAAGTTTTATTAATGCCATCTCACACTTTTTGTAATTTTTTGTGAATGTTCAACGAATATTTTCAACTTATCTACGCCGGGAGTTTATCTAAAGTTCAAAACTAGTGCATTGCCAGGTTCTCAAGGTCTAAAAGTCTAGACTTTTCTGCCATTGGATACCCTAATTGTTGTAGACCTTTTTGCTTAGAAATGCACTAATTTTTAACAGATCAGGTGTCTATACAAAGGACGATAAACTATCTTATGCCCACCGAGTTTGGGCTTTTTTCTCAGCGTTCCGATAATTATTAAATTAATTCACATTATTTGGTTTAGGGTTCGGGTTAGCGTTTGGGTTAGGGTGGGTCAAGTGTTATTAATTCTATCTCACACTTTTTTTTATCTTTTTTTAATCTTTAGTGAATTTTCAGCGAATATTTTCAATTTATCTACGCCGGGAGTTTACCTAAAGGTCCAAATTAGTGCATTGCCGTGACCTCAAGGTCTAAAAGTCAGACTTTTCTGCCTTTGGATGCCCTAATTGTCGTAGACCTTTTTCCTTAGAAATGCACTAATTTCTAACGGATCGGTGGTATAGAGCAGTGGTTCTCAACCGGGGTTCCATGGACCCCTGGGGGTCCACAAAATGTTTTTAGGGGGTCTGCAAAAACTTCTAAATATACCTGTATTAAATTAATTACAGCTGGGAAAACATGCTTATCGCTTAATCACAAACTTGGTAAGTGATAAAATCACATGGTAACATGTTGTAAATCGCATTGCGTGTGACCTGACAATTCCATTGTGATGTAACAAATATATTGTAAAATGGAAGGCAGCCTTACAATAGTTCACATGTACTGCATTTTGGTTTATGCTATCTTCAAGCAAAAATTATGTGCGCTAGATGTTATTGAGTATTGACCAGTCTAGCATTGTTAAAAACAAACACGCATTTCAAGACTTGCTTCGGAGATGAAGCAACAGAAATCACATTAAAATATACCGGTCAAAAGGTAAATTGGTGAGGTATTCCGACCTGAAGCGTTATAATTATTAAATTAACGCACATTATTTGGGGTGCTGGTTAGCGTTTGGGTTCGGGTTGGTCAAAGTATTATTAAACTTAATCTTCTTATGCACATTTGTTAAGTCAAATTAGTGCATTGTCCAAGACCTCAAAGTGTAAAAGTCGGCTTATTCACTATCGTCATATATCTTTTTGGTTAGAAAAATTTCTGACAGATGGGGTGTCTTACCCATAACTACAGCCCTCTCATCGCTAAAGTTGTTTGATAGCTTTGGTTTTATTTAGTTAAACATTAGTTGACATTATATAAGTCAAGCATGCATAGCCCTTCAAAAATTTTAATTAGGTCATAATTATGAATTGTATAAAAGTAAGTTGTACATTGCTAGGTGTAAATCTCATTGCCATTTTAAAAATATTATTTTTGATCGTTGGTGTGCACAATGCCTTAGGTTTGAAATAAAATCTTTAAAATGTAAAAACTACTAAAATAAGAAAATTAGACAAGCCCAAAATTTTTTTAGATTTATTTAGTCAATTTGTCAAAAAAATTAGGTTGTTGCAATTACACCTGACAATACTCTATGGCAGGGGTGTTCAAATGATTTCTGCCATGATCCACCACAGCAAAACCTGACAACATGATGATCCACCAAATACGAATAGTAAACATATTGGACACGCTTTAATTGTTATGGTGCTTTATTTATGTAAATGTAACCTACAACACATTGATAAATTTGTAAAACCCAAAAGTGAAGTGTGCTATACAGCACCAAGATTTTATTGAGAACAATGATAGGTTGGTTTAGACCAGGGTCGGCAACCTTTTTCTAGTCGCGGGCCAACACCAAACTCAGAAAGGTCTTTGTGGCCGCACAAAATGTTAAATGAGAAAAATTGTGTTTTTTCACTTTAAAACGTGTTTAATTACATTTAAGAAGGCAGTAAAGCAGTGATTTCCAAACTGTGTGCCTCGAGAGATCGTCAAGTGTGCCGCGAAACTTTTTGTAATTTTGGAAAATAGAGTATTTGTTATACAAATACGCATACGCGCAAGCATTTTAGACTTGAATACACACTATACCCATTACAAATTAATCACATTGAGACATGTACATATAGTTTGTCAGTGCGATTGTAAAATGATTCTAATGTTGTTCTGTTGAAAGTGTGTCGCGAAATATTTAATATATTTTTAGTGTGCCGCGAGCGAAAAAAGTTTGGGAACCCCTGCAGTAAAGTGTTGGTGCACAGCACGAAAAAAGGCGAGCCCAAACGTCGTCATACTACAAATGAAAAATGTAATAAAACTACTTTGAAGAAACGCGATAACTTTAATAGTTAATCTTGTTTAGTGTTTGTTAAGCTTTTTAAGTGAGGGCGCACATGGCGAGCGAAGCGATCGCGATTTTTTTAGGTATTCCGGCATTTATTGAAATTTCTTGCAAGTTTTTGTTACGTTGCCAAAAATAAAAATGTTAAAAAATATATGTCCACTATTTTGTTTTGCGTTAACGAAGCGCTGATCTAGTTCAAAAGACCGCATTAAATCGTAAACAAGCCGGGCGTAGAAAGATGATTCGCGCGAAGCGGGAAAATTTTTCGCACTTACGTAGTTAAATAGTCAAAAAGTATTTGAAATAGACTCGTATCCAGTTTGTCAAAGAGGTGGCGGACCGAATGAATTACATTGGCAGGGTGCATCCGGCCCGCGGGCCGTAGGTTGCCGACTCCTGTTTTAGACTTTAGATCTTACAATAGCATCGAACTGGGGCTTTCTGTCGCATACTGATATCCTCAAACGCTCACAAAGATTAGCATTTAGGAGTCTCGTTCTATACTTGATTTTTTTTTAAATTCATCAACACTAACAATTAGTATTCACATGAAAACACTGTAGAAAGTTTATTTTTTTAAGACTACATTAGAAGATCCGCACAAAACGATGAAAAGATCCGGAACCGGATCGCGATCCGCCATTTGAACATGGCCGCTCTATGGTGTGTATAGCAAATATTCTACTGTATTATGCTCATCGTAACTGAATACAAAAAAAGAAGAAAATTAGTATTACTAAAGAGATACATTAACTGATTAAAAAAAAAACAATGCATGTCATTAACGACTTAAAATAAGTTAAAAAATAATATGTTAGCAAAACTGAATGATAAAAATATGGAAACATTTTTTCTATGAGATTCTTTTGCACCTTGCCAACCTTCGGATGCCCCCCTAGGAGGACGTTCCTCTCAGTTTAAGAACCCCTGATCCAAATGTATTAGTCTTTAAAAAAATAATTTGAATTTATGTCTAAAATCACATAAAAATCATAAACGAGTACCAACCCTAAATCAATATGTATTTTAAATATACTTTATTTTAATTTAAATAGCAACTCTAATGCAATAAAAAGTTATAAATGTGAGATTAACTTTGCATGGGTAAAATCAATAAGTTTTATATAGCACAAAAACCTAAAGATTTGAATAACTAGGGTTTGTATGAATTCTCTTTTGAAAATGTAGATTGTAGGTTTTACGGAATGTGTGTCACTTTCTGCACACCTGATTTTGAAGGCTTAATATGACTGAATATTAAGATTCATAAATTTGAAGTTAAATATTTTTTTTGAGATATGTTCTCGTAATTTAATCAACATGATATGTGCCTCATGTCCACATGAGTTGCAAAGTTTCTACATCATCCACTTAAACCAGCAATGCTTAGCTGCTTGCTTACGCTACGTCATGTAACAGACGATTTTACAGTTTTGGCATCTAAATAAATTAAACCGACAAAAGATTTCTCATTAAAACAGATATGATTATTACTTACTGCTTTTGTTGCCAGCCTATTTTGAAAATGTTTTAATTTAAAAACAACTTCAGAATTTTGGAGCGGCTTTTGAGTTACTATTATTGGACCAACTTTAGGACTACGCTGCAAAAAGTATTTGTGGACCCCTGCATTAGAGGGTAAGCTTGTTCTGAAGACGTTGTCACTAGTGGCATAGAGATAACTTGATCAACTAAATATTTTTTAAATCAGACAAGAGACAAACATAAAGCCAACCTACTATTATTCTGCAATAAAACCGACTAATAGTTGCAGCTTGTAAAGTGTTTTTTTCCTCTTTGGGAATTTATGCATAATATATTTTGGACAAGTTGTAAGATTGTAAATTAACGCTGTTAATTGTTCACCAAACCCTTTCTGTGCAAACCGAATGTAAACTGGTATTTTCTTGTATAGGGTTAAAATGGCCGCATATATGGAAGGGCCACTGAGCAAGTGGACCAATCTTATGAAGGGCTGGCAGTACCGATGGTTCATGCTGGATGACAATACTGGCTTATTATCCTACTATACGGTAAAAATATAATTGTTTTAAATAAAAAAAATCACACAATTTTTTTGATGATGTAGGTACCCTGTTGCATTCTGCTTTAAGTGGCACATCCAGAATTCTTTAAAGGAAGTTTTGAGTATTCACTGACCGGCTTTTTAAACATACCTTGCTAGGTTGGGCAAGCTTAGTAATAACGCACAATAAAAAGCTCGCTTAATTTGCCTATGTAAGCTTGTTAATTAACTTTATGCATTACAAATCCCTTGGGATTAACTCATCATCAACCTCCTCACTTACTAATAAACAGCTCAGATCACTCAGTAATGTCTAATTTGTGCCCTAAAAACCTTACTACTGTAAATAAAATTAAACGTTACCTTATTGTAGCGGCCCTTATGTCCTATATTGGTTAGTTTTATTAATAAGCTTTACTAGCTAATTCTGCCTATTTATTAGAGAACAACGACCGCTGTGAGTTTGTGTTGTTTTCCTAGATTAATCTTGTTTGAAGCTTGTAACAAAACACACACCACTCGATTCCAATTGATAAGATATATTAAATGCATTAAAGTTAGTGTTTATAATTATTGCCAAACGAATTGATCGATGTACACAAAACACCATGGTCTTACATTTCCGAATATTTTCACATATTACAAATGACAAACATTAACTGACAATTGGTAATTGAAAACTTAACCGATAAACTTAACGCCCAAAGTAAACTCAAGACAAATCACAAAGCGTTGCTGCTGCTTAGGCAGCCGAATTCGAGACCTTTAGTTGTCTCTGCCTTTCCGTCTAGAGTTGAGATATCATTAAATGGCTGGCAATCCCTAAGGTATTGGCCAGATTTAGCTCTACGCAGCTGAGCAGGCGAGATATTAATTTGATTGATACAACCACATGCAAGTTAATTACATGTTGCGAATGTGACGTAACAGTGGCGTAACACTTATATGTTAATTTAAAACATTTCTAATAATGTTGACACCTCATATTGACCTGATATAGAGATTTAGAAATAATTATTGAAACCTCCTGGCTAAAACATTTATTTTTTTAACCAACCAAGGGACTATTTGAGGCTAAGAAAAGCTGCAATTTCTTACCACAACTATTTTTATAGTAATTCTTTATGATATTTTTTGTAGTCAAAGGACAAAATGAAAAGAGGTGCCAGGCGTGGCTGTGTCCGCCTCCGCGATGCAATCATTGGAATAGATGATGAAGAGGACTCAACTTTTACGATTACTGTCGACCAGAAGATTTTTCACTTTCAAGGTGAGTTATTATTTTGGTTTAATAAAATGCTTTATTTAGAAAAATACATATTTAATAGGTAAATGATACCATGTTTTACTAATAAGTATCAAAATGTTTGATCTACACACATGTTTGTTTTAAAAACTATTTAATAAACTAAAAATTGCAAATGCCTTAGTGGATATTTAAGCAAGTCCTAAACTTATATATATATATATAAAAAACTATAGTATGTGTAATTTGTTTGGCATTAAATAGATAATTCTGAAAGCTGTAAGTGCGATTAAAAAGTCTTATATATCTGGCTGCCAACCAAGTCAGTGCAGAGATTTTCGTTTCTTCCCTAATTCTTAATTCATTAACGCTAGGTTTGATTTTTGATAACTGTGCCCAGTGTTCTCTCTATTTTTTTCCAAAATTTTTGAACAAGAGCCGAAAATCAGCAAAGTGCCCAAATAGGATACACGGAGTCGTGGAAGACCTTTTTTTTGGTCTTAACTTTTTTTAGTCTGTTATGCACCTGTGACCGATACAGCAACCTAAATAGCGACACAACAACCTAAATCACTGCTTATCTTTCCTTTGGTGTCATGGAAATTTGCCAAACGCAAACTAATTATAATTAGTTTGAAACTTCTTTTTTATTAACTCCTAAATATATTCTGTAATTATTTTTGGCATATTTTGTCCATCGTACAGATGTTTTCGTTGCATGGCAGAGCGCGAAAGGCATTGCAATAATCTTAATTAATTTCTTCCAGACATAAAATGAGTCTCTTTATTTGGAGTATTGTGCTCACTTGAGATGCGTTTTGCTTGATAGTTTGTGTGAAAGACTAACTCAAGTGTAGCACAGTGTAACCACTGCCCAATGGTCAAGACAATTATTGTGCGTATAGCAGTGGTTTTAACAGTAAACAATTTTTTCTTTTAAACAAGTTACACATTTTTCTTACATTGATAAATTTGATTAAAATGCAATTTCACCATCCCGTCATTCGCGTTTATAATGACATAAATTTAGGCATACTCCTTTAGTCGACACAACACACAAAATTGCATTTTGGGGATATAATATAATTTTCATGGTAGAAAGTTATTTTTTTGCAAATAAAAGCTTATCGCAGATAATTGCTGCAAAGATTTTGTTTGAAAAAGTTTAAAGCTACCTTGTATGTATAGCCCAGACAAAATTAATTTGAGCACTTTTTTGGTTGTACATACAGCCGGACAAAACTAATAAAACTAATTTGGGGACCTTTTGTCTGTACAGAGCTAAAAAAACTAATTTCTACAGTTTTTGTTTTTACAAATAGCTTGGGTAAAACAAATTTGGGCACTTTTTTGTCCGAACGTAGCTCCGATTAAACTAATTTGGGCACTTTTTTGTTCCGTACGTTGCTTGGATAAAACTAATTTGGGCACTTTTTTGTTCCGTTCGTTGCTTGGATAAAACTAATTTGGCCACTTTTTTGTCCTTACGTAACTCCTGAAGATAAAACTAATTTGGACACCTTTTTGTTCAGTACGTAGCTCGGATAAAATTATGGGCACCTTTTTCCATACTTTGCTTGGATACAAAACTAATTTGGGCACCTTTTTCTCCGTACTTATATACTCGTATGAATAGCCCGGACAAAACCATACTCGTAGTTATAGTAGAGCCCGGACAAAACTAATTTGGTGTTCTTTTTGTTGGTACATAGCTCAACTAAAACTAATTTGGGCACTTTTTTTGGTCGAACGTAGCTTGAATAATACTAATTTGGGCACCTTTTTGTCCAGATGTAGACCAAATAATACTAATTTGAACACTTTTTTCATGGATTGGATAAAACTAATTTGGGCAATTTTTTGTCCGTACGTTGTTCTTATTAAACTAATTTGGGCACTTTTTCCAAACTTTGAAGTTTCATATTGCATAAATAGGAAAAGGCTATTTTATGCTTGTAGGTTACAATTGGAATAGGGACTGCATAACAGTTTCATGTTTGAAGTAGAACTGACACACAACAATTTTTTAGTTTTAATCTTCATTGCAAAAGAATAACCTAGGATGGCAACAGGATAAAAATTAAGGTGATTTTATTAATGGGATTATAATCATTAAGAAAATAAAATTATATTATAAATTTCCAATTATCATACACTAATTACAATTGTCTAAATTTCTCTGACAAAGACCACTGAAAAAAATGCCCCATGTCAAACTAATGATACGTAACTTGGGTCACATATGCTTTGGCCTGTAATATCACCTAAAAATAAAATAAAATTTGGAGTATTAATTATGGACATTTACAAATAAGACCCATTAAAAGAATATAGCATTAAAAGAATATATATAACTACACAATGCCATCTGTGAAATATTCTCCTCTGTGTTCAATAGCTATGAACGCATGCACATTAGGGTTGTTCAGATTTTGAAAATGAGTTGTGTCTCTCGTAATTTCGTAGTAACAATTTTTTTTTTGTTTTTATTAAGTTACACGGTGGAAGAAAAATACGCACGACAGATTAAAGATAGATAGCACTTACTAAGAAGTGACAGAAATACGTTTACAGACTGGCTTATTTAACTCTAAATGCTGCAAGATTCTTATTTCCTGATTTTTTCACCGTTTTTACTGTGTTCTTGAACATCATCAAAGAAGGAAAAGTTTTGGTGTATTTACATCAATAAATTACAAAGTGAACTGAAATCAGTAAACACTTTAGCAAATCATTCTCATTTACCATACCAAACAGAACAGTTACTGGAATGGTTTGTAGGAATATAAAAAGTTTTGATAGAAAAACACATTGCAAAAAACATACCGGTTGGTTTTCCTTATATCAAAAGAGAATAGCGTATCATTGGTCACAATCGCACAAAGATTAAGTTTGATTTGAAAGGAGTGTAGTTTAGTTTTATTAGTGGCTTTAGAAGTGTTTTTAAATAACCTGTCCCAAGGAGTTGTGTTCTGTACAAGATTTAACTTCCGTTCCTACTTGCGTTGTTCTTTATGCGGATGATTAGTAGTGTATGTTTTTATCCCATTGTATAAAGCTTTTAATAAGTTATGTATATACCTGAAATATCTGCCTTTAAGTGGCCGACTAGTTTCGTATCGGGTGACAAGCCTGCCGTGGAGTAGTCCCACTCGGCTGGGAGAGCAGCGATCAGTTTAATAAAGGTTTTAAAATCTATATTGTTTGGTGGAATTTGTACTTAGTGGGGAAGCTATGTGTCATAGTGGGGAAGCTATGTGTCAAAAAAAACCTTCTGGCATGCAAACATTAGGTAGACGTGAGATTTTCAGGATAAATGCTCATTTTGACGTTTTATCTTGATTTTTGCCCGAACTAAACTTAATTTTGGTGTACTAAACCCCTAAATTTTAGCTTCACCAAAATTAGCTGGTCTCAAACAAACAAGAATAAAAAAAATTCGATTGGTCTCAAACAAACAAGAATAATTTTTTTTTTTAAAAACATGTTTTTTTTATTTTGTGCTGTAAAATTTTAAAGTTATGGCTATTTTACGTTTTGATAAAGTCATCGCAAGCATAGGAATTTCGTCTTATTAATCAAGATATCCCCTCATTCTTATCACTTTTATAGATTTGATATTGCGTTTTTGTTTTCTGGAATATTTTTTACATCTTAGTCAAATTATGACGTCATAGTGGAACATCATTTTAACATCATATTTGTCAATTGTTTAGTAATAATGAACTTTTTCTTGTCATAGTTTAACAGTCCTACAACAAAAAATATTAGATTACTTATTTGCTGTATTCTGTTAATGGATGTAACCTGAAGATTTTATAAATTCAAGAATAAAGTTCACAACTACTTTTTCCGCAGGGCAGGGTACCAAAATTTTGCTTTTCATCTTTAAATATGCTGGTGACGACTTTGTTGCGCGGTTGCCAATAACTTATAAGTGGCTTTAAAGGAAATATTGATGCGGTTATTGGATTGTTTTCCAGTATTGGCTGCAGGTCGGCGATTGTGTGGTTCAGGTGTTGGAGCCGCGGATTGTACGTTAGAACTATGGGGGTCCGGTTGCTGTCCTTCTTGGTTGTGGGTGTCGGGAGTTCTTCTTTGTTGCTTATACTGGCTTTGGTGATCTGGCTTTGCACAAAGTTTTTTTTATAATGCAAATTTACAAACGTCAATACAAGCTTTTTTAGTTGTGCTGCTCTGTCTTTGATTTCGGTACAGATCCGGATGTAGCGTAGTGCTTGACTGTAGACTATTTATCTGAAGATGTGTTTCGGATGGAAACTCTTTAAATTTAGAAAGTTTCCACTCTCCGTGGGCTTGTGGTAGATCGTGGTCTGTATTAATCATCCCTAGAAAGTTGACTTTGGTTGTTGAGTGTTCCATTGTAAATTTGATGTTTTGATTTGCCGAGTTAAATCGTTAAAAGAACACCTGTAGATTGTGCTCCCCGTGGGTCCAAACTAAAAATATGTCATCGATATATCTTAAATAGAGCCTTGGCCTTAGGTGACAGCTGCTGAGGAAAGCATCTTCCAATTCTGACATGAATATATTGGCGTACTGTGGTGCCATTTTAGTTCCCATAGCGGTACCTTTAAATTGTAGAAAGTGACGGTCGTCGAACGTGAAGTTGTTCTGTTCTAGAATGAACTTTGTTGGTATACCGATGGCGGTGGTACAGGAGAACTAGGCAGTGGCTTAATTATTGCGTCAATGCCATCGCCACGAGGAATGCTAGAATACAGCGACTCGACCTCCATCGTAGCCAATATCGTGTCGTTTGAAAGGTCGATGCAGTTTTTAATTTTTCGCAGGAAGTTCGTTGTGTCGAGGACAAAGCTTCTTGTGTATACGGCTTTAGGATGTCTTCAACGTGACCTGAAATGTTTTCCGTCAGTGTCCCTTTGCAGGATACTATAGGTCTGCCCGGGTTTTTTTTTGTGTGGGACATTGGATGTAATGTCGAACTGCATGTCTTCTGGTATTGTTTTGCAAAGTTTAAGTAGATCTTTTCTAAATTTCGATGCTGGGTCTATCGAGAGCGGTTGGTATTGCGTGGTGTCATTCAATTGCCTGTAAGCTTCCTTTACGTAATTTTCTTTGTCCATAATCCACCCTTGTCAGCCGGCTTGATGACAATTTCCTTTTTGGATTTAGTTGCCAGATAGCGTTCTTTTCATGTGAGCTGGTGTTGTGTCAGGTTCTGGGTTTTTTTTTAACACCTCGCTTCCGGAAGCAACTTATATAGAGGTCAAGGTTTTCATAACAGAAAAACGCTGATAAATGTGTATTATTACTGAAAATGAAAAAGTGACATATCTTCAAAAGTAAGGACACTTTAGAAAAACTTTTGGTTTTTTTGTTTAGTTTGAAGTAGCAAAACGCAATACATTAAAAATTTTACACAAATAAAACTTTTATTTTTTTTGAAATTTTGTTTATATGGTGTAATATCAAAAAGCAGGCGGAGATTATCCCTAATATATATACCCTTCATAAAGCCATTTTGGTCTGGACTGATTAGGAACTCGATATTGGCTTTAATTCAGTTGTTTATAACTTTTGACATAATTTTATAATTTACAGTAAGCAGAGAGATAGAGCGGTAATTAGTTATCAGTAGGAAGAATATTTTTTGACCTAAAAAATAGGAAATTTTGACCTGAAAAGTTAAAATTTTGGCAAATTTTAACCTAAATATAATTTATTTTGACATAATTTTCACCTGTTAGAAATATCTTGATTTAAATAAGCTAGGCAACATTAATCACACGTTTTTAATACCGTATATTGCTCTAATAAAGATATAAAATATGGTTGAAATGACTTTGAACACAAATAAATAAGCTAGGCAACATTAATCATGCATTTTTTATACCGTATATTGCTCTAATAAAGATATAAAATACGGTTAAAATGACTTTGAACACAAATCAAAACTAAATTTTTTGGATAAAATTGAACGATAAATTTTAAAACAACTGAACGACGAATTTCAAAAAGATGACTATATATTTTTTTTTAATTTTGTAAACGATTTATGTGCATTTTTATTTGATTTTGACTTGACAAAATTTTGACTTTTTTTGACAAGTCAAAAAATATTTGCCCTAGTTATCAGCGAAGGGTCTTTATGTGGCTTGGGGATCAACGTTACCACACCTTTTGCTTGATTAAATTTACTGATTTCTTCGGGAAAACACCGAAGCGTCGTAAAACAAAGTTTAGCTCATGCCAAAAAGTCTGATAAAATTCTACCGGCAATCCATCAAGGCCCGGAGACTATAATTGCCACTAGAATTTCCTGAAGCGTGATTGGGCACTTGGTTGATTCTTTCTGTATTGCGTCTGGCCTCGGCAGATTTAGTGTCGATAAGTGTACGTCAATTTGTGTCGTAGTATATTTAGAATCGCATTGTTTGTATAGACTTCATGTTTAGGATTGTTGGCCACAAAATCTTATATTGTGCGCCTCATGTTTTTTATGTATTCGTTGTTTAGCAAGAGATTTGCGTTTAGTTTCCAGTATCCTTTGCCTCGAGGAGAACTAATGACTGTCATTGAAAGGGTTACTATTTTATGATCTGATTTAATAGCTTTTGTGATGTTTGCGGAACTTAGATAATTTAATAATGACTACGATATCAAAAATAAATTAAGACGCGTGGCAGTAGGGTTGTTCAGATTTAACTTTTTTTTAAATTTATGCTTCCTGCTCGATTTCCCATTATGTGTCACATAAAAATGAGTTTTGCAAGTTTTCAAAACAATTGGACAACATTTAGGGCAAGGGTCTCAAACACGCGGCCCGCGGGCAGCATGCGGCCCGAGAGATCATTTTGTGCGGCCCGTGTCGAAATTTTGCATTTTCAAGTATTTGACAATATTTAAGTGCCACATATCTTTTTTTATCAGATTTGTTTTTTTTATCAGATTAGTTAAAATTCACCCTAAATTTGCTTCAAAAACCTGAAACTACTCACCAAACTTCACTGTCATATCACTTTCAAACGCTACCATTTATGCGGTAAAAGAAATACTATTACGTCACATTGCCTATTCAACTCTGTTCCGTTGTCACAATAACGCTGGAAAGTGCGCCAGTCAGGAGTTAGTGTAATTGGTCATCTCATAATGTATAAATTGATTGTCGAGTTGTAGGCCTAGTATTGAATAAATGGCTATAGTTTAAAAAGCTAAATTACACTTGTCTTTTGCTGCAAAAATGAGAAAAATGACAGACAAAAGAAAAGTTTTTCAAGATAAGTGGGAGGAGTTATATTTTGTCACCACGGTCAGAGGTACTAGTTATTGCCTTATTTGCCGGCAGAAGATCGCTGTTATGATGAAGTATAACAAGGGGTTGCACTTCGAAACTATGCACCGCGATAAATAAGATGCTTACCAGGGTAAAGTAAAATAATAAAAAGTTAAACCAGCATTTTGCAAACAAAGAATTTTCTTTGCCAATATTAGGCAGTCCACATCTGCAAGCAACTCTAAGATTTGTTTTTGCTGACAATTTGAAGCCCAATATCGAGGTCCTTGTTGAAAAACGTTGCCAGTAAAGTAGCCAGAACAAATAACTATAGCCTAAAATGCATTTTTCACGTCCTCATTTGGCCCTCAGAGCAATTTGAGTTTGAGACCCTTGATTTAGGGGCTCCGCAGGCACCCCAAAGTTTCCACACTAAAATTGCTAAAATCTGGGACTTCCCCTAACACGATACTGTACGTTTTTCTTAAAAAACACAGAAACCTTGTAGTTTTTATATCAAACAATGGCAAGAAAGCATCACTAATCTATTTTCAAGTTTTACGTAACTTAAAATATATTCTTAAAGCTCCCAAATCCCTACTTTACCCCATTTTTGGAGCTGTCATTTAATTTTTCACATATGTACAATAAAATATATTTTTACAAAATGTATATTATGAAAAGCAAAGTATTTTAATCAACAGTGGATAAAGAAGGAATATAGCAAAAGTATGCCAAAAAATGTAAAAAGGAAACATCAATGAGCAGCTTATTTTTAGCCAAGGTTTTTTTTAGAAAATCTGGGTATGATCGCCTGTGATCTTCTACAGCTTGTAGCAAGTTGTTTGTTGCTGTGGATTGTCGGTTCATATAGTAGCACAATCAGTGTTTACTTTTAAACCCTCTTTCTGCAGCATCATTCACAGCTTTAACAGTACATGAAGACTTTAACTCGTTGTACCCATTATGAGCACCATGAATCGGCAGAATGCGTCGGCCAATCACATATCTAATTGAGTAGCGTAAAATAAACTAGGAATCTGTGCCAATCAAATCCTCTAAAGTGGTATAACTTTTGATTTTATGATGCAAAACTTGAATGCCTTGGTGAAAATCTTCAATTGCTGCCTTGGTTTCCTTGGTCATTTGTTGGTGATTACTAAACAAGGAAAATGTGACAAGTTTGTCTAGAAAAATAGCATCATTACCCATCTGTTCAGACCACATAAACATTTTTGGCCTTAGAAAACTTTTCCCATCCACCTTGTACTGTGTGTTACACCTTCTTGATAGTCTTATTCTTTCGTATGGATGATCTTATTATTCCAGTTCAAATGTCCGGGCAGAAGTTGAGATGCAAGTGGATAGTTTCATCGTCCAAGAGTGTCAAACCATTTGTCGGCGATATACGGGCACCGTGAGACTATGTGATCTGCAGTCTGTTCCTCCAAACCACAGTAACAGAAGGAGCTAGTCCCCATTTATTCATGGAAGACCTGGCACGCCCGACCCCTGTTCTAAGCCTGTTAAGGCGAGTCCAGGCTCGCATAGACAAGCCAAAACCCTAAGGCTTATTGGAGGTGGTGGGGCAATAGTGGTGGAGAGTGGTAATCTTGCTCCTCGTTCCATTTGGTGGCCATCCATCCACCTGTACACCAGAGCTTTCACATTTCTGCAGTGATTTGAGTGCAGCTGGTACAAAGGGGCATCTCGAGGGTAGTAGCCTTTGGTATTGTGACTCCTCTGGGGCGAAGCTCAGCGGGCTGGATGCCTGCCAGGGTCGGAATGTGAGTGTCCTGTCCAGATGCAAGTTGAGGTATGTAGACGTGAAATCCAAAGTTCTTCCATTGGTATTCACGGACAATACACGCTTAATTTCCTTGTTATTGAGGTGGATTAAAAGTCCTCTTAACACTGCGCCAATTCCCTTCAGCTTGCAAGATCGCTCAGTCATCAGCTTATGCTTGGAGACTGTGGCTGACAGATCACTGTAATAAACATTAAACAGCAAAGGAGCCAGAACTAACCCCTGAGGCATGCCGTTTCTAAGGCGTCATAACCTGCTTTGATGGAGCCGCCGTTGTTTGTCTTAAAACAAAGCTGCGATTATGGACAAGTTCCATGATCATGCTGACCATGTGTTTGTTAAAAATAGTAATCACGGATTATGCTGTTATGGAATTCTATATTCCTGATGATGCTGCATAAGCTATCTTCTAAATCGGTAGCCATATCGTCCACTTGTTTCTGTACTCTATTGTTACTTAGAGAAACAGATTTAATAACTGTAGAAGGAGCCTTTTGATGCCAAACTGTGTCTAAAAATCCTTCACTGATGGCAAGATCAATTCTTCGCTGGTCATATGTGGCTTGCCTTTTCTTGCAATCATCAAAGACAAATTGTAAGACTCGGGTAATCCATCATTACTTGTATTGTAAAGGTTTGAAAATATCGTGCCAACAGTTTTCCGTTTTTTTAAGTGTTCCAGAGCATTTGAAAAAATTTTACACTCTTGGCTACTTCATCTGGGTGAATTTTAGATAAATGCTCAGAAAGTCTGAAGGCTTCACCGCTTCATTAGAAAACACTTTAGACCACAGCAAACATATGGGGCTGGAATAAATCCATTGGAGATAACTTACTATCATTTTGCATTAATTAGCCAGTCCTGTCAATCTGTTTGTTAACTTTGATATGCCGTATAACACACTGCTTGTGTCATAACAGTTTTTATATCTTAAACCGTGCATTGACTAAGGATTTTAAAGTAGAATCCCAAAGGAATTCTAGAAAAATAGGTTTTGAATCTAGAATGACAAATTTAGAATATTAAAGTTGTTCACAGCTACACACAAAAAAAATAAAACCCGATATAAAAACCAGATTAAAAAAAGTGATTCGTTAGTAATTCGGTCAAGTATTGTGTCTAAAATTGACCTTGAATGACCCAGTAGCATATTTTGTTTAGACTTTCCTGTTTGTGATGGAACTTTTTTTTACAACTTACCACTTTTCAGAAAATGGATATTTTTGCACCTGACTGGCTGGCGTTAGATTTTAAACGTTTGCCAAAAATAATTGATTACCACTTTATGATTAGGCGCGGAGATTGTGGTATTGGTAAGTAATTGGTGGTCTGTGAACTGAATAATTATATCTGTTCCAATTACCTGATATAAACAGCAAAATTTGATTCAAATCAAGTTTGAATTCAAATCTAAAGATCTCATATTCTACTTTAAGCATCCCTAACTGTGACGTTTGGTTGCTCAATTCGATAGGAAATTGTTAATAAAAAACATAAGTGTTAAATTGCAAACAACATAAAACAATTTTTTTCTTCAGTTCTTTAAAGTAAACTAACGATGAGGCCTATGTAATAAAACTTGTTTGCATTTAAAAAACCTGTTGTCCATTGTTTTAGAGCACACATTTTCAATTTGGTAGTACAAAATTACAAGAAGCACAACCTACTGTTTTACTTAAAATATATGAAAACACTAAATCGGTTTTCCAATTACTGTAAACTTTTGTTGCCAATTACTGACAAAGAAGCATTTTACTGATTTAAAACAAAATTGGATTTTTTTAAATTGCACACTATGTATGCACACTATATGCCCCGGCAGAATGTCATAGCACCGCATTATACCCCACTGGCAAAATATACAACAACTGCAAACCCTGTCTATTTTTTTTACTTCGCAGGCCTTAAAAATTATGCAAACACAAAATATGCTCCCACAGCCCAGGTTTCTTTGTACTGTAACTAACATTTCATACAAAACTTGTATTTTTTGATCAGCAAGGGATCCCGAAGAAAGAAAGCAGTGGGCTTGTGCATTAGAAGATACCATTTTGCGGCACAGTCACAGACAGGTTGAAGTTATTTTCTTTTAATCAATTTAGTGTAAATGACCTTTTTTCCTATATAAATTTAATGTCAGTCAATTATGCACTACTTACAATGTTTAGATGTATTATTAAACAGATTTAAACTCAAAATTTTTTTTTTTTTTCAATTTAGATTTAGGTTTTTTATATCAAAATACATATCACTTTCACTTTATGAAATTAGAACTAAACAAAAGCCTGCTTTGTACAATTAGGTTTGGGTACAAGCTTTGCATAAAAGTACATGGTCTCCAAAAAATAACAATTTGAAGAGGATAGTGTCATATTTCATGTCATACAGAAAGTCATGTAGGCATAGAGACAAAGTGGGCAAAAAAGCTTTAGGTTAAAAATAATTTCTGTTTTGTCAATACTTTTTAAAGGGTGGGTTTTAATTTTCTTTAAAATTGATTTAACTTTGACTGTCGTGCCCATTTTAAAGTCGCCATTTTTACGTAATAATAGTTACTGCAAAATTGCTCTCTATAAGCATATTTTAAGACGACGTGTTTAGTGTGCAATTGACGCAACTTATTTTTCCTCAACCGAAGCTTGTAGTTTAGCTGACTTGGCACACAGTTTGTGTAGATGTTGCGCTATTTATGGCATAATAGTACCCTGGAAAACAATCTTTGTTCAGTATTGCAGTTGGTGAAAAACCTGCTTGTAATTTAGCGTAATCCCTTTGTGTCTAAAGGTTCGCTACGCTGGGTGTTAATTGGTTATTTCTGTTTTTTTCCCTCTTTATGACACCATTCTGACCCCCACTTTTTTGTAAGTGATATTATCGTTTTTTGTTCGTTTTTGTCAGCGTTTAACTCACCGCTGAAGCGGAAATGTTTTTAATGTAATTGGGTAATGCGTCTCAAGCTAATACGAAACCAAAGTCAAAAGCAAAACGCTGTGTTTCGTCTCTTGTTTCACAGGATGTTGTTTCTCTTTCACCTTTCATTATTTGTTCAGCTTGGCTGATTAGCAAGTGTGTATTCAACAATTGACAACGCTAAGTCAAGTCTTTCTTTTTTTTTCTTGCTAAAAACGGCGAGTTAGGCAGGACTAATATTTCTTGCTGTTCACTGTCTGCACTAATTTTACTGAAGCAGATTCTCCTTGAAGGTGGTCTAACTGTGACTGTTCAAAATGGCCGTTTTATGTACTAATAGTTATGACTAGGGGGTCATTCCATCTTTAATTTAAAGTTTTTTAAAATTTGTCCACCCATGTTCTCAGATTATCTTTATATTTTAAACAGTTTAAGATCTCGAAGTAAAAATAAGATTGCAACAAATTTGAGCGTTCTGTGATGAGCGGTTTCAAAGTTATGACATTTTGAAATATTTAACCATTAGATGGAAATAGGTCGTTTTTTGGTTCCGCTTGAGTGCTTTTATTTCTCTGGAGGCTTTATTTTCAAGCCTGTAGTAAAATGCTATTCCCCCATTTATTGGGGTGCTGATTTCAAAAATGATACTTAAAACGCTATGTGGTTATTTCTTCTATATGAAAATTGCAATTGAAGTTTTATGACTTCCGAACACTTTTCCGAAGCTCTCTGCAGTTTTTTTTTCCAATTTTTTTGTTGGCAAAATAATCTTTAGACAACATAGTATTTGGACTTTCTAAAGAGGTTCTTGGTATTTTACAATTAGTAATTGGTTATTAGGTTTCAAATTTAAGCCTCTCATAATAAAATAAAAAGTGATAAACTTGAAAATATATTAATACGCTGACTATTGCAACCTCTCATACAACTATTGTACGGACATAACTACAATAACACATTGGCTTCAATATTTCTTCAACATTTTGTATAAGATTCCAGAAAAAGAAATACTTACAATGAGACAATGTACAAAGCTTCGCACATATTTTGTTAACTATGTGTAGATCTGTTGCATTTCAGCTTTTGAATTTACACAGTATGTCATGGAATATATATATAGCAAATATCATCATATCAAGGCCAATAAAATGAAAGAGATAAATAGTGAACCTAATAAAATCCGAATACCTCCTTCTACAAGTCAGCTATTATTCAGATGGATGTTCCCAGCAATTAAGAAATTTATTAAACTTCATGAATCTATGCAGTCGCTCGGTGGACTTTGACATCAAAGCTGAATATATCTTCTTAGCTACAAATATCTCCAAGAGATGGAGTAGGTGATCCTCTTAAAGACTTCAAAAATTCTCACACTTCAAATTCAAAATTTCTTACACTTCAATCAAATACTTTATGTTACAATGTTTTTCATTACTGTGAAATTAGCATTGGTGGAACTAGCCAAGTGCAAAGACTCTAGCCAAATACTTAAAGCAACATCAAAGGAGTTAGCAAAAACGTTTAACCATGGAAATACTATTCCTGAAACAAGATCCTATCATTAGTATATCATTTCGGTCCCAGACAAATCAGACGACAATATACATAATTTCAGACTCCAGCTATAGTGGCACTTTTAATTTTTATGGCTTCTAACTTTGACAAAGTAAATCAATGGGTTCCGTGACATGTCAATATGACTCTGTATGTGGGATAGGTATGATTTCGAGTGGATGAGAACCAAATAGGTGCTTGCATATTCATAATTCATAATTTTTTAACAGTTAACATCTTGAATTTAAAAAAATATATTTAGAAATCAAAAAATAGTTTACAGGAAATCTAGAAAGTAATTAATCAATATATTTGTACAAAATATGAGCTTATTGTCACATAAAGTTGGGTCTTGCTTGATGCCTTAGACCAGTGGTTCTCAACCTTTTATAAGTCATGGCCCCCTTCCATCAGTACTAAACACTTTGTGCTCCTCTTGCTCACGCTCACAAATACGAATAAACACTTTAAATACATCATTTGAGAGGTCTCTGGACATAATGCAAACCAAACAAAATCGTTTAACTGGCTAAAAATTAAAATATGACATGCCTGTTGCCCCCTAAAGACTTCTCCTTGCCCCAAGGAACACGATTAAAAAATGCTGCCATTAATATTATGTTTTTTATTTCATGAAACAAAAACATTTATTTATTTTTTTTATACCTAGTTAATAAATTTTCAATTAGTAAAAATTTCAATTTATAAAATTAATAAAAAAATGTATCCAGTGGTCATATTTATGCAAAATTAAGGCAATTCTAATCATTAAAAACTCAAAGAACAGTAATCTAAAACAAATATTTATTATAGAAATTGTAGAATATTACATCTAGAATTATACCAAAACATTTAAATCTAGATGAAAATAATCTAAATTAGCAACCATGTGCTCTGGTCAAATTTATGCGGCATCTGTTCCATCTCCCTGGATTTATTAGCTTTGATATGATGGTATTTTCTATAATCAATTTTATGACATACTGTGTAAATTGAAACCTCACAAGTAACAGGCAGTGGTATGCACAGGATCCGGCCCGCCGCCTTTTGACCATTTAGACACGAGTCCGTTTCACATACTTTTTGACTATTTTAACTACGTAAGTGCGAAAATTTTTCACGCGACATCATTCTACATCTGGTTTGTTTACGTTTTAATGTTGTCTTTTTACCTAGATCAGCGCTTCTTTACCGTTGCGCCGTTGAAGGCAGCCAAGTGCGTCAACTCGAATTTTAAACCAAACAAACGCTTTTTTTCGCTCTTCGCGCCAACACTTTACAGCCTTCTTAAATGTTATTACGATCCGAGGTCCGGCTGATTCACAGTTGTTTTAACATTAAAATAACACAATTCTTAGTTAACATTTGTGCGGCCCGCAGAGATCTTTTTGAGTTTGGTTTTGGCCCGCGACTAGAAAAAGGTTGCCGACCCCTGTTCTAACAGGTCAAAGTTTGGTCAAAATAAATTAGTTTTAGATCAAAATTTAATATTTTTTAGGTAAAAAATAGTCCTCCCAGTTAACACAAAATTATTCTCTATAAGCATATTGTAAACCAGATGTTTAGTGAGTAATTGACGCAATTTCTCTCCACCGCAACTTGTATTTTAGCTGACTTGGCACACTGCTCGGCCCAGATGTTGCGTTAAACGTAGCACAATAACACCTGCTAAATACGAAATTTGTACATGGAACTCAGAAAACTGTTCTGCTGATAGTTGAAACATGATTTTACCAAAATCAATCACATCAACTTCATCGCCTTGCTTTAGTTTTTTGCCTGAAGTTTGCGATTGCACACTAGGCGCACGTGCTCGCTTTGCGTCTGTGGACGTTAATTGGCTTTGTCTCATTGATTTTTGTATGACTTCATTATAATCATTATTATTTGATGTAATACCTGTCACTAGTTTATAATGTCTTTCTTGCTGAACATCAGACGGCAAATAGGGGAATTCCTTAAGTTGAAAATTAGGAACTCTTCCTATTATTTTCTGGATAGGCCTTTGACCGCCACTTATCTGAAAACTTAATCTATGTAAGCCGCTAGTGGCAGATGATTATTGCCATTTAGCAATTTATTGCATAAACTAACAAGTAATATGGGCCGAAAATTTAAATTTATTTTCGGGACATATCTTGCTTTCACTTTGACTTAAGGTGGAAACTGTTTGCAACAATTCATTAGATGAGTTTGATCGAAGGCTTGCTGAAGCTGATGCATACCTGCAAATTCTGCTAGAAAGTATAAAGGTTTGTTATAGTTAAAATGTTTGTATTTTTAAATTTATTCAAGACGTATATTCACTTGGTGTAAAACAAACTTTGCTGAAGTTGGGGTAAAAAAAAGCAATGCCATTGCATCTAAAGTTATTCTTTTTTAGGTAAAAATGACATGCTTAGCCTAACCAATAAGTCATTGAACATCTATTTTTTTTCTTTTTGAGTCCGGTTACTCTGGTTTAAACAACAGTTGTTAAATTACCAGCTCAAAAAGTCTTGCAAGACCAGCAGAAGTTGTTGTGTAATTCTCACGCAACCAAGTTTATGGCATTGGTCTTTATTCTGTGTTGTGTCATAACATTTATCTATTAAAAAATGAAAAAATACCTTTCTTTGCTAGCTGATTCATTAGATTTTAAATAGTTTTTTTTTACCCCAATCTATTATGTGAACCGGGTAAAAAAATAGTGTTTTTTACTACTCCAGTGTGTTTTTTTTACCCGATAAATTTTTTGGGTTGATAAAGTAAACTAAATATGCCTAGCAAATATGTACCAATACCAAAGCTATATGTTGAGGCTTGTTTGTAGACCAAGAGCTAAACACACTAAGGTAGACAACTAACAGTAACAGGCATGTAATTCAGGTAAAATAACCAAACTTGTTAGTTTAATTCAGAGCTATGCATCTAAAGGAATAAAATACCAGGTAGCATTAGTGCCACAAGAAAGCAAAACATTTAAAGAAATTATTTGGTTAAAAATAGGGACTTGACAGTTTATTCCAATGCGATACCCTCTATCAGTGGTCAGCAAACTGGGCCGCGAGTTACTTTTAAATAACTTAGTGTATCATGTAGTTACGGGCCGCATGCTAGCCATACATTTATTGCACTTGTTTTGAAAAGTTCTCATGGCTTAGAAATTTTACATTGGCTCAGCATGGTTTAGACCAGCGGTTCCCAAACTTTTCTAAAAATTTTGCCTGGTGTACCCGTTGCAATTATTTAGATATTTCGCGGCTCTGTAAAAATTCAAAGGTCAGTTGACCCATGTTCCTTGTTACAGTAAACTAGTGCAGTGACGATTCTTTCTAATGTAACAACATTTTAACGAATTCAAACTATTCGCTGATAGCAGGTAGTATAGCATAATAGATGCTTTGTGATGTCACAAGAGACATCATAAAACAAGCTATATGAACGAATAATAATGTATTACCAAAGACAATAATGACGACCGATATCCGTGGACCCCAGTTTGGGAACCGCTGGTTTAGGCCTATGTGTCAAATGTGGTCCTGAAAGCCTGACGAATTATATTTTTGCCAACTTTAACGATATGTCATTCTCTCAAATATTCTTTGTTTTATAGTATGTTTTACATTATGGAATGGCAGTGTTTTAGGCATTTAGGCGCCATGTAATATTTTACTTTAAAAACAGATATCATAAATCCGACACTGTTTTTTCACCCGATCCGTTAGAAATCAGTGCATTTCTAAGCAAAAAGGTCTACGACAATCAGGGCATCCAATGGCAGAAAAGTCTAGACTTTTAGACCTTGAGGTCCTGGCAATGCACTGATTTGGACCTTTAGGTAAACTCCCGGCGTAGATAAATTAAAAATATTCATTAAAACTTCAGAAAAGATTACAAAAAATATGAGATAGAACACTAACCCGAATCCTAACCCAAATAATGTGCGTTATTTTAATAATTCTTTAAATGCTGGGGAAAAAAGCCCAAACTCGGATGGTTTCTCGTCCATTGTATTTAAGATTATTACGTCACAAATTGAGGTATTGGTGCCTGAAGCGTTATAATTATTAAATTATCGCACATTATTTGGGTTAGGGCGCTGGTTAGCGTTTGGGTTTGGTTGGGTCAAGTATTGTTAAATTTAATCTTCTTATGCACATTTGTTAATGCAAATTAGTGCATTGTCCCAAGACCCTAAAGTCTAAAAGTCGGACGTTTTAATCCTTTGATTGCACTGATTGTCGTAGACCTTTTTGCTTAGAACTGCACTGATTTCTGACGGATGGGGTGATTTTTTTAAGCAAAATACATTGAATTGAAACTTTTTTTTCTTCTGGGACTGAAAGTACCACTGCTGACTAGTGCTAACTGTGGAAAAGGCACAGTTTCAATTTACCAGAGAGAAATTAGTTGCTAAAAAGTTTTTAAACAGGTGCAAATTCGGGGTACCATAATAATCATAAAAAATTATTTTTTTAATCAAATTCTCTTTGCAATAAAGGCGTTCATCAAACTTGACTGTTGTTGTGGCTTTATAACAGTTTCTTTGGTCTATGTACCTCAAACCTGCTCCTATAAATTATTATCAATGGTCCTAATGTACACTTGTGTTTTTTCCCGGCATTTTGTCACCCCTTCTTTAGTGTAAAAAACAACAACATATTTGTTACATATTTTTTTTATTTTATAATAGAACACAATTTTTGTTTTTATTTTAGGGGATGGAATTGAAGTTTAGTGATTTTGAAAGCTTGCCTAAAAATCAGGTTGGTTCCGTGATCTTCATGAATTTTTGCTCAAATTACCAATGAAAAAATTATTTAGTTGTCAACAGCCTTACAATTGAGGGTGATATTCTATTCTTCTCTAAATAAGATTCTTGGTTGATAATGAAAACAAGTAGCACTGTTGATCAATCCTGTTTTTTCCCCCTTAATGAGCTTTCACACAACCATGTTTAATCAGGTCATGGCTGCATCTCACAAACATATTCCTTTAGATTAGTTTACCTATTGGCAAACAGGTATTTGGATTGGTTAGAACGGCTACTTTTTAATTACATTCCACTTTGTGTGCCTGTTCTTGACTAGTTTTCATTCTTATTCTTACTCTGACCCAGTGGTGTATCCAGGGGAGATGGGGGTTCGGACCCTCCTTTTTTCGTAAGTGATACTAGAGTTTTTTGTCAGGTTTTAAGAAACTGTCAAAACTGCAATGTTTTTGAAGTAATTGAATAACGCCTTTTAAGCTAATGTGAAACCAAAATCAAACACAAAGTGCTGTTTTTCATCTTGTTTGCTCAATGGACTTCCGTAAATGCAGGATGTTTATTTTCCACTGTAATTAGTTCAGATTGGCTGATTAGCAAGTGTGTATTCTACACTTGACAACGCTAAGTTGAACCTTCCTTTTTTTCCTGCTAAAAAGGTTGAATAATTAGCTAATAATTCTTAATGTTTGCTGTCGGCGCTAATTGAAACTGTTAGTGGTAAGAACGGAATTTTTAACTAAAACAGATTCTTAAAAGGTGGTATAATTGTAAATTTCATGCGCATTTCAAAGTCACCATTTTAAGGTTATGATAGTTAACGCAAAATTATTCTCTAGCATATTGTACAACCACAGGTTTAGTGTGAATTGACACAATTTATTACCACTTAACCGCAGCATCTAGTTTAGCTAACTTGGTAAAAAGCTCGGCGAGATGACATTATAACACCCGGAAAAAAATGATGAAGGACAATATTGTATGTTGTTTCTGTAATGGATGTATTTAATACCAGGCTATATGTATGTCACACATGTTTTAAGTAATAAAAACCTGTGACCAAGACCGATTAAGAATTGCTAACAAATGCAAAACCTTAATATACCACCCCATGTGGTAGCAGCGATTGTCTGAGTCAAATACTCTAGCAAAGCTAGCAATTCAGGTCAGACACTATTAAACAATCCTAAAGTTGTACATATGTGTTTCACGAAGATATACTGACGATGTCTATGCTGGTGAAATATATATCTTTAGGACCTTTTACTAGTGTCTGACCTGAATTGCTAGCTTTGCTAGAGTATTCTGCATCAAGAATTAGAATCTCATTTACAAATGAAAATCACTTACTTAAACCGCAGAAAAAAGAAAAATGTTTTGCATAATCTGCTTAAATTTTTTTGATTTTCTTCCATTTAAGATTATAGCAACGTTTGCTCCTTTATGTACATTGCATCAACCCTCTCTTGCGGCGAACATTTTACAACCAAACAAAGCAAAATGGATTTGTAGAAATATAATAAAAGCAATTTTTAATTTGCAGTATTTTTTAAAATACAAGACAATAAGCATATATTCGTTTCAGAACATGGATGGAGTTGACATCACTTCCCAGGTTAGCTAAAGCAATCTTTGGTGTAAAACAGATGATCTTTCACTGGCTTTTAACTAACCTTGTTCAATTAAAAGTAAAAATGCAAGATAACTCTCAATATGTTTTTAAAAAACAACTGAAAATTATTTGTTTTAAAATCATTTTTTTAAATTTTCTGAATCAACATCCTTATTTGACACAAACTTTGTTTTATAAATTAGGGGTTTTGTTTTTAAGGTGTTCTGTGATTTAAATTTATGTAAGTGTTTTATAATTATTGAAACAAAAACTTTGTTAACCTTTGCAATTTCTCAATCTAGTTAGGCTATGTACTTTTTGCATTTTAGTTTTTTAGCCAATATGCTATTTTTTAATTTGGATTGACCACTTGGTTCTACCAACTATTCGTTATAAATCTGCATCAGGTATTCAGGTCCCTTCTAAAAATTCCGAAAGCATTTAAATATATTAGCACTAATTAAAATATATTATTTTTTCAGAGGGTATTAGAAAATATTTTTCTGGGTGTGGGTTGCTGGTTTTTAGTTTCTTTTTGGTGTGTGACAGGTAAAAAATTTTTATCTGTTCGGTGCTTGGAGATATAGTTTTTAGGGAGGTATATTTTATGTTTGTTTTAAGGAACTAAAAATATTTTTTTGGACAGATTATTTTATTTTGGATGTTGGAAGATATATTTTGGAGTTTCCCTTAGGTCAGGAGCCTTGAATTAGAAAACAAAAAACATAAAATAAGTGGGATGTTATCGTGTAAGCCATTTAAGCATTATACCCTTATCAACTCTAGCAATATCTCATAAACAGGACTTATTTTTGCAAATTTTGCTGTGGTGTAGTGGGAGTGTGGAAAATAATATTGTTGTGTTATAGCAGGAGTGGCCAACCAATTCGATACCAAGAGCCGCATTTGTTACTTGATTAACCGCATGAGCCACACCTTATACACATGGAACGAAAAGAATAGCCTTTCATCCCATTTCTTACTCACTCCCACAAAACGATGGCGCGAAGCTCGAAAAAAGTGCCTTTATTTCGTTAAAAGGCACATTGGATGAAAAAACGCTCGGTTCTCTATATAATGTCATTTATGAATATTATTTGGGCATTTTTTTGTGTTTATCTTGTTTAAAAAGTGTTAACAAAATACAATGGGTTTATTAGGGCAAACACTCAAGTTGTAACCGGCAATACTCCATAGCTTAACCAAACAAAATCTTAACATTAAAAAAAGTCAAGTGCAACATAAACGTAAGAGCTGGGTGTAGAGCAGAATACGGCTCGCTAGCCGTGTATTGGCCACCCCTGTGTTATAGATTTATATTATTACTTATACGCATTTATGCTTAGTTTTTACCTAAAGAGCAGTTACTCAAAATGTATCTAGTAGTAAACTGCCCCTTCGCATCAGTAAAGTCATGGCAAAAATGCTGGAAATTTTCGTCCATATATCTGTTTTTTTGTATTTCTCTAACAAAGAAGCTTTGTAGAGCTGGGTTGGTAAGATGTTAAACAATTAATTTTTGCGTAGTCTATACAAAAAAACAACAACAGAAAATGTATCCCTTGACTAACATACCCCCTTTGCATCTGTAAAGTCATAGGTGAAGGCAGACAATTTCTGGCCCACATCTGAACCCCCTTTGCATCTGTAAAGTCATAGGTGAAGGTAGACAATTTCTGGCCCACATCTATTTTTGCTTGCAGAAACAAGTCAAGGAAAACTACAACTTAATATATACCCTAAACTAACAAACCAAATTAATACATTATATTACAAGTAGGGATGTTCAAAGTAGAATATCGAATCCTTGAATTCGAATCCAGATGAGATTCGAATCCAATTCTGCCGTTTATTTCGGGTAATTGGAACCGATATAATTTAATGTTTTACCGCCGATTGTTGCGCCTAATTGTACAAACGCGTGTGGTAAGTTGGCCTGTCGCTGTGGCGACCAATTTATGGTGCTCGCTTTAAATGTAACCTGGTAGTGCAGCGTCAGCGTTTTTTCGGGCGGCCAATTACTTCGCGTCTCGCGATAACGTTCGTCTAATAATTAGGTGTCAATCAAGCATTATTGGGCAAGCGACGCGTAATTTCAGGTGGGGAGTTCCCAATTTCCCTAAATGCGTTAAGTTGCAAAAGTAACATTACGTTGTAAGAGGTGCTGGATGTCGACCAAATGCGCTATAGGGTTACTTCTTTAGGCCAATATTCAGCGAGGTTATACAGTAATGCACAACGTAATTGTCAAGTATTCGTTATGTCAATAGTAACTTTGTATTCTTTGCACTACATTATTTGACTGCATAACAGATCATTTTAGTCAAAAAAAGAAGCACAAAAACCCAACAATGCTTTAAAAACAGGACCGAATTGCTAAAGAGTTCTGTGTTCGGTGTTGCATTGTACTCACTATTGGCAAACATATAAGTTTTGGCAACAACCTGGACAGTGGACATATTACAGTTTACACAACTGCTTCAAATGCCAGTTGTTAAGAATGTTAAACATATGGGAGATTTTTTTTATTATAATGTACACATGTTAGCAAAAAATCCCTTCCCCAAACAAAATCGAGGTTAAATAATTTAATAAAAATATACTAGGATTCGCTATTCTGGATTCGTTATTCTAGATTCGAAACCTATTATTCTAGAATACCTTGGTATTCTACTTTGAACATCCCTAATTACAAGGATTAATCTGGTAAATAACCCTAGTAATAATGACCCAATTATATTGCCAAACCACCCTTGGAAATAAGGCCCTGACAAAATATACAAAAACCGTAACCATGTCCAGTTGCTCTTTTTAAACCAGTGGTTTGCAAACTTTTTGTTTCATAAAACTTTTGTCCAGTTCTCGGAAAACTTATGCGACCCGCCCCAATTTTGTTGTATTAAAAATAAACCAGATTTCTATATACAATATGATGTATGGCCAGTTTATGCCTTTATGATTTAAAATTAATTTCCTTTATTTCAACTTTTTAATACCAAAGAAAGAACATGTATTATGTTCTGTACAATAGGAAATTTACTTATATGCCTGAAATTAACTTTGACAAAACTAGTTTAAAGGACTCCTTATTAAATTTCGCTAATACAAATTTATTGACATAATTTATTTCTTCCATAATTTACTCTTTTCAGTGATATATTTCTTTTTTTGCTTATGTTGAATGACAGTGTTTTAAATGTAACAAAATACTTACTATGTATATTGTACATTGTCATAGGTATTGCACTAAACCAGTTTTGATTCTAATTTCTTCTAACTTTTAGTATATAAATGAAATTTTATCCATGCTTCACTGCTTCTTCGCATCTATTGTGTTTTCTTTTTTATTTGCAGGAAACTTCATGCACTGTGTACACTATGGCATATGATGCGCTGTGTGAATCAAATAGTCTCGAACAGTGGTTCTTAACCTTTTTGTTACTATGCCCCTCTTTGATAATCGTCCTGTGCCTTTCCACCCCCTCAGATTTCAAATAATTATCATACCAAAAGCAATTCGATATTTTTCGATTACATATTAGTGTGATAACATGAAAATAGAAAGGTCAACTCTCAATCATGCGAAGTACAAAAAAAATGTGTTTATTCGGTTTTTACTAGGTAAACTTAAATTTAGTAGACCTGACGCATTCGGCACACAAAAAAATGGTTGTGCTCGAAAGTGTTGTGAGGGCATGTACTGGTTGTACTTAAATAAATAAAAAATATCGTAAAAAAGTCTGAGTTCCCCGGGCTAACAATTTAAAAAAAATGATTGGCAGGTTTGTGCAAAGCGCAAAATTTTGTTGTTGTTGAAGTTTGCAAAAAAAAATTGTGGAGAGGATTGCATTGTGTTCAACCCCTGTGCATTTTTCTTCAGTTACCTATGTACACATGTGTAATTGTGATGTAAAGCACAGGTATATAAGCATTAAAGCACAATTAACAACAAACAAACGCATCATGAAACTAATAAAATCACCATAAAAATGAAATATTGAAATAGACCTCGCACCCCCCTAAGAATTGGTTGGCCCTCCCTAAATACAACATTTGTCAGCAATAATTAAAATTCTTCTGTAACAGAATATACTACATTTTTTACATTGAACAGCTTACCTTGAATCATGGTTCTTTGCTTTCTTTGTTGCAGGAAATGGTTGAAGCTGTCAAGAGATCGATAGTGCTGTTGCAAATAGCAAAGGTGAAGATTGTCATTCTTGCTAGTTATAAATCTTGTTTTCAGATATTTTGGACTTCTTAAGTGCAGACTTTGGTCGGTACCTCAAGATAGTAATTCAGTGGTTCTTAACATTGTTGGCACCCTTACTCATTTTTTATTAGGATAAGTATTCATAGACTTAACTGCATATTAGTGAAGCCTGTCAAAATCATGATCTATGTCACCATTGCTCATTTTTAACATTCTTCTGGGTGAAGTTGGTTTTGGTAGTTGGTTTACCCTTTTCAACTTTAAAAGCCAGTTTCTGAAGGTATTTAATCGTCAATAACCATAATAATGAAGTTTTTCTGAATACACATATTCACTAAATATTGAGTCAAAAAAACAATTTTAAACTGGATTATTTATAAACCTTGTGGCAAAACAACTTTATTTGCATAAAGTTAAATATTTTGCTATAATACAGTGCTTCTCAACCTTTTATGACTTGCGCCACCCCTCAAAAAAAATAAATAGATTGTGGCACCCCTACAAGATTTTTCCGTAGGTAAATCCTTAAAATGTCATGAAATAAACAGAACTGGAACAACACAAGTCAAATATACATAATGTAGGAAGTTTTAATTGGATTTATTCCACTCTAATCCTACACAAAAAGCTGTAAGAGTTAAGCAAAATCCTATTGTTAAAGATTCTTAAATATCTCTTGGCACCCTTGCGCATTAGAAATGGCACCCCTGTTGAGAACCACTGCTATAATTTATCAGAAAAATGTCCCTCTAGCTGCAAATGGTGTTCAAGAATGATTTATAGAGTACCATGCAAATCAATAAGTTTAGAACCGTAAAATGATAAATTTTACCACTTAATTTAAGTGAAAAAAAATATAACCTCTCACCCAGCGCTAGAGATTATAATTAAATTTAATGTGAAAAATAGAGAATATTAACTTATATCCAATTTTAATTGATAGATTACTTACAGATGTAAATTTCAGAAGTCAAAAACAAATCCATGTTTTTTTTATCTTTTTAAAAGACTAATTACAATCATTACCATTAAACCCCAACCAAACATTATACTGCCATATTTTTAACCCCAAACATTTAAGGCAGAAGTTCTCAAACTTTGCCTCGTGACACATCAATTCATTTTTTAAGGTGTAGCATAATGATTTCGCTATTATTCTTAACTTAATTTTGGTATTAAAATGCATAAAATAATCCCATGACATGTGCATTTTAATTTATAGTTTGAAAAAAGCAGCAATTATTTTAGATTTTTTGAGAGAAATAAATATATAAACAATAAAATTAGTTCCTATCGCTGGGTGCGTTCAACAAACTTTTCTGAAGGATTTGTATAAAAAAGTTTGACAACCACTGCTTTAGGGAAAGCCACCATGACCCTTCTTTGTTTACCAGTTTGTTTTGTTATGGTTATGCTGTTTTCTATGTTAAAGTTTATAATTTGCCCTTTATAAGCATACCCTTTAACAAAAATGATGTTTTTTTTGCCTTGCCTCAAAAAATCCGCCCCATTTGACATTCAGTAGGTCAATCATCATGTGACTTTTAATTATTTTTGTTTTGGCAGACGGCAGTTGCTGAAAACCTAAATTCTAATTTGTTTGTGAGTCCATTGCACACACTACCTGTTAATAGATTCAACAACAAATCTGTTCTTCATTCCCTGGACATAGATAAAGGTTTGCCAACCCAGATAGGTATCTAGATATTGTCTAGTTTCTAGGTTTATTTCTTATTATCTTATATTTATATGACATATTTTGTTTTTGCCGCTATTCTTTTTTGGTTTGCTTTGGCATGTTTCAGACCGATTTTTTTCTGAAGCTTATAGATAAAGTATACATCCTGTAATTTTCAGACTTGGCGGAGAGTGGTATGTATAATGCCATTAAGAGGTTTAGGAGTCTGCATCCCTAGTGGCCTTTACTTAGGGGACAAAAAACTTAAAATAGTGGTTAGTTGTTGTTTTAATTTTTATAGCTTTCTACTCCTATCTAGCGGTAGCAATATTTTAATGCAAGATTCATTCATATTGGAGTTAACAATTGTTTTGTTGGATCCTCTCAGAAAAACAATTACTTTTACAAAATAAACCATTTTCCATATGCTGATTTGAATGCATAATCTGGTGGTTTAGACCTTTTAGCAACTGTGCCACATGTTGTTCCTACTAAACATATCAACTGATAATCAAGTGTCAATTTGGTAAACCTTAGGCCCCTTAGGTGAAATGGGTCGTTATAGTCATGATTCGTGGCAAATTTGCAATACTTGTTGTGGCGTTTTAACGGGAATCAATAAAGGGTGGAAGAAACATATTATAGTAGAATTAGTTTAAACTATACATTTATGTAATACAACACAGTGTATACACATTCTTCATAAAGTCTATTTATCAAATTTATTTTGTGAACGCTTAACAACCAACTCATCATAATTTAATTTAGTTTTGCAGTTACACATGAATAGGCAAGGGCATATTATAAAGTTTCTCCCATCTTATATCGCAGGGAAGGGGCCTTTGGTAATACACTGCTGCTGCTGTTGTTGTTGCATTAAACAATATACTTTTGTCTAAAAAATCCTGATCAACTTCCCTATGTAATCCAAATTTGCTTGCGACTCATCAGAATGCTTTGGCAGTTTCCTGGCTCACACCCCTTTCCATGTGCATGGCTATTGATTTCTTATCAAATTGTTTTTTGGTTGGGGTTTGGAGGGTGCTTTTAATACTTTTGTTTTACTTTTTATTTTTGTATGGGAAGGCTTTTAAGCAAATTCTTTTAGATTAATTATTTTTCCAGCAGTGTTAAGAGATACTTTTTCTGGGGGTGAGGTTGAGTTCTATTTTTTTTTGTGTGGTGGGATAAAAAATACATGGATGTTATCCCGCAATTACTTCAACATATATTTTTGAGAAGGTACAATTTTTTTTATTATTTTTGAAAAAAAGGGGATGAAAACATTTTTTTTAGATGAATATCTTTATTTGTTGGGAGAACTTTATTGGTGTTTCCCTTAGGGGCCTTAAATTAGGGAACAAAAAATGTAAAATACGTGTGGTGTCACTGTATAATAGCTTTGAGCTTCTATATCCAGAGTTGCCATCGACTTGGACCCAAAAATAAGGACTACCGAAAATTAAATTAGCATTTAAAAAACGGTGTTGGACATACATTGTATTTATCCGAGCCGTGTAATACTGTAATATCACATTCCATACTTTTTGCCAGAAACAATGTGCTTCAGCATTTTATAACGTTTATGGTCTGTTTTTCGTTTTATTCGTTTTAATGTCGCTTGAAAAACGCTATTTTACAAATCCGACACATAATCAACGTGATCAACCAGATGAAGTGTGGCGATCGAACGGTTGATAGCGATCAACGTGTTGGCCACCCCTGCTTACAGCTTTACTGCTTTAATCCAAGTATTGGCTCAATTGCACCCATTTTCCACTAACAACCACTTTGCAATAAATGCTGCCTTCGCAGCACCCTATTCTGTTGTAGCCTAAACAGCAGTAACCTTGTACTGCTGCTTAAACTGCTGTACCACTAGCTATCTCACCACTTAAAAGTCAAATCTTGTGACATGTACGCCATGTGAGAACCTTTCATTTATGATGTCAAAATATGTTGATGCAAAAGAATATTTTTAGAATATTATGCTACACCGGATACCAGAGGAAAACAATCAAAGTTCTGTAACTGTCGGAAATAAGACAAGATAAGGACATTTCTTAGAAATAAGGACATTTAGGTTTTCTAAGACCTGGCCCTTTAAAATAAGGACAAATCTTAAAAATAGGGACGGTATGGCAACCCTGTCTATATCCCTATCGAGCAAAAACAATATCTCATAAACAGGATTTGTTCTGGCAATTTCCTGAGTGTTGTGGGTTTATATACCAATAAACGCTGAAAATAATGTTATTTTGTTATGTTTTGTATTGTTCTTTACATCTTTATGCTTTTAGGTAAGGGCATATATGGTTTAACCCTAAAAAAATTGCAAGTAGTGCTAGGTGTCTATTATTTTCAACTTACGGAAAGTGGTTATTTTCAAGATGGCCGCCAAACCGTTAAAATAAGAGTAAATTAGCCATAACTCGGTCATTATATGACCACAACATGTAGTTTTGCTGTATATAGGTTTTTATACCCTGCGGAGTCGATAGGACCATTCTCAGAATTGTTGAATTATCTGATAGCCTATAAATATAATATGACAATCCAAAATGGCTGCCGAAACAATTAAAAATGAACAATGACATGTATTGGGTTTTAAAAAACCTGGTGTATTTTCATAAAAATTTGAGTAAACTAAGCAGGCATAAAGATTTCATACACATAATCAGCGTAAAAAAGCATGTGGATCTAGTATAACTAAAGCTCATCTATGTCACTCTTGATGTCATCATTTGAATTATGTGATTGCTGTATGGGTTGACATATAATTCAGTTGGCATAGTCAACATCCAGCATGGCATGATAGCCCATATCTCCAGAAACTATAGTGAGGTAGACACAATTCGCAATTGCAGTTTGTCAATTTCAGTAGGTTGAACGGGGTGGCTTTGTGTCATTCATAATTGAAACCATCTGATCATTATTGTCTACTTCCATCCCTAGTCTAGGGCATCCATTCCATCGTCATTACCAATCCAGACCATAATCTAGTAGTAAACTTTGAGAACAATATACTAAAAGGGGCCGTGTCTTCCCCAATTAAAATTGTACTTTGTCGATGAGAGCTGTCAACTGCCGTCTTGACCATATCAACGTCTGCATCACCTGGTGCGATAATGACCCAAATATGACAAACCACACTTAAAAATAAGGCCATGCAAAATAACCCCTGAAAAAATATACAACAACCGCAACCCTAGTTTGTTATTATTATTATTGCTTTATTGTCACTGGTTAAATCACCCTGAATTAAACCAAACACAAAATATTCTAAAAACAGTAATACTCCCTTTATAGGAATTGAAATCAATGAAAGTAATTCACTTGGAATTCATGCTGTACAAAACCATCCAGCTTCTGAGAACTTCTCTGTAGATGACCCACAAAAGTTGCCTGCACAGGAAAAACTATCAATGTTGTCTTTAGCGGCACAGAAAACCACTAGACCTAAAAAAGAAGGTAAGTTAGATATTTCAAGTTTAAAAACAAAAATTATTTTTGTTACTTAAAAAAAAGCCAGATGCACCAATTTCTGTGCCCTATCGTCAAGTATTTTGTCGTTCCATTGCAGAAAACATGCAACTCTGCACTTTGGTTGCATGTTAAATTGTCACAGTAGTTTTTAAACTATCGGCTGAAACATGCGGCTTCAGCACACTTCTATAGCACGCCAGTCGAGAAAGCATTCAGTTAAATCCTTTTAGACACAATAGGACAGCATCACCTTTGCTGTTTTACTATTTTAGCTTCATGGTTTGAAATTTCTAAAGTATAGTGCTACATAGTGCAACATTTAGTGATATGTAAACAATCATGCTTCAACATTTGGTCACATCCATATAAAGTTTTTATTTTAATTGTGCATTTTGTTGACTAATTTTAGACACTAGACCAGAGGTCGATAACCTTTTTCTTGTCGCGGGCCAAAACCAAACTAAAAAAGTCTCTGGGGGCCACACAAAATGTTAACTAAGAATTTTGTTATTAATGTTAGAACATCTGTGAATCAGTCGTGCCTTGATTCTTATTTGCACTTAAAAACATGTTTAATTACATTTAAATAGGCAGTAAAGTTTTCGCGCGAAAAAAAGCGTTTGTTTGGTTTAAAATTAGAGTCCACACGTCGTCATCCATACTACTAATGAAAAGCGTAATAAAACTATTTTGATGAATCACAATAACTTAAATGGTTAACCTAGTTTAGTGTTGGTTATCGTTTTTAATCTAGGGCATATCTGGTGAGCTGTAGAGGTTGGTTGATTAATGAGTCTCAATTAATTGTCTTTTTGCCCTGATCAATCACCTAACATCTTCAATGGGTATTGCTGTAGTCGATTACAAATCCACACAGTTTTTATTGGCTGGTATGGGCAAGCCGGCCAGCCTGCCGGCCAGCACAACCGCTCACTGTATTAACTGGTCAAGACTGGGATAAAATGTTTAGGTACAGTATAAGAGAATAAATGGGTGGGCTTGCGGAAGTGATTAATATCTCATGGCTCAGGCCGGAAGTTTTTGGTAAGCGGTGTTTTTTAGATTTCTACAAAGCTGCATGCTAAAAAGTGTTAGAAATTTTCCGTGACGTCACATCAAAGGGGCATAACAGCGCCAAACAGCAACACATCAGAAAATACGCAAAACAATAAATTCCAAATCCACTAATTATTAGTTATGACGCTACAGAGCAAAGCAAGCGCAATTTTTTTGGTATCGTATACCAGCATTTCTTTTAAATTTCTTTCAAAGTTTTTATTACATTCCCCAAAATATAAAATAAAAAAGTGGTAAAAAGTGAGAGAACGTTTATAGATCTACAGTAGACAGACATTTTTGCTACAACAGCCATGCTACCAAATGCATTACTTTAGAAGAGATTATTAAACCTATAAGAAAAGCGTGGATGATATCACAAACGTTACGCCCCTTAGATCATTTTAGTCCATTTATCACAGCTGTGCTTTGTTTTCAATGGGTTTTTATTTGGAAAATTTAAATTTGACGATATCTTAAGAATGTGATGTGCTAGGGAAAAACTAAAGGTATATTCTAAATCAGCGCGAAAAATACATCTAAGATGAAATATTCACATTCTTGTTTAGAAATAAAGTGAAAATTTGTTGACCAGTATATTTAAGGAAAGATCATGTGACACCAGTGGTGTATCCAGGTGGTTGGGGGTTAGGAGCCCCCTAGCCCTTTTTGTAAGTGATATTATAGTTTTTGTCAGGGTGGCGCCGCTTTTCGTTTATTGTTTGGTCGACTGTAAACGCAGGATATGTTTTCTCTTTCGTTATTCCTTCATGGTGGGTGATTGTGTATTCGACAATTGACTACCCAAAGTAATATCTTCTTTCTTTATTTCGCGCTGAAAATCACAAAGTTAGGAGGTGCTGATGATGTTTCTCGCTGTACGTTTTACTGCACTAATATCCGATGTTGGTATTGGTATACCATTTTTTAAAAACTGAAGCATGTTTTTACAACGTGGTGGTCATGCGTGGTTTAAAGTTGCCATTTTTAAGTTATGATAGTTAACGCTGAATTTAAGGCAGAACTCACTAAAAATACTTTCAGTTCAAGTCATTAGAACAAAGGTTTAGCATATCTTTAAAGGGACTCCAGCCTTGAATCCAAAAATAGAACTACATAAAAGACGGTTAGGAATAAGGCTAGTCGCAATAATGACGAATTTGGAATCAGACCTTAATGACCAAAATAAGGCCTATACAACCTTTTATCTAACCCCAAACCCCACCCATAACTATCATTAACTCCCATAATTTTTTCAATCCTAACTTAATTGCTAATACCACCAACTACCCACCCCTAACCCTCAACAGAGGCAAAAAAAATTCGGCGCCAAAACAGCATTGCCCAAATGTCGACAGAAAACGTTCAATCCCAGACAGGTGTCTTCCAATCATCTCATACCCTTTCCTTGCAGTCTTGGGCGTTAGTTTGTCCATTTAAGTCTTATTCTGATTAATTTTGAACTTATTTCGTCATGTTTTGGTCTTATCTAGACTACTTTCGATCTTATTCTGTCGTGGTTATTATTGCGAATTTGGTGTTTTTATGTCGGTGGTCTTAATACCAGGCTATTATAGATTATCTGATTTAGATATTGTTGCTTTGTAGGTCTTATTGTGTTGCCGCGGCGCACCGGTTTGGATAAGTTATGGATTATTGCCCGTTTCGAATCAGACTGTTTGCCTTAAGACCAATGTATTTTTAGCAATACTTTTAAAACAAGATAGACGCAAAAAATATTCCAAAATAATATTGATAAGTGACACTATAATGCATCTCCTTATAGATTAAAATTTTGTCTAGTTAACGAAATAAAGGCTCTTTTTTCCGCTTTTTGAGAGTGGTTAAGATATAGAGTATAGGCTATTCTTTTCGTTCCATGTGTGTAAGGCGGCTCTTGGCAGGTAACTAAGTAACAAATGCAGCTATTGGTATCTAATTGGTTGACCACCCCTGGTTTAGGTCATAGGCGTCCAACCTTTTTGCAGTAAAGGGACAAACATTGGTTAAAATGTTTGTGAGGTAATTAAAAAATTTGAGCAAAACTGCCAAAATAATTGTATATACTTAATAAAAGTCTTGCCAAAACAGTTTTAATCACCGCTTTTGATGGTCGCCTTGTAAAGAAACCTTGACAGCTATTTCTTTAAAATAACAAAAATACACGCGCTAAAAGGGAGACTGTATATGCAGGTTGTTTTTTTCTCCATGCTTTCATTAAATCTGAATGAACATAATGTAAAATTTTGACTTTTTGATGCAATGTCTTAATTTAATTTTTCATTAACTTTTAAATGCGACAAACAATTCTTTGTTTTTACTGAAATAAGTTATATTTAAAAAAAACTTATTGGAACTTAAGCTTATCCTAAAGTAGCTTGCTTTTTTGCAATCAGTGCTGTCACAATGCACTTAATGTAGTTGCAAAAACAGTTTTATGTTGAAGGAAAACTTGGTTAAAATATCTGTTTTCAAACTAGACGTTTTTTCAGGTTTGAATTTTTTTTCTTTATTATTCTTTGGGTATGAATTGTTACATAGGCTCATGCAACTCTGAAAATGCTTTGTGAACAGAATCTAACTATAAATTGGCTTTTTATTGGCTCTTACTTTTTATACTCAAAGGCAAAATTTTTATTGACTTTATTAATACCTTTCTTTTGTGAGAAGATAACTAAGATGACACTATTTTACATTTAAACATCAAATTTGCACAGAAAAAATAATAGGCCTGCATAAATCTGTATACCTAGCATATAGAGATCGTCTAAATGTGTTTGTTGAAAAAAAAACAAACTTTAATTGTAATTTTTTTTGTAATTTAAGTTATGACACTGTTTTATTGTCAATTTGGTTTAAACTGTTTTTGTTACGTCTTTGCTATGTGTTACAGCCAGTATTTTGGAGGAATTTCCAATAAGATCTTATTCCAGTAGCGAAGATGACAGTGAATTTTATGATGCGGAAGACTTGCGCTCTTATAAACTCAAGTAAGTAAAATCACTATCCCTAAAATTCATTTTTTTTTTCAAATCAATGTGTTGACTCTATTGTACATAAATTATAGTCTAATTCTGGGAGTTAAACCAGTTGCATGAAATAGCAATTATTTTGACACTATTGTGTTTTTGTTATACAAGCAGGGGAAAGCTTGTTTTTTAGAATAACAGGTGTTTTGAGAAAATTTATAATTGTAATCTTGATCTTTTGAAAGTTCACTAGCCCAAAAAACTAGTGAAGAACTGATATTTGTAATTTAAACATTTCTGTACAAGCAAACCAAGCTAGAAAACTAATAATGTTCAAATTTCAAATCCCATACTTTAACTGGGCTACACAGATAATGTCTGAATGGCAATGATACCACCCAGTTTTCTGACTAATGTGTCACCAAGCACTCCCCCAAAAATCTGCTACAACTAAAGCTGCTTTAGCAATAAAGGTTGGCCGTATAACAAAAGAAATAACTGATTTCAAAGAAGCAATGTACAACAAAAATAATTGCAGTTTTAAGAGATACAAGCAAACCTAAACTTCTTGGCTGAAAGATACAATTGGGTAAAAGCTAACAGAAACAAACAAAGAACTTAAAGCAACCAGAAAAGAAAACGAGATAAAGAAAGAAAGAAAGAAAGAAAGAAAGAAAGAAAGAAATGCTTTGGAACAAAACAGTAGAAGAGAATGCTTTGGGTGGCAAAACGTGTCGGCATCACCATCTCCAAGGCTGATATTGGCATTTTGGACCGATTACAGGCAAACCATCAACACCAAGCAAAGAAAACACCACCAGTAATTATTTTGCCAAATGAAATATAATGAAATTATATACTTAATTTAATGGACTTAACCAGATAAAATGAAACAGGCTAAATACTACTGTGTACAGGACTTTACCAGCATGAATCAACTTAGCAATTCCCAAACATTTTCTACTAATTCATTTTAATGTTAGAAGTCTTAACTAAAAACCACAATAAATATGTAGATTTTTTTGATGTACTGCCTAAAAACAGATTGCCATAACTGAAACCAAACTTAAGTCTGACACAATTGCCAATATTGCCATTAAAGTAGTGGTTCTCAACCTGTGGTACCACTAGTGGTACGCGAAGTCATTTTGGGTGGTACGCTGTACGTAGTATGTTTTTAAGTAAAATTGCAGTTTTACCAAAACGACAAGCATCTTTTTTTCAATTGTAAAAAAAACTATACATTTATCGTAATGATTGTATAGTTAAATATTTTATGCTTCTTTAACGATAGGAACTATTATATTTTTATCTTTCTGGAACATCTATGCAAATTTATTTTATGACATCATAGCAAAGCAACAAGAATCACAAAACTTGACTACCGGTATCTTGCAAGTTAAAAAAGAGAAACTTTTTTGAGAGTAGTGGACCGCATGTGGTTCGAAATTTCCGGCCTAACTATAATTAGCTAATCCACCCCTGTTAATAATCCTATATACATTTTGAGTAAAGTTGAGTTTTTCGATAATTTGTTGGTACGCAACAAGATCATAGAACCTCGAGGTGGTACATGGTGCAAAAAAGGTTGTGAACCAATGCATTAAAGGATTTAAATTTCTGTCTGGACTTCCATATAATTATCGACTCCATATTTGCATAGCTAAATTGTAAAAGCTTATGGATAAAAATATCAATTCATAGCAGAAAAAAATAAGTTTTGGGCATCCCAGGCAAAACATTGATAACTTCTCATAAGAATTTGAAAACTGTGTCTTTGAACTAAACAGAATTAATCATCATTACTGCATACTGGGAAGTGTATATAATTAAATATTGCTGCCATCAAGAATAGTACTATCAATTACTGCAACAGTCCTAGATCACATTTACAGCAATACAATAAACGTCACACCTGGTTTAATCACTTTTGACATGTCTGACCATCTTCTGTCATTTTTTCTGTCTAAACATGCTTGTTCTTGTTTTAAATAAACCTCATGATACATTTGCAATTGTAAGAATTTAAATACTACTTGTGTGATTTGAAAATAAACTATCAAGGTATTGTAGAAAACACTGGAAATTTTGACATAAAAAAACAATGTTGAAGGTTTATGAAAACCAATTAGATGCAATTGATAAATTGGTGTGTGACAACAGGGTTATATTCAACAAACATGAGCAAGCAGATTTTCTCAACATTGATTTTTTTCAGATTGACCACAAGATGGCTCAAAAAAATTATAAAAAACAACAGCTCTTGAAGCTGTTTTTAAAGCAATTAATTACCAAATTCCTTTGTAATCATGCCATTTGGTGAAACGGAGGTACTAAATAGTGTCACTATGCTGTCTGAAAAAAGCATAATGCAGTTTGACACTCCAATTCTAATGATAAATATTGCTGTATACACTTTATCACCAATTTTATGTAGCTTGTTTGATATTTTCATTAAAATTTGTGCTTTTCCTGATTGTCTAAAAAAGGCAAAAATATTTAAAGGTGGTGACATCACATTACATACAAATTATGCCCAATTCCACTTTTATCCATCATAGCCAAAGTTTTTGAACAACTTTTGCATTGCATAATGTGGTAGAATCTTTAAAACATTTCAAATTAAAAATCAATTTGAATTTTGAGCTTAACATTCTACCAATTTGGCATTAGCTGAAATTTGTGATCAACTTCTGACAATAAATATTGCAAAGTTAAACACTTGCACAATTTCCTTGACCATGCTAAAGCTTTTTAGTTCAATGAAATCAAAAAGGCAATATACTGTTGTCAAACAACAGAAAACATGGGAAAGCTTGTCATACAGCATTCCACAAGGTTCCATTCTTTGGCCATTATCGTTTTTTTATGATATGCAAATGAGTCACCCAATGCCTCCAACTTGGTCACTAGCAGTATGGCAAAATGCTGGCGACCTGGGGACTATGTTGGCCAAAGAATCAGCCAGAAACCTAATAAAAAAAATTAGTTCAAAAAATAAATTAAATTTTTTTATTTGAAATATTCATTTCACAAAAAAATCTTGTTCTTGTTTCCACTTTTATTCAATCTAATATAGTTTTTTAAGCATGAATAGAAAGGGATGCTCCGCAATTATGGATTTTGTTGTACCATTCTAAAAAAATGTACCTAAACATGTTCTTAAGTGGGTATAAAAACAGGGCTACACTTTACTTTGATTAGCAGCGCTTAGGTACTTCTAAATTGTCTTGAAAAAGTAATCACAATTGTTATAATTCCAGTTAAATTGGCAGGTATGAAATTTGCATTGGCCGATCCAGGGAGTACCAGACCATGCTTTCTCTCAAATAAACTATATTTATTGTCATTTTAATAATGTCCTTGTTTATGGACTAGGTCTAACATTGTGAAGCTGATATATCGTAATTTTTTTTTCTGTCAGTTAAATGGTGTTTGTTATTTAGCCATTCTGTTGCAAAAAAAGACTAAAGAAGCATGATCATTCAGACAAACATTAACTAAGTTGATAAAATACTAACATTTTGCTTAACTATAGTATTCTGCTCTTATTGAATAAAGTTCTTCTAATTATTTTTCATATCCTTCATGATTCTGTTTGGAAACGTTAACTCAGTATGTTTATTGTGTTAAAAGTACTTGAAATATAAACAATTTAGTTTGGTAATTACCAGGCAGCATAAATCGATGTGGCAAATTTGTTAAGGAAAAAGGACAAATAATACCACCAGGAAAACTGTTTTGAGAAACAGCTTTCGTGAGCACTTAACTTCACCAAAAAGCATTACCTTAAAACAATGTTTCGCAACATTTTTTGGCTTGCGGCACCCTGCAGAATTTATAAATAGTTCGCGGCACCCTTGCTCGTATGTTTGGCAGATTGAAACAGCACATTAACTGTGTAACTAGGTTGAAAAAACCTTCATAATTATTTGCACTTTTATCTTACACAAAAAAATGTATCAAAAAGCTTACCAATAGAGCAAAAATTGGAATACAAATAATTTTGAATATCTTTTGGCACCCTTAAGCGTTAAATATGGGACCATAGTGTGCCGCAGCTTACTAAACAGAACTCATTGGAATGTGCTTAGATCCTTCATCTTGGAAAATATTGTTGTTGTGTGCTTGTTGGTAAAAGTTTGTGATGTAGCATGATTTTATTTAAACTGTGTTCTGTTTGTAAATAATATGGCATAACTTCAGGCCAATCGTTTTTTCTGCATTAACAATCATTGTTTTACTTTCATTGCATGAGAGGCCAGTTCTATAACTCCTCTTTATTAAACATACCTCACCTCAGAATAATTTGGCAAATTTGTCTTAATTTATGCAATGCTAACACACCTAAACTTACGGCAATAGAAAGAGTTTCCTATAGAAAATTGTTACTTTCCTTTTAGCAAAAATAAATCATCAGACAATGTTTCTGCTGATCATTCTCATCGAATGAACAGAAATGAAATTATCTACAGTCAGGAAGAAAGTCCAACTATGAATGAATTTCAAAATAAAGATTCTGACCAATTGTCAGAAGAAGCCATTCGTTATATGGAGGAGGAAGATGCTAATAATCCTAATGAAGGTACTTATATTTTTCAACATTCATTCCACATTTTATTTTTATTTTGAAAGACAGGCAGCCAGTTTATTGGGTCCACTACTGTAAATCAATGTACTTAATACGTGCAATGCGCAACTTAGTATCAGGTTTAAGGCGATTGCAAGCCTTAGTTATACTTATGTGGTTGTAATATTTTTGCAGAGTAGGTATTTCAATTGTGTTTTTTCAGAACTCTTCAAATCACACACTGTTGTTAAAACACTAAGTTGTCGCTAAAAATTTTTGCAGAAATTTTAATTGCAATCAATATTATGTGCTATTTTTGCTTCAAATAGTCTGGCCAAATTTTAAAGTTATTGCTGCCAACCTTTTTACCTAAAGCGGCCTATTTTTTTTTACGGAGTGTCTCAGCATGTCACAATTGCCATATAGGTAAAAATCATTTTTAAGTAGTAATTTTTGTTGTTTTTTCTATTATAAAATTGACAAGCATGCGCAATAATGGTTCAACAAAATGTTCGTTTTGCTGTCTTAACTGTACAGTTAAAAAAATCCCCATAGCAAGAAAAAGTTGTGTTGACTTACCTGTGCCACAACATTCCTTCCTAAAAATTAGCTTATTAAAATAAGTGGTAAAGCTAATTTTATACTAAGTTGTTTAGCTACCAGAGAGCTGGCGACATATGTTAAACAGCTCAGTTTAAGTTGTTGAATCGCTTTTATTTACACAGTTAGTCAACCGGTACATAAATAATTAATTGTGACTTGTGAAACATAAGCATGTTTTTAAAATTTTGGCTGAAAAACTGTGTATGATAAAATTGGCCATCACTAGAATTGTTTAACCTGTGTTCTACAACATTGATTGGCAACCTGTGGCTCTTTTATCTGTTTATGCTGGCTCCCTTGACTCAAAAAAACACTAAGGTCCTTTAAAAAACAACAATGTGAATAAATTATGTTGTTAGTAGCAGGCGCGTAGCGTGACCGTTTCAAAGGGGGGTGTCCCGAATTTTCAACTTAGGGAATTCCCCTATTTTCTGTCTGACGTTAATGACGTCATTAAACAGTGGCGGATGTGACGTCATAAAATAGTGATTGTAATGACGTCATAAAACATTCTAATCAGAAACAACTAACGTCCAGCAAAAGAGCACGTGCGTCGTCGACACTCCTGCCAGGCGAAAAACTAAACCAAACCCGTTAAATACGTGTGATAGTCGAATTTTTTACTTTTAAGCAGCGCAGATTCTTAAGTTCCATGTACGGGACTAGCGTTAAATTACCGGCACGCTTTTGGCCACCTGCTTTATGCCAATACTAAACGAAGATCGTTTTTGCCTGGTGTTATTATGCGACGATTAGTGCAACATCTGTGCTAGCTGTGTGCCAAGTCAACTAAAATACGGTTGTTCCGGTTGAGGGAAAATATGTTGTGTCCACTGTACACTAAATATGTGGTCTTAGAATATGCTTATAGAGAACAATTTTGCGTTAACTATCACGCGCACGATAGTCATCATTATACCACCTTTTGAGAATCAGATTCAGTTCAAAATAGTCCGTTGTTAACCAATATCTAATGTTAGAGCAGACAGCGAACAGCAAGGAGCATTAGCTGCGCCTAACTTCGACTTTTTAGCGTAAAAAAAAGACGGTTTGACTTCGCGAACTGTTAATTGTCGAATTCACACTTGTAATTAATCAGCCAACCTCAACAATTATCGAAAGAGATAAATTATATATTGCGTTTACGGTCGACCAAAAAAGACAAAAACGGAGTTTTGTGTTAGATTTTGGTTACAATAGTTTTTTTTAAACCCCAGCCCCCTGGATACGCCACTGTGTCACATAATCAGTAACCCAAACCAACTAGGGGGCCTGGGGTATGGTGTGAACAAACTCCAGCGAGTACGGGCGAAACCCGAAAAAATTTTCGTTTCGTGTATTCTAGACGCTAAAAACGGCGATTATTAGGAGCTTACGGCTGTTTAAAGTCGTCTATTTGACGTTAGAAAAATTGCAACACCTCGTTGTCTTATTCACGTCCGATTGTCAAGTGATTTCAATTGCGCGCGATACGCTATGGAATTGCGGTGTCAGAACAGCCTCTGTGACGTAACAATCACAAACTGTTGCACTTCGTTGTCGGCAAACTTAACGATATTTATTAAACAAGTTTAGTGATATTTGTAGTTTAATTTCGCCGATGGTATGAAGCGTGGCTTCAAAATCGCCCTTTTAGAAATCTGTATAATTAGTAAATTATTCAGCTGAAACTGAGCAAGAAAACCACAAAAACATGGCTTATTACTGAAGTTACGGTAAGACGGCCATTTATTATCAGTCTAGCGGAAAGCTAAAGTTCGCCGACGTTTTAAACTATGTTTCAAAATGCGACGGCCAAGTGCTCTTTTTCGAGATTGAGGCTAATAAAAAACATTCAATAGAGCGACCTGCGGTGAAGACGTTTGCTGTACCTTACAAGCTTGATTTCTACGTTGTTAAAAATGTTTGTTCCAACAATAAAATATATTTTCGTTATTAAGCTTGATTAAGATTACAGTACTTGAGTTATTGACAGACGAAATGCTAAATGAAACAACGATAACAAGCGGTGATTAGGCGTTGGCGGCGATCCCGACGAGTTTTCAACGCCAGGTGCAATGTTTGCGATGTAACATTGCAGGAATCAGGGTTTTAGTTTTGTGATAATTGTTTACTGAGATTTCGGGGGGGGGGGGTGTCAAGACTCCTAGATACCAGATACCAGATACCCCCCCACGCTACGCCCCTGGTTAGTAGTAGCACAGTTTAATAACTTAATCAGTTAGCCCAGTGGTTTCCAACCTTTTTTATACCGCGACCCGTTTTAACAAACCATTATAACTAACGAACTCCTACCAAAAAAGTTGATACAGGCATATGTAATATACTTGTGTATGCGCAATAGAACAAAAAATATAATTAAAAATAACATAAATATGACATCACTCTGTTGAAAAAATACTCATTTATTAAATTCATGCACAAGGCAGCCTCAGGGTGATGGCTTGTGTTGCATCTTGGCGACAAGCTTGTCTATGTGTGGCGCTGTTGTTGCCAGGGCGCACCTTAGATCTGACTACACTTGTGACATCGTACCCAAATATTTCTCGTGATAATAATCGTTATTTTAATGTAAGTACTCAGTGGTCGGCAAACTTTTTTGTCGCGGCCCAAAGTACTCTTTTCAGAGCAGTTGAAGGCCCACTACGTAAAATTAGTTTGTGGAGTAGAGGCAAAATCCGTACCATGATATAAAACATACTAAAAAACGAAGAACATACGTGTGAAGCGCAAACAAATTTTGCGCTTACATGTAGTTAAAGTTAAAAAAACTTTATAGTTCCACAGACATTCAGGATGTTGGTCTGAACCACCCTGGACAATATTAAAATTCTAGGCCACATGTATTTTTAAAACAAAGTGCAATGAATGTTTGGTATGGCTATCACGCGGCCCACAACTATGTGATAACACTAAACTTTTCAAAAGTGACTCACAGCCAACTAAAAATGGCTCTGCGGCCCACAGTTTGACGACCACTGTAATAACTGGTTCTTGTCACTACAGTTAATAGCTTTTTTTGCAGTACAGTTAACACCTATTTAGCTTGTGATTTCTGTCTTTATTGAATGTGAGGATAAACATAGAGCAATATAAATAATTGCAAATGGAACTGCAGGTTGGAGTTTTCACATAGTTGTTTGACAAATTGCGAGGACTGGTGTGTACAAGTGTGTACTGTACTAAAAAACATTGAAAAGCACTGGCGTAGGCTATGACTGATACCAGGAACTCAGCAGTAAGCCTACATGCAGTGTTAAAATAATAGTCTATCTTGCAGCTTTCTTCCTGGCTGCTGTTTGAAAATTCAACTTTAATTCAACTGTTTTAAAATTCACTGTCAACAATATTCACTAATACCATTACAGATATTTTTATGGTAGTTAATTGGCATTCTAGTAATAGTGATTAGTATTTAATTGTTGTCTTTGCGACCCCCAGAGAAAAAGAAAACGCCCCACCCAGGGGTCGTGATCCCCAGTTTAAAAACTACCGAGTTAGCCAGTTCTAATGAAGAAGGCTTTTTCCGTTGGAAAATCCTATATAACTGCTTTACCCAGTTAATTTGAGGACATTGTAGGCATGACAGTTTTATTGAAGAATGTATGTTGCATTATAATATACAGATCTTTGTGCAGTGTTTATGCAAATTGCACTGGTCAACAAACTTTCGTTTTTTTTTCTAAACGAGAATGTGAGTATTTCATCTTAGATGTATTTTTCGCGCTTATTTTGAATATACCTTTCTTATTTTTGAATATACCCTTTACAGTGCACAACTGTTATACATTTTGACCAGCCAACGTGTTTAAAAATCAAATATAACACTGTGTTGCGTAAATTTTGAGGTTATCAAAGTGTTTACGGTTCTTGGTGGACTTTTTGATGCTGATTCCAAATATGGTACTCATTTTTGTCCAGTATGGCAGAAAGCTGGCGACTTGGCGACTATGTCGGCCGAAGAATCAGACAGAAAACCAAAAAAAATTGGTCAAAAAAAATAAAAAAATTGAATACACGGTATAAAAAAAAAATAAAAAAAATTTCAAATTTTTATTTATTTTTTTTGAAAGATTGATTCGGCCCGCCGATGTTTTGACAAATTAGACACGAGTCCATTTCACATACTTTTTGACTATTTTAACTATGTAAGTGCAAAAAATGTTTGCGCGTCGCGTGAATCATCATTTCTACGGTTTGCTTACGTTTTGATGCTGTGGTGTTACCGTGGCGCCGTGAAAGATAGCTAAGTACGTCACGAAAAAACGTAAAACGTATTCAAAATATTGAACATAGATTTTTTAACATTTTATTTTTATTTTCGGCAATATACTAAAAACTAGCAAGAATTTTAAAAGAAATGCCGGTATACCAAAAAAAATCGCGCTCGCTTAGCTCGCCAGCTGTGGATTGACTTAACCGTTAACAAACACTGAGCTAGATTACCTTGAAATGTTATCCTGTTTCCTCAAATTTGTTTTATAACACTTTTCATTAGTAGTACGAATGACGACGTGTGAACTCGAATTTTAAACCAAACAAACGCTTTTTTTTCGCACTTTGCGGCAACACTTTACTGCCTCGTTAAACGTAATTAAACACGTTTTTGAGTACAAAAACGATCTAAGGCCCAGCTGATTCACAGTTGTTCTAACATGAAAATAACACAATTCGTAGTTATCATTTAGTGCGGCCCGCAGAGAATGTGACCTATCTATAAAAAAATAAACAGTTTAAAATTGTTTTAATCGTTTAGGAACAAGCACGTCATGTATATCTTATTGCAGTAATTGTTATGGGTGGCGTAAAACCTATAATAACTAAAATCCCCTATAATAACTAAAAGTAAACTGAGTGGCTTTATTCGAAATCCACCCGCGGCAGTTATTTTGGTAAAAAACATTATAGCCAATGCGTTTTTAAACTCGCATCAAAAATTTTGGAAATAAAAAATAGGGCATATCGCATGTTTTCACACTTATAAGGCCGTAATACCAATGATGATTATTCTTTTTTCATTCACTATTATACAGTTAGAATATTTTGGTAACATTCAGGTGGCATTTTGTTATAGCAGTGGTCCGCAAACTTTTTTTGTCGCGGCCTAAAGTACTCTTTTCAGAGCTATTGAAGGCCCACTACAAAAAAAACAGTGGCGGATTAAGGATGTTTTAAGTTTGAGGAATAAGAATGACGTCACAAAGTTATGTCATAAAACAATTGTTATTAGAAACACTTATTGCTCTCGAACGAACTCGTGCTTAAATATAAAGCTAAAATCCAGTTTAATTGCGCGACGCATATGGCACATAAAAGGATTCGAATATTGGTTGAAACAACAGTGTTTATAGTATTATTTACCAGAATTCGGACTGCAGCGGGCAGTTCTGAGCCACACAACGCCAGCCATAAAACCGAGATAAGAACGACACCAACGGCAGAATAAAACACAATTTGGAATATGACCAAAATGGTACTTATACCTAACAGTTGTAATAACGTATAAATCGGAATAACAATGCCAGACCGATGTTCCCCGATCGTCCCATATCATCTACCCACAGGTTCAGGGGTTACTTGGGTTATTTAGGCCTTCTTTCGATGAATTCAAGCCTAAAACTCTGTTAAATTGAGGACTTATTCTGATGAATTTAGGCCTTATTTAGACGAATACTTTGCTTTTCATAATAAACAATCAATTTGTTAAAATATATTTTATCAGACGAAATACCTGGCGTTACCAGGTTAAATATAATATTTATCAATTATTTTAACTGGCTAAAAATGAATTACACCTACAATTACCATCATAATGTACGAAGTCCACCTGAATTTTGTCTGGTTGAACAAAATGAAACAATCCATCATACTGTTTGCTCTTTATCACTATTGCACATTATGTTGTAACATGTTAAACTGCTGGCCTCATGTTATAGCCCATCATTATAGAAGATAGATGTGGTAATCAGAATATACCCAAAAAGTAATGTTACGGATAGCATGAGAGCTTCGTAAGAGGCATAGATAATGCAAACATATTTTTGAAGGTTATAACAAATTTGCTTATGCCAAAACGTTTGCACTGCGTGTCACTAAATACAAATTTCAAATCATTTGATGTGTTTCAAATCATGTCATATTGTGTGTCTAAAGTCGGTTAACCTAATGCTTTCCACAATCAGGGTAACACCCCACAGCCTGTGTGAAAGCAGCATTAATGGAATGGCGTGTTTAATTTATTTATGTGAATCTGCGTGTCTCTAAAGATTTAATTCTTGGCTTCTGTAAACTCCCATTAATTTTTACATTTGGTTAAAACAGTGTAAAAATGAAAAATTAACATATAAAAAGCCGTTTTGGGTCTGAAATAGGTCACTAAAAGGAAAGGCACGAACGCGCTCTGACCATTTAATCACTAATAATTAGGGCGATGAAGTAAAAAAAAGTCAAAATTTTGTCAAAATTTACACGTTTGTCAAAATTTGTCCAATTTTTGTAAGTCAAAATTAGGGTTGGAAAGGGGTGGAAAGTTTCCTGGAAACTTTCCGGGAATTTTGAAGGACCCAAGAATAATGGGAATATTGGGTAATTTTCAAATTTGGCATTTATTATGTTTAAAACATTGATTAAATATTTTATTAATCAGAAAAAAATATTAAAAACCTGTCTTGAGCATTTCTAGACTAGCAGGAGGACATGCTATCCGGCAGCAACTAGTACAGGGGTCGGCAACCTTTTTCTAGTCGCGGGCCTAAACTAAACTAGAAAGATCTCTGCGAACCGCACAATAAGTTAACTGAGAATTGTGTTATTAAAATATTAGAACAACTGTAAATCAGGCGGGTATAAATAGTCAAAAAGTATGTGAATATACTCGTGTCTATTTTATCAAATGGGCGGCGGGCCGGATGATTTACTTTGACGGGCCGTAGGTTGCCGACCCCTGAACTAGTACAACGACTTTGTAACTCACAAAAAAAAAAAAAACATGATTCCTTGATTTACAAGTCACTATTAGTTAAATAGGTGTGTAACTGCAGGATTCTATGTTTTAAATAAAGTTGTTTTAGACCCTTTTTTATTTCTTTGTCTTTTTAGAACTCTTCATATAACATAAATGTTCTTGATTTTGCTTACAGGAGAATCTGTTGAAGAACATAAAAGTGTGATTATGCATTTACTCTCCCAAGTATGAAGCTTATTTTTATTATAAAAATTAAGTATCTAAATATGATATATCCCAGCAATATGGTTTTGTGTTATACAATATTATTTGGTGTTTTTACTATCATTTAATGCATAGTTGCGGTTTGTTAAAAAAAATTGTGGGATTATACAAGTGTACATATACTATAACTTACCATTCTATTATGTGACAATAAAGTGTTGGATTTTTTAACTAATAATTTACAATTAATAGATGATTGCTAAATTTAGAACAAATTATGTTAAAAGCTACTGGTTTAATTTGTCATTTGTAAACTCTTTTAAATACTCTCTATGACCCAGGTTATGAAAATATGACCTAGGTTATCATGCTGTCTTAAGACCAAATCAAGTGGCATTTTAAATCTTACACAATGTAACATTTTTTCTAAATTAGGTAAAACTTGGAATGGATCTCACAAAAGTTGTTCTTCCCACCTTTATACTTGAAAGAAGATCGCTTCTAGAAATGTATGCTGCTTTCTTTGCCCATCCTGACTTGTTTGTGCAGTAAGTTTGTATTCAAGTTTTATGTTACACCGATTAATTATAATAAAGGTTTGGATTTCACTAATTTTTGGTAATTACTGGAGGATAGATTTTCATTAAAAACTTCCACCCTAAGTTAGCTAGAAATATCTTAGCATAATACCAAAAGCCAAATTTATTAGTCTACATTTATTATGAGCAAAAATCCAAGTATTGTTGTAAATTGTTTACATTTTGTTTTGGTTAATCAAATTGTTTTTTGCCTTGTTTTACAGGTTATAGTTGATTGTCATTCAATGTCAAATTTTGGCCAGCATAATAATGGCTGAATAAAAAACAGCACTGTGTTGAAAACTGATTACCTATACCTAATTTTATTGCCCGAAAAAATTTTTTTTTTGGACACATGTTGTTTTTTCCGAATTATTATGTGGCCCAAAAATAAATTAATTTTTTTTCAGCTGTTTTTTTTTGTGCATCACTTCGGAACATGAAATTTTCACAAATGTTAGAGAGCCTTCCAAAGTTGTTTCTCATATAAAATTTTTGTGCCAAGAACTAAGGGGTGGTTTTCAGGGAGTCAAAACTGTTATTTTTTGTTAGTTTTGATTTTAAGCATATATATTTTAAAATGCAAGAAAATTACTTAAAAATCTGAAAATTTCTTATATGTTAGAGATATGAAGCCGATCTCTTAAAATAAACATTTTACCTATTGAAAAAAGGGGTTTATTTTATGGGGGCAAAAATTAAAATTTGAATGTTTTTTGTGTTAGGATGTGTCTAATAAATTAAAGAAAATATAAAGACAAATTATAGGTTCATGGCAGGAAACTTTTGACTTTCAACTCAAAGTAATTAACCTTTGGGGGAAAAAGAGTAAACCAAAAACATAGAAATTAAAGGGATTTTATTAATAGAATAAAAATTGTAAACAGAGAGGTGCACACTGCCTCCAGATTTTGCATTTAAATTTGCGACGGTAAAATATTATGATTTGTAAGAGCAATATGTTATTTTACAAGACATGCCTCTTTCTAAAAGTCTATATAGGTTCGCTTTGCAGCACCAATTTGACTTTCAACTCTAAATAAGTATTAAATCAGTAAGCTTTGTAACGAAAAATATATCACAATGCACAACTGGACGGTAATAAATTTCTAAGCAATAGTTAACCAATGATCACCAGTCGCCACGAGTCTCACCACCAAGTTCTTTAATGAAATTTATCACCCATAAAACAATCGGTTAATATTCGTTATATCCTTATGTTAAACCGTCAAACCCCCTTTACATTAGAATGAACTTATTTGACAAAGACCACTGGCAACCTATCTTGTTAAAGTTCATTATGTCCAACTGATAATACGCAACTTCGGGCCACATCAGCTTTTGCCTGCTAAAGCACCAAAACGGAACACAACATCGGGAGTATATGAACACTGCCAAATAAGACCAGTTGGGAGAATATAGAATAACATATAGAAGTAGATAGCTGTAAAGAACTAAAAAGATGACGTCACACTATTGTTTTTTTGTCCCCCAATTAGAAGCGCATATGTGTGCAAGAAAAAATTGTTAAACATTTTTTTAATTATAAAGACAAATTATAAATTTGCTTAGCAGCAAAAGATTGACTTTCAACTCAAAATAATTAACCTATAAGGGCAAAAATAAAACTTCAATACAGAATGCATTCATATCGCTTGCTATATGCAGCTCGCGAAGCAACAAAGCGGCTGCTGGCATCCTGCTGCGCTTTATTGTCCCGTGCCTGCAACGTTTTTGTGCGAAGTGGCTTGTCTCAGTGAAACTAGGCGCATGCGCCTTGCCTTTTAGAAAGAGGCTTCTCTTAGTAAAAAAAAACACCTCCCTGTTAGCACCTGTTGCTCTAACTAACATATCAACATAAGCCTAAACTACTAAAAATTGTTCAAAAGCCGCAGCAAGCAAAATGCTAAATTTGAACGCATTTTTAGCGATGATGTTGAGCTACGTAATATTTTAAAAGAATGATCATATTTGCTTTTTAAACATGTCAGCTGACCCAAATTTAATAACAAACACATTATCTACATAAATTCTATTTATCAAATACATTTTTTTATCATTCCCCAAATACCTCGCTGTATTTGAATTTAATATTGCGGTAATACATCAAGAGGCAAGGCCAGCTTGTAATAAAGTTTCACCCATATTAGAAAGCAGAAAAGCATACTAGAAGCTTCATTTATCTGACATTCCTGAACTATGTCGCCAGATTGAACCATAAGTCAAAAAAGCCTGAAAATTTTCTTGAAGGTAAAGCATTAGGCATCAAGTGCCAGTTTGTCATGTCTTTAGGAATGGGACTTTTGTTATGAAGCGGCCAAAATAAAAATAAATAAAATATCTTGATTGCAAAACGGTTCTAAAATTAAGCTCCTTCTGGTAAGTTCAGATATAACATAACCTTTCAGACTGCATTTTAACAAACATGTCTACGGCAAATTGATGAAAAAGGTTTTGACTGCGATGAAGGTGGTTAAAAGAGGCATCCCTAATCATATAATTAAAAGAATAGAATGCCATGCAAGGTACAGATTTGTTAGAATGCAAGTTGGTTTGCGGAATTCCAAAGTGATATCCATCTTCTACTGACATAAAGAAGAGGGTATTGCAGTGCATCATACGATCTGTGTGTCTCATTTATATTTTATTTTTAAGAGTGTTATCTCTGCGCTTTAGTATTATGTCTCTTTTTCATTGCATTCTGGTGCATTGAAACGTTGAGAGTGTGAGCCTAATGCCTCTTGTCTGCATTGAAGACAACGTGGAAGTCTACAGTGGGTGTAGTCTCCATTGCACATTTAAAACTTCTTTCACAACTATTCTTTTCGTGGACTATTTCTTGCAATTGTAGTATCAAGGAAAACCTTGTGCATTTGGAGATTGCGTTTCTACTTTGAGTCTTTGTGTTCAAATCCTCAACAAAGTATAGTTGTAAAAAACTTGGATCACTGTTAAGGGGCGGTTGTAGTGATCTGATTCTGTGATGTACTTTAAAAGTCCACATAAAACCCTGTTCCCTTGTGATGTTAGCTCGGAAGGAAGTCATTTGAAGGGCACAATTATATTTCCTGATATTTTGCAAGAAATGCCTGGATTCCTCATTGTTGCCAGACGGAAGAGTTAATAGAGGCTCTGGTGGATCAACTAGTAATGGTAGACTTACTTTTCCACTGTTGCAACAAAATGAAGCCGCTTTATCTTTCCACTTTTCCAACCAAAACAACACTCTTTAAAGCAACGGTGTCCAACCTGCGGCCATCGATAAATAATTGTGCTGCCATTAACACGTATTTTAATAAGCATGTGTTGGCGACCCTCTCCATGCTGGCATGCGTTAGTGGTTGATATGCTAAATGCATATTAAATTTTTGTACAACTTTAGGGAGTGCAGTCAAACCAGTGAGCTAAGCTCTTTCGCTACATTCTCAGTAAACAGATTTCTTATGTGCGCTAAAAAAACTTGATTCCATTGATTGATTGATGCATTGCTTTTATCTCTGTGGAGGCTTTATTTCGCAGCAGAGGCCTCTAGTAAAATGCTACTCATCCATTTATGGGTCGGCTGATTTCAAAAATGGTGTCTAATGCCAGGTATTTTGTGCAGTAAAATGTTCCAGTAGATACATAACAACCACCAAAACACCTCCACAACCTACCTGTTTGAAATCAACTTCCTAATTAAACCTAAATTTAGTCTATCAACTGGTATTAAATGCCACAGTTTTTGGCTATGTGACCTTATGTATTCTTGTAGTAAAACAACTGTGAGATGTTTGTATTGAACACTAATTGTTAAACTTTGTTGGCATTTATGTAGGATTGCTGATGCAACAACGCCAGAGACACGAATGATGACAGTGATCAAGTTTTATTTAAGTACATTTTCAGCTGGAAGAGATAGCTCAGTTGCGAAAAAGCCTTATAATCCGATCCTTGGTGAAACTTTTTATTGCTTTTACAAAACTTCTCCGGATTCTGGACCAGCAACATTAGTAATAATTTGATTATTGAGATTATGTTGTTTTCTTACATGTTAATAAAACTCTTAAATTAATTTTATCATAAAGTGAATATCTTATTGTTACTTGAAATTTTTCAACTCACAACCTAGTCATATTGCTATTGCCAATGTTTTAACCTGGCAGTAACTCATTTTGGTTTGTAGAATGAAATATACTAACAGCCCAACAATGCTGGTGAAATATCATTAGTCTGTGTGTTACAAATTAGATCATGGCAAAATTTGTATAGTACACCTATATAATATATAAATTCATAAGTACTCTTTTTTACTTGAGCAACACTGAGTATGTTCACCTAATTTTTCATCACAAAGTAATGTAAAGAACTGTAAGAAGAATGTGAACTGCATGGAATTAGTTCTTACGATATTTCATTTAAAATACCAGATAATATTCATACTATCTATTTATTAAATACCCAAAATCAGTCCACCAAGTACGCCCAAGCCAACACAGACTCACCGAATATGTCAATCAGTGATGCAAGCAATGCTGGCAAGAAAAGCAGCTTGCCTGCAGCGAGGTTCAAACTCACGACCTTCAGCCATTCCAGGACCATTGCTCTACAAACTTAGCTACACAGACTAGGAGAGGATCAAGTTACGACACAACAACATCCTGTTAGTATGAGGAACTTTACATTGAAGGGGTCCTACAGTACAATATCATCATAAAATGAAACATACACACACACACATGTGTACAAAAACTGTCATCTAGCCCTTCTGAAGCTGCTATTTGTACACCGAAAGCCTTCACACACTCTCCATACTGGTTGATCAATGATGCGTCGGGCTGGATTACAGTTGTTGAACACATATTTCTTTCTATCTTTCCGTGAATGATGATATGGTACTGTAGATTCCTTTATGTGAAGTTCCTTGTGCTAATAGAATGAAACAAGCATTACTGTATTGTTGTTACTTGACTCGCTCCCCTCTGAGCCTGTTTAGCTCAGGTATAGCAATGGTCCTGGTATGGCTGCAGGTCGTGAGTTCGAACCTCATTGCAGGTTAGTTGTTTTTCATTCTACCCTGCCCTGCTTGCATCATTGTTAGACATATATGGTATATGGTGAGTCTTTAATTGCTTTTGGTGTACGATGATACATAAGCTATAATAGTCTGTGGGGAGTTTTTTCTAAGCTTAGCAAATACCAAGGTGAGGTCAAGGTTATCTTTAATTGATCAACTAAAATTGGTTTTCTCCTCTTGAGGCATTTATTGTACTATAATATTTCGGAGATTGTGGTTGTACACCAGGGGCGGGCAACATACGGCCGGGTCCGGCCTGCGATGGGATTTTGAGCGGCCCGCAGACAGTTTCAGGTCTTATATTATAATGTGGCCTGTGTCACAGTCTGTCGCAATCTCCCACTTCTTGCTTACTACGTCAAATAATAGTGATTGCTAGTTATTCTTTAGTTCTTTGTTTTGGGTTAAAATTAGAGGTCTGTAGCCATAAGATCGAAATAAGAACAACATCAACCTAAAAGTCGTAATACTGTCTAAGTCTGAATAAGTCATAAATCCTTCGGAATATGACCTAAATGGCCAGAATCAGGCCTATAAAACATGTTACCCAACATCATCCCCACCCCTAAGTACATCACTAACTCCCCTAATAAATCCAACCCTAACACATTTTCTAACCCAATCAATAACCCCAAACAGGACCAAAAAATCAGGTGCCAAAAAGGAGTTCTTCAAATTAGGGCACCCTAAATTCAAAATCAAAACGATCGATATCCTAGACATGGCCACCAATCGTCCCATACCCCCTCCCTAGAGTTTTGGTGATATTTAGGCCTTATTCCGAAGAATTTAGGACTTATTCCGACAGATTTATGTCTTATTCAGACGATTAAGTTCTTATTCTGTTGATGGTATTACTGCGTGTTTGGATTATTATGTCGTTAATTGGTGTTAATATTATGGTTTTATAGATTTTGTTTGTTTTAGGTATTGTTGCTTTTTAGGTCTTATTGTGTTTTCTCAAATTAGATTTAGAGTTGACGTCAATACTTTTCCGCCATTATGCGGCAAAACATGCAGGCTATGGCAGTCCAATTAATGTATCGATCAGGAATCCGTCCCGCCTAGTACTTCATTTTCCCATATCAGGTCCTCTGACTGGAGAAGTTGCCCGCCCCTGTTCTAAACCCTAGTGTATAAATGTTTGAGTACTATACAACAATTCACAACAGGTTAAGGATGGTCCTTTGTCTTGGGCAAAGTCAAACCAACTATCATTTGTGGCTGAGCAAGTATCTCATCACCCACCAATATCAGCATTTTATGCAGAACATAAACAGAGGAAGATACAATTTAATGGTCATATATGGACAAAATCTAAATTCCTTGGTCTCTCTATTGGTGTTCATAACATTGGTCAAGGTACTAACTTAGTTTCATAGTTTACTGTTATCGTTTAACTGCACCGAATTAGACAAAAATATGACTGAAAAAAAAACACCTTATACCCTACTTTTTCACATTAGTATTTAGTTTCCAGAAATAACAAATAAGGGTAATGACAAACCATACCCATTTTGAAATATTAAATCATTAACCTCTAGTTAAACCAAACTTTGTGATTTTTGACAATATATATGTAATTTTATTATTTAGCTATATACAAAATTTATTTTGAGAGACAATTATATTATTGTAATATATAAAATTTTACAGCCTGTTTGAGGCTCATTGAACATGATGAAGAGTATTTACTAAATTTTCCCAATGGTTATGGGCGTTCGATTTTAACAATACCATGGGTTGAACTCGGTGGTGATTGCACAATTACTTGTGAAAAAACTGGATTTAATGCATTTGTCAAGTTTCACACAAAACCGTTTTATGGAGGAAAAGTCCACAGATTGACCACTGAAGTTTTGTAAGTTATGTTCATTATCAAACACATTGTTGTTTAATAAAATATGATTATGCAAAATAAAACAAAAAAATGTAGGCAGGACAAATCACAATTATAAACATGTATTTTTACAACTCACATGTTCATATACAAACGAACATAAACTTAAATAACACTTTAATGGAAAAATTCAAAAAAGTATGCAGTGTTTTACACTTGAACATGAGAAGAAGGTTAAATTCACCCCACATTTAGCAAACAGTTGAAATGACTCATGACGATGTTTTAAAATATGAAAACCAACCCTTTATATAACTGTCTGGGACCAACTTGTACATTGACAGTGCCCAAACAACCAAACGCCCAAAAGAAATAGGTTAAGGCAGGGGTGTCCAACTCAAACATGCCCGCATGCCAATTTTTATTTAACAACTTCTTCCGGTGCCAAAGTTTAGTAACTATTTTTTTTTGCTAATATTAAAAAGTTTATTAGCACATAAAAAACATTTGCTTATTTAATGAAGCAAACCATTAGGGCAGTAGTCGGCAAACTTTATTTGCGGCGGTCCTAGGACTTTTTTCAGAGTTAAACACTGCCATACCTTAATACTATAAAACGAAGCATATACATGCAAAACGCGAAGATTTTTGCGTATACATATAGTTCAAGTTGGCAAAAAATATAGTTTGGCGGGTAGGATGCTCGGAACCTCATTTGGAGTGTGGGTCTGAACCACGCTGTGACAATATGAACATTCTAAGCCACATGTACTTTTAAAACAAAATGCAATGAATGTATGGCTATTTCGCGGCCCACAACTGCACGATACCACTAAATTATTCAACAACAGTTTGCCGACCACTGCATTCCCTTTTACATGTGTAGTAGCAGTGCGCATTACAGCATCTAAGTGTCCGTCAGTTGCCCCCAATCAATTGTTAGTTGTTGTAATTGCCGCGATTGTTATATAATGTGAACAAACAATGGTAATTGGCTGTATAACAAATTTAGTGTTTTTTGACAATTGGCTGAATAACAAATGACGTATTTTGGGGGGGCTTGCATGCCATTTTTTATTAGGTCACATTTGGCATGCGTGCCGCTTTTTGGACACCCCTGGGCTAAGGGTTTCAGTAAACATTGCATGAGATAATGGGATTCAACTGCCTCAAAAAAAAAAGGTTGACTAAAAATCATTGTGGCTAGCAACTAAAGTATATTTATTGTATACTCTTAATAATCCAGGCTTTTGTATAGTATGGCCAAAACATGAACCTATTTTACTTAATAATAAGAACCTTGCAAGTGGTGTCTTTTGGCTATACCATTGGTCCTCAACCTTTTTCGTTGATAGACTGCTTTTCAATTGGCAATTAGCACCGTTTTGCCTTAGGCTTGAACCATTGACGCGGTGGCATCCACACAAACAAAAACAAAGTAAGACCACTTCAGCTGATCTTCTTCAAAGAAGTTTTCCACTAGATAAATTTTTGCTCCGGTATTTTTAGTAAGTTGGAGACAAACTGAAACTTTTCCACATAATGTTTGTGTCGCATACACCATGAGCTGAGCATCACTTCAGATTTTATTTTTCCCCTCCAGTTTACAGTAAATTTTCCACCATCATTCATTGTAACGTTAGTTTTTCAAAACATTTTATGAAAATCTTGGGTACAGAACTTAATGGTGTCGTTTGATAAAGGAACCATGGCTAAGTTAATACCAACTGCATCACCACACAATATTGTACCAATTTCACAACGGTTGCTTATCTTAATTTAATTTCTCTCACTCTGCAAGGAGCAAAATTTTCTAAGCAACAGATAAAGTACTAACTACTTAATTGCCAGAACAATATTCTCTCTTAGACTTTGCTTAAGGACACCAGGTTTTTGAGGATTACTTGTTTTATGTCCGCACATTATGCCATATGATATATTAACTTACTGTTTTGATCTGAAAAGGATACATAATATTATTATGGTCCTTGACAATTTTAATGCTAAATCTATATGGCTACAATTGGTGTCCAGAACAATTTGTGTTTGAAACGCTTAATTGGAATTTTAATAACAAATTGGGGGCAAAAACCTGAAATATTTCGTTTTAGCCCTCTGTAGCTAACGACTACCATCTAGCAGCAGAAAAACTTCCATAAAGAATTCGTTTATATTCGCTTGCTTTGTCCAGCTTGCGAAGTGACAAAGCGACTGACCGCCTGCTGCGCTATTGTCCCGCGCGTGAGACTTTTGTTGTGACTTGTCCAAAATTGGGCGCGTGCGACTTGCATTTTAAAAAGATCTCTTTAGAAAAATTACGTAATGCTCTTAAGAAACAACATATTTTACCGCCGCAAATTTAAATGCGAAATCTGGTAGCAACTCCAATCCAACATATCAACAGCAGGCCTACACAACTTAAAATTGTGTGTTGATATGTTGGATTGGAGTAATATACGAAACAGGTGCAAATAGCAAATATTCTCCAAATCGTATTTCATCGTATTGTCGCAGTAATACACAAAGAGGTAAGGCCGTGAATAAACTTTCACCCACGGTACAATTAACGCTGGGAAACATTGCGAGTAGGGATGTTCAAAGCAGAATATCGGCGACACATTTATAATGCTTGCTTTAAATGCATTTAGTTTGTTACCGCAAGACGCATGAGAAACATAAAATGTTGTGGTAAAAGGTGACTTGAAGCGGGGGGCGGTGGAGAATTTTTTTTGTAAATATGAAATGTTTAATCGCTGTAAACAAAAACCATTAAATTTTATAATAATTTTGAATGTATAGTCTAAATCAAGTTCTTAGAGAATGGTTACATTTGCTTTTGGAGTTCGCACCCCTAGTAACCTCTTATTGGGGGACAAAAAACAATGACGTCATCGTTTTAGTCCTTTACGCTATCTACTCCTATCTAGAGGCTGAAAAACTTCAACAGAGAATGCGTTCATATCACTTGCTTTATTCAGCTCGCAAAGCGGCGGCGGCTGGCATCCTGCTGCGCTTTATTATCCCTCACGTGCAACGTTTATTGTGCGAAGGGGCTGTCTTAGTAACAGTGGGCACGTGCGACTTGCTTTTTAGAAAGCGGTTTCTCTTAGCAAAATAACTTATTGCTCTTACTGAACAGCATATTTTACTGTCTCAAATTTAAATGCGAAACCTTAGGGCAGTGTACACCTCTCCGTTTGCACCTGTTTCGTATATTACTTCAATCAAACATATCAACACCAGGCCTGCACGACTTAAAATTGTACAAGGGCGCAGCGAGCAAAATACTCAAGTTTATTGCATTTTCAGCGACGACGTTACACAGTCACGTCATAACATGGTGCCTTAGAAAAATAAGTCTTAAAAACACTGCGTTTATTTGGTCTAAATTGGCATAATGTTCGATTTAAAAGGTGGCGTATTAGGCACATTAAAGAGTTTTTCGTATTGCTCGAAATAACAGAATTAAAGTCTGTTTAAACCAGTGTTTCTTAACCTTTTTGGCGCTCGTACCCCCTGTCTACAATGGCCGATGGAACTAAATTAAATTGTAATGATAGGCAGGGTGGCCAGACGCTTGGTTTAGGATTAGGACATTGTTAGTGTGAAATTCGAACATTTTAGGAAAATAATAATTTAGCATGCACCTAGTGCGAGACTAATGGAAATCAATGGAGGTAACTGTTCTTAGTGAGCCGCCAAAATTCCTTACAAGTTTACAAAACGGTTAGTCGTTAACAGCAGCGCAACAATAAAGCTTTCTGTAAATCCGATTTCCTTTTGCCAAAACCGCAACACCACAATTTTATTACCGGAATTTTGTAGATGTTTTGGAAAAGGTCACGTACGTAAAAAGTTATGATATCACTAAAAGGTAGAAATACTCTGCCTGTAACCTATTGTAAACCTAGCACAAATTTTATTGTAAGTTGGCCTAAATTTCAATTTGAGCGCCCTATACCACACCTGATGCTTTTGTGCTGCACAGAATTATTGTAAAAACATGCATGAAAATCGCGCAAAGCGCGAACAATATTTGAATTTACATTGTTAAATTTGGTATAAACAAAGTTTGGAGGCCTCGTGAGCCCGTGGTTTTACTTTATTCAATGTTCCAAATGAAATACCACACCTGATGCTTTTGTGCTGCACAGAATTATTGTAAAAACATACATGAAAATCGCGCAAAGCGCGAACAATATTTGAATTTACATTGTTAAATTTGGTATAAACAAAGTTTGGAGGCCTCGTGAGCCCGTGGTTTTACTTTATTCAATGTTCCAAATGAATTCGGACAAATTAGGACAGAAAACTTACTGTCCTAATGATTTACAAACGGTCGCACACAGCAGGTAAAATTAGGACAATTTATCGTTTTTGTCCGAATTTTAGGCCATCTGGCAACCCTGATGATAGGTATTAAACTCAATGTATTTCTAACTTCCGTGTTGAATGCATGCATTAAATACAGTCTTGTAAGCAACAATATTTACAACACAAAAAAAAATCAGTCAATTTAATGTTGTTTTTTTATGTTGCTTTTCGTACTTGCCTAAATACAAATATGCGTAAATAGCGCATAATTTCACACTGCATGTCGTACCCCCTGCTTTGGTGCTTCGTACCACCAAGGTACACGAACGCCTGGTTAAGAACCCCTGGTTTAAACAGTGATTGCTCGGACAAAGACACGGTAGAAATTTCCCGAGTAAAATTTGGCAAAAGTATAGGTCTCCATAGGCGTTAAACCATTTTAAGAGAATAATAATGTTTTCTTTTTGAACATGTTAGCTGGCCAGAATGTTATAACATGGCCGTACGTATTTTCTAGGTAAATTCTATTTATCTAATATATGTTTCGATCATTTCCCAAATATTACGCAATATATGAACCCCTTTCGCACCAAAGCTTTAAGTTAAGTGGGGACATTTTCGGCCCATATCTGTTTTTGATTGCAGAAACAAGTTAAGGAAAAATATACAATATACAATACAAAATATAACACGAGGCGGCTGTTGGTATCCTGCTGCGCTTTATGGTCCGGCGCGTGCAACGTTCATACAGTGAAGTGTTTTGTCGTAAACTAGGCGTATACGACTTGCCTTTTAAAAAGAAGCTTCTCTTAGTAAAAAAAAGTATTGCTCTTACAACACAACATATTTTACGGCCACAAGTTTAAATGCGAATCCTGGAGGCAGTGTACACCTCTCTGTTAGCACCTGTTGTAATTGTTGCTCCATCGAAACATATCAACACCAGGCTTGAGACTTATTGTGCGAAGTGGCTTGTCTAGTAAAAGTGGACACATGCCACTAGCCTTTTGAAAGGAGGCTTCGCTTGGTAAAATAACTTACGAAACAACATATTTAACGTCGCAAATTCAAATGCGAAATCTGGTGGCAGTGTACGCCTCTCTATTTGCACCTGTTGCGCATGTTACTCCAATCAAACATATCAACATCAGGCCTTAACAAATTAAAATTGTACAAGGGCGCAGCAAGCAAAATATAAATCTGAATGCATTATTAGGGAGGATGTTACAAAGCTACGTTGTAACATGGCTTCATACTAAAATAAATATTAAGAACCCTGCATTTATTGAATTTCAATTGGCAAAACTTTTAATTTAAAAGGTGGTTTATTAGGCCCATAAACTTGTTTTATATATTGCTCGAAACTACAGATTTAAAGTCTGTTATAACTATGATTGCTCGGACCAAGCCATGGTAAAAATTTACCCAGTAAAAGTTGGCAAAAGTATAGCAAACCATGGACGTTAAACCATTTTAAGAGAATGATAATATTTGCTTTTTAAACATGTTAGCTGGCCAAAGTGTGATAACATGCTTGTATGCATTGTCTCTGTAAATTCTATTTATCAAATATATGTTTTGATCATTTCCAAATGCTACGACGCCATATTTGAACCCCTTTCGCATCAAAGCCAGAAGTTAAGTGAGGAAGTTTTCGGCCCAAATCTGTTTTTGCTTGCAGAAACAAGTTAAGGATAAAAATATATTGGACCAAGCCAGGGTGAAATATTACCGAGTAAAATTGGCAAAATCATAGCAAACTATAGGTGTTAAATAATTTTAAGAGAATTATTATATTTGCTTTTTAAACAAGTTACCTCGTCAAAATTCAATAACATGGCCGCAGGCATTATCTACGTAAATTCTATTTATCAAATATATTTTTTTTCTTGTTTTGAAGTGGCAAAAATAAAAAAAGTAACAAATGAATAAAATATTTTGATTGCAAAACGTTTCTAAAATTAATTTTGCAGAGTTTTTACCAAACTAACGTATAACAAAATTAAACCCTGGCAACTACCCCTTTCGTATCTGAGACATAAGTTAAGGCGGGTGATTTTCGGCCCATATCTGTTTTGCTTGCAGAAACAAGTTAAGGAAATAAAAGAACAGGCAACGTTTATACTAAACCACAAACCAAAGTCCAATTACACTAAACCCTGAAAAAGCGAAAAAAGCGGATAAGTTCATAGTATCAATAATAAGTAGTTGCTGCACCTTAGGGTGTGCAATACCTAAAACAGTCCATATAATAAATGAACAAAACAAAATTAACATGATTCCGGACTTACCTGGAAGCGTACACGGACTCAAATAAGTTAAGAAATTGTTGTTGAGAAACTATGGGTTATACTATTTGTCAAGAATATGTATAATTATTATCATTGTTAAGTTAAAATGACAATGGAAAATCATTTAATACATTTAGATGATTTTTAAATACAATTGTGCAAAATCAAATTGTTATTGCACTTGTTTTTGAACTTTTTTAAGTATTTTTAGTTGCTGTAAAAATTATTACTAGATTTGTTATTTCATTAGTGAAGTAATTTTTATTAATTTATGCTTACTGTAGTGTAGAAACAAAATATTTGACTTACTGCTCCAGTGGTTGAAAACCTATGGCTCTTTTGGTGACGCCATATAAATATGACTACTAATTTATCCTTTCCGATAGAAATTAATGTTAATGGTGTCGTTTTCTCCTGGTAGTATGGAATCTGACATACTGAAAGCCAGTTTTTATGCTTGATTTTTAACTTTACAATACTTTACCATTTAAGTTCTCCAAACTCAAAGAAACCTTTCTGTACGATTGATGGAGAGTGGAACGGACAGATGTATGCCATATATAATTCTGGGGTATGTTAAAATTGTTTTAAAATAAAACTTACCAAATGGTTATTTTTTTGATTGTGTTCACAGAGAAATGAATGCTTTTTTGATGCCAAAAACAAGAAAAAAAGTCGAAAATATGTAAAAGTTATAAAAAATCAAGGTATTTTTGTTTGTTTTTTAGTAAAACTGTCTTGTATTATGCTGGTTTTTAAGTTATTTGGGTAATGTATTTGCAAGTGACCACTTTATTGTGAGTAACAACATTTTAAGCTCAACATTAAGACCAATGATATGTGCTTTCTGTGCAACCCTCATAATAAGGAGGGAGTAGCTCTCATGCCCTAATTACTAAAATGATCTTTATATCCATGCCATTATATCAACCAATGCGCTAATATTTCTTTGTACCCAATGTGTCACTTGTGCAAACAAAAAACTTTTCCAATTGAAGTCAAATACTATTTTTCGACACTACGCGTTTAGACTCAATAAACCTTAATTCCTTATTTGAAAAAGTTCTGAGAACAACAGGTTTTTTATAACTATTTGTTTATTCAGAATTTTCTTTCTAAAATGAATCTGCTAGATTCAAATGGTTAACAACAAATGATTCTGGATGCACATCAATGATAAAAATTATTAAACTAAGTACAAAACTCAGAAAACCAAAAAGATAGTTTGTTTGAATGTTATACAACAAATATATTTTACTTTTATGAGCACCATCATTATTGTAAAACATAACAAAATATAAAGCAAGAAGTTTGCAATCGGTAAATAAAAACCCAAACCAACTGTACTTAAAAAGTGGTGCACTTCGCCAGCCAAAGCTACAGCAACTGAATTAAAATGCAATCAGCAAAAGTAATGCCACAAACAGATAACACCAATAAATTGCACCATGAAGTGAAAGTAAAAAAGAGGGAAAGATTAATAAAGTTAAATAAAACAGCTTTTTTGGGGTTTTTATTGTATGAGTAGGAAAAACCAAACACTGCAGTGGCCGCATTCATTAGATTTGGCCATATCCTTATCTCGTATGATGTTTGAGACCAGTAGTTCTCAACCTTTTTTCTTTTGTGGTCCATTTTCGTTGCACAAACATTCTGTGGCCCAAAAAAACAAACTATTATTAAAAAGGTATAGACAGAAGATAGCGGAGGATATATCTAAACAGATTTATTCAACCGTGCATTTAACGTTTCATTTACATTCCTTCTCAATTCCTTCCAAAGCCATTTTTCCTGTTAGCTATATTGACGTTAATGAAACTAAATTCTTCAATAAATCTAGCTTTTTTAAATTGGTCTGTGGTCCACCTAAAAAGTTTCCATGGCCCACTGGTTGAGAACTGCTGTTTTAGACCTAGCTTGTGCAAGCAAACTAAATTTTGGAAGTTGGTCGGTAAGAGAGGCCTTTTGTATACTATCATGACTCTTTGATAGTAAAACCTTTCTTTCTTTGATAGTTTTAAGAAACCCTGTTGCCCAAGATATATTCTTTGTTTTTTTATTTGTATAGTATCTGAAGCATTGCCAGACCTATAATATTGCGAACCCCCCCTACCCTAGGAACATGTGATAATAAGGTGTGTAGCTCTTCAAACATCATTCCCTAAATACAGAGGGTGGGTGATGTGATCTGCCATTGATAAAACAACATTTTGAGGCAGTTGGTTTGGCGTAGTTATTGGCAATAAAATACATCGTAAGGACATTTCAGAAACATGAAGTATGTATAAATTCAAGTTGGTTACATCCAAAACAAGCTGATTTTTGGTTTACTAAGATTTCTACTTGGTTTAATCTAAATATTTGTTTAATGACAAAATAAATTTTTACTTTTATATAACAATACTCATGGCAACTTGAAGAAAAACCCCAGATGCTTCCTGTTTGTACACAATGAATTTTACCGAGCCTTGTCAATAATTATGTTACATATGCTCAATAAAAACGTTATAAACCATAACTTTATTCACTAACCCTTTTTTTCAGCAAAAAAGCACTTTTATCAAAACTTACATTTAAATCAACAAATTAGCTAAGTTTTTGTTGATTTATTTTTTGTTTTAGGGGTAAATTTGCTCTTTAGTTAGCTCAACCCACCACAGATATAAGTGTATGTTTTTTTGGTTTTAGGCTCCTACTAATTATGCATTATTATTGGGTATCATAAAATAAACATGTAAATTTCAATCAAAAGAATGCGAACAGAAGTTTTTTTTTTCGTTGTAAAATTCCAATACAGCTTTGCTTTGATAATTTATTTATTTTTAAATATGCATTAAATATTGGTAACTATAGATGAGTATTAGACACAATGGTCAAACAACCAAACTTCTTGATACACATACCATTCAGTAGTCAATTTTTGTTTTGTTTTTGCTACTTTTTCATTTTATGTTTGAACTTTATAGTGAGATTATTTTTTTTTTTAACCACTAAGCATTTTCAGAAAACTGGTCATTGCAAAGGGTAGTATAGTAAAATCGTATTTGAATATAGAGCCAAATGAGTCACGGTGTTTATGGAAAAGTGTGACTGATAGCCTTAAGCGTAATGACATTGAGTCGGCAACTCTTGAAAAAAGAAAATTGGAGGAAAAACAGAGACAGGATGCCAAACAAAGACAAGAAACTGGAGTAATATACTCACCCAAGGTTAAAAATACATTTGTATTTTGAAAGCTGTTTTGTTTTAATCACAGAATAGTGTGGGTATATTAAATGATGTAAATTACAGTAGGTAGATTGTTTTTGTTTTGTTCTTTCCCAGATTGGTTGTAATTTATTGTATTATACAATTTTCCTTTTTAGCTTATTTTTAAAGAAAAAAAATGGTATCTGTTTGAATATAAAACTCATTAAACGCATTTTAAATAACAAATATTTTTTGTGTTTTTAACCTACCTTTTCACCAAACTCGAATAAATCCCTTAGAGCCTATCATAAAATTGCCAAAGTGTAGCGTCATTTGCCATGTATTGCATTGGTAATGCAACATGTGTTAAAGAATGTTCTGGTGCTCCATGAATTCCTAGTAGAAATTTGGAATGATCAGCTTCCTATAAAACAATTACAGTTGTAGATGTAAAATATTTTATATTTATGTTAATGCATATCATTTAAGAACATTGTTTCCACATATATTATAGGCAGAATGGGTTACCTTCTATCAGGGAATATTTTTCATGACTAGCGGGTCACAACAAAACTTTCCCGCCACATATATCAATTGATTAGCCAACCAAAGTTTTTTTGTGACTTTTTGATAACCAAAATGGTAGCCAACCCTAGATTATTGCTCCAAAATTTTCACTTGGTTGTGGCAACTCAAAAAAATATATGACAATCGAAAATAGACAACATAAGCAAATTTATATGATTAACCGCGCCGAAAATTTGATAAATTACATTGTTTTATCTTCTGATTTTGCGGTTGGGTTTTTCATTCAATATATTTCGTTACAGCAGCCAATCAAATTAAACAATCACAAAATGCCAATAATACATTTACAATTATATTACATGGTTTTCGCGCCTAATGGATAAAAAAAAAACTCACTTTGGTCTAAAGTTTGACAACAATTTCTGTACATCTGGCATGGTCTCGCGGCACACCGGTTGCGGAGTACAGACATCAGTGATTATCAACCTTTTTTGGACCATGGTCATATTTTTGTAAAATATGTCCGATGGACCACTTTTCTCAGCTGACCCCTCATGAACGCAACTAGTCGAAACTCCATTGTACATTGGTCAATGTTTAAGTATGTGTTCACTCTTGGTCGTTTATAATAATGCTCAGTATACTAATTAGATAGTTCTTATAAAATTGCACACTCAAATCTTACCTAATTTTTTAATTTGAACAACTAAAATGTTAGTGATTTTTTGTGGCGGATCTACGATTTTTTTGGAGGGTGATAAAAACAACAGTGATGATGTCACAAATATATGTCAAAACGGAACGTCATAAAGTTGCGTTTAAATATGACGTATCCTTTGTATTTAAAAGAAACGTGGTAAGTCCAAATTTTCATTTTCGAGGGTGCGATGAGACGCACGGCGGATTATGGCTAAATTGGTTTCAACAAAAAGGGATAAGACACCCTAGAAACAACACAGATATTCGCGCGAACCGTGAAAAAAAAAGGCATTCATAAGGGAATCTGCGTTAGTTAAAAATGCCGTTGTTGCACAAACACCAGATATTATCGTAGATAGCGAAAATCAGGAACATTACCTGCGCTTCACTTGACGTTTTTATTAAAAAAAAGGGAAAAACTTGATTTGATGTTGTCAAAACGAATTTAGTTTAAGTCACTTACACAGGAATCGGTAATTATAAATTAGTGCATTTCTAAGCAAAAAGGTCTACGGCAATTGGTGCACCCAAAGGACCAAAAAGTCCGACTTTGAGACTTTGAGGTCTTGGACAGTGCACTAATTTGACTTAACAAATCTGCATAAGAATATTAAGCTTATTAATACTTGACCCACCCAAACCCAAACGCTAACCAGCACCCTAACTCAAATATCGTGCTATGATTTAATAATTACAAACGCTTTTGGTCTCAATACATAAATGTGTGACGTAAAAATCTTATATACCCTGAACAAGAAATTATCTTATGTCCACCTGACCGTCCCAATCCTTACTAAATGAACGTACATTATTTCAGTTAGCGTTTGGGTTCAGGTGGGTCAACTATTATTGATTCCATCTCACAAATTTTTTGCGTATATTTTTAATTTATCTATGCCGGGAGTTTACCCAAAGGTCCAATTAACGAAATCAAGGTCTAAAAGTTAGACTTTTTAATTGTCGTAGACCTTTTTGCTTAGAACTGAACTGCACCAATTTCTAACGGACCCCTTAACATCAAAATAATAAATTATTTTATTCTGGGACATTGTCTGTGAAAGTTGATGTCCACTGAAATCTTTATCAGTTAACAGACAATAAACACAATGATGTTAACAACAACTTAGTTCCTTAATTCGAATGAATCACACAAGTTATCAACACTAATAACAATTAACACAGAATAAATATAACTTAACTTATACCGCAACAGAGTAAGCAGACGCGTCTCAAATAAGACACGTACATACTCTAGGCAAAGCGCGCCACTATGAGCAGTGTTTAAATAAAACAAAACAATAAGGTTTAACAAACTCATTACAATTTTTTTATTTTTAAGATGCCCGTTTGATTAGAGAGGCACAGGCGAAACACCATCTTTGGTTAAGATATCGGCCAGTTGCTTATTTTTAGGTGACCATGAAATATTAGATATTTGGCCAATGTCAACCAATTCTTGAAGTACGGCAATGTCGACGTAATCGTTTATCAGTAACACATTTGGAAGAATAAACAGCACACATAAAGAGCGATTGTCGGGAATAACTTCGATAGGAATATTTGTTAAATTTAAATCAATTTTAAAAACACTGCCGTTTCAACCCTATCGGACATGGCAAGAGTTTCTGCAGCTAGTGTGCTGCGAACAACACGCTTAATTCGTTTTGATTGCCAACTTAACAAGTTACATTGCTTGTTAGGCCCAACCAAAAATACCAAGTAAGCACCTTGGTTTCCTCCGTCCATAAGGTTACCAAACGCTGCATCAGAGTACACACCACCAATCTGTAATTGGTGGGACAACCGAAACTTTGGTAGGACAGTGTTAGCTTTTCCGTCTCCAGTCTTCTAATAATTTTGTTGCAGTCAAATAAATCCCTCACAGTAGCCCTCTTAAGGTTTGTTGCAATAATACAAACATTAAAGCTAACATCAGGTCTTGTCTGGCCACAGGAGCTGACCAATCTTCGAACGTAAAGCCTCCGCTTCCTCACAGGTTAGTTGTAGACTTGGGTTTTGTCGTTGCTTTGTATCGATATTTAGAGGCTGTAAACTGTCAATGTACTACTTATCTTGACATTTTTATCATGCATAACATCCAACCCGATATAGCGGAAACTTTCTGAACTTTCCTTTCCTACTTGAACGGTACTTCGAAGTGGTTGGATGACGCTGTCTTCAAAACATTGTGATCCAACCCATAAAAAGTCATCAACGTACACCAACAGTATTCCCTGCAATTCTTTTCCATCGTGCATGTAAAATAAAGCATGATCAAGACGAGATAATTTACACCCAACTGATAACCACAATCGGGATGCATCAACAAGGCCGTACACGTACTTCTTGAGCTTCCATAATACACCTGAAGGTTGTTTAGCTTCTAAAGGTGGTTTAAGAACAATATCCTGTTCTACAAGGCCCTGGAGAAACGCTGTCTTTATATCGATATTATTTAATGCCCAGTGTTTACATTGTATAATAGTAGACATTACTCTTGAAGAATGTTTAGAACCCGTCGGGGATTATTCATTTTCGAAACTCGTGAGGTTGCGCTCTTCAAAACCTCTAGCAACCAAACGTGCCTTTGGTAACAAACCCAGCGAACCGAAACGGCTTTCTGATTATTATGCTGAGGCACAACCTCATACACAGCATTATCTTTCCAGCTTTTTAACTCTGCAAGCTTCGCAACATCGTAACAACCGGGCTGTGTTAATGAACACACCTCATCCGTACTCGCATTCTCCTGTTGCGTTAGGTATCATAAATCTGAAACGTCGTCAAAATTTATCCAACCTTTAATGCCATCGAGCTTCTTTGGATGGTTGTACATGATATTGTAGGCGTTTTTGTGCTTACCGGTTGCCTTTCCAGCTCGACTTAAAACTCTCGCTGAACATGAAACACCGTCTCTGTTATTAAACTTTACACACTTATTTACAATTGACTTTCCACCAAGAACTGGTTGGATAGTCACACGAGGTTCAGCCACAGGACCCGTTCCGTGTGCAATCGAAGTATCATCCGAAGCAACAGGGATGCCGGCATAAGCAGAAGTGTCAACAGAAGCGCGATCATCTGAAAAAGAGGCTCTATTCTCTACAGTAAAATCATTAACAGGATCATATTAATCAATAGAAGAATCGTCGGAATCAGAAATGCTATCATCTTCCTGCCCTGATGACGACGAACGTGAGGTTTGCTTTGCAGGAATGATATCTGCGGTATTACTGGTTAACGGACTATTAACCGACGCAGGTTCAACTAATTGTACTCTACAATTATGTGCTTTGATAAAAACTGACCACCGTGACGTATAAAAACAACAGGCCCGTCTTGACCGAGCACTGTTGCGGACCTCTTCCATTCTTTTTGATCCTGTCGTTTATAATAAACACGAGATCACCTTGAATATACGTGTCACGGGTTTGTCGTGTCTGTTTTCTCAATGCTCTGCGAATCTTTTCTGAGCACACCGCGATAATCAAAGCCTTTCGAGCTGTTTGAAGTGCTGAAATGTGGTCACGCACTGTTGGACTGTGTGGGTCTGACATACTGAGTGCTGGAAAGTTATCTGTAAACACAGAAGGTAAATTTGCGTTACGGCCAAACACAATTTGAGACGGGCTAAACCCATTTTGGCTAATAAGTGCGTTCTTCGCACTTAACGCCCAAGCCAAGGCCGTGTCCCAATCACAAGCACCTTCTGCTCTTACTTTGTGTAGGGTTTCAGTCAGAATTAGGTTGTGGCGCATAGACCATTGCTCCAAGGTGAGTAGGCGGCTGTAGTTGTGCAGCGACTGCACATCTCATGAAACTCATTATTATTAAATTCGCGCCCATTGTCACTGAAAGCGCGTTTAGGAGCACCAAAGATACTAATCCAATACTTGAAAGTGTTTTACTATAGTAGTCGACGTTTTACTTTTTATAATTACTGCAACGCTAAATCTCGAAAACATATCTATCATATGAAAATACCTTAAATTAGGTTGCAGTTCGTGAAGGTCCATGGCTACCACATCATTGACGTCCTCAGCCCACGAAAGTCCGACTATTGGTCTCGCAGCAGGCTTGCAGACATCGCACGATTGAACAACCTCCTTGATCAGACAGGACACTTTTGAACTTTGACAGTTGGCCTTTTTCAGCTTCGATTGAAGCATGCCCAAACTGTAAATGTAGCTTACCAATACTCTTACGTTTATCTGCATCGGTCATGTTCTGTAGATGCAAAACATTCTCAGAAGATTCCCCTTCTCTGCTGGGAGAAATGTTGACACAGTAGTGGCCACTGCTTGAAAGAAATAGTTCAACATCTTTGTTAAACATTGTTGCACAATCATGTGCAAGTGTAGTGCTTGCCCGTTTTAATGAGGATTTACTTAGGGGTAAATCGTCTTTTATAACCGCAGCATCAATATGGCAAGATTTTCCTGCGATTAATGCTGGAATTAATACTTTCTTTTCAGAGACTACTTTTCTCCCATCACCAAAACGAAAAACAGTGTGAGATGGGGTAAACTTTACTTTTTTCGTAAAATCAACATCTAAGTTATCCACATAATTTTGAAGCCAATGTTGGCCACAAACTGTTTTTGAGCACGCTGTGTCAATAATTGCAGATTAAAATGTTTCTGCTAAAAAAAATGTCTTTATAACTCGAAAACAGCACCAAATTAATTTGCTCTTCCTGTGTGTATTCCGTAACATTTACCGAAGCATTTCCGCTCTTATGTGGACATTGATTTGCCCAATGCATCTTGGAGTCGCATATAACACATCTGGATATTTTACCAAATTTGTCTTGGGGATTCAATTTTTTATTTTTTGTAAAACGGATAGATTTGTTAAATTTATGATGATTACTTGTCACATAGGATTCTTCTTTGATACCTTTTGCGTGGGATTGTGAGGTACAAGCATCAAGTGGATTTGTAAATATTCGTTTAAGAGCTAATTGCCGTACTTTAGGACTTAATAGCTTCCGGAAGTTCCATCTTATGAAAGGACATTTTGTACGACAAATCTTCAAATTCTTAAATATAGTCTGCCATACTCATTTTGCGTATGTCAAGTAGGCTTCATCAACTGTCTCCGTTTGAAATGCGATGTCAAGGTAATGTATTATAGACATTCCATTGCGGTTTCAGAGTGCATATATCCATGCGTAAGTTGTGCAACGGCCTTTTCAGCCTTTACATAGCCCTCTAGGCTTTCCAAAAGGAGAACGATTGCCTGTTCTTTTTTTTACAACAGGCGTTACAAGTTGCCACATTTTAACTTTGTTCTTCCAAGATGAATATGGCGTATCTTCCCTAAACTTAGGGGGAGACTTTATTGAACGATTTGTTGCCATCATTTAAAATATATTAACCATCCTCTGCTACCATTGAAAGTTGATGTCCACTGAAATCTTTATCAGTTAACAGACAATAAACACAATGATGTTAACAACAACTTAGTTCCTTAATTCGAATGAATCACACAAAGTTATCAACACTAATAACAATTAACACAGAATAAATATAAAACTTAACTTACACCGCAACAGAGTAGATGTTACCACTAACGCAGGCGCGTCTCAAATGAAGGACAAACGAGACACGTACATGCTCTAGGCAAAGCGCGCCACTAGGAGCAGTGTTTAAATGAAATAAAACCATAAGGTTAACAGTTTGCATGATTTAATTCTATTGAACTTTAGGGTGACTGATTAAACATCAATAAAACATTATATATGGCCCTTTTTCGATATTTTTTTGGATATTGTGAACATGCTATGTAACTCATGTGGCCACACACACTGGTTTGTTTTGACCCTTACGAGTGCTTTGTGATTTTTTATCATACCAATTAACCATGGAGTATATTTAAACGGAAGTTAAAGTGTAAATATTAAAATACATTTAATTGTTTTTAATTTTTTTCTGGCTTTTTTACGTATGGTTTGCGTTTAAATTAATATTTTATTCTGGCAACCTTCTACGAACCGGTAACGAACTCCTCGCGGACCGGCGGATGCCAACCACTGTTATAGACAAAATGTTAATTTTATAAAAATAATCAAAAACAGCTCTTCTCGTAACTGTAATTGTTAACCAATGTTTCGCCCACCCACTCAAATCGCCTTCATCAGGGGGAATGACGCCGAACGCTTGTAGTGCTATGCGATAAACAATAATTGATAATGTAAAATTGTATAGCCTCTAGTCCTTAAGTTTTCTTACATTCAAAGCAAATACCACAAAATAATATTATATTCTTCGCTTAATACAGGGGCGGGTAATTTTTTTTTTAAGTTTGAGAACCACTGGTCTAGAGCATTCCGCGACGGATGCGTGGCTTAATCGGTAAAGAGACCATATACTGTAGGTGTATCTGTTTCAATGTACTCCTAGAATTCGCTCTTGTAATTCATGAAAAGTTTGTGTGGTTTGTACAGTTCCTACTTGGCAGAATGTCCAATATTTTCTCGCTTTCCTACCACAAGAGACATACCGGCGTCCAAAACGCAGGTCAGGCTATCATCCACGTAAAAAATGTCTTGGTGTAACGATTGGCTCATATTCGCCACCAACGACACTGGCAATTGCACAACCATGCGTCACATATATTAATTTAACTATTGGGGAGTATGGATATCTATTGAACATAAAAAAAAATTGACATTATGGATTTTTGCTGGCCCTAGTAATAATCCATCTAGTGTAACTTTTTATTTAAAACTTTTTTGAAACCTTTGTTACGTTTAACTACAAATATAACCTACAGCAAATGTTTTCAAACTTTACACCACAGTGAGTTTTATCGATAAGCTTGAAAACCATAAAATATCTTTGTAAATGTAATATGGGCATTTTGTAATTGTTTAAATTAATTTTGGCTGCTGTAACGAAAAATAAATTCGATCAAAAATCCGAAGCATCATTGTCCGGTTTCAGTTTTCGAATATGCTATTAAAAGCCCTCAATGTAATTCTCTGATCCGCTTTTTCAAGGGTTAAAAATTCCAGGACTTAGTCCGGCTTACGATATTTTAGGAAGAAAATCTGAATTTAAAAAAATGTAATTCGTCAGATTTTTGGCGCGTTCAATCATAAATCGCTTTATCCGGACTGCCTAGGCCCTAGGATATTTGCTTATGTTTATCTATTTTCGATCGTCACATATTTCGTAGGTGTGCCACCGAATTGATTTATCTCTGTTGATGTGCCACAAGTGAAAAAAGGTTGCGGAGCACTGATCTAAACCATTGGTTTTTAACGTTTTGATACTTCCAGACCATTAAAAATAGAAACAACTATTTAATGATCGGCAAACAAACCCTCGAAGGCATGATTTTCTACTGAGGCCGCTAAAGGGCTAGACCAGGGGTTCTTTAGGCTTTAACTGGGGTACGCGAAGAAGTTGAAATTTCTGTGACTATATTTTTCACAAAAGTGGGTAAAACCAACGTTGCTAAACCTTCTGTGTCGTTTGAAAAAAGTTTAAACCTCGCGCGTTTAAGATAAAAATTACCGTGCTGCCCATGCTATTTGTAGTAGCAAACTATAAAATGTTAGCAGTACCTAACCAACCTTATTTTCTCGCCCTTAAGAGTCATTATTGTCTGTTTCGTTACTCAAAATAATCTTTTATATTGCTCTGTGACGTTAGTGGCCGCCAGTAACTTAAGTGTTTTTTCAGTTTATCTACTGCCTTCCTGATGGTGTAATCCAAGGTTTGAATTTGGTTCTAATGGTCCGAACCAGTGTTGTAAACAAGTCATTTTGAGATAACTCAAGTCTCAGTCAACTTACTTAAAATAAATTAAGTCAAGAAGTCCTTGAAGAAAATAATGTAAAGGCAACATATAGCAAGCTAATTGTTTTATTTTCACGAATTACGATAAAAACCATTTAGAAAAATGCTTTATAAAAACACTTAATTTTAACTTTTTCTGAAACACAATCAAGCCAAGTCATTTGAAAACAGTGACTTAAGTGCACTTGAGTCAAGTCATTGGCTCGTTTTTGGCTGGAAAATTGATCGAATAATTTCTTTAAAATTTATAATACTCCCCCAAAGCAAACTAACTAGTTCATCATTGTAGAGTCTTTAAACTTTGTTAAGGAGCATTTCCAATTAAATATGCTTTTGTTCGATATATAATACCTAGTCGAAACTCGTTATTCGGCCGGCCAAGTATGTATGAAAAAACGCAATGTTTTTATATCGCTCAGTTCATTTACGTTGGCTATATAACTGTCAATAATGTCACTTTTCATGATAACTGTTTTTATATTCGATTACTTGTTTTAAAACGCTTCTATTTTCAGTTATTTCATGTTGATGACTGCCAGAACTGGATATTTAATAACCAGCTTACGGAGCGACTTGCATCACAGAATCAATAAAATTTTCACTCCTTATAGACTTGCATTATTTGGACGTCATTGAGTTATTAAGATATGAGCCAAATCTTTGCATTGATTGTTAACTTAGTTGTGTATTGTCAACCTACGAAATAACAATATTTTCTCGGTTATATAGAATGTAAGGTAGCGCTATGTTTTCAAAGTTGTACACCTATTTGTATTTTGTTCGGCGACAAGGGTCGCATGCATTTTATATTCAAGCGTAATGTGACGCCATTCCACCATTAACAGGGTTGCACCAATTACCATGTTTAAATATATTGTGGAAAATAATAAAGTGAATGTTGTAAATATAACGATCACAACAAACTTTTAAGGATGCTTGTAATATTTTCATTATTTCAAACACAACTAAATCATAAATTAAGGACTTCAAGGCTTTGTTTTGTTGGAAGTCTTTGAAAACCATTTGCATAAAAAAACATTTCACTTAAAGTTACGTTTTGTGGGTATTTTATAACTGGTAGAACACTGATCACCGTATTACCGGAATCCAATAAATCGAAAATAAACAAACAATATCACCATTTCAGAGTGCGTGTTGTCAGAGTTTCATTCGAAAAATCCAGCATAACAAAGTATAAACTGATATTCATAGTTGAGTTGATTTCCAGTAGCCTCGTTGAACTGAATAGCACAAGAGCGACTCCGTTGAGGATTAGCTCATCAGTTGCCGACTTCGTCGAACAGGACGCATACGAAGGTAAAAAGTAAATTTGCCAGAACGATTTTAAATACAGGATCGTTTACACATATTTTGTGATCTCATTGCATCTTACCTTACGAATCGCCGTCAGCGTGTTCGACTAAATAACTGTCTATTTAAAACACTGTTAACTAATGCTGGAATGCCCCAAGGTTCAATTTTGGGCCCTTTGTTATTTCTAGTTTGTATAAATGACATTTCTGTTGTTATAACTTCCAATCTTTGCAAATGACGTTATTTGTGTAATTCTAAATAGAGGAATCAGGTGGAGTTATCGACAAGCTTTCGCACAACCGTGCTTCATCAGGTCAAAGTATAAATAAAGACAATTGAAAATCGCGTTAAAGCACGAGCGTGAGTAAGAGGCGATAAGAAAGTTGACGTATAACAGATCCACAGGCACATGCTCGCAAAGACGTGTGCAACTGACAAAAAACAAACACTAACAAGATATGTCCCGAAAATAAATTTTCGGCCCATATAACTAGATGGTGGTGCGGTTGTTGTATATTTTGCCAGGGGGTATATTTTCAGGGCTTAGTGTCTATTTTTTTTTTAATTGATTTTTTTTTTTCAATTTTTTTTTTTTTAATATCCGTTTTTTATTTTGTTTTTAACTTATTTCTGCAAGCAAAAAACAGATATGGGCCGAAAATTTCCCCACTTAACTTATGCCTTTGATGCGAAAGGAGTTCAAATATGGCGTAGATTCTGTGGAATGGAAAAGCACATATTATCATTTACTTATAGACTTAAAATGGTTTAACGTCTATGGTTTGCTATACTTTTGCCAACTTTTACTCGGTAAATTTTTACCATGGCTTGGTCCGAGCAATCACTGTTAAAACAGGCTTTAAATCTGTAGATTTAAACACAATGAAAAACACTATAATGTGCCTAATACGCAAACTATTAAATCGTAAGTGTTGCTAGTTGTTTAGGCCTGATGTTGGTTGGAGCTACATGCACAACAAGTGCTAACAGAGAGGCGTGCACTGCCTCAAGATTTCGCATTTAAATTTGCGGCGGTAAATATGTGAGTACGAGGTCACGTATAAGATGGGACGGGACTCCTAAGTACAATCTCAAGGCGATATATTCTTCAACGTGGTTCTTGTCACCGAGCATAGACGGAAGGTGAGACGTCTGTCTTGCAAAAATGTCTCCTTCAGAGTTGTTGAGCCTCAAAGCGTGGACAGTTGATATACACAAATTGTCTATTAAACTGATATGACGAAATTCTTCTGCTCTTGCTGTAATCGAAAGTTGTTCTTACAACGCGGGCTTCAAACGATCTGTTTTGAAGTCGTATTTGTTGAATGCTTGGTGCACGGATTCGTGCATAGAGATCAATGAATGGATGAATTTGCCTGGAATCAGTTTGTCGGTTGTAAAATGTTCTTTGTCTTGGAAGTTTCTCTGGTTCTTCTTTGGCGTCGACTATAATATTCTAGACTATCAGGGTAATAATCTGAATCTGATTGGGTTCTTCTGTCTTCTGGTGAACTTTCCTGAGACTTAGCTTGAGCACTTGGCATGGGCGTTGGTCCTTTCACTCGTCCAAATGTCGAGCTTGATGGCCAATCACCACCCAAATCCATAAATGGGTTGAGAGTCCTTTTTGCTGAATGCGCTGATGAATCTTCTGACGAAGGGCCAACGGCGTCCCTTTCGTCTAACTGTCCGCTTTCTATTGAACTTTGTGGACTGTAACCTGAACTAGGTTTAACAGCAGAACAACTTGTAAATTGATTCTGATAACTGGACATTTTTATTTAGTGAGCAATCCTTTTTATACACAAAATTCAGAAGAGAAATTTTCTGTGCGAGAAATAGATAATGACGCAGCAATGACACGGCAAATTGCTAGAATATTTAATAGTAACTACGTCACACGGGTGTTGGATTATCGCCTTTCTTCCTCAACATATCTCCTACAAGGAAGTTAGAATTTGTCCATATTAGTACACGAAAACGGCTTCTCTAACTGTAAACACAATTTCGAATCACTGTTTTGAGATGTGGCTATTGTGCCGATTCTCAAAGCGGCGATTTGCGGTCGCACATTCGAGGACAATATAAGGAAGGATGTGTGTCAATTTTGCTATTAGTCATCTGTGAACAAGTGGCCGAAATGTTTCGCAAGGCACTGGCAATTACCGGAAGTTTTCACTAAAAACGCACACAGTAACAATTCGTCAACATTACATTTTCGAGTTTAGACACATAAAGCTCTTTGATAAATAGATATATTATTACAATTTTGATAAATAAATATAAATAGACAAGGAATAATAAGGGGCGCATGTTTTTGTTATTCGTTAATTACTTAAAAACGATTAATTAAACATCTAAAAATGGCCACTGCCACCACAAATACAACCTATCGACACTTGATTATTAAGCGAAGCTTATCACGAAGTAGGGGAGACCGGGGCGTAAAGTAACACTGGTCAATTGTAACACTCTAAATTGCCCCACCCACGGACAAACTGGAATCACGTGATTAACATAGCGCATGCGCCTTTCGGTTCATTTTCGCTATTTACAGTTTGAGCAGGCTACCTGAAGTACAAACCAAGTTGTGGACAAAAACATATATTTCGGGTAAGAAAGTAACTTTTTTAGTTTTTGTAAGTATTGTTCAACCATTTAACTTAGAAATTATTATTTAGCATTAATTATCGTTTATTGGTGCATACTTTATGAACTAGTCAGTTAACTGGGCAAGTGGTGAACGAATGTAATTATTGACTGACATGGCCCTGGATCGGTTCTACCAAAATTGACGGGGTTGGTTGTAACATTTTAAAGGTTTTACAACTGACCCCGAGCGAAACTGTATAATGTACCACAGTTATAAATATTTTCAGCTATGGTGAGACCAAATGAAACAATGACAGGTACTACACCTGTACAAGAACTAGCAAGAGCTGCCAGCGATGTGAAAAAACAGGAAAATCTATTCGATCAGTAGCAAAAGAATATTATTTTTGCCATGTCACATTGTCTAAATTTTGCAAAGCAAAACAGAAGCTAGAAGAAATACAAATCAGTCATCCCGCAAGATTTGGGAAGAAAATGGTAACGCGGTAGCGGATTGGTTTACTGCATGGCTAAATCAGATGAAATCCAACGCTATCATAAGGTGCACAAGGAGTCCGTCAAGGGCTACGAGTTTCACAAACACCACATCGGTGTGTTTATCTCCAAACCAGATGCCGTTATATCTGGCAATTTGCCCCTAGCTCTTAATAAGACATCTTTGTTTTCTCCACATGCAGATCTTCGTCGTGTGATGGAATGCGTCAAGGTCTGCCACCTGCTCTTCTGCCATCAAGTTCGTAATTCTTAGGTCAAACTCTATCAAATTCTGATTGAAGCTAGCCTCATTCTAACTTTAATTCTGAAGAACTTCGTCCATGGCCAAAACACAACCAAGACAAATAGTTGGATCCAAACAAAAAAGGATGCAAGCAGAAATTTTAACGGACACGTTAGTCAAGAAAGCAATGAAAGAAGCGGAGAGACAGGAGTTGCTTAACTTGTTGTCAGCACCAAGAACCAACAACTTCGTTTAAGCTAGTTTAATAGTTCGTACCCATCCAAGCCTGCAGTTTCAGCTGTAGGCAATAATTGAAATTATTGAAATTAAAATCGTATTTGGAGAATATTTGCTATTTGCACCTGTTTCGTATGTTACTCCAATCCAACATATCAACACACAATTTTAAATTGTGTAGGCCTGGTGTTTTTCGCATTTAAATTTGCGGCGGTAAAATATGTTGTTTCTTAAGAGCATTAAGTAACATTACTAAAGAGAAGCCTCTTTAAAATGCAAGTCGCACGAGTCCAGTTTTGGAAGAGTCACAATGAAAGTCTCACGCGCGGGAAAATAAAGCGCAGCAGGCGTGCAGTCGCTTCGTCACTTCACGAGCTGGACAAAGCAAGCAAATATGAACGAATTCTGTATGGAAGTTTTTCTGCTGCTAGATGGCAGACGTTAGCTACGGAGAACTAAAACGAAATATTTAAGGTTTTTGCCCCCCAAGCAAAGGCCCCTGGGGGTGCAGCCTCATAAACTTCAACAAAGCACCTACATACCACTCTACGCCATGTCTGAAAGTTTGAAGGTTATACGATGCATACTTTTTCTATAAAGCTTCGGACTCAAATCGGTCTGAAACGTGCCATAGGAAACCTTGGAAACCATAGCAAACCAAAAAAGAACTAGATAGGAGTAGATAGCTGTTTTAAACTAAAGCGATGACGTCACATTATTGTTTTTTGTCCCCCAATCAAAGGCACCTAGGGGTGCAGCCTCAGAACCTCGACATTGCACCTTCATACCACTCTAGGCCATGTCTGAAAATTTGAAAGTTCTACTATGTATACTTTTACTATAATGCTATGGACAAAATCGGTCTGAAACATACCAAGCAAACCATAAAAACCATACAAACCAAAAAAGACTAGTATATTTTGTCAGGGGGTATATTTTCAGGGCTTAGTGTTTTTTTTCAATTTTTATTTTTTTCAATTGATTTTATTTTTTTTATTTTTTAGTTTATATTTTTTTTATTTTTATTTTTTTATTTTATACTTTTTATTTTTTAATATTTTGTATTTTTTATTGTGTTTTTTATGTTATATATTTTGTTTTTTATTTTCCTTAACTTGTTTCTGCAAGCAAAAACAGATATGGGCCGAAAACTTCCCCACTTAACTTATGCCTTTGGAACGAAAGGGGTTCAAATATGGCGTAGATTTTGGGGAATGATCGAAACATATATTTGATAAATAGAAATTACGTAGATAATGTGTACGGCCATTTTATTACATTTTGACCAGACGTGTTTGAAAAGCAAATATTATCATTCTCTTAAAGACTTAAAATGGTTTAACGCCTATGGTTTGCTCACCCGATTCGTCGGCAAATTTGGCTTAGCCATGACACAGCATACTGCATTTTTGTCGCAAAGATAAGCCAAAGGAATACGATTTCCTGATTCCAGGATCACACCTGTTAGCATAGAAAGAGAAATGCCTGATTCCCGTTGGATGGGGACTCCCCTTTACCTTTTTGCGACTGAAACGCGGGAAAACGAGAATCTAGGCCAGGGGCGTGCAACTGTTTATCGCAGCGGGCTATAATGTATAACTATGATGGTGGTGCGGGCCGGACAATCGAACAACAGATATATTTTTTTAAACAAATTTTTTATTGGAAAACCGCGTGGAATCAAGTTACTCATTAAGCGATTAATGAGATGTGTGATATCTTCTCTCACCAGAGATCTTGTTAGTTTTGGCAGAAGTGTCAACTCGAAGTTCACTTAACAAGTGCTCATCTGTAAGCTGATTCCTGAATTTTGTCTTGAACAGGCTTTCCTTTTTCGGCAATTGCTTTCGATAACTCATAGCCCAGTTTTGTAACATGCTCAACGTCTTTCTTATAACAATGAAATACCTCTTGTTGTTTGCTCAAAGACTTTTTCAATTGCAGCATTTTATCAACCCGCAATTGACCTACAACGCTACCATAATTAGCAGAGTGTTTTTAACTATAGTGTCCCTTAGAAATTATACTCTTTTATTACTGATATAACGTTTTGACAAAGCAGGCAAACTACATCTTGCTTGTTGAATTTCCACCTTTAATAATCAACCTTTCTTTTTTGCAGCAAAACAAGGCAGTTTACTACAATTCACACTATGACGCAATAATGGAGGTTCGGACAGTGTGACGTAATACAAATTGATAAATGCCAATGATTCCGTTACAAATAACTTCTTAAACAGTGAAAAATTTAAAAAACAATGGGCTACTTGACGTAGTCTGTGCGGGCCACGTAAAAAGGTCTCGCGGGCCGTATGTTGCACGCCTCTGATCTAGGCTAAAAGGCGCTTTTTTCAAGCAACATAATTTTATAAACTAATAAAACAGACAAAAGCAAAATAGCCTGGAAAAGTAACTTGGCGCTGGTCTAGAATCCCACCACGATTTTGCAGCTTGAAATTTCGCGGCTGTAATTCCTGTAATAACGTTATTTGTAAAATTAGCGCGACTGATAATGGAGTCCAAGACTGAAAACCGTTATCGCGACGAAAGTTTTGCGCGTTTGAGCGATTTTTAGTGGCTGACCGCATTATAGGTTGATTTTATATGGAATGCGCGGCTATGACCGCGGCTGAGCGGGAAATTGGCCTTACTGTCGAACCTGAGCGTGCGTGTTAGCGTTTGGGCGGGCGTGTGAGTGGGTTAAGTGTTGTTATATTCATTATTTAATTATTATACTTGACCCACCCTAACCCAAATAATGTGCGTTCTGGTAGGATTCTTGACCAGCGCCAGTAACTTCTTGTACTTCTAGTGTAGGTTAGTTATAATGAAATGTAATAAATTGGCACAGAAGGGGCATATGCAGGGTTTCTGTAGTTTATGTAATTGGCTTCCCTCTCAACAAACAACAGGGAAGCTCTTTTAACATTGTAGCTTTATATGTTTTCTCATGAAAAGGTGCCATTAAGCGTACAAAATGGTAGCTTGCTATACAAACTTAGCAACGTTCAGGGGAAGTAGAAAATGTTTTGTTTACCCATTAGCCACCATGCAGTACATAAGCACCAGTCTGCTGTCTGAATTTCATTGCACTTTACGCCGAGATGTCTGGCATACAGAAACAACTGTTAAGGTGTGCAATTATGTTTTTACACACCTTGTGTTGGAAATCCTACCAGCTACCACAAAAGCTTTTTTCAATGTTTAAGTGTGCAGTATATTAATTTAGAAGTTGAAAACTCTGGTTGTTGCAGTGCTAAAGTAAAGCTACGTCTAAAATTTGTTGTCGTTTCATAACTAACATGCACAGGCTCAGTGGGAGCTGTTTGAAACGTGACAATTAACTCAGATGCCTGCTGCATTTTGTTGTTACATACAACTTTAATTGAAGGGGATCAACAGCCGATATACAACAAATAAAACAATTTACAATTTGTAACCAAGCCCTTCTGGAGCTGTGCTGACTAGGGTGCCTCTTTTTCCAAGATTTTTTCACTCCTGAGAAACAGGATTGAAAAATAAAAATCCTGACGAAAATATTTGTGCCTAATTTCATCATTATGATGTTTAAAACTATTTTATTTTAGCTCCAAACATTTAATTAATTCTCCCAGTGCTGACCAACAACCCTAGTGCTGACCACTGATATTTTCACACATTATATACCAGGCGTGGCCAACACGCGGCTCGCGATCCGCATGCGACTCTTCACGCAGTTATATGCGGCTCTTACGTTCCTGTTGCACTTTTTTTAAATATTTTGATTTCGTTTGGTTAAGCCAGTGGTTCTCAAACTGGGGTCCGTGAGACAATTTTCTGGGACCGCGAAGCACGTAACATTACATAACACGACGCTCCCGAAGAAGGAAATTTTTTGTGCAACTTACTTTTCTAAACCAAGCTGATTAGTTTAGGTTATTGCTCTCTTTAAGTTGAATTGTCCATTGTGACGTCATGGTGTTGCGTTATGCTAATAAGAATTACGTTTTTACAGTTTGCAGCGCTGACCTGTTGTTTTCTGAATAGTACAATATGTTTCTTTATATGGGCTGTAGCCTTTCTTAAACTTTTCCAATTCTGTTAACCCCTGTGTCAGAATTCTGCATTCCATTCACTCCTATTTAAAACATAATACAAAGCCATATATTCTACTGAAGATTGTGAACAGATCCGTGTTTAGTGTTCCTACATATATGACTATTTTTGCATTTTATGTAAAAATATATGGTATATTTGAGAAAAGCCCTAAATATTTGCCGACAAGGGATGCTTTTTTGTTGGTCAGTGTATTTATTAAACTGTATAAATATACAGTGTATTTCAAATGTGTAGCCTGTTGTTCGTGTATATTGTATTTTTAAAATTTTGGCCGCCGTGACTTTACATCGATTCACATTTTTTAAGAAATTCATCTTTTTGTTTTAAGATTTAAAACAAAACTATGCCCAGTGAAAATTATTTGCAAATTTGAATATTGGGTTTAGTTTATATTGCTAAATATTTGTTATGTTTGTCTTGTTTTCAACCTCTTTTAGGCCTTTTAGGTGGTTATCTATTTCTTGTGACCTTTTTCTTAAACCGTGTTTTGAATATGCTTATTTCTAAAAATAACGAAACAATACAACTGTATTTGCTAACTTAATCTATTTATGAAAGACACACACGGGGGCTCGACTTCAATATTTTAATTTTTTGCAATGATTTTAATGGTTTCGTTTGGGTTAGGCATAATTCCTACATACAAACTCTGTTTTTGCCAACTTTAACATTAAAACTGCAAAAATTTTCGCGCTGCCCGCGAATCTTCTAATTCCCTTTTAGAAAATCCACGGTATCACCGCCCTATTAAATTAACTTATAGATAAACGATAAAAGCTATCGCCCTTTCGGATTATTTTTCATCCATATTTTATATATGATAACAGGCTATAGCAACAGGGGGAGTCGAACTTTTTTTGCGCGAAACTATATTGTTTTTGCAATATTGCCGTTGTATTGTGTGTCGTTACATCTTTTGAAACACGATAACGCAATGTTTAATATTTGCGCTTGACATTTTTTGCGCTCGACATCATAACTCTTACAACTGTGAAGTAAATGCCCTCGCAACACGTTTGTCAAAATCAGCTCGATAAAATCAATGTGTCGAGCTCGCGCAATTTGTTAAGTGCCCAATGCGAAACGCCTCTTCGGTTGCAGTTTAGCCAATTCGACCAAATAAAACTCAAGATTTTTCGCCCAACAACACCCTTCACTATTTTCCTGTTTTCTCAGTGATATTTAATTGCAAAATGTCGAAATATTTTCATATGGGGGCGCAAGGCATGAGAAAATTACCAAAGGGGGGGCGCGGCTGAAAAAAGGTTAAAAACCACTGCTCTAGATAGGTTAATATGCTGTGTGGATTGTTTTTAATCAATAATACACCAAATAATTTGGAACTTTAATGGCATCAATATCTAATAGTTTATAATAACTTCATTGAAGCTTTTGGACTCAACAATTGTTGAATGCCCATATCCAGAACGTAACCTAAATCAGGGGTTCTTAACCTTTTTTGTATGGTTTACCCTTTTAAACGAAAGTAGCAAACTATATCAGTTGTGACATAACAATGAAGTAACTAAGAGATAAGGATGTTGCCAATTAACTAAAATAGCTATCAATTCGGCTGACCTAAATCGATGTGTTTTAAATGTTCTGGACCATAAACCCTTTGGGGCAGTGGTTCTTAACCAGGGTTCAATCAAACACCCGGGGTTCGACGAGAACAGCCTCTGAAACATTACCACACTGTTTACTTAGCTCCGCGGGACCTTCAAACCTATTTTCTCTCTTATTTGTATATTTTAAGGAATCTATTAATGCTAATGTCATGTTGCTCCGCGTGACTCATAAAAAAATGTTTTATAGGCAAACATATACAGAGTGAAAATTGGGTTTAACAATGCTTGCAGAGTAACACAGGGGTTCGACAGGGTATCACAGGTTAAGAACCTCTGCTTTAGGGTTCAACAAATGTCCTTAAAATGGAATTGTGCACAGGGAAACTGTATAAACCTGCGTATGTGTTGTAATGCTATACACACTTAAATTATATTATATCCAACAGAAAATGTCCTTTGTCACTCACATTTCAGGGCCAATTTTAATAAACCTGTTGTTTTCTGAATAGTACAATATGTTTCTTTATATGGGCTGTAGCCTTTCTTAAACTTTTCCAATTCTGTTAACCCCTGTGTCAGAATTCTGCATTCCATTCACTCCTATTTAAAACATAATACAAAGCCATATATTCTACTGAAGATTGTGAACAGATCCGTGTTTAGTGTTCCTACATATATGACTATTTTTGCATTTTATATAAAAATATATGGTATATTTGAGAAAAGCCCTAAATATTTGCCGACAAGGGATGCTTTTTTGTTGGTCAGTGTATTTATTAAACTGTATAAATATACAGTGTATTTCAAATGTGTAGCCTGTTGTTCGTGTATATTGTATTTTTAAAATTTTGGCCGCCGTGACTTTACATCGATTCACATTTTTTAAGAAATTCATCTTTTTGTTTTAAGATTTAAAACAAAACTATGCCCAGTGAAAATTATTTGCAAATTTGAATATTGGGTTTAGTTTATATTGCTAAATATTTGTTATGTTTGTCTTGTTTTCAACCTCTTTTAGGCCTTTTAGGTGGTTATCTATTTCTTGTGACCTTTTTCTTAAACCGTGTTTTAAATATGCTTATTTCTAAAAATAACGAAACAATACAACTGTATTTGCTAACTTAATCTATTTATGAAAGACACACACAAACATATGTGTTTAATAACATCTGTGATCTAGCCCCTCGGAAGTTGCTTTATGACCAACGATTACTGCTTCCGTATCAATAGTGTGAAGTTGCTTGTACTAACAAAATGTGCAAGCATTGGCGCATGGTTGTTTCTCGACTCGCTCCTCTCTGAGCCTGCATAGCTCAGTTGGTAGAGCGACGGTCCCGGCTTGACCGGAGGTCGTGAGTTCGAACCTCACTGCAGGCCAGTTGTTTTTCTGGCTTGCTCTGCTTGCATCATAGATCGACAGATTCGGCGAGTCTGCGATGGCTTTTCGGTGTACTATTGATACGGAAGCCGTAATCGTTGGTCATAAAGCAATTTCCGAGGGGCTAGATCACAGATGTTATTAAACACATATGTTTGTGTGTGGCTTTCATTGATTGATACGGACTGATGATCCCCCAGTGTGAAGTTGCTTGTACTAACAAAATGTGCAAGTATTGGCGCATTGTTGTTTCTCGACTCGCTCCTCTCTGAGCCTGCATAGCTCAGTTGGTAGAGCGACGGTCCCGGCTTGACCGGAGGTCGTGAGTTCGAACCTCACTGCAGGCCAGTTGTTTTCTGGCTTGCTCTGCTTGCATCATAGATCGACAGATTCGGCGAGTCTGCGATGGCTTTTCGGTGTAGTATTAATCTATTTGTACTGTCTTTACGAAACATTTATTCTTGTTTAACTTGTGAATTTTTAAGTTTACAATTTATTAGTTTCTAATGAGTTTGTTTTTGCACTATAATATGTAATAAACAAAAACGATTTTATTGAAAGGTGGTGATAGTGTTTTTGCAATATTGTAAAAAGTTAACAAAATGCTTTACATTATAAAAAATCATGTAAATAACGCAATGTTATCAATAAAACAGTTGATAAATCACTAATGACTAAACTTTTCTACTTTCTACCTTAATTCATCAGCTATTAGATTCATTAGGATGCACAAGATCGTTTTGTCGTGCGAAATGTTAAGTTAAACAAAAAACAATTAATATTGAAAGACGGTGTTAGTTATTGATACAGATTTTGTATCAAACCACGGTTATGCCACGTTTAAAAATAATAACTAACCTTAGGTTTGGTAAAATGTGATGTGGTGGTCCAGTGATCAGAGTAAAGACATGAACTTGCCCAAGAAATTTGTGAATAACGACTTTGCGATTTTGAAGAATACTAGCGCCACCTTGCGGGTATGATTCAAAGTAAAGGTATACAAAATGCTTCAATCACAATGTTAAGTCTAAGCATTATAATTAATAAACAGAAATAATCAGAAAGGTGGTACAACGTAGTACATTAACAAGTTTATTAAGTTAGCAGTCGAGATCGACCTTGCGAGACGAGAATTTTGAGGCCAAAATATACAGTTTAGTCTTACCTCATTCACATTACATTCGGCATGTAGATTTGTAATATCAATAATTACAATTTAAATCAAAATACAAATTTTTAGTTTAATTTATTTCCTAACCGAAACGAAACATATAATTACCTTGAGATACAGATTTCAGTTCGAATTATTTACAAACTGTACGCGGATCAACGATTTTTGTTTGATCGGGGCAAGAAATGTTAAAAAATGACGTCACAAAGTATCGTTAAAGACTTAAAAGTTTCAGAAGCATGCTGCATTAGTCCGACTTGTGCGCAAATGAAACGGAGTATTATTGATACTGGGGAAAATGGTGCGCGAAGCGCGAAAAATTTGCGTAGTTGACAAAACTTTTAATTTAGAAGACCGCTTTTTATAAGCTTGGAATGTTCGCGGAAACCGTACGAATCTTAGTAAAGTTTAAAGAGCGATGCTGCATAGGCTACTAATAGCTAAATTACAAAGACGTTATTATTCCGCGCAAAAATGTATTAACCAGATAAATTTGGGTAAAATTGCATCTTAGAAAGAGTCAGAGCGTTAGCCTAAAGTCACATGAAAACCTTTAAAACAATACTTTTCAGCAGCGTGATATATTTTACGGTCTATTTTTTTTCATTAATAATAATTTATATAAGGTCGATTCTATTTGAATAAGATACTGAAGATGCTTTATAGCGAAATATATTTATCTTTTTATTACATACAAACATACTGATTTTCGGTTTGCTAAGTTCTATACTTAGTTTAATCTTTATATAGGGTCATACTTTTTATTTAATATTCATATCAAAAAAACGAAAAACAAAGCGCAAATATAACTTATAAGTTTGCAAAACATCCATTTTACAAAGTTACATATTATAGGACGCACTGCGGCTTTTCCTAAACCGGTCTAACACATACAAAATGTAAGCGTTCTTGCCACACCTTGGGTCCGAATTTTGTGAGCGATAGGAAACTGGTTTATTTAACGATATGACAGAAAAATGTAATCATACACAAACAATTGCAGTATGCTTACTGTTCGTTGCTCGACGCATAGCTTTCATGTTCGAAGTAAAGATTTTGAGATCGATTTAGTACGTTTACGATCGAGATATGGATTTCGAGTTCGAATTATTTACTTCATAAACTGTACGAACATTTTAGATCGACGCATAGCTTTTATGTTCGAAATAAAGATTTCGAGATCGACTTATTACGTTCGCGATCGAGATATGGATTTCGAGTTCGAATTATTTACTTCATAAACTGTACGAACATTTTAGATCAACGCATAGCTTTTATGTTCGAAATAAAGATTTCGAGATCGACTTATTACGTTCGCGATCGAGATATGGATTTCGAGTTCGAATTATTTACTTCATAAACTGTACGAACATTTTAGATCGACGCATAGCTTTTATGTTCGAAATAAAGATTTCGAGATCGACTTATTACGTTCGCGATCGAGATATGGATTTCGAGTTCGAATTATTTACTTCATAAACTGTACGAACATTTTAGATCAACGCATAGCTTTTATGTTCGAAATAAAGATTTCGAGATCGACTTATTACGTTCGCGATCGAGATATGGATTTCGAGTTCGAATTATTTACTTCATAAACTGTACGAACATTTTAGATCGACGCATAGCTTTTATGTTCGAAATAAAGATTTCGAGATCGACTTATTACGTTCGCGATTGAGATATGGATTTCGAGTTCGAATTATTTACTTCGCATACAGACGAACATTTTAGATTGACGCATTACTTTCAATAATGCTTTTGAAATAGACTTATTAACTTGTGATCGAGATATCAATTTAATAGAATTTGATTTATGTTAATTATGATCGAAACAAACCTTTAAAAATCGACAATTTTCCTTTATGACCGACATACTGAACGAGACAAATTTACGAAACGACCGAGTTTCTCGAGATCGACTATGTGCGTAGGTCGCAGTAAATATTTAATGTCAAACTGTAAACTTTTTCCTGTTAAAACTGTTAAAATTGTAACAAAAAAATCAAATGTTACTTAAACACTTATCAACACATAACCTAGAGAAGAAGCTTTCGCTACAACTTGCTTTTTAACATTTTATTTTGTGTTAAAGGAAGTTTTTGGCATATATATCGCTAAACGTTATAACTCTTAGTTGAATACTAATCCTGGCATTAAGCGACAGTGGAGTGCGCTGTAAGCCTGTGCTGAATATATTTACGTGTTATAATCTTTAGTCACAAAAATATTGTGAAAATATTTTAACTAAATTTAATTTACAGCAGAATTATCATACCCGTTAGGTGGCGCTAGAACTTATCAATATAACAAAGTCGTTTATAATAAATAAGAAAGGTAAATTAAACGTCTTTGCTCAGGTTATTGAACCACCATGGCAAATCAGCATGATTTGATAACAAATATGTATTAATTACTAGCACCGTCTTCCATTATTAATTGTTGTTTCGCTTAACATTACGCAAGTAAGAAAGTCTTTCGCAACCTGATACCGATAGAAAATAAATTTCACTAGAAAATACTTATTTTTTGTAATGGCAGTATCCATCGAAAACGTTTGCGTAAACACAGCAGAATGTTATAAGTCGGGAAAGAAAGGCGATAAAGCCAACACCCGTGTGACGAAATTACTATTAAATAATGTAACAATTTGCCGTGTCATTGCTGCGTCATAATCTTTTTCTCGCGTCATAATCTTTTTCTCGCACAGAAAATTTCTCTTCTGAATTTTGTGTATAAAAAGGATTGCTTACTAAATAAAAATGTCCAGTAATCAGGATCAATTTACAAGTTGTTCTGCTGTTGAACCAATCAAGTCTTGTCTAGTCAATACAGTGAGTGGTTGTGTTGCTTGCCGGCTTCTGGCTGGTCAGCTCAACACCAGCCAACACAAACTTTGTGGATTTGTAATTAGACAACAGCAAAACTTATTGAAGGAATAGCGAGGTTGATTGCCGAGGCAAATTAGTTTAATGAGACTTGCAATTAAACAACCCAGCTTCAAGTTGAATACATTTTTAGCAAAGGAGCATTATTCTCTTGTTTATAGCAGTTTTCTTAACTTAAATTGGACTTGGAGACTTTCTAAATGACTTGTTTGCCTTGACAACACTGTAAACACAACATCACCGCCTTTTAATAATAACTGATTTGTTTATTATCACACCCCATCCGTCAGAAATCAGTGCAGTTCTAAGCAAAAAGGTCTACGACAATTAGTGCATTCAAAGGATCAAAAAGTCCGACTTTTAGGCTTTGAGGTCTTGGACAATGCACCAATTTGCATTAACAAATGTGCATAAGAAGATTAAGTTTAACAATACTTGACCCAACCAAACCCAAACGCTAACCAGCGCCCTAACCCCAATAATGTGCGATAATTTAATAATTATAACGCTTCAGGCCCCAATACATCAATTTGTGACGTAATAATCTTAAATACAATGGACGAGAAACCATCCGAGTTTGGGCTTTTTTCCCCAGCATTTAAAGAATTATTAAAGTAACGCACATTATTTGGGTTAGGATTCGGGTTAGCGTTAGGGTTTAGGTGGGTCAAGTGTTATTAACCCTATCTCATCGTTTGAGCGAATTTCATCAATGGAGCACCAGCAAATATCTCACTGAAAAGTGACAAACTAAATAACTGACATTTAATTTCTTTCTGATTTTTGCATTTTTTAGTGAAATACTGGTTTAACTTTTAGTTAAGCTATAAAAGCAATGTTATTTAGCAACGTATATCTGAAAAATTCGATCAGAAATTTGGGGAAACGCTCCGACCTAACAAAAGGGCACAAGCAGCAAAAAAGATTGGGATTGGGAACCACTGATCTAAGGCTGTTATAAGTCAATTGTTACATTGAGGTTAATACAGTTCATCAAAACTGCCATTGTAATGCCACTAATAATAAAAAAAACACCAGGGGAAGTCCCAAACTATCGCTGAGGTTCAGGGTTTATCCTCTTCTAAGCAACAAATACAAGGCTTCGAAAAAGTCATTTCGCTGTAAATTTCTTAATCAGGTGAGTGAGAGACCAATGTTATTTCATTTAGTGTGCTCTATAGTAGCTGCATAGCGATTTTTATAAACTTTCTCAGTTCGGATAGTTTTCAAAATCGCCCTTGATTTCTTGGCTATGCGTAAAATGTCAACATTTTTTTGACGAATATTAGGCTTCGAAAAAGTCGTTTCGCTGTAAATTTCTTAATCAGGTGAGTGAGAGACCAATGTTATTTTATTTAGTGTGTTCTATAGTAGCTACATAGCGATTTTTATAAACTTTCTCAGTTCGGATAGTTTTCAAAATCGCTCTTGCTTTCTTCTCTATACGCGTAAATTGTCAACATTTTCTTGACGAATATTAGGCTTCGAAAAAGTCATTTCGCTGTAAATTTCTTAATCAGGTGAGTGAGACACCAATGGTATTTTATTTAATGTGTTCTATAGTAGCTACATAGCGATTTTTATAAACTTTCTCAGTTCGGATAGTTTTCAAAATCGCTCTTGCTTTCTTCTTTATACGCGTAAATTGTCATCATTTTCTTGACGAATATTAGGCTTCGAAAAAGTCATTTCGCTGTAAATTTCTTAATCAGGTGAGTGAGAGACCAATATTATTTTATTTAGTGTGTTCTATAGTAGCCTCATAGCGATTTTTATAAACTTTCTCAGTTCGGATAGTTTTCAAAATCGCCCTTGATTTCTTGGCTACGCGTAAAATGTCAACATTTTTTTGACGAATATTAGGCTTCGAAAAAGTCATTTCGCTGTAAATTTCTTAATCCGGTGAGTGAGACACCAATGGTATTTTATTTAGTGTGTTCTATAGTAGCTACATAGCGATTTTTATAAACTTTCTCAGTTCGGATAGTTTTCAAAATCGCTCTTGCTTTCTTCTTTATACGCGTAAATTGTCAACATTTTCTTGACGAATATTAGGCTTCGAAAAAGTCATTTCGCTGTAAATTTCTTAATCAGGTGAGTGAGAGACCAATGTTATTTCATTTAGTGTGATCTATAGTAGCTACATAGCGATTTTTATAAACTTTCTCAGTTCGGATAGTTTTCAAAATCGCTCTTGCTTTCTTCTCTATACGCGCAAATTGTCAACATTTTCTTGACGAATATTAGGCTTCGAAAAAGTCATTTTGCTTTAAATTTCTTAATCAGGTGAGTGAGAGACCAATGTTATTTCATTTAGTGTGTTCTATAGCAGCTATAGCGATTTTTATAAACTTTCTCAGTTCGGATAGTTTTCAAAATCGCTCTTGCTTTCTTCTCTATACGCGTAAATTGTCAACATTTTCTTGACGAATATTAGGCTTCGAAAAAGTCATTTCGCTGTAAATTTCTTAATCAGGTGAGTGAGACACCAATGGTATTTTATTTAGTGTGTTCTATAGTAGCTACATAGCGATTTTTATAAACTTTCTCAGTTCGGATAGTTTTCAAAATCGCTCTTGCTTTCTTCTCTATACGCGTAAATTGTCAACATTTTCTTGACGAATATTAGGCTTCGAAAAAGTCATTTCGCTGTAAATTTCTTAATCAGGTGTGTGAGAGACTAATGTTATTTTATTTAGTGTGTTCTATAGTAGCTACATAGCAATTTTGATAAACTTTCTCAGTTCGGATAGTTTTCAAAATCGCCCTTGATTTCTTGGCTACGCGTAAAATGTCAACATTTTTTTGACGAATATTAGGCTTAGAAAAAGTCGTTTCGCTGTAAATTTCTTAATCAGGTGAGTGAGAGACCAATGTTATTTCATTTAGTGTGCTCTATAGTAGCTACATAGCGATTTTTATAAACTTTCTCAGTTCGGATAGTTTTCAAAATCGCCCTTGAATTCTTGGCTACGCGTAAAATGTCAACATTTTTTTGACGAATATTAGGCTTGGAAAAAGTCGTTTCGCTGTAAATTTCTTAATCAGGTGAGTGAGAGACAAATGTTATTTCATTTAGTGTGATCTATAGTAGCTACATAGCGATTTTTATAAACTTTCTCAGTTCGGATAGTTTTCAAAATCGCTCTTGCTTTCTTCTCTATACGCGTAAATTGTCAACATTTTCTTGACGAATATTAGGCTTCGAAAAAGTCATTTCGCTGTAAATTTCTTAATCAGGTGAGTGAGAGACAAATGTTATTTCATTTAGTGTGATCTATAGTAGCTACATAGCGATTTTTATAAACTTTCTCAGTTCGGATAGTTTTCAAAATCGCTCTTGCTTTCTTCTCTATACGCGCAAATTGTCAACATTTTCTTGACGAATATTAGGCTTCGAAAAAGTCATTTTGCTTTAAATTTCTTAATCAGGTGAGTGAGAGACCAATGTTATTTCATTTAGTGTGTTCTATAGTAGCTACATAGCGATTTTTATAAACTTTCTCAGTTCGGATAGTTTTCAAAATCGCTCTTGCTTTCTTCTCTATACGCGTAAATTGTCAACATTTTCTTGACGAATATTAGGCTTCGAAAAAGTCATTTCGCTGTAAATTTCTTAATCAGGTGTGTGAGAGACTAATGTTATTTTATTTAGTGTGTTCTATAGTAGCTACATAGCAATTTTGATAAACTTTCTCAGTTCGGATAGTTTTCAAAATCGCCCTTGATTTCTTGGCTACGCGTAAAATGTCAACATTTTTTTGACGAATATTAGGCTTCGAAAAAGTCATTTCGCTGTAAATTTCTTAATCAGGTGAGTGAGAGACCAATGTTATTTTATTTAGTGTGTTCTATAGTAGCCTCATAGCGATTTTTATAAACTTTCTTAGTTCGGATAGTTTTCAAAATCGCCCTTGATTTCTTGGCTACGCGAAAAATGTCAACATTTTCTTGACGAATATTAGGCTTCGAAAAAGTCATTTCGCTGTAAATTTCTTAATCAGGTGAGTGAGACACCAATGGTATTTTATTTAGTGTGTTCTATAGTAGCTACATAGCGATTTTTATAAACTTTCTCAGTTCGGATAGTTTTCAAAATCGCTCTTGCTTTCTTCTCTATACGCGTAAATTGTCAACATTTTCTTGACGAATATTAGGCTTCGAAAAAGTCATTTCGCTGTAAATTTCTTAATCAGGTGTGTGAGAGACTAATGTTATTTTATTTAGTGTGTTCTATAGTAGCTACATAGCAATTTTGATAAACTTTCTCAGTTCGGATAGTTTTCAAAATCGCCCTTGATTTCTTGGCTACGCGTAAAATGTCAACATTTTTTTGACGAATATCAGGCTTCGAAAAAGTCATTTCGCTGTAAATTTCTTAATCAGGTGAGTGAGAGACAAATGTTATTTTATTTAGTGTGTTCTATAGTAGCCTCATAGCGATTTTTATAAACTTTCTTAGTTCGAATAGTTTTCAAAATCGCCCTTGATTTCTTGGCTACGCGTAAAATGTCAACATTTTCTTGACGAATATTAGGCTTCGCAAAAGTCATTTCGCTGTAAATTTCTTAATCAGGTGAGTGAGACACCAATGGTATTTTATTTAGTGTGTTCTATAGTAGCTACATAGCGATTTTTATAAACTTTCTCAGTTCGGATAGTTTTCAAAATCGCTCTTGCTTTCTTCTTTATACGCGTAAATTGTCAACATTTTCTTGACGAATATTAGGCTTCGAAAAAGTCATTTCGCTGTAAATTTCTTAATCAGGTGAGTGAGAGACCAATATTATTTTATTTAGTGTGTTCTATAGTAGCCTCATTGCGATTTTTATAAACTTTCTCAGTTCGGATAGTTTTCAAAATCGCCCTTGAATTCTTGGCTACGCGTAAAATGTCAACATTTTTTTGACGAATATTAGGCTTGGAAAAAGTCGTTTCGCTGTAAATTTCTTAATCAGGTGAGTGAGAGACCAATGCTATTTTATTTAGTGTGTTCTATAGTAGCTACATAGCGATTTTTATAAACTTTCTCAGTTCGGATAGTTTTCAAAATCGCTCTTGCTTTCTTCTCTATACGCGTAAATTGTCAACATTTTCTTGACGAATATTAGGCTTCGAAAAAGTCATTTCGCTGTAAATTTCTTAATCAGGTGTGTGAGAGACTAATGTTATTTTATTTAGTGTGTTCTATAGTAGCTACATAGCAATTTTGATAAACTTTCTCAGTTCGGATAGTTTTCAAAATCGCCCTTGATTTCTTGGCTACGCGTAAAATGTCAACATTTTTTTGACGAATATTAGGCTTAGAAAAAGTCGTTTCGCTGTAAATTTCTTAATCAGGTGAGTGAGAGACCAATGTTATTTCATTTAGTGTGCTCTATAGTAGCTACATAGCGATTTTTATAAACTTTCTCAGTTCGGATAGTTTTCAAAATCGCCCTTGAATTCTTGGCTACGCGTAAAATGTCAACATTTTTTTGACGAATATTAGGCTTGGAAAAAGTCGTTTCGCTGTAAATTTCTTAATCAGGTGAGTGAGAGACAAATGTTATTTCATTTAGTGTGATCTATAGTAGCTACATAGCGATTTTTATAAACTTTCTCAGTTCGGATAGTTTTCAAAATCGCTCTTGCTTTCTTCTCTATACGCGTAAATTGTCAACATTTTCTTGACGAATATTAGGCTTCGAAAAAGTCATTTCGCTGTAAATTTCTTAATCAGGTGAGTGAGAGACAAATGTTATTTCATTTAGTGTGATCTATAGTAGCTACATAGCGATTTTTATAAACTTTCTCAGTTCGGATAGTTTTCAAAATCGCTCTTGCTTTCTTCTCTATACGCGCAAATTGTCAACATTTTCTTGACGAATATTAGGCTTCGAAAAAGTCATTTTGCTTTAAATTTCTTAATCAGGTGAGTGAGAGACCAATGTTATTTCATTTAGTGTGTTCTATAGTAGCTACATAGCGATTTTTATAAACTTTCTCAGTTCGGATAGTTTTCAAAATCGCTCTTGCTTTCTTCTCTATACGCGTAAATTGTCAACATTTTCTTGACGAATATTAGGCTTCGAAAAAGTCATTTCGCTGTAAATTTCTTAATCAGGTGTGTGAGAGACTAATGTTATTTTATTTAGTGTGTTCTATAGTAGCTACATAGCAATTTTGATAAACTTTCTCAGTTCGGATAGTTTTCAAAATCGCCCTTGATTTCTTGGCTACGCGTAAAATGTCAACATTTTTTTGACGAATATTAGGCTTCGAAAAAGTCATTTCGCTGTAAATTTCTTAATCAGGTGAGTGAGAGACCAATGTTATTTTATTTAGTGTGTTCTATAGTAGCCTCATAGCGATTTTTATAAACTTTCTTAGTTCGGATAGTTTTCAAAATCGCCCTTGATTTCTTGGCTACGCGAAAAATGTCAACATTTTCTTGACGAATATTAGGCTTCGAAAAAGTCATTTCGCTGTAAATTTCTTAATCAGGTGAGTGAGACACCAATGGTATTTTATTTAGTGTGTTCTATAGTAGCTACATAGCGATTTTTATAAACTTTCTCAGTTCGGATAGTTTTCAAAATCGCTCTTGCTTTCTTCTCTATACGCGTAAATTGTAAACATTTTCTTGACGAATATTAGGCTTCGAAAAAGTCATTTCGCTGTAAATTTCTTAATCAGGTGTGTGAGAGACTAATGTTATTTTATTTAGTGTGTTCTATAGTAGCTACATAGCAATTTTGATAAACTTTCTCAGTTCGGATAGTTTTCAAAATCGCCCTTGATTTCTTGGCTACGCGTAAAATGTCAACATTTTTTTGACGAATATCAGGCTTCGAAAAAGTCATTTCGCTGTAAATTTCTTAATCAGGTGAGTGAGAGACAAATGTTATTTTATTTAGTGTGTTCTATAGTAGCCTCATAGCGATTTTTATAAACTTTCTTAGTTCGAATAGTTTTCAAAATCGCCCTTGATTTCTTGGCTACGCGTAAAATGTCAACATTTTCTTGACGAATATTAGGCTTCGCAAAAGTCATTTCGCTGTAAATTTCTTAATCAGGTGAGTGAGACACCAATGGTATTTTATTTAGTGTGTTCTATAGTAGCTACATAGCGATTTTTATAAACTTTCTCAGTTCGGATAGTTTTCAAAATCGCTCTTGCTTTCTTCTTTATACGCGTAAATTGTCAACATTTTCTTGACGAATATTAGGCTTCGAAAAAGTCATTTCGCTGTAAATTTCTTAATCAGGTGAGTGAGAGACCAATATTATTTTATTTAGTGTGTTCTATAGTAGCCTCATTGCGATTTTTATAAACTTTCTCAGTTCGGATAGTTTTCAAAATCGCCCTTGAATTCTTGGCTACGCGTAAAATGTCAACATTTTTTTGACGAATATTAGGCTTGGAAAAAGTCGTTTCGCTGTAAATTTCTTAATCAGGTGAGTGAGAGACCAATGCTATTTTATTTAGTGTGTTCTATAGTAGCTACATAGCGATTTTTATAAACTTTCTCAGTTCGGATAGTTTTCAAAATCGCTCTTGCTTTCTTCTTTATACGCGTAAATTGTCAACATTTTCTTGACGAATATTAGGCTTCGAAAAAGTCATTTCGCTGTAAATTTCTTAATCAGGTGAGTGAGAGACCAATGTTATTTTATTTAGTGTGTTATATAGTAGCTACATAGCGATTTTTATAAACTTTCTCAGTTCGGATAGTTTTCAAAATCGCTCTTGCTTTCTTCTCCATACGCGTAAATTGTCAACATTTTCTTGACGAATATTAGGCTTCGAAAAAGTCATTTCGCTGTAAATTTCTTAATCAGGTGAGTGAGAGACTAATGTTATTTTATTTAGTGTGTTCCATATTAGCTACATAGCGATTTTTATAAACTTTCTCAGTTCGGATAGTTTTCAAAATCGCTCTTGCTTTCTTCTTTATACGCGTAAATTGTCAACATTTTCTTGACGAATATTAGGCTTTGAAAAAGTCGTTTCGCTGTAAATTTCTTAATCAGGTGAGTGAGAGACTAATGTTATTTCATTTAGTGTGTTCTATAGTAGGTACATAGCGATTTTTTATAAACTTTCTCAGTTCGGATAGTTTTCAAAATCGATCTTGCTTTCTTCTCTATACGCGTAAATTGTCAACATTTTCTTGACGAATATTAGGCTTCGAAAAAGTCATTTCGCTGTTAATTTCTTAATCAGGTGAGTGAGAGACCAATGTTATTTGATTTATTGTGTTCTATAGTAGCCTCATAGCGATTTTTGTAAACTTTCTCAGTTCGGATAGTTTTCAAAATCGCCCTTGATTTCTTGGCTACGCGTAAAATGTCAACATTTTTTTGACGAATATTAGGCTTAGAAAAAGTTGTTTCGCTGTAAATTTGTTAATCAGGTGAGTGAGAGACCAATGTTATTTTATTTAGTGTGTTCTATAGTAGCTACATAGCGATTTTTATAAACTTTCTCAGTTCGGATAGTTTTCAAAATCGCTCTTGCTTTCTTCTTTATACGCGTAAATTGTCATCATTTTCTAGACGAATATTAGGCTTCGAAAAAGTCATTTCGCTGTAAATTTCTTAATCAGGTGAGTGAGAGACCAATATTATTTTATTTAGTGTGTTCTATAGTAGCCTCATAGCGATTTTTATAAACTTTCTCAGTTCGGATAGTTTTCAAAATCGCCCTTGATTTCTTGGCTACGCGTAAAATGTCAACATTTTTTTGACGAATATTAGGCTTCGAAAAAGTCATTTCGCTGTAAATTTCTTAATCCGGTGAGTGAGACACCAATGGTATTTTATTTAGTGTGTTCTATAGTAGCTACATAGCGATTTTTATAAACTTTCTCAGTTCGGATAGTTTTCAAAATCGCTCTTGCTTTCTTCTTTATACGCGTAAATTGTCAACATTTTCTTGACGAATATTAGGCTTCGAAAAAGTCATTTCGCTGTAAATTTCTTAATCAGGTGAGTGAGAGACCAATGTTATTTCATTTAGTGTGATCTATAGTAGCTACATAGCGATTTTTATAAACTTTCTCAGTTCGGATAGTTTTCAAAATCGCTCTTGCTTTCTTCTCTATACGCGCAAATTGTCAACATTTTCTTGACGAATATTAGGCTTCGAAAAAGTCATTTCGCTGTAAATTTCTTAATCAGGTGAGTGAGAGACCAATATTATTTTATTTAGTGTGTTCTATAGTAGCCTCATAGCGATTTTTATAAACTTTCTCAGTTCGGATAGTTTTCAAAATCGCCCTTGATTTCTTGGCTACGCGTAAAATGTCAACATTTTTTTGACGAATATTAGGCTTCGAAAAAGTCATTTCGCTGTAAATTTCTTAATCCGGTGAGTGAGACACCAATGGTATTTTATTTAGTGTGTTCTATAGTAGCTACATAGCGATTTTTATAAACTTTCTCAGTTCGGATAGTTTTCAAAATCGCTCTTGCTTTCTTCTTTATACGCGTAAATTGTCAACATTTTCTTGACGAATATTAGGCTTCGAAAAAGTCATTTCGCTGTAAATTTCTTAATCAGGTGAGTGAGAGACCAATGTTATTTCATTTAGTGTGATCTATAGTAGCTACATAGCGATTTTTATAAACTTTCTCAGTTCGGATAGTTTTCAAAATCGCTCTTGCTTTCTTCTCTATACGCGCAAATTGTCAACATTTTCTTGACGAATATTAGGCTTCGAAAAAGTCATTTTGCTTGAAATTTCTTAATCAGGTGAGTGAGAGACCAATGTTATTTCATTTAGTGTGTTCTATAGCAGCTATAGCGATTTTTATAAACTTTCTCAGTTCGGATAGTTTTCAAAATCGCTCTTGCTTTCTTCTCTATATGCGTAAATTGTCAACATTTTCTTGACGAATATTAGGCTTCGAAAAAGTCATTTCGCTGTAAATTTCTTAATCAGGTGAGTGAGACACCAATGGTATTTTATTTAGTGTGTTCTATAGTAGCTACATAGCGATTTTTATAAACTTTCTCAGTTCGGATAGTTTTCAAAATCGCTCTTGCTTTCTTCTCTATACGCGTAAATTGTCAACATTTTCTTGACGAATATTAGGCTTCGAAAAAGTCATTTCGCTGTAAATTTCTTAATCAGGTGTGTGAGAGACTAATGTTATTTTATTTAGTGTGTTCTATAGTAGCTACATAGCAATTTTGATAAAGTTTCTCAGTTCGGATAGTTTTCAAAATCGCCCTTGATTTCTTGGCTACGCGTAAAATGTCAACATTTTTTTGACGAATATTAGGCTTGGAAAAAGTCGTTTCGCTGTAAATTTCTTAATCAGGTGAGTGAGAGACCAATGTTATTTCGTTTAGTGTGCTCTATAGTAGCTACATAGCGATTTTTATAAACTTTCTCAGTTCGGATAGTTTTCAAAATCGCTCTTGCTTTCTTCTCTATACGCGTAAATTGTCAACATTTTCTTGACGAATATTAGGCTTCGAAAAAGTCATTTCGCTGTAAATTTCTTAATCAGGTGAGTGAGAGACAAATGTTATTTCATTTAGTGTGATCTATAGTAGCTACATAGCGATTTTTATAAACTTTCTCAGTTCGGATAGTTTTCAAAATCGCTCTTGCTTTCTTCTCTATACGCGTAAATTGTCAACATTTTCTTGACGAATATTAGGCTTCGAAAAAGTCATTTCGCTGTAAATTTCTTAATCAGGTGAGTGAGAGACAAATGTTATTTCATTTAGTGTGATCTATAGTAGCTACATAGCGATTTTTATAAACTTTCTCAGTTCGGATAGTTTTCAAAATCGCTCTTGCTTTCTTCTCTATACTCGCAAATTGTCAACATTTTCTTGACGAATATTAGGCTTCGAAAAAGTCATTTTGCTTTAAATTTCTTAATCAGGTGAGTGAGAGACCAATGTTATTTCATTTAGTGTGTTCTATAGTAGCTACATAGCGATTTTTATAAACTTTCTCAGTTCGGATAGTTTTCAAAATCGCTCTTGCTTTCTTCTCTATACGCGTAAATTGTCAACATTTTCTTGACGAATATTAGGCTTCGAAAAAGTCATTTCGCTGTAAATTTCTTAATCAGGTGTGTGAGAGACTAATGTTATTTTATTTAGTGTGTTCTATAGTAGCTACATAGCAATTTTGATAAACTTTCTCAGTTCGGATAGTTTTCAAAATCGCCCTTGATTTCTTGGCTACGCGTAAAATGTCAACATTTTTTTGACGAATATTAGGCTTCGAAAAAGTCATTTCGCTGTAAATTTCTTAATCAGGTGAGTGAGAGACCAATGTTATTTTATTTAGTGTGTTCTATAGTAGCCTCATAGCGATTTTTATAAACTTTCTTAGTTCGGATAGTTTTCAAAATCGCCCTTGATTTCTTGGCTACGCTTAAAATGTCAACATTTTCTTGACGAATATTAGGCTTCGAAAAAGTCATTTCGCTGTAAATTTCTTAATCAGGTGAGTGAGACACCAATGGTATTTTATTTAGTGTGTTCTATAGTAGCTACATAGCGATTTTTATAAACTTTTTCAGTTCGGATAGTTTTCAAAATCGCTCTTGCTTTCTTCTCTATACGCGTAAATTGTCAACATTTTCTTGACGAATATTAGGCTTCGAAAAAGTCATTTCGCTGTAAATTTCTTAATCAGGTGTGTGAGAGACTAATGTTATTTTATTTAGTGTGTTCTATAGTAGCTACATAGCAATTTTGATAAACTTTCTCAGTTCGGATAGTTTTCAAAATCGCCCTTGATTTCTTGGCTACGCGTAAAATGTCAACATTTTTTTGACGAATATCAGGCTTCGAAAAAGTCATTTCGCTGTAAATTTCTTAATCAGGTGAGTGAGAGACAAATGTTATTTTATTTAGTGTGTTCTATAGTAGCCTCATAGCGATTTTTATAAAGTTTCTTAGTTCGAATAGTTTTCAAAATCGCCCTTGATTTCTTGGCTACGCGTAAAATGTCAACATTTTCTTGACGAATATTAGGCTTCGCAAAAGTCATTTCGCTGTAAATTTCTTAATCAGGTGAGTGAGACACCAATGGTATTTTATTTAGTGTGTTCTATAGTAGCTACATAGCGATTTTTATAAACTTTCTCAGTTCGGATAGTTTTCAAAATCGCTCTTGCTTTCTTCTTTATACGCGTAAATTGTCAACATTTTCTTGACGAATATTAGGCTTCGAAAAAGTCATTTCGCTGTAAATTTCTTAATCAGGTGAGTGAGAGACCAATATTATTTTATTTAGTGTGTTCTATAGTAGCCTCATTGCGATTTTTATAAACTTTCTCAGTTCGGATAGTTTTCAAAATCGCCCTTGAATTCTTGGCTACGCGTAAAATGTCAACATTTTTTTGACGAATATTAGGCTTGGAAAAAGTCGTTTCGCTGTAAATTTCTTAATCAGGTGAGTGAGAGACCAATGCTATTTTATTTAGTGTGTTCTATAGTAGCTACATAGCGATTTTTATAAACTTTCTCAGTTCGGATAGTTTTCAAAATCGCTCTTGCTTTCTTCTTTATACGCGTAAATTGTCAACATTTTCTTGACGAATATTAGGCTTCGAAAAAGTCATTTCGCTGTAAATTTCTTAATCAGGTGAGTGAGAGACCAATGTTATTTTATTTAGTGTGATCTATAGTAGCTACATAGCGATTTTTATAAACTTTCTCAGTTCGGATAGTTTTCAAAATCGCTCCTGCTTTCTTCTCCATACGCGTAAATTGTCAACATTTTCTTGACGAATATTAGGCTTCGAAAAAGTCATTTCGCTGTAAATTTCTTAATCAGGTGAGTGAGAGACCAATGTTATTTTATTTAGTGTGTTCCATATTAGCTACATAGCGATTTTTATAAACTTTCTCAGTTCGGATAGTTTTCAAAATCGCTCTTGCTTTCTTCTTTATACGCGTAAATTGTCAACATTTTCTTGACGAATATTAGGCTTTGAAAAAGTCGTTTCGCTGTAAATTTCTTAATCAGGTGAGTGAGAGACTAATGTTATTTCATTTAGTGTGTTCTATAGTAGCTACATAGCGATTTTTTATAAACTTTCTCAGTTCGGATAGTTTTCAAAATCGCTCTTGCTTTCTTCTCTATACGCGTAAATTGTCAACATTTTCTTGACGAATATTAGGCTTCGAAAAAGTCATTTCGCTGTAAATTTCTTAATCAGGTGAGTGAGAGACCAATGTTATTTGATTTATTGTGTTTTATAGTAGCCTCATAGCGATTTTTGTAAACTTTCTCAGTTCGGATAGTTTTCAAAATCGCCCTTGATTTCTTGGCTACGCGTAAAATGTCAACATTTTTTTGACGAATATTAGGCTTAGAAAAAGTTGTTTCGCTGTTAATTTCTTAATCAGGTGAGTGAGAGACCAATGTTATTTTATTTAGTGTGTTCTATAGTAGCTACATAGCGATTTTTATAAACTTTCTCAGTTCGGATAATTTTCAAAATCGCTCTTGCTTTCTTCTCTATACGCGTAAATTTTCAACATTTTCTTGACGAATATTAGGCTTCGAAAAAGTCATTTCGCTGTAAATTTCTTAATCAGGTGAGTGAGAGACCAATGTTATTTTATTTAGTGTGTTCTATAGTAGCTACATAGCGATTTTTATAAACTTTCTCAGTTCGGATAGTTTTCAAAATCGCTCTTGCTTTCTTCTCTATACGCGTAAATTGTCAACATTTTCTTGACGAATGTTAGGCTTCGAAAAAGTCATTTCGCTGTAAATTTCTTAATCAGGTGAGTGAGAGACTAATGTTATTTTATTTAGTATGTTATATAGTAGCCTCATAGCGATTTTTATAAACTTTCTCAGGTGGGATAGAGTTTTAATTCGGTCTTGATTATCCAGTATTTCTTTAAATAATCTTTAGCTTTAAAAAATAAAATTAAGTGAATATGCACTACTTTTTACGTCATTAAATTTGTATGTTGTTGCTTATCAATGTAAATACGTTAAAGAAATGAATTGCCAGTTCTATGTAAGCGAACTACTTATTTATACTTTGTTTTATCTTTCAATTCACAATATGGTTATTATGTGGTAAACAGCGAAAAAAAATTAAAAAAAAAATCCAAAAAATTTCAAAAATTTATTTCGCCGAAATGACTATGGTGTGCACTGATTTCTGACGGATGGGGTGGACATTATGCGAACGCCCGTATATGCGACATCTCCGCCCGTATATGCGACATCTCCGCCCGTATATGCGACCTACAAGCGCCCGTATATGCGACATAAACGCCCGTATACTCGACCTCGGCTACCAACCCTGATGGCTGAAAGTGTTACTGGCCAAACTTTCCAACCATGGGGTTAGGGTGCGGGTTAGCGTTTGGGTGTGGGTGGGTCAAGTAATATTATGTTTATTATTAATAATAACTTGACTCACCCTCAACCAAACGCTAACCCTAACCCAAACAATATGTGGTGTGTTATGCGGCATTTAAAGAAAATTTTTTTTTTATTAATTTTACGTACAATAGTGAAAGAGCGCCGGAAAACCTTTCTGTTGTATGAATTTAAAAATAAATATTTATGTAAGATTTAATGCAATATTTGAACTCTTGTATTTATCATCATTTCAGTACTTGGATGTATAACAAATAGAAAGAATGGATGACAATGTTGATGTCAGCTCTTTTGTAAAAGTAGTGGCTGCTTTTTTCTATGCCATTTCATCTGTTCTTATTGTGATGGCAAATAAAATTGTTTTAACTACGTACAAGTAAGTTCACCTTTGAATAGAATATAGAGCCAATTCTGCGTTTTCAGAAATCAAGTTATAATTTAGTTATTTATCTAATGTTCAGGAAGAACAAAAAGGTACATTGGGCTGGTCCAGAAAAGTGCTCCGAAACCTTTTTCCACTTGTGGCACACCAACAAAGCTAAAACTATTCAGTGGCAAACCTATAAAATATATTACTTTATAGACGACATCAGCAAAAATATCCTAGGCAGCCAATAGTAAAAGGAGCGGTTGATTATGAAATGTGTCCTTGTCTTCTAATTTTGCTGTTTTGCAGACTTATCACCAGGGGTGTCCAACATGGCATTTTCGGAATCAGTGCCGAAATTCCTTCAAAAATCACCTACTCACATTTTTGTTTAAATTTTGCTGTTGACCAGTGTTATTTATCGAAACAACTGCCAAAACTAGTTACACCAGTGGTTCACAAACTTTTTTGTCATGAAGCCCTTGTAAAAGTATAATGATTTTGCGACGCACCGACAGACGAGAATTTCAATAATTCTATTTATTTTTGGGGTATACGATATAAACAAAATGTAATTGCATAATAAGAAAACAAGATATTCAGATAATATTTTAGGTGTGACGTCTGGTCTTGCATGGGAGTGTGATGAGTAGGGATGTTCAAAGTAGAATCCCAAGGTATAGTAGGTTTTGAATCTAGAATAATGAAGCCAGAATACTGAATCCTTATGTAATTTATGTTGAAGAATTTTTACTGTTTATGAATATTTGGCATCTGCATAACATCAAAACAATTTTATACTTTGGCAATTTGTTTTAGGTTTGGCATTTCATTTCTGGTGGCATGTTACCATTTAAAAATATCTACCCGCTCTTTATACGCTTCCGCTTTGGCATATTGTGCCACATCTTGTCTTTCAGTATTTAGAGTTTGACTCATCACTGGTGGAATTCCCAGCTTCAGTCTCAAGAGCTGCGAGGCGGGCAATCTGGTTCACTTGAGCTGGAGGTATTTCAGTGGCTGTTGAATATTCTACTTTGAACATCCCTAGTGACGAGTAGACAGAGCCAGGGGCATAGCGTGGGGGGAAGTCTAGGAGTCTGGACACCCCCCTTGAAATCTCTGTAAACAATGATCACAAAACTAAGATTGCTGCGATGTTATATCGGCAACATGCACCTGGCGATATGAATCACGTTGATGCTTATTGCGACTGCAGACTAATCACCGCATGTTATCGTTGTTTCATTTAGCTGTTCGCCTGTTACCGATTTAAGTAATCTCAAAGAGGCCTGATAACAAAAGATATTTTATTGGTGAAACGAAGAGAATTCTCAAGAAGTAGAGAAAACAGGCGTGTAAGCTACAGCAGTGTTCGTTTTAAACAAAATTAATTTGTCCTTTTCCAATATTTTGATATGAACTGCTGTATAATATCAACCACGGAGTAGTTAATATCCTGGTGTACGTACCTGCCAGGGGTGTTCTTTTCACACCCCAAAACCCCCTAGGTCAGGGCTACCCAATTGGCGGACAGCGGTCCGAGTCGGGACCTTTTAGGTGTTCGTTGTGGACCTTGTCCGGTTGATCATTCTGGCTACATTCAATTGCTCCTTTTGTTCATAATTTTGTTGATTTATTTTTGTTTTGTTGATTCACAATTTCGTTAATTCACAATTGCGGTACAGTGGATAACTTAGATTATCTTTGTTAATGATTGTTTGTTGTCACAATCACTTCAATGTGTGGTTTTCAAATCTATATTCGCAAACTAGCGAGTGCTAGTTGTGCAGCGTCAATATAATCTCACTGCTGTAAATACTTTCATACTAATTTTTACCCAGGCTAATCTTATGATGACATCTTCAAAGAGAAGAACATTTGATATTGAAAATTGCTTATTCAGGGAAGAATGGTAACAACAGCATGTTCTCATTCTTCCCACAGGCAGCTCAAATCCACACTGCCTTATATGTGGTCAAAGTATTGCCTTGGTGAAAAGCAACAACCTAAAGCGTCATTATGAAAGCAGGCATGGTGGATTTGAAAAGATGTATAAGCAAGGAAGCGAAGAGAGAAAGAAAAAAATAAGGCTACTTGCCTTGCAGTATGAAAAGTCAAGCATGATTCTTGCCAATACCATAATAGCTCAAGAAAAAGTCATCAAAGAATGCATGATACAGACTGCAGGGTTGTTCCTAAACAAAAATTTACACTCGCCACTCGGGCGAGCGGCTATCTATCAGCACTCGCCCGGCCGAAATAACACTTGCCAAATATGTTGGCACGCCGTCTTCAAATTTCCGTCCTAGCGCGGCCATTTCTTGGGTTATCGTTATTCTGTCTTGTGTTTTTTACACGTAAACATTAGTATTTATAAACGTCTGGTCGTTTATTTCCATGCACCAGATAACCAAATTAATGACCCATAAAGCAGTTAACGCCTAAAACAATGTTTTTAGCGAACACTGACAATTTAGTAGCCACGGCCTGCCTGTTTTCCAGTTTTCTAAAAATCCTTGCGCTATTTTTTTTCGTATTCTGTTTTTCTGTGCTTGAAGGACGTTTCACCGCAGGTTGCTTCGCGCCACAAACAAAACGCCACATTTCGACTAGCACTATAGTTACTGGTTTAACAGCAAATAATGTCAAAATAATTGTAAATTTACAACTAAACGATTCATTCGAAAAACATGCACCAGAGGTTATGTGCTGCGTGACGCCCTATAGTGGGTCGTTTCAATTTTCCAAGGGGGTTCGCAATGGTTTCCACTTATACCTTAACATAATTGAGATATAAAGTATTCACAAACAGTTGTTTTTTAAGCTTTGTTTTGGTTGACCGCTCTGAACTTTAAGAGATCGCAAAAACATACTTACGTAGACTAATTGCTAATTCTCAGCTGTAGTTGCGCAAGTAGGCAATATTTTGGGTTCCTCAAAACATAAAAAAAAACACTGCTTACAAATATTATTGTAAGACATCTGCATTCAAACTTATTGTTAGCAAAAACTGCAGCAATTGCTCTTAATTTCCTAATAAAAACAATAAATAACTACAAAAAAGTAGAATTATTATCCTGGGTACATCTCAAGTCCAATAAACTTTTCCAAAGGCGTCAACGACTGGGTTAAACATTTAAAACTTAACAATGTTCAAGTTAAACGATAAACCTTGTAACTGTTTGCCACTGCAGCCATGACGTCTTTGATTGTTTGCCGGTAAACAATTTTTGGTTAAACTGGACAAAGAGTATTATTACGAGCTTCGAACGTGACTTCGATTAACCTTATTATTTGTGTAGTGTTGAAGGTATTTGCGTCTTAGTGTTTAGGGAAATAACTGGCGCTAAGTAATATTTCGCTTAGTAGTCGTGCTTAACACAAGTCGTGGTGCACCAACTAACTAAATTTCTCGCCGGAGCCACTCGCTAGTCGGGCGGTGGGTATCAATCAGCACTCGCCGGGAACAATTTGCACTTGCATTGGCGAGCGGGCGAGTGCTTAAGGCCAACCCTGGACTGCTAAGACTTTGTTTGATGGTAAGAAGAGAGACGAGATTAATGATAAATTAAACGGATCCCATCGTTCGATTCTACCAAAATGAGAAGAACTGAATTATTGGCTGAAGATCTTGTTCTGCAACTTGATGAGTGACTGAAACGCATATCTTGATTTCATTAGCCATTGATGAGTCAACAGACATGACTGACAATTCTCAACTTATGGTATTTGCGAGATATTATGATGGAAGTAAGAAATATTTATGCAGGACTTGTTTGGTGTGTCTGCTCTATCTGAAGCCTTGAAAGCATGATAGAAGCGAGAAATATTGAAATGAAGTCGATAGGGATGTTCAAAGTAGAATATCGAATCCAATTCTGCCATTTATTTCTGGTAATTGGAACCGATATAATTTAATGTTTTACCTGCGATTGTTGCGCCTAATTGCACAAACGCATACTGGTAAGTTGGCCTGTCAATGCAGCGACCAATTTATGGCGCTTGCTTTAAATGTAACCTGGTAGTGCAGTGTCAGCGCTTTTTCGGGCGACTAATTACCGCGTCTCGCGATAACGTTTGTCTAATAAGAATTAAGTGTCAATCAATCGTTATTGGGCGAGCGACTAACGTGTAATGTCTGGTGTGCAGTTCGCAATGCGTTAAGTTGCAAAAGTAATATTATGTTGTAAAACATGCTGGCCGTCCACAAAATGCGCTATAGGGTTACTCAAGTTCAACTTTAGGCCAATATTCAGCGAGGTTATGCAGTTATGCACAGCGTAATTATCCAGAATTCGTTATGTCAATAGTAACTTTGTATTCTTTGCAGTACATTATTCGACTGCATAACAGATCATGTTAGTCAAAAAAAAAGCACTAAGACCCAACAATGCTAAAAAAAACAGGACCGAATTGCTTAAGACTTTTGTGTGCAGTGTTTCATTGTACTCACTATCGGCAAAAATATAAGTTTTGACAACAACCTGGACAGTTGACATATTACAGTTTACAGAACTGCTTCAAATGACAGTTGTTAAGAATGTTAAACATATGGAAGATTTTTTTATTATCATATACGTATGTTAGCAAATTGTTTGGGCGATTTATTGCTGTGATTGTGGGCCCTGTGGGGTAGATTAAGATTAATCCCTTTCCCAAACAAAATCAAGGTTAAATAATTTAATAAAAATATACTAGGATTCACTATTGTAGATTAAAAACGTATTATTCTAGAATACCTTGGTATTCTACTTTGAATATCCTTAGAAGTCGATCATTTCACTGACCACAGACGGAGCTCCAGCAATGCTTGGTAAAGGAAGGGGACTTATTCGGTGACTACTAAAAGATAATCCTAGTTTGATATCTTTCCACTGTATTATCCACCAAGCAGTACCGTGTGCCAGTCTGGGAGAAGAATATCATGAAGTTATGGAAACTATTATGAAACTAGTAAACTTTCTCAGATCAACATCTGTATTACAGCATCGCCTTCTGAAATTTTCTTTCCGAAAACAATGCTATTTATTCAGATTTGCTGGTACACAGCAATATCAGATGGTAAGGGAAGAGTGTTGGTGAGATTTTGGTCAATAAGGGAGGAGTTAATGGTTTTTATGGAAGGTTAAAACAATAATGTGAAGGCAGATGCATTTTTGTCATTTTTAAGAGATGATACAAATATGGAAATTTTGGATTTTTGGCTGACATGATATCGCACCTCAATGAATTGCGTCTAAAACTTCTTCAAGGAGAAAAATGCAATATTTTTAATTTGATCAATGAGTCAAACCATATCAAATCAACACACCCATATGACATGACCTCCTTCCATTTTATTCAAATTTAACATGAATAAAGTAGTTGCCATTAAAGTGGGATTTACTAAATTTCAGCCTGATCGGTCGAGAAATGTTGGAGTAATGATAGAGGAAAGTTTTTGCATAATTTCCACACAATGGCGTACTTTTAGCATTGTTTTGTAAATAAGTTTTGACTGAAAAATGACAACAGCTTTTGTAATATATCAAAAGAAAGACGAGAATGTATAGCATGCTACTGATTTGGTTATAAATATTGCTTTAGACCAAAAAAAAATATTATAGGTGATTTTGTACTTGAAGTTTCAGGGGGTAATCAGATGACTCCGGACATAAAAAAAAAATATTTTTTTTTTTAGAAAAATTGTTTTAATACTTCTTTTTCATAAAACATCAACATTTTAGTGGGGTTTTGTCCAATATATTTATAAAAAATATGTTATGTATCTGTAGTAATAAAAATCTGAAAGTTGCATTTGCAAAAAAAAAAGTTATAAAGATAAAAAAAAGGTTAAAAGGAAAAAATAAAAAATTACATTATACCCTTGTTATTAAGTAATAAATAAATAAGGTATCATTTATAAGCTGTGCTGGCAGGCAGCTCAACAGCAAACTAGTGACAATAATAACTTATAATGGCTTGCAGACTTGTAAGGCCCAAACAATAACATATTATATATATAGATATATATATATACATATTTTTTTTTTAATCTGTAAAATGAACTGTGATATTGGATTATTGTTAAATGAAGATTGTGATTTAGCAAAAGAGACAATTTCTGAGTTAACAGCTGAGGAGCTTGAAATTATAAGAAGAAGGTGTAGACTCACAGACAATCTTACAACCTTGTGTGTTGTCATACAACAAAGTATTTAGAACGTTATGCATGTCATAACAAAGCTTGCTGTGACCTATTTAGCAAGCACATAAAAAATAATCAAAAATGTTAGAAAAATGTATCTTCAGTTTCTGTTTGGAACATCAATCTTTTAATCTGGTGCCAGGAAAAAAACTCTGTCATCATTATCTGTTTCTGAAGGTTTTGTTAAAGTAGAAAATCACGAAGTTCATCAATCTGTAGTGCTTAAAGTTTTTTAAAATAAAATTCCCATTGTTAAAAAAGTAGTGTACTTTGCAGATGGTGCTGCTGAACAATATAAAAACAGAAAAATTCTCCTAAATCTAATGTGTCAACAAGACTTTAATTTATATGTTAAATCACATTTTTTAGCAACTTCACATGGCAAAGGACCATGTGACGGGTTGGGTGGAACTGTTAAAAGATTGGCTGCTCGGGCAAGTCTGCCAAAAATTGAAAAAAACATTGTATATAAATCCAAAGAGAGATGCCTGATTGGGCCACATAAAATATCCGCAATATTAATTTTTCATTTGTATTGAAAAAGGAAGTAGAAGAAGAATGTACATGGTTAAGAAGAGATTTAAATTGGCTATTACAATTTGTGGAACCCAAAAGTACTACTGCTTTATTCCAGAGAAATCTTGCCAGACTTGCATCCAGGTGTCTGAATTTTTTGCATGTTTAGATTAATAAAAGGTCTGTATTTACAACAACCAATGGTGGCTTTCCTGCATTTTAGTCCTATTAAAGAAATCAGATTAAGTGATGGTTACTTTTCTACATCCAGACTTTCAGATCTTTGAAGTATCCAACAAACAATGATGAACTTGTGATTTCTCATGACAACATTTTAACTAAAGAATTTGTCTTCAGAAATGTGGAGTGGAATTTTGTTTTGTACTTGCAATTTAATTAGGTCAACTAAAGAAATGACTGAGAACGTGGCAATGTATTTTATAGATAAATTTCCATAATTCAATTAAAGCAAAGAACACCATACCCATTTTCCTGTTAGTTAGCAAACAAATATAACTCTTAACCCTGAAGAAAAAAAATTGTAAAAAAAAGTATCGTAAGTGCTCGTTTTAACAGTTACAATGTTTTTAATGTTTACCATGTAGGGTTATATCAGATACTTATGCCTCAAAGATCCTTTTTAGGCCTTTAATGCACAAATTACCTTTCAAGGGATACATTACATGTTAATCTAGCTTTTGTATATCCAAAGATATGGCTGATTTAATGCAGAAACAGCGCCATCGAGTGGAAAATATGTATTTTAAAAACCTAAATAACTTTGCAAATACATAACAGACTAGAATAAAAATTGGCACACATCTTCAAATAAAGGTCCTTAACATATATTTCAATTTTTGTTAGATTCTGAGAAGGTCATGTCACAAAAGTAACTTTTTTGTGTTGATTTGACATGGTTTGACTTCAATGCAATTAGCGCATTTCAGAAAAAAATTAACAATTTTCAAACATCATGATATTCAGAATCAACTTAACCATTTTCAGAGGCTTTTGAAGGAGTCTAAAGGGAAAAGAGATGCCAGATACGTCGCATTTATTGAAAAGTTGATTGACAACTTTGCAGTGCGATTCAGTGACTTTTCTCTTCTGTTCTTTGAAAACCCGTTTTTAATAACAAATACTGGAAACTTCTCAGCTGAAGCAAAAGAAACATATAAATGGGTAGATGTGGCCAAAATTCAACTTGAGCTAATCGAATTTCAGGAGAATGCAGCAGTGAAAGAAATATTTTGCAATTGTATGCCAGAAACGTTTTGGTCAAAGGAAGGACTCTTTAGTAATTTTCTTCTTCTGCGCCAATTGGCAGTACAAATTCTCACCTTTTTTGGATCAACATACTGCTACGAGTCTGCATTTTCAACCATAAACTTTATAAAGAACAAATTTCATGTCTGTATGACAAATGAAAACCTTCATCACTGCATCCGACTCGCTATCACTATATTAGAACCAAAATGTAAGGTAATTAGCAAGAAACAAGAAATGCCATTTCTCCCACTTGCTGGCTGTTTGAACAATAAATAACTATGTGTTTTGTTCGCGTAACATGTGTTACCATAATTATGTTCTGTATTGTGTTGCAATTTTTCTCCAGAGTGAACGGACCGCGGCAAGCTTGGAATTTCTGTGAATGAACCTTTGTTAAAAGTACTTGAGTAGCACTGCCCTAGGTGATTTGGGTTGCTGATCATGTGCCTGGGCAGAGCATTAAACTTTTAAACAAAAACACTGGGTTTAGTAATGAATTACAAAAGTAATAATCCTTATTGACTTGTACCTCGCTGCAATAACACAGGGTCCCCTTGCATTTTTTCATGAAACTTAAACCCCGAATAGTGATAAAGTCATTAGACTACAAACATTATTTTCAGGAAGATTAATCAAATTTAAACTTTTGTTGCAACTTTAGGTTTTTTATGTTTTATACATCTACAACTAGTTGGTTTATAGTATATATTTAAACAAGTGCCTGTAATATGCTGACAATGATACAGTAAAACTAACTTTTCCTGCCCAATTTATGACATACATAAGTGGATCAGAATTGAGAAATGTGATTGTTCATATTCAAAGGCACAGATTTGAAATAATGGGTTCAAATGCATACATCAGGGAATAACAATATCTAGAAGCCCTGAATAAAACAGGGCGTCGCAACCAACAGTTGGAGGCATAGAATCAAAAATAACAACAATCCAGGCATAGAATCAAAATAACAACAACCTCACTGTCGGAATAAAACGTTCGGAATAAGACCAAAATAGGAATATCCAATAGTCGTATTACAGTCTAACTCAGTACAAGTCCCAACACCGTCAGAATAAGACCTAAATGGCCAGAATCAGGCCTATACAACACTCAACCTTACCCCAAAGCCCATCCTTATGTTACTTAAACCAATCCCATTAAAACATCACTTAACCCAGGGGTTCCCAACCTTTTTTCAATCTTGTACCACTTAGACCTTCTATACTGCCATGCATACCACTTTTTGTAGAACAGTGGTTCTTAACCTTTTTTCTACCACACCCATCTTTGGTAATTGTCCTGTACCTTGTGGCCCCCTTAAATATTAAACAATAAAAATAAATAAATTTTGGTATTTTAACGTCCAGCAAAAGCGAACCTTAGACGCAAAGCCAACACATGCTTTGTCCACACTTCTGCCAGGCACCAGCTGCCTAACCGCTCATTGTGCAATCATTAACTTCAGGAGAAAAACGAAAGCAAGACCTAAAATAAATGTGATTGATTTTAAGCACTCCTGTCGCCACCTGCAATACTAAACGAAGATCTTTTTTCCTGGGTGTTATTCGATTAATGCGACATCTGCGCCAAGCTGTGTGCCAAGTCAGCTAAAATACAAGCACGTCTTACATCAGGGGTCAGCAACCTTTTTTCTAGTTGAGGGCCAAAACCAAAATCAGAAAGGTATTTGCAGGCCGCACAAAGTGATATTGAAATGTTCTATTTTGCATCTATTTTGCACCTGAAACATGTTTAATTGCAAGAAGGCAGGAAAAGTGTTAGCGCAATTGTTAATCTAGTTCAGTGTTTGTTAACCTTTTTAAGTCATGGCACCCCTGGTGAGCGCAATTTGTTTGGTATAACGGCATTTCGTTTAAATTTCTTGCAAGTTTTTATTCCAATTGCCAAAAATAAAACCTAAAAAGTATGTTAAACAATATATTTCCAATATTTTGAATCCATTTTCTGTTTGTCTGCGGCGCACTTGGCATCCTTCCATGGCGCAACGGTAAAGTGCTGATCTAGTCAGCATCAAAACGTAAACAAACTGGATGTAGAAAGATCATTTTTTCGCACTTACATATATAGTAACATAGCCCCAAATAATTTGTAAAGGACTTGTGTTTAGTTTGTCAAAGAGGCGACAGGCCGCTCTGGCCACCTTACTCAACGTTTTCAGAGAGAAAAATGCGGTGACCGCTTGATTTATTGTTGTTGTTTGTCGAACACACACTTGCTGATCACCCAACCAGAACAAATAACGAAATGCGAAAGAGAAAAAATATCCTGCGTTTACGGTCGACCAAACAAAAAATGGCGTTTTGATTTTGGTTTCGCATTAGCTTAAGATGAGTGACCCAATTACAATAAAAAACACATAGCTTCGGACCATGAGTTAAACCCTGACAAAAACGAACTAAAAGCGATAACGTCACTTACAAAAAGGGTGGGACCCCCTGGATACGTCACTCAGAGGGAGAGTCGTATTTATTTTACTTGAAATATTGAGTGCGAGAGAGACAAATTTGTGTCATGTAGATGGCGTTTCAAAGCTTATGATTGGAATTTCTTATTGCGTGATCGATTGTCACAGCGTATTTAACATTTAGAAATTGTCATGTCACACAATTTTGTCTATTTCAGGCTCAGCAAAAGGCTCAATGCATATTTTACCACATATATAAGCTTTGTCTTATATTTGTGGGTGCGAATGAACACTTTCATACATGGTACTATACCACGCTGTAACTCAGGAAAGTTTTGCACACATTTGAATACCGTAAACTGTGCTACTGGCAGCGTATCTGTATTATAATTTTCTTAGCATAAAATTTTTGCACTAATTGCACGTGTAACTTGGATAAATTCAAGGGCGTACTGACGACCTGCCAGAAATCCAGGCTCTCTGAAAACGCTCTGCACACCCACGTTTGGTGCCTATGTCTATGGTCTAATACTCACAACAAGTAAATGACTCCTATATAGCTATTTGTAAAATAAACTACTATCAAATGTTAAATACAAATTATGCTGTTTCACTACAGTCAGATTTAACTAGTCTGTTGACCACATTTTTTGCTTGAAGTAGATCTTTATGGACCAGATTGGGCAAATTTTTCTTCAAACATTGCTTTAGTAAACTGAACCGAACTGATTTTTTGAAGATATCAATGAACCTAACCAGAACTCAGCCCAATATTACTCATAATATGTCTTACAGGGCTAACAGTGACCGCAAATGATTGCAAAACACATATGTATATTGTAATAAAAAAATAGTTTCCCCAATGTGTAACATTTTAAACTAGTGCTCCGCATCCGGTGTGACAGGTGTAATTTTAAACCAAAGTTTAAAACAATATACTATAAAAACTATTTTTTCATTCTACAGGTTTCCTTCTGCACAGTTTCTCGGAATAGGTCAAATGATTTCTGCAGTTCTTATAATGCAAGTGCTTCAACTTATTGGTTTTATTTCGTTTCCTGGCTTAAGTGGTTCTTTGCCTAAAAAGGTTAGGTATTTATTTAATTAAAATTAAAGGAAATGTCTTATACTGTTATACTTAAGGTTTTGAAGATTTATTAAAATAATTCAGATATTAATATGTTGTTAATTATCATGTTTATACTGCTGAATCTGATTTGCAAATTTTTTTAGCTACACTATATATGTCAATAGGAATAGTTTTATATTTTATTTTATTTAATGGTCAGTCTGGATGTTTGTGTGTTGCAAAAAAGCAACAGAAGAAGGTTGGAATGAGCACCACCGATCGACTTTGCTTGCTCAAACAAAGATAAAGGTTTATCCCACAAATTGTAGAAGGCAATTTTGTGGCGAATTTCCTCAGTAGTTTGTATGCTGTGCTTTGCCAAGTGTAACATGCCATACTTAAAACTTGCAAATTTTAATTCAAAAAGACCAAGAATGTAATTTGATTTTTAGGAGTCATGCAGACAATGGCTGTATTTTGTACAATACCAGTTGATTAAATGCCACTTCCACACAGGCTGTATTTTTATAAGTTGATTCTCTTATTTTGGAAAGCATTTAGTTTACATAAATGACTAGCGGACCCCTTCCCCCCTTTCCTTAGTGATATTATCGTTTTTGTCAGGGTTTTACTCACTGTCTAAGCTGCAATGTTTTTAATGTAATTAGGTCACGCTTCTTAAACTAATGCAAAACCAAAATCAACGCAAAACAACGTTTTGTTTTGGTCAACTGTAAATATATTTTTCTCTTTCGCCTTTAATTAATCCTTCAGGTTGGTTGAATCCCAAGGGTGTATTCAACAATTGACAACGCTAAGTCAAGCCTTTTTACTGTATTTATCATTACAATTGTTTTGTTAGGCACAGCTAATGCTCCTCGCTATTCATGCTAATATCTGATATTTGTGTAACAACAGCATTTTTTAACTGAAGCAGATTTTCTTAAGAGGTGGTTCCGGTTCGACTCTCTGATATATTGCTAGATATTACTGTCGCTATGTATGTGTAGAGAGCTTCAAATCCTAACATCAAAAAAAAAAAACCTAACATCACACTATTTTATAGTGAAAAAATAGGACCCGCTTATAATTTTGAACCAATAAACCCAATTAACATAATAAACATAAATTACTTAAATCAGGGTTGCTTTCAAATATTATTAATTTGACTTAGGTTTGTGGTTTAGTATAAACGTTGCCTGTTCTATAGTTTCCTTAACTTGTTTCTGCAAGCAAAAACATATATAGGCTGAAAATTTTAAGCCTTAACTATGTCTTAGATGCGAAAGGGGTAGTTGCCAGGGCTTAATTTTCTTATATGTTAGTTTGGTAAAGTCTATGCAAAATTAATTTTAGAATCGTTTGGCAATCAAAATATTTTAGTTATTTATTTATTTTTATTTTTGCCGCTTCAAAACAAAAATTCCATTTCCAGAGACAGTGACAAACTGGCACTTGACGCCTGAAAGCTTTACCTTCGAGAAATGTCTAGGCTGATTTAACTTATGATTCTTATGTAGCTTATTCAATAATTGTATTAAAGCTGGTGTTTTTCCTGATTGTCTAAAAAAGGCAAAAGTGATACCCATATTTAAAGGTGGTGACACCACATTACTAACCAATTATCGCCCAATTTCACTTTTGCCCATCATAGCCAAAGTTTTTGAACGGCTTTTGCATGGAATAATTCAGGAATATCTTGAGAAATTTCAAATTATCAATAAATTTCAATATGGATTTAGAGCTAAACATTCTACCAATTTGGCATTAGCTGAAATTTGTGATCAACTTCGGGCAATGAATAATGCAAAGTTAAACACTTGTGCAATCTTCCTCGACCTTGCTAAAGCTTTTGATTCTGTGAATCATGACATATTGCTGAATAAGCTACATTTTTATGGATTCCGTGATCATATAAATGATTTTTTTAAAAGTTACTTGTCGAATCGACGTCAGTATACTGTTGTCAACCAAAAGGAATCATCATGGGGAAACTTGTCATGTGGCGTTGCACAAGGTTCCATTCTTGGGCCCTTGTTGTTTTTATTGTATATAAATGATTTACCCAATGCCTCGAACTTAAACACGAGGCTCTTTGCTGACGATACTTGCCTTTGGATGTCTAATAAATCACTTCAATTGTTAGAATTGCAGGTAAACCAAGAAGTTATTAAAATTGAAATGTGGTTACAGGCAAACAAGTTATCCTTAAATTATTCTAAAACAAAATACCTCATTTTTAACTCCAAGGTAAGTAGCCAATATTCAAATTTCAAATTGCGAATGGGTACTTTCACCATTGACCAAACAAATTCCACAAAATATCTGGGGGTAATTGTAGACAATAGACTAAAATGGGATTGCCACATTAAGCAAATATCAGGTAAAATTGCTAGAGCTGCAGGAATTATGTTTAGGTTTAAATTATTTGCGAAGTCTCAAGTTCTTCCCACACTATATTATGCCCTGGTACATCCCCATTTACTCTATGGCATTTTATGTTGGAGATTTGCATGTGATTACGTTCTAAAACCAATTATTTCTCTTCAAAACCGTATAGTAAAGTTGATAACTGGTAGTTCATTCTTTTCATCCCCAGCTCCACTCTACATAAAAACAAATATTTTAAAAGTTAAAGACGTCCTAATTACTCAAATTGCCAAATTTGTCCACAAATATTATCAGAATGATTTGCCCAGGACATTCAACAATTATTTCAACGTAATAACTCATACTCACCAAACTAGATTTGCCACTGGTAACAACTATTGTTTACCGAAGGCAAAAAGCATGAGATCGCAACAATCACTACGGTTCAAAGGAGTTAAAACCTGGAATGAATTACCTGATGAAATTAAAACTTGTAATACGTGGAGCTTCAAACGTAAATTGAAAAAATATTACCTTGAAAAATATGCCATGAGTCCATAAATGGAAGTTTAAGAGGTGGTCAATATTTGCACGTGTTATATTGTTTGTAAACACCAGCTGATTTAATTACTCTCTCCGTTTACTGCCGGTCTACTTTTCTTGTTGTGTCCACTTTTTTTATATGATCAGACTAATCATTATTGTTGCCTGTAAGACAACTGATAAGCCGCCACTGATTTCTTGTCTTTTTTCCTGCTTATGATAGCCTTTGATTGCTTCGATTTATTGTTATGCTTCTGGACCTTGTCTCTCAAACCTCGTGTTGCCGAGTTGTTATGTTCACAACGTTCGTTGTTATTTTCATACGTATAAAACGCATGTACTGTTTTCACATTTTTATGTGCTCTATTTATATATTTGTTAAAAAGTTTTGCCTTATTTTAAGTGAATTTAATTTTACCTTTACCTTTACCGTGCAGCTGACTGGAAGGTCCATTGGACCCTTTGCTGCTCCGGCCGTATCGCGCGTGAATTTGTTTTTTGTCATAGCTTACTTGTGTATTTTAATTTAAGCGCTAGCGGAAAAATAAACATTACTTACTTACTTACTTACTTACTTAAATCTGGTGACATAGTTTACGAATGTCATATAAATGAAGCTTCTAGCATTTGCTTTCTGCGGCCCTTGTATAATTTTTATCTGTTTAGGCCTGGTGTTGATTAGGGATGCTCAAAGTAGAATATCGAATCCTTGCCCATCTGGATTCGAATCCAATTCTGCCATTTATTTCGGGTAATTGGAACCGATATAATTTAATGTTTTACTGCGGATTGTTGCGCCTAATTGCACAAACACAAGTGGTAAGTTGGCCTGTCGCCGCGGCGACCAATTTACAGTGCTTGCTTTAAATGTAACCTTGTAGTGCAATGTCAGCGTTTTTTCGGGCGACCAATTACCGCGTCTCGCGATAACGTTCGTCTAATAATTAAGTGTCAATCAAGCGTTATTGGGTGAGCGGCTAACGTGTAATGTCTGGTGCGGAGTTCGCAATTTCCCTAAATGCGTTAAGTTGCAAAACGTGCTGGCCGTCCACAAAATGCGCTATGGGATTACTTAAGGTCAACTTTAGGCCAATATTCAGGGAAGTTATGCAGTTATGCACAACGTAATTGTCAAGAATTTGTTATGTCAATAATAACTTTGTATTCTTTGCAGTACATCATTTGACTGCAAAACAGATCATGTTAGTCAAAAAAGAAGCAATAAGACTTAACAATGCTTTCAACATCAGGACCGAATTGCTTAAGACTTCTGTATGCAGTGTTGCATTTGCTCACTTTTGGCAAAAATATAAGTGTTGGACACAACCTGGACAGTTGACATATTACAGTTTACAGAACGGCTTCAGATGACAGTTGTTAGGAATGTTAAACATATGAGAGAGTTTTTTTATTATAATGTACACATGTTAGAAAATTGTTTGGGCGATTTATTGCTGTGATTGTGGGTAAAAGCAATAAGTTTTTATACGAAGAGAAACCTCTTTCTAAAAGGCAAGTCGCATGTGTGGCTTATTTCCCAAGTGACAATAAAACAAGCAGCATGGTGCAAGTGGCTTCGTCGCTTTGCGAGTTTGTGGCTTCGTCGCTTTGCGAGTTTAACAAAGCAAGTGAATATGGACTTCTGTATTGAAGTTTTTCAAGCGTTAGATGGGAGTAGATAGCTACAGCGAACTAAAACGATAAGAGCACATTATTGATTTTTGTCCCCCAAGCAAAGGCACCTAGGGGTGCAGACTCATAAACCTCTACAGAGCACCTACATACCACTCTACGTCATGTCTGAAAATTTGCAAACCAAAAAAGAATACGAGGAAAAACAAGATGTGTCCCGAAAATAAATTTTCGGCCCATATAATTTTAAAGAAGAAAGCCGAATAGAGTTAAGTTTTAAAGTTTAACTTTATGAGTACCAGATTATAAACCCTCAAAACACCTTATCTTTTTAGGCTGTACAGTTAAGCGAAACTTGTGCCTTCTTTCCGAATAATATGTTTTAAGCCACAAAGCCCATGTGCTTACACTGTTAGTACAATTTAGAATGATCTGCATAAAATAAACAGTGTTTTCATATCAATATAAACATAGCTTAGTGAAATATAGCACTTAATGTTAAACAGAAATTATGCAAAATATTTTGGTTATCTGTGGCTTTCTTTAGCCAAACATTAGTTTGTAATGTAATATTGTAAATCAACATCAATAGCTCGTTAAAGGTGTTTGTTATTTAACTGTTATGAACTGTCCTAACATAAGTTGCAGTTGTTCAAAATAAAATCTTCTAATATATGGAGTTTGCCACTAATATTTTGAGTCCCATGAGCAATATAACACCACTTGAATTTTTTATGTTTTGGTCAGTAATAAAATTTATCTTTCTACATTATCACAACCGTTTATAAAATCTCAACTATGACTAAGTGTACGGGGACCCAAGGCATTTCCTGTGATAAACCAAACTTTAGTCATTCTGGCTGTTTCACAATATAAAACATGAGTAAAGGGCAAGCTAGTGTTCCAATATGGAACATAATTGCCATTCTTGAGTATATGGTTTTGTTTAGTGAAGATAACATACACATAGTGTAAATGGCAGTGTTCCCACTAAGCATAATTTTTTTGGGCACTTAAGCACTTTTTTTCACAGAAGTGCAAGCAAAAAAAATTATAAGTTATTTTTTACAAAAATTCGACCTCCAGCCGTCTTCTAAAGCCCACATTATTACATATAATACCTTAGCTAGCCCATTTTTACTTCACCAAAGTTTTGAAAAAGTGACCAAATTACTTTTATTTGAAGGCGTCGCAAGTACTGCTACAAAATTTTATAAAAAGTTCCAAACTTTGGCAACAACTTTTATTGGCTTTGCAAGTCAGATGAATTCACATGACTCAAAGGAAGGACAAAATAGGAATCGATTTAGGTTCTGTCGCGTCGATGAAGGTCACAGATGTAGCGCGGATCACAGATGTAGCGCGGACTAAAAAAAAGCGTATCCCATTTGGGCACCTGCGTATGCGGTAAAAACTTAGAGGAAACACTTGTACACGGTTTGTGTGGGCTGAAAAAATTTCCTTAACAACCGGAGAAAAAACAAAAAAAGTTGAGTGAACCACTAAAAAATTTGAGTTTATATATAGTAAAATGTGAAAAAAACATAATAACGGGGACATGGATCCCTGGTTCATCTCTTGGGGCGGGGTTTGAGGTTAGGTAAAGTGTTGTCTATGTTTTAAGATAATCTATTCAGCCCAAAGGCACTATGAATATTATGGCATGTTGCTTGTGTGACTCATAACCTCGGCAAACAATTTCTATTAAATTGGAAGTATCATAATTTTGAGCAATTTAAATTGAAAATTTCTTCCAGTTTGAACCAAATAAATGCCATTTTTCGTGCTTTTCGCAATTAAACTGGTTTTGAGCTGCAGGTTTGCACAGTAGTTAGCTCAACACCACCTATTTATGCAGCAGTGTTAGAGTGTGTAAAAGCAGACATATGCACCTTCAGGTTGTTCTTTAGCATACCCCTTATGTATTTGTTAATGTCAACGAAAATTGTGCACTCTTGGCACAGCCCTTGGTTCACTATTTCCTTGTTTTAGACCTAAACATTGTGTTTATACATTTGTTAGGTAAACAAAACATTTACCTTTAGGGACGAGCCTTAAAAACATAGAATTTAGGCAAAAACAGCTTATTACCAGAAGGAGTGCAAAATTTCAACCGTGATGTGTAGAATTTTAAGTGTCCGTATTTTATTGAAATTTGATTGATGCACCTCAATGGATGTAAGTAAAATCATAAAACTCTCCAAATCACACACAACCTGTTTTACTGTTAGTTAGGTTATAAAATCTAAGTAAATAAATTACAGATATTTCCATTGCCCCTGTTGTATCTTGGGAACCTAATTTTTGGTTTGTGTGGAACTCAAACACTAAGTTTGCCAATGTTCACAGTTTTACGAAGATTCAGCATATTAATGACAATGCTACTGGAGATTTATATTTTTAAGTAAGAAAGTGTTTCTTATTAAGAGTTACTTAATTATTCATTATTGAACATCAATTTTTTTTACAGTAAAATCCCATCAAGAACTGTTATTTTTTCAATAATAGCTATGACTACAGGATCTGTAATTGCAGCAAGGTAAAACATTTGATTACTAAAGTTAACTCGTAGTTTTTTTTGTATTTGTATACTATGTGTAAGTAAATTCAATAAAATTTTGCAAAATGTTTGGTTTAATTTTTTGTTCTATTTCTATTTTTGCTCTATTTGAGACTCTACAAATTTTCAGCTATGATACATTTAGTGCCCGTTTTGTGTAATTATATAATTATATGCAATGGTAATTATTGCGAAATTTACTTTTTGTTTCCAACGAATAAATAATATTGGTGTGTGTTCCTAGTTAATTTTTGCTGAAACTACACAATTGTTTTGCTCACTAAACTAATATAAAGCTAGCCAACAAATAACAGTTCATTCATTGATTGACCTTCTTTTTGAATTTGGTTGATTTATTTATATTCTCTTAACAAACTTGTTTGTGTAACACCCCTCAAAGGCTACAAAAAGCCATAGAGTTTTATTGTTGTTAGATTTGGAAAACAATATTGTGTCTTTATAAAAAGACTGGCACTATTGGTGATAAACAAATAAAAATTGTTTTAGTTGGTGGTGTTTTACCATATTTCAGTTCTAAATAGTAAAATTAAAATATGTCATTTAGTATTCCCTACTGTATTCTGTTGCTTTATACAAATATAATTTATCTAACAGTTGTTTTTATGTTAAAGTAGAAATCCATCAAACAAAATACAGTGAGCACTAATGCCTGTTGTGAAACAGACTAAGAAAACAGGCAATTCTGATTTTAGCAGCACAGTGTGTAATAGAAGTATACCAGCCCAAGTAGTAAACTTATTATGACTTTCTTAGATATAAACGAGCTAGTTCTTTTACTAGTGATCTTTCCTCTTTAACTAAACATAAATTCAATATTGAAATATTTTGCATATCCTTTTTTAGTTGTAAAACAAATATATGGTTAATCAAATGCAATAAACGTTTTATTGCATATGTACTTTTTATTATTGTTAATTTTGTTTTTTGTTTTTTTTTCAATTTAGCAACGACCTGGCATTTGACCTGATTGGGTATACTTTAATTTTGGCAAATGATGTTTTCACAGCAGCCAACAATGTTTTTATTAAAAAACAACTCAATGCCAATGTAGGTATGGAATCAGCAATTTAAAGTTATAAATCAGTGTTTCATCTCTGTGAGCCACATGATTATTTTAACTGTTGTTTTAGTGGCTTTAATTAGGATTCTAAAAGTAAATCATTTCTTTTACAAATAACCTAATTTTCCATTATTCTTACCATAAATCTCAAAGGCAAATTGTACATCTAAGTGGTTATTTCGTAGGTTATCGTTATCCTGTCTTGTGGCTTCGATATAAAAGTATTTTCATTTATTTCCATGCATGGATGAACAAATTAATGATTCATAAAGCAGTTCACGCTTAAAATAGTGCATCTTGCGATACATTTTTTGGAAGGTGTTGAATGTTTATTTTCTTAAATTTTTGTATGCACTTGCACTGCATACTGTTTCAGTAATTCGGTACTTTACACCAGTCTGCTAAAAGAATTAAACTAATTGACAAGTTCTGTGAAAGTTGCCAGACGCAATAATTTGGTTTATTTTGGTAACTTCTGTTGAATTAAAATGGATAATGAGGAAATTAAGACAAACAAGGTGAAATGAAAATCATATCAAAGATGTTAGAGGCTAAATAATAAAGCTTTATGGCGTTTTTGGGTGTTGAAAGTATTATTTAGATAGTGTATGTTTCCTTGTTTCCTTCTTTCTGACGTCTGGCTCAGCAGTATATATACACTTATAATCAGTGCCTTCTCACTATGTTGAAAATAAATAAAGAGTTATTTGAAACGTTCAAAATGATACCTACGTTTGTATGGGTTTTGATATTCTTATTCCTTTTTACTACAACCTCCAACCATTATGCTCGAAAGTATTATGTTTAATAATCCGTGCAAAATGCAATTGTGTGGGTTGAATGAGATGATAAAATAAAACTAGTTTTAATGTATGTTACACCATGATATACATTATAACAATTTTCTCCTTTATATGATTTAACTACTTGCATTTAATTACCCTTTGAATATAAATTTCCAAGGAAGCTCACATAACTGTATTTTTTGTTTTTACCATGTTACAGGAATTGGGAAAGCATGGTATATTATACTACAACTGTTTGTTTATGATTATTCCTGCCAGCCTATTATGTTATTCAACGGGAGATTTTCATAAAGTGCAAAACTATGAGAATTGGGGCGACAGTAGATTTATTTGTCAATATTTGGTCTCCTGTGTAATGGGGTAGGTGTTTTTTTAGTTATTTTTTTATAGTTTATAAAATAATCAATATTTTTCAGGGTTGTTTTGATGTATTCCGTAACATTATGTACTGCATATAATTCTGCACTTACTACGACTGTAGTTGGTTGTCTAAAAAATATTTCAATAACTTACATTGGAATGGTGTTTGGTGGAGACTACATATTTTCTTGGCCTAATTTTGCAGGAATTACTTTAAGGTACACAAACTCTGTTGAACTACTTACAAGCAAAAAGTCACCACCTTTTTTTATATTACAGTGTTGTTGCCAGCCTTATCTATTCCATTGCAGTGTTTTTCAGCAGAAAAACACCAAGCACCAAACCATCAGATTCTCCCTAAAGAAAGAAACAAAGTGGTTTTAATGTCTGTTTTTTTATACATAAAAATTAATGGTAATAACTTTACTTTGTATCGCTCTCCATTCTTGAACACTGTAGATTTCAGCAAAGTCATAAACTACTTGATTAGTAATTCTAGTGTTTCTTACTGTAAATAAAGCAGTATCAAATGATTACTTTTAAAAGCCAGCGATTCCCAAAAAAGTTCAGAAGTGTAGCATCAAGAATGTTGTATGATAGCCCATTTTTTGACTGAAGGGAAGGAATCAGCTCCTGGAAGTTTCACTGTGTAATATTTTCTGTAGTAAAAAAGAATATTTAAAGCAACCTAACTTTATATTAATATTTGGTAATATTTGGCCTTAACACCTATGCGAGTTACTTTGCATGCTTGATTCGAGTCACTTTGTAAGCATGATTTTCAAAGCCGAATATGTCTAAATATTGATATTAGTAAACATGAGAATTGTTGTTTTAAAGATATTGTTTTACTAAAGTCTGTTTGCTGGATAGATTATTTATTAGGTCAGTGCACTTCATTCTTTTTCTTCGTTGTATACCTTAAAAAGGAATTATAAACTCCATATACCACACAATTGCTAAAAACTTGTTCTCGTTCAAAATCGTGCGCAAATGTCTAAAAAAATTAGAAAACCGAATTTTTTGCGTTTTTCAAAGAGTAAACGTGACCAAGTAGTCATATAAGCAAAGGAGAATTTTGGCAAACAATTTGGGAGACATTTACTCAACAGCTTTATTGTTCCAGTGACTAAGGCCATCGTTTAAGTTTGTTCCAATGTAAAAAAAAGCGCCAATAAAATTGGTTTAGGTGGGGTTATTTAAGCTAGTCCAGGGGTCGGCAACCCCTGGCACGCGTGCCAAAAATTGAACGCGCACGTTATATCAACTTAAGAAAGTGCAACCATTCGCTACTGCATCATTAACAATATTATGACATCACTAACACTAGCACCAACTGAATGGTTGTACACATTTTAGTTTTTACAGCTAGGGTTATTTCGAAACTGATAAATAACTGTAAAAAAATTGTTAGGGTGGAATAGCATATGGTGGCATATTTTCCTTGACCCCAATGAGTGTATTGTGAATATCCATCTTATTTTAGTTAGGTAAATCGGTGAAATACAGGTTGTGAAGTCTGAGCCGGACTCGCGACTAGATGAAATTGCACACTTTAGCCGGAGTCGGGGTTGCTTTTATCCGACTCCGGAGGTTGCCAGTGGAAAACCAAACATAGAAAAATGTTTGGCACGCGAGTTGTTGATATTTTGAGATTATTCATAAACTGGCACACTGCATACGAAAGTGTGGGTTTTAAGCACAATGAAAGAATATTTATTGCAAATAAACCAACGACAAACAGTACTCACAGGTTCTTACGATATACGAACAATAATTACCTCCGTATAACGTACGCGATCTGACTCCAGCTAAGTGGACAGTGGGACTGCTGCTTTTGGCATAAAACAAAACCCCTTTTATACTTAATACCAGATGGCGTTAATTATAATTCATAACAGTTCGATTCGGCGACGCATCGAAAAAAGGAAACTCGGACAATCGACGAAAACACGATCAGGCAATAAGCTGTCAATTTGATGAATTCACGGGGGGATATAAAGACAGCCTTTACGTGGCATCCCCTATAAGTAGCTAACATAAGTGAAACCAATGTCTTTAAACCGTCAAACACGTCAAATTAATCATGACCCGGCGTCAAGTCCAAGGAAGCATGTGGCCTTTTTAGGCCAGGCGGCAAAAACAACGTTCGTCGAAAGCCAAGACTTGTTGAGGGCCTTACAACCGCCAAACTCAGCGTCTAGGAAACGCATGCTACCAACTCTAGCGTCCTGAAGATACCGGGTTTCAACCTGGCCGGATTCACACTTGACAAGCACCATGGCATCGCAACCTTTATCAGGAATGATATACCTTGGTCAGCGATGGCGCAGTCTGACGACAACACAACTGTGGAGTGGCTGACAACCAAGGTACAAGACACTACCATCGTCAACATCTACAAGCCACCACCCAGCAGACTGTATCTCGATTCACTTCCAGATGTCACCGCACCAGCTCTTTACGTCGGCGACTTCAACTGCCATCATACTGACTGGGGCTACAGCGTCAGCAATGCAGACGGCGATACCCTTATCGAATGGGCTTCATCCATTGACGCCCCTCTACTTTTCGATCCGAAAGAGCAACCGACATTCCACTCCGCGCGCTGGAACACCGACACCAATCCCGACCTGGCCTTTTTTAAGAGCTGCGGCGGTGAGCCAATGCCGGAAAGGCGCGTTCTGGATAGATTCCCCCATTCTCACCATCGTCCATCGCTGATTCTAACCCCAGCGTTAGTTCAGCCTATCGAAGGGAATCCCGTGAGGCGTTGGAATTTCCGTAAAGCCAACTGGAAAAGATTCAGTCAACAACTCGTTGCAATAGCTGTTGGCTTAACGTCCCCGAAATCAGTCGACATCAACTGCGCCTATAGCACCTTCTGCAAGGCTATTACTTTAAGAAATTCGAAATTCGTGCGTCCCCCACCTGTAACTCCAACCTTTCAATCGACTTCACCGATGAAGAACTTGCGGAAGCCACCAAACAACTTAAAGTTGGCAAATCAGGAGGCATCGATGGAATCCATCCAGAGTTTATAAAACATCAAGGAAGGAAAATTTCCTCATGGCTAACCTCTTTTCTTCTCGACCTGTCTTCGAACGGGCAGGTTACCCGAGATCTGGCGTCGGGCGAAGGTAATAGCTTTACCGAAGCCAAACAAACCAAAAGGCGACCCAAAGAGTTATTGCCCTATATCGCTATTGTGTGTGCCTTACAAGATGTTGGAGCGACTTCTCCACACGCGCCTAAATCCTAATATCGATCCACAATTGTCCAAGGACCAAGCGGGTTTCCGCAGTGGCAGATCTACCATGGACCAGGTTACCCTACTGTGCCAAGATATAGAGAATGGGTTTGAGGCTGGTGAAAAAGTCGGAACCGTGTTCATCGACCTCACGGCTGCGTATGACACCGTTTGGTTACGTGGTCTTCACCTAAAGCTCCTGGAGATGATCCCAGATATGCATATGGTCAACTTCATCTTAAACATGCTGAGTAACCGTTGCTTTCAGCTCCACACAAGTAACGGTCAATGCAGTAGGACTCGGAAGCTGAGGAATGGCGTACCACAAGGTTCCGTCCTTGCTCCTATGTTATTTAACATATATATTCACGACTTACCCGCCACCCAGTCGAAGAAATATGGCTATGCAGTTGACCTTGCAATCCTACTCAGCAAGCCAACATGAGGTGAAGCCGAAGAAGGTCTCACTGCAGACATGGGGATCCTGTCGTCCTACTTCAAGAACTGGAGACTAAAATTAAGTATCGGGAAAACTATGGCCATAATGTTCCGCCTAAATAACAGGTAAGCCAAGCGTACTACAAACATCCGAGTCAACAACACGTTGTTGCAGCATATTGCTACTCCCACATACCTCGGGGTCAAGCTTGACAGAACGCTGACGTTCAAGCATCACGTCGACAGCGTCAGGGCGAAGGCAACCGTTCGCATTGCGCTTATACGCCGCCTGGCCGGTAGTGCATCGGGAGCCTCAACTAAGGTGCTGCGTATATCTGTCCAGGCACTGGTTCTATCCGCGGCTGAGTACTGTGCCCCTGTGTGGTGCCGAAGTAGCCATGCTAAGAAGGTGGACACTACCCTTAATAGTGCGTTGCGCGTCATATCAGGCTGCCTACGTGCCACACCAACCGAGCAGCAGCCCGTGCTGGCCGGCATAGCACCGCCTGACATCCGCCGAGAGGCAGCGACCCTAGCCCTCTGTAGAAAAGCGCTCTGCAACGAACAACATCTACTGCACAAAGTTCTCACAAATATGACTTGCCATCAGCGCCTAAAATCGAGGCACTCCTTCGCTGCCCAGGCAAAGACGATGCTACAGGTCGTCAGAGATGGCATGTCCAAGGACACCTGGGTAAAGAACCGGTGGACGGAGAGGTGGTCAGCAGCACCACAAACAAGATTACATCGCTACATAGACAGCCCTTATGAAGTAACAGGCCTGGACCTTCCACGGCGACAGTGGGTTAATCTTAACCGCCTCCGCACTGGAGTCGGCTCTTTCTGAGCGTCGATGGTGAAGTGGGGCTTGACCGACAATCCGGCTTGCATATGTGGCGCCCAACACCAAACTGCAATCCACATCGTGAAGGAATGTACCACCTACCGTCCACCCCATGGGGAACGAGGCCTTAGAGACCTCGACAATGACACTCTGGAATGGCTCTCGTCAACAGAGCTCGGTGTTTGACACACGAAAGAAGAAGATGAATTCACAGAGGCTGGTATGATGACATCACAACCGGCCAGCCTGCTTCATCTGGTTGGCCGGGGTTTCAAGCCGGTAACAATATGGGGCAGCGCAAGCTGCTTCAAAAGGTTGCCGACCCCTGAGCTAGTCTATCATCACATATACTTACAAAAAAACTCTTTTAAAGCTGTAATTTAAGTTCCTTAAACTCTCGATGTTATGTTTTCTTAAAGCGACAAAAATCCATTTGTTGAATTAGACAAAAAATACTGGATAGTCCCACGGTATGGTACATAGCTCCTTTGGACAGAAAACGTTCTTCCAAATAGCATAAATATATGTAAGGATTTCATTGCTTATTAAAAATTTGATTTATTTAAAATTCACGTATAGTTAAAACAGTCGTAATACGCTCAGGGGGCATTGGTGGTATAGCATTGGTGACCTGCCCTTGAACAAAACTTGAAAAAAAACAATATTTAGTTATTCAGTGACGTATATTGGGGTCTTATATCTGACCTCATAAACTGAAAAAAGTATTCTGTCACAGTTGTGACATACAAGAGCACTGAATTAGGAGGTTGTTCTTAGAAATATTGTGTAAAAACGTTGACAAATAAAAATTAATCCTTAACATTCATCAGGGTGGGGCCGTTGCTTTTTAATCCCATTTGAAATATTTGACGTTTTCCAGAGTAATTGGCGGACAAGGTGTAGGGCATCTTACAGCGCATTGCCGACTACTATTGTTCTATTCTTGTTTAGTTTATACACCATATCAGAGAGGAAGCAAAAAAACCTGACGTGTCTGAGAGAGGACTGTAGATACAGAGCATTTAAGTAGACACAAGAAGTATAGGAAAGATAAAATATGTTTGGAAGATAAAATAGCCTAATCGCTTGACAAGAGGTCAGAGTCGCTACATACGTCTGTAGGACATCATTTAGGCTATATTGTGTATTGCCGACCACTAGATGTACTGTTAGCTTGTTTATTTCCATACACAGATTAGAAGGGAAGCGAAGGAGAAAAGAAAGTGGTTCTGGCCTTGACGAGAGACGGGACGGTATCTCGCAAAGACAGTAAGGGTATATTTTCAGGGCTTTGTTTTATTTTATTTTTTTGGTTTTAGTGGGATGTCATATATTGAATTAAAACAATGCACCCTGTAATAAATTTTTTGGAAAGTGTGTTCTATGTTTATTTTCTCAAATTGTCCTTTGTTCAGTTCAGTTGGTTGAGTAAAAATCAGTTTCGTTAAGCCTTTGGCTTTGTGCCAACGGCTTTTGTACACATCGCTTGGCCATAGAATCGTTTAGCAGAGGCGTGCTAACGGAATGAAAATAACATCTCCGTATTACTTAGCGCGGTAAGTGTTTTATGATGACAGGGCTGGGTTTGGGTCACGTCATAAAGTTGCTTATAAAGTTTCGAATAATAATAAGAAATAATAATTGACGTCCCCTACTGCTTCAAGTCAGGAACTAAACGCCACATTTATTAAAAATGTTACAAAAAGTTTGAACATCAATTAAAATAATTAATACATAAAGCAGTTCAAAGGAATACAATTGCAAAGCAAGCACACAAACAGATTGAAACTAGACGGGGGTGCGATTGTTATATATTTTCAGGGCTTAGTTTTAATTTATTTTACTTGGTGTTAGTTACTATAGTGTTCCGCTGCCTAGTTCTGTGTCAAAGACTAGACATAACACAAGGTGGTTTACTTAATTGCTTTCGCTATTGCCCTTGCTTATCCGAATCAATAGTACGTGATACATAATCATACTGGGTGTGGTCAATACAGTCACGTGATACACACTGTTTACATAGAAATCAAGTAATACTGTATAGTTTGTAAACACTACATTTACCACATTTTCAGCGCCAAGAAACGACATTTTTTACAGGCAGGTAAAATGAAAGTAGAATTGTTACTTTTGAGTTTGATGTGTTTTACATTTCTTTGGTAGTTGCGGGCAAAAGTTTCAAAAACAAAACAAAGCAAAAGTTACAGAAACAGACACCAAAACAACAAATCAAATTTATTTTTCATATTTAGCCCATGAATACTTTGCGGCTTCCATAACTTTTGCCAATAAGGAATTGTCATTTTTAACGAGATCGTGAAATTGTTTACACGTAATATCATTAAAATTAAGTAGGGGAGAGGTGGGACCAATGCACCACATACCCACACCAGGAGTTGAACAAGGACAGGATTACTACTCAAACAAATTTCGATTACTGTTAAGTTCAACAAGCCTACAGCTGAAACTGCTGGCTTGGATGGGCATGATTACTAAACTAGCTTAAACAAAATTGGTTGTTTTTAGTGCTGATAACAAATTGGCAACTCGAAGGTAAACGAAAAAAGTTAGCAAAAATAATACGTTCTCTAAACGTATCGTAAACTACTGTACATTGTGCGTAGCATGTGTGCAATTGTGCATACACATAAGACAACATCGCATGGTACGGTTACCATAGTTATCCAAAATATTAGTTTTCATCATCTGAGTCGCAGTTGACATAAATACGAATAATTCATGTCGGGGGTGCATGCTTTGTGGGCCCACAATTGACATCTGACACATTGAATCCAAACCTCTTTTGTTTTAGAATTTTGGAAATGCTCCATACATACCAAACAGAAATTTTCTTCGTCGTCCGAAGAATCAGTTAGCGTGGCTCGCCTTTTCTTGGGTTGTTTAAATTTATTTTGTTTGTTTTTTGTTGACTTTTTGGGCAGAATTATTTTTCTTTTAGCTTTTGCAGGCTTCTGTTTCTCCGCCTCTTCCATTGCTTTCTTGACTGGCGTATCCGTTAAAATTTCTGTTTGCATCTTTTTTCGTTTGGTTTCAACTATTTATCTTGGTGGTGCTTTTGGTAATGGACGAAGTTCTACAGGACTAAATTTAGAAAGAGGCTCGCATGCAGAAAAAGTTGATGGAGTTTGACGTAAGAAGTTCGATCCTGTGGAATGCGAAGACAGAAAAGCTGGTGGCAGACCATGTTGAGACAACAAAGATGTCCCAATGGGAGCTGGAGGCAAATTGCCAGACGATGAAGCTTCTTCAGCATCTTGAGTCAAAAAAGATGTCCTAGCTGGAAGCAAATTGCCAGACGATGACGATTCTTCTTCATGTTTAGCCTGCAAAGATGAGTCAAAAAGAGCTGGGTCTGGCCGATCAGTCACCTGTGAAGGAGAAAATTCGTGTTCTTCAAATATATCGGCGTTGAAGGGCCAGATTCCTGTGCAACGGAATCCTGACTGAATGTTATTTGGCGTTGTTGCCATTGGAAGAGAGGTTTTAACAAGCCCAGGAACATTATAAATGGTCATGGTTTTTCCGGGGTTCATTTTCATCCACGCGTCACTGGAACCATTAACAAATTTTTTCAAAGGTCCATAAACACTTCGATCGAGAGGCTGAAGTTTGTGGCTGCAGTGAGGAGGAAATGAAAGAAGTATGATACCATTTTGCTTACAAAAATCTATAGCTGCAATTGTACGGCGGGAGCTATGATTGTCGAGCAAAAGCAAAACCTTTCGTTCTACTGTGACTTTAGTGTAGCTAACAAAGTGTTTAAGGAAAATAGGGAAGTCGTCCTGTTGCATCCATCCGGATTTGTTTCCGGATCCTATGCAGCCATGGGGACCATCTCGAACAAAGTGATCGGCATATCGCGACCGAGGAAAAACAAACATGGGCGGTATTGTATTTCCGATGGCGTTTATTGCACAGGCAAGAGTGACTAACGTGCCAATCTCACCTGAGGTGAAAGTACCGACCTGTTTTGACCCTCGTTTTGCGATAACACGGTTAGGAACTTGATCAGTGGTAATACCTGTTTCGTCGACATTCCAAATATCGTTACCATTCAACTTATGCTTTGATATCACGCCGTCTAGTTTGGAGAAAAACACACCGACATTGTGTTTGTTAAAACTCGTAGCCCTTGACAGACTCGTTGCCTCTGCACTTCGTATTGATATGTAGCCATGTAGCCAGTAAACCAATCCGCTCCGGCTTTACCATTCTCTTCCCAACTCTTGGGATGACTGCACTTGTATTTCACTGCAAGTTCGTAAGCGAATTCTCGGACCTAAAAAAAATTAAACTTTATTTCCAAAATTTTAAGTACAGCCTATTTACAACTTATTTCTACATTTTTTGCAACTCCGTGAATACTTGAGTACTTGAGTAGCACTGCGGTAACCAACAGAAGGCAATTCATTTGAACCTTTATCTTCTAATTTCTGTTTTGCTTTACAAAATCTAGACAACGTGACATGGCAAATAGAATATTCTTTTGCTACTGATCGAATAGATTTTCCTTGGTTTTTCACATAGTTGGCAGCTCTTGCAAGTTCTTGCACAGGTGTAGTACCTCTGTCAGTTTTTCGTTTAAAGTTTCTCACCATAGCTGAAAATATTTAAAGATTTAGTACATTATACTGTTTCGCCGGGGTCAGTTGTAACAGCTTTCAAATGTTACAACCAACCCCGACAATTTTGTTACAACCGACCCAGGCCCATGTCAGCCATTAATTACCTTCGTTCACCACTTGCCCAGTCAACTGGCTAGTTCATAAAGTTTTGCAGCAATAAACTATGATAATTGCTAAATCCGATTGTATGCTTTTTAATTTATAAAGTTAAATGGTTAAACAACACTAACAAAAACTAAAAAAAGTTACTTTCTTACCTGAAATATATGTTTTTGTCCACAACTTTGTTTGTACTGCACGTAGCCTGCTCAAACTTTCAATGGCGGAAATGAACCGAAAGGCGCATGCGCATTGTAAATCACGTGATTCTAGTGTGTCCATGGGTGGCGCAATTTAGAGTGTTACAATCGACCCGTGTTACTTTACGCCCCGGTCTCCCTACAGCATACAAACGTAACTAAACTAACCAAGCAGTAAGCAAATCAAAAAATGGCTTGATTATTTTTTAATTGATTATATTACTTGTGAAAAGTGGTGCATTGGTCCCACAGCATAGCAAGGAACCAATGCACCACATTGAGACAATTGCGGCAAGGGTCAAGCGATCAGGAATTAAAACGTATACAATGTTAGAGGCAGCAGTGGCGTAGCCAGGCAAAATTTTAGGGCCACATGTCGTAATGTTCTGAATATGTAAGTTCGAAATTTGGGGGCATGGCCTCCTGATTACGCCCATAATTCAGACCCGTATTTTTTTATATCAGTCATTTGGGTAGACACAGCTCAACATTGACAGCCATGTTTAAAACTAAACTGGTGTTATGTTGCGAAAGAGCACGAAAATTAAGCAATATTGTAATGCGATAAATCGACAGAAAATTTCAGGATACTAGCGAGGCGCTTGGTCTGGGCTACAGGTGAAGGTGGCAGCATTACACACTCTAAGTCTTTGTGAGAAACCGATTCTAAGTCTTCATGTTCAGGATACACAAAGCCACTTTTAACCTTTTCTAACCTCTTAAGAAACTTTACCCCGTAATCATTGTCAAAATCAGGTCCAGATACTACTTGTGCTATAAAATTCTTAAATTTTTCTTGAGATGAGTATACTCGTGCGACCACAAATGCTCCATCTTCGACCGTACTCGGAACAGTGCTGGTCGTTTCTTGGTCTGCTGAATTTTGTTCATCCTCAATATCAAAGAACGTCTTTGAATCATCACTGTTGGACTGACATTGGAAATCAACATCTCTATCAGAGCTGCTTGAATAAATTATTTTGGGAGGCTTTTTTTAGAAGGCACATTTGTGATAATTGTTGTTTTTTGTTGCTCTTTTTCTTTTTTGGAACAGCCTTTGGAAATGGGGAAATATCCAGCAAAATATCATTATCAGGCGATACCAATCCGAAACAATTCTGGTTGGATAGCTCTGGCAAACCTACATTTGTATTGAAAGATGCAGGTAAAGAAGGTGCAGCTTCAAAAGCGTGATGAGCGGAAGACTCCCCGATTTCGGAGGATGTGGCTGATGGTGGGCCAAATGAATTGTCTGTCACATAAGCTGGTAAATACATGTCTTCAGGGAAAATTTCTGGGTTGAAAGGAAAAATCCCGGTAGAGCGAAATGATGACAGAATATTTTGAATATTGAATGGCTTACAAAAAGCAAATCCAGCTATATCATATATCGTTATGGCTTCACCGGGATTTGAAGTCATGTGGGAATAACTGAATGAGTTAAAGAAACGCTTAAATGGCCCATAAACGCACACATCCAACGGTTGCATACGATGACTGCAATGCGGAGGAAATGTTAATGTAGAGAGTCCATGTTCTTGCGCAATATCAATTACATCTATACTAAGGTGGCTGCGGTGATTATCGAGTAATAAAATTCCCGGATTTTTAGCAGAGATATTCATAAATTTCATGAAATGCTGAAGAGCTTGCGGAAAAATTTCGCTATTCATCCAACCAGACTGGCAAGCAATACCAAGGCTACCTGTTGGTGCACCTTTCAACATCTGTTTTTTGAAATGGACTCTCGGGAAGATGAAAACTGGTGGCAAAGCATTTCCAACTGCGTTGATGCAGGAACACATGGTCACCAATTCCCCGCGCTCCGCGGAAGTAATTCTCCCCACCTGCTTTGTCCCAGTTTGGGCAAACACTTGTCGTGGTGATTGTGCTGTTGTTACTCCAGTTTCGTCGAGATTGAATATATTTTGTGGAGGAATTTATTCAGCTCTGCCAAGCACCTCTTTTAAATTGTTGAAACAACTTCCAACATTGTGTCTATTGAATGCTGAAGCCCTGGCAAGACTAGTTGCTTCCGGACGACGCAGACTCAGATCTTTTTGTCTGTTTCTAAAACCCTTCAACCAGTCTTCTCCAGCAGCTTTATTTTTTTTTTTCAGCTCTTGGGAATGTTTTTTTTTTGTTTTCGTTTTGCAAATTTATAAGCCATTTGTTTTGTGTCAATTTTGTTTAATCCATGGAACATTTTAGATGACAAAAGCATATAACTTTTCAATGCCTGCTCTTCACCTTCCGTGAAAATCTGCAAAAGTAGGAAATTGATATTAAGGCCTATTGGCAATTGTATGGCTGCTTGTATTTATTCACTGTGAACAGGCTTATGTAAGCTATGTTTACGTATGGGTCACAATCATAACCCCTATATTACCTGACTGTATAGGCTACTGTAAATATTCTAATTAATAGGCCTACAACACAAAATACATTTTGCTTAACACCTTGTCATATGACTTCATTTTCCAAACAACAACTTTCTGTTCGTTTTGGGGTCATGTAAAATACCAGTAGCCACTTGTAACAAAATAGGTAGTGGGCCTATAACTTACTTGCTTGGTTGTCATGGATAACTTTTTAATTGTGTCAGCACTTTTTTCTCCACTACGCACTTTGGATACGTATCTTCGTAAGGTCGTAAGGTCCAGTAACTGACTCCACGATTTCTTCCTACTTCACGTAATGGTGTCCCGTTTTCCAGAACATCTTTAACAGCACATTTTAGTTGGTCGTCCGAAAACTGCCCCTTTACACCCTTATATTTTTTAAATGTCGGCACTTTTTCTATAAAATACCATATTCACAATGGTTAAGAATAAATACTAACCAGTGGGACCAATGCACCAATGGTGCATTGGTCCCGGGGAGTAGTGGTGCCATCAGCGCCATATTTTACTCTTTGTCATAGAAAATCGAAACCTACTTAGCCTGGTTTAAACAACCACTTTCATAACTTAAATAAGCTAATGACACATTTGTTACTAAACCACAACTTTCTAAAAAATAAACACAATGAGATAGCGCGACTTGAAGACAGCTGCAAAAAATTAGTTTAGCCTCACAAATTAGAATATTTGTCGTTACTGTATATCCTTAAAAGCTAGAGGACAAAAATCAGGATAGCATGTAAACCTAGTTCAAATACCTTCAACCTGCTATTGGTCACGTGATAATTTTACAACCTGCGATCGGTCACGTGACAATTTTCCAATATGCGATTGGTCACGTGACTTTTCCCACTGACCCTTCGAGTTACTTTTGCCGCGTATATATATTTTTTACGGAAAAAAGGACAAAGCACACACAAAAGACATGGCCTACAAAATTAAGAAATTTAGGTACAGTACGACGTTTTACATGGTTAGAGCCCGGGAAATGTCGCAGATGTTGAATGTATATGCTCACAAAATGATTATGTACAACTACAGGGCAGATGCTGGGGTTTAACAAATATTTATTGCCAGGTTAGATAACATTGGATTCCTTACTCATACCCTAATTACGTTTAAAGACAATAGTTTTTTGCCTAAAAATAACTAGCAAATTAAATAAATTTACCGGTCTTAAAGAAATACTTTGGCCCGCAGTTGGACCACACTGAATTAGATGCATACCTTAATTGATGATTTGGAAACTTTAAGGGGATAATTTAGTGGAGGTTATTGGACTTGCATGCCTTACACTCGTTAAATAAATATAAAACTTAGTTTATTTGTAGTGCATTTATTAAAAGCAGTACAATCGCGACGTCAAAAACGTTTTCATTAATCATAGTACAGTGAAATAGCAGTCACAGAACAAAAAGCCGAATTTATTTAGCCGTGAAGAGACATTAAATAGGCAGAAAAATATTACTGTATTTAGGGTAATCAGTGTATTAATGGTTGTTTAAATAGAGAACACACCAGTCATAAAAAAAAAACATTCGTGCAAATAAAACGGTAATACTCAAAAAGAAAAAGAAGGAAAGCAAGCCTGAGTAAAAGCTCAAGTACAATATAGGCCAGGGGTGGGCAAATGTATTCAATGGAAGAGCCATTTGCAGAAAATACAAGTAGCCTACCAGAGAGCCTCAAAATTATTCCAATACTAAACCGGTAATGAATGCAAATTCAGCAATAATAACAGAATTGTAATATAACAAAATAGTAATAGTTAACACAATAATAATAAAATAACACCTCACATTCACAATATTTATCAATACCACAGTCTTTTGTCAACTAATTCTTCGGATTGTATGTCTTAGTGTTACGTGGTCATAAACGAAATTAAGAAAAGAAAAATAGAGAAACGTTTATAAACGGTATTTTGGTAGCCTTCACAATATTTTGGATATTTTACGATTCGACAAGAAGAGCCACAAAAAACATGCCGGCGAGCTGCAGTTTGCCCACCCCTGATATAGGCTTTCTACACGTCATCTGCATTTATAAACATCCCGAGACTTCCCAACTTTTGATGTGATGCGAGTCTGCAGGGTGGGACTGCAAAGCTGGGTATAACATACCACATATTTTAACGGACATAAACTTCAGATACAGTGTAATGCACAACCATTAAAGTTTACTTTTAGTTGTTACATGCAAGTATCATCATACAGTTTATGCTCAATATACCCACATTGCAGATGAAGCCACCACCAAGTTGTTTTGTAATACAATGCTAGTTTTACCAGTTAACCCCCAGTTTGTCATAGCTAAATAATAAATCAAAAGTTTTAAAACCCAAGTTCAGCTCCAAATTTGGTTCTCGGGAGAAAAAATCAAAAAGCATGCAATAAACTACATTTGCAGGCCAATAAATATTGGCTTCGCAATATTTAAGGAAGGCAAAGAAAAATACCACAGAAGTGACTGGACCAAAAAGGATAAATTAAATAATCAAAAATAACTTCCAGTAACATAAACAAATGAACATCATGCATATCAATAAACAAAACATGCAAAATTCCAGTGCTTCTCAAACTGCAAACTCCCAGGAATGTGTTCACAATGTATTTTATAGTTTAAGTTTCTTCAACTGAAAAAAATAATGCGTTTAAATTTATAAAGACACAAAATCACTTGAACTTATAATTTATACCGATAGCTACATTTACCAAAACAAATCATTCACAGAGTTTTTTAGGAACCATAAACGGTCTTTGAGAAGCTCTAAAAATGGAAAAATATTAGCACAATGTTTTTTTTTTTTTTTTTTTTTTTATAATAAAAGTTAAAGTTGGCTCTTAAAAGAGCCGTTTTTTAGTGTTGCTCTTAAAAGAGCCGTTTTTTGGTTTGGCTCTTAAAAGAACCTTTTTTTGGTTTGGCTCTTAAAAGAGCCGTTTAGTTAAGGAGCCCATTGTGAAAATTTGCAAAGTCGAAAGGTGACCCTTTTCGCAGCAAAGCTGATGATTGATACTGTACTGTATACCTAAAAAAACAAAACAAATCATTTTAATAAAAAAATTATTGAAATAAAGGCCACACCATAGCCTCTATGACACAAGTATGAAAACATATAAAAATTATGATTCGATTGACTACTAAATGTTTGTCATGGTTCTGCTAACTTACATGCATGATTAGTTATCCAAGTTCAAAACATATAGCGGAGTAAACTATTTTTAAGTGCACAAAATGATCCACATTGACAGCAATAGCAAGAATTCGTGAAAATGAATCACCTTTTTCAACGACTCATTTCTAAGTAAATAAAATGCAAAGATAAAATAATGGTTTGAACTAACATATTACAAATAAAACTACTTACATGTTTGGTAAATTGTTTATTTTAAACCATATAGCTGAGAAGACTATATTCATGTGCACAAAGGATGACCTACTCTAAATGTTACAGCACAACTTCATTTAAAACAAATCATCCTTTTTTAACGACTCGTTTATACCTGAAATAACTCGTGCAGGGAAAAAAATACTTCAGCTTCATATGAACAATAACAATTAACCTTACATGCATGTTTTAACACATAATGTGTAAAGGTTGTTGGAGCTTTCTTTGTAGAATTCATTATTTTACCAGAACTTCCAATTGTGAATCATCCAATAGTAAAACCTTCCAATTGTAGGACTTCAATAATACAACTTTCCAATTGTAAACCTTCCGATTAGCATTTTGTTAACTTCCAGGTAAAACTTCAAATTGTAGATTTTCCAACGGTAGAATTTCCGATTGTAGAACTTCCGACAGAAAAGTTGCTGACTGAGGGGTATTAGATTAGAACACATTTATTTGATGGATAGACTTTTATTCTTCATTTAAAACATTCAGACATTCATATATAATAAATCCACAATACAGTTGTAAAATTTCAAACAGTAAGGAACAAGCCAATACAATAGAAAATTACATTTAAAACATATTAAAAATGCATGTTTACTAAAGTACATTTGAAACTACAACTTGTGCAAAAACACAATAAAATATTACAAACAAAATAAGCTAATACAATTAAATCACACCAGAAACATTGTTAACATAGTCATATAATGTAGGATGTAAAATGTAGAGCAGTGTTTCCCAACCTTTTTGACACTAGTGCCCCCTTGGGCTCAATATTATTTCATATCGCCCCCCTCATATTGCGTTACAGTAAAGTATTGTAATAATCGTTGCCTAACATCATATTGTCTTCACTTTCGTTTCGATAAGCTGTCAGTCGTATTTTAGGTTGTCTAACATGAATTGATTATGGGAATTAAAATATACAGTAATTCACCAGGTTATGTCATTACCAGGAAAAATTCAACTTTCTGCACCAATACTTTAAATCAGGGGTCGGCAATCTTTTTTTATCACGGGAACCAATCAAACTCCAAAAGGTATCTGTGGGCCGCATAAAATGTTAACTAAGAATTGCGTTATTGGAATGTTAGAACAACTGTGAATCAGGCGGACCTCGGATTTTTTTCTTTCATGCTACTAATGAAAAGTGTTATAAAACTAGTTTGAGGAAACGTGATAACCTTAGTGCTTATAGATAGTGTAATTCAGTGTTTGTTAATCTCTTCAAGTCCTGGCGAGCGAAGCGAGGGCGATTTTTTTGGTGTATACAAACATTTATTTTAAATTTCGTGCTAGTATTCACTATATTGCCGAAAAAATAAAAAAAATGTTAAAAAATATATGTCTAATATTTTTGAATACGTTTTCCGTTTCTCCACTACGGTAAAAAAGCGCTAATTTATTCCAAAGACAGCAAAACGTAACACAAACTGGACGCAAAACGTAAACCAACTGGACGTAGTGAGATGATTCGCGCGAAGCGCGAAAATTTTTTGCCCGTACTCTGTTAAAATAGTCAAAAAGTATTTAAATGGACTCTGTCAAAGAGGTGGCGGGCCGTAAGTTAGCGACCCTTGCTTTAAATATGCAAACATTTTTCCGCGTATAAAACTGTGAACGCAACAACAACCACCAACTTTACATAAGAAAGTCAATTATTACGTAACAATTGTCGGAAAACTACTACAAGTTCGCAGTACGAAAATTGCCATTTAAGGTTAAAAGTTACCTACAGTCCTGTTTGTTACTATTGTTATATGAACTTTTTATAAAATTTAGCCTACAAGTACTTTTATGTAACGCCCCTTATGTGCATTCAGCGCCCCCCAAATTAGAAACAGACCCAAAACGCCCCCCTGTAATTCGCCAACGCCCACAAGGGGGCGGTACCGCCCACGTTGAGAACCTCTGATGTAGAGCTTCCAGTTGTAGTTTTTTAATTGTTGAACTTCCAACTGCCGAACTTTTGATATGTAGATTGAGGGGTATCAGATTAAAGCACACCTTTTTGTAGGGAGACTTTTATTTTCAATTTAAAAAAAATAGACACAAAACATTATAAAACAAATTATATTACAAACAAAGAACTAAAAAAAAACATAGTATTATACTGTAGATTATGGAGCTTTAAGTTGTAGATCTTCTTCTATAACTTTAGGTTGTAGAACTTTATATAATAAGTTATCATTGTAGAACTTCTGATTGTGGCAGTTGATAGATTAAATAGAGGTCAATATGACGGAGCAAAGCTGATTTGTTGACAAAAACTGATGGAATAATTGAACAGAAGATAATTTGTAAAAAAATAATTGAAGAGAAGTTGATTTGGTGGAGAATTGGTAACACAGGGCACAGAACAATTGATTTGTAATAATAATGACTAGAGATTGATTGGTAGAGCAAGCCCGATTTGCTGACGAAGAACTGATAGAACAAATGATTTGTAAAAAAAGGGATTGGAGATTGATTGGCGGAGCAAATCTGATTTGTTGACGAAAAACTTATTTGTAAAAAAAGTGATTGGAGATTAATTGGTATAGCAATGCTGATTTGCTGACACAAAACTGATAGAACATTTGATATGTGAAAAAGGGGATTGCAGATTGATTAGCGGAGCAAGGCTGATTTGTTGACGAAAAACTTATTTGTAAAAAACGTGATTGGAGATTGATTGGTATAGCAAGGCTGATTTGCTGACAAAGAGCTGATAGAACAATTGATTTGTAAAAATATTTTAAGATTGATTGGCGAAGCAAGTCTGATTTGCTGATGAAGAACGGATAGAACAATTGATTTGTAAAAAACGAAGAAAGGGGAGGTAAAAATGCTGTGATAAAAATTATAGCCAGCAAACTAGCAGTATGTTTGAAAACAGCAACAACCTTAAGATATAGTTGGATAATGGTTGTTACATGGAAAGATAGATAGAGAGATACAAAATATGATGTTGATTGAAACTATTTCACCTGTTGGCACAACACTTGTGTAACATTTGGACAAACAAAGCACATTTCACTTGCTGCTTGTTCCAAAGTCATCCCAGTACAGTCAGTATGGAACCATTGAGGACATCGTGTACACTTGACCCAATCCACTTTTTCAGTGTTATTGCAAAGTTTGCAGTTGTTGGGCTTCAGTTTGCCTTTCAGACATGCTCCAGCAACTATATTGTATACTTGCTGACGAAATGCATGTACCGTACCAGACTGCACAAGACTCTTATTAGTGGAAAGCCAGCTTGCATACATGCATACATAAACTCCACAGCTCTCAGTGTCTGGCTGCAGAGTGCGAGGGCTGCTTTCCACAGAAGTAAGACAAAAGCCAAACTTCTGAGTCATAAGGTCATTGACAAATGTCATGGCATTTTTTACAAATAGATTTCAGCTGCAACAGAGATAGAGAGTGTGGACCATTCTTTAATATAGTTTGATCAATGCGACAATGGTGTTTGATAATCTCAAAATGTGGTGTAAGTTTTTGCAGAGTTGTTTTTTTAGGTTGAACCACCACTTTGGTATAAGGTGTCAAAAAATCATTTTTAGATGTTGTTTTTTTTGTGACACAAGAAGGGTTTTTCTGAGATGGCACTGAAGGGAATAAAGTTGTGACAGAACACAGATTTCTCATTAAATTTGCATGAGCCCCAAATCTGGATACATATGGATTCGGTTTGGGATATTTTCTGGGTAGCTCATCATTAGAAGAAATAGTTTATGTTTTTTTTTCTTTTCACTTTAAGGGATCTTTTCTTTGTAAAAGAGTTTTCATTGTTTTTAGAATCAACTTTAGGAGCTGTCATAGATAATTTATGTTTTATTAGTGTTTCAGTCCAGATTCATATTTGCAAGCCTTTATTAGTTCTTCTAAAGCTGCATCAAGATATGTTTCCACTTGAGCTACATTTTTTGTGAAATAACGTCATAGGCCAAAGATTTTATTTGAAAGGCTTTATCTGCAATTCTTTTTACATTTTCCACATTTGGCATGTCATTTTTTGGTAAAGTGGAATCTTTAACAGAATAATCTTTAGGTTAGTTGTTATTGTCCTCTGGTAGGTCTTTTAAGGGGCTGTTGATGTTACCTTCAGTGGGCGAGACATTTTGTTTTTTAATATTACTTGTAGTGTCTAAAGGAGCATCAATAATGTCAACAATTTCATGGTCCAACGGTAGGTATACAGATTCTGAATACCACTTTGGTAAAGTAAACCAAAGGAAGCATCATCAAAACAATTAAAGATGGCAAACATATGCTTACATGGCAAAAAATGTTTCCGAAAATCAAAACAGGTACATTTTGGAAATTCATTTTGGGTACCAAACTTTACAGTATACACTTCATCGGTAGAGGGCCTACCCACGGAAAAAACATTTCCAATTCTTGAAATTTTATTGAGTGATACACTGCTCGCTTCAACAAGCCTTTTGATGCAAAATTTAACTATTTGTTTAGGTCTATCTTGCAAAAAGGTTCGAACATTTTCATTGTATTTTCTGTAAGCACTTGATGACCGTAAGTTATTTTCCACATACCTAGAATGATTAAATAAGTTTTAACAAACATTCGCCAGTTGAACTTAAAATATAAATTTGGATTTGTTTACCTTTGTTTGGCTTGTGGCAGAAAATCCTTGTGCAAAACAGTTACAAGACCCGACAGTGATTTGTCGGTACGGAATCGTATGTGGCATTCTTTTAAAATTCTATTTTGCCTTTCCACATCATTGTTGGTTCGTATAAGAACTCGCAATTTGTCAGCGCGATAAAGCTATACCCAACGCTAATAAAAATTATCCAATTAATTTTTAAAACTTGCTTGATCACATTACCTACTAACCTCTTTCTGCCTTAGCCATTCAGTATCAAAATACTTCTGAAGTTTTTGATTTTCCTTCCACACTTTATTGGTTCTAAAGTTCTTAATAGACTCAACATAGGCAGTTTCACTTTCGGAATTGGCTACTGCGCTGGCAAGGCCTAGCACTATGTCTCTGTTATCTCCGACATTGTTATCAGCCCTTTTGACCCACCTCTCCCACGCCTGCTCTCGATGGAAGTCGCAAATCAATACCCTGCAATCTGAGTAATAAAAAATTAACAAAATAAATTATTTAATACCTTGAACTATTTCATATAATTTTATATTATTACTTTAAACTGGTTGACTAATATCTAAACAACATTATTGGTCTGCACAAATTAACTGCTACAAACTGAAAACTACCTGTAAAAACATTTTCAATGGCATTTATTTCAGCATCACACTTGTCTGTCATAAAGAAGGATGGGTTCCCTTCTGGGCACCATCCTTTTAGTATGCTGAGTGCCTCTTCTATGTCAGACTGTCTCTCATTTTGTAAAATAAAGCTTGCCACAACTTGATAACCAACATTAGTTTTAACGCAGAGAAAAAACAATGGTAAGGCATATCTAGACGTTTTATAAGTTGCATCCAAGAGACATATATTTTGGCCGTAACGTAGTAGCAGTCTTCTCTGCCAAGCCATTTGATGAACAAATAGCAACAATTGTTGTCCAGCAATTATTGGAGTCATTTCATTATCAATTACTTCTTGTTGTGCAGAAGTGCTGGCAATATATGGACGAAAAAAAGTTATCTTGTGGATCAGCTTTTTGCTTCCATTCGTCCACTAATAGTTCAACATTGGACTGGTCTATTTTTGAAAGTTTTCGCTTTTTAAAAGCATTGTAATAGCTACTACGAATGTCTTGTATTGTTGGAAAAAACGCCTGTTGGATCGAGGTGGAGTTTCTTTGCCTTTAAAAATGTTATGCTCTACAAATGAATTCAAACCTCTCTGTATTTCCTAAATATTGCAAATTGCTTCGTCTACCATTTGACCTATTTTTAATATTACCCTTTTGTCAACTGCTTGAAGAAATCCAGCTGCCTAAATACAATAAACATACAAACAACAGATTTAAACCCCCATTTAAATTAAAATCTTTTGATCTAAGTCAGTGTTTCTCAACCGTTTTTCGCAGCAACCCAAATATTTAGTGTCAGTATGACGACTTTCTTAATTGAGAAATCTTGCTCACAAACATTCTCAGTTAGTATAAACACAGGAATTACTGCAGCCAGAGACCCAACCAAATCAAACAGCGACCCTATTTTGGGTCACGACCCGTAGGTTGAGAAGCACTGATCTAAGTAATAAAGAAATTTTTATTTGCAGGTAGGACCACTGCGATAGACTGTTTGATGGGTCAGAGAAATTAAGTTCTTCTAATTTTTTGTCTTGCTGTGGAGGAATGGTAGTAGTGTTATATTACTATCTGTTTAGAAATAAAAAACGTTTTGCGAAATTTATTTTAATTGATTTATGTGCAAAAACAAAAATCTAGAGCGTTGCTTTTTAATATGTGAAAAAGGGGTCCCAATAACACAAATAAAAATAAAGACACCGTATAGTCTGGAAACACTTTCACTTCTTTTATTGCAATTCTTGCTTTACAGTTCATTTTTTTGAACCTTGAATAAGTAGCTGCTTCTTTGATGGTTGTGGATGATCTAGCAACTATGTTTTGCAAAATATTGAAACTGTTCTTTTTAATTTTTTATGCAATATATCACCATTACTTACATGCTGACGAGTTTTATTTCGACGTTTCTCATTTTTGGCTTTATTGTAATCTTTCCCATACTGACATATTAAAGTAATTTGCTTTACAACAATGTATTGAGTCAGTTTATCATCTTTCCACTCCACACAACTTTTTTTTATATCTAATAGCAAATAAGAAAAAACAAAAAATTAAACCAAAGGTTTGTTAGTTTTTCATTGTCCCACAAACAATAACACTAAAACAGCGCAGGTCACTTTTGCAAGCGAGACAAAACTGACTAAAAACTAAGCACTGTTTTTATTAGGCGGAAATTAAATAAAAATCCTACCACAACAACCATTATTCACGTGTGGGTTAGCATTTGGGTTTGGGTGGGCTAAGTATTATTAAATGTAGAGAATGACCCATGTCTGTTTGTGATTACTAATTATACCGTGTAAAGTGTTGGTTTCCGTGCTGGACCGGTCCGGCAAATCCAGCCGGCATTTAACTCAGCTAATTCCCAACATAGTCGCTCTTGTACTATATAGGTTTATGCAGGTGCTGGAAAAAAAATATATACTTCATATATATGCCTTACTTGCGGTAAGTGTTTTTACTGGGCTGTGAGCTGTTTTATTAAAAGCGGAGTTATGCTGAATTATTTAATGTCCTTTGAAATGCAAAAACCCAATGGTCAACCACACTTTCACTTTCCCAAACCGGCACCTTGATCTAATTCTAAATATTGGGTTGCTTTATTAATTGTTTTAGCGCTGTGGTAGGATTCTGCGCCCAAGTTTTTAACACACCTAGACTGCCCCCATCCCCTCCCTAAATTCAAAATATTCAAATAAGGAGCACTTTTTTTGTGTAAAAAAGTGGTAAGATTCTACTGTAACGATAGTGGCCATTTTTAGATGTTTAATTAATCGTTTTAAGTAATTAACGAATAACAAAAACATGCGCCCCTTCTTATTCCTTGTCTATTTATCAAAATTGTGATGATGCATCTTTACCAAAAACATCGTGTTGTATATTTATCAAAAATGTAATAATATATCTATTTATCAAAGAGCATTATGTGTCTAAACTGGAAAATGTAATGTTTAACGAATTGTTACTGTGTGCGTTTTAGTGAAAACTTCCGGTATTGCCAGTGCCTTGCGAAACAGCTTGGCCACTTGTTCACAGATGACGAATAGCAAAATTGACATACACATCCGTCCTTGTATTGTCCTCGAATGTGCGACCTAAATCGCCGTTTTAAGAACTGGCACTATAGCCATATCTCAAAACAATGATTCAAAATTGTGTTTACAGTAAGAGAAGCTGTTTTGGTGTACTTATATGGATAGATTCGAACTTCCTTGTAGGAGATATGTTGAGAAAAAAAGGCGATAAACACCCGTGTGACGTAATTACTATTAAATAATATAACAATTTGCCGTGTCATTGCTGCGTCATAATCTTTTTCTCGCACAGAAAATTTCTCTTCTGAATTTGTGTGTAAAACGGATTGCTCACTAAATAAAAATGTCCAGTTATCCGGATCAATTTACAAGTCGTTCTGCTGTTAAACCTAGTTCAGGTTACAGTCCACAAAGTTCAATAGAAAACGAACAGTTAGACGATAGGGACGCTGTTAGCCCTTCGTCAGAAGATTCATCAGGGCATTCAGCAAAAAGGACTCTTAACCCATTTTTAGATTTGGGAAGCGATTGGCCATCAAGCTCGACATTTGGACGAGTGAAAAGACCAACGCCCATGCCAAGAGCTCAAGCTAAATCTCGGGAAAGTTCACCAGAAGCCAGAAGAAACCAATCAGATTCAGATTATTACCCTGATAGTCTCTTATAGTCGACGTCATAAAGGAAGACCCAGAGAAACTTCAAGACAAATAACATTTTACAACCGACAAACTGATTACAGGCAAATTCATCCATTCATTGATCTCTATGCTCGAATCCGTGCATCAAGCATTCAACAAATACGACTTCAAAACGGATCATTTGAAGCCCGCGTCGTAAGAACGACTTTCGATTACTTCGAGACCGCAAGAGCAGAAGAATTTCGTCATATCAGTTTAATAGACAATTTGTGTATATCAACTGTCCACGCTTTGAGGCTCAACAACTCTGAAGGAGACATCTTTGTAAGACAGACGTCTCACCTCCCGTCTATGCTCGGTGACAAGAACCACGTTGAAGAATATATCGCCTTGAGATTGTACTTGTCTCGTCCCAATCGTCCCGTCCCATCTTATACGTGACTTGGTACTTACACTACCAGCAAACACACAAGAATAAATACATTTTCATACCAAAATATTTTGTACTTAGTAGCTTCAAAGCCATTTCTGTTGATTCCATCTTTTTTAAAGTTTCTTTGCTGCAACATAAGAATCAAACCAGCGAACGGTCTTCAAAAGGAAAAAAATGCAAAAGTTTACTTATGAGCTAATGTTACATTACAGAAAAACGCTACCTGTATTCCTGGGTTCGATGGCAACCTTTCTTCCGTTAGCTTTTGTCGAGGAGTGGGTACACACATTCGACATTTGCGATATTCTCTGGGCTCAAAGAAATTCACTAAACGTGAAATCATTGTAATATGCTAAAAATTCGTTTTAATATAAGTTTCAAGTATAGTTTCGTCGTTTTTTGCATCAAAAGTGATAAACGCGGCAAAAGTGGAAAATTGTCACGTGACCGATCGCAGGTTGAAAAATTATCACGTGACCGATAGCAGGTTGAAAGCATTTGAACTAGGTTTACATGATATCCCAAAAATCACGTAATAGACGTTTTGGAAAATCTCGATTCCATAAATGTGTTCAAATTTTTTTTTATATGTTTAGGGGGCAAATTGCAGGACTGGTGCATTGGTCCCACTGGTGCATTGGTTCCACTTCTCCCCTACAACCGACAAGATGCCCGAAGCGGATCCAACTAATAGTCTGTCTTTTTTCTTTGCATCATGGTGGATGCATCAAAGAAAAATGCGTTCAACATTTGCATTATGGGAAGGCTTGCCATTTTTAGAAATGCTAATCATAATGCTACACAACAAAATATTATTAAGATGACTATATTTATACATTTTTTTTTGATTTTTTTTGAGCCTATGACAGTCACACATCCATTCCTTTTTTTACCAATCTCTTTGAAAGTTGCGTGTTAATTTTTTGTCCAGTCGTCTGATGCAAACCTTTTAAATGTGGAGCACATTTACCTTTATTGATGACTTTAATTTTAGATTAAAAGTTTAAATTTTCCTCCATCGACTGCAAGGAGTCACGGGCATTCAAGCTGAACGAAGAAAGGTTTCATAGCTGGGACGGCTGGGACGTCACATTTGAGGCATGCCTCAAATCCTAGCTAAATTGTTTATTATGTTTTCCGAGAGAATTGGGAAGAAAAAGGCACGCATAATAAAGTACATAGAACTAAGCTGGGGAACGATCTTCTCGTCCGAGGGGTAAAAGGAGGTAAAAAGAGGGGCAAAAGAAAAAAGGGGGCAGGAAGGGAGAAAAAACGCGCACCGCTAGACGACGCGCAAGCGTTCATTGCTAAACAAGGTTGAACGGCCATCGTTCGCGCCACAAACTATTCAAAATTAACTTATTTGCTTTGTGGCATTCTATTTGAAAAGTACGGTAAAAGGTCTTTTAACTGACAAAAAAACTTGTATCTTAGATTTGTTCGTTTGTTCTACTATAGCCTACATTTGCCGTTTATAGTATTTTGTCCCTAATTCTTCCAGAAGACTGTGTACTTAGAATGAACAAATGCTACTTATTGCAATAGTTTTCAGGATGCGTTAACACAGCGACAAAGCCGGGAAATTGATAAAATGACATAGGTTTGCGGATTCCAATCAACTTTTTATTGAGTAACCAAACAACAAAGACGAAAAATAAACAAAAACAGTAAATGTGACGTTAAAGCAATATAAAAGCGTTCACAAGGTTTAGAATTGCACGTGGTGAACTTTTAAGTGTACAGGGACAAAGGAATTTATTTTAAACATTTCCTTTGCAGAAAGTTCACTTAAAGCGTCAGGTACATTTCTTTGTTTTCTAGTGACAGCTCTGTAGTTAATATTCGGCAAGGTTGCTCTTGCTTCCTGATCAAACTCGTCGAACTCATCTCTAATTTCGCTTAGAAAGTCTACAAGTGAACTGTACAATTCGGAACAAGTACTTAATAACGATTCAGATTTCTAAAGAACTCTGCTAACCCTATGAAAACGACCTAGCACTTCGCCCCCCTTATTAAGATGCAAACGACGTAAAAATGACTGTTTACAACAGGGGTCGGCAACCTTTTTCTAGTCGCGGGCCAAAACCAAACTCAGAAAGGTCTCTGCGGGCCGCACAAAATGTTAACTAAGAATTGTGTTTTTGAAATGTTAGAACAACTGTGAATCAGGCGGGCCTTGGATATTTTTTGCACTTAACGACGTGTTTAATCACATTTACAGAGGCAGTAAAGTTTTGGGCAAAGCGCGACAAAAAGCGTTTGTTTAGTTTAAAATTCGAGTTCACACTTTGTCATCCATACTACTGTATATTTCAACAGGGGAGACATGACCACCGTGCTATCTGAACTCCACTAAATCGAAACTAAACAAACTGTCGTAGCATTTCAAAGTGCATACTGTCAGGTCGCTTATAAATTTATTGTATATTCACATAATTCAGCATAGTTCTCTTTCAATGAAATAGCTTACAGCGCAGTAAAAATACGTCTCGCAAGTAAGGCGTGCATCTGTTGACTCTTGTTTTTAATCAAGCAGCCGCGTGACAGCACAAGAGCGACTGCGTTGGGGATTAGCTAAGCCGAAATGCTGGCTGGATTTGCCAGAACGGCCAGGAAAGGAAAAGGGTATTGTGGTGAAATATTTAACACTTTAAAAGGCGAACATGCTATAATTAAACTGAGACAAGAAAGTCTATACTGTTATGCTATAATTACAAGCACAAACAGACATGCGTCGTTTCTCTACACTACTAATGAAAAGTATAATAAAACTACTTTGAGGGAACGCGATGACATTTAATGTTAATCTAGCTATGTGTGTTTGTTAACCGTTTTAAGTCAAGGCTCGCATGGCGAGCGAAGTGAGCGGGATTTTTTTTTGGTATACTGGTATTTCTCTTTAATTTCTTGCAAGTTTTTATTTATGCCGAAAATAAAAAATAAAAAATGTTAAAAAATATATGTCTAATATTTTTTAATACGTTTTCCGATTTTTTGCGTCGCACTTGGCAGCTTTCCGTGACGCAAAGCGGTGATCTAACTCAAAACGCAGCTTAAAAATAAACAAAGCGGACGTAGAATGAACATTGTGCTCAGATGTATATTGTTCTCAGAATGAACGAAGTGCTCAGATGTTGCACGCGAGTCTATAGCCGAAACGGCATTAAAATTCGTTAAGAAATGACAAAGTTACCATTTTGGCCAAAATCGCATTTTAGCGAAAAAACTCGAGTTTCGGTTAAGCGTCACATCTTTATTTGAGCGAAATCGACGATTTCCTACAGTAGAAGTGCTCAGATGTTGCACGTGAGTCTATAGCCGAAACGGCATCAAAATTCGTCAAGAAATGACAAAGTTACCGTTTTGGCCAAAATCGCATTTTAGCGAAAAAAATAGATTTTCGGTTAAGCGTCAAATCTTTATTTGAGCGAAATCGACGATTTTCTACGGTAGAAGTGCTCAGATGTTGCACGTGAGTCTATAGCCGAAACGGCAACAAAATTCGTCAAGAAATGACAAAGTTACCGTTTTGGCCAAAATCGCAATTTAGCGAAAAAACTCGATTTTCGGTTAAGCGTCAAATCTTTATTTGAGCGAAATCGACGATTTCCAACGGTAGAAGTGCTCAGTGGTTGCACGTGAGTCTATAGCCGAAACGGCATCAAAATTCGTCAAGAAATAGCAAAGTTACCGTTTTGGCCAAAATCGCATTTTAGCGAAAAAACTCGATTTTCGGTTAAGCGTCAAATCTCTATTTGAGCGAAATCGACGATTTCCTACGGTAGAAGTGCTAGGTGGTTGCACGTGAGTCTATAGCCGAAACGGCATCAAAATTCGTTAAGAAATGACAAAGTTACCGTTTTGTCCAAAATCGCATTTTATCGAAAAAACTCGTTTTCGGTTAAGCGTCAAATCTTTATTTGAGCGAAATCGACGATTTCCTACGGTAGAAGTGCTCAGATGTTGCACGCGAGTCTATAGCCGAAACGGTATCAAAATTCGTTAAGAAATGACAAAGTTACCGTTTTGGCCAAAATCGCATTTTAGCGAAAAAACTCGATTTTCGGTTAAGCGTCAAATCTTTATTTGAGCGAAATCGACGATTTCCTACGGTAGAAGAGCTTAGATGTTGAACTTGAGTCTATAGCCGAAACGGCATCAAAATTCATCAAGAAATGACAAAGTTACCGTTTTAGCCAAAATCGCATTTTAGCGAGAAAATTCGTTTTTAGGTTAAGCGTCAAATCTTTATTTGAGCAAAATCGACGATTTCCTACGGTAGAAGTGCTTAGATGTTGAACTTGAGTCTATAGCCGAAACGGCATCAAAATTCGTCAAGAAATGACAAAGTTACCGTTTTGGCCAAAATCGCATTTTAGCGAGAAAACTCGTTTTTAGGTTAAGCGTCAAATCTTTATTTGAGCGAAATCGACGATTTCCTACGGTAAAAGTGCTCAGTGGTTGCACGTGAGTCTATAGCCGAAACGGCATCAAAATTCGTCAAGAAATAACAAAGTTACCGTTTTGGCCAAAATCGAATTTTAGCGAAAAACTCGATTTTCGGTTAAGCGTCAAATCTTTATTTGAGCGAAATCGACGATTTCCTACGGTAGAAGTGCTCAGATGTTGAACTTGAGTCTATAGCCGAAACGGCATCAAAATTCGTCAAGAAATGACAAAGTTACCGTTTTGGCCAAAATCGCATTTTAGCGAGAAAACTCGTTTTTAGGTTAAGCGTCAAATCTTTATTTGAGCGAAATCGACGATTTCCTACGGTAGAAGTGCTCAGTGGTTGCACGTGAGTCTATAGCCGAAACGGCATCAAAATTCATCAAGAAATAACAAAGTTACCGTTTTGGCCCAAATCGCATTTTAGCGAAAAAACTCGATTTTCGGTTAAGCGTCAAATATTTATTTGAACGAAATCGACGATTTCCTACGGTAGAAGTGCTAGGTGATTGCACGTGAGTCTATAGCCGAAACGGCATCAAAATTCGTTAAGAAATGACAAAGTTACCGTTTTGGCCAAAATCGCATTTTAGCGAGAAAACTCGATTTTCGGTTAAGCGTCAAATCTTTATTTGAGCGAAATCGACGATTTCCTACGGTAGAAGTGCTCAGTGGTTGCACGTGAGTCTATTGCCGAAACGGCATCAAAATTCGTCGAGAAATAACAAAGTTACCGTTTTGGCCCAAATCGCATTTTAGCGAAAAAACTCGATTTTCGGTTAAGCGTCAAATATTTATTTGAACGAAATCGACGATTTCCTACGGTAGAAGTGCTAGGTGATTGCACGTGAGTCTATAGCCGAAACGGCATCAAAATTCGTTAAGAAATGACAAAGTTACCCTTTTGGCCAAAATCGCATTTTATCGAAAAAACTCGATTTTCGGTTAAGCGTCAAATCTTTATTTGAGCGAAATCGACGATTTCCTACGGTAGAAGTGATCAGATGTTGCACGCGAGTCTACAGCCGAAACGGCATCAAAATTCGTTAAGAAATGACAAAGTTACCGTTTTGGCCAAAATCGCATTTTAGCGAAAAAACTCTATTTTCAGTTAAGCGTCAAATCTTTATTTGAGCGAAATCGACGATTTCCTACCGTAGAAGTGCTCAGATGTTGAACTTGAGTCTATAGCCGAAACGGCATCAAAATTCGTCAGGAAATGACAAAGTTACCGTTTTGGCCAAAATCGCATTTTAGCGAGAAAACTCGTTTTTAGGTTAAGCGTCAAATCTTTATTTGAGCGAAATCGACGATTTCCTACGGTAGAAGTGCTCAGTGGTTGCACGTGAGTCTATAGCCGAAACGGCATCAAAATTCGTCAAGAAATAACAAAGTAACCGTTTTGGCCAAAATCGCATTTTAGCGAGAAAACTCGATTTTCGGTTAAGCGTCAAATCTTTATTTGAGCGAAATCGACGATTTCCTACCGTAGAAGTGCTCAGATGTTGAACTTGAGTCTATAGCCGAAACGGCATCAAAATTCGTCAGGAAATGACAAAGTTACCGTTTTGGCCAAAATCGCATTTTAGCGAGAAAACTCGTTTTTAGGTTAAGCGTCAAATCTTTATTTGAGCGAAATCGACGATTTCCTACGGTAGAAGTGCTCAGTGGTTGCACGTGAGTCTATAGCCGAAACGGCATCAAAATTCGTCAAGAAATAACAAAGTAACCGTTTTGGCCAAAATCGCATTTTAGCGAGAAAACTCGTTTTTCGGTTAAGCGTCAAATCTTTATTTGAGCGAAATCGACGATTTCCTACGGTAGAAGTGCTCAGTGGTTGCACGTGAGTCTATAGCCGAAACGGCATCAAAATTCGTCGAGAAATAACAAAGTTACCGTTTCGGCCCAAATCGCATTTTAGCGAAAAAACTCGATTTTCGGTTAAGCGTCAAATATTTATTTGAACGAAATCGACGATTTCCTACGGTAGAAGTGCTAGGTGATTGCACGTGAGTCTATAGCCGAAACGGCATCAAAATTCGTCAAGAAATAACAAAGTAACCGTTTTGGCTAAAATCGCATTTTAGCGAGAAAACTCGATTTTCGGTTAAGCGTCAAATCTTTATTTGAGCGAAATCGACGATTTCCTACGGTAGAAGTGCTCAGTGGTTGCACGTGAGTCTATAGCCGAAACGGCATCAAAATTCGTCGAGAAATAACAAAGTTACCGTTTCGGCCCAAATCGCATTTTAGCGAAAAAACTCGATTTTCGGTTAAGCGTCAAATATTTATTTGAACGAAATCGACGATTTCCTACGGTAGAAGTGCTAGGTGATTGCACGTGAGTCTATAGCCGAAACGGCATCAAAATTCGTTAAGAAATGACAAAGTTACCCTTTTGGCCAAAATCGCATTTTAGCGAAAAAACTCGATTTTCAGTTAAGCGTCAAATCTTTATTTGAGCGAAATCGACGATTTCCTACGGTAGAAGTGGTCAGATGTTGAACTTGAGTCTATAGCCGAAACGGCATCAAAATTCGTCAAGAAATGACAAAGTTACCGTTTTGGCCAAAATCGCATTTTAGCGAGAAAACTCGTTTTTAGGTTAAGCGTCAAATCTTTATTTGAGCGAAATCGACGATTTCCTACGGTAGAAGTGCTCAGTGGTTGCACGTGAGTCTATAGCCGAAACGGCATCAAAATTCATCAAGAAATAACAAAGTTACCGTTTTGGCCAAAATCGCATTTTAGCGAAAAAACTCGATTTTCAGTTAAGCGTCAAATCTTTATTTGAGCGAAATCGACGATTTCCTACGGTAGAAGTGCTTAGATGTTGAACTTGAGTCTATAGCCGACACGGCATCAAAATTCGTCAAGAAATGACAAAGTTACCGTTTTGGCCAAAATCGCATTTTAGCGAGAAAATTCGTTTTTAGGTTAAGCATCAAATCTTTATTTGAGCGAAATCGACGATTTCCTACGGTAGAAGTGCTTAGATGTTGAACTTGAGTCTATAGCCGAAACGGCATCAAAATTCGTCAATAAATGACAAAGTTACCGTTTTGGCCAAAATCGCATTTTAGCGAGAAAACTCGTTTTTAGGTTAAGCGTCAAATCTTTATTTGAGCGAAATCGACGATTTCCTACGGTAGAAGTGCTCAGTGGTTGCATGTGAGTCTATAGCCGAAACGGCATCAAAATTCGTCAAGAAATAACAAAGTTACCGTTTTGGCCAAAATCGCATTTTAGCGAAAAAACTCGATTTTCGGTTAAGCGTCAAATCTTTATTTGAGCGAAATCGACGATTTCCTACGGTAGAAGTGCTCAGTGGTTGCACGTGAGTCTATAGCCGAAACGGCATCAAAATTCGTCAAGAAATAACAAAGTTACCGTTTTGGCCAAAATCGCATTTTAGCGAAAAAACTCGATTTTCTTTATTTGAACGAAATCGACGATTTCCTTCGGTAGAAGTGCTAGGTGGTTGCACGTGAGTCTATAGCCGAAACGGCATCAAAATTCGTTAAGAAATGACAAAGTTACCCTTTTGGCCAAAATCGCATTTTATCGAAAAAACTCGATTTTCGGTTAAGCGTCAAATCTTTATTTGAGCGAAATCGACGATTTCCTACTGTAGAAGTGCTCAGATGTTGCACGCGAGTCTATAGCCGAAACGGCATCAAAATTCGTTAAGAAATGACAAAGTTACCGTTTTGTCCAAAATCGCATTATATCGAAAAAATTCGATTTTCGGTTAAGCGTCAAATCTTTATTTGAGCGAAATCGACGATTTCCTACGGTAGAAGTGCTCAGATGTTGCACGCGAGCTTATAGCCGAAACGGCATCAAAATTCGTTAAGAAATGACAAAGTTACCGTTTTGGCCAAAATCGCATTTTAGCGAAAAAACTCGATTTTCGGTTAAGCGTCAAATCTTTATTTGAGCGAAATCGACGATTTCCTACAGTAGAAGTGCTCAGATGTTGCACGCGAGTCTATAGCAGAAACGGCATCAAAATTCGTTAAGAAATGACAGAGTTACCGTTTTGGCCAAAATCGCATTTTAGCGAAAAAACTCGATTTTCAGTTAAGCGTCAAATCTTTATTTGAGCGAAATCGACGATTTCCTACGGTAGAAGTGCTTAGATGTTGAACTTGAGTCTATAGCTGAAACGGCATCAAAATTCGTCAAGAAATGACAAAGTTACCGTTTTGGCCAAAATCGCATTTTAGCGAGAAAATTCGTTTTTAGGTTAAGCGTCAAATCTTTATTTGAGCGAAATCGACGATTTCCTACGGTAGAAGTGCTTAGATGTTGAACTTGAGTCTATAGCCGAAACGGCATCAAAATTCGTCAAGAAATAACAAAGTTACCGTTTTGGCCCAAATCGCATTTTAGCGAGAAAACTCGATTTTCGGTTAAGCGTCAAATCTTTATTTGAGCGAAATCGACGATTTCCTACGGTAGAAGTGCTCAGTGGTTGCACGTGAGTCTATAGCCGAAACGGCATCAAAATTCGTCAAGAAATAACAAAGTTACCGTTTTGGCCAAAATCGCATTTTAGCGAAAAAACTCGATTTTCGGTTAAGCGTCAAATATTTATTTGAACGAAATCGACGATTTCCTACGGTAGAAGTGCTCAGATGTTGCACGTGAGTCTATAGCCGAAACGGCATCAAAATTCGTTAAGAAATGACAAAGTTACCGTTTTGGCCAAAATCGCATTTTAGCGAAAAAACTCAATTTTCGGTTAAGCGTCAAATCTTTATTTAGGCGAAATCGACGATTTCCTACGGTAGAAGTGCTCAGATGTTGCACGTGAGTCTAATAGCCGAAACGGCATCAAAATTCGTTAAGAAATGACAAAGTTACCGTTTTGGCCAAAATCGCATTTTAGCGAAAAAACTCGATTTTCGGTTAAGCGTCAAATCTTTATTTGAGCGAAATCGACGATTTCCTACGGTAGAAGTGCTCAGATGTTGCACGTGAGTCTATAGCCGAAACGGCATCAAAATTCGTTAAGAAATGACAAAGTTACCGTTTTGGCCAAAATCGCATTTTAGCGAAAAAACTCGATTTTCGGTTAAGCGCAAATCTTTATTTGAGCGAAATCGACGATTTCCTACGGTAGAAGTGCTCAGATGTTGCACGTGAGTCTATAGCCGAAACGGCATCAAAATTCGTTAAGAAATGACAAAGTTACCGTTTTGGCCAAAATCGCATTTTAGCGAAAAAACTCGATTTTCGGTTAAGCGTCAAATCTTTATTTGAGCGAAATCGACGATTTCCTACGGTAGAAGTGCTCAGATGTTGCACGTGAGTCTATAGCCGAAACGGCATCAAAATTCGTTAAGAAATGACAAAGTTACCGTTTTGGCCAAAATCGCATTTTAGCGAAAAAACTCGATTTTCGGTTAAGCGTCAAATCTTTATTTGAGCGAAATCGACGATTTCCTACGGTAGAAGTGCTCAGATGTTGCACGTGAGTCTATAGCCGAAACGGCATCAAAATTCGTTAAGAAATGACAAAGTTACCGTTTTGGCCAAAATCGCATTTTAGCGAAAAAACTCGATTTTCGGTTAAGCGTCAAATCTTTATTTGAGCGAAATCGACGATTTCCTACGGTAGAAGTGCTCAGATGTTGCACGTGAGTCTATAGCCGAAACGGCATCAAAATTCGTTAAGAAATGACAAAGTTACCGTTTTGGCCAAAATCGCATTTTAGCGAAAAAACTCGATTTTCGGTTAAGCGTCAAATCTTTATTTGAGCGAAATCGACGATTTCCTACGGTAGAAGTGCTCAGATGTTGCACGTGAGTCTATAGCCGAAACGGCATCAAAATTCGTTAAGAAATGACAAAGTTACCGTTTTGGCCAAAATCGCATTTTAGCGAAAAAACTCGATTTTCGGTTAGCGTCAAATCTTTATTTGAGCGAAATCGACGATTTCCTACGGTAGAAGTGCTCAGATGTTGCACGTGAGTCTATAGCCGAAACGGCATCAAAATTCGTTAAGAAATGACAAAGTTACCGTTTTGGCCAAAATCGCATTTTAGCGAAAAAACTCGATTTTCGGTTAAGCGTCAAATCTTTATTTGAGCGAAATCGACGATTTCCTACGGTAGAAGTGCTCAGATGTTGCACGTGAGTCTATAGCCGAAACGGCATCAAAATTCGTTAAGAAATGACAAAGTTACCGTTTTGGCCAAAATCGCATTTTAGCGAAAAAACTCGATTTTCGGTTAAGCGTCAAATCTTTATTTGAGCGAAATCGACGATTTCCTACGGTAGAAGTGCTCAGATGTTGCACGTGAGTCTATAGCCGAAACGGCATCAAAATTCGTTAAGAAATGACAAAGTTACCGTTTTGGCCAAAATCGCATTTTAGCGAAAAAACTCGATTTTCGGTTAAGCGTCAAATCTTTATTTGAGCGAAATCGACGATTTCCTACGGTAGAAGTGCTCAGATGTTGCACGTGAGTCTATAGCCGAAACGGCATCAAAATTCGTTAAGAAATGACAAAGTTACCGTTTTGGCCAAAATCGCATTTTAGCGAAAAAACTCGATTTTCGGTTAAGCGTCAAATCTTTATTTGAGCGAAATCGACGATTTCCTACGGTAGAAGTGCTCAGATGTTGCACGTGAGTCTATAGCCGAAACGGCATCAAAATTCGTTAAGAAATGACAAAGTTACCGTTTTGGCCAAAATCGCATTTTAGCGAAAAAACTCGATTTTCGGTTAAGCGTCAAATCTTTATTTGAGCGAAATCGACGATTTCCTACGGTAGAAGTGCTCAGATGTTGCACGTGAGTCTATAGCCGAAACGGCATCAAAATTCGTTAAGAAATGACAAAGTTACCGTTTTGGCCAAAATCGCATTTTAGCGAAAAAACTCGATTTTCGGTTAAGCGTCAAATCTTTATTTGAGCGAAATCGACGATTTCCTACGGTAGAAGTGCTCAGATGTTGCACGTGAGTCTATAGCCGAAACGGCATCAAAATTCGTTAAGAAATGACAAAGTTACCGTTTTGGCCAAAATCGCATTTTAGCGAAAAAACTCGATTTTCGGTTAAGCGTCAAATCTTTATTTGAGCGAAATCGACGATTTCCTACGGTAGAAGTGCTCAGATGTTGCACGTGAGTCTATAGCCGAAACGGCATCAAAATTCGTTAAGAAATGACAAAGTTACCGTTTTGGCCAAAATCGCATTTTAGCGAAAAAACTCGATTTTCGGTTAAGCGTCAAATCTTTATTTGAGCGAAATCGACGATTTCCTACGGTAGAAGTGCTCAGATGTTGCACGTGAGTCTATAGCCGAAACGGCATCAAAATTCGTTAAGAAATGACAAAGTTACCGTTTTGGCCAAAATCGCATTTTAGCGAAAAAACTCGATTTTCGGTTAAGCGTCAAATCTTTATTTGAGCGAAATCGACGATTTCCTACGGTAGAAGTGCTCAGATGTTGCACGTGAGTCTATAGCCGAAACGGCATCAAAATTCGTTAAGAAATGACAAAGTTACCGTTTTGGCCAAAATCGCATTTTAGCGAAAAAACTCGATTTTCGGTTAAGCGTCAAATCTTTATTTGAGCGAAATCGACGATTTCCTACGGTAGAAGTGCTCAGATGTTGCACGTGAGTCTATAGCCGAAACGGCATCAAAATTCGTTAAGAAATGACAAAGTTACCGTTTTGGCCAAAATCGCATTTTAGCGAAAAAACTCGATTTTCGGTTAAGCGTCAAATCTTTATTTGAGCGAAATCGACGATTTCCTACGGTAGAAGTGCTCAGATGTTGCACGTGAGTCTATAGCCGAAACGGCATCAAAATTCGTTAAGAAATGACAAAGTTACCGTTTTGGCCAAAATCGCATTTTAGCGAAAAAACTCGATTTTCGGTTAAGCGTCAAATCTTTATTTGAGCGAAATCGACGATTTCCTACGGTAGAAGTGCTCAGATGTTGCACGTGAGTCTATAGCCGAAACGGCATCAAAATTCGTTAAGAAATGACAAAGTTACCGTTTTGGCCAAAATCGCATTTTCAGCGAAAAAACTCGATTTTCGGTTAAGCGTCAAATCTTTATTTGAGCGAAATCGACGATTTCCTACGGTAGAAGTGCTCAGATGTTGCACGTGAGTCTATAGCCGAAACGGCATCAAAATTCGTTAAGAAATGACAAAGTAGTTACCGTTTTGGCCAAAATCGCATTTTAGCGAAAAAACTCGATTTTCGGTTAAGCGTCAAATCTTTATTTGAGCGAAATCGACGATTTCCTACGGTAGAAGTGCTCAGATGTTGCACGTGAGTCTATAGCCGAAACGGCATTAAAATTCGTTAAGAAATGACAAAGTTACCGTTTTGGCCAAAATCGCATTTTAGCGAAAAAACTCGATTTTCGGTGCGTCAAATCTTTATTTGAGCGAAATCGACGATTTCCTACGGTAGAAGTGCTCAGATGTTGCACGTGAGTCTATAGCCGAAACGGCATCAAAATTCGTTAAGAAATGACAAAGTTACCGTTTTGGCCAAAATCGCATTTTAGCGAAAAAACTCGATTTTCGGTTAAGCGTCAAATCTTTATTTGAGCGAAATCGACGATTTCCTACGGTAGAAGTGCTCAGATGTTGCACGTGAGTCTATAGCCGAAACGGCATCAAAATTCGTTAAGAAATGACAAAGTTACCGTTTTGGCCAAAATCGCATTTTAGCGAAAAAACTCGATTTTCGGTGCGTCAAATCTTTATTTGAGCGAAATCGACGATTTCCTACGGTAGAAGTGCTCAGATGTTGCACGTGAGTCTATAGCCGAAACGGCATCAAAATTCGTTAAGAAATGACAAAGTTACCGTTTTGGCCAAAATCGCATTTTAGCGAAAAAACTCGATTTTCGGTTAAGCGTCAAATCTTTATTTGAGCGAAATCGACGATTTCCTACGGTAGAAGTGCTCAGATGTTGCACGTGAGTCTATAGCCGAAACGGCATCAAAATTCGTTAAGAAATGACAAAGTTACCGTTTTGGCCAAAATCGCATTTTAGCGAAAAAACTCGATTTTCGGTTAAGCGTCAAATCTTTATTTGAGCGAAATCGACGATTTCCTACGGTAGAAGTGCTCAGATGTTGCACGTGAGTCTATAGCCGAAACGGCATCAAAATTCGTTAAGAAATGACAAAGTTACCGTTTTGGCCAAAATCGCATTTTAGCGAAAAAACTCGATTTTCGGTTAAGCGTCAAATCTTTATTTGAGCGAAATCGACGATTTCCTACGGTAGAAGTGCTCAGATGTTGCACGTGAGTCTATAGCCGAAACGGCATCAAAATTCGTTAAGAAATGACAAAGTTACCGTTTTGGCCAAAATCGCATTTTAGCGAAAAAACTCGATTTTCGGTTAAGCGTCAAATCTTTATTTGAGCGAAATCGACGATTTCCTACGGTAGAAGTGCTCAGATGTTGCACGTGAGTCTATAGCCGAAACGGCATCAAAATTCGTTAAGAAATGACAAAGTTACCGTTTTGGCCAAAATCGCATTTCAGCGAAAAAACTCGATTTTCGGTTAAGCGTCAAATCTTTATTTGAGCGAAATCGACGATTTCCTACGGTAGAAGTGCTCAGATGTTGCACGTGAGTCTATAGCCGAAACGGCATCAAAATTCGTTAAGAAATGACAAAGTTACCGTTTTGGCCAAAATCGCATTTTAGCGAAAAAACTCGATTTTCGGTTAAGCGTCAAATCTTTATTTGAGCGAAATCGACGATTTCCTACGGTAGAAGTGCTCAGATGTTGCACGTGAGTCTATAGCCGAAACGGCATCAAAATTCGTTAAGAAATGACAAAGTTACCGTTTTGGCCAAAATCGCATTTTAGCGAAAAAACTCGATTTTCGGTTAAGCGTCAAATCTTTATTTGAGCGAAATCGACGATTTCCTACGGTAGAAGTGCTCAGATGTTGCACGTGAGTCTATAGCCGAAACGGCATCAAAATTCGTTAAGAAATGACAAAGTTACCGTTTTGGCCAAAATCGCATTTTAGCGAAAAAACTCGATTTTCGGTTAAGCGTCAAATCTTTATTTGAGCGAAATCGACGATTTCCTACGGTAGAAGTGCTCAGATGTTGCACGTGAGTCTATAGCCGAAACGGCATCAAAATTCGTTAAGAAATGACAAAGTTACCGTTTTGGCCAAAATCGCATTTTAGCGAAAAAACTCGATTTTCGGTTAAGCGTCAAATCTTTATTTGAGCGAAATCGACGATTTCCTACGGTAGAAGTGCTCAGATGTTGCACGTGAGTCTATAGCCGAAACGGCATCAAAATTCGTTAAGAAATGACAAAGTTACCGTTTTGGCCAAAATCGCATTTTAGCGAAAAAACTCGATTTTCGGTTAAGCGTCAAATCTTTATTTGAGCGAAATCGACGATTTCCTACGGTAGAAGTGCTCAGATGTTGCACGTGAGTCTATAGCCGAAACGGCATCAAAATTCGTTAAGAAATGACAAAGTTACCGTTTTGGCCAAAATCGCATTTTAGCGAAAAAACTCGATTTTCGGTTAAGCGTCAAATCTTTATTTGAGCGAAATCGACGATTTCCTACGGTAGAAGTGCTCAGATGTTGCACGTGAGTCTATAGCCGAAACGGCATCAAAATTCGTTAAGAAATGACAAAGTTACCGTTTTGGCCAAAATCGCATTTTAGCGAAAAAACTCGATTTTCGGTTAAGCGTCAAATCTTTATTTGAGCGAAATCGACGATTTCCTACGGTAGAAGTGCTCAGATGTTGCACGTGAGTCTATAGCCGAAACGGCATCAAAATTCGTTAAGAAATGACAAAGTTACCGTTTTGGCCAAAATCGCATTTTAGCGAAAAAACTCGATTTTCGGTTAAGCGTCAAATCTTTATTTGAGCGAAATCGACGATTTCCTACGGTAGAAGTGCTCAGATGTTGCACGTGAGTCTATAGCCGAAACGGCATCAAAATTCGTTAAGAAATGACAAAGTTACCGTTTTGGCCAAAATCGCATTTTAGCGAAAAAACTCGATTTTCGGTTAGCGTCAAATCTTTATTTGAGCGAAATCGACGATTTCCTACGGTAGAAGTGCTCAGATGTTGCACGTGAGTCTATAGCCGAAACGGCATCAAAATTCGTTAAGAAATGACAAAGTTACCGTTTTGGCCAAAATCGCATTTTAGCGAAAAAACTCGATTTTCGGTTAAGCGTCAAATCTTTATTTGAGCGAAATCGACGATTTCCTACGGTAGAAGTGCTCAGATGTTGCACGTGAGTCTATAGCCGAAACGGCATCAAAATTCGTTAAGAAATGACAAAGTTACCGTTTTGGCCAAAATCGCATTTTAGCGAAAAAACTCGATTTTCGGTTAAGCGTCAAATCTTTATTTGAGCGAAATCGACGATTTCCTACGGTAGAAGTGCTCAGATGTTGCACGTGAGTCTATAGCCGAAACGGCATCAAAATTCGTTAAGAAATGACAAAGTTACCGTTTTGGCCAAAATCGCATTTTAGCGAAAAAACTCGATTTTCGGTTAAGCGTCAAATCTTTATTTGAGCGAAATCGACGATTTCCTACGGTAGAAGTGCTCAGATGTTGCACGTGAGTCTATAGCCGAAACGGCATCAAAATTCGTTAAGAAATGACAAAGTTACCGTTTTGGCCAAAATCGCATTTTAGCGAAAAAACTCGATTTTCGGTTAAGCGTCAAATCTTTATTTGAGCGAAATCGACGATTTCCTACGGTAGAAGTGCTCAGATGTTGCACGTGAGTCTATAGCCGAAACGGCATCAAAATTCGTTAAGAAATGACAAAGTTACCGTTTTGGCCAAAATCGCATTTTAGCGAAAAAACTCGATTTTCGGTTAAGCGTCAAATCTTTATTTGAGCGAAATCGACGATTTCCTACGGTAGAAGTGCTCAGATGTTGCACGTGAGTCTATAGCCGAAACGGCATCAAAATTCGTTAAGAAATGACAAAGTTACCGTTTTGGCCAAAATCGCATTTTAGCGAAAAAACTCGATTTTCGGTTAAGCGTCAAATCTTTATTTGAGCGAAATCGACGATTTCCTACGGTAGAAGTGCTCAGATGTTGCACGTGAGTCTATAGCCGAAACGGCATCAAAATTCGTTAAGAAATGACAAAGTTACCGTTTTGGCCAAAATCGCATTTTAGCGAAAAAACTCGATTTTCGGTTAAGCGTCAAATCTTTATTTGAGCGAAATCGACGATTTCCTACGGTAGAAGTGCTCAGATGTTGCACGTGAGTCTATAGCCGAAACGGCATCAAAATTCGTTAAGAAATGACAAAGTTACCGTTTTGGCCAAAATCGCATTTTAGCGAAAAAACTCGATTTTCGGTTAAGCGTCAAATCTTTATTTGAGCGAAATCGACGATTTCCTACGGTAGAAGTGCTCAGATGTTGCACGTGAGTCTATAGCCGAAACGGCATCAAAATTCGTTAAGAAATGACAAAGTTACCGTTTTGGCCAAAATCGCATTTTAGCGAAAAAACTCGATTTTCGGTTAAGCGTCAAATCTTTATTTGAGCGAAATCGACGATTTCCTACGGTAGAAGTGCTCAGATGTTGCACGTGAGTCTATAGCCGAAACGGCATCAAAATTCGTTAAGAAATGACAAAGTTACCGTTTTGGCCAAAATCGCATTTTAGCGAAAAAACTCGATTTTCGGTTAAGCGTCAAATCTTTATTTGAGCGAAATCGACGATTTCCTACGGTAGAAGTGCTCAGATGTTGCACGTGAGTCTATAGCCGAAACGGCATCAAAATTCGTTAAGAAATGACAAAGTTACCGTTTTGGCCAAAATCGCATTTTAGCGAAAAAACTCGATTTTCGGTTAAGCGTCAAATCTTTATTTGAGCGAAATCGACGATTTCCTACGGTAGAAGTGCTCAGATGTTGCACGTGAGTCTATAGCCGAAACGGCATCAAAATTCGTTAAGAAATGACAAAGTTACCGTTTTGGCCAAAATCGCATTTTAGCGAAAAAACTCGATTTTCGGTTATGCGTCAAATCTTTATTTGAGCGAAATCGACGATTTCCTACGGTAGAAGTGCTCAGATGTTGCACGTGAGTCTATAGCCGAAACGGCATCAAAATTCGTTAAGAAATGACAAAGTTACCGTTTTGGCCAAAATCGCATTTTAGCGAAAAAACTCGATTTTCGGTTAAGCGTCAAATCTTTATTTGAGCGAAATCGACGATTTCCTACGGTCCTACGGTAGAAGTGCTCAGATGTTGCACGTGAGTCTATAGCCGAAACGGCATCAAAATTCGTTAAGAAATGACAAAGTTACCGTTTTGGCCAAAATCGCATTTTAGCGAAAAAACTCGATTTTCGGTAGCGTCAAATCTTTATTTGAGCGAAATCGACGATTTCCTACGGTAGAAGTGCTCAGATGTTGCACGTGAGTCTATAGCCGAAACGGCATCAAAATTCGTTAAGAAATGACAAAGTTACCGTTTTGGCCAAAATCGCATTTTAGCGAAAAAACTCGATTTTCGGTGCGTCAAATCTTTATTTGAGCGAAATCGACGATTTCCTACGGTAGAAGTGCTCAGATGTTGCACGTGAGTCTATAGCCGAAACGGCATCAAAATTCGTTAAGAAATGACAAAGTTACCGTTTTGGCCAAAATCGCATTTTAGCGAAAAAACTCAATTTTCGGTTAAGCGTCAAATCTTTATTTGAGCGAAATCGACGATTTCCTACGGTAGAAGTGCTCAGATGTTGCACGTGAGTCTATAGCCGAAACGGCATCAAAATTCGTTAAGAAATGACAAAGTTACCGTTTTGGCCAAAATCGCATTTTAGCGAAAAAACTCAATTTTCGGTTAAGCGTCAAATCTTTATTTGAGCGAAATCGACGATTTCCTACGGTAGAAGTGCTCAGATGTTGCACGTGAGTCTATAGCCGAAACGGCATCAAAATTCGTTAAGAAATGACAAAGTTACCGTTTTGGCCAAAATCGCATTTTAGCGAAAAAACTCAATTTTCGGTTAAGCGTCAAATCTTTATTTGAGCGAAATCGACGATTTCCTACGGTAGAAGTGCTCAGATGTTGCACGTGAGTCTATAGCCGAAACGGCATCAAAATTCGTTAAGAAATGACAAAGTTACCGTTTTGGCCAAAATCGCATTTTAGCGAAAAAACTCAATTTTCGGTTAAGCGTCAAATCTTTATTTGAGCGAAATCGACGATTTCCTACGGTAGAAGTGCTCAGATGTTGCACGTGAGTCTATAGCCGAAACGGCATCAAAATTCGTTAAGAAATGACAAAGTTACCGTTTTGGCCAAAATCGCATTTTAGCGAAAAAACTCAATTTTCGGTTAAGCGTCAAATCTTTATTTGAGCGAAATCGACGATTTCCTACGGTAGAAGTGCTCAGATGTTGCACGTGAGTCTATAGCCGAAACGGCATCAAAATTCGTTAAGAAATGACAAAGTTACCGTTTTGGCCAAAATCGCATTTTAGCGAAAAAACTCGATTTTCGGTTAAGCGTCAAATCTTTATTTGAGCGAAATCGACGATTTCCTACGGTAGAAGTGCTCAGATGTTGCACGTGAGTCTATAGCCGAAACGGCATCAAAATTCGTTAAGAAATGACAAAGTTACCGTTTTGGCCAAAATCGCATTTTAGCGAAAAAACTCGATTTTCGGTGCGTCAAATCTTTATTTGAGCGAAATCGACGATTTCCTACGGTAGAAGTGCTCAGATGTTGCACGTGAGTCTATAGCCGAAACGGCATCAAAATTCGTTAAGAAATGACAAAGTTACCGTTTTGGCCAAAATCGCATTTTAGCGAAAAAACTCAATTTTCGGTTAAGCGTCAAATCTTTATTTGAGCGAAATCGACGATTTCCTACGGTAGAAGTGCTCAGATGTTGCACGTGAGTCTATAGCCGAAACGGCATCAAAATTCGTTAAGAAATGACAAAGTTACCGTTTTGGCCAAAATCGCATTTTAGCGAAAAAACTCAATTTTCGGTTAAGCGTCAAATCTTTATTTGAGCGAAATCGACGATTTCCTACGGTAGAAGTGCTCAGATGTTGCACGTGAGTCTATAGCCGAAACGGCATCAAAATTCGTTAAGAAATGACAAAGTTACCGTTTTGGCCAAAATCGCATTTTAGCGAAAAAACTCGATTTTCCGCGCGTCAAATCTTTATTTGAGCGAAATCGACGATTTCCTACGGTAGAAGTGCTCAGATGTTGCACGTGAGTCTATAGCCGAAACGGCATCAAAATTCGTTAAGAAATGACAAAGTTACCGTTTTGGCCAAAATCGCATTTTAGCGAAAAAACTCAATTTTCGGTTAAGCGTCAAATCTTTATTTGAGCGAAATCGACGATTTCCTACGGTAGAAGTGCTCAGATGTTGCACGTGAGTCTATAGCCGAAACGGCATCAAAATTCGTTAAGAAATGACAAAGTTACCGTTTTGGCCAAAATCGCATTTTAGCGAAAAAACTCAATTTTCGGTTAAGCGTCAAATCTTTATTTGAGCGAAATCGACGATTTCCTACGGTAGAAGTGCTCAGATGTTGCACGTGAGTCTATAGCCGAAACGGCATCAAAATTCGTTAAGAAATGACAAAGTTACCGTTTTGGCCAAAATCGCATTTTAGCGAAAAAACTCAATTTTCGGTTAAGCGTCAAATCTTTATTTGAGCGAAATCGACGATTTCCTACGGTAGAAGTGCTCAGATGTTGCACGTGAGTCTATAGCCGAAACGGCATCAAAATTCGTTAAGAAATGACAAAGTTACCGTTTTGGCCAAAATCGCATTTTAGCGAAAAAACTCGATTTTCGGTTAAGCGTCAAATCTTTATTTGAGCGAAATCGACGATTTCCTACGGTAGAAGTGCTCAGATGTTGCACGTGAGTCTATAGCCGAAACGGCATCAAAATTCGTTAAGAAATGACAAAGTTACCGTTTTGGCCAAAATCGCATTTTAGCGAAAAAACTCAATTTTCGGTTAAGCGTCAAATCTTTATTTGAGCGAAATCGACGATTTCCTACGGTAGAAGTGCTCAGATGTTGCACGTGAGTCTATAGCCGAAACGGCATCAAAATTCGTTAAGAAATGACAAAGTTACCGTTTTGGCCAAAATCGCATTTTAGCGAAAAAACTCAATTTTCGGTTAAGCGTCAAATCTTTATTTGAGCGAAATCGACGATTTCCTACGGTAGAAGTGCTCAGATGTTGCACGTGAGTCTATAGCCGAAACGGCATCAAAATTCGTTAAGAAATGACAAAGTTACCGTTTTGGCCAAAATCGCATTTTAGCGAAAAAACTCAATTTTCGGTTAAGCGTCAAATCTTTATTTGAGCGAAATCGACGATTTCCTACGGTAGAAGTGCTCAGATGTTGCACGTGAGTCTATAGCCGAAACGGCATCAAAATTCGTTAAGAAATGACAAAGTTACCGTTTTGGCCAAAATCGCATTTTAGCGAAAAAACTCAATTTTCGGTTAAGCGTCAAATCTTTATTTGAGCGAAATCGACGATTTCCTACGGTAGAAGTGCTCAGATGTTGCACGTGAGTCTATAGCCGAAACGGCATCAAAATTCGTTAAGAAATGACAAAGTTACCGTTTTGGCCAAAATCGCATTTTAGCGAAAAAACTCAATTTTCGGTTAAGCGTCAAATCTTTATTTGAGCGAAATCGACGATTTCCTACGGTAGAAGTGCTCAGATGTTGCACGTGAGTCTATAGCCGAAACGGCATCAAAATTCGTTAAGAAATGACAAAGTTACCGTTTTGGCCAAAATCGCATTTTAGCGAAAAAACTCAATTTTCGGTTAAGCGTCAAATCTTTATTTGAGCGAAATCGACGATTTCCTACGGTAGAAGTGCTCAGATGTTGCACGTGAGTCTATAGCCGAAACGGCATCAAAATTCGTTAAGAAATGACAAAGTTACCGTTTTGGCCAAAATCGCATTTTAGCGAAAAAACTCGATTTTCGGTGCGTCAAATCTTTATTTGAGCGAAATCGACGATTTCCTACGGTAGAAGTGCTCAGATGTTGCACGTGAGTCTATAGCCGAAACGGCATCAAAATTCGTTAAGAAATGACAAAGTTACCGTTTTGGCCAAAATCGCATTTTAGCGAAAAAACTCGATTTTCGGTGCGTCAAATCTTTATTTGAGCGAAATCGACGATTTCCTACGGTAGAAGTGCTCAGATGTTGCTCGTGAGTCTATAGCCGAAACGGCATCAAAATTCGTTAAGAAATGACAAAGTTACCGTTTTGGCCAAAATCGCATTTTAGCGAAAAAACTCAATTTTCGGTTAAGCGTCAAATCTTTATTTGAGCGAAATCGACGATTTCCTACGGTAGAAGTGCTCAGATGTTGCACGTGAGTCTATAGCCGAAACGGCATCAAAATTCGTTAAGAAATGACAAAGTTACCGTTTTGGCCAAAATCGCATTTTAGCGAAAAAACTCAATTTTCGGTTAAGCGTCAAATCTTTATTTGAGCGAAATCGACGATTTCCTACGGTAGAAGTGCTCAGATGTTGCACGTGAGTCTATAGCCGAAACGGCATCAAAATTCGTTAAGAAATGACAAAGTTACCGTTTTGGCCAAAATCGCATTTTAGCGAAAAAACTCAATTTTCGGTTAAGCGTCAAATCTTTATTTGAGCGAAATCGACGATTTCCTACGGTAGAAGTGCTCAGATGTTGCACGTGAGTCTATAGCCGAAACGGCATCAAAATTCGTTAAGAAATGACAAAGTTACCGTTTTGGCCAAAATCGCATTTTAGCGAAAAAACTCAATTTTCGGTTAAGCGTCAAATCTTTATTTGAGCGAAATCGACGATTTCCTACGGTAGAAGTGCTCAGATGTTGCACGTGAGTCTATAGCCGAAACGGCATCAAAATTCGTTAAGAAATGACAAAGTTACCGTTTTGGCCAAAATCGCATTTTAGCGAAAAAACTCGATTTTCGGTGCGTCAAATCTTTATTTGAGCGAAATCGACGATTTCCTACGGTAGAAGTGCTCAGATGTTGCACGTGAGTCTATAGCCGAAACGGCATCAAAATTCGTTAAGAAATGACAAAGTTACCGTTTTGGCCAAAATCGCATTTTAGCGAAAATACTCAATTTTCGGTTAAGCGTCAAATTTTTATTTGAGCGAAATCGACGATTTCCTACGGTAGAAGTGCTCAGATGTTGCACGTGAGTCTATAGCCGAAACGGCATCAAAATTCGTTAAGAAATGACAAAGTTACCGTTTTGGCCAAAATCGCATTTTAGCGAAAAAACTAAATTTTCGGTTAAGCGTCAAATCTTTATTTGAGCGAAATCGACGATTTCCTACGGTAGAAGTGCTCAGATGTTGCACGTGAGTCTATAGCCGAAACGGCATCAAAATTCGTTAAGAAATGACAAAGTTACCGTTTTGGCCAAAATCGCATTTTAGCGAAAAAACTCGATTTTCGGTGCGTCAAATCTTTATTTGAGCGAAATCGACGATTTCCTACGGTAGAAGTGCTCAGATGTTGCACGTGAGTCTTTAGCCGAAACGGCATCAAAATTCGTTAAGAAATGACAAAGTTACCGTTTTGGCCAAAATCGCATTTTAGCGAAAAAACTCAATTTTCGGTTAAGCGTCAAATCTTTATTTGAGCGAAATCGACGATTTCCTACGGTAGAAGTGCTCGGATGTTGCACGTGAGTCTATAGCCGAAACGGCATCAAAATTCGTTAAGAAATGACAAAGTTACTGTTTTGGCCAAAACAGCATTTTAGCGAAAAAACTCAATTTTCGGTTAAGCGTCAAATCTTTATTTGAGCGAAATCGACGATTTCCTACGGTAGAAGTGCTCAGATGTTGCACGTGAGTCTATAGCCGAAACGGCATCAAAATTCGTTAAGAAATGACAAAGTTACCGTTTTGGCCAAAATCGCATTTTAGCGAAAAAACTAAATTTTCGGTTAAGCGTCAAATCTTTATTTGAGCGAAATCGACGATTTCCTACGGTAGAAGTGCTCAGATGTTGCACGTGAGTCTATAGCCGAAGCGGCATCAAAATTCGTTAAGAAATGACAAAGTTACCGTATTGGCCAAAATCGCATTTTAGCGAAAAAACTCGATTTTCCGCGCGTCAAATCTTTATTTGAGCGAAATCGACGATTTCCTACGGTAGAAGTGCTCAGATGTTGCACGTGAGTCTATAGCCGAAACGGCATCAAAATTCGTTAAGAAATGACAAAGTTACCGTTTTGGCCAAAATCGCATTTTAGCGAAAAAACTCAATTTTCGGTTAAGCGTCAAATCTTTATTTGAGCGAAATCGACGATTTCCTACGGTAGAAGTGCTCAGATGTTGCACGTGAGTCTATAGCCGAAACGGCATCAAAATTCGTTAAGAAATGACAAAGTTACCGTTTTGGCCAAAATCGCATTTTAGCGAAAAAACTCAATTTTCGGTTAAGCGTCAAATCTTTATTTGAGCGAAATCGACGATTTCCTACGGTAGAAGTGCTCAGATGTTGCACGTGAGTCTATAGCCGAAACGGCATCAAAATTCGTTAAGAAATGACAAAGTTACCGTTTTGGCCAAAATCGCATTTTAGCGAAAAAACTCGATTTTCGGTGCGTCAAATCTTTATTTGAGCGAAATCGACGATTTCCTACGGTAGAAGTGCTCAGATGTTGCACGTGAGTCTATAGCCGAAACGGCATCAAAATTCGTTAAGAAATGACAAAGTTACCGTTTTGGCCAAAATCGCATTTTAGCGAAAAAACTCAATTTTCGGTTAAGCGTCAAATCTTTATTTGAGCGAAATCGACGATTTCCTACGGTAGAAGTGCTCAGATGTTGCACGTGAGTCTATAGCCGAAACGGCATCAAAATTCGTTAAGAAATGACAAAGTTACCGTTTTGGCCAAAATCGCATTTTAGCGAAAAAACTCAATTTTCGGTTAAGCGTCAAATCTTTATTTGAGCGAAATCGACGATTTCCTACGGTAGAAGTGCTCAGATGTTGCACGTGAGTCTATAGCCGAAACGGCATCAAAATTCGTTAAGAAATGACAAAGTTACCGTTTTGGCCAAAATCGCATTTTAGCGAAAAAACTCAATTTTCGGTTAAGCGTCAAATCTTTATTTGAGCGAAATCGACGATTTCCTACGGTAGAAGTGCTCAGATGTTGCACGTGAGTCTATAGCCGAAACGGCATCAAAATTCGTTAAGAAATGACAAAGTTACCGTTTTGGCCAAAATCGCATTTTAGCGAAAAAACTCAATTTTCGGTTAAGCGTCAAATCTTTATTTGAGCGAAATCGACGATTTCCTACGGTAGAAGTGCTCAGATGTTGCACGTGAGTCTATAGCCGAAACGGCATCAAAATTCGTTAAGAAATGACAAAGTTACCGTTTTGGCCAAAATCGCATTTTAGCGAAAAAACTCAATTTTCGGTTAAGCGTCAAATCTTTATTTGAGCGAAATCGACGATTTCCTACGGTAGAAGTGCTCAGATGTTGCACGTGAGTCTATAGCCGAAACGGCATCAAAATTCGTTAAGAAATGACAAAGTTACCGTTTTGGCCAAAATCGCATTTTAGCGAAAAAACTCAATTTTCGGTTAAGCGTCAAATCTTTATTTGAGCGAAATCGACGATTTCCTACGGTAGAAGTGCTCAGATGTTGCACGTGAGTCTATAGCCGAAACGGCATCAAAATTCGTTAAGAAATGACAAAGTTACTGTTTTGGCCAAAACAGCATTTTAGCGAAAAAACTTGATTTTCGGTGCGTCAAATCTTTATTTGAGCGAAATCGACGATTTCCTACGGTAGAAGTGCTCAGATGTTGCACGTGAGTCTATAGCCGAAACGGCATCAAAATTCGTTAAGAAATGACAAAGTTACCGTTTTGGCCAAAATCGCATTTTAGCGAAAAAACTCGATTTTCGGTGCGTCAAATCTTTATTTGAGCGAAATCGACGATTTCCTACGGTAGAAGTGCTCAGATGTTGCACGTGAGTCTATAGCCGAAACGGCATCAAAATTCGTTAAGAAATGACAAAGTTACCGTTTTGGCCAAAATCGCATTTTAGCGAAAAAACTCAATTTTCGGTTAAGCGTCAAATCTTTATTTGAGCGAAATCGACGATTTCCTACGGTAGAAGTGCTCAGATGTTGCACGTGAGTCTATAGCCGAAACGGCATCAAAATTCGTTAAGAAATGACAAAGTTACCGTTTTGGCCAAAATCGCATTTTAGCGAAAAAACTCAATTTTCGGTTAAGCGTCAAATCTTTATTTGAGCGAAATCGACGATTTCCTACGGTAGAAGTGCTCAGATGTTGCACGTGAGTCTATAGCCGAAACGGCATCAAAATTCGTTAAGAAATGACAAAGTTACCGTTTTGGCCAAAATCGCATTTTAGCGAAAAAACTCAATTTTCGGTTAAGCGTCAAATCTTTATTTGAGCGAAATCGACGATTTCCTACGGTAGAAGTGCTCAGATGTTGCACGTGAGTCTATAGCCGAAACGGCATCAAAATTCGTTAAGAAATGACAAAGTTACCGTTTTGGCCAAAATCGCATTTTAGCGAAAAAACTCAATTTTCGGTTAAGCGTCAAATCTTTATTTGAGCGAAATCGACGATTTCCTACGGTAGAAGTGCTCAGATGTTGCACGTGAGTCTATAGCCGAAACGGCATCAAAATTCGTTAAGAAATGACAAAGTTACCGTTTTGGCCAAAATCGCATTTTAGCGAAAAAACTCGATTTTCGGTTAAGCGTCAAATCTTTATTTGAGCGAAATCGACGATTTCCTACGGTAGAAGTGCTCAGATGTTGCACGTGAGTCTATAGCCGAAACGGCATCAAAATTCGTTAAGAAATGACAAAGTTACCGTTTTGGCCAAAATCGCATTTTAGCGAAAAAACTCAATTTTCGGTTAAGCGTCAAATCTTTATTTGAGCGAAATCGACGATTTCCTACGGTAGAAGTGCTCAGATGTTGCACGTGAGTCTATAGCCGAAACGGCATCAAAATTCGTTAAGAAATGACAAAGTTACCGTTTTGGCCAAAATCGCATTTTAGCGAAAAAACTCGATTTTCGGTGCGTCAAATCTTTATTTGAGCGAAATCGACGATTTCCTACGGTAGAAGTGCTCAGATGTTGCACGTGAGTCTATAGCCGAAACGGCATCAAAATTCGTTAAGAAATGACAAAGTTACCGTTTTGGCCAAAATCGCATTTTAGCGAAAAAACTCAATTTTCGGTTAAGCGTCAAATCTTTATTTGAGCGAAATCGACGATTTCCTACGGTAGAAGTGCTCAGATGTTGCACGTGAGTCTATAGCCGAAACGGCATCAAAATTCGTTAAGAAATGACAAAGTTACCGTTTTGGCCAAAATCGCATTTTAGCGAAAAAACTCAATTTTCGGTTAAGCGTCAAATCTTTATTTGAGCGAAATCGACGATTTCCTACGGTAGAAGTGCTCAGATGTTGCACGTGAGTCTATAGCCGAAACGGCATCAAAATTCGTTAAGAAATGACAAAGTTACCGTTTTGGCCAAAATCGCATTTTAGCGAAAAAACTCGATTTTCGGTGCGTCAAATCTTTATTTGAGCGAAATCGACGATTTCCTACGGTAGAAGTGCTCAGATGTTGCACGTGAGTCTATAGCCGAAACGGCATCAAAATTCGTTAAGAAATGACAAAGTTACCGTTTTGGCCAAAATCGCATTTTAGCGAAAAAACTCAATTTTCGGTTAAGCGTCAAATCTTTATTTGAGCGAAATCGACGATTTCCTACGGTAGAAGTGCTCAGATGTTGCACGTGAGTCTATAGCCGAAACGGCATCAAAATTCGTTAAGAAATGACAAAGTTACCGTTTTGGCCAAAATCGCATTTTAGCGAAAAAACTCAATTTTCGGTTAAGCGTCAAATCTTTATTTGAGCGAAATCGACGATTTCCTACGGTAGAAGTGCTCAGATGTTGCACGTGAGTCTATAGCCGAAACGGCATCAAAATTCGTTAAGAAATGACAAAGTTACCGTTTTGGCCAAAATCGCATTTTAGCGAAAAAACTCGATTTTCGGTGCGTCAAATCTTTATTTGAGCGAAATCGACGATTTCCTACGGTAGAAGTGCTCAGATGTTGCACGTGAGTCTATAGCCGAAACGGCATCAAAATTCGTTAAGAAATGACAAAGTTACCGTTTTGGCCAAAATCGCATTTTAGCGAAAAAACTCAATTTTCGGTTAAGCGTCAAATCTTTATTTGAGCGAAATCGACGATTTCCTACGGTAGAAGTGCTCAGATGTTGCACGTGAGTCTATAGCCGAAACGGCATCAAAATTCGTTAAGAAATGACAAAGTTACCGTTTTGGCCAAAATCGCATTTTAGCGAAAAAACTCAATTTTCGGGTACGGCAGACATAGGAAAAATGGCTGTGATCGAAAAATTTGTTTCGAAATCCGTTTCGAAAGCCCTAAATGTGTTTCGTGCGAAACAAATTTATTTCGAACTGATAAAATCGTTTCAACATAAATAATTTCTTTTTTTCACTTAACATTTTTTTCATTAAAATCGTTTCCAATTCAATAAATAATTTTTTTATCTTAACAGTTTTTTATGACAAATATGTTGCCAAATTTTCGTAACAATTTTTTTAACACTAGATGATGACAAAGAGCATTTTTTGAAATCGCTAATCCAGCTAAAATTATTTGTATCAATTACGAAATTTGCTTTAGTCATTAAATCAGCTTCCAAGCCATTTTCAAGTAACAACCGTGTTTTGAAAAACTGTTTCAAGAAACGATTTTTGCGTAAAAACGGTTTTAAAAAATAAATTTAATTGCAAAACCGTATCAAGAAACAAATTTATTTCTAAATCTGTTTTAAGAAACATA